>NW_023425584.1:7359575-8852075 GCF_014108245.1 Pipistrellus kuhlii
GAGAGATGTGTGGATCGAGTCCTATATTATAACCTTGCTGAATTGGAAGGTGGAGTAGTTTAATCGATGCCAAACAAACAGAGGAAGTGGGGCAAGGTTCCACTATTTATATCTGGAAGTCTCTTCCAGGCTTTAGAGTAAGGGAGTGCCCTACATTTTCTCAGTCTGGTCTCATGGATCCAGTCAGCAGACCAGAATGTTTGCACTTGCTTTCATTCCAACTCAAAGAATCTCTATTTTGGTATTAGTCGTTAATGGATATTGTCAACAAGTGGCTATGTAAAGAGGAGAAGAAGCTCTCCTCCCATTGCTCAGCTTACCGCTGGACCAGTGGCCGAGGATGTCTGCCAGACCTCAGGGAAAACTGAACCTTTCGCCGGGACATTACTACTTACGATGACACCATTTAGCCACGGCAATTAGCATGTACATAAGCACAGAGAAGAAACCAGGCCAGACTGAACAGACTGCAGTCAAGAGCCCTAAAATGAAATGGCTTCTCTCCATGTTTCTTTATGCTCCATTTGTGGTGTCCAGAGGAGAGAATGATTGGGCAGCCCCACCATGGAGTGAGTGGTATCCTGGCCAACACACTCAGTCTCCTGATCCAGGCAAGCCATGGCTGAGTGTTTGGTTGGGAAACCATGGACTGGAGTCTCTGAAAACCTGGGTTCAATTCCACCTTTGCCACACCCTAGATGCACAAGTCCGGGTTAGTGATTCCACTCACAGATATTTCCATGTGTAAAATGGGGGTGGTAAGGCTGGCCTTGCAGGACTGCAGGGAGGATAGACTGTATGTTTAAAGTCTCCTTTATATCAGTTTTTAGTTATTTGCTACTGAGTTGGTCATATATCCAATAGTCCTTCTATCCATGTTGAACAAAATTGCTTTGAAATGACTTGTTCATAATTTGTCTCCTCTTCTGGGATGTACCTTTGTTCAGAACAGAGACAACCTTGCTCATCTCCATATCTCTGCCCAGAAGTAGGGCAAAACCCACTTAGTGGTTCTTGAATGAGAGAGTGAATGGCTTAGATTTCTCTGATGAAGAAAATTCTAGACAATGAATTTGTTAATGTTGGCATTATTTATGTACTAGTACACTCTAAATTAGGAAATTTGGAGACATTTAAAGAGGCCTTTGACTATGATTCCTTGTTTATCACTACCATTACTACCATCACTTCCAAGACTACAACTGCTATTGATCCTATGAGCACGTAATTGATGGGCTTTCTCAGTACTTTTTGTTTAACAACTCTTCATTTCCAACCACACCCTATAAGGCTATTGCCATTATTATACCCACTTTTCCAAGTGGGGAAACTGAGGTACAAAGAGGTTGCACCTGCGTTTACAAAAATTGAAAGGAAGAATGTATATAATTCAAAGTTCACACTGAATATGATCATACAAAATTTTGTGGCATTTTTCTGGAAACCCAATTTCAGTTCAATAATGTGTTTTAATATTTCCTAAATGCTCATTTATTGCAAAACTTTATTCAACTTTTACTTCTTGGTGGGAATTTTGGCCAGATGTTATATAGAAATAATTCCCTTATTTCCTGGTCACCATATGCTCTTACCAGTGTTTTCTCTGAATAAAATCACTATCAACAATATGAGAGGAACTAGTAAAAGTTGGAGAATAACAATTTTTAGAAGGGAAATCTGGTTTTATTTTTTTTAGGGCCAGTCACCTACTTTTGGGCAAATTCTTTCTCTACATGAGATATATGCTGGGATCTTTCCTTTAACTGGCATTTATTTTGGTGTGATTATTTGCTTTCATTGTAGTTATTTGCTAATAGTAGTTTCTGATTTGTCTGCAGACATTTCATTAGTTTTATATTGAAACTTGATTGTCCCCAAAAGTCTGATTTCTCTTGGTTGAGAACTTTTTCATTTGTTATATGTGGAAGTCACCAATGTAATTTTTTTTTTTCATGACAGCACTGAGGACAGTGTGTGTGTGTGTGTGTGTGTGTGTGTGTGTGCGCGAGCGCACACACTCATATGACTTTGTAACAGGTCTACTAGACACTGGATGTGTGGAAATATGAAACAAAATTAATATTATTATAATGTGTTTCTTGAGATTTTATTATGGTTCCTTTTTATGACTAAGACATGCTGCTCAAATATGAGGCTGACAGTATCTTCCTGAATTAGTAAAGTCTCTTGAGACTATTTTACTTATCTTGTACCATAATACCAATCACTATGAATTGAGAAAATATTAAATATAATTATTAAACATTTATTTGCCAATGAATATGCTAATATTTTAATGCCATTTTAAGTAAGTCTTTTTGAACTTAATGATTTAACTTACTGGGATAACAAGATATGTTTTGAGTAATCTTAAGACAGATTTTTTACCATTAAATTAAAACTACAAAAATCCGTAACTTAACTTGTGTGTACTTTTTTAACCTTTGAAAGTTAAAGTGTTACTGTGTATAACAAGCTACTTTTATCAAGTTAGAGGAGATATTATTCCAGTAATATTGAGAATATAGCAAACAACCACAGATCCCCGTATCATTTCACAAACTAGTTATTAAACTTTTAGGTGTAGTTCACCTCAGGCTGTGGATAGCGAATCAGGGGTCTGTAAACCTCTTCTATAAAGGGTGAGACAACAGATACTTTAGGCTTTGCATCAAATGGTCTCACAGTTACAACATCTCAACTCTGCCCTCCTAGGACAAGCAGCCACACACAACACATAAATTAAGTAGGTGTCTTTTTGGCGTTCCAATAAAACTTTATTTATAAAACAAGCTTTGGACTGGATTCAGCACCCAGGCAGGAATGTCCTGACCTCTGCTGGACCAGCATCAAGTCTGAGGGGAAAGCAGCCAACCTCCATGGACATCCAGTTTCCTAGGTTTTATGACCCATAATTTCAAAGCATAGAACAGACAGAGAAAATGTGGTATTGAAACTTCATGATTATTTGGAAGATGTTCACAGAATAACAAACCTTATCATCTTCTCCTCCTTGACCTAAAAAGACTAAATTTTCAAAGGTTATCAATCAGTGCAATATTTTTGGGCATTTTCAAATGTCTGTATACACAGAAACTTCTTTTTAGCTCACATAGGATGTTTTATAACTTGTTCCTGCATAAGCAAGTTGAACAACCACAAGTCAAGATGCCGGGTAATTGGGGCAGATTTGCTGTCTTCGTAACTGACCTATGGCAAGTTCTTCAGGGATGGTTGTGAAAATGACAGGTCTTTTCACAGGCTTAGAAGCGAGAGCTCTCATTGAAAATTGACCACATTACACAGTTTATCTTTGTAGCCATCTAAGTTATGAGAAAATAATTCTATATTTGATAAAATGTTTCAGAGATGTCTTAAATCTCAAATATGTTTTTAGCTCGTTTTAAAACTAACTTTTATAATTTCTATTAGGAAGCCTAACTTGCTCATTTTATAAACTAACTAAAAACAGAAGCAAGAAATGCTAGTAAAATGATATAAGTTTAGGTAAAATTGGCAGAAAGTCAGATTTCTATAACATCAATACTATCAAGCATTGGTGAAATTGCAGGGAAAGTGCATCTCATGCTATTGGTGGAAGTTTTAGCAATATAGCCACTTTGAGGGCAACAAGGTACTATTTATTAAAATTAACAAAGCGACATTCTTGTAATCCAGTAAATCCATTTCTAGTTATTAGCCTTAGAGAGTCACTCATGTGTGTGCAAAGATGTTCATCACAGCATTTCATGTAATAAAAATGCAAATAATATGAATATTCATCATTAGTAAATGGTTAAATCAAACATAATTAATTCAGCTAATGTAATGCTATCAACAATACAAAGAATATGACCCTATTCTGTGTCAGCATGTCCTTATCTCAGAAAATATTGGATGAAAATAAGTCACAGGATGATAAGGATTTATAAAAATGATTACTTGCAGGGAAACAAGGAAAGAGTTTGGGTTGACATATACACAATTTTCAGAATGGAGGAAATTGTTTCATAACCTACTTTTAATGTTCTTTTTCTTCTTTATTATAACTAAAAAATTAAAATTAAAAATCTGAGGCTTGAGATTGACCCATGGACACATGTCATATAAGAGACAGAGGAGGCATCAGATTCTAGGCAAACATTCTCCCACTGCAACTGTTCTCAGTCATTGCAACATCCTTCTGAGAGAAGACAGACAAACTCCCTTCCATGCCTCACCTGTCTTTGCAAGAGAAGCAGAGAAACTCATCTTCAAAAGAGGACAAATAAAAGTATTATAAAGTAGTGCACAAGAAACTGTTAATTTACAAAAGGCTTTGCACATTCTTCACCAACACAACATACAAGAGGTCCAGATAAAATTTTCCTCTCTCCCTTTCCTACGGAATAGAAAGAGTTGAGACCAGATTATAGGACTCCTTCCCAATAATAGCAATTTACCTGCAGATGAAATGGGGAACAAAATTAATTACTGTGCAATTGATTTCCCTCATTAGAATAGAGTAAAGGGGATTTATGGGATTCCATTGATAGAAAAGTGGAAAAATAGCTGAATAAACCCCAACTACATTTATGGAAATACATATCAATAAAGTTTGCAAGATGTACAATAAAATAACTAGACCTATTTTGATGAGTTCCCAAAACATCCACAAAAAACAGTTTTATAGCAATTTTACTTGAACATATAGAGTTAAGATAATTAAATAAAAAATATTATTAGATTCATCTAATATAGAGACAAGATAATAGCTAGTGACTAATGCTAAATTCCTTTAAAATATTACTTTGACCCCACACACAAACAAATAACCTCTGCTATAAACATTATTTCTCTGAGCATATGGTCAGCGTAATGGCAAAAATTACCTCTAGGCTGGGCTTGGAAAAGAGTTAATATTTAGGTAAATGTTAGATTAATACCTAGGAAACCCAAAGAGCAATTAACTCTCCATGAAGGAGAGCAGTCCTGGGAAGATTACACGCATGGGTGAGCATGCAAGCATTTTCAAAGCAGCCAGCTCCCCATTACCTTTAGGAGTGGGGTGGGAAATGGATGCCTCCTGGGTCGTTAGCTTGCTGGGCACTTGAGGAGGGGGTTAGCAAATAGCAGTGGAGAACATCCATATGCTCATCAGGGAAAACTAGCTGGAGCCCTCTTTGTGATCAGGACTAATTACAAACGACCAATTAGATACAACCTTGCAATCTGCCATTCTCATGTGACACAGGCTATAGATTTGCTCGGCACCTCGCTTAAATGTAAGCATAGTTATATATGCTCAAAATTTTTGAAAAAGAAGAGAAAGTGAAAGAGAACAAAAAGTTAAGGGAATCTACTAGAGTAGGAGTCGGGAAAAAGAAAAGAGGAATAAGAAAGAGGACAAAGACAGGAGCTATAAGAAGAGACTTTAGAAGAAGGGAAAAGGACCCTGACACAGTAGGTCAGTTGGTTAGAGTGTCATCCCCATATGATAGGGCTGTGAGTTCAATCCCTAGTTGAGGCACATACAAGAATCAATCAATGAATGCATGGATAAATGAAACAACAAATTGACATTTCCACCTCTCTCTCTAAAATCAACCAATAAACAAAAGAGGGAAAAAGGTTCCTTCATAATTAATAATGCATAGTGCCTTTTTCTTGTCAGGGAGTTCAGTGGTTGCTACAACATTGAAGGGAAAAATAGTCTGGATTCTAGATATTTCTTATTTTTACCTTTCCCCAATAATTACAGATACTATTATACATGGCTCATTTGGACAAGAATAATGAATATGTGTTTGAGATTCCCGTATTCTGCTTATAAACTTGTAACCACCACGACACTCTGTTCCTCAGCCTGAATAAACCTTCTTCATTCTTTACAGTGCAGGGATCCCAGAAATCATTTTCAATGATGAACACTATTTTGATCTCTCTATTACGATCAGCATCCTAGTTTTGACTTTTATTTGCCTTTGAAGCTTTTATATCAGGAAACTCACTGTGTAATGGAAATTCTATTCAATAGCAAACAAACAAAGAAACAACAACAAAAAAACCCCAACCATTTATTTTCATTAAATTGTTATAAGGAGAATGATCTCAATATATTATTCAAGAGATATGAAAATATGGGTCATGTTATGTTTATTTATCTCATTAAGACATATAAAGAGCTGGGTAGACACTTTAAAAATAAAATCTATTTACCAAAAATAAATTATGTCTGAAAATATCAGACAGTGGTAATTGGGGAAGGGTTAAAGATGCCATGTGAAACAGGACATTATTCCAGCCACAGGAGATGGTTAAAGGTATGAATTAAATTAGACAATGCCTTCATATTATAACTGAATTTGAATTGGCAATAATGCATTGTAGATAAAATGTTCTATCTTTTAAAATTGTGGCCTTGCTTAATGTTTTATTATTATATTCTTTTCAAGGAAAATATAGGTAGTTAATAATGCTCAAGATTCTCAAAGTGGTGAATATTCTTGACAAGCTACTGAGTTCTTTGTGACTAAGAGAAAGGGCAGCAAAAGAATGAAGAGAGGTAATATTATTAATCCTGTTTCCACATATAGAGAACTTACTACATGCCAATCTTCCCTGTATTTATGTTCAGTTTATTATTCACTCATTTATAGACTCTAAGAAATTGGTATTATTTCTGTTTTCAGAGATATAAACAGGCCTAAAATGGTTAAATAAGTTTCCTAATGTCATAGTAAGTGGAGACAGATTCGATTAAAAGTATTTTCATATTGGATTTAGTGCACTTAAAAATCGTTGAATCATCAAGTCATAGCTCAGAAATCAACCCACAGACATTCATATTTCTTAGTCACAAAAGCAAATAGGGCATTTCTCTAAACCAAACTGTCTCCTTTCAAAGTCTTCCCACTCGTTGAGATAGGTGTCGCATGAGCTTAGAGCTTCTCATCATGTTTATATTATTTTGTAAAAATACAATTTATGTCCTACCCTCTTCATAAAAGCTATCTTCATCATCTATGCCTCCTGGGAAAAATTCAGTGCTGACCCTTTCATGTGAGGCATATAGAAAATTTTAGTTGTTCTCTTTGTAATAATCTATCTATCTATCTATCTATCTATCTATCTATCTAAGCCTAATATGCAAATTGTCCCCACAGGAGTGTGTCTAGAGACTAATTGCTCTTATGATGTGTGCTGACTACCAGGGGGTGGCACAAAATGAAGAAAGACCCTGGATGGTAGCCATAAGGCCCCATTCAGCCCTGATTTCCGGCCAGGCCTAGGGACCCTACCCATGCACGAATTTCGTGCACCGGGCTTCTAGTTCCTGATGTAATATGCTTTGCTCTGAAACCATGAAAAATATTTATTTGTTCAAGCCTTATTTGATACAGCAATTGAATAGATGCACCCCTAGAAACTCATACCCTGGCAAATTGTTGATGTGTACACATGTGTGAAGCACCTTCTAAGCACGTAGTTTTGAACATGCTGAAATAAGAAAGGAAAAGTAATGGACATTGTATATGGAGGGAAGAACATGAGCAAAGGCATAAAAGAGGAACATCTTGGGGATTCATGGAGGCCAAAGTACAGATTTTGTGGTGAAACTAAAGTTGGGAAGAAAGATAGAAAATAAGTTATAAATAGCTTCCATTATCAGGTAGCTAGTACTGGTAGACTATAGTAGAATATTACTAAGTAATGATTAGTTGATGGTATTTTGGGAGACACTGTTTTAGAGAGATGTCTTCTCTATTACAACAATGAGAATTTCGATGAATTGAATGTACCAAATATGTAGCATTCATCATATCTCTTTGATCATACTATACTCCTCTCACTCCATGAAACAACTCACACATTAGTGTACCTAATAAAAAGAACTTAAAATAATAGACAGGTGATACAATAAATGAGACATAAAATTCATCTAGATTGGAGCATCTATGTAGATGGCCAGCATTCAATAACTAAGTAAACAAAGAGTTAGTAATCAAATGATTCTATCTGGTATTTTGCTAATTTTTTGAGAAGTTGGGACATTTTTAGTAGTTGGTTCATGTAGTATATTCAATTCAACTTTCAAATTAATGGAAATCATGTCCCTGATTTTCTCTTTTTTCCCATAAGATCTAAGAAACTCAGAGAACTTGAGCTAATAACATCCTCTATATGTGTGAGCAGATATTTCCAATAAATATAGTCTAAATTTTAGCTACTTTATTAATATTGAATTATAAATTCAATGTCCTCTCAGTACTTCTAGAGTCTTCAGTATAGTAAACCTGAGTAAAATCCAGGGGTAAGACATTTTGTGCTATGGATTTCCTAATCATTTTTAATGACTGTTTTATAATTGCTGGATGAGGTTCATAAATTCAATAATTGAACAAAAAATGATTTTTGAGATTATATTTGAACTACAAAGTAATTACTTATTTAGAAGCAATTTGGCTTGGGTATTTTAATAAAATATTAATGAAAAATTACATCTTGCAGTTTAACTTTTTTCATGTATTATTAAATTATTTGATTATCTTAATGCATTGCTATAATTTCAACTATGTTTTTATTTAGTAATAGTTTATAATAAGATATTTTAGACTATCTGGAAGGTACCTTGTTCATCATGTTAATTAAAACTCATACATATCTTAAATATTTTTATTATTAAAAGATAAAGGGATTGCAAGCCAAAGTAACACAAAGTTCTGTTACCACATTGATATTTATGTAGTTACTTAGACATCCTTTTAATTTGAAAGAAAACATAGTTGAGTTTCTTCTGAATAGTTGTAAGGTCTGGACTATATTGTACTTTTTGCAAATATGTTGATTTAAAATCCAGAGTTCTTTCAATGAAAATGCAAAATCATAATGTGTCTTTTATACAAAACTATTTTTTAGACTTTGTATTAATACATTTTGCATTGGGTTAATATTCATACTATATTTTCACTTTGGGAGTTAAATGTGGAGATAATGTAAAAACTACATATTTTCTGCAAAGACACTAGTAGTACAAATGTTACATTGCTCTACGTTCAGGTATTTACTATGTTCAGGCTTTAATGTCAGAAAATAAAATAAATTTTGTAAAAAACAATCCCTAAATTGCTTCAGCTTACCTGCTAATTAGCAGCTCCAAATTTTTGAGAACATTTACAGCATTAAAAGAGAAAAATACCTCAAAGGAGCAATAGCAAAAACAGAAAGCATTTAAATATTCGTCAGAATCTCAACCTGCCACCGCTACTCTTCCTGAGTGTAAGTTCTGCAATGAATTGTAAAGCCGTATTTGGTTGTTTTCCTTGTAACAGTCCCTAAATAACACACTGCACAGTAGCCACTTAACCATGCTGGTTCAAGTTCTAAGCCAAGTAGAGAATGCTCACAGGTTCTGGAATGTGGCCACAGTATCTAACCTGTAGTAAAATTGACTTGAAACCAAACCATGTCTCATAAATTTACTCTAGAAGCAAAGACTATGAGTTGCCCACTGTTAATAAATTTTGCCCATGTAGGGGAATATAGAAATATATATACCTATTATTCAAACTTCACTCAGTGTTTATTACCAAAATTCAATGAATTCTTTGGGAAGTGAAAAGGCAGTATTTTGTTGTTGTTGTTGGTTTTTCTCTTGGCAGTGAAAAAGAACTATAAATAGTCTAATTATTATATTTTAAAAACTGCCTAATAAATTCTCAGATTTTCCTGCCAATACCAAGGCTTAAATTTGTATTTATTTCATTCACTGACAATCTAACACAAGTTTCAATCTTTGTCCCAATGCTCATTCTATAGTTTACATTTCAGGGTGGGGGCCTGGTTGTCAAAGATTATACTCTATCTAACCACTTGAATGTTTGCTGAATATAACATTTCCTTTTTCTCCTTCCTTTACCAATAATTCTCAGAAGTGTTAAGGAAATGAGGGGGAAAGGTAGCATTTAAAAGTTAACCGGAGTAGAAAGGAAAAATGTTTCTCACTTCTGAAAAGCAGCACCAATAATTATTCAATGAATTTGGAAACCAGCTCCCGCAGAGAAGTATATGAGATTCCTGCTGATATTGGTCATCTGAGAAATAATGATTTATTGCTGTGTGGTATATGCTTACTTATGTGAATATGATTTTCCACTGTGGAACCAAAATAAAAATAAGGGTTCCAACTGCTTGCGAGGCTTCTTCAAAGAGACAGAGAGCAACAAATCGGCGCTAATGAGCACATTTAGCAAAGCTGATCCACTCGGCGACTGTGACATGTACAATGAGCAACAGATAAGTATGCAGTGGTGTTACCTGCACCCGTTCTCATTTGTTAAGCACAGAGAAGAGAGGATAAAGGCTCTACCTGGGGGAATGATTATTTACAGTGATGTTAGAAACCATAGCGTTTCAATCTGTTGTTGCTGCCTGCTGCAGAGCTCAAATGTTTGTCATTCCCGTTTAAATACGGGAGTGCATGTGTGTGTTGAGCTGTTTTGTGGGTATAAAGCCACTCACTGAGCTCTGCCATATTGGGAATGTCTCCTCAAAAATGGATGGTGGCAAGTGGACAATTGAAGAGTGGCCAAAGTTTAATTCCAGGAGGGGTTTTATTGCATTAGCATTGAACTTGTACCCATTTTCTTTTATCTTGGCCATTGTTTTCCTCAAGTGTAGACGTGTGCCTAAACTTTCATTTGATAGAAAGCATTGAAACATAATGGAAAGATAGCTCAGATTCAAAACTTGAGTGCAAAGCAGTAATGATTCTCACGGTAAGTACCCAGATGATTGAAACTCTTATTTTTTGTGATGTAGCAGTAGAATATTATTTGCAGGCATTCTGTCTGAGCATAGCCATTACAAGACAGTAGCTGTTAGGAAAACCAAGTTTATCTTATACTTCTTATGTTGTGATAAATATATATATATATATATATATATATATATATATATATATATATATATATATATGTTGATAGGTGCGTGGCTGTGTTCAGGGATAACTGTGTATAGGGAACTATGCATACTTCAACCTTACATGCAATGTATTTTACAGACACTGGCCAGGCAAGGAGGAGGCAGAGATTCAATAATGTAATGTAAACCAAATACTTTGTATTTTCTTCCTTTTATACTTTTTCCCCAGTCTTAGATTTGTATAGATATGATTCCATTTTTTCCAAGTAACTGTCTTTATTTTACATAAAAAGTTTTAATGGTTTTTCCCTAGTGGCTGGGATATAATTCTGTCCCAGGCTGAACATTCCACAGAGATTTCCCAGCCTTCTTTGCCATCAAGTTAAATATGGGAAATCCGACATTACCTGTCTTACAATTCTCTTCTAAAAATATCCTTCTTTTCCCACACACTAATATTAACCAAGCAATGAAATAAAGCATATCATTTGCCTCTGTATGTAATGATTTAGATAAAAAGAAATCAGCAATTGTCGTAATGACCAGTAATCTAACTATTATGCCCTCACTATGAAAATCTCATAGCAATATTATGGCTGGCCTAACCATATAAATTCATGGTTCAATTGTTTTAACAGGATAGGGCAAAAGTAGGTTTACAGTTGTTCAGATGAAAAATACAGCAATTAATAAAAAACAATACAAGAATAAACCCTGTTTCAGGTACTAACAACCAAATCTACATTTGCCCGACCCTGTATACGTAAATGTTTAATTCCTTTCTTTAGGCAGGGCTTTAGGTTTGGATTCCTCAAATGAAACAGAAGATAAAATATACCTCTTAAGTATTTGGATACTGTTTCTACAGAAGTCATTCAACTCGCTATTTTACATCATTAAAAAATCTTGAATTGCTCTGGTTCCCAGAAGCGGTTAGCTTGTACAGAAACACTGGCAAGATGAAATAGCTGCAGATCACTGATTTCTACTTGCTCCTACCTGTCCCTTAAAAACCATGGACCAAATTATCTTCTAGGTAGTTGTTGAGCTCTGACATCTGTAGGGAAAATGAATGATTTTGGACTAAAAATGGTTTTGTTAGAAGAAACTTTTTGAAAGCTGTCACGTTAGAGTTTAAGTGATAGGTTATTAATGGGGGAAATGTCCATTTTTAAACCCCCTAAAGCTCCAACCTGTTCTAGGACGCTGTTTGTCTTGATTTTTGCTGCTAGGGCCGCCCTATGGGGCCACTTAATAGGCTGCACCACCTCGCTTCTCTCCGTTATTCTCGGTGTGATGGCACTTCCGGCGGAGAACAGCCAAAATTACCAGACGGGCAGCCAGCACCCCTGCCACTCCAGAGGCCCCAGTGCAGGTCTCTCAGAGAAAATTGAGAACTTGTTGTGATACTAAGGGACAGGAGGAGAGAGCAAACTAAATTAATGAATGGGCCAGGCTAGAGAACGAAGGGGACATTTAGGAGACACCCAAGTGTTTTCTGGATCACCTCCATCTGCTGAACGCTTACTGCTGACAGAAGAGATTACCTGGATTGTCATACTGCAACCTTCCCGAGGAGATATGATCAAAATGAGGCCACACTTTACAGAAAATAGTGTAGCTTAGGGTAGTGGCAGAGTCAAGGTGCAAAGGTTATGGGTTTGATCCCTGCTCAGGGCACATACCTAGGTTGCAGATTCAAACCCTCCTTGAAGTGCATGTGGCAAGCCTGTCTGTCTCTGTTGTCTCTCTCTCTCTCTCTCTCTCTCTCTCTCTCTCTCTCTCTCTCTCTCTCTCTCTCTCTCTTCTTCTTCTCTTTAAAATTAATAAAGGCCTGTACGCAGGCAAGGATAACCACCCCTGCCAATTCCTTATACTACATGGCCTGACATGATTTTGCCTTGTCCACTCATTAGTCTCATCTCATGCCCTCCAGCTGCCATATAAGGATTTATAGAGTTTCCCTTTTTTTTCCATCAACATTCCACATCCATTCTTCGCTAGACACTTGGGTGTGGTGTTTTCTCCCCTGTTTGCCGGTCCTCTTGGCTCTTATCTTTAGAGAAAAGGAGTTCCCTGCTCCTCCTGGAATATCTCCTCTGCTCTTCTCACAAGCCTCATGCTGTATTTTCCATTCTGCAGTGATCACCTGTGATTTCTGTCTTGCTCATGTCTGGCTTTCTCCACTAAAATTAAATTCCATGAACACAGGGACTCTCTTGTTTACACCTGTGTGCGATACCTTGAGGGAGGCCAGGCACCCGGTTGGTGTGCAGTCAGTAATTTGGGATGGGTTAATGTAGTCCTCACAGCCGCCTTTTGATTAACACAGGGGGCAAGCTTACACACGAATTCCCTTCTATTCAAACCACAAAGCTCACTGCCAGGAGACGGAACAATTAAAACAAACCCGGAGGCAAAATCATGACCACTTTCCTACAAACTGAAGCTAGCCACTCATCCCTGCCAGAAGCAGTCTTAATGAGAGGCATTGATTTTGAAGGGTAAGATGGCTGATTGCAAAGCAGGTAAAACTATGAGAAAGCTTTCAAAGATATTTATATCATAGGGTTGCCATTCAAAATCCCACTTATAGATTTGCCAGGAGAGAGAAAAAGTATGTATGTGTCTATAAATACTTGGTGGAACTGCAGAAAGCGAGGGCTGCACACCTGGAGGGCAGTGCTGACAAAGGACACTGTTTTCATTGGTGACGGGACAGGTTATCAGTGAGTGATTGTGAACATTAGGGGAGTCCCAAAGAGCAAAACATGAAGCTACCTTGTTTGAGGTCCTGGCCACTAGTAAGAAGGGGCGGGGCAGATTCTTCTCTATACACTGAGCTCAGCTTTGACTGAACAATTATGCAAGGTGAGTAGCATTTCTAAGGGCCAACGGGGGATGAAGAAAATGTGTTTTTTGTTTTGTTTTATTTTTTATTTTTCAGGGTTTTATATTAAAATAAAAATATTCAATTTTTAAAAATATATATTTTATTGATTTTTTACAGAGAGGAAGGGAGAGGGGTAGAGAGTCAGAAACATCAATGAGAGAGAAACATCAGTCAGCTGCATCCTGCACACTCTTCACTGGGGATGTGCCCACAACCAAGGTACATGCCCTTGACTGGAATCAAACCTGGGATCCTTGAGTCCGCAGGCCAATGCTCTATCCATTGAGCCAAACTGGTTTGGGCAAGGCTATTCAATTTTGAGGGAATATCAGATATGTCACTCAAACCTGCTATGGGGCACCCATGTAAGGCATCCTAGCCCAATGAATCAGTTTTCACTTTTGCAAAGGCACTGGTACATTTTTAATATTTTTTCTCAATTTCAAAACTTCTTCAAGGAATCAATGCGGATAAACATATGTGGTATAAAGAAAGAAAGTTTAGCCTGGATGGCATGGCTCAGTGGTTGAGCATCAAGCTATGAACCAGGAAGTCATGGTTTAATTCCCAGTCAGGGCACATGCTCAGGTTGGGGGCTCCACCTCCAGTGTTGGGTGTGTAATGATTCTCTCTTATTGATGTTTCTATCTCTTTCTCCCTCTCCCTTCCTCTCTGAAATCAATAAAAATATGTATTGAAAATAAACTTTAAAAAATAAAATAAAGAAAGGAAGAAAGTTTAGTTGCTACCCTGGCTCACAGTTCTACTAGCAGAGTTTAGGTATTCAACAAATGATTGCTACTGCTAATGAACATATTAAAAGAACAAAGTGTTATTTACCTAAATAGAGGTGATGAGATTTTTAAAAAGGATTTCAGTAACCTATGAACGATTACAAAGAAAACAATGGCTAAACTGAAATTTGGTTACACCTGTCCAAGACACCTGTCCCAAGCACTGGGGCCTCGTTGCTTTGGGCTCTGTTTCCTGCTAATCATTTCAACATGGCCACAACAGTGAGAGTAATTACTTTTTTGAAAAACCCATAATCTTTGGGGAGATATCATTGTCTCTATTTCTATACCGTTTTATCTTCCACAAGAAGAGGGCATTTATTCAAAATTGAAATATTCAAATACTTATAAAAATTAATAACAATAAATAGAAACAAAGGAATGCAGAGAGCATTCTGAATTAGTCTATGTACATAGAAAAACACAGTAGACTACCAGATGCTAAAACGAGACACTGTTACTGTTAATTCCCTCTCCCTCCCTCTTGTTCCTTTCCTCTCTTTCCCCTTCTTTCCATTTTCTGTTTTTGAAAATAAACACTGAGCACATGAACCCACTCTGACCAAGTGACATCCTCTCACCATGCCCATGTTCCTTGCAGGCTCCAGCTGGGAATCGACAGCCGGAACACATCTGTCCTTGTGGGTTTTATTCTGAGATCTTGAAAGGACAAGCTATTTATGTAACCGGTGCCACTTTTTGTAGTGAAAATTATCTCTGCGATAATCATTTCTGTATCAAAATAGATCCACTGAATTTTTTTTTCTAGAATTCAATGTGCTGCTAGGTCTCCAAATTCTTAATGAACATTTGCACACAAACTCTAAAAGCAAACAGGAATAGGTCTGAGGAACAAATAGACAGTTCTGATCGTGTAGACACCTGCCTGTGTTTGGATATAGTTGACAAATCAGTTCAGTTAAACAAATCAGTTCAGTTAAACACTAAATTAATAAAATAAAAAAAAGTGGAAACCAATCATGCTGAAGTAGTTAAAACAGGAGCTGGGATAAGAAAATATTATCAAAATGCTTACATCTAGGTATATAATAAAACCTAGATTATCTAAAAGTATTACTTTTAATAGAAAGGTCCACCTTTGAAATGATGTCATAGTACCATTTTTATGACATAGCTAATATTGAAATTCTGGAAAAATGTATTTTACTGGGAGACTTTAGCATTTCATACTCACAGCAACTGCCCATATATATATCTCAGAGGTACCCAAAGACCTTTATAATTCTTGGAAATATTATGTTAAACCTTAATTAAAGATAGTAACAAGAAGTACATTTGTTAAGCATTTTCTACAAACCACACAGTGTGTAAAGAAGTAAAAAACTGTAATATTTATGACAAATGAGGGACTCAGGTGAAATTAAATAACTTCCCTAAGATCATATCGCAAGTTCGTGACCAGTGTGTTTTGCAACCAAATTATCCTGATTCTAGAGACAAGCACTATTTCGCCAGAATATGTTCATAAATAGAACAATCTCTGTAATCTCTTTGTAAATCACAGTCTCATTGACAACATTTTATTTTTGTGCGACATTTTCTTCTTCAGACAAAAATACTGCATTGCTCCAAAGCTATGCTGACCAGATAGATGAGAAGCAAATGAAATGGAGTGGAGTTGTAAGCAATATGCCTTCCTCTAAGTGGGGCCAGAGGTTCATTCCCATATGGGAGGACAGAGAACACGCACAGGAGAAATGGAATAGGAGCAGCAGGGAAGAGACACTGAGTTACTTTAGTTAGGAAGAAGAACTTAAACCTGGGCTAACGCAGTGGTCAGACACACATGTTAGACAAAGTAGATAAAGAAAGTGGATGACTGAGGTACTCAGTGGATATAGAAAAATGGGTAATTTTTAAAAAATATATACATTTTATTTATTTTTTACAGAGGGAGAGGGAGAGTTAGAAACATCAATGAGAGAGAAACTTCAATCAGCTGCCTCTTGCACACCCCATACTGGGGCTGTGCCACAACCAAGGTACATGCCCTTGACTGGAATTGAACCTGGGACCCTTAAGTCTGCAGGCCAACTGGATAGGGTGGTAATTTTCTTTTATAAACATTTTCCCACCCTGGGCATTTGTATTATTTCCCCCATGAGACAGTTATGTCTTTTGTGTGATGGTCATTCTGTAAACTTGTCAGACATTTAATACTGTTTAAAGGAAACACTAAGGCAGTGCTGACTTTGGGCTCCTCTCCCCATTACCGTGAAAGATATAAAATCTTGTTCTGCCATAGACAACCATGAGAATAATAAGTTGTCTGTTACAAGTGTGCAGACAGGAAAGCAAAAAAAAAAAATAATAATAATAATAATAAATAAAACAATGGAGGGGAGGGAAGTATCAATAATACTTTCAACAAATAAACAAACAAACAAATAAAAAATGACTGCCTTGTTTGACTTGAGGGCAGGCTCACCAGAAAAGAGAATAAAAGATGCTATTGGAAGCAGGAAAGGATACACTTATGGCCCTTGAGTGGTCTAGAGGATTTGGGAATGAGGGCCACAGGTAAGAGGCATGCCAAACTCATGGTGGGAAATATGACATCATGAAAGTCTGAGTGATGTGGATTAACAACACTTTTAAAAGTGTGGATTGATTAGAATTTCAAAGAGATTAGCAGCAGTGTCCTCCTCTGGTCAGAACAAAAGGCTACTTTGAAATCCCTTCTGTTCCTAAGAGCAATGCTGCGGGTACAGGAAGCAAAGACAAAGCTACTGTCCCTCTGAGAAGACGGTCTTTGAAAGGGTTTAAAGTAGTAGGACCCGGGAAGGACAGGACGGCTCAGCTCTGTTACTCCAGGCTTCCTGGGTCTCGGGCATTGTGGAAGTGAGAGAGCCAACATGAGAAGTCTACTAAGAAATAGGAGAGAAATGTGATACTCTCAAACATGATGACTCACAGAATATTCCCAGTTCCTCCAACGGACTGCTTACATAAAACAGGGTTTCTAAAGATCAGTTATCCTTAACGATTATAATGATAAAAGAAATAATGCATCGTGGAACCAGTAATGACAACGGCAGATTGAGCACATGCCCTGTGTCAGGTGCTGCTCGGAGGCCTTCACCAGGATTGTCCGTAAATCGGCACTGTAGCCCTGGGAAGTGGGTGCCCTTGAGCAGCAGCATCCCATGTTCACAATGGAGAAAACTGAGATGGAGAGTAAATAATATTCCCAAGTTCAGACAAAGTGTAGAATTAAGGACTATCAGGATCTAATACCATGTACTTTACTTATTTCTTCCTAAAATGCACAAGTCTGAAAGTATCTAAGAGGGAAATAAAAGCCAAGACCACATATTGAACAGCACAGCTATATGTCCCATGGAGATGGAGATACAGAACTCGGAGTATGTTTCAGACTCTCACCTGGCACATGGTGACCATTCAGTGGGTGTTGCTTGTTCAGTGTCATCAGCCCATTGAAACCACAGGGACATTTTAGGAGCCAAGCGACATCTCTGCCATTTATAGACGGAGGAGTGAACACCCTGAGAGGCCAAGACACCCAGAGCCTGGCTCTCTTCATCATGCCCTCCTGCTTCTCAAAAAAACCGATCCTCCTCTTTTCTTTTAGTTTACTGGATTATTCCCTTTGATTACCCAGCTTGCTTTATCAGTCACCAGAATTACAGCTTCATGCTGCCCTCTCTCATCTGGCTTAGGAGGAGCTAAGTGGTATTTAGAAATAACTCACAGATACTTGGAACTCTCAAATTTACATTTCCAATACTTACAAGTAAATTTTTCAAACGGCAGAGCAGGTACTCTAACCAAACATATAAAGCCATCTAAACTTCTGGACATTAACATGAAATTGCACCATGCAAAAACTTATAACTACATTTCATTGGCAAATATTTATTGCATTTTTGATACCCTTATAATAAAACAGCTTAATCCATCATCTCAACTACAATAGATATTAATGCATGACTTGTCTGTAGATTAGAATATTTCCTTTATAAAACACTATAAGCCCCAGAGCTGAGACTATGAAGTTAAAAAAAACCTGCAAGAATAATATTTTCAATAATTTTGGAATAAGTAATACACTAACAAGTGCACAAGTCTTCATGCTCAAAGCTGAACAGAAAAAAAATTACCTAAAATACCAATTTCACATAATCAAAACATGACTTTCACAAGACAAAACAAGATGCAATTTCTCATTTCTGGGGGGAATATTAAGAGCCTTTAAGATATGTCTACTTTAATTGTACTGTGAGGTGAAGCATTCTTCAAGGAAGGCTCTCCCTTAATAACTGTGTGCATAGAATTCTGATCATAACAATTAAAAATAAAAGTGATGAGACTGCAGCAAAATTATTATCTTTATGAACATTGGGAGCCATTTAATAACCTTCGTTTTATTATAAAACATAAGTCTGAGCAGAATTTCTGCAGAAGCGTCAGGAGGTGGCTCTTCTAAGATTGAGAAACATGATTCAGGAAGATGAATGTGGGGCAGGCTGCATTCTGAAGGAGCTCACAGTTTGAGGGGGGTCTGCTGGGGAGACAGGAGGTAGAGACGGTGGTAGGCACTTCAGGCCTTTAAAGTTCTTTGGAAATATTGCAAAAAGGGATTTACTCTGCTTGGGAAGGACAAGAAAAAACTACAGAGGAAATAGTTGTATAGGTCCTTGGAGGATGCCTGGGAGTGTATTAGGTCAACAAATTCAAGAGCATATAAAATGAAGAAGAAGAAAAAAAAAGATAGAAAATGAGTGGATGCTCTGGCTAATGGCCACAAATAGGCTATTTCCCCCCGCCGGGATACAGGCATAGAAGTATACTTTTGAAGGACATATTTCTAGTTTGACAATTCAAAACCACAGAAAGGATTTGTACAGAAGTCATCTTTTTTTTTCCTTAATATATATTTTATTGATTTTTTACAGAGAGGAAGGGAGAAGGAAAGAGAGCTAGAAACATCGACCAACTGCCTTTTGCACACCCCCTACCGGGGATGTGCCCACAACCAATGTACATGCCCTTGACCGGAATCAAACCTGGGACCCTTCAGTCTGCAGACCGACGCTCTAACACTGAGCCAAACCGGTTTCGGCAGAAGAGGTCATCTTGAATACTAAGAAGAGACATGGGTTTGGGACAGCTAACATTAACTTAGGACATTTAAGAACACGGGGTGAGGGAAACAATGTTTTTACTACAATAGGTGGCCTCCAGTAGGAAGAAGGGAAAAATGTATGTCCCACCTGAAAATGCTAGTTACCTGTGAATTTCAGAACATTTCAAATGAACTTCACTCATGCCAAGGCTGAATGAAAATGGTTCCAGAAAGACTAACCTGAAGAAAAGCCCTTCCTGAAGCCGGATGTGTCTTATTCTCACTACACATGGCTCAAAGTGTGGGTGGTCCTTTACTAATGCACAGCTCATAGGAATGGTCGGTACACCTCATGGGAGCAGTTGGCACACATCATGGGAATGGTTGGCATGCATCATGGGAGCAGATTGCACATATCATGTCAGTGGTCTGCACACCTCATGGGAGTGGTCGGTGGATATCATGGGAGTGGTCAGCATAACTCATTGGAGTGGTTGGCATAGGAATGGGTGGCACACATCATGGGAATGGCTGGCACATATCATGGGAGTGGTGGGCACATATCATCATAATGGTCAGAGGTAAAGGAGAGCACATGTTTAAAAACAGTTATGAAAAGAGGAAATTATTAACTTTGTAATATCTCAAGGAGGCATTTTTAACTCCAGGCACATCAATCTTTCAATGTCTTTTTCTCTAATCTGCATAAACACCATAATTGACAGCTTGTTAACAGTTCATTAAGAACACTAAAACCTTGTGATAAACAACAGCCTGCCAACCACAGGGTGAATAGAATACTTAGCCATGCATTTTATCCACCTCAGAAATCAACCCAGTTTACCAACAATAAGTCCAAAAGGTGGCTTGGCTAATCAATATGTTCATACATACAAGCGCTTAAACATCATGCCATCAAGCTCTCATTAAGTAGTCATTAGCACTTAATTTATGCCTTTCAAACTAGATAACTTAGCGGAGTAAATACATCCATGACCCTGAAAAATGCTAAAAATAATTGTATTTAAATAAATGCAAGTGTTAGGAACATCACCCAAATCATAAGGAGAAACAAAACAAAACAACAAAAGACAATGGCAGACATGAACAATTTCTATTTCTTCTTTGTTGCTAAAATTTTTTTTAAAAAAATCTAGTTTCATATGTAGCTTTATATTCTTCTTGGTCTAAAACGAAAAAATCTTCATGGATACAATATGCTTTAGGGATGTCAACACTGGGCTAGGTAGAGGAATCTATTTGAGCTGTCCCGTAAGAGTGCTTCTGAAACTACTGGGTGTGCTCCTGCCTTACCTGTGGAGGAAAGCCTGATTGTAAGCTCATTTCAGTTAAACAAATCTCTCTGACCTCCCTGCTGAGCAAGGCATTTAAACTTTAAAACCCAGAGAGCTTTATTTCCCGTGCCCTGACACTGTGCTATTAAGATGTATGGTGGCATCTCACATTAAGGCCTTCTCCACTCCACTTTACATCTTTCTTCTTAAAAGGGACATCAGATAGACTATTGCTATCAGCAGCATGAATCCTAGTGGCTCCCTGTTCTCCCTACCCAGAGCCATCTTCTCACATGGCAGGGACTGTGAGAGAGAAACAGACCATTCAGAACAACCCAGCATGGACAGAGAGTCAGCTTACTGGCTTATATCTTCAAAGCCCCTTTCCAATATAAGATATTGGGAGAGAGTCCAAAATCCCTTAAAAGTGTAGGTATATATCTTTCCACCTATTAGCTTCATGATATGGAAGTTTATAAAATTTGAGACATGGCTATGCTGATTTGTTTGAATAAATGCATGTTGTGGCATACTGATGAGAAAAAAAAAGATAAATCATTGTGTTGAACTATATATCATGGCCTTCTAAAGTATTTTGAATATTGTAAAACTGATAAGCAATTTTTTTTGACTAGGATATTAGGTTACCCTCAATTCGAACAGAATAACTTGTAATTGTCAACTAGCATCACAACTATTACCAATACCAAACAAATATTACAATCCTATATAATAAAAGCCTAATATGCTAAGTGTCCAGTTGATCGGTTGGCTGTTCAACCAATCAAGACATAATATGCTACTGATATGCTAAGGCCCCTCAACTGCTCCCTATGACATGCAGTGACCTCTAGGGGGCAGACACTCTGACTGGTTAGCTTGCTGCTGGGGTCCAGTCAATCAGGATTGAGCAAGATGTGCTGGACATGCCCTGGAGCCCTCCCGCAGTCTGTCCCTGGCTGGCCAACCTCCTGCCCAATCATGCACTGGGGGGGCCCTTGGCCTGGCCTGTGTCCTCTTGCAATCCAGAACCCCCTGGGGATGTTGGAGAGCCTGTTTTGGCTCTAACCTGCAGACCAGGCTGAGGGATCCCACTGGTACATGAATTTGTGCACCAGGCCTCTAGTTACTTATAAGATAGAAAAAGTAATCACAACATTCCTAGGCATACTCCCCAAAGTACACTGTGGTAATTTAGAACAGTGTGTTATACTTTTTGTATGCATTAGCTTGCAATAGTAATAATAATCTTATGTGGTAGATTTTTCCATTATATGTAGGAAAATCTCACAATGAGCTGCCCAGGTGTTCACACAGCTAGTGAAAGTGAAAGAACCATTTTGACCCAAACTATTGGTCTCCAAAGTTCTGCTCTGGACTAGCATGTTCAACTGACCATGGATTCTGTCTCTATTCACTGAAGCTCTGCCACCTGTTGAGTGGACTTGACTGACTCCCTTTGAACACCTCAAGGATGACACCCTTTAAGACTCTACATGAAGACTAGTCTGATCTCTGGTTACATATGGCTATCATAGCACTTAAGTTAGTTGATTGACCAAGAGCAAGGTTAATGTGCAAATCATGGAAATGTTAATTGTGGCACTTATGACTACTCTGTCAAAACCATGTTTTGCAAAACATCCGTTAGCAGTCAAATATAATCATCTTTATTGTTATTGTCAGAAAAACAACACTGGCCCAAATCAGACTGTTTCTTTTAAGATGTCAACAATGCTTTTAAAAATATGTGTTTAGTTAATTAGGGAAAACTCTTAAGTTTTAGCATCAATGTTTTTACAGTTTAACTGTAACCTCAAAATATCTTACAATTTCATAAGCATACTTTAGTTTTTACTATTCTGACCCCTCCAAACCTAAATTTGAAGGTTCTCTCTGCTCTGGTTAATTTACTATAGTTTTCAACTTCACACAGCTATATCCATCTCTTTCCATGACTGTCTTTAAACCATAAATGAATTCATTCACTCATTTCTTTTCGCAACAACTATTTCGAGTGTGTATAATAGATCAGGTTTGGTTCTGGGTATATTAGCAAACAAAACAAAGATTACTGCCACCTCAGAACATATCAGTGGGGAGACAGATAATAAGTCAATATAGTAATAAATATGTAAATTATAAAGGACAGAGGGTAATAGTATGATGGGAAAAGGACAAGGGGTAGGCATTATGATAAAGCAGAGGTGGAAAGGGAGTTGCAATTATAGGGACTAGTCTCATTGAAAAGGTGACATTTGAACTTGAAGGAGACAGTCTGAGACCTGAAGATGTCTGGGGAAAGACCACTCCAGGTGGGAAAAGTGAGGCCAAAATTTCATAGGTTGGAGTGTGTCTGCTTTGTTCAAAGATAATGTCCCTGGAAAGGAGGGAGGCAGGAAGGATGGGTAGGAGGTGAGGTCATAGAACTTCTAGGGTTCCCATGTTAGAAAGAGTGGAAAGATAGTTACACCTCACTTATTAAAGATAGGCATGGTCCTTACAGTATATAGCATAGGTAAGCATACACTTACCCACTTAAACTTTCCTTTACAATTTTAACTAATATTTTCCCATCAAAGTACAACTTAACTCTAACTCTCTTTATAAAAACAAACAAACAAACAAACAAACAAACCTGAATGTCCCAACCATGTTCTCTGTTGCTGCAGAGTCCTGGCATGTTTACTGTGAGGGGAACTTGGACTGAGTTTCCTCTTGTTACTTGTAACATGTCTTTGAACCTGATTTTAGTTCCAATGAGGGCTGGACTTTCCTTTCTTGGATTTTCTTAGCCTTATAACTCAGGTGTTTTTATTCATATTTTACTACAAAGTTGCATAACTCATCCAAAGAAACAGAGAAAATGATGTGAAAATTCATGATTGTAACTCAAACCTGTCTGGTTTTTGAATGGATGCACTTTCTATGATGTTAGGCAGGGTATGTGTTGAAAATACATACTGTAACTTTAAAAAAAGTAATCTCAGTTTCAGGCACTCTGAATAAGTAGGGCTTTTCAGAGCATTAAATAAAATGGGAAATGTTGCTGATGAAATGTTATCATTGTAGATTCAAAGCCATCAACATATTTAAAATATTACCTTTATATTTAGATATACACATTTATATATAATTTTATATATCCATATATTTATAACATAGTCTTTTATATATAGACATAATGCTTTATATTTTATAACATATATGTAATATTGTTTGGATTGTTTAACATAGTTACTTACATGATTGAAATGTAATATTTAATATCCAGAAATTGCTTTGTTTTAGTTAATGCTAAAGTTTAAACTACCATGAATCAACTATAACTATCAATGATGTGTTTATTCATATATATGACAACGATTTGTATTCAAGAACAATATGTGATTGATTCCTCACCCTTAGCAACAATTGCTTTTACCAATTTTCATTTCCTTATTCTTGACCTTTCAAATCAAAACAAATGATAGAATCATTAACTTTTTCCTCCTTTTAGAAAACACATTTCTAATATTTTTATGGACTATATATATATATTTGTGTGTGTGTGTTATTTAAAAAGTTACAAACTCAATCTGATATCAATCACATACAGTTTTGCATCCAAATATCTATGTCCTCCAAATGGTCACAGATTCTTTCCATTTATGCCCTGCTCATTGTTCTGTATATGGCTAGACACTCTGGGTTTTATTTGCAAAACTTTGCTTTTTTTCAACTTTCATAATGGAAGAAAATATAGTAATCAGTCTGTGATTTAACAAATGGAAACAATAAAATAAAATTTAGCAACAAAGCCATCCCTACAAAGGGACACAAATATGAGTTGAATGCTCACTTTCATTAGGAACTATGAGTACAAAGTATTGTACTAAAGAAGGAAAACTATTTTTATTCTGTTTCTACAAAGCAGATAGGGGTAGGGGTTAGGATGCACATGGACAAGCAAAAATATTAAGAGGCACCTTATCCTATGCAAATTGGATATCCAATGAAAGTTAATGGCAAAACAGCCACACCATCAAGGATGCCAGGTGGCATGGTGACTTATTGCAAAACCAGACAAATTGACTTTGAACCCTGGAATTCCCTCTTAAAGCTGCATACTGATGGGCACGTGGTTCATATCTCTGAGCCTCTGTTTCCTTGAGTATGGAAAGGGAGTCAGTCATTCCACTTTTTTTAGTAAGAATGCTGTGAGGCTTAAACTAGATAATATATGAAACACACTTAGAACAGTGCTGGCCTCAAACAATTATAAATGACATATATAATGAGCCAATTAAGTGTGCTAGGAAAAGGGGAAGAGAAAGGAAAGTAAAAAGTGTATAGTGTGTAGGCTGAAACAAGAGTAAGCAAAAGGCCCAGAGCCATGGGGAGGCAATATGAGTGGGTATTATCAGTGTGTAAGAAAGCCATCTGGCAGCATGGTATAGAGTGGTTCTAAGGGCATAGGAAAAGGTGGCAGTGAGAAGGACAGGGAAAGTGGCCCAGTACTCTAGGCCTAATACTCCAGGCACAGTACTCTGGGCACAGTATTCCAGGCACTACTCCAGGCACAGTACTCCAAGCCCAGAGAGATGAAAAGGGATAAGGATGGCGGTTATGAAAATGGAAGAGAAGGGGTGAGCTCAGAGACTCTGATGGAAAGGGTCAGCAGGTTTTGGTCATAAGGTGGATATGGAAGGTGAAGAGGAGCTGAAAATACTCCCAGACAGGAGTGTTAGGGAGATAGGCGAACACTGGTGACAGAGACCAAGGGGAGGTGCTGGTGGGTGTTTTTCTATTGCTTTCAATGTGAGTTACTCAACAGTTAGGTTTATCAAGCTCTTCCAAATTTGTAATGCCAGGTAATTAAATTAAGAGCATGGTGAAGGGGCTAATGCATAAATAAGGTACTAGGATAACATCTTCTTAAAGATTTGCTTTGAAATTTTAAAATAAAAAATTCACCCTTGTTTCCTTAAAAAATGAAAAATATCAATAGAATAACAAATTTTAAAAAGGAAAATTTGAAATAAATATAGCAATTAATGAAAATAACTATAACAAGAGGCAAATAGAAACCCTCTGAACTTTGTTTTTTTTGATCAAATGACAATCTTGGTTGAGAAACAAAAATGATCGATCATAAAAGTCCAATTTCTATAACATGCTAAAAGGAAAAGAGTAGTTTTCTGCATATATCTTGTTTGGAATAAGGATGTCAGTATCCATTTTACTATAGTACTGAATATGATCTCAATAATTATTAAAATAAAACCACAAATGAAACCAAAATGAACACAGCAAGGAAATAATTTTCAGACAATAGTAGTATGAGGGTATCTTAATAGCTGTGTATGGTTCGGTTATCCTGCAGTACATTTGGCTTAAGATGGTGTACTAGTGTCTGTATTGCCCACCACTGTCATCATAAGCCTTTTAGAGCCATCTGACAGTCCCTTAACTTGAAAATAGTTGGAAAGCAGAACAAAATAATAAAAATAAATAAAACCTAATGTTATTTTTTAAGTTGCTTAAAAACTACTTGCAATTAAGAGCCTCAAATGTATCTAAATCAAAACAATTCAGAAATGCTTTCAAGATTGTTGCCAATGCAATCCTAGATGAGAATTTACAGTGTTCCATAACCCAGGAAATCATGGCACCATATTGCATTTACTTTCATCTTACCCACAGTCACATTATCTTCTGCGACCATAAAGAAACTGCACTATCATATAAATCTATTTAAAGGAATTGGCACCGTCACAACAAAGGCATCCGTACACTGTGGTTGATTCTCTGAAAAATCATCCAAATGCCAATGTCTAAGAACAGCCTTTGATTTATTTCTGGATTGCCACAAAGCACCCTACCCCCACCCTTACACACATATACCTCAAAGGATGCAAAAGCAGGAATGCATTTCCCACCCCAAACTGAAAAGTCCTTGGTTCTCCAAATGGCTATAAATTGCGTGGCTAAGTGCATATGGCCGCGGGCTGTCACAGTTACTTCTCCTGACAATTCATCATGGCATACTAATTCTATAATATCATTACGGTGTCTCTTCTCACTGTACCGATCCAGCCAGTTAATTTAATCAACTAATAATAGATTCAGAAATGGATGCGAGGGGCCCTAGCACTTCAAATTACATTACAGGAGAGGTGCCTCAGTGGAGAGAGGCATTCCTTGCCATTCAACATCACCTCCAGAAGTTACTTTGGCCTCCTAAGGTAGGTTACCTCTGCATATTTATGTGAAAGATTACAGCCATGGAATTTTACTTGAAAAATTACAAGCCCAGAATTTTATTTTGAAATCAATACATCCCTAAAATATATTGACTACATCAAAAGGACAGAAACCAACTCTTTTTCTGAGCTCGGGGTTCATTTTGAATATTAATATGTGAAACTCAGAAGTTTCATATAAGTAGGAAAAAACAGAGTTCTTATGATTAACTGCAAAGGGAGCCATTCAAGGATGGACAATTAATTTTATTAAATTTTAATCTTCTCTGAAAATGTCCATGATAATTAGAAAACATTATTCTTTAACATCACCGTCCATCTTGCATGTCACGAAGAGTAATAAGTTAATTTATTATGAAGGAAAAAATAGCCTAAAAATGCTAGAAAATATACACTGGTTTAAAAAAAATCACAAATACGCACATATAGTTTATTCAAATGTACAGTGAAAGCTGTACTATTTTTATAGAAGAGTTGCTTACTTGATAGAATAACATGACTTCCTGCTAATGCCTTTTTAGGGAAAAGGCTTTGCCTTTCTATCCTATTCTTGGAGCAGAGTTCAAGTATGGTAGATATGTAAGCAACTTTGCATCTAGACTTGCTTTGCAATTAACAGGTGGATTGATTTACTGCTGGCAACATTCTTTACTGTACTGACTTCTGTGGAAGAAGAGCCAGCCTACAAATAAGCTTTTCTCGCCAGGGTCTAGAAGTCACCACCCATCTGATGGAAACTTAGGGTACCACAATGTCCCTGTAGTATTATATGAACTGATGTGTCATCATGGTGATAAGATCCATGTTATTAATGAACACAGGAATATATCTGACCCTTTCACTGATTTTTCTATCTCAAAGAAAGATAACTCTTGCTCCTGGGTATGGAGCTAAGTTCTCAGAGACTCTAAGGTAGGACACCATGAGCCAGCAGAGAACTTGCTAAGAATTCATCTAGGATGGATTAAATATTGTCTGCACCCTTTATTTTATATTTAAATTCACTTTCAATTGTTTTACATCAAGAGAGTTCACATAAAAATCTGCATTTCTGTCTTGTGTGGCATATCACAAGATCTGGCATTGTCTTCCACCAGAGACGAGAGTTGGAGTTGGGGCAATCCCCAGTCGATCAGGGTCCCCAGCATTTTCAAATAACTCCCTAAATCACAGGTTGAGTGTCAGTTTCCCTTTCTCACCCCAGGAAGAACCAAAGTTACCCATTTCTGTTTCCTACATTACCTGGACACCTGCATGAGAATTTCCAAATTCTCCTTAAACCAATCACAAATTGTTACATGTAAATATCCTTCCAATGCAAAGACTTTTGTGGTTATCATAGTCCTTTTTTCTTTTTAAAGATGTTTTTAGATTTCCTGAATGTGATGATATTTTTAGATAATAGACATGTGCATTTAGAGATAGTGACCTTAAAAGTCCATGTGGAATTGCTTTTATCAGTATCTGAAAATGTAGAGCAAAATATATTTCTACCAAAAGTCAGTACCTGCTCTGGGTGAGCCTTTCCTCTTTGTCATAAAAAGCTGTCATCATGATAATGCTTCCATATAGCTATTTTGAGAAACAAGTGTAAATTCAGGAAACTGTCCATCCAATGTCACCCTTTGCTAAATGGGATTCAGATCATGTTTGCCTAGCCTAAACGCGACGCATCTCCATGAGCACTGTAATATAACAAAACAAATAATTTTCCTTTCATCAATATACAACAGCTCTGTTCATTATTGAGCACTGTTAGGTGGTAAAGTATTGAGTGCTATGCATTTTATGCTTAAATCAATGTACTGTCTTGCAGTTATGCCACCTAATGTGTTTTTAAGTCATCCGCTACAGAGATCAATGTGATTCTTATTTGATATTCAGTGTTAAGTTCAGCCTCATAAATTTAGAATTGCACTCTGTTATTTTGATGGTTATATATTAACCATGTCCTGAAAGTTTTATGATTTCATACTCAGCCTGGTTGTAAATCATACTGGTTCCATATGGAAGGCATAGGGTCTGGCTTGGGTGTTTTATTGCTGTGTTCCGAGGGTAACGGCTGGCTGGCTGAATGTCTGAGGGAGGTAAACTTACATTGTGTTTGGGTAAATACCTGAAGTATGTGAGCATTAAAGCCATGGTTCAGAAATTTCAAATTAGACAACTCATTGCAACCAGACACACAGGCAGGGATAATAAGGCTACAGCACGGTGTTACACATTGGCAATCTTTGATATTAGTGCCATCACTGGCAGGGGCCTTGACCTCTTACAAGTTCACGGGGCTCACTCTGTGGTGAGTGATGCTAACCAACGTGGTGCCACCTGGGCTAAATGTAAAGGGAGTGGTCCCATTAAGAGAGACATAGAGAACTGTTTAACACTGTTACTTAATCTGAGATCTACATATTATTTCTGAGATTAAAAACAATAAGGGTAGATCACTGGAATAGATTAATACTCTGAGAGAACAACTTACATAGAAAACAGATAGAAGTGAATTAATAATGATCATCAGAGCCAGTAAGTATTTTAAAAGCTGGGATAAATCCTTTTGTAAAGCAAGATGCCAAAGTGATGCCAGATACAATCATAAAAATTTCTTTTGCATAAATGGTGTTCCTTAGTGAAGTTACAGAAATGCTTGAAAGATAACCCCACACAATGCTTTTCACTGATACCCTTACAAGTAAGAAATGTGATCACTGGAGATTACTTTTTACCACCTAGATTTGGGGACAAGGTTAGACACATTGGGAGGGTAGTGTATATTTATTTAATCCTTAGTTCTGTTGCAAGAGGTGAACACTTGGCAGGGTTTCAAATACTCATATTCTTAAGTATTTTGTTATAAACTGAAGTCACTTTTTTATTTTTGATGACATATTTTCAGACTCTGCACTCCCCAATTTGAACAGGAAGCATCTTAAACTATGACTAACTAAATGACAGGCATTATAAAACATTATGCTGGGTCCGGCCAAAAGTTGGATCCAATTTGCTTTACCAGCACTTAGTAGAGATGTACCTAACAGCAACTGTTTTCTTCAAACCATTGGGAAGTACCAATAGCCCAAGATTTCTATTTTTTCTATACAGTATTTCCCTGATTTCTGATTCAAGGGACAAACATAGTCAAAAAGTATGCCATATTTTCTTTCATTATTTCCAATATTGGCTAGAGATACTCTCAATATGACAAGTCTGACCTTGCCCACAAATCTAGGTGATAGAAAGTAATATCCAGTAATAATTTTTCTTAAGGAAAGGGTATCAATGAAAAGCTTTGGGTGGGGCCATCTTTCAGTAATCTTTCAAATAGCTCTGAAAGGAGAAAAAAACAACCCCACATTTTATTTTCAAAGGTTGCATTTGGCTCACAAAATTGACACCACACCAGTGGCTCTCAAACTTGAGTATGGGAATCTCCTGGAGACTTACTGACACTCAGATCACTCCCCCCTCCCATAACCTACCCCCAGTTTTTTATTCAGGAGTTGTGTGGTAGGCCTTGAAAATTTATCTATCTAACAAGTCCCCTGGGGACATCAATGACAAACCTCAAGAGGCTGGTCTGGTCTGGGATTGCACTTTGAGAACCATTGCTAAAAGCATGTCCCAGCTACTCCCACTCGGATCTCTGTGAGACTTTTGCCAAACAAAGTGTGGTCCCGGAGTAAGAACTTTGGGGATTCTAAAAACTCACTGAACTGAAGAGATTCAGGTCACCTGTTAGAGGGAAATGAAATTTCCCTAGAGCTTCCAGGTTAACCTTCAAATCCCACTGCATGCAATTTGGAAGCTAGAGATTTATGTACCAATCAAGGACTCAGAAAACAATTCTTGGCCACCCTTCTGAGAATGCATTGTAGAGAAAATAGTCACATTTAAGTACTAAGTGTTTTTCTGGTTTTCCAGTTCTATGTTTTATCTATTACCACACATATGTATTATTTGATCAATAATAATCTAGTCAATATAGATGCTTTTAAATGTGAACATGTTATTATAAATACATAGGTATTGTAAACAGACCACTTAATAACTGAGAGATTAAAATGTTAACTCCGCATGGTTTACAGTGCATTCTACAATTGAGGATTATTCTTGCTCAAATTTTGTGAGCTTTGGTATAAGATTTAGCATAATTACAGAGAGATTCAATATAGTCTAGGTTATTTCATAATTTTTAAAAGTATATATTTTTATTTATTTCAGAGAGGAAGGGAGAAGGAAAGAAACATCAGCAGTGAGAGAGAATCATTAATCTGTTGCCTCCTGCATGCTCCCTGATAGAGATTGAGCCAGAAACCCAAATATGTGCCTGACTGGGAATCAAACCATGACCTTCTGGTTTATAGGTTGATACACCAACTGGGCCAACTTTGACTTCTTAAAATTTCTTGGGACACCATGAGTTAAGTCATTTTAATCTAAGTAATTCAATTGTCTCTCATTATACACAAGGGGTTAATCAGTATTGTAGTTTTTGGAAACTATTTAGATCAGGTTCTTGGTCTCACTTCTGATACTGATAATCCATCTCTTTTAAAGACATAATGTGCTCTAGAGAGATTCAACTTCTGTTTGTCTTATACCATGAAATGCCACACATAAAAAAATACTTTTTCAAATGTTATATGTTTCTGGTAGCAAAGAAATTAATAACTGATTCCCTAGATCAGTGGTCAGCAAACTGCGGTTTGAGAGCCACATGCAGCTCTTTGGCCCCTTGAGTGTTCTAAGGCCACTTCTTCAAAATAGACTCACACAGGCTGAAAACTGACTTCTGCTCAGGGCCACATTCAAGGGGCCAAAGAGCCATGGTTTGCCGACCACTGCTCTAGATGATAAGAAACAGCCATATTTATAGAAGTATACATTCACACATGCAAAGTATAATTTATTTTTAAAAATTACTGGTTTGAATTACATAATCATGCTCTTTTATTTTCCCTCAGTCTCAGAGAGTTTAATTAACTTGCCCAACCTCACAGAGCATCAAATGGGTTTGAGTTTGGAACCCATCTCATAACAGTACTTTGCCAAATTGACTAAGTCAGTTCCTCTTATCCTGGAATTTATACTTTTAAAGACTTGTTCTGGGGGCACAATATTTAAGACAAAAGAGCACATATCCAACGTTGGGTTTCCAATAAGGGATTATTTGAATGTTGCTGGAGGTAGACAGGCCTGGTCCCCATTTAGTCATGCACACGTGGCTGCCTATTTTATAGGGTGTTCTTTATAATACCAAATATGAGGCACTGCAGAATATGTCCAAATACATAAAATTAAAATGAAATGAACTCTTGTCCGATGATCCAGAAACATTGTAAATTCGTTCTTGTGCCCATGGCCAACCTCTGACTTGAACAAGTAAGAGTGACAGCGAAGTTGCCTTTCCTCCAGGGGCCCGTTCTAGAATAGGTTTAAACCTGTGCTGTGCATATCAAGGCAGCTGTCATTTCATCTGATCTTCAAACACACTGTGCACTCCACGGGGAGAATGTCTGGCAAATCAGGGACTGTTCACTTAATTCTCCCCCTCCCCTTTTCAATACAAAAGCTGCATTCCCTATGACTGTTTATTTCTTATTTGGAAGCCATGCTCATTTTTATAATTGAATTGCAGGGAGTCTTGATATGATGAAGACATTGCAAAGAAGAGTTTTATGTCTATACCACAAAATGGAATAAATCAATTCATGGAGCATATGGCTTATTAGGCTTAAAGAGCTCTTTTCCAAGATGATTCTGAGTGCCATATTTTGAAAGATAAGGTAGTGGGTTGTTGTTTTGGGATATTTGCCTTCATAAAGAGGGGCCATCTGTCCCAACCAGTGAGAAAAGTGGAAGGCTTTGATTGCTATTTTGCTAATCAAGACTTATTCTAATATATTTGACTGTACTGATTAAAGACCTAACATTGTCTCTTGGCGATGTTTGCTGGTTATATAACCAGAAGAATTTTATGATTCCCACAAATATTTCTATAAAGTAAATGCTGAAAATGTAGGAATTTTATTTTTTGATGATAGACAGAAATCATGCTAAAGCAACATAGGTATATCAAAATGAAATCATAGATTCTATATTTTGTTTAACTGTTGTATGAAATTTACATTTAATTACAAGGTTTTACTCCTTCAAATGATATTTTGATGATTTCCTTGTGACCTAACAAAAGCCAAGAAATTTCAAAAGTAAATTCCACTATGAAATACCATCATCAATGTTAGAGATTCCATCAGGGATCATTCATACAACTGGTATTTCCCTTATTATCCATGTGTCAAAAAATTACTTGAATAAAAATGGCTTGAAAAAAATTACGTGAATAAAAAGTATAATTGTGATTTAAACCACAATTATACTTACAATTTACTTAAATATGTTTTCGCTATGTAAAGGAATTATATTCTAGTTATTTAACAAATAAGAAAAATGGAACAACACACATAAAATCATCTACATCACATAGTGTACATGAGCCACTGTTAGTATTTGGAGCACATACTTCTAGCTTGCTTTCTATGTGAGTAGCTTAATTGGTTCTACAATGTGCATGCCATTTTTCGACTGCTTATTAACTTCACAATAGATGGGCGAGCACTTCCCTATGTTATTAAAATTTCACAATTACCTTTAAAATTGCCCCTGCAGGATATGGAAGGTTTTTTTTTTATTATTATTCTGTTTTTGCAACTTTTCTGTAAGTTTGTCCACTTTGTTCTCATATTCTCATCTAATTTTCTTGACACTAAAAGTCAAGAGAAAACAAATTCCTTTGGGCAATACACATCTCTCTTCACCACACACAACTGTTAGCTACTCCTTGTAATGAGAATGCACAATTAAAAAATAGAATTGGTTGGTGACTTATCCTTCTACCTATTTCTTTTCAAATGATGGTTCTGAAGTCCCTCCTAGTTAGGTAGACTTGAGTTCATTTTTGCAAATAGCATGGACCAAATGACATTTGAGTGAAGTTGTCTTTCAAGATATTCAATGAACTTGAATATTCTATTCCACTCCATTACTTCATTGCATTGAGTGATAGTGCACCCTACCAAATACTGCATATATGTTTATTTTTAAAGAATGATATATTCAATAGAATTTTGAAAAAAATACATCCAAGTCATGTAGGCCTAAAATACAATTTCTTGACAGATACCTGGCCCAAAAGTAAGTGCTTGAGCACATCTCTAACACACTCAATAAGCTCGCTATTATTAACTAAAGACTGCATTTCAAGTACATTATGGCATCACTTGAAGTAATAGCAACTGAAATGCACCTACTTAATGGAATCGATCTTTGCTAAAGACTGCAATAAAGTATGATCAGAAGTCACTTATTGAACTTTATTCTCCATGATATAATAAAAAGTCGCATGTCAGGAATAAAAATGTCACTTGTCACCTGAATCTTTGGCACCTCAGAAATTTTATCAAGACGCGGGGCATTCTGTGAGACATACAATGAAAGTAAGGATTTTGGGTCTGCTAAAGCTTCTGGCCCAAAGACCCTGAGTTCATTCAATACTCAGATTCAAACTTTGAAGTATGTCATACATATCGAGAGAGATGTTCTTAAGAGCAATATTTATTGCATTTCCTTTTCCAAATGAACCCCTTCACACCTCTACTTTCAAGATTCCCTGTGACTTTGAGAGTTGAAATTATATGAGAAGTTATACTTGGGTGAAGACTAACCTATTTTCTCTATTGTGTTTCTCCAGCTTTTCTTCTGTATGTTTGGATTCCATAGTAAATTTGTTAGATTTGATGACTTTAAGTGTAACAGGGAATTGCAGTGGGCCACAATGAAATTAAGGGGATGCAACAGAGTTTAGGTATTTCCCCAGAAAAAGAATGAGGGTTTAATAAAGACTCTTCCTTTGTATGAATTTACAAACACTGAAATGATCAGAATGTAAGAACCCACATTCTTTCCACCCTTTGTACCTCAGTGTTCAGTGGGGATATGTATTCTTTTTAAGGGGAAGGTTTCTGTAAATGAAACATGAAAAGGAATTAGCTTTGGGCCAATTCCTGCTGCTGTGTGGCTTTTGTTTGTCCTACAATGGATTTTCTTTCATTAAATTTAATGAAGCCAAATGTTAAGAGATGTCATAACTTTTTAAAAATGTATTGATTTTTGTTCTAATTTCAAAACCCTCATCTAGAAAAGAACAGATGCTAATGTGAAGGTAGAAAACAACAACAACAAAACAACTAGAGCAAGGTACCTCTCCTTTAATTAGTAAACAAGTTCCAGTCCTTGATAGTTCTCACTACTTGCAGGACACATGCATGTGTATATATAAATATTACATGCCCAGTCTTTGAGTTAGCTATCTGGCTCCTATAGACCCTGGCATTTCAGATTCCTGTTTTCAAGTAACCTGTATTTCTTCAAACCAGTCACCCCCAACCAGCACTGCAATAGTAATCCTCCAACACAATGACAATGATTCCAGGAATGTAGATGAACTTGACTGTCCCAAAATCTAGCAAAAGCAGTGGTATTTTTCAAATGCATATAGAATTAACCTATCCTCACCTCTTTTATTTGCTTATTTGCTTTCAGTGTTTTCTCAAATAAATGGCTGGTAGGTGTTTTCCTTGCATGTTTAATTAATATTGTAAACAAACACCTTATTTTTCATTTACTTATTAATCAGTAATGACATTTACCCTAGCTGCATTCTGTCCACTTCCAACTGTCCATGTGGCTCAGAGGCCTGATAATTAAATGGATAATATTATAATACACACAAACCAAAAGAAAAATCTGAAGTAGGTAGGTAATTTCAAATCCACAAGAACAAGTTATTCCCCAGCAAGGTAACGGGATGCAGAAAATGTATTAAAGAACTAAAATTCAGAGGTGTCTGGCCCAGCTGGTATGGCTCAGTGGTTGAGCATCAACCCATGAACTAAAAGGTTATAGTTCAATTCCCAGTTAGGGCACATGCCCGAGTTCTGGTCTCAATCCCCAGAAGGTAGCATGCAAGAGGCAGCTGATGGATGAGACTCTCCTCATCATTGATGTTTCTATCTCTCTCTCCCTCTCTCTTCCTCTCTGAAATCAATAAAATATATTTAAAAAGATAAAAAAAATAAAAGTCAGAAGTGTCTAGGTTCTAATCTTGCTATAGTATTTTCTGTGTGATCTTAGGACATTTTCCTTACTTGACAGTTTCCTCATCTGTAAAATACTTTTTGCTCAGTTTTGTGGGGGGAAAAAGAATACTGAGTTCATTATAAACTAAGATATTTTGTGAACTATAAATCAAAAGATAATATTGAGGGTAATTGTTCTAAAAATTTAACTGATGGAGCAAGTAAGGTGGTTTCCTGCTGATAGACTCATTCACATGTTATTTTTCAAGGATCTAACCAAGCCCTGAAATATTCCATCTACACTACTTCAACACATACAACTAAGCATGCAAATTCAAATAATAATAATAATGGAGCTCTTTAAGCCCATCAATAATACTTAATTCTATGAATATTCATGTGGAGAATATTGCCATTTCCACAGGCTGCCTAATGTCAGGCTGTAAAGAGGGAGAAGCTAATTCTGATTTGGAAACCACTGCAAACCCATCATTAAACATCCTGGATGAGAACTGACAAGGTGAATTACCACACCTCTAAGCAAACCTTGCAAGTAAGTTTAATTAAACAAAAGTCTATTCGTTTCCTGCAAGCTGATTTAGAAGCATTTATTTAGTTGCATTTCTACTTGAAGCCTTTGCGAGCCATTCTCTTTCACTCAATTACGAAAGAAACTCTCAGCAGGCTCTCAGATTTGTTTAAAGGGTCCCATTTGTACCCTGTGTATTCTCTGGCTGGAATCAAAATGAGGAAGTTTTAACAGCACAGGATAAATATCGCTTTAGGTCAAAGATATAAAAAGGCTTAGTGCTTAGGTTCCTGAAATCCTGGATTACCTAGTGAATCTATTACTTTATCTTTGCCTCAATGGATAATGCTATAAAATGGGAAGATCCATGCTAGTTTTCCATTTGGGCTGGTTGCTGACATTTTCAATTGCACTATATCCAAAGCAGGGTTTATGGGAGTTACTTCCTGGGATTACAGGGTGAGGCTGAGCTAAGAAAAGACGAACAGAAACAATTCTCACTGTGCCTTGCCAAGTCTCTTGTGGAGCACACTGTCAATACCAGGATATGTCTCTGACGTCTTCTTTTGCTTGATTTAAAATAAGAGAGTAATAACCTGGCATTATCCAGATTACTTTTATATAAAATATACAAGATCTCCACGGGAAGGCTCATCTTATGTGACTACCTATTCAAGAAATAGAAAATTGCTCACCGGTCCTCTCACTTAATCCTCACATCAAGCCAGAGGGGTGGCATAGGATGTTTATTTCTACGCAAGGAGGAAATAAGGGATCATGAGGCTGTATAACTTCTCTAGGATTCTGCAGTGAAACTGGGTTTGAGCCCAAATGCAGGCAACTCCAAAGTCCGTAGTCTTTACACCGCACCATTCAGATATCACGCATGATGCCAGAGATACAAAAATCACAGGAAGCAGACCAAAGGCAAGAACAGCCCAAAAGTCCAGGAACTGATGCAGGAGTAAATAAAAATGGGGTATCCATACAATGGACTAGTTTTTCTAAATTTATAAATTTATAAATTCTGATGCATACTGTAACATAAAACTCACATTTTGCTAAGTGAAAGAAGCTAACCACAAAGACCATCTATTGCCTGAATCCATTTATATGCAATGTCCAGAATAGAATATCAGCAGAGATTTATTAGTTTGATGGTTGCAGAGGGCTGAGGGTTCCTGTTTAGTGGGGAAGAAGATTGGGGATGGTGGGGTGGGGGAGGAAGGGGCAGTTGCAATAGGCTACTGTGGGATCCTAGAGGAAAAGTGGGCGTGGGTGTAGGAAGATATTAAACAAAGAATGCTTATGCATATATGTATATCCCATGGACACAGACAATAGTGTGGTGAAGGCCTGGGGCAGGGGTGTGGGTGTAGGTTAGAAGGGGTCAATAGAGGGCGGGGGGAGAGGACATCTTTAATTCTTTCAACAAAGAGATTCTAAAAAGTGTACTAAAATGGATTGTGCTGATGATTGTACAAGTCTATGAACCTACTAGAAACCACTGAATTTTGTAATTTTAGTGGGTCATTTGTATGTCATGTGAATGACTTCTCAATACAGCCGTTGGGAACAGAAGTCAGGGGAACAGCCTGAAGAAGCCTATGCCATCTCTGAGGGGTGCTAGGAGAGCAAGAACATAAACAGCACCCTGGTCAGCACGAATTTCCATGCTCAGCACCCTGGGTCCACCTGCTCTGGAGAATGTGGGGAAAACACAGTGCCACACAAGAGCAGTTGCAACAGACTTCTGAGGGGCTGCCTAGTGGCCTTGCCGATGAACGTGGTTAAAACTGCTTCCTTCAAAGGTTCCCCTCTCTCCAAGAGGCTACTCCACAGCATTCTCATTTTCAGTAGCTTGAACTCACCTCACTTGAGGTGCAAGTGATAGTCAATCATAATATTTGCCTGCAGGAATCCTGCCTCCCCTGAAATGACAGGGCCCTCTGATCTTACCCTATGCTGATGGATGCTCAGTCATTTTTCCTAACCCCAAATCACCATCATTAGTCCTTTCTGAGGGGAGCGCGCCAGGCAATTCTCCAATTTCAGAGTCCTTTCATCTCCCTCACGCCTCTCAGACGTGTGCCTCTCTCCGCTACTCCTCTCTCCCACCCATCTTCAAGTTTAATGACTTTCTCTTGGCCTAGAGACGAGAGGAGAGGCACAGATGGTACATTCTGAGAGCTAAATTGGTTTAAAATTTAGGTGTCATTTCCCTCATGAAAGGTGAGTAAAGGATGGAAATACTTCACAGTTTTCCACGAAACCATTATTTTTCAGTAGAGGGGGACCGGTTGGCGAGGGCATGGTGTGTTAAAACACGCAGCTCTTCTCATGTATTCCCCTCAGAAAGAAAAAGGAGAATTTTCTGATGATAAGGAAATGACATTAAAAAAAAAAATAGTAGCGGTGCCCTGCTATCAACAACCTTGACCGAAGATGGCAGGAGGTCGGTGTTATGCCTGGACTAGTTTCAAAGTCACCCCCAACTTTCTGTGGTATCCCCTGGTGTAAGTGTGTACATTTCTATAATGCTTTCGGAATAATTTATCACATAGTAAAGATTTTTAAAAAATCATTATCCTTTTGATCTAAAAATCCTTATACTTCATCTTTAATATGTTCTTTCTGAAGAAGCTGCCACGTGGGTTTTGCTCCTCAGAGAAATCAACAGCAGAGAGCCAAGCAAAAGTTTTGGGATCATCCAAAGCCATGTTTGAAAAGTTTATAAATGTGTGTGTGTGTGTGTGTGTGTGTGTGTGTGTGTGTATACTATGACACCTACTTTCAAGTGCAAAATGTGAAGACCTGTGAAACATAAACACAAACCTGAGGTTGGTAGCATCATTAAAAAGAATATCCAGACATTTAAACTAATGGCTTAGAGTTAGTTTAATATTGACAAGTGCTTCTTCTTGCCTATGGCAAATATGCTAGCACAGCGTAAGGAAGCTGTGAACAGCATTGATTTATGTGTCTATGTTTAGGCGACTTCAAACTCTTCTTTTTTTTACTCCCCAAAATCAAGGGTGGCAGACATTTCAACTTGCAAAAAGCATCTTCATGACAGCAGTCCCAAACCACCCATGTGCTCAGTGTTATCCTCTTGATATCAAGGATGCATCATCCTAAGGCAAGTCTGTTAATTAGCCCAATCTAAACACCATCATGCACACATATCCACCCGCGTGCACGCGTGCACCCTCCCACTCCCCCCCCCCCCCCCCCCTCCACATACACATCACTAAGCTGATGAGCCTTCTTTGAAGACAGGAACTAGAACCCTAACCAAATCCATTCTCCCTGCTTCCTTGTAAGGGGGTTTAAATCAAATCCACTGAAAGCTGCCCAATTTGGATCTTTTAGGCTGCCTATGTATTAGCTTTAAGAAAATGTTTCTTTTAGAAGGATCTTAGAAGACTAAAGAGAGAGACCAAAATTAACTCAAACACCGCATTTTTGCATCATTGGAGCAGGGTCACCCAAGGGTGGATTAGGAAACAAGGCTGCATGTCTCCAACTTGGATACTGCCGGCTCTGAAGCAGTCTGTTCAGACCCTTGTTAAGATAGAGAGAAGGTTTGTTTGGAAATCTCTTCTATTAGAACCCAAGGCATTACAAATAGCAATGGCTACTTATTGAGTATTTATTATATGCTAGGAACTGTGGTAGGCCTTGGGCTCATGTGGTATCGCTCTCTGTGTATTGAAGAATGTTCCTATGGCAGCAGATGGAGGAAGAAGAAAGCACATGCATGCTTCAGCGAGCCTATGGGACAAGGACCAAGAATCTATTTACTCATATGTTAGGCATGTCATTGCCCTTTATAGGCTACCAATGTGTGCGTCTCAATACATGGAATGTATTCCTGCTTAGTCCATGTTCACATGACGCTCTGTGTAGTACTGGAAGCACTAAACTTTTGCACGTGCTTACCACTGTATAGGGTTGCACACACAGAACCGTGCATTCTCTGTTGAGAGCCAATTTAAGAGATTTTCCAGTGGGGACTGTTTCTATATATGAATACTGTACCTCTTGTTTGAATATAGAAGTAGGGGAGATCTGATGTTCTTATATTGCACTACTTCCTGTCGTCCCTGCGATGACCTTTTCCAGTGGGTATTTATATTCTCTTTTGTTATTTTACAAATGGCAAAAGAATATTTCAGAAAGTTTAAGGAATTGGCTGGCCACCAGCTTTCAAATGGAATAGGTGGGACTCAAATCCTGGTCCATCTGAATCCAAAACCTAACTTTAACTGCTTCTCCTATTTTAAAAAAAGATGGTATTGCCAATCTTGTCTTATTTGAAAGGGATCATTAAAACGCTGTAGAAATACATGACATGTTTATTAGAGGAGAGGGGAAGGAGGGGAACTGCTAACTGCATTTGCAGAGTGGGGGAGGAGAAATACCCTCTCTAGAGTTCTCCCCTTTCTCTTCTAGTTCTAGGGAAACGGCAAGGATAAGCTGCAGTTAGAACTGAAAACAGTCAGACCTCACTCACTAACTACAACAAAAACCAATTTGTTAGTGAGTTTTATGCCGTCTCTCAAGATTTGGAAGAGTGGGGCTCTGAAAGGAAAATTGACTCCTACTCCAAAGCCTGGGGAATCGGGATCTCCCACTAAAAAGATACGGGGTTGATACTAAATGGATCCCAGAAGCTTGGCTATCACCCACCATCTGGTGCCGCTTCCAACTAAGCACAGCCGGCTTCATGGAGGATGGAGTTGATTAACATTCACTGCTCAAATGAGCACAGGAGTGACATTTGTCAGTCAAGCTCTGCAGCCTTTTATTCAGAACATTTCATACTCTGTCCTTTCAGAAAAGAAGAGAGAGGTTGCTTGGTTTGCAATAATGCCCCAAATGCTGCACAGATTAGGAGACTCTTCCTGACTTGTCCATGGTTCTCAGAAAACACAATTCTGAGAGTTCTAATTGCAGCAAACACAAGCTTCTGCCCTCCTTTGTAGGGACCCCTGCTCTAGATCAAGGTCCTCCTGGACAGGCTATAATGAAATGGTCATTTAGTCTCACTCCTTTAAGGTGAAGATGGCAAAATACACACAGAGAGAGATCATCTGCTGGATTTGAAACATGGATTCAGAAAACACAAGGTCTTCCAATATATTCAGGATGTAATGTCTGCTGTCTGCTTTCATTTCTTCACACCCTCTTCTCTGTGAGCCATTCTAACCAAACCTGCACAGGCGCCTCACTCTAGAATGCCCCATTCAATATCCCAATGTCACATCTAAAGGCTTCTCTCCTTGTTCTTTATCCTAACTGAACCATTGACCTGAGGGAGAACTGACTTAATTCCCCTTTTCCCTGTGCATCCTTTCCCCAGCAACTCTGCTGACTCCTCTGCCTTGGACTGTTCCACAAAAGGCAGTGTTTCTAGGATCCTCGCACCTGTTACCCTTTGTCCCTTGTCCCAAACATCTTACCCCTTATGTAGTGCCGCTTATAACCTATGGACGATACTTACCTTATCTCTAGTCCCAGGTTCACACTCAGCTTCATTTTCACACTAGCACATTTCCAAGTTCCTATTTAATACCTTCACAAAGAAGTCCTAGACAATCTACACTCAATATTTTCCAAAACAAAGCTGCTTGTTTCCCTGCTGGGTGCTCTCTTTCCAGCTTCTATCTCATTTACCAACTTTCTTCTAACCTGGTCTTCCTGGTTGTAGTCCTTCTAAACTCCCTGAGATCCTCTGCCCACTCCAATCTCTTGCTTGCCACAGCCAAGTTGCCTCTAAATTTTGCCTTTGCTTTATTCCTTCCCATCACTCCCGCTGCCTTGGGTTGTACCATCCTTGGCCATTGGCCTTCTAATTCCTCTTTCTGGTCCATGCTCTCCTCCTAATAGAGATTCCACAGTAACAATTTTTTTTTTCTAGAGTGCAGCTCCCACTCACTTGTGGGGTCAAGTTCAAATGTGTTTGCTAGGCAGTTCAGAGTGAACTTCCCGGTCTCCTCTTTGTTCACTTGCAAATTCTCTCCCACCCCACCGTTCTCTTCTCTGTTGTGAGATTGTTCTTTATTCCCCAGTCCTACGAACACATTAACAGCTCTGAATCATGACTCTGCTGGGTTTTTTTCTGCTTAAGATATCACCCATTCTCTTTCCTACCCAGACCAATCCCCTGGCTTCAAAGCCCAGACCAGATATTAATTTCTTGGTGAAAGTTTTAAGCACACAACAACATTTATTATGGTCTACAATAATATGTATTAATGCCCATATTAAAGAGTAGGCATTTCATTAAGCCCATTTCCATATCTTACTTATTTGCTCTTCGCAGCAAATCCAAGGGTAGGTACTTCCATTTACCAATGAAGAAACTCGGGCTCAGAGAGATGCAATAATTTTCCATGGCCCCAAGTCCAGGAAGTGAGTGAACTGAGCTTTACACCAACACAATCTCATTACAAAGAAGAGTGCTTGCCATGGACAGTTTGGCTCAGTGGATAGATAGAGCATTGGCCCTTGGACTGAAGGATCCTACATTTGATTCCAGTCAAGGGCAAGTACCTGTATTGCACATGCGGAAGGCAACCAATCTATGTGTCTCTCTCACATTGATGTTTCTCTCTTATCTGTCTTTCCCTCTTTCCTCCCCTCTCTAAAAATCAATAGAAAAATATCCTCTGGTAATGATTAACAACAACAAAAAGAAATGTGCTTAATTATTGTGTTATTCTACCTGCTGTCACCAGATGGGTGTTTTCCTTCCTGCTAGGATGCGAGTTACCTGAGGCCAGGGATTATATGAAATTTATCTTTAAATTTGCATCCCCAGCTTCCAGCAGGCAGTGGATGTGCAGTATCCCTGGCTGATGCCTTGGATTCTGAATGAGTGCTGCTGCAGTGCTCTGCTGTATGGAGACAATCTGCACTGCAGCCCATGACTGGCTTCTGGCGCATTTTGATCTCATCCCAAATTTTTCGCTCTGCTCCTCACTCTCTTATCCCAGCTCCTTATTGGCTTTGATCCCTTTTGCTGCTCCTTTTATCATCAACTCCGTGAGTCTGAGATGGTTGCATCACCCTATTGACTGGATTAGACTTCTTATTTTATATTTAACTCCCTTTCCTTGAAGAACAGAATGAAAGCGCAAATGAAATCACCTTTTCAAATCCCTTCTTGATATACAAGGCAGCACTCCCACTTCTGAGGGCTTCCCAGAGAAAGAGGATCGCCAATCTAAGTGAAGAGTGATATAATCCCTGTGGCTTTCATGGCAGGATCAATGTGAGAACAGGGATTTATACTTTTGCCCAAGATCCTGATAGCCGAGGGATATGAAGGAGACACCAGAAATCATGTTGAATGACTTGCATGTGAAAAATCTATAAACTTTAAAAGCAGTGTGAATTGATTAAATATGGTGACAATAAAAATTTACTTTGAAAACGGTACTACAAAAGTAAGTAGTACTATGTCTGAAGTGTTTTCCATGTACCAGGCACTAGGATAGCAGTTTGGTATATGTCATCTCATTTCATAATCACAGGAATAAGGGAGAGGTACGGCTATTACTCCCATTGCACAGAACAAGAAACAAGGGTTTTAAGAGATTAATGGTAGCTTGGCAATTTCATGGAACAGGTAAGGGACAGAGCTAGGACTCAAATCCTTTTCTATCTGAATCTAAGGTTCCCGTACCTAATAGCTATGCTATCCTACATCCAGTGTATTCCTATCACAAATAATGGTACTGACATTTAATGAGATTGGGACTGCTGTCCCCAGCCATACAGTTAGTTAGTGGCAGAACCAGAGGGAAAATGTAGGTCTCTAGAATTTTTCTCCTAAACCCTTTGACCTCTCCCATTAACATGATACACCATCACAGTGTGCGAGTATTCATAATACCTGTGCTTTTTTTTTGTTTTTACAGGAACAGATTAGAAGTTGAAAGCATTTATATCCATGGTCAGAGATATAGGCATGGTTTTCCTAAGAGCAATAGTGAAAGGAATTTTGGATATTTTTAAAGCATTCAGCCCACGTATTGAATCGTAGAGAAAATGACCCTGAGTCATGTTTTGACATCTACTTTTTTGGATTCATATTTCAGAAAAGCAATATTTCAGGTATATAAGATCAAACTGTAATTACTGTATCTTCAATGTGCAGTCATCCCTCTTCCTTAACTGAGTATTTCAGCAGGAATACTACCGTGCTCCCTAGTATATATACTTATATTTCTTTAGAAGAGATTAAATTATCTTCCTGTCATTCGCCAAGCCCCTAGTTTCATTGGTTTGTTATCACAACAGCTTAAAAAGTTTCTACACAGCAAGGGAACTGTCAACAGAATGAAAAGGCAACCTTTGAAATGGGAGAGAATATTTACCAATCATATATCTGATAAAAGGTAATGTCCAAAATATAGAAAGAAATCCTACATCTTAGTAAACAACAAACAAATAAAACAACCCCAGATGACCCCATTAAAAATAGTGAAAAAACTTGAAAGTCATACTTGATGTCTCTTTTTCACATACTTCTCAGACAATACATCTGGACATATTACTACCTCAACCTCCAAAACGTATTAAGAATCACACCATTTATCACCACCTCTACTGGTGCTAGACACATCATTTCTTGCCTTGGCTACTATAATAGCCTCCTGACTGGTCTTCCCATTCTTGCCTATTGTACTCTACTCTAAACACAATAGCCAGAGTGATATTTTCAAATGGGAAGTCAGATCATGTCACTTAAAAATATCAGCATGGATGTCCACTTCCCTCAGAATAAAGATTGTAGTTTTAATTATCTATAATGTTCTCTATGATATGTCTCTCCCTTTGCTTCTCTGACCTCATTCCTATTATTGTTGCCAACGTGCCATTTGCTACAATCACTTTGACTTTCTCAAATACACCAAGCATGATCCCACAATAAAGTCTTTGCACTAACTCTTCCATCTGTCTCAGATCCTCTACCCTCAGAAATATGCATAGTAAATTTTATTTCATAACTAAATTCCTTCCGTCCTATAAGGTTTTGTTTGCTCAAATGTTACCATTTTAATAAACATTTCCCCTGACATCTCACTCTTTTTAAAACTAAAAAACTATAAACCCATGCTTCCAACTATACCTTTATTCTCTACTTTCTCTTTTCCATGTCATTTATCACTCAATAGCACAGGTTTTTGCTGTGTTTTCCTTCCCTTCCCTTCCCTCCCCTTCCTTCCCCTTCACTTCCCTTTCCTCCTCTCTCTTCCCTTTCCTCCCCTTCCTTCCCCTTCCCTCCCCTCTCTTCCCTTTCCTCCCCTTTCTTCTCTTCTCTTCTCTTCTCTTCTCTTCTCTTCTCTTCTCTTCTCTTCTCTTCTCTTCTCTTCTCTTCTCTTCTCTTCTCTTCTCTTCTCTTCTCTTCTCTTCTCTTCCCTTCCCTTCCCTTCCCTTCCCTCCCCTCCCCTCCCCTCCCCTCCCCTTCCCTTCCTTCTCTCCCTCTCTTCCTCTCTCCCTCTCTCCTTCCTTTCCTCCCTCCCTCCCTTCCTCCCTCCCTCCCTTCCTTCCTTCCTTCCTTCCTTCCTTCCTTCCTTCCTTCCTCCCTCCCTCCCTCCCTCCCTCCCTTCCTTCCTTCCTTCCCTCCCTCCTTCCCTTCCTTCCTTCCTTCCCTCCCTCCTTCCCTCTCTTCCTCCCTCCCTCCTTTCCTCTTTCTTTTATTCTATGTTCAATTTTTACTTTCTTTCTCTCCAACTAGAATCCAAATTCCAAGACAGAAGGACCTTTTTTTAATAGATAGTAGGTGCTCAATAATATTCTGAATGCAATAAAAGTTTCTAGTTAAATGTTATTGTCACCTATTACTCAATCCATTTTGAAATGACCTAGAGACCAGTTTACTGGTCATATAAGAAAGCCTATTCCATTTATTTAGGTTCTGAGGCCATACAGTTTTCGTCTCCTTTGATTGAGGCAGCAGAGTTATGGAGAGAAAATAAAAAGAAAACTTTTGAATTACGAGATTATGCAGCCATACCCAAACTGGAAGCCATTAGGAGCCTAATGAAAATAGTGTAAGAATGAATGCAGAACTACTATGTTTAAGCCAAAAATATGCTTCCAGTCTCTTTTGAGTGCTCCTTCTTCTCTGTCCAACATCCAACGAAGAGCTATTTAGAGTTTGCCCCCGCCTCTACTCTTTTTTTCTGCCTTTCTCCTTGTGGGAGCTCATCAACGTCCATGGATATATACAGACCACCGTCACACTGTTTCTCCAGCTGACGTCTCCAGTTCAGACTTCTCGTCTAGGTTCCATTTTTAGTAATTACACAACTATACACAACGCCTTTCTACTTGGATGTCTTATGCCACTTAACAAAGAACAAAAGGGAACTCTTGGTAAACCCTACCCTTTCTAAGGATTTCTCTTCTATGCAATTAGGAATCCATTCCATTGCTGAAGTCAGAGATCCTTGATTGCTCTTTTTCACCAACTCCTACATTCAACCCTTTTCCAAGTTCTGTATATTCCTATCTCCAAAATACATCTCAATTCCTTTACTGCTCTACCTTGGTGAAGGCTATTTCCCCAAGTTCTAAAAAAATTGATAACTAAAATGCTATAGAATTCTAAGGATTGGGTATTCACAGACAGTTGAAGAGATCAGAATGGTGTGATAGACCTAGCATCTTAGATAACTCTGTGATGATAGATTAGAAAGTGACAGAGGTGTGGGTTTGGGGATAATAAAAGTGAAGGGAACAGGACCAGGATGAACAAAGCCACAGGGAAGGAAAGAATATGTTCTGGAAAAAAGAAAGTAGCCCAGTTGGGCTGGAGCTGAAAATATATTTAGAGGAGAAGTGGGAGCAAGGGCTAAAAACATAAAATTGGACTATATTGTGGAGGGCCTGAAAGACCACAGAGGGACAGATTAAGTTGAGTTGTATACTTCCTGCCTTCCCAATGTGCCTTGTTGCTCATAGCCATAAAATGTGTATCAACGGAAGTGGAAGAGGGCCTGTATTCTCTTAATTGTTTTGCATTTCACTAGGGTCTTTTCCATTCTGAATGTACAAAGTGTTGCCCAGAATAAATAACTTTTTCTACTCTTTTTTCTCCCCTGTAACATCAATTATTAAGCAACACTCTACATTAGCAAGACCATATGCTTATTATAATAGCAATTGCTTTCACATGATTATTTTCAGAGAATTTCTGCACTGAGATAGTTACCTTATATGCAGACCTACTTATTTTGTACAAATACCAATAGCTTGGATACCACTGTGTTTATGATTACTATCCTCATTGAATCAAAGGCCCCATAGATGGAGGAAGTTTTAAGAATATTTAATATATCATTTACTCAATTTTATCTCTTCAAGGTGCTTTGCAGATTGTCTTAGCAGATGGGAATCTCCTTTCATCATCTGGAATTCAATTCTATCCTTGGTTTGTTATAAATTAACAATCTGAAATAATGTCCCAGGTTCTGAACAATAGCTGAGATATTTGTTATGGAAAAAAAAATCCTACCCCACTCAGAGCTTACTTTATTCTTTATTTAATATCCTTTCAAATGCTTTTCCAGCTTTTGAGTCTGATGGATTAAATGGATTTCTGAGATCTCCAGGTAATTATCTATCTATATGTCTGTCTGTCTATCTATCTATCTATCTATCTATCTATCTATCTATCTATCTATCTATCTACTTATCTATCTATCTATCTCCATATACGATATACAGCCATATATATTTATGGTATTCTACCCCACAAAAACAAATCACATTATCTTCAAAATGTAGCCAAATGACTTTCACACATATAAATGAACATTTTAAGCTCTCTGTATAGATAAGTACAGCAATATTTACTCAGAGATCATGTAGATATTGTAAAAAGTAAATACAAACCCCAAAATGAGAAGAATCATTCCCATATATTTTAAAATAAGAAATATAAGTAGACAATAAATTCATGGAGAGTTGAAAACCAGAAAGAACATATTTCCATAAAAGGAAGCACATTAGCACTGTTTTCTGTGCTCCTGAGTGTGAGTGTAAGTGTCAGGTTCTACTCATAGGGCACCTGGGCCAAGGTCAGACTTTGTACTGGAGACTAATGGGAAAGAATGACAATTTTTTTAAAAGACAATTTTGTAACCATGTATGTTCTGAATCTTCTAGGAATTTATCTTCAGAAATAAGTGAGGGAGATGCATAGGAATTTAGATACAAAGGTTTTCTTCATCACACTATTCTTTAATGCTTCCAGAATAGGTTAAATGTCCAATGAAAGGAAACTGAGGAAATTTCATGCTAAAGGAATACTATGAACTCCGAAACTATTGTAGGAGATATTTAATGCTGTGGAATATATTTACTGAAAAAATAAAATTACACAGAGCTTATATACATGGTGCATACTCTGTAAAATATGTATATTGTGTATACACATACATACACAAGCAGACAGCCTGAAAAATAAATACCAATATATTAACCATACTTGTTTATGGTGTCAAAGTACAGGTGATTTCTATTCTTCTTCAAGCTTTTCTGTGAGTATGGGGAGTATTTTGGGGGAATATAAATACACATTCATATTTCCATATATTTTAGATATAGTTTGAAATTTATGCTATAGAGTTTACCCCTATATATTCACATATACACATACTTATATATCATATAACCTATATTATTATATGTTCCTTGGACACCATAAAGGATTAATTTAAAAATGGCATTTTCAGCACTTACTAGTACTAAAGTGAAACTGAACAGCATTAAAATGCTGTTTTACTTTGAGAGTCCACAAGACTAAGGCTCTTTTGAAAGCAATGAGGAGACCTTGGACAGGTGGCTCAGTTGGTTGGAGTGTTGTCCAGTACATTGTTTTGGGTTCACTTCCTGGTCAGGGCACATACCTAGGTTGGTGGTTTGGTCCCTGGCCAGAGGAATGTGCAAGGAAACCAATTATCTCTCTTTTTTTCCCCTCTATCTCCCCCTCTTCCTCTCTCTAAAAATCTATAAACATATCATTGGTTGAAGAGTAAAAGGAAAAAAAGGAAGCAATGAAGATACCACTTAGTATTAAACCTATAGAACCTGGTAAATATACTTACTATTATTAAATAAGGAAGATTGAAAGTACCAAAACTTAATACTCATCTTAAAATGTTAGAAAAAGTATAATAATATATACTCTAAAAGTTAAAACGAGAGCATTATAAGGGATGAACATAACAAGAATAAAAAAATAGAGTAAATAATAAGTAGAAAACTTGAAAGAGAAATAAATATATCTCTTTGAAGCCTGATTAAAAAAAAAAAGCATAAGAGGTGAAAATAGAAACAATTAGGGATGAGAAGAGAGACATAACTATACTCACAGAGGAAGTTAAACAAGTTACATGAGAATATGACTCCAAGAAAGATACAAAAACTGTTAATTACCCTGAAAGAGTTCTAGACAATGTTCACCTATAATAACACAGTTTCTTTAAAAAAGGTATTATGGCCTGTGTTTTCCTATATATAGCAATATTTGGTGCTATTTTATCACCTAATCATGTAATTAGTATAAACACTTGAGCCCAGCTGTTTTAACACTTGTCGTATGTGTATGCATCATAGATTCCTCTGTAAGGAACACTCCTTGTACTCCATGAGCTTCAAATTAGATGCATTTCAAATGTTAATATCTTAATTACAATTATACAACATTCATATGCTTGTTGGTTGTTCATTTCTCTCACTGAAAACTACTCAAAAAGCAGAAGCCTCTGCAGTCCAGCCATGGCTTGGGTCCTCTGACCTGGATCACTGTGTCCCTCTCTGATATCATGGCTTCTAATTTCCTTACCTTCCTGTCCAAACATGTGTGTGTGTGTGTGTGTGTGTGTGTGTGTGTGTGTGTGCACGCGCTTGTGCCCACATATACACTAAAATGTAATAGTTCCTGTTCAATTAAACCTTGTAGCTCCCTAGTTCTTCTTGGTCAGACCATCATAATTCCTCAGCAGGAAGCTGGACGCTCCTGGTCACCTGGTTCCTACATCTCCAGGATACTACTGTCCAACCAAACCACCACATTCCCACTGGTATGCCTGCAACTGGACTTTTTGGAAGAGAATGTTCCTGAAAAATCATCATAATCTTTGCACTCCCTCCTCACGCTCTGGCCACCATCCACATTGGTTTTCCTTCATGTGGAACATCTGTCATCTCAGCCCCACTCATATAAACTTTAACCCTCATTTACAACCTAATTAAAACTTGGTCTCCTCAGAGCAGCTCTTCCTCTTCCAGCCTGCTGACATGAACAATGCTACTTCCTTATTTCTCTGTTGAGAATAGACGGGAAGTTCTCTGTAAACGTGTAGGGGTGCTTGCTTCCTTCAATAAACAACAGAGGAGGTATTTTCCATCTATCTGTATGAAAGCTGACACAGGGAATCGAGAGAAGAAAATAGGAACTGTGTCAAGAACTAGTAAAGTATGATCAGTGCAGATAGCCATGAACAAAAAGACAAAAACTAATAGGTTGCCATGAGGTAATGGATTATCCACGAGTTCTGGAGACTGGTTGCTTAGACTTGAGCTCAGTCCCTCTCAATAATGTCCCTCCTCCCAGCAGCCCTCTGATCACATATAACACAGATTCATGCACAGAGACGCACATGGTTTTGTTGTATAAGGCCGAACATCCAGCAGCCACTCCTTAAATTTTTCCCCCCAAAATAAAATAGGAATTCTCCATATTAAAGTATCTCCTTCTTAGCTACTCTTTGTCAAAGCTAAATAAAACAGAACATAATTCTATCAGCTTCACATATGTATTAAAATATGCATATTTAACCAATGGACATCAGCTTCCAAATACCAATTTTATGCTTTTAATTCATTGTAAAGATGCTGTTTGACCAGTGAATGTATGAGAGTGTATGCCTTGCATAAAAGATACTGTGAGACATACTTCCCACACTTCCGCACACGCCTGGCTCTCTCCATGTAAATCCACATCACCCTTTTCTTGTTTAACACAAGCAGAAATTCTGCTGCTATGTCAATCTTTTCTATTCCCCTTGGGCTGATATAAACCTGTATGAATGGAGAGTTTCAAGGAATGCTAACTCAAGTATTTCAGTCCCTTCTATTAGTAAACAGGCTTGTATTTCAATTATCTTTTCTGTTTCACAAGTATCCTTGGGATGCTGAGAGAACTGGGAGTATATTGTGCAGTGGGTGAGAGTATCCCAGAATAAAGCTTGGTACCCTGCAGAGAAGGGACATCTCTCAGTTTGGGGAGCACTGTCCCCTACGAGGCCTTGCCCTACATGACTCCCACTCTTTCTTCTTGGGATGCTGGCTGTCTTCATATAAGCATTTTGCTTTACTACCTTCCACTTCCCTATAAGAGATTCCACAAACCACTTGCCTGACCAAAAGGTAGTTAGTACAAAGTCATTTTCCTTTTCTTTAAAAAAAAATGTTTTCATTGATTTCAGAGAGGGAGAGGGATAGACAGCTAGAAACATCCAGGATGAGAGAAAATCATTAATAGGCTATCTCCTGCACATCCCTATTGGCGATTGAACCTGCAACTCAGGCATGTACCTTGACAGGGACTTGAACCTTGACCTCCTGGTTCATGGGTCGATGCTGAACTACTGAGCAACACCAGCTGGGCATTTTCCTCCTCTTGAAAGGGCTTCCTTTTGAAAAGCCCTGGGGTTTTCTTCAATCAGCTAAAAGTATCTAAAGATTTTAGAGTAAGTTTCCCCTCTCCCTATTTCCTAAAGGTCCACCTAGATTCTTTTACATTAAAATGGCTTTAAGTGTATGAGCTAAAATAAGAGAATATCACTTTAATTGTTCAGGACTTCAGGGAACCCATTTAGAAGGTGGGAGGGAATATCACCCACTTAAAACACTTATACAACCCCTGTATTCATTTTCAAGTTAAGTTGATTTTCATATGATTTCACTATTTTAGTTTACCCTTAAATTTTAGTCTATCCTAAAAACTACTTTGGAAATCTGTTATAGCAAAATTAACCCCATTTTACAGAAGAGTCAAATTTAAAAAAGGAAAAAGATGTAACCTAACTGTTCTGAATACATGTTAAATGGAGCTAAAAGTGCTGGTTTCTTGCTTTGTTTCTACCATTTTAGTATCTCTGATCTGCCCCGAGTTTGTATGTAGGTGAAGGTTGGCAGCTCCAGTGCCTACAGAGGCCACAGTGAACCTCAGATGACAGGAGGCACCTGGGGCAAACGTGGGTGACCCAGGTGACAAGAACCACCTAGAACTGCAGGGTTGCTGCTTCTAACCCAATTCCTTTCGGGGTGAAACCTAAACACGTGTCACTGGGTATTGTAGATCTGGAGAGAAGCCCAAAATACAAATTTCTCAAATGAAATCTCCTGCTTTTCAAATGTTGCTTAGTAATGTACAGTTTTTAGACACTGTCCAAATAGCACAACTCCTGGGCTACAGTTCATGACCTCTGTTGTTGATGACTATTCTCTGGGCCTTTAACTTCCGCCTTTATTTCTTTCACAGTTCTAAAACCGAGTTTATAGAGATGGGGAGGGATAATTTCCTCGGCAGTTCTTTCAGCCTGTGCTAAATAATACTCGCCATTAAGTAATAAGTAAAAGTTTTGCCCTTCTGTACACACAGAAATACACAACACCTACATATCTGCAATGTCTCTCCTGTTAACAAACTTATCACTAAAACTGCCTCCTTCCACTCGCCCTGTCCCAGTTCCAGAATTGGTCACTGATGTGTCTCATTACTTTTAATACTCACATTTTAGTTTGCTGTTATTTTCTGTGCACATTCATCCTGACTCAGGTGTCTAGAAAATTTATACCGTCAAGGTCCTTCACTTTAACTCATTTTATTTATGGCCTTAATAACTTATTCCATCTCTCCCCAAAGTGAAAATTTAATTTGATCCCTGACAAACAACAATGAAACTATGTGGCAGAACGCTAAGCAAAAAAGTTGAGCGTTTTCTGCGTGAAGAGGCTTCTGATTGTGAAGGGACAGAAACATGTGGCCTCTCCCCAGTCTCCTGCCTTTGCTGCTTAGCCCCAGTGAAAGCACAGATATCAGGAACGCAGCAGCTTAAAGCCAAATGATTACCCAGCAAGCCCGGTGTCTCCCCAGAGGCCTGGAGATTACATGTGTAATAATCAGGCTGGCCCTGCCAAAAGGCAAGCTTAGCGCTGCATTTTATTTATTGTATTTTTTGAATGGAGCCATTGCTTGATAGCCCCTGGGAGCGTTAACAAACATGAAAGAAACCACCAAAGGAAAGAAAGAAATAGAAATACCTAAGAACCATGCAACTAAAGTTTATAATGTGGAACGTGCAGCGCTGGAATCAGCACACAGGCTTATGGTCCTTCAAGTTCACTACATTACAGCGATGGAAGAATAGCTTAATCAGCTGGAAATCTAGATCACCAAAGTCTCATCCAGGTTCATGGGCAAACATCAAGTCTCCCATTTCATGCTCATGTATCAAGCTGTGTGGCAATTTGATATTCCTAAATTTTGCCTCTGGTTGTCTATTCTTATCAGCTGTATTTTAACACTGTGATAATTACTAGTATATATTTGAGACTCTTATTAATTTTACAAAAAGAGAAAATAAACTTTTTTCTCTAGACTCTAGAGCCTCTAATATCTGCACTTTTAGGGAATCAAACTAGAGTTACCAAAATCAAATCATCCTTTTATTTAGGAGTAGACAAGGCTGGGAGCTTGGGATATTTTGTTCTCATGTCTTTTTTTTTTTTTTTTTTTAATCCGTGCTACCTCATTTTAAACTTCTCTATACATGTTATTCTTTCAAATTTCCAATAATAAAAAAAATAAAGCTCCTAAACATACTTTGAAATAATTGTAATTGAAATGGATTTAAAGTTTGTTTTGTTTTCTTTCATGTTTTCTTGTTTTGCATCTAAGGAATTAAGACAATAAGTTCCATGTAAGTTTTTTCCATGAAGTTTGCCTGGAAAAGAAATAATCGCATACCAACATCAAAAGTACAGTCCAATATCACCTTGTGATTTTCATAGCCACCTCTTTTACTACTCTTCCTCCCAACTTTAAGAGCAAAATTATGAGCCCCGGACTAAAATTATCTGGTGCTTACAGTAAGTTTTTATTCTGTTCCAGGCATTCGGTATAGCTTACACATGCAGGATGGGGGCAACAAAAGGAGTAGCTTAGCTTCTAAAACGCAAAAGAAGTTTAACAGCATCAAGAGTGACTGGGTGGGGCCGAGACAAAACCCCACAGCAGGTCTTGGAGGTGTTTACTTACCGGGAACTCCAAGGTGAAATTTACCGAGAAGCCACATTTTGCAGAGAGAGGAAGAAAGTCCAATGTGGATGGCGGGAACAACCTGCAGACACTGTCTCTGGTACGAAGGAAAACCCTCCTTCCGTCCGAGTTCATGCCTCATGTCTCAATTAACATGCAGCCAGTAGCCGTGTGCCGAGGCCCTCGGCGGAGACATGGGCTCACAGGCCTGCCAGGAGGACTCCCAATCTAATAGAATCTACGTTCCACAAACACACTCCACACAAATCCGTTATGTGCCCAGCGCCGGCTTGTTTTATAAATGCATTTGGTGAAATGCAATGGAATTAACCCAACATTTATAGTTTCAGCCTCAAAGCACATTATGAGAATTATAAACGTCCCAATTGACAACAGATGAAAATGAACATTGTCCTTATTTACTTTGGGTGGAAGTGGAGAGAAGGGAAGGATAATTTTTTTTTAAGCTTTAACCAAGGCCAGATTTCATTTTCTGTAACGTCTGGCTCTCTATCCCATAGCCAAGCTTATTTTCTTTGTCTTTTCTTCTTCCTGGATTTCCAATAATATAACTGAAACTTATAATAGAACTGTGCTGGGGGAAAAAACAACAGAAAAACCTCAAGGATATTTTCAAGTCCCCAAGGTGAAGAAACTGCCTAAGGGAGTCAAGAGTACACAGACCAGATTTTTTACAACGTGTGCTTCTCCGCATTTTTAAGAAGGCAATTAGTTATTCCTGTGTACTAGTGACTGCCCCATTTTCTCCATAACTCGGGCGACACAAAGGGCCTCAGAGAGGATATATTTTAAGTGGGACATTTATTACCCCAAAAAGGAATGTTTCTAATTTAAAGTCACCGGGAAAGGCCTTTCGATAGATGCAGTGAGATTTCACAGCAGCAGAAACTTGGCTGGGCTGTTCTCAAATCTCATTGCCATTTCTAACCAAGCCATCGTTAACATACAGACCGAGGTAAAGAGCTGATGAAATAATCCGGACCCAAGAGTTTCATCTATTGAAAGAAACCCAAGCCAAACCCAATGCTAATCTGGTGATCACTCAGTGAGCATAAGATGCAGAGCCGTGAGGGTTGATGGTTCTGAAATGTCTATACTTGGGGGGGAGGGGGGAGGGGGGAGAGAGAAGAGAAACAACAACAAAAGGAAGGGGGGGAAAACAACACAGACTCATCTGTGTGCTCAGTGTAATAAAATTTTCAAGTTACTAGTGGGTCATTTTTGTCCCAGCAGCATATAGAAAGGACTGCTGCCATTGGGGGAAAATTTATGACATGAGTTTGAAGGTTGGACACATATGTCACATTATAGAGAGAGAAGTTGGTTTCTGAGACCCGTCTCCACGTTCTACCTGTGCTTCATAAAACCACACTAGGAATTTTTTAAGGGTGGTTTTCAGGAAGCACTGGGAAACTCTCTGTACCCCGAGAACACCCCCCCCCCCAACACACACACACATACACAACCATAAACATGCCATAGAAATATATAGGATCCAAAGAATAGATTCATGTTTATGACCACATCTCCTTACAATCTAACATGAAACTGGAGAGCTTCTTTTTTCAAAGCATAGATCCTAGCTACTTCCTGTTCAGGAGAGGCGTACCTAAAAGGTTATCGATCTGGTTCTGAAGGACGGAGTGTTTATTATGGAGGAAGCCACTGCAGGTACGAGTGTGAGGAAATTAATGATGGCTTGGTGAGTGTCCATGCTGTTGTGTGGAATCAGTGGGGCAACTGTCAATCTATATGGTAATACATTCCCAAACTTCATAAAGTCAGTGATGTGAAAACGCATTGATTTCTCTGTGAGCTGAACAGAATGTGTCTGGGAGTGAGAGCAAGAAGTGGACGGAAGTCAATGCCTTGTTGTGCAGAGGAGTGTGCACCTGATGGTTACTATTTGCTTAAAGAGCTTATGATATGACGTGCGCAGTTTCTTAGTTTTAGTCCTGGCTGCAAAAGAGAACAGAGCATGCATTCTGTACATCTTTTGAATATGGGAAATACTGAACAATGGTTAAACAGAGGAAAGAAGACACATTCTCTCTATGTGAAAATAACCATCTATTTCCTAAGCTTGGACTCTAGCTATAACATCCCTCCATCCTCTGCCAGATACAGGCCCAAAATGGTTACTTCATCCTTTTATCATTTTTCTTTATGCAATTCTGACTGCATGATAACTAGCAATTCCAGAAACAACAATGACACTGCGTCTAAGGGTTCATTTCCTAAGAGTACTCAGGGATTTATAGAGACTTCCCTAAGGTGAAAATGGTTCAAACATAATGTTTTAAATAGTGTTGAAAACAAAGAAACTGTCGGCCTATCAAATACATCACTAATTATAAAGTTCTCCCATCCAGAACAGTTCTGGATAAATTCAAGGCAAGCATTTTTGGCTCCCTTTGTTCATGGAAACCCTCCTTTATTAGTTGAGTTTTTAAAGATGTATGTAGCTTTCAAAGAGAGGGTGCAAACTCCATAAGTAAGTATAAATAATTCTGTGTATATGGTTCCCATGAGACCAGTGAAAATACCAAACAAGGAGATTTTGTTAAAATACCTTGATTAAACTGTTCCTGAAGTTCTTGGGCTGCAAGGGATTTTATTTATTAGGTAATCAAACTGCCTCTGTTGGAACTATATCCGACACATACCTAAGCTGAAAAAGTACACCAGGAAATGAACTCAATGTATGCCTTTCTGGAAACTTCTAAAAGTAATTTCCTATCCATGAAGCACCTTGGAGTGTTGAAGGTGCCAAGTGGCAGAATTTTGTCAGAATTCAAAAGGAGTCAAGTGCGGATTTTTCCTCGAGAGCAAACCTTGATTAACTATGCGAACATAGGCATAATTAAGACACATCTCCTTGTCCCCTCTGTAGAATAAATTATTTCAGAATTAAACCTAAATTTAAATGCAACAAAGTGACACTTTTGGATTACATGCAACTTACCCAGGAAATGATGTATTTTCAACAGTTTTGAGATCAAATAATACTTAGCTCTGCTTTTGCATTGGCAACAAGCTGTGTGTCTGCAAGTTTCCTTTATTTATTTTTTTAATGCAAGAACATACTTCAAGCTGCTCTAGGATAAGTTTATAGCATTTTATATAAACACCCTTAACTGATCTACTTGGATGCATTTTAATGGTAATTCCTTTATCAAACACACAATATATTCATAACAACCCACATAGCATTTGATGTTTTCTTCATAAATCAACTGTACCTAATGCGATTTCTCTTTAAAAAAAAACCAAAACACGTTTTTTACTAAACACAGTTGTGAGCCGTTGAGAAACCCACAAATAAGCACCTTATCTCTTTAATGACTTTCTTAGGCTTTCTTGAATTTACTGTTTAATGATTGGAAGCATTTAATTTTCAAAGTTTCATTAAAGCCCATCTACAAAGCTGATGGATAAGCCATAGTGATCTGTGATAGAAGACATGGGAAGTCATTAGTCCACATAGGAGGTACCAAGGAGAGAAGTACACCCAGAACAGAACTCTTTTTTGAAAACAAACCCCTTCCTATTTGTCATTATTAAAGTCCAGAGCATATGCTCTGAGTTTGATCTTCAATATGAGGATATGAGGTATTGCCACCTGGAAATAAAATACTAAGCTTAAGCTAAGGTATGATCCTTAAGAGATCTTCATGGGGAAAAAAAAATACACACACACACACACACACACACACACACACACACACATACATATATATATATCTCCCAAGTTGCCATTTACCAGGAAGGGGACATCAATACAAACACCTAGAAACTTGTAGAGACAAGACATTTTCTAAGCATAAGTCATGGTTTATGTTTCTGCACTGGCAATGTCATTTACTTGCTCAACAGACCTACCAACTCTACCTGACAACCGAGTCATCGTCAAAATGCGATTCCTTATGGGCTGGAGGTTGGCTGGCTGATTTCCTCCCCCAGCTCAGAGTGGGCAGACAAAGTCAATTTCCAAGAAAATGAATGATTTCAGATGCTTTTTTTATTATAAGAAAAGAAAGCACCCCAAGCCCCACAGTGTGCAGTGCCCAGAACATGGAAAGGTATGGAAGAAGCAGGCCTACCGTTCTCATCATCTGACTTATTCTCGTTGTCAGAATCAGTCAGGGTCAGGGCTGAGTTTTCACGGCTGGACAGGCCGGAACTGCGCCTGGATTTTATCCCTCTCCCCCACAGTCTGATGGCGTGTTCTGGAGACATCCCTCCCTCGGTGTCCGAGTCGGCGTCAGATCCCGTGCTCAGGGAGTAGCCCTGGTGAAGGATGCCCATGTCCGAGCAGTAGCCACTGCGGTGCGGGGAGGGCTCACAGATGCCCAGCTCCGCAAGGGTGAAGTTAGTTCCTAGGGTGACAGCAACAGAGAGGCCGTTACAACGGGGGGAAATGCTTTACAGGGTTAAAATGTATCATACTCTTATAAAAAGCAGACACTTTCCCATCCAAATGTATTCTTACAAAAAGCACACAGAACTGGGTCTTGGGGCAAGTGTACTTAGGATATGGGGGTCAGTTTGAAAATAAAAAATAGAACCATCTAAGATTAATTTGAATCAGAGGACAGAATGCTCAGGTCTTATTAAAAAAAAAATTCTAAGCATTTATGGTTGTCTAGGGAGCACCACATAGATTAGTGAAAAAACACTAGATTGATGGTAACAACGAATATATACTGAGCACTTCCTTTGCTCCAGGTATCTTTCATTTTGTGACATTTATTTCACATTTTAAAAATTTTATAAGAGCTTTAGAATGATGATACTACTATTGTAATGAGTCTTTAAGTGAGGAAACTGAAGGATAGAAGAACAGAGAATTCAAGTGACTTACCCAAGGTCATACATCTAGATCTTGAGCAGTCTGTCTTCAAGTCAAAGAACCTTAATCCTCCAACAAATGGGAGTGGTGGCCAGGAGACCTGGATACCAGTCCTAGCTTCCCACTGGTAAGTCTCATTGTGGCAAGTCTCTTACTCCTTGAGCCTCAATGTTCTCATCTGTAAAATCTGGGTATTAATCTCTTAAATTCCTCTCAGGATCGCTATGTGTATTATAGGTGATTATCCACACCCAAGTGTTTTATTTAAATATGCTATATAATTTGTTAACTAAGTCAGCATCCTAGGGATGAAGAATCGGCCCTTTTGTTTTTAAATGATATCAGACAAGTTCTCTTTGCTCACACCACAAATAGGCTTCACCTATAGAGAGTGCATAGGTACATGTGTGGGGTATGAGGGGTGTTATGTGGTTTTATGGGAAGTATAAGAAGACAGGCATTTGTTGAACACTTATATGTTACCATGAGTCAGGCACGGGGCCAGGCAACGTACAGCTTTATCTCATTTAAATCCCACCAGAGCCCGCCGGTTCAGGGGTTGAACACTTGACAGAGAAGTGAAATACTGGGTCCAAGGTCACACTTGGGCAAGTGGCAAGGCTGATTCACCTCTAAACTGCAGTATCTGAGCCTGTGCTCTTTCTCCAATGTCAAATGGTCTCAGTCAAAAACCCACTCGGCAATGCTTTTGCACAGTGAATGCTCTATTTGTGTGCTTTCATATGCAGCTTCTTTCAAGACATTTTAAGGTTTCAAGGCACATTACATGGAATCATGAATTACACTCAATTTATTGGTGCATAGAGCTAATTTTTGTAAGATCTTTGACCAACGTGTGGACAATGAAAAACATACAGCGAAGAAATGCACTTCTACACTGTAAATGAAGGAAGCCGTATAAGTACCACTGAAGCCATGGGCTTGCTCGCCATGTGTTCCAAATACACTAGAGGCATCTCCAATCACTCAAGTCTGAAAACTCATGCATGCTAAACTTCACACTCTGACATCCACATCCATGCCATCACTGCTCTGCTTTTATTTTTAAAAAGCACCAAGCAACCGTTAATGTTAATCTTCTGTGACTTTAATCTGTAACAGACAAGTATTTTTATTCTGAGGTTGTATTTTTCTTTCTTCACTGCACACTGAACCTTCCCAGCCTTAGCTGGCTGTGTAAATGAAATCAAACCCATTTCTATACACAATCGTATCCGTGCAGGGAACCCATTGGGATTTAGCAGAAGTCCCTGTGGGCATGGATGATTTCCAACCACCTGTGCGGGAGGAGGGCCAGCCTTGCCTCCGTCATCACACTGTCTATTCCCCGGGCCCATCTGCTCATGCTGCTGAAATTCTCTGCCTCGTATACTCTGATCCAGTCTGCACCCTTGGTAACTATGTATTGTCTCATAATTGCACACAAAAATATATATTTCAGGTTCAGTAGTCTAAAAAACTGGAGTTGTTGAGTTCCTATATATCTGATACTACAATACTTTTCTCTTCACTGTTGCTTTTCTCATTCTTTAGTCAGTGGGGGGGAAAAAGTTGTTGGATGTGAACATTTTCCTGACTTGTCTTTAGAGCCAATGCTTGTTCCGGAAAGTCATGAAATGTATTGCTTCCTTCTCTTGCAATTAATGAAAACAAGCCAAATTGAACGTATATGTTTTTATTCCACATGTGGGAATTTTCAGCTCTTGGACTCCTTTGGAAATGGAGGATATGCATACACTTTCCTGGTGGTTTTCCCACATCGCAGGATTGGGAGCTAGCTTCAAAGACCTCCTTGGGAAAAGAGAAACATCTGTGTGAGGCAAGGAAGCCTCTGTTGCAGAGCTTCCCACGTACTTTTCAATCTGGGGACTGGAGGGAACAGGCAGTCAGCCTGGGGCATGGGAAGGTGTGGAGTAAATACAGGGTCCCTGCTTTGCTTATCAAGTGTACTTGATGATAAGGAATTAAACTATTTTTTCATAAAACAAACTTGAGATTATCATGAATCAGTGAAAATTTGCATTAATTTTTTTAAGTAGCCACAAATGTTAGGAAAGAAAGAGTATGTTTCATGAGTTTCCACTTCAAGCTCGCAGCTCTGAAGCCACAAATAAGCAACATAGAAAATGTAGCCTGAGGTACCATCTTGAGTTCACCAGGAAAAAAGTAACTAAATTCACACTAGCTTATAGAAAGACAGGTTTTCCTCTAAAAACAGAATTGTTTCCTTGGAAATAATATCTTCTAAACTCCTCATCTTCATCTTCCCATATGAACACCCATTTCCCACAATTCCTGGTTTGCTGCTATTATTATTATTAATAATTATTACTAATTATTATTATTTTTACTTAGCTAACTCAAAGAATATTCCTTTTCAATACGTGGGTCAGGTTCTGGACCAAGCCTTTCCCAAGCTTGTGGCTTAACATAGGAAACAGGTAAGCCATATTCACTGTGGTCTATTCTTCATTAAATCATTCAACAAATACTTATTGTGCGTGGTGCCAGGCTGGTCATAGGGGATATAACGGTGAGCATTATAAAAACACAGCCCATGATATTTATAGTCTAATCAGGAGAGAACATTAATCAAAGAATCCCTAAACAAAGTGCAATCTATGCCATAATAAATATTATATAGGAAAAGGACAGGGAGCCATGGAAGGTCACCTGGTGGTCCAGCCCTTCATCCTTTACCAGCGTGCCTCACTGATATTCATCTAGCAATAGGCTCTCTGCTTTCAGGGACTAGACATTTATTCCATGGAGAAGTTATGTTTCTTTCAGTTTGGTCATACCCATACCCATTTTCCCAAACATTTTTCTATGTGAATGTGTTTCAGACAAACAAGAATCACATTGTTTGTCTTACTAGAGCTTCGAGTCCAAGCTCAGCATGTAAATAGTATGGGGACATTTTAATACTGTGTCAACTTAGTATTTGCACTTACTTTTCTCATTGAAGGAAGACTACTTTTGCTTTAATTCATCTTGTATAATTATGTCTTTATTAAGGTCCATGGAAGCTTTGGATTAAATAAAGTCATTGTATAATTCCCCTGAGGTGTCTAGTGGAAAGCAGTCAACATTTCTTTCCTCCTTTACCATCTTGCAAAACAATAAAAAGAGGCGCTATATTTTAGTGTTCATGAAACTCATGTTTACCCTCTGTCTGCCCCCAATCTCCCTGATATCACTGATGGAAGTGGATGTGGGCGATGTGTCAAACTGGGTCATCTCAGGGATGTGTTTTATAGCTATTGCCAATTAACTTCCAGGATGGCCCCATCTTATATACCAAGGTGAGTCAATATTTTTATAGATGAGTGATTACACAAAATCTATGGTATTTAGATCATGGAATTTTAGTATAATTTAAGGTGACAGGAGAGAATGTTAATGTCTAAAAACTATTAGGTGATCAGGATAGCAGAAAACAATCTTTAAACATAACTCTCTTGCTAAATTGCTATTGCTTGAAGTTGTCTTTTTCTTGATCCCAACCTGTGTATAATGCAGACTCTTTTCCCCAAAAATTTTAGAGAGAAATTTTTGCCTTAGATATCAAGTGTCATCACTTGGCCAACTAATTGTACGTGGGGATGCAGCTCTAAGGAGGGATCTGTCAGCACGTTGTGATCATGGCTTTATTTTCTAAGTTCTTACCAACTTCTCACACTTTCAAATAACCTTTAACTAGGAGAAGCACATATGTTGCTAAGTCAGAATTATCATGTCCTGGGTAATACCAGGGAATACAAATAGAGCTGAAAATGTCAGCATTTGAACAGATTTCATACTATGAGGGCAGGAAGATAAAAATTAACTGTAGCGATGGTGGACTACAATGCAGAATACTTTTATTATATAGTAAATGTTCACTATGTAAGTCCTCTGAATTTCAGAGAAGAGATTTTTACACAGGGGAGCCAACGTTGCTATACCCTGAAAATAGTTGCTAATAATCACTTACAAAATTAATTCCCACCTGTTCCCACTCACTTCCTGCTAATATATGATTTCCTATCAATCATATAACAATGTCTATGTCATCAATTAATAGTTGCTGATAACAGAAAGTAATATAATGGTAATGTGAGATTAAATTAAAAAGCTCATGAAGAGGCAGATTTTCCACAAAGTCAATACAAATGTTGCTAAAAAACACAAGGATCATAAGCATAACCAAAATCTAACAGAATTAAGTTATTATGAGAAACTAGAAATGGATATTAGCATGATGATGAACTCTTCAGAAGACAATTTGATGGATTTCTGGTTCCAGACCAAGATGGAATTTTCCACTTCTCTCTATTCCTCCCACTCCCTAAGTACAGCTAAAAACCCTTGATTGTACATATAAAAATCACATGGGAAAAGTCTACAAGGAGTTGAGAAGAAGTCAGGTCTAATAGGGTTCTGAGACCTGAGGAGGAACATAGTGGTGAGTTCCTTGGAATTTATTTTTTCCTCTTATATTCAATTGTGTGTGTGTGTGTGTGTGTGTGTGTGTGTGTGTGTGTGTGTGTGTTTGTGTGTAAAAAAAGACCCTCTGTGATCATGCTTCAAGATGCAAATTTAAAGTAAAAGATGGAATAATGTAGTCATACAATTTGGCTGTAAAATGTAAAATGCTCCCTTATTTAGAATTTTTTTTCTTTTAAAACAACTATAGAACATTTGGAAGAACAAATTGTATTCAATATTAAATAAATTATACATTTTATTTTTTCAAAATAAAGTTGCTATGAATTATTTTTATTATTTAGTATAAATTTTGGTTCTTTTTGAACATTGATTCATTTTTTTAAGTGGCCTGTTCTAGGATCATTTAGTCTAAGAAAAAGAATCTCCTGTAAATAAATATGGGTCACTTTTCTTTAGCAAATGCTACAGTCTATATTTTTGCAGTCAGAAGAGAATATCTGAATTTTTATAACAGGTATTTAAGACATGGATATAAACTATAATGTTATAGTTCTTATCATAGTAAATAAAGTATTTTCACCTGAGGCCTTAAAATTTTGTAAAATAGAGTAATTAAGAAAAATGGTAATTATAAAAAATAAAACTAACTTATTTTTGTTTGATTAATCAAAGCATATCACCAAATTATTTTCTTATATTAAATATCTTATATTTACATTTTGAGCAATTATAAATATGTATGAGCTACACAAAATAATCAGTCCAAACAATGACCAACATTATCTACATTATTGTTTCCATACAAGTCTAAAACCTACATATTTTATATGCAATAATAACAATTTTGAAGGCCAGAAGAAACTACTTATGAATTCTAATGTTTTATGCTGTGTTTACTAAAATTGTTCACAGGAACTCTCTCTTAATGCCCTTCTAAAGTTCATCTGATTTTTACGTATTCAGATATTTTCCCAAATGTTGACAAAACTGTACACAAAATGATCCTGTGGCTTAACAACACGGAGTAGGTACGTATGCATTATTATTCAAAAAAATGTAAGTCAAATATTTATCATTCAAAAGTGCACTTTAAGGATAACAATGTTCTTTTATGTGCATGTAGCACCTAAAACATTAATATTTTAGTACTGCTTCATTTTCAGATTACCCTAATCTCTATCTGAATGTCATATATGTCACAACTTTTTACAATCTGTAACTAAAATCATTCCAATGCCAATAAACACATTTCCAAAGGAGACACCAACATGGCTAGTGAAGAAGGGAGAGTGTCCTGTGCCCTGGGTTTCTCTGTAAGCTTTGTCACTCCACCGAGAAAGGTGAAAGGGGCATTCTCTGAAATGATGGCATTTCCAGGTTCCAACCTGAACGAAGTCCAATTTGGAAACTCACACAGCAGGCACAACAAAAGGTTCTGCTGATCAGCTGCCAGTTCAGAAAGAGAAATGAGATGTCCAGTCATCTGGCTAGCTGGAGACTTTCATGCTGATTAAAGCTCAGACAAGATTAAAAATCAATTCTGCTATTAAAGATGATACCAATCGCGTATTCTATGTAAGAGAATCACAGTGGTGGACATCTGGTTGTGGGAAGCTCTGCCTCTCCAAACAGTATTTTTACTGGTAGTCAGAAAAGGAAAAGGACAATAGTGAGTGGGCGACAATAGTCTAGCTGTCCTATATCTGAGAACAGTTACTAGATTCCCTTACTGAGGACTTCATAGTGTGGCAGGCTCAGTCCTAAATGCCTTTATATAGTTTTCTAATTAATTAAGACAGCAGCCCTATCAAACAGTCACTATATGTACAGCCTCGGGTTAACGTGGGAGTTCCAGTGTCTCTTTTAAAAATACTCATTGGCCATATGTTATATTCTTAGAATTCATTTGTTCTGGTGAGTCTACATTTACTCATTTAAAAAGTGGATGCAAAAAATAGCACCTATTTCATAGGCTTGTTGTGAGGCCTGGATTAGGTAGAAATGCTTAGAACAATGCTTGCCATGGAGTAACTACACAGCAAATTATGGCTATTAGGTGACCATCAGTATACAGAGGAAGAAACTTGCTGTGATTTTGGTTTCGTACTATAGGATTATTAACATTTTCTATTTTTTCTTGAGTTGATTTTGGAAATTTTGAAACAACACCGTTTTTGAGGAATATGTCTGTTAGATTAATTTTATCTTTTAATGTCTGCTAGATTTGTTGTTTGCTGTCTTCATTTTCATTCCTGACATAATTTGTTTGTGCCTTTTTTTTTTTAAGCTAGATTGGTTTCACCAACAATTATGTCTATCCTTCAAAAAACAATTTTTAATTCTTCCTTTTGTTTACAAGTTATTACTTTCTCTGCCTTTCTTTGAATTCATGTCATTATTGGTGTGTTTTATTTTATTGAATTTTTTGCTCTTTATGCCATTATTGCCCAGCCATTCTTCTTTTGTTAAGCATTCTAGGCTATATAGGGTATTCTTCTCTAAGGACAACTTTCACCACATCACCCAACTCTTCATTCATGGTATTTTCATTGTTGTTTTGATCTAAATACTTCAATATTTCTATTGAACTCATTAAGTTTATAAATGTATTCAGATTTTTATTTTTGTTTGTTATTTCTAATATAATTGCACTTGGCTAAAGAGCATAATTATAACAGTCTATTTAGAATTCTATTCTTGCTTGATATATATACTGTGCTCCAATTTATGGAAATTCATAATTTCTTTATTCTAAATATTTCTCTTCTATTGCCTCAGAAATACACACTTCTACATTCTGTATTTTCTCAGTAATTAAACTAAATACTATCCCTTTCTCTAAATGTCTCTATTATGTTTTTTATCTTTTTTTCTTCTCTGAATTGTCTCACTAATTTCTTTTGGTTATTTTTTTTTTCAGTTGACTAATTCTTTCTTTAATTGTGCCTGATCTCATATTTACTACATATGCTAAACTAAATTTTTAAAATTTAGGCAATTATGCATTTCCTTTAAAAACTATTATAGCTTTTGAAGTGTTTCTGTTCAGTGCTTCTATTACTTGCTAATCTGTATATTATACTCAGTTGAAAGTATGTATCTGACAAATTCTAATGTTTTAGTACTTTAAAGATCAAAATTAGTTGTTTGTTGCTTTGCTTGCTCTTAATTATGAAGGTGCATTTTTTATGTACTTAATTATATTTAATTTTAGTTGAGATTGGTTTATTTTAATTATAAAAAAAATCACAGAGGCCTAGATTAATGATTTTTGTGTCTTAAAATTTCTGTATTTGCTTCTGTCTAGGCCCCATGGTACTCATTAGCCACATATCTCTTCTCAAATCTTTTGCTTATTGTAGGAATCTCAGTTTCAGGTCCTCTATCTTGCTCAAAACCCAAGGTCCAGTCTCCTAATTGCACTCTGATAGCAGCCCTTACTCTCAATAAAGATCTGCTGTGATCTTGCAAATTAATCTTTAGATGATTGTATTTAGCTCATTTTTAGTTCTTATTTTGTTTTGTTTTAGTTGCTTAGAGATTTAATTACTATGAGAACTATTTGCCTCATATAGTAATTGTGCATGGGTGTGTGTATATGTAAGAGAATTCCACAAAAAAAGTAAGAAGGCAATAAATATTAGCTATTATTATTATTACTAGAGGCCCAGTGCACAGTGCACCAGTGGGGTCCTTAGGCCTGGCTCTCCGACATATCCTGAGGGGGCATTTCTCAGGTGACAACCCAGAATTGGGCGACCTCCTCTCTGGTTCCAGGTGCGTCACTTGAGAACTGCAGCTGCCAACAAGTCATGGGAGCTCAACAACTCCTGTGTTGAGTGTCTGCCGCCCTAATGGTTAGTGCATGTCATAGCTACTAGTTGGAAAGTCAAATGGTCAGACGGTCACTTAGACTTTTATATATATAGATTTCTACTAATATTATGTTACTAGTAAGTGTAAAACTACAAAATGATGAGCATGCTTCTATTTTCAATTTTTTCTACAACTATACAAATGAAATCTTTTTCCCCCAGTTAAACTGCATATATCTATATTTATATTCCATTAAGTGATGTAATATCCTACCTTCCCAAAGTAATACAGGGGATGTTTGATATGTGAGTAGAGAAGCTACCAAATTTAACTGAAATTTTGACAGAGGCACATGCCATTGGCATTCTTAGCGCACATGAAGGTCCCTGTCTCCATCATGCTCTTGATATTTGGAAAACATTTTGACTCTCCCATCATAGAAGGATTAATCTAGATCTCAGCAGTTAATTAACTCATCCACAGACTGACAACTAGTGAGATAGATCATAGTCATCACCAGGTGAATGTATGTATAGCTGATTTTTTTTTTTTACTTTAGCAACTAATCATCATTTACATTGTAACTAAACATATTTAGGGAGAAATATTAATGACATACTCTTATTTGTAAATCAATTGATTCATTAAATCAACTACTCCATCACCCACCAATCACTATTAGGGTTTAGGTGCTTATCTCAAGCCATGCAAAGCATCCAGCCATTGAGCTTGCAGACCATAGTTTCTTAGTGCCTGTTAGCATCTGTGAAATAGGGGGAGGATACCTGAAACTGAGTCAAGAGTTTCCCTTCCTCTCCCACAATGCTCCCTGTGTTCCTAACACATGTCCTAGGCTACAAATACATGTAAAGCCTTAATTACGTTTAGCATCTGGCAGCTGTTGACTTACAGAGAGTTGTTGAGTGAAATAAGTTCAGTGTCAAAAAGAAGTACAGGAACAGAATACAGAAGCTTGCACAGTGGGGTAAGAGAGTCCCATGTCATCACAGCTGAAAGACTCTACCATCAGCAGTCTTATTCTGCTCATGGTGTGAGTGCCGCTGTAACTGATCAGTTTCAGCAATACTGGAGACAACCTCCTCACTGAGCTACATCATTCCCAATGTGGTTACAGCCATCAGCCAAAGGGCTTTACGAGCATTACTTTCACCACGTGATGGATGTGTTCACCTGCAATGGAGACAACAGCTTTACGAGAATTTTGGGATATCCACAGGCATCAACTGATGACTTTTAAAAAAAAAAAAAAAAAGACCTGCATACTGTTCCTATAAAACTGTCACCAAAGTTAGATGTGTTAGTAATTTAGTTGCTACATTGCTTATTTTGGAAGGAATAAGTTTCCTGAGAAACCCACAGGTTCTACAGACCTCTAACATTGACCACATTTTGCCACAAAATGACAATTTCATGAGTAAAGAATTATCAAAAAAAAAAGTCTTAGTTTTAATAGAGATAGATCTCAAAATCCAAAGGTCAGTTACTAAAGCACAATAGGAAAAATACAATGAGTGCTGTATGTTGTTTATAGTGACACATACACTAACAGGATAAATTTGACCTGGAAATATATGCACCAAATTCTTAACAGCAATTCATTTGGAGATGCAGAGGGAAGAATGCAATGGGGGAGAGGGGGTCTGAAATAAGTGTAACAAAATAATTCTACATGATAATTACAAGTGATTAGTATTATGGACTTCATTTACTATACTTTTCTGTGATGTAAAGCTTTTTTCTAAAATTTAAAACAATTTAAAAACCGAAGCCTTGGACCAGACCATCTCTATTTCATACCTTAAAGTATTATAATATCATAATTTTCCTACTGAGTCATGACATTTAGAATGTTCATGATTATATTTTGAATTAGACTATGAAGAAATGCCTTTGCTTGCATGCCTCTTTAAGTCCCAATCAGGATTAACGTCATGAGACAAAAGTAAATGCAACCAATGAATTACTGAACTTTGGTTCATCTAGACAATGAAATATTATTTAACATTAAAAAGAAATGAGCTATGAAACCATGGAAAGACCTGGAGGAACTTAAAGTGCATATGCCTAAGTGCAAGAAGCCAACCTGAAAAGGTCGTGTATGCATGATTCCGATTACATGACATTCTGGAAAAGGCAAAACTGTGGAGACAGTGAAGAGGTCAGCAGTTCACAGGGGTCACACAGGGGGAGAGGACTAGGCAGCACAGAGGACTTTTAGGGCAGTGAAAATACTCTCTATGATATTATAATGATGGATACACGTCACTATACATTTGTCTAAACCCACATAACATACATCAGGAATGAACCCTAATGCCCCTTAAAGACTTTGGGTGATGATGATGTGTCAGTGTGGGCTCATCAATTGCAACAAATGTTTATCACTGCAGTTGGGAATGCTGATAATGGGGCAGGCTATGCATAAGGGGAAGATGGGAAATCTCTGTACCTTTCACTCACTTTTGCCATGAACCTTAAACTGCTATAAAAAAAAGTGTGTGTGTGTGTGTGTGTGTGTGTGTGTTTTAATAAATGCAACCAAGTCATTACATGCTGAATACACTGCCAGAAAATGTGTGCTCTTTTCTTCCTAGGAGAAACACTCTTTATCCCTATAGTTAAAAATAACCTCAGGAGCAAGTGGCTCAGAATTTGAATCCCTACTTCACTATGTAAAGTTTGATCTTGTCCAAGTTAATGAACATCCCTGAATCTTCTGTCTCCTCATCTATAAAATAGGTACAATGACATGCATGCTCTTGAGGTTGCACAGATAAATTATCCAAGGCCATATTAGGCAGGAATGCAAAACATGTGGGTACAATTGGGGCGAATTGATTTTGGAGTTTGCCTCTGATCAGGGAGGAGGTGCTATACAGGTTTGGGGGAGAGAAGAAAGAATGAAGCTGACTGCTAGAAGAGTGAAGCAATGCATACGCCAGAAACTTCAGTACAATTGCAAGCAGAATTAAGGAACCACTTGAAATGTAATAAACTTTAAAAACTTCTGGGAACAAATGTATTACAATGCACACGTTTACACCGAACTCATTCATCATTCACTAGGGCTGCTTTGATTCACATGGAAAAATTAAATTACTGTGACTAGATTCAGTTTTCAGCAATGAGACAATATTAAATGCAGTGCAAATATATTGCTCTTAAAAAAGCATGTCTGTTATGTTGGAGTTGGGAAGAGAGCAATTAGAGTGATCTTATATGTGGACCAAATTAAGTATAAATTGTAACTATGAATTATGAACCCACAGAAATTAAACAGTATGTGAAGAGTTGTACTTTTCATCAGATGGAGATATCATCTTTAAGACAAGAGGTCTTTATCTCAAAATACTGAAATTCACTTTTTAAAAAAAATCCTAACCCAGGGATATTTTTCCCATTGATCTTTAGAGGGAGAGTGGAATTGAGGGAGAAGTAGGAGAAAGAAAAAGGGAGAGAAACATTGATGTGAGAGAGACACATCCACTGGTTTCCTCCTGCATATGCCCCAAATGGGATTGAACCTGTAACTCAGGTACATGCTCTTGACCAGCAACTAAACCCAAGACCCTTTGGATAGGGGGCTGACACTTTTAACTACTGAAAAAAACAGACCAGGGCTGAAATTCACATTTTTAGATTCACGAGTGAATGGAAAAACAACAAAAATGTCAGTTTCAATAGGACCGGGGCCACCTTATCCAGTCAACATAATAGACATAGTCACTAGGACCCATAATGCTTTTAGGGGCTTATGAAAATGATGTAATTTGTTTTAAAACCAGAAAAAAAGCAAACCATTTGTTTATAGAAAATGTTTTCATTTATAGTGTAATAAAGTTGTCTTCACAGTGGTAAAATAACATTTTAAATGTTTTTTAGGGAGGAGGGGCAGGTCAAGGCAAACATGGCTGGGCCTGTGCAGCTCTGTGTCCTCCATGCAACCCCTACCTGGTGGAAGGCCACAGTTACAAGGAATCTACCCACCACCCTCCTCACAGGCTTTTCATAAGTAATTCGGATCATGCTCTCAAAGTGCTGTCAGCCTGCAATGCCAAGAGGACGTCTTCTCTACATCAACACCCAATGCTCCGGCCACCTGGCTGTTTGAAAGGCATAGGGACAGGGCCTGGTTTCCGTCTCCAGGTGTTCTGGCAAAGGCTGCCCAGCAGTAATGTCACCTGCCTCCTCTCATTAGTGGAACAAATGTTTAGTCAGCACAGACCAATTCCTTGGCCCTTCCTCATTTCTCCAAAATCTCTCTCAGAATCCAGCAACCAACTCTACTCTCTATCTTTTCTGTTTGGTATCCAGAGAGCACACTTAATGAAGATTTTCAAAGAAAACTGTTTTAGGAGTTCATATCATCCTTGGAAAATGTAAGAATTACCTGCCCCCTGTAGCAGAGAAATGGAGGTTGCTGGGCTTCTCAAAATCACAAAACAGACCTCTGACAGAGCTGAGAAGTGAGGTGAGTCTCTTTGTCTTAAAAAAAAATCAAAAAAAAAAATCAAGGTCTTTGCTGACAGATTGCTCTCTTCTTAAAAGGCCAATTTGCCTGGCTGGCATGGCTCAGTGATTGAGCATTGACCTATGAACCAGAAGGTCAGGTTTTGATTCCTAGTTAGGGCACATAGCTCAATCCCCAGTAGGGAGCATGCAGGAGGCAGCCACTCAGTGATTCTCTCTCATCATTGATGTTTTATATATCTCTCCCTTTCTCTCTGAATTCAATAAAAACAATTAAAATTAAAAATTAAAAACAAACAAGCAAACAAACTAACACCAATTTTCCCCAGGAAAACTATGGCTTTTCTAGAATGACAGGCAATGAAAGCCAATAGGATACTTATTGTAGTTGTCTTCTGTTGAGCTTCTTCTCTTTGCTCTGTGGGAATCACCTGTACCAGCTGGCACATGGTGAGGCTTCACCTGAGACAACCTTTCCCTTGTTAGCAGAGCCTTGCTTTCAAGGGGGGCACTGAATCTGTATGCACCTTCCTAGGCTGTGGAAGAGCCACCGAGGAAATTGCTGCTTCACTGCCATACGCCCCCTGTGCCCATGTCACAAGGGGTGTGGGGCCTCATTAATTCAAGTTATTTAGGGATCAGCAATAGAAGATCATTTCAAAGTCTTATTTCTTGCTTCAAATTTTTCTCTCTTGGAATTGGGTCCAAATCACTCTCTCATGTGCCGTGTGCTCAATCTCCATTCAGATAAGGAAATCAAAATAGTCCTTCCAGAAAACCTATCCATCAGCCTTAACAGGAACACACCCCACAAAGGCTGTTATGCTTGACGTGCCTGCCTATCTGGCAGGTTTTATGCTTCTTTGTACTTCAGTCTTCCTAAAAATCACTGCCATGGTAGGGCTCACATACTCCCAAGGGCACCCACCCCTCATGTCTCCAACTGATTAATTCAATTCAGTTCTACAAAAGGACAAAAAGGTGTGCTGAGAACTGACCGGGATATAGAGATGGGAAAACTGTGTCCTGCTACTGGTGATTGCAAGTGAGATCAACACATAAATATACAATCATGATATCATATCTTATTCCTGATGGATTTATTTCCCACTGCACTTAAATTGATGGGTGAAAAGACAGATGAAGGGGGAAAAGTAATTTTATTTCTTTTTTTTTTTTAAACACCTGACTATGGGTGGCAAACATGAACTTGGGTAAGCTCCTTCAATCTCTGAGTCCTCAGTTTCTTTTTAAAACTAAAACATGGGATCAAGAAGAGCTGGCGTCTTCAGCCATTCATTTAACCTGGATTTTTGGCTAAATATTTATTGTTTGTTTAGTATGTGCCAAGACTAAGTCACAAACACTTTATACAAACACTCATATAATCTTTAGAACGAAAGTAGGAAGAAGCATTAGGCTCAAAAGGAATAAATAACATCCCTAAGACCACAAAAAGTGTAGGTGGAGTAGGCTTCATGCATTTGCCTTTTTGGCTCCAAAGTTCTTACGGTATCTCACATGCCATGTTTTCTAGTTAAGTCTAAAGATTTTCCCTTTTAAGCTACTATGATTGTATAATACTAGAGGCCCAGTGCATGTATTCATGCACTGTTGGGATCCCTCAGCCTGGCCTGCAGGGATCAGGCCCAAACTGGCAATCCAACATTCCCTGAGGGGTCCAGGATTGGAAGAGGGGACAGGCCAGGCTGAGGGACCCCACCTGTGTATGAATCTGTGCACTAGGCCTCTACTATGCATAAAACATCTTTGGTTAATCTCTTCCCGCCCTTCCTCTTCTCCCCTTCACTTTGAGATTCATTAGTCTGTTACATGTTTCCATGTCTGAACATTGAGCATCTGTTCCCTTTTGGTCAGTGTGTGTCATAGCTACTGGTAGAACTGTTTAAAGTTGAATGGTCAGACAATTAGCATATTAGCCTTTTATATATGTAGATTTCTCATGAGAGACTAGGCATCACAGACACTTTTCTTAACTGGGATACGTGAAGGTAGGCAGGGTGGTGGGGCACTCTTTGGAAAGTCTGTAGAAAAAGGGCAAAAGAAGAAAGTAACCTTTTTCTAAGAGGATGGCTCATGGACTCCTAGATTTTCTTTTTCCCAACTTTTCAAATCAATGAAATTTTGGTAGACTGTCAAAGTGAATAGGCTTCTTTCTTTTTTCATTTTTCAAAATATATGTTTATTGATTTCAGAGAGGAAGGGAGAAGAAGAGGGAGAATCAATGATGAAAGACAATCAACATCATCAATTAGCTGCCTCTTGCATATCCCCTACTGGGGATTGAGCCTAAAACCGAGGCATATGCCCTGACCTGGAATCCAACTGTGACCTCTTGGGTTGATGCTCAACCACTGAACCACACTGGCTGGGTTAGGCTTATTTCTTTAAACATCCTTAGTGCTATAAATAAATGAGTATATACATATGGAATCTAACATAAAGAAGTAGAGAACTGAGAATCCCTGGGTCAAGGACGTAACAATATGTGAACTTGACATTGACTTTGATTTCTTAGCCTCCCCTAACACATTGGGTCATTCTCAGCAACTCTGACTTACCTTTACCATTGTAAAGCCAGTACCTAGTGTAGTAGCTGCTCAATAAACATTTGTGAAATTAAATATACACAGGTCGGTTAAACATGCAAAAAAATATACCAGTTTTATTCACAAAGAATGTATACTTTATATATCTCCCTTTTTCATCTTCCCTGACTTTCCTTCTTCTTGTTTTTATATATTTAAAAATCCAGATAAAAATGCAAAACAGCTTTCTACCTAATACTTTCAACATCTCTCCAACCATTCTAAGAACTACATCTTTAAAAATATATATTTTAAAAGAGACACTTAGTACTACTCACTGACATTGTATAGCCACTCATACTGAAGGATTTAGACCATATGAGGAGTATATGTAAATATTTGTGTATTTTCATTTTTCTGCATTTTACTTGGTTTTATTTCAAGCAGGAAATTAGCTGCCCCTCCCTTATTTTTACACATCACGGAGCCAGGTTTGCCGTGTTACACCAATTTCAAAATGTTCAGCATCATTTGTTCTTTTCTTATAGTTCATATAAAGACATGGCTCCGAGACCTGCAATAACAAAAAAGTTTATTTAGGTATTTATTTTCGCACAGCATGCGTCGGTGAGCCAGGCTGCTCAGCACGCACCGCAGATTAGACGCTGGAGTGTGGTTGCAGGCAAGGCTCCCTCATGTTCCTGCGCATTGGCTGATAAACACTTCAAAGTGAACCCACTCATAAATATGAAATGAAAAGCTGAGGAGTTGTTATGCGCAGCTTTGAGATACAAATCTCTTTATTCCCTTCTGAAGTGAGGTTTGATTGACATAATGAGTCATAGATCCTGTCCAGGGACACACTGCCTTCCCTCCCCCCCTCCCCCCCTTTTCTCTGGAGACAGGGAGACTTTAAAGAAATCCACTTCAGAACTTGGTGATAGACAGCTTACTTGAAAAAATAATAAAGTTGAATCCTATATTAAATAACTTATTATTTTGTGTTAATGCTGACTTTGACAACCGTGACATATGTCAAAGTTTCACTACACATCCTCTGAAAGCCGTTATTAGCTACCGCTCTAAGAAAAAGATTTGCGATTTTTTAAAAAGCGCCATTATATCTTTTGTCATATATATTGTTGCTATGTAGAACCTTTGTCTGACAAGAGAAAATCGCTACTTAAATTAAATCAGAACAGAAGCCTAAAACCCTGTAAGCCAAAAGGCTATAGGCAGTCACACAGGCAATGGGGAACAATTATTGTGGAAAATTCATTGAGTAAATAAATGTCTTGCCAAAAAGAAGGACCATACAGTAGAACTTTCTATTAGAAAACAGAAGAACAATTGAGCATAGAGATTCCATTTATTCGTGCTCATAAGATATCAATAATTATCTGCTTGCCTGAAAAATACAAAAATTTCAAAGAGGGCACACAGTTTTCCATGAGATCATATTCTATAAATTTAAATGATTTTCAGAAGCTAAGCAGTTACCATACCACAAAAAAGCTAAGTCAGCCAGTGTAAAGGGCAGTAAGGAGTGGAGGTGGCCTGGAGAAAAAGGCAAGAGCTGGTTGACATGGGTCAGTGCTTGAGCATGGACCTGTGAACAGGAGGTCACAGTTCAATTCCTGGTCAGAGCACATGCTCTGGTTGAGGCCTGGATCCTCAGTGGGCGTGGTGTAAGAGGCAGCTGATCAGTGATTCTCTCTCATCACTTATGTTTCTCTCACTCTCTCCCTCTCCCTTCCTCTCTGAAATCAATAAAAATAACTTTTTTTTTTAAAGAAAAAGATAAAGGGAAGAGAGTCTGGTATTAAAGGCAAAGGAAAGAGATTTCTGCTGCTCAAGGAGGTGGAATTAAAGTTGCCAGATCTTGCACTTTTTCTAGAAAAATGTGAATTCTATATATATATTTTTTTTACTGATTTGTAAATGGTGGTCCAAAAGCTTGTAATTCCAAAAAGGTACAGTCCAAATAAAATAGATTATGTCACAGGAATGAGGAATTAATTTTGGTTAATGATTCTTCATGTATGTTCCCTGTAAGATTTACCCCAAATAATGCAGTCCATATTGAAATGTTTTAAGCTGAGTTTTATAGATAAGTTACACAACTACTTGATCCAAAAGACAGCATTGACTTCCTATTGAGAACTTTCTTAAGCCAATTGACACAGGATAAGAAGAAATTACATGACCCACGACCCACTAAAGGACAACAAAATGGTAAACAGAAAAGTAAGAATTAGTCTTTTCTTCTGCACAGTCTCAGAGGCAGGCGGTTGTTGCCTGGAAGTGCTGAAGTCGGGGGGAGGGGGGAGGAGTGTTCCTGGATGACCTTTTAGGGGGCTTGCAGGTGAGGCCTAAACTGAGCAAGAGCTTGTTGCTGCAAGCTATCTGCTGAGTTGGGTGGAAATTGGTGAAAGGAAGGAACAAGTGATGAATAACAATTTTGAGAGGGACTTGGAGACTACGAATCAGAAATGGATTATCTGGACTACATAACAGCATCTGATTCAACAGCATCTGATTAAGCTATAGGTATTAAAAATCAAACTGATATATGTTCCTAAGATAGGAGCTTATTTAAAACTCAATGTGTTCCTAATCACCTAAATGAAGGCAAAGAAATCCTATTAGAATATGTGTTTGTTCACTTGAAAGTACTGGAGCAAGAGATTCCTCCAGAGACTCCTTTTTAGAACCAAAACCATTGACTTTAAAAGCTATGTTTATACAATGGAATACTATACAGCTGTAAAAAGAACTCTTACCATTTGAAACAGCATGGAGGGACCTGGAGAGTATCATGCTAAGTAAAATAAGCCAGTCAGAGAAAGACAAGTATCATGTGATGTCACTCATATGTGGAATCTAATAGACAAAATAAACTGATGAACTTAATAGACCCAGAGACATAGAAGCATGGGACAGAGTGATAAATTTCAGAGGGAAGGCAGGGGTTGGAGGTGTGTGGGAAGTGATTGACTGGGAAACTTATACGCATATATGAATGTAGACAATAGAGTGGTGAATGCTTAGGAATGATTAGGAATGAGGGAGAAGGGGACAAACAAACAAAGGGAATTTTCAACCATAAAAATAAAAAAAGAAAGAAAGAAATGTTCCAAGGGTGCAAAACAAAAACCATAGCAAAAACTTAGACATATATGCATAGCCTATGGACACAGTTAATAGTGTGGTGAAAGCCTGGGATAAGGCAGGGGCTAGGTGGAGGGGGCAAAGAGGGGGGAAATGGAGGTCATTTATAATAATGTCAATAATAAAAAATACATATTAAATTAAATAAAAATAAAAGCTATTTTTGAAAAATTCAAGAAAAAGAAATGTAAAAAGAGGAAATATAAGCCAATAGGAAGACCAAGGGAAGAACAAAATGAAGGAAAAACACTAAACCACAAATAAATGAGAAACAATTTAAAGATAAGAGACCTCACTTCCTCTTTTAGAATCAGATACTGAAAGAAAACCATTACTTTGGAGAAAAAGTTTAACCTTCAAGCCAACAGGGACAAGAGGATTTTTCAACTATTTGAAAACTGAAGTATGAATAACACCTCAAAGGGATCCTCAAAACAGATGAATGCTGGTGAAGATTTAGAAGAAGGAAAAAAAAAAGTCATAGCCATAAACACTTGGATGGCAGTGGATCTATCTCTCCCACTGAAGAGTCAGCAGAGAGGATGAGGTTATAATGAATCTTGAATCTGGTGATGAATCTGATATCAAACTGGTGGAGAATAATTATTTCATAGGAAGTTCTAAATTACCAAAGAAGATGAATGCATAGTTAGAACAGGAATATACTGAATAAGTTGCTTTGTCTAAAAAGAGGGTATTCAAGTCCAAAAACATTGGACAGAAGATAGAGTGGCCTGAAAAGGAGACAGGCATATGAATGACATGGATTTTACCTTGAGAACACAGTGTCTGGATTTGCAGGTATCTGGCTATCCTCAAGATCTGTACTGTTCCAGGGGGTGATGCCTTAGCAATGACTGTGATTTGAACTCACTCTTGTTTAGAGAGTGCTGAAGTGAGAGACCAGGCAGGTCCATCTACTCTGACCCTAACAGTGGCCCCAAAGTGAATTACTTGAAAAATTGGGTCCCAGTGATTATAGGACTTACTGACATGACCACTGGATTGAGCAAATATTCTTTTTAAAAGGGATTAAGTCTCAAACTTAGGAGGAACTAAGACAATGGAAGGAGTCAGAACATGTGAAATTCCTTAAATAAAAAAAATTATTAACTTTAAATAATTGTGAGGTTAAACATAATATCTATCTATCTGCCTCAAACTCAGGAGGAACTAAGACAATGGAAGAAATCAGAACATGTGAAATTCCTTAAATAAAAATGTATTAACTTTAAATAATTGTGAGTAGGTTAAACATTTTATTTATATATATATATATATATATATATATATATATATATATATATATATATATATATAGGCGAATATGCAAAATGTCCCCTCCGCAATTCAGGAATTTGATCACTCACTATGAAGTCCACTGTCCACCAGGGGGCAGCGCAGAAGAAAGGCCCCTATAGGCAGCTGGAAAGCCTCAATCAGCTCTGATCACTGGCCAGGCCTAGGGACACTACCCATGCATGAATTCTGTGCACCCAGCCTCTAGTGTATATATTAAAAAAAAAACCAAAAAAAAAAAACACCACGACACCTTTTGTAGAAAGTCAGAGAGAGAGGGAGGGAGAGAGGAGGAAGGAAGGAAGTGAGGGAGGGGAAAAAAAGCAGGAACTCAGATTTTGACAGCTCCAAAGAAGTTCTTACCATCATACATTAATTTCTGTTGCAATGACATGAGTGGGTGCTTGAGTTTTTATTAAAATCCCTGCTGGTCCAAATTAATAAAATTTAGCACCATTCTGATATGTCATCTGTTAGATTTCTGATTATTGTTACTACAATTTGAAAGTAAAAACTCTAACACAAATATCTCCAAATAAAAATTTTAACATAAAGAATGAACTGGTCCATATGTAATATAATAATATTGTATTTCAATATTAGCAATTTTATCTTTTAATAATAAAATCTTTTTGAAATGTTCTCATACATATGAGAAAAGTGATGATAACATAATTTTTACTAGGAAAGAAAATAACCATTATATAAGTTAGCATCTGAAAACTGTCAGCCATCAAACCCTAACACAACTCAAAATAAACAGAGACATGCTATGTATATAAGTATACATACATATACAGGGGTGTGCAAAGTAGGCTTACAGTTAATAAAATATGATAATTATACAATAATGCAGTAATTAATAGATACATAATGCAATAATAAATGGTGATTTGCATCCTCAAAACTGTAAACTTACTTTTTTCCACCCCTGCCCAATGTGTACAAATTATGTATATTCTAATAATAAGAGAATTGAGAAATTAGAAAAGTGAAATGCTATATATACACATAAGAATAATCTTTTATTAATCTCCAACATCTATTAAGATCCAGCTCACTTTCAGACTAGGAGTAACTGTGTGTCCCAGTGCACAGGGGCTTTGTAATCAGACAAGACAAAATCCCAATCCCCAGCTTCTCCAAATTCCAATGTCCCCACATATCAAATAAGGATGATAGTATCTACAATATTCAACATACAGACTAGAGAAAGTGAAACCTAGACCCTTTCAGAGATAAGCCTAGACCATGATAATGTTCATTACAACCCTTAAAGCTACACCAGTTGTCTAGGACAGGAGCTGGGAGCAAATGAGCATGAAAAATCCTCTTGGGTTGATAGAAATGTTCTAAAATTGTATAGTGGTGATAAGTGTCCACCTCTGTTAATTTACTCAAATTCATGCAATTGTACACTTGGAATTGGAGGATATTATGATGTCTAAATTATACCTCAGTAAACCTGCTAAAAATTAAGGTGGTTATATGTAAACACTTCTCTGTATATAGGTAAAAACTGCACCTGTAAAACCTAGAATAAAACAGCAGCACAGAATAAAATAACAGCGTTAACTTTTTTAAGATATATAGATTGTGGAATAAACTATTCAAAGCTAATCCTAGAATAAAACAGCAGCACAGAATAAAATAACAGCGTTAACTTTTTTAAGATATATAGATTGTGGAATAAACTATTCAAAGCTAATCTATGACTCCTGTTTCATAAATTGAAAGGAGAATTATTATGACATTGTGACTTTTCTTTTGATCCTATCACGGATTTAATGGCTAAAATATGCCTTGAATAATAGTTACTCATTAACTTTTGTTTGGAAATCATGAAGGCACAAGTGTCCTGGGACTAAACTATTCTATGCTAATCATCAGGGTAAAATAACAGCCTTTCCAAGAATAAATCTAGACCAAAACACTTTCCCATCTCCAGGTGTTTTAATCCTCTAGACTGAGAATAGTTTGATTACAGAGGCAGCACTGGGATCAGGAGGTCTACCTCCGTCTAGGAAGAAACAGCTGTCAGTCACATCTCTGTTCTCCTCCCCTGGTCCCCAGAGGACAACAGAAGCAAGCTGTCTCCTGGATAAGCACTCCTCCGAGAATTGCTGGCTCTTCGGGGCCTGCAGCTGAAAAGCAGCCATTCTGCTCACTCAGTCTATTAGCCCTTTGACTTCCTTCCTCTGCACACAAATATAAATATAATGCCTAAGTGAATGATGACTGCTGTCCCCAAAGAAATTTCAATTAAACACTTGGAATCCTTAGGAACGGTACCTAGGGAGAATTCCAAACAGAGCTGCAATTTGTTATGTATTATTAAGTCTGGCTTCGGATTGTAAATCTTCCTGTTTTTAATTTTTTTAATGTTTTCCATGTTAGCTGGGGCTTTCAAAGAACCACCTCCCATATGATTTGAACAATTCTTCCCTAAATACTAAAGGGAACAATATAATGGAGTTATTCCTGAACAGTGAGCCCCTGGTCCAGTTGAAAAAGCAGAGGGGGAAATCCCTTTGCCTGCTGCCAGAATTTGGAATGAATCAACCTTTCCTGTCTTCACAAAGGGAGTGGAGGACACGGTTGAATGGTGCTGGGATAGTCTTTTGTGTAGAGCTTGTTTTTACCCATTGTAATCCTGCAGCATCATATGCTTGAGAGCTAGTTACCAGGATTTAGGATCCATGAGGAAGTATTTTGTCCCTTTACTTTTATATTTTGAGGGGTATTTGCAGGGTGTCCCCCAAAATGTATGCACACTTTAACAGCAACTAGTTCAATTTTGAAAATAAAATGTATTTTAATAGACACTACATTTATGATTATTAAATGTATGCATGTATATTTTGGGGGTCCTCAATAGAAGGTTTTGCATAAATAAATGTAAATGGATGAATGGAAGGGAGAAAGAAAGGAAAGAAGGGAGGAAGGGAAGGAGGGAGGGAAGGAAGAATAGACTTGGACAGAAGTCCTTGACAACTAGGCCAGGTCTTTCTGTTCTACTTCTGTCAAAATTTCATAAAATATGTCCTTGGCTACATTTACTATAGCATTATTTTGGAAGAATTTACTTAAGAATCAGATATTTGGTACAACTCATTCTTTCCTTCTACTGATTATTTGTTTTTCCCTATGTGTTATTCAGCTGAATAGAATGATTAGAGCTAATCAGATTATATTCAGAGATAAGAAATAAAAAGTTCCTTCTTTTAAAAAAAAATTCTATAGGGTCAGTGGGTTGCCAAATCACATTTGCTCCTGTGTGGAGAATCTATGATTCATCCTCTTTGGGTTTGTCCAAATATAGTTTTTACAGAAATCACGATTATTAGCTCCTTTCCAGTACTGGGGTTTATGCCAATTACTTAAAATAATGTTAGTGCAAGAAATATAACGGCCACTGAAAAACCTTATTTCTCCCAAAGGCAATTATTAATTCTCCTACTAAAGAAGCAGTTTCAAATATTCAGCAAATAAAAATAAATGATTGAAAGAAAATGTAAATAAGTCCTCTCCCTTTATTACCAACTTTCTGTTGTCACAGGCATCAGCTTGTGGCCCCCAAACACAACTGATGTATAAATGATAAATGACTGAGGGTGAGTGTGTTGACACTTTTGACTATACTTCTGCCCCCTGAAATGGAAAGCTTTGCGCTCCCCAGCACTCAGAAGTGGCCTGATGGACACATGGCAGCTACTGACGCCTGAATGGAAGGGAGGGCCTGTCAATATGGTTTCTAGAGTAGCAGTTCACCTCCTGGAACCCTGTGTGATTCCTGCTTTTGAATAACTGACATCAATGCCAAGAGAAATAGATCTCAGGAACCGGGTTGGGTTCTATTCCTCTGTAAAATGCCTATCAACAATGCGCCAGGAAGATGAAATTCTCTCTTTACTCTCAAAATAAGCTGCACTTCCTGCCCTTCTGTCTGTCAGGGCTTGGGACACCAGAGAGACAAAGGATACTTGTGATAGGCTGTTTGGAAGCTCAGTGTGTGCAGGTTTACCCCCCACCTCCATCCATTTTCACATAAATGCCTAGATGCTCCTTTCTTCTGGGGATCCCAGGGGTTGAGGAAGCCTACTCAGAAAACTTAAAAAGCAGACATGGCATCTTAATTCCCTTCCCATTTCTGGTGTGCTCTGTCCTTCCTGATGTCTTTTCAGCCACCAATCCCAGGAATCCGAAAGAGGAAGGAATGAGAAGCCTAGTCATGAGATGCAGAGTCCTGGCTGATAGCTGGAAGGGTAAAGACAACATAGTCAAGTTGATTTCTTCAGGGACCTTTATCTTCATTGATAGTGTCATTCAAAGGGATAGCTCCTTAGTGAGCTGTTCATTTCTTTAATCATTACCTGAGGGTATATTTATTCATTTTAGAGGGAGAGGGAAGAAGAGAGGAAAAAAAGGAGGGAAAAGGGGAGGGAGGGAGGAAGAGAGAGAGACAAACATTGATATGAGAAACATTAATCTGTTAGCTTCCATATACGCCCACATGGGGAATCAAACCTGCAACCTGGTATATACCTTGACTGGGAATTGAATCCACAACCTTTTGGTGTATGGGAAGAAACTCCAACCAACTGAGCCACCTGACCAGGGCTCCTTTTTTAAATTTATTTTTATAAATTCTGTAAATGCATTGAGCTACAAATGTAGCTCTAGTTGGATCTCTATTTTTCTCACCCCCGAGTAAACTGAAGAAGAAAGCTTAGTTCTTGAACTAAAACAAAGGAACAACCTTTTCTTCAATGGTCATCTCAGTCTAATTTTAGAGATTCTAGTAGACAAAGCAAAACATCTCGAAGTCAAATGTGAACTTCATATACTACATAAATGGGAATGAAACAAAAGATGAAGTGTAGTACTTCATAAAAGGCATAATGCCTCCAAACTGCATGGTAGAAACATCAAGTTCTCAATGGCTGACCAATATTAAAGCTAAGCCAAAACAGAGAATGGGAGACAGCAAATCAGCTCTGATTTTGGTTTCTATATATTATTCTAAAAAAAGAAAAGACAGAAAAAGGAGGAGGAGGAGGAGGATAAGAAGGAGGAGAAACAGAGAAAGAAATGAAGGAGAAGGGAAAGAAAGAAGAAAGAGAAACATATCTATATATCTATATCTATATCTACAATATATCTATATCTATATCTATATCTATATCTATATCTATATCTATATCTATATCTATATCTATATCTATATCTATATCTATGTCTATATATCATCTATATCTATATCTATCTAAATCTATAACAGGCCCCCTTGTAAAAATGACTGATTCTAGGGCTAGAATAGAAATTATAGTTAACCCTCTATATACTGCAGATTCAACAAACCAGAGATTTAAAATATTAAAAATAAACTCCCAGAAATTTCCCAGACAACAAACTAGAATTTGCCATGTGCCCAGCACTATGCTGAATATGTGAGAATGACATTATATGCAGGCACACCCTGCTATACCCTATATGGAAGTATGGGTTTCAGGAAAATACTATGTTGTTTTTTATAAGGGACTTAAACATCCCCAGATTTTTCTCTCTGCAGGGGGCTCCTGGAATCAGTCCCCATGGATACTGAGAGATGATTATATACAAGAGCCTGGAACATCCTGTGTCCCAGAAAGAAAGTATTCAAAACAAAACACAATGATGGGTGTACATTCAAGGAACCCAACAGCCAACTGAGGGCTTCTAGAGGCCAACTGGAACAATTTGAACAACCAAATAGATAAAGTTGTACTGGCGTATAACCCAAAATATAAAACAAATATCTATGAGACCCCAGTAGTGGAAATTAATAACTGAATAATAAAAAATGTGTAGAATGACAACTCTCACATGCAGAAGAATTCCAAATCATTTATGCCAATGCTCTAAACTCAATGAAGTAGAACATAACCCCTCACTCCCTAAGTATGAATGACTTTCTTCTAAAAACTTTCTGTTAGATGAAAATCAGGGTTAACATCAACAGTGATAAGCCTTGTTGATAGAATATACCCTTGATATAATACAATATTTTGAGAATGGCTCTTGTACCTCTATAGCCCTCTTCCTAAAAATACATTGCCTTACTGTAATCAGGAGAAAAAAAAATCATACAAAGCCCAACTAGGAACATGCTGTTAAATACCTGACCAGAATTCTACAGACCTGCCAGGGTAATCAGAAACAAGGAGAATCTGAGCAATTGTCACAACCAAGAAAAGCCTAAGGAGATGTGATTACAGAATGTGATGTGGTGTTCGGGATGGAATCCTGGGACAGAAAAAGGGCATTAGGAAAAAGTGAGGAAAGTGAAATAAAGTACAGACTTTAGTTAATAATAGAGTATCAATATTGGTTTATTAACTGTGACAAATGCTGCATGCTATTGGAAGATGTTAATAAATAGGGGAGATTGGGTGTGAGGTGTACAGGTACTCTCTGTATTACCTTTGTAATAATTCCATAAACCCAAAATGTTTTAAAAATTTACTCCAGATGTGTTCTATAACCTAATTTCAACCAGAAAGAAAAAAAAAAGAAAAAGAGTAATAGAAACTAATAAAATTATCAGAATTTAGGGCAATGGACTGGAGAAATTATCTGGAAAAATGTAAATTTCACTGTTTTCTTTTTTTAAAAAAACCTCAGCTAAATTCACCAAATAATGTTCCAACTGTTACTCTGCACAGGAGCCATTCTTCAGTGGAGAATAAGAGGTCTACAGCTTCATCTTGAATAATAACCCATAGACACCTGGTTAGTCCTTTATGAAATTTAAGACAGAAGGTTTCTCTAATCATCTCAGATGAAAAGTACTTCATAAGAGATCATGCTCTGCCTCTATATGAATCACTTAATGTCATAGTAGAAACCAGGTGAATGCAATGTTTTCCAAAAAATCAAGGAACAAACATAAAAAATTTAAAAAGAAGTAGTCAAATGTGTTCTTTGATAAAATAGGTAGGTGACTCAGTTTAAATATAACAAATAAATAAGTCTCATAATTAATCTTGACTGACTTTCTCACCAAATACCCTGGCATTTTGGATGATGGAAAAAACAAAAAACAAAACAAAACAAAAAACACCTCAACCATCTTTCAACAGCAAAAAGAATAGAAAGATAATTTATCCTTAGGACAAACCAATGACTAATAAATATTGAGCTCAAATACAATTTTGAAATTCCCTGTTCTAATCCTATCTAATAAAAGAGTAATATGCAGATTGACCATCACTCCAACACACAAGATGGCTGCCCCCATGTGGTCAAAGATCCTGCCCTCATGTGAACAGAAGATGGCTACCATGCCGAGACAGGTTTGGCTCAGTAGATAGAGCGTCAGCCTGTGGACTGAAGGCCCCAGGTTCGATTCCGGTCAAGGGCATGTACATTGGTTTCGGGCACATCCCCGGTGGGGGGTGCGCGGGAGGCAGCTGATTGATGATTCTCTCTCATCGATGTTTCTGACTCTCTATTCCTCTTTCTTCCTCTCTGTGAAAACAAATCAATAAAATATAGTTGTTGTTTTTTTTTTAAAAAAAGAAGAAGATGGCCACAACAATATGAAAAGCAGGAGAGGGCAGTTGGGAGGGACCAGGCCTGCAAGGGAGAGCAGTTGAGGGCAATCAAGACTATAGGGTAGGGCAGTTAGGGGTGACCAGGCTGGCAGAGGAGGGAAGCTGGAGGCAAACAGGCTGGCAGGGGAGCAGTTAGGCATCAATCAGGCTGGCAGGGGAATGGTTAGGGGGTGATCAGGCTGGCAGGCAGTAGTGTTTAGGAGCAATCAGGAAGGCAGGCATGTGAGCAGTTGGGAGCCTGGATTGTGAGAGGAATGTCCGTTTGCCCATTTAGGCCCAATCTCACCTAAACGGGCAGTAGGACATCCGTCGAGGGGTCCCAGATTGGAGAGGGTTCAGGCTGGGCTGAGGGACACCGCCCCCCGCCCCCCCTCATAGCCCTCGTGAAAGAATTTTGTGTATGAGGCCTCTAGACATATTATATAAAGATGGAAGGAAAAAAATAAACCACACAATTAAACACGAGCAACTTATAGGTTTAGAGCTTGCCGTGACCTGTTTGTGGAAAAACCTTTCACTTGTCTAAAGTTAGTCCAGTGCAGGAATAGCAGGGGTCTGGGAAGCACACTGACAGTATCTGCAGTGATGGCCTCACATCAAATAAAAATTAGTAGAGTGTCAGCAGAATTGCCTTCATTCAGCAAAGGGAGAGGGAAGGAAGAGAGATGAGAAATGACAGCTGAGCATGCTTCCCATCTGACTTGTCTTTTTTAGAATCTTGTTTAAATAAGTGAAAATTTTTAAAAGCCTATACCAGAAATTTTAGGGTATAAATTCTTGATGATAGTTACTAACAATTTTTAGAGCATACAGTTTAATGATTTTTCAAGATAAATAATAGGATACAGACCACTGTAGGATCAATCCTACTTGTCTATGCATCAAATATTATAATTTTGAGAGTGTCATTCCCAAAGTTTATATTCAATCAAATTTTTTAAAATATAATTTCAGAGAGGAAGGGAGAGAGAAAAAAAACATTAAATGATAAGAGCCCAGCTGGTGTGGCATAGTGTATGAGCATCGTCCTCTGAACCAGGAGGTGATAGTTTGATTCCCTATTAGGGCACATGCCTGGGTTGTAGGCTTGCTCCCCTGTATGGGGAATGCAGGAGGCAGCTGATCAATGATTCTCTCTCATCATTGATGTTCTATCCCTCTCTCTCTCTTCTTTCCTCTCTGAAATAATAAAAACATAGTTAAAAAAACAACAACACATCAATGACTTGAAATTAATCCTATTTAAGTGTGAACCTTTTATAATCTCAACTCTATTCCCAAGGCTAACATTAGTCTTCTCTGTTGCCACTCCTTGATGTCACCTCATCACTTTGAACAATCGCCCTTTCTTTCAATGGCCACATCACTGAATCATCACCCAGTAGGCTTCCTCGGCCTTAGAGTCCTCACTCCCTTCATTCACAATCTGGATAATGACTATTGGTTCCACAACAATCATCTCAAATGTCAATTGCTGGGCAAAATCTTTGCTAAAAATCTCCAGGAACAATTATTTCTTCCTTTAGATTCCCAAATCACTTTATGGAGATCTTTATTGTAGCACTTATTTCCCTTAATTATAATTTACCTGTTAATATGTCTATTCATTATATTATGAATCTTCAGTGGGCTAAAACTCTCGCTCCCTCTTTGTATTATGTAGCTATAATATACTTGCTCAATGATTGGGTGAAAGTGTCACATTATAAACTATTTCTGCCTGAAAATGTTGAATGCTTAAAAAAGGTGAATAATTATGTTTATAGTGTTTTATTGGTTTCTTAATCAACAAAGGGAAACAGACCATAAACATTTTTGCCTTCGATTTTCTTGTTTCTACTCCCTGGGTTGGATATGCTATTATTACAGGAAGTTGAGGTATACTTGCATTTAAGTTGGCTGGTCTATGTCTGGCAACAGCTGATTAGAAAGAATATAAGGAGTCTTAGAAGTCTCTACAGTTCTGCCTAAATTTCTCTCTGCAAACTCTGACATGTGATTTATATTACTACGGTAATAATGGAGCTTTCTTCAACTTTCTTCACAACAAGCCTACCAGACATATTTAGTCTCCATCCTTGCTACTCCTGTGAGCAACAACAAAGCAAAAACATACACACACAAAAAAAACAATAACAAACAAATAAAAACACACACACAAAAAAAACAAACAAATAAAATAAAACAAAAAACGTCAGCGGCTAGAATGCCTTTCCAAGCTATTTTTCACAGGTTGTGGCTGACTGAGCTTGGCATGCATGGCAAGCAGCTCTCCTGAGCAGGCCTGGTCCAGATCAGCTGGCCACAGCATGAGGCCAGCAGCACGGATAAGCTATAAGTGACTGTACCCACCTCCCATCCTGGACAACTACTCTGAGAAAGAAAGGAGAAACCAGAAGGACTGGCTTCGGATAAGACTGTGGAGAGATTGCGGTGGGTGTATGTGTTTACTTGTGTTCTAGTTTGGGAGAAAGAAGTAAAGGACTGAAGACACTTCAGGGGGCAGCACAGCATAGCGTTTGTCATCAGTAAGACAGGTAGAACTAGACTCCATCACCCACTGGTTGTGGATTTCAGGGAGTTACTTAGGCTGATGGGTCTTTGTTTCTTCATTTATAAATGGGAGTAATTACATTGGATCCCCAGCGGGGCCATCTTTAGTGAGAAATGTTGAACATAGCACATGGCACATCATATCTCACTCCCATCCCAGTTTATGTGCTATTAGACTCCTCAGAACAATACACAGGATCATAGTGTTTGTTATTAACAACGATTAGCATCATTCTAGCAACTTAGAATAGCTTGATTTGTTGTGATGATATGGGATGGAACTTAATTTTTATTTATTGATTTTTAAAGAAAGAGAGGGAGGGAGGGAGGGACCGAGGGAGGGGGAGGGAGGGAGAGAGAGAGAGAGAGAGAGAGAGAGAGAGAGAGAGAGAGAGAGAGAGAGAGAGAGATTTGTTATTTCACTTATTTATATATTAATCGGTTGCTTTTTGTATGTGCCCTGAGGATTGAACCTACAACCTTGGCATATTAGGAGGACACTAACCAACTGGGCTACCAGCCAAGGGCTTCAGATGGAATTTAGAGAGTAGAATGTGAGGCATGGCTAAACCTCTCAGGAGCTGTATTACCTTTCACAAGTTACATACTCACTTTAGTTCCCACATCTTTTAAATAAATGGGGCTAAAACAATTGGTCTCCTCTGCAGCACTAATGTTGGAATCTTAGGGTGAACCAGACTTTATTGTGCTGTATGCAAAATGGAGTGGTGATAATGATGGACATGGAAGTGAATGTGTTCATAAAACAGGTATCCTAAGTGAATCACAGTCCAGGGGTTTGCTAGCCAACCCAGTTAACATGGTCAAGCCCTGTGCACAGTAACCTAAGAGGCTCCAATTGAAGTACACAAATGAGTTATTTGCAATGAAATTTATATTGAATTTCTATTCAACAATGGATTTTGTCAGCTTCCTCTTCTGTGATATTTTAAACCTGGAAACCATCCATAAATTCCAATTTCAAAAGACAAATATGGCTTTAGTGACAACTGCAAAATGCTTGCATATCAGAACCTCAATTCAGTAGCCTTTTTAATATATCAGGAGAGCTTGCTACTTCAAATACTATGACCTGCAAAACTAGAGAATGTGTCGTAAGAGGGCCATTACTGCCAGAACGCAATGTACTTATAGCATGCTAACACCAAGCTGACAGGTTTGAATGACATTACAAGAACAATGAAAGTAAGGAAGAAAATGGAAGGGAGGAAGAAAAGGGAAAAGAGGGAAGAAGAAAGAAGAAAGCATTATTAAATGGGAATTCCTAGAATAGCAAATGCATATTGTCTGCTTGGCCCAAGTCTAAAAGGTACCACTTAGCTCTAATTTTCAGGGAAAGAGGTGGGGCTCCTACAGTTATTACTTCATAATTTTATACCATTAAGTGTAGCTGAAAATGAATTCTTTTCTTTTCAAATGATGAACTATTTTAATATTAACACAGAAGACATATTTTAAAGTTCATCTAGTACCCTTAAGGAATTTTAAGCAAGTTTCACTGCCCTACCTCGATATCCAGATGGCAGCCACTGGTCAATTTAAGGCCAGTTTCTGTTTTAAGTTTAGTTGACATGAGGGGACCAGAATCAGACTTCCTGGGCTAGAACCAAACTCCACTATTTTCCTGGCTTCCTGGCTAAGAGTGTCTGGATAGAATATTATTCTTTTACTGGAATATGTAGGCCATGAAATATACAAGAGAACTAACTGAATCAACGATCCTGAAAGATGACTCCTAAGTACTCAGGTGTTCAGCGCTTCCATTTTCATTGTTGAACTAATTAGTTTTCGTGTGATTAGAGTTTATGAATTCAACCCAGTGCAAGTATATAAAATGTGGCTCAGAGTATTTCTAAAGTGATAGGCTACATTACGAACCCCAAAGAATGAATGCATGCTCCTCAAGGGAGTAGAACTGGGATAGAGCCAAGTGGCCAGTGCCAGGTGAAATAAAGGCTCGCCTCCTGACCCCCTCCCTGCCATGTGGAACCTCTGGCTTAGCTGTTACAAAGATGATCTCCAGGGAACAAAGTCCTTTTTACCGAGATGGGTGCAGCCACCAGCTAGGAACCACTCCCTGTGATTCAACCACGGTCCCTGCGCACGCACAGCGAAATGAAGCAATTTTGACAAAGAATAGCATGAGTTATCCATAGAAATGTAGAACAAAAACACAAAAAGAGCATAAAAGGTATTGATAATTAATTTAAAATACCGTAAGGAAACCATAGCTCAATTGAGGGGGAAAATAGAGACTCAACAAAGACAGAGCGAATGGCCAAGGCCATGAAAGCTAATGCCCCAACACTTTGGATGGCAATTGCGATGCCCAAATTTTTTTCTGTAATTATGGTTCTACTTATCCCATCTCAGATGCATAGAAAAACTTGAGTGGATGGGGGATGGCTTCACGCTGGGAATATAGAAATAAGTTTGAACAAATTGCCCATTTGTGGTTATTTAAATAAAACATCATAATTGTAATATGTTGGTCGATAAAGGCAATTTTTTTCCTTCTTTCTCTTTTGTAAAAGAACAATACACTAAATGCTATCTTGATTTTTTTTTTTTACAGCACTTCTGTAAATCCAGTATTTAATGACAGGTGCCCCCACAATTTTACATTGTGATGGACTCTGTACAAGAAGGAATAAATGCAAGGGGAGCTGTTTGCCACACTGGCTGGGCCCTGACAAGTCATTAACAACATCCTCTGCCTGGGCATTGTCTTTCTAGGATGATTACATGCAGCTCTACTCAGTGGCTCACATTTAGCGGGCCTCACTGACACCACACTTGTTTTACCTCACTTATTTCAACGGTGGGTCCCTTACATAGTTACATTGGCCATCACTGCTCTGTTTTAAAATAGAACTTTTATATTTGTATATAAGTTTCAAAATATAAATTCTCTTTTAAAAATATAGCTTTTAAATGGAAGAGGTTGTCCTTCTTTTCACTTATTCCAAACAAAACAAAACAACACAACACAACACACATTCTCTTTTGCTCCCAACAATAATAGCAAAAGATAGTTCTTTATTATCTTAAAAGGACAGAACTTCCTGCTTTGAAAATATATCTTTCTCAGGTATGGCTAAGGAGGTTGAGACTCCCCATGTCATCACTTGCGCAGGCTTGCAGATACCTTGAGAACAGTTAAAGGGCTTGGTCTTATTTCCTAAGATACCTATCTTTTGATCTTCAAAGAGTTGTAGTTGATTGGACTTTTCCACTTTTAGATATATATTTTTGAACTAATTTATTATTTTAAGTAGAATTGAACAAGCTATTTTTCCATCATATATAATAAATATAACATATGGCTTAAAAGTCCATTATGAATAAAATGGAGGTCTACACATAAGAAAAACCCGAAGAAGAATGAACTATAATCCCTGCTCTCAAAATTAAAGGGAAGACATAAGGTAATATATGAATGTCAAATTTAAAAGCTGTTGTGGATCTCAAATGGTACAGAATTAAGAGGAAATAGAAATGATGGTGGGTGGTAGAAAACTGCACTGCTGCTGACTCCTGGGTTCTCATATTTACACACAAAATAGAAATAATTCAAAGCTATCTAAGTCAGCTACTATTTTAGGTCTTGGATCTTCTTGAAAAATTCTTGGTGAGTGAAAGCACTAAATGTCCATGGAAACCCAGCTTCTGCTTGAAGCTATAGTATGATAGGGAGATCATTGTCTGTTAAAATAGCTCATCCCCACTGCATTCTGAAAGGTGTTCACTGTAGTGAATTGGAATTCTGTAAGTATCCTACTTCCTTCCTAGGGATCATGTGGTGTATGACTGGGTAGTTAAGAGCATGGGATCTAGAATCAGCCTGGGCCCAAATCTGGTCTTTGAAGACAACTCTCTGATGTCCTCTTACAATGATGCTCCTTTATACCATAAGATGACAATGTTGAAAAAAGTTAGGTGATATAATCAAAATGGCATGTCTGTAGGTAACTGACAGAAAATGTAGCAAAAACTTGGATAGCCTAAAAGTCCAATGACTTTTTCCATTAAGAAACATTTCAGAAAATTTTCAAAAGTTTGAGCCAGGACAACAGCATGATTTCTTCTAAAATAAATGGTACCACAGGGTTCAAGGTAGATTTCAATATTCCTAATAACCAATTAACTCAAATGCTTTGCGAGAAATTAAGGATATAAAAAACAAACTAAATTATCTTTGAGAGAAAGAAGCTTATTGAAAGTAACAGGGAACATTGCTATAAGAGCCTATGATTTCCATTCCCCATATATTTTTTTTCCCCATTTCCATTTCGAAAACTGAAGTTTGGACATGTGACATACTCCTCATAGTTGGAGTGACTCAGTAATTTCCTGATAGATTTTTTTCTAATTCCACTGTCTACCTACTCATACTGCATCCTTCCTACTTTTCCTCCAATTATTCACATAAAACATAGGACAAAGTGTGCTACCTATCTCTTTAAAAAGTTTCTAATGAATTCCAAATATCTATAGAATTATGTCCAAACATATTGGCAAGTTACTTAAGATTCTTCTGATTAGCCCCAAATCTACTGACCCCTAACCAGCCTCATCTCCCACTGAAAGGATCATCCTTGCAAAGAGTTAATAAACTCAATGCCTGATATATCTGATATATTCTAAATGGTCAGTAAACTGTAGCTATTATATAATAGCATTTATCTTGGACGACATGACCCCTTCTGAAACTATGTTATTTATTTATTCTTTTAACCAATATGTATTAGAACATATTCTAGGCACCAGGGATATGGTGATTGGGGGGAAAACACTTCTCAGTTTATATTTTGTTGGGGAGACAAGAAAAAATGAAACATGTATTTTGTTACAGAGTGATAAATACTAAAAAGAAAAAAAATAAAGCAGAGAGAGAGGATAAAATATATTGCAAAGGAGGGCTTAGACATTGAGATGGGTGACCTGAGAAAACCTCACTATGAAGGAGACATCTGAGCCAAGAGCCAGGAAAAGTGAAGCACTGTCTCATATCTAGGGAATTCCATCTAGAAAGAACAGCAAAGACAAGCAGGAGGTGGAGTGTGATGGTTGTGTTAAATTCCGTGAGGCCGGTGCAGCTAATCAGATTAAGTAAGGAGGGCACTAGCAGGAAAATGATTCAGAGTTTTCACATGGGGGAAGAACATTCAGGGGCCTATATGTCATATGGAGGATTTTGTTTTTTTCCTTTGAATGATATGGAAGTAACTTTGGAGGATTTTGAGCAGAGGAATAAGACTGATTTCCTTAACAGACTCACACATGATACTATATCAAAGATAATGCAAGTTTTTAGAGTAAAGAAGAAAAATACATCAGCCTACTCACTGAGCCAAACCAGCCAGGTCTAGAATAGTATTATAATAGTCCAGGTAACACTGACTTGTGAATTAAGTGCCCAAAAAGTAACTGTTGAATGGCACTGCAATATAGAGGAATGAGAGGAGTTTCCAAAAAAGAGGCAGTCCCACAACAGTAAATATTGATAAAATGGCAGCTTCAAGGGAGGTAAGTGATAGCAAACGGGTTTAATCAGTGTATTAAATATCTCCAACTCCTTTTCCAGTCACAGAGTATATAAAAAGTGGGGCCAATGAAATGGGCAAATGAAGAATTTGGGGAAGAATGGATGGGAAGTTTGGATATAACTAAACAGGAAAAGAAAAAAGATCAATATAAAGTCTTTGGATCCATCCATGTTTTTCCATCTAATTCTTAACCACCATCATTTTTTACTCTAATTTAACACACTATCATCATAAGTGGTTTTCCATCATTAGCTCTAGTCCTCACTTAGTCTGTTTTTAGAAATTAGGATGCTTACTTGATCATATAAAGCCCTACAGTGACTTATTGACACCTTATGATCTGCAATGTATTATTCTATTTTGCCACTTTTTCTCTTTCTAATGGCATATCTCTAGCATTCTGACACATTATAGAACTCTTCCCCATATCTGGACCTTTACACGTCTCCCTACCTAGACCTTTCCCTCCCCCAGGCTTTTGAAATGATAATGCCATCACTTTCTTCTGATCACAGCTTAAATGGTAGAACCTCTGATAGGCTTTTTTCTGACTGTTCTGTATAAAGTATGTTACTCCCTGTCATTCTATTAGTCACCTTTCATTCATTCATTCAGCTGATATTTATTAAGTACCTAAGTGCTAGATATTGTCCTAAGTGCCATTTTTTTCCTCATTTTATTTATTCCAACTATTTTATCTCTGCTTCCCTACTAGATCTTAAACTCTGTAAGAACAAGAGCCATCCACCATATTCTTATGAGACCGGTGATCAAAAAGCATTTGTAGAATAAATGAATAATGTTACTCGTGATTTGCTATATTTTTTCCTTTAGGATTCTGCTATAGAATTTATTTCATTAAAAGTTTATATCATAGGTGGTTATAAATAGCTCTTTTCTCAATGGCATGCAACATACTTGAGACAGAAACTATCATTCTTGTATCTTTTGGAAGGCCTAGCTTAGGAGTTTTATAACTATAATTATTTCTGAATTGATGACTGGGTAGACATTTGGGGTTTTACCCAGTATCACAAATGAATATGTCTCAGGAGACTTGGCTTTATTTCATTTTAAAATGGTGTGTAGAGAAGTACTAAGATTCTTCTAATAGTATTCCAAGTAGGTATACTATTTACACTTCAAACCTAATGACTTTCTACTAATACATAAAACAAAACAAAACAAAAACAAACTCTAGTGCCCAGAAGTAGACAATCTGTGCTGCTTCTCTCACCTTTACTACTGAAGGGTTTCCTTCTTTACCCACAAAGGTCCAGCCACACTGGCCTTTCTCTGAACTATACTGAGCATGTTCCCCCCTCAGGTCTGGGCATGGCATGCCCCTCTACCCAGAATGCTCATCTCCCTGACTTCCATGGGCTTCTGCTCCTTCTTCAGCTTCCAATTCAAATGCTACCTTCTCAGAAATACCTCTTCAGAGAGCTCTATGTAGTCTTTCCTCCACTCATCTCCAAAGTGCTCTATAAGTGCTCCAAATATATTTTTACCTTTACACTCACCACTCACAGAAATTACTGTATTTATTTATTTGCAAATCCATGGTAGATCTCCTCACTAAAAATATAAGGTCAGTGGAGCACAAGTCTTGGTTTATTCACTGCTATTTTCTGTGCCTAGAACAGTGTCTGACACATAATTAAACATGTATAATAAATACTTACAGAATGAGTAAACTATTGCATTTGCAATTAGAATACTCCACCAGCATATATTGTAAACAGTTGCCCAGTGACTAGCTCTTGAACTGTGTGTAAGCTAAAAACTACAAGTTATCATTAAGAATAGGAGTGGGACAACTCTAAATTCTAACCTGGAAGTCACATAAGTCCCCAAGAATCAAATTTTGTTCAAGGAAGAAAGGAGATTTTCTGGGGTAAATGGTGATGGACTCTACATGGGCAATTACTTACTAAATTTCCAAAATTGTTCTTTCTCCTCCTTGGGTCTCCAGGAACTAATATACTTCCTGGCTCATAGGAAATCTACAATAGATGCCTGTTGAATTGATCTGAAATTAGAACAAAACCTACACTAGGACACTTACTGCCATAAAATCCAGCATCACTCAAACTATTTTAAACCATATTTACTTATTTATAAGTATCATTTAAATAGATGAATATAAATTCTTGTCGGCTAATTTCCAGTGATTTACTGAAATGCTCTATTTAAAAATGTCAAGTGGCCATTAGCAGTAAACTTCCAAGAATTTATCTGGCATAATATTCCTACTTAAATATTGTCATTGCGTTATTTCATTTCATTGGTTTATTTTTAAAATTCTTTCTGAAATCACTGAAAGTTTTAAGCAATTTGTTCTCAATTTAAGGTGATTAGAACCTATGATGCAGAAATGGGAAAATGTTCCATAGATTTACTAAAATATCACCATTCCTACTTGCCAGTAGAGTTATTAGAGCCAGGCTTACGCTTGACTAAGATTAAAAGAAATACTTTTTTATATTTGCCACTTGAGACCAAGTGAGGCCAAATTCAGTCCATCTGGACCTTTCTGTAGACTTAGCGGGAAGTTGTTTGATACTTTACTAAGTTCATCCTGTTTCCTTTATCCCATAACTCATTTCAGTCATCTTTCATAAGATCAACTTATTGGGTCATAGGATATCTACAAGATGAATATCTTAAGGCATTACAAATAAAACTAAAAACATTTACATATTTATTTCTATAGCCTTTTTTTTTTTGGTTGTACCAAATACGATACATGGTGGCCCAAATAATTTTCCTAGAGAAGAGGAATTTAACCTACTGGGACTATATAGGTCTTTCTCTATGTGGCAAGAGAAGGATGGAGTCCCAGACATTCTCACAAATGCATTTCAGAATTTTATGATAAAATTGGCCTTTCCCTAGGGAATATCATGTCCAGATAAAAATTTATAGAGTAAAACATTTTTAAAAATTAGCTACCCTCTTTTAAATGAAGACTTAATTATTGAAGAAGAACCGCATGTTTCTGAGGAGCACAAACTCTGAAATAAACAGTGATTGTATTCCTCTGGCTGCAGTGCTATTTGCACATTTTAAATATTAACAACAGTGTGTTTTTCTCCTACAGTGCATACTAGCATCTCTCTCATGAGTAGTAGCACTGAATTGCTGATGAAAGCTATGATGGCCTCATATAATGACTATCATTGCTTGAGCTACAATAGGCTAGGCATTGTATCAGTACTTCATATAATCTATTTCTAATGTATACAGCAACAAGGTAAATGCTGTCTTCACTTCACCAGGAGGAACCCAGGGCTCCCTGTGGGGTGACTAACTTGTTCAAGGTCACAATCTAATGAGTGGTATAGATAAGATGAATTCAAGCTCATATTTCTCACACCAGTACACCAAAGGTTCTCTAAGTTATTCAGCACAGTCACCTGGGCTTGCTAAGACCCAGATCACTGACTTTCTGATTCAGTTGATCTTAGGTGCTGCCTGATGATTTGCATTTCTCTTAAGTTCACAGCTGAGAACCTTGCTGGTCCCAGACCACATGTTGAGAACTATTGTCCTACATTCTGCCCTTGTTAGAATGTAAGCCCTGATAGTAAAAACAAAACAAAACAACAATTAGATATTAGTCTTACTCCAGGAGTTTTATGTATACTTTTATGAAATTTAAAATATGTCAACGTAACATTTATCAAAATATTTATAGATGTTATTTCTGGAATTCCAGGCAATTATGACTTTCTTTATACTCTTCTGAATTGCATTATTTTAAAAAAATGAACACATAATTTTTATTTTCAGTGAATAAAATGCTGAGTGCATTTAGGAGAAAAAACAACTAAAATTACAGATATCTCTCATGTATATATAAAAGCTTCCTTTTTCAACCTGCTCAGAGGTGGAAAGATGTGAGTTCAAATTCTGAACCAATGGCTTACTTCATTTTAGCCAGGTCCAGTAATTTCTCTGCTTCCAATTTCAGTTTCTTCATCTGTGCATTCAAAATATTGGACTAGATTCATACATCTCATAGTTAAAATAAATTTAAAAGACTACTCTCAAAAGTTCAGCCCAGCTCTATCCACTCTCTGAATGTAAATCACCTTTCAGGATTTGAAGGAGAAAAAGAGCAAATATCAGACACCTTATGATGTGAGGTTCACTAAGTTGAGACCAGAACCACTGAAGGGTGTTCAGCAAGGTAGTTAAAGATGCAGGGTCACTTGGTCAAATGCCTCTGCTGCAGTTTTACATTTTTAAATGATATCACATTACATAATGATAGCACATGACCATTTCTAGTCTGAAAATTATGCCAGCTAAAGGAAATACCCTGGTATTTATGCGATGCTTAGTGCTTCTGTCACCATGGCCTTATGGCCCAAGTCAAAGTGATCGGAGCTATTAAGATGATTTCCCTGTTTAGCTGAGCTTTACAGACTATAGTTTTAGAGTCAGTGGAAGATGACCTCCTAATGGTGTTTAATGGTTCTCTCAACAAATTGTGAAGTACCTTGAATGACCCACTGGTGAAGTACATAAGAGGAAGATTTCAGCCTTAACTATTTAATCCTTTGCTCTTGTTCTTCTTTTGGACAAGTGTCATTTTCAACTTTCAAGAGGGAATAGGCAGAGTAAAAAAGGAGAAGGAAAAGGGAACTAAGATTTCTTGAGCATTGAGCTCAACATTTGATAGTGACTGTTAATATCTGATTTCACAACACTACAGAAGGAAATATTGTCTTCATTTTGCAAATGAAAAAAGGGGTCCAGTAAGATTGTTGAATGTAATGCATCTGAATCTAGAGCCTGTGTTCATTGTGTTTCCCAGAGAGAGAAGTTCTGAGATTATTTCTCCATGAGATGGGTGATCCTAAGGGTTAAGATGAGACCCCCAAATATACTGAGGCTGAGATAGGACAGAGAGTGAACCCTTTAGAAATAAGATCTTTGGGTTTTGTTCTTACAAATATTTTTGGCACTTAAATAAGCATCATAAAGGAGAAAATCAAGAAAGTCAAGGGGGGAAAAAAAACAGAAAAAAACTAAGGCAAGAAATAAAAGGTCCAGGCATGCATTTAGGGGAACAAAGAAAGAAAAGTTTGAGCAGAGGACACTACCTAGATCTAAAATGTCAGGAAAGCATAACACAGACATGGATCACAGAGTAATTTGGGCCATACTAGTTTTATCTGCCTTTATTCCCTTCCACCTTAGCAAACAACCTGATCACTGGCCTGGAAACAACTTGGCCCAGGAACCAAAGTCAAGGAAAGTTAGAGCAGACAAATTCCTGGCAAAGAAGTTTCTCACCCCAGGAGTTGATGATAAATCCTACAGAAGGGGAAAAAGGTCTGTACTCCACACAAAAGTAACTTCAATGTCACTTCTGGGGACCTCTCAGCCTCCAGATAGAAAAAAGGAAAAGCAGGCTCTAGAGATAGAAACATTAAGAATGACACCTATTTCCTTCCCCTTCCTGGCCTGAATAACCCCAAAAGCCTACCCTTTTCCTTTGTATATTTTGATACTCTGGCCAAATAAGTGAGTTTGCATTTGACTCTTGGATTAAAAATTCTTCATTTTGTGAATATGGATCTGAGCTAGAACTGCAATATAACCTCCAGTCAGTGAGGAGTGTCAATTGTTTAAAATAAACATTTTTTTTTCACTGACCTGACAATTTTCTAGCCAGTTCTTACAAGAGAGTTTATATGAAAGTAGATTATTAAAGAGTAAGTGCTTCTAATCTTAAGGAAGTGAGTTAAAAACGCAAAACAGGGAATTAATGTTGCAGGTGTGATCCAGATGTGTGTTGATCACTAGAGAGTGAAGTCCCTTCTAACACTAAAAGGGATACTTGAAAAAAAAAACTCTGAAGATCCCTAATATAGATATTTTTTCTACATGGCTAGACCCTGGTGGATCTGTTTTGGCATCTATCAAAAAAGGAGGCTAGAATCTAAGATGTGCTTGAAGACAGGATTCTTCTGCATATTTAAGAACCTATCTAGTCAAATTTCTCCTGAATGAAGTCCATTCCTCTTTTGATCCCTAATTGCACTGTGGTGTGTATGTTAGTGCACTGCCCAAAGCAGTTTTAGTGCATTTTTTCATATTTATCTCATTCCCATTAGACTATAAGCCCATTCACTCCACAAATATTTTATTGAGCATCAACTATGTGCCAGAAGACAAACACTGTAAGATAAATGGGACTTGCATCATATTTGTTTCTTTTCATATCATAAAATGTCAATAATAGTAGTGTTTATTTTTTAGGGGGTCTGTTTCAATCAAATTAGATTACACAGGCAAACTTCTTAGTCTATGGCCTGAAGTGTCAAAAGTGTACCACGGGTGTCAACTATCAGTATTGCTAGCACAGTGCCTGGTATATACTAAGGATTAAGTAAACATTTGCAGAATGAATGGTCAAAGATTGGTTGCATGTAGTCAAATGGTACCCGCCTTGCTTATTACATACAATTAGTTATATCAGGTACTAACTGGCCTCTTGGTTGATACTGAACTTTTTTTTTTTTTTCAAATACTTAAAAAGTCCAGATAATTTTTAAGTTGATGTTTAGGAGAGTCATGTTTCAACTACAAAATGAGGAGAGTTAGACTAAATTTTTATGTTTCCTTCTAGCAATAACTAGTCATTTTCATGGTGAGATTTTGAAAGGCATTAAAAAAATCGGATAAGTTAAGTCTGCCACTGGTTTTCCTTCCATGGCTTTTCTAGGTTCTATGGCAAATGGAATTTACATCATAACAATCACTGCTAACACAGTGTGAGGAATTTTAAATGCCAGGCATCGTGTTAAGTGCCTTTACATAATTTTTCTTGTTTAATACTCACAACAAGCCAAAATAAGATATCACTATACCTCTATAAAAACAAACTCAAACTTAGAGAAATGTACTAACTTGCCTAAGGCCATAGAGCTAATACAGCAGAATTCAGACTTGTGGCCTCATGGTAGATACACTTAACTATATAGTGTGGTCTACAACAGTGAAACAAATACAAGTCTCCTTCTCCCCACAAAAATGTGCTTGTTATGAAACTTTTTTCCCTGGTGGGTCCTAGTGGAGTACTTTATCATCCTATATACGTAACTCCTATGTATATAGATAGAAAATGTTAAATCTTTAATCATGTATACAGACAGTGTTTTTGTATGAGTGCACATGTGATTCCCACACACGTGGCTGCATGTGTGCATTGACATTCCAGTTTTGCATACAAGAAAGCTTCAAATGACAAAGGACTCTGTAAAACATGGCCACTCAGTCTACTGAGAAAATATCATTTATCCATTCTCTCATTGCTCTTCTGTCCCTCAGTTTAATTATGGACAACCCAAAGCTGACAGTTTCAAAAATGCAACTTACAATTTGTATTCACTTTCTAAATTAGTATCACGTGTTCAAATCCCACTTGTCTCGTTCACAAAGCAGTTAAGTGGGGCTCCCTGAAGAACACGGAAGCTGCAAATGTTCAAGAACCTACTTCTCTCAAGGGGCCGGTGAGGCTGAGCAACACATGAAGGTAGATATTCCTGGGAATAGATATTCCTATCTATTATGAGAAGACTCTAAACATGTTTCTAAGTGGAAATTAGAAAAGTAGGTAGGCCCTATTCTTACATTGCAGTAGCAGAGGCCTCTACATTAATTACAGCCTTCTATTTACTCACACTCTGTTATCTGATATTTACAGATGAAAAGTAGATGGTTTAATCACTGAGGTGGTTTAAATATGCACTTATCTCATTTTATTCATGCTGCAGGAAAAAAAACCAAACAACTACATATTTATAAAACAGGAAAAAAAAGAATGATGTCATCCATTCTCCCATTCTGTAAAATACTATAAGTCAATCCAAGTTATTGTAAGAGCTTAATATATGTAGTACAGCATTTTTCATTTCCCATAAACATAAAACCTCTTCTAAAGACTCCTAACTTCTGAAATGGTTAATTTCAAAATACCCCTAGGTATTTTTGTCTGAGCCCCATTACCAACACATGATTGCCACTGCAACATGGCTTTACTGACACATGGCTGTTAAAAGGCAGCGACAGAACCAACAGGAGTGGAACGAAGCCATTTATATACAGTAGCATTGCACTGACAATCCAAAGGAACATGCCATCTGCATTCCGTGTCGCCGCACCCTACTGAACTGTGGGTGTGCAGTTGCAGAATTCAGAATGTCATGCCTGGCTTCACTTTAGGGAGCTCCCACAGCTGCTACTTTTGCTTGCCTGCCTTCAGAATTCTGATGATGAAGTTAAAATCTGAGGACTTCCCTGTGTAGTGATGGAGAAGTGGCAGTAGGGCATGCTAGAGCACCAGATATTTGTGTGTTTACTTATTCAAGCTGTGTGGCCTTTCCTCCCCTCCCCTCCACCCCTTTCCCTTTGCAACTTATCAACCTGAGGCCTCAGACACTCACACACCCACAAGGGGATCTCAGCAGGCAAGGAGGAAAAGCAAGGAGGAAAAGCAACAGCAAATGCACTTTAGGAAAAGAACAGGAAATCAACACTGAAATGGCCATTACTGGGCATCTCAATTTTACCTGTGGTTTCAGCTTGCTCCAAGATGATGAAATGAAGGTGCCTTGTTTTCCTTAATTCAGTGATATTGGCAATAATTGCAATGACAGGCAGTGCCCAAGAGATTGGAGACAGGAAACATTTCCATTGAGTAAAACACCCAAAAGAACACAGAGATGCCCAGGGATTCAGTTATTGGTAGAAGGGAGATGGTGAAAGAGTTGAATTCACTGTGATTAACCATGGGACTGAAGAGGGTTTTTTTGTTTGTTTGTTTGTTTGTTTGTTTTGTTTTTAAAATCAGGCCCTTCTAGCATTCTTCTCAATTCCAGCAGAGGATAGAAGTAGAATTCAGATGTATAACCACCATAAAGACATGGTGATTATTTGACTTAAGATGAGGGAAAGAAAGTTTTGTTTTAAAAAAATAGAAAATAAAAAATCAGTTGGTTTCCAAGGTGAGAGACCAAGGCAAGAGACCCAGGGCGATTTTTTGAATAAGAGGAGATAGGAGCCCACTGAAAGAATCCTTCCTGGCTGCATTCCTGAGGGCTGAGAATAAGCAAGTTTTCTGACCTTGATGACCATGCCATGACCTAGTAGAGAAGTCTTCTAGGTTAGAGGAATTATAATGAGATGAAAGTCAAGCTTTCATGATACTGTACATTATCAGTGTGATAAAAAAAAAAAAACGTAGGCAGAGAAGTGACCAGTAGAAAACAAGAAGACTGAGACACAGGATACATTGGTAATGGGGGTGCAGAGGAAGGCTAGGGCAGCATCAGACTGTACTCTTTTTCCCCCAGCACGCTTAGGACATCATCATTAGCATAACAAAGCATAACTCTTCACAGGATGCTTGACCTCTGGCCTACACAATGTGAGCACTTGGACTTGAACTGCAATTACCAATTGAAATTCACTTGTTCCAGGCAATGCCCCATTATTTCAAGAAATTCATAAAAGACACTTAAGAGATAGGGAAATATTCATTGAGATTAACTGACTCTACTGAATGGGGTATCCCCAATAAAGTTTACTAAAGTTACCTTAATCAATACACTCATAGAAACATTCATGTGTGGGTGTGTATATTCACAGATATGCACAGATGTATATGTGAATATGCATGAATATTCTAGACCTAACTGAAAATAGTACAACAGTGAGCTTCTGGAATCAACCTCCACTCCCTCCAGAGTAAGAAATGAAGAAACACTCAGAATGATGTGGCTATAGGAAAGGTTTTGTTCCAAATGCAATCTGATCTCCAATTTCAATGTTTGACTTCAGTCTTCAGTTGCTGCATGGTTTCTTGGTTCCAATACTGCATTTCTTTAGATTCAACTCTACACTAAAAAGGGGCATGTATTTGTAAAAGGTTTGTCATAGCAACCAGTTTGGACAATCTTTCCATCTGTGATTTTCTACAATTCATTCATGCATTCCTTTACTCAGCAAAAATATATGAAGCAACCATTATGCACCAGGTATTGTTCTATCAGGCCCTTAGAACATAGTTGTGATCAAAAGAGAACTCAAAGAACAAACAAACTGTGTCCTTATAGAGTATACATTCTTTAAGTAAATAAGCAAGTGTCAGATTTTGAATCATGAAGCCAAATAAAGGGGAATAGGATGTGAGTGGCAGGTGGAGTGTGTCAAGCTTTTAGATGTTATAGAGAGGAGACAGGGATGTACTGAGAGATGGTCTGTGCACTTCAGCTATGCACTTTGTTAAAGCTCTCTGCCTGATTCTCTTTTCCTCCTTGGAAATGGGGGATTTTATTGCTTCTGAAATATGAATAGAAAGGGTCATTTTTTTTATCCTCATCCAAGCACATGTTTTTGTATTGATTTGAGAAAGAGAGAGAGAGAGAGAGAGGGAGAGAGATGGATCCGTTGCCTCTCTTATGTGCCCTGACCAGGGATTGAACTTGGGTATGTGGTCTGACTGGGAATCAAATCCTCAACCATTCAGTGCACAGGATGACCCCTCTAACCCACTGAGCCACACTAGCCAAGTCCAAAGGGTCAATTTTAAAGTTGAGTACTACTTAAAAAATTATCCTCACTATGCCTGTTATTGACTTCATAACACTTCTCTAAGCACTCTCTGTCTTATGCTATCAAATATTATTCTTGGCAACAGAAACTTATTCATTCTATGGGTACCTTTGTTTTCATTAAGTTCTATAAATATCTCAAAAGTCTGCTAAATAAAAATTACGGCATCATATATGGGCCACCTTATTTATTACCACTTGTCAAAGAATAAGACACAGAAAGTGAAATTAAGAGAGAAAAATCTTGGGGCAGATTGGTTAAAAATATAAGCTAACCAATATGGTACCATTTTACCTATTAATTTTGAAGAAATTATAAAATAATGATGCAATCTAATACTATCCATTTGTAGTTGAATTAAAACCATAGTTAAATTACTGGCGTCAGTATAAATGATAAAGGTCATGTGAAAGAAGTTTGATGTTTCAAGAGCCACAGAATCATCCCGTCTTCCACCCATGATCTTTTTTCTACAAACTTAATCTAAATGTACATATAATTATATTATTGTTTATTGAATCTCATTTATTATAGTAAAATAAAATGGAAGGGACCTAATTACTTAACATCCAGGGAGTGGTTAAGTAAAATGTAGTGTATCAATCAGATAGGTGGCATTCAGTGGTTTAAAAAGAAACCAGTGATGATATATAACTAAAGAAAAAGCATTCCAAAGCATAACTATTCTATGTAAAATGTATCCAGGTGGATGAGAGCTAAACTGAAAATGAAAAAAGAAAAATGTTGTTTTGTTAGAAATGGGCAATATATAAATGTATATACTTATTCATATTAATATTACACATATAATAGGCATAAAATTTCTATATTAAATATTATTAATATTGTTCTAATGTTATTTCTACAATTAAAATATAATTTCATGTTTGAGACAAGCAACTTATTAACCAAGTATGTGAAACTGTATTAGATGGTGATGTCCCAATTTTTGTTAAATGTGTCATGTCATCTCTAAGATGATATCTATCTCATTTCATGTGAAGATTCCAGGACTCCTCACAATATTAAACCACATATTAAACATATTTTCTCATTTCTCCAAATTCAAGATTTTAATTCTGTTTAATGTCCTATTTTAATTGGAATGTTGCTAAATCCGTTGACAGTCTTACCAACTATTTTAACAGCCTTTTAATTTGCCATCTAGAAAATTATAACTCTTCATTAACTTTGGGAGACACAGCATTGCAGTTGTGATATATCATTCCTCATTTTATTAACAATCTACTTAATGAAATCCAGGCTGCAAGCAGATGATGGTGATAATGTAAGCACTTGCCCTGGATTTTTTTTTCCCCAAACAAAATCAAGAATTTACTGATAAGCATATTAGGAGAACAAATGTTCAATTTCTCAAGAGTGCAAGAAATAGAAATCTAAAGAGATTTTTGAGTCTGTATAGGTACAATTAATATCCATGTGAATTTTAACAGAATGCCCAATCTCTTCACAACACCATTTGTCACTGTAAGGCAATCCTGCAAGGCTATGCCAGTCACACAATATTTATAAGCATCACCCCCTTGAATCAAGGAAGGGGGGTGATGTAATCTGGTAGAGGATGCTGGTGAGCATGAAAATGACACTCGGGGCAAGAAGTTGGTGGAATAGAAAAGATACTTCTTTGGAGCCAATCCAGAGGTTCTTTACTGCAAATGGCACTCACTCTATTTATACATTTAAATTTAGGGGCAGTTATCACACATGGGATCCACACACCATGATATTAGTAATATGAAATTAGATTTATTCAAAGACCTACCAAGTCAGCTAGAGAGCTAGGTTGAGTCTACACAGAAGCAGAAATAGATGGGTCTTATTGATCATTCATGCCTTCTTTGGCCTCATTTTAGGAAAGGAAATGTGGGCCAAAATATGTGCCTTGCCGTGGCCGGTATGGTTCAGTTGGTTGAGCATCATTCTATGCACTGAATGGTTGCAGGTTCAATTCCCAGTCAGAGCATATGCTTGAGTTTCAGGCTCAATCCTTAGTGGGGGTATGCAGAAGTCAGCTGATGGATGGTTCTCTCTCATCGATGTATCTCTCCTTCGCCCTCTCTTTTTCATCCTCTCTCTCCCTTTCTCTTTCAAATCAATTAAAAATTACATTAAAAGGGGGGGGGGAAAAAGAGTATGTGCTTTGCTAAGGTAATTAAGTAAATTAGTGCCAGATCCTTGTGAAAGGGTTGAGGCTTCCGGAGACAGTGCCCATCTCTTACCAGGGTCCTGCCAGGCAGTACATACTGGCTACTCAGCTGCTGAAGCCCCGGGAACCTCGCACTGGATGCCCCATCACCTCGCAGTGTCACCCGAAACTGAGAGAGGTCACAAGAGAGGGCTTCAGAGGGAGAAAGCGTCTTCTCACAAGTGCTTTTCTTTTTCTTCTTTTCTTCGGGTTTATGTAACAAATGTTGTACCACACTGAGATTAATTTTCACATAAGACCTATTTTTCCCATGGGAATCCGACATCATTTCATTTTTTGCTCCTTTCTCATATCCTGACACTGCCCTCTCTGGGGATGATTTGTTGTAGAGGTGGAAAGCTTCCCACAGATACACACAAAATGAGACAGAAAAATCCAGCAAGCTCTGCCTTTGTCTTGCAACTCCATCTTTTCTGTGTGCGTCAGTCCATGATACAAGATAAACTCCAAGTCATACTTTACCAGGTAGAGCAGAAGAGACCAGATTTCTGTAGGGCTTCTGGTATTTATTATGAGCTGTTGTATTGGTTAACTGATTAAAACACATCAGAACCAATCTCTAACAAATCACCTCACTCTTTGCACAAATTATTTAAATAGTGCAACTTACCTTTAAAATATGTGCTTTTTATGTATGGATATAAATACCTATTTTCATGTATTTTAATATATGTAATATGTTCAATTTGGTATATCTCATATACATATTTAATATGTGTGTTTTTATGTACATATATAAAAATGTACATTTATAAAAAAATATGTATATCATCAAGTGAGAAGTTAAAACTAGATTCATGCAGAAACCAGTTTGGCTCAGTGGATAAAGCATCAGCCTGCAGACTGAAAGGTCCCAGATTCGATTCCAGTCAAGGGCATGTACATTGGCTGTGGGCACATTCCCAGTAGGGGGTGTGCAAGAAGCAACTAACCGATGTTTCTCTCTCTCTATCCCTCTCTCTTCCTCTCTGAAAAATCAATAAAATATATTATTGAAAATTTAAAAAAATAAAACTAGATTCATGCTCCAATTCAAAATTCTGTATGCTTTGACAATTAAACTGCCATTGCCAAAAGCCCAAAGTTGGAGGGGTAGTTAACGGGGCTATAGAGAAATATGCCAGAGAATCTCTACATTCACACAATTTAAAATTGATTTAAACATATTATTACAATACAGTGATAAAATAATAGATGTTAAAAATAAAATGTGATGAGAAAATATGATGCTGGGATATGATCTGTAAGTAGAGTTTTAATTTTGCTTTTAATGGTATTTTCAGTTTACATGAGTGTCCTAAACATTTAAAACCACAGGAAAGCCTCGGTAGCCAGTCATTCCTTTTGTCCCCACAAATGCATTCTGAGGAAATCGTTGATATGTACAAAGATTTCTGTAGAATTCTGCTCACTGGAGTATTATAATCAAAAACACAGAAAACTAACATTCTAGTGGAGAAACAGAGGACATAAAAGGGATACTGTGGGTATACCCATATGACAATGTCACAAAGCTGTCAAAGAAATCTTATCTCAGGAGGATATTTTTTAAGAAGAAGAAAATATTGACATCATAAGTAAAAAGAGCAGGGTTTGGCATCCTATAATTCCAGTTCTGAAAATGTATTACACATATACACAAACAGCTGAAAGGCTGGAGATTAAATATACCAACATGATAATAGCAATTGCTGTTGGGAGGCAAAGTAATAGGTGGTTTTAATTTTCTTCTTTATGTACTTGTTATTTTCAAATAATTTACAATGGATAATAAATTGCTTCTATAACCAGAAAAAAAAAATTCAGCGAAGTAATTAAAAAAACAAAACAAAAACACTTGAAAACTGATATTTTAAATTATCCACAACCCCAGGGAGCCTGTGTCCTAGTCTACTTGCTGGTGAAACCTGGTTATGCAGTCACATTAGATGCTCAGGAACCCCCAGACCCTGGGTCAAGCCAAGCACGAGTTTTCCCCAAATAAATAATGAAACAAAGACAGGCTCCGAGTACTGAGCTACGCTAAATATTTATTCTAACTATTAATAACCCAATTAACTACTTAATAAAATAAGAATAAATGGGGTTTAAATGAAGTCCTTAGCTGCCCAAGGTTCATTTGGGCCCCAGCTTAACCATTATTTGCATTTAGTTTAAACTAATTTACTGCTATTATCATCTTTATTAACGTCATCAATTTCTCTGCTCCTCTTGCACACCTTCCAGGGGAATCTACAACACTGATTTTCCAGCTGAGAATTTGTATGGAAGAACCATGCCTGGTGTACATCTCTCATGGAAAATTAATTCTTTCTCATTTTGGTTCTTTTGGGTTCAGTCCGAGCAAAGGAAATTCAAAGCACTATTTATTTTTCCCCCCTAAAACATAAAACCTCCAACTTAGGGGTCACTGCCTCTGAGTAAAATGAGAGGCTAATTAATGTGCTTGTTAAGTTTTCTATGAAATAAACACATATATGCAAGAGTGAAAAGGCTTCCCACTCTTTATTTTTTCAAACAAGTGCCAGGTGATAGTTCCCATAAACAGAAACATTGCATACTCCAAGGAGGTCTCTGTACCAATATTTTTAAAGGCTCTTTTTGGCTCTGAATCGAGCAATATCCTGAGGGTGCTGGGGAAGCACACGTAGGGCTGTGAGAAGCCATCATCGGAATATGCTAAGAAAATGTAAGCAAAAAAAAAATTGCAAATAAAACTGCTTATATTCATGTAACTTGTTTGGCGACAGCCATCTAGCATAAGGAAAGCTGCTATAACTCATAACAGCATCTTGTAATAAAACAGCTCCATGCATCCCTCTCAAAGTGTTCCGAGCTCGAATCTCATCAGATGGCTGAGTAAGCATTACACTTTGGGACAGTAAATCTGTTTCCAATATGGTATACATTCACAGATATGCGCTCCAGCATTCATCCCGAGACACTTCCAGCTAAGCACTTACGAAGAAAGGGTGATCATATATTTAAATATCGGGATGCTATTTTCTCTGTCTACTTGAGTAACCTCCTTCACACTAGAGCAAACCTACATGGATCTTAGAAAACCTTCAGCAAACGCAATCCTGGCACCCAACAGAGTCTTTACCTACAAGGGTTTCTGGGAAGCCTTCCCATCTGCTTCCACAATACACCATGCTCCTGCTTGCCAGGTAGTCTGTGCATGGCAATAGCACTCGAAGGCTCCTTTCCCCTCCTCTGCATTAGTGTGTTTCCTGAGAGCAAGGGCTGTACCTTTTTCATGTCTGTATCCCCAACTCTGCAACCAAACTAGGGACAAAGCCAGCCACATGTAAGTGTTGATCTCCTGTGGTTTTAACTCACTAGCCTGGATGTGAAGATCTGAATCCTCTCTGCAGCCCTAAGGTTTGAATAGTGGGGAGGATAAAACAAACAGCGGATGAGGGTTTCAAGCTGTTTACAGACCTTCGCTTTTTGGAGGGATCCATCCTGCTTTGAGCTTTGGGGGCTTGGCGGCGGGGGGTGGGGGTGGGAGCGTGCTTCTATTTTGGTATCAACCCACTGGGATAAGAGAGGCAGGGACAGGGCCCTTTGATCTTGCTGAGTTTCTTTGTGGTGATGTATCCATAGCAGGCTCACCTGCTCAGCAGAGATGCATAAAGTAAGAGACTTACTGGAGGAGACAGGAGCATCCTCCTAGAATACTGATTTTTTTTAAAAATTTAAAACCACCCCCCAAACAGATATAATTTTAAGCCTCTACAAAACTAGATCATGCAGAACTCCAGGCAATTCTAAAGCTAAATCCATGAAGTGGCTAGAGAGGTCTTAGATGAGCCTGACTCTGATGGAGCAGCAACACAGCCAGCTCCTTGCCCTACCCTCATGGCCACCATGGTCTCCCTTGCTTGCTTCGGGTGAGTCTTATGCACATATGCGTCCATTTTCACGCCTGGAGACATAGAGTGTGAACACTGTTGTCTCAACTCTAAGGCTACCCCACAGCAGACTTATCTACTGGAGAGTGAGCGCCATCTATTGCAGAGCCTGATGGCACATTCACATGAGGGACTTTGTGAGATTTGTGCCACAAGGAATGATATTTCATCGCTAAGTGGTACTTGAGCTCAGAGTTGGGAAGACGTCGGCCCTGTGCCTGGTGGACATAGAAGGGCTCTGGTGGGCAGCGCGCGGCTGGAGGGAGACAAAGCAGTCGTTCACACCTGAATGTTCTCATGGCTTGGGGGCTCTGTGTCCTTGGCTGGGGCATGCCAACCCTCGGAGGTCTGTGTCAACACATGAAAGTGCTTGAGCACATGGGGGTTTTCAAATAGAGGTGTGGCGTTTACACACCAGGGCACATCATCCACAGTGACAATGTGCCGTAATGAAACACTGCTTACAAGGTATTTCATCCTCAATGAGCCTCACTCTCAAAATAACTTTTAGGAAGAGGTTCTAGGACACCAGTTGTGCAGAGGAGCACAGTTAACCTCAAGGAGACTAGCCTATGACTCTCCAGCATCACACGGCTCACTGTGGCCTGGCTTAAGGTTGGAGCTATGTCTTCCTACTTCAAATTCTGTGTTGTTTCCCTGATTTCAAGCAGTTCAGAATATCTTAGTTGCTGAGAAACCTGTGTAGAAGTGAGGAAGAAGGCAGGTGGTAAAGAGATGAGAGCTTGGGATTCTCTGCAGGCTGGAACTTAATGGCAGGAGAGACAGGAGATGAAGAAGCTGCAGTAAGGATGGGAGAAGACACAGCAAGGAGCAGGCAGAGAATGGCCCAGCCCATCGCTTAACAAGGGTGAGGAGGTGAGAGGTTTCTCTTTTGTTTCAGACAAGGGAAAGGAGAGAGCAAAAAATATATAACAGCGAGGAGGGCCCAGGGCCAGAGGTCTGGGATTAAAAACATACTTGCATGGATACTGAAGGGCAAAAGGAATAATTTCCAGCTTTTACCTTTCATTGCTCTTGTTAAAATATAGGCAGATTCTTTATTTAATGCAAAATTCAACTCTGAACTTAGGGGAGGGGACAGTGAACCTGTCCAGCAGGTGATGTAACTGGATGAATACTGAACTGTGAAGTGGGAACTGGGGTTCTAGCTCTAATATTGGGAGCTGGGTGACCTTGTCTACCACAGAAGCTTTCTAAGTTTAAATTCCTTTATCTGTCAAATGAATGGTTTGAAATAGACAGGTCCCTAAGGTCTGACTGGTCTGACATTCTACGGCCATGGCACTTTTGAGAGAGGTTCCATATACTCACCATCTATAGTTTCCAGAGAAATAGCATCTGTCACATCAATGACACAGCATTTGTATCCCTTCCTTTATTTTCCCTGCCAGGTGTTTTAATCCTGACAGTATAATAGAATAAATCACTGCCATCAGAGATGGGAGTGACACTGGCCACACACATTAGAGATAAACAGTCAAAAATCACTCACCCATGCCTTCCCCTTTGCCCACAGCCTCTGCTGTCTGACAACACTAAGCTTGAACTATGATTTCCATCTGGCTGCGCAGATTTGAGCACTCTGCATTTCTGAACAGCTGTAATGATACTCCGCTCTCCAGCAGCCTGCCTGTCTAGATCAGCTCCACACTGGAATTGGATTTCTTCCCTCCAGCAAATGTTGAGGGAAGTAGGATTGTTACATAGTCAATCAACAAACATGTCCTCACAGCAACCACAGCAGCCACTGAAGTCAGATTACTTGGATTTGATTCTCTTTCCACTTCTTACATACAAGTTGCCTGTCCTCGGTAGGGTAACTATTGATAAATCTTCTAAACCTTGGCTGTCTTTAAACATAGTGATGACTTTCATGTATGAACCTCTCAACAAATTTAAGCCATTAACATTAGTATCATACTCTTTTGTCTTTGGATTAGGCAAGAGAAGGAGAAAACAGTGATGCAGAGTTGGAGAAACCAATGATGGTGACAGAAAGCTCCAAAAAAGAAAGTTCTCAGAATAATGTAAATGGCAGATTTTCAAGATGAGCTCCTATCCATTTATTCATTTTCTTAGGTTTCCTCAGCACTTGGCTTAGCTGGCATTTCCACATCATTGAAGGTTACCTGTGAACAGGAAGCTATGATATCCTATACAACCATGGATAATATGCCTGTGGCTGACAGAGTATTTTCTGGTCTTTAAAAACAACAACAAAATGGATTCTTCCCTCTGAAGAAAAGGGGGCTGTGATCCACCTAAATTAAACCCCCTTTATAAAGCTAAGGGATCACTGTCTACTAAGGAAGACTGAGAAGCAAGAAGTCAATATTCCTTGTGTGGAGAGATGAGGGAGTGGAAGCCAGCAGATGGTACCTGGTTTGAGATAAAGCACAAAAGGGTCGGACCCACTGTCTGGAGTTGAACACTGCTATGGGTGCCTGTTGAGGCTGGTCCTGGACTCTCCCATGGAGCCTGGAGCTGTGCTTCTCAGGATGAAGGGGAAGAGCATTTATCATCAGCTTCCTCTCTGCTGGTCACAGGAGCCCCGCAGCTGCTGACTCTAGGACTGCCTACACTCGATTGTTCCCATTCTAAGGGCATGCAGCACCTTGTCTTCAGAAAATTTTAGGACATGCAATGAGGCCAGGATCTTGTGCAGAGCCCATGTAAACTGCTCTACAGTGGTCATTACAGCAACACTTCAAATCTGAGAATTTTAGGAAGGAAAAACGTCAGATTTTTTTCAATTTTTTTGAGAAGTTGGGAGATTTAACAACACTAGATCTGAATTCCCCAGTGGCACCAAATTGCCAGAGCTTAGAGGCACTGCCTGGGCATACAAGGACCTGAATCAAGACAGCTTCCACTAGGACACACACTGGACACCCAACCACCTTCCTTCCCCTGTGAGGCTGGGCTTTGGTCCCTTACTTGAACCATCATTATGCTTAATAAATATTCATAAGGAAAAGCATGTAGGAACCCCGCCTCGCTGACTTCATCTTTCAACATAACTTGCTTGCTTGTGTTTCTTCTGATGGTAGGTTTAAACTCATTATTGCTTTGATGTTGAAGATGTTGGATCTATTGATATAATTATTTGGCAATGTGCTATATTCCAAGTCAGATACTCAAATTAAACTCTCACTTCTAATGACCTAAGGTGAGTGACAGGAACGCTAAAGGAATCATCTTGCTCCTTCTGACTCAGAACAACAAAAGGTGGACCCTGGCAACCAAGGTCCTGATACCTAACACCCAGGCAAATGGTGGCTTATTATTGGCCTGAAAACACTGCATAATGAGCTCCTGGCAACATGGCATTTGTTAAGCAAACCTCTCTAAGAATTAGGAAGCTCTGTTAAACTAGAATCATGTGTTTCTGAGTAAAAAGTGAGATTCTGAGTCACTAGGCTAAGTGTAAGACTGTAAACTTAAAATGCAAATAGTTACTAAAGAATGGTTATATTCTGTAGAGTGTGTCCTGTTATACTCGATCCTTCAAGATGTTTTATTTGTATAAGAATACAGTTTTAGAAATACTGATGCCTGGTTCTGTCTTCCCAAGGATTCTTATGTAGTCAGTATCAGGCAAGGTTGGGCATGGGGACTTTTCTCAGCTCCACAGAGAAGCGAATGTATTGCTAGTGTTCCAGAGACAAGTGTGGCATGTGGCCACACTTACTGTTCCCTCACTGCTCAGCCAGGACAGCTCAGTACCTTACTGGAGCTTCCATGCTGTTCAGTCTCTGAGTTGGTGAAACAGAGAGCACTAAGTGGGTCACCTCCAGGGAGGGCTTTTGCAACACAAACAAATGGGGGATCAGTGTTGCGCATTAACTGCATTGTCACTGGGACCAACGGAGAACTTGAACCCAAGGCTGCCAGGCAGACAGGGGTCTTTGTGAAGTCAATGGTGATCACCTGAATTTGCACTCATGTTCAGCGGTATTGGTTGGAGCTGGGGCTATTTATCTTGCAGTTGACTAGATTATTTTTATTGTGAGGACATTAAAGTATTATCCCTCCCTTTTATCAATGCCCCAGCTACAGCAAATAGACCCAGAGAGGTATATTTAATCCACCGTAATTACTCTCTGAATAAATTCAACATTCTGGTTCAAACTGCTACAAATAAATCCAGTCCTTTCATTCCCCAAGCGCAGAGCAAAAACCTTAACGGTACAAGGACGGGCCGGGAAGCATGTATCATGCGGCCAAGGTGGCAGTGGACGTGAGGGAATTTAAAGAGAAGTGCTTCAAACTATTTTTAAAATAAAATGCATCCCTTTGGGACAGCAACTGTCCAATGCCCACTCTTCATAAATCAAGGCGAACAAAGAGAAGCTTCACATTTCCTGGCTCTGGTCACAGACCTGGAAAAGGAGGGAGGGGGCCAGGTTCAGCTGAGACTACAAGAAAGCTCAACTTTGTTTTCTCATTTCCAAAAGACCCTTCTGTCTTGGAGAAAATGCATTAAACATAATGCTCCAAGTAACATGTTAGTAAAATATCCCAAATAGTATAAAAGGCTGTGGGACATTATTAAATAAGTCCATGTTGCACTTATTTTGACACCTTTGAGCACGCTCAGTATTTGTTCTGATCGCGCCCAGCAGAGATTTATTACTAAAGAAGATCTGACTTGAGGTTGAGTGGAAAGGAAGGCCATCAGTGCAGGAGGAATAGCCAGCGACTTCTTGGTGCAATGGAGTTTGGCTGCAGTGGAGAGAGAGGGCTGCTGAGGTCCACGTGCCCATTAAGGAATGAACATGAATTCATTTTGGGTGCACATTAGCCCCTTCCACTGAGTAAGACCCTGGGGAGGCTTGTTGGATTGCCAGAGCTGAAAATTAAATTATAAACCTAAAACATGACACTGACCATGTAATGTCTGTTTTGATAGTATCAGTGGGATGATTTATCAGCGGGCAGGGCAGCATTCCTCCTGGACCCAGACCCTAAGCCATGCTAAGACAGATATTGGCAATTTTTTTCATCTGACAGTGCACTTTAAAAAACAAACAAAAAATTCCAGTTAGAATTGTGTCCTGTCACCCATCACATGGCACACCCATGTGACAACACATAGTAGGTCCCTACAGAGTCACAATGACAATATGCATCACAAACCCAGAAAAGCTGATGGCATTATTGGATCAATAATACTAGAAAAAGCAAATGATAGTGCAATCGAATGTGTGAGTGAAGAGTCTTGTAAAGCAAGTAGGCATTTCACAGGGTGGGATTTGATCCTGTCATGCTAGACACACAACCTACATGTTCTAAGTGGAATGCTGGTCTGAGCCGTTCTTCAAATTCTTCTCATTAAAACTGGATACAAGCCCCTAATAAGAAGACAGTCTTTTACAGTTGCATCTGTGAGTCAGAGCACAAAACTGTAGAGTACTTTGCTTATCTCCCGATTCACAGGAGTCATAGAACCATGTGCTGTTATGCTGAGTCACTCACAAAGAGGATAATAACAATCACAATACGTTAAGGGCCACTGGAACTTGGAGGACAGAGATATCACCAAAGAGGTGGTTACGCAGGTTAAGTCTGTGGGATAAATGGATTTGGAATAGGCAGATAGGTATTTTACAAGGAAGGATTGAACACAGGAAGGTCTGTGTTATTTCTACAATTGCAATAGCCTTCCGGGGCCTGACATATACAATACATGACTGAACAGAAGGACTTAAACAAAAGGCAGCCAAAACTGGTTTGGGTGTGCAGGAGGCAACTGATTGATGATTCTCTCTCATTGATGTTTCTAACTCTCTATCCCTCTCTCTTCCTCTCTGTAAAAAAAAATCAATAAATTTATTTTTAAAATAAAAGGCAGACATGGAGTCTAAGGCAACTAAAATATGAATAGGCTGGCTATACACACTCTATTCAAATTTTCGAAAGCAATCTTGTAGGCCAACTCCAACATATTTAGGAGCCAACAATCATCTGTGTGCATTAACTTTGTGTGACCATTACTTGGGATTAAAAGGAAGCCAACTCTGAGTAGTAGATTGGGAAATAAAACTAACATATTGAATGCTAATTCAAGTCTGGACTGACTGAGTAGACCATGGAAGGGAAGTAAGTTTTCTTTTCTATTCACTCCCACTGAAGTGTCTTCTTCCTTTTCCTGTTCATTGATTACCTGTGTTCTCATGTGAGCTCCCTATTTCTTTTCCTGGTACATCTTTTCTGGATGATCACACTAATTCCCATGAAATTATTAGCTGTCAATTCCTAAATCTCTACTCTGTTCATCCCTCTCTCCAGAATTTCAGAACTGTACATTTAGCTCTTTGTTATATATCTTATATATGCATGGCATAAAAGCACCTCAAATTCAAAAGGTCTATCATTACACAAAGTCTCTTAACTCACAAACCGTCTCTTCCTCCGTTTCAAACCCTGTTGATTATCCCTAACATTTAGTGAGTTTTTGTAACCACAAACCTCAGCAATATCCTTGACTCCTCTCCCCTCCCCACTTTGCTTGTCCCATCATAGGTCTAGAAGTACTGATTCTGCTTTCTACATATCCTCAGTTTTGTTAGTCAACATATCAATTGGCAGGAATACAATATACACTCATTTGTACACACACACACACACACACACACACACACACACACAACCCTTACATCTGCTGTGTCCCTGATTTATTTAGCTACTGGTAGAAAATTAACAAGGCCTGCAGTCACATAGAGAAGTGGTGGCTGCAACACAGTATTTTCCTTGCCTTGGACTCATCTGAGGTGTTCTGTTGCTGGTGCTACTCTTTGCGTAGGTGGGAACCTAAAAAGTTGAGAGAAAAATTCAAATTCTTGTAACAACACATTTTTATATTCAGGCATAGGTCACCATTCCAGGAGGACTTGAACTAATAATCTATGCACTCTCATTTAAGAGTTGTTTATAAGCATTGACCTCTCCTGGCTATTTAAGGAAATTCAGCATCAGAAAGGCAATAATCTTTTTGTAGGAAAAGAAAGCGGTCGATATACAAAAGTCCCAGAATAATATATCTACCTCCCCTTTTACAGTGCTCTAAAAAGTCAATACTTCCCAAACCACTCCACTGTCCTGGTTCCAGTTTTAAGACTCCTTTGCCTAGGTGAAATACAACTCCTACCTCATCTCACTGACCACGGTATCTCCCTGAAACCTATTCCATAAAGCAAAGCCAGCACAGTATCCCTGAAATGCCTTTATGACCCAGTTTCTCCTTCTACCACTCTAGCTCATCTGCCCCCATTATACATTCAGCTAACCTGAACTTCTTTTAGAATCTTGGAAGCAATGTCACCTCTGGACCTTTTGCATACAGGTGTGGGCAAAAGTAGGTCTCGGTTGTTCGTAAGGAAAGTAATTCAATAATTAAATAATAATTTAAGAATAAGCTCCGTGTTTCATGTACTCACAACTATAAACCTATTTTTGCCATCCTTGTATACTTATGTTTTGTTTGAACACTCTTTCATGCCTGTTTGATCTCTCAACTTCTCCTCATTCTTCAAGTGCATAAAAGGTTGTCATAAATTCAGACTTCCTTACAGTGAAATTCTAGGTTGGCTATCTCTCTAAAACAATCCAATGTTTCCCTTCCTTGGTATTTCTTAGACTATACCTGGTTACATGTCTATCATACCTGTCCTCTTTAGAATTGCCAACCTTTATAAGGCTAGAGACCAGACCTTATTCATCACTAAGTCTCATAATACAGTTTTCCCACAAGTACCCCCAAAATATTTTTTAAATTAATTTCAGTAAAAATACAAGTACAGGGAAGTGCTTTAAAAACCCAAGACCATTCTATGAAAAATACATGGATGAAGACTGAGAAAAGGAGGCAATTTAAGTGGTGAAGAAAAGTTGGCAGCTTCTTGTGAAATGTGAACATTGGAAATGAGATAAATTAAGAAGGAATAATGGTTGTTATCTGGGGAACCACAATATAAAGAATCAAGAAAAAAGAGCGAGTTTTGGCACATTTGACCTAAAAAGCAAGAGTCGTGATCCCATTCCCAAAACCTGAGAAATAATAAATGGAAACATATTTTGAGGAAAAAAATATTGTTTGCCACTTGATTATATAAGAAGAAATACTCCAAGGACAGTGAGGAAAGTAGAAATGGAGCTTGGAAGGACCATACTTATCTTAGCTTATAGCATCTGTTATCAAATCAATCAGTATTCCTTACCTACTTCCCTTTCTTTTCCACATGGAATCCATTTCATTGGGTTTAGGAGGTGCTCATTCAAAGCTATCTCTAGGCACAGGGTAAGCCTAAGTGCAAGACATAGCCAATTAAAGTCAGAGTGACAGGGCCATCGTCATATGTCCAGGCCAGCCCTACCTGAATCTTTCTTGGGAATGTTCTGCTCAAGTTTGGGAAAGCAAACAAACAAACAAAACAAAAAACAAACAAACAAAAACACCTCTTAACCAAAGATGTAACCAAGGGAAGAGAATATGATAATGGAGTTGTCAAAAGAAAATCTTGTTGAAGAGTAAAGCCAAGTTTAGAGAATGAAAAATATGAGATGAAAGGTGTTGCTATTCTACAGTCCTATTTTTGAAAAGCTAGTCTCATTTGGGATATTATTATCTTACTTTCACTTATAACTGAAACAATCTTGGCAAGTAAAACAGCGAATGTTGTACTTGTAGGTATAAGATCATTCTCAAGAAAATGCCATGGAGAAGAACGAGTGGAGGATTAAAAGTGGAACTGGTAAACTACTACCCTGTTTCCCCGAAAATAAGACAGTGTGTTATATTAAGTTTTTCTCCCAAAGTTGCGTGAGGTCTTACTTTCAAGGGATATCTTATCTTTCCATGCGCTAAGTCTTATTTTCGGAGGATGTCCTATTTTCAGAGAAACATGATACCAGAGAAGAGCAGGAAAAGGATTGGAAGTTGGAGACAATGTTGAAAGCAGAGTTGACTGTACATGAAGGATAATGATTGGACAAACATAAAGACTGCTACTCAGTGGCCACAATGTCTGAAACATATAGATATAATCCTAGAAGGGCAGTGAATATCAACAAAGAACATCTAGATAAAATTGACTAAGTGACACAGACATCAACTTATTACATATGAAGTGATAAGAATGAATTAATTTTCATCCAGAGATTATACGGATAGTCTTCTCTTAATTAAAACCATTCCTAAAATTTACATTTAATTTTCTGCCATAAAGTGCACATCTTTTAAAAAATTGTTTGTATCCAATAGCACTATGTTAGGGCATTTTTTTCAATCATTTTTTTTAACTTGTAAAACTGTCTGACTAGCAACTCTATTACAGTGTGTTGGCATGAGTTGACAGCTATTAGATGGTATCTTTCATTCCTTTCTAAAAATAGGGAAATAATGTGTGAGTTACATTCATCTTTGGGACCAAAAGGTATGGTGCATAGGGAGTCAAACACACTCTATCAACAACTTCATGAGAAATTCAGGGTTTGAAGATGTCAGAATTTTTCAAGTCACAGGAACAAATCCAAGGGAAAAATTTTCTGTTGCACGCAATATTATGAGAGTAGGAGAATAAATGATCACCACTTTTGCCGGCAATAGGATTGAAATGACACTAATTATAATAATAACCATTAGCCTTTAGTAATCACTTAATTCAAAGAAAGACAATGTCCATAAAAATGACAAACACATAACTGTTAGAAATGATCCCAATAACTACATTGGTGGGAACGTTTGTAGATAGAGAAAAGGAAAACCTTATAGGGGTGAGGGACTTTTTTCTGCCAAGGGTCATTTGAATATTTATAACATAAAAATGATCAGCTTAAAAATTAGCCTGCTATATTTGGTCAACCATTTAATGCACCCACCCCTAATGCCTTGGCAGGGCCAGACCAAATAAAATGGTGCACCTTATAAGGTCCACCCTGACAGAACACATGAGTGCTATGCTGCTGACACAATTTAACTCTGGTCTGCTTCTAACTATTCTCTCATATGCCTCTCATATGAAGCAACATAGATTTAAGTTAGCCAGAGCAGAAGACAACAAGCCATATTACATTGAAAGACTGTAGAATCTTTTTTCCCCTAAAGATTTTAAAAACAAACAACACAACTGAAGACTAAGAGGCACATGTATTCTCAGCTGAGTTTTGAACAAAACTCCTGCCTAGAGGCAGGAGAATAATTTGAAAGCAATCTTCTCAAGGTACTTTTCAGCCTTCCAAGTATTGACCAAACTCTTGAACTTCACTAAAATCTAAAAGTTGTTCTTTGAAAGTAAATTAAATTAAGAGATTGGCATTCTTCAAAATAAAACCTTTCTAACTATTGCTTTGGGTACCATAAAAAACAAACAAAACAATTTTATGACAATGTTGTACACAGAAATGCTCACAGGTTTTTCAGTGTGTCAACAATTATTTTATATATATATATATATATATATATATATATATATATATATATATATATATAAAATCAACACAGGTAATACTGTCGCTTACTAGTTGTTCATGCATTTTCAGCTCATTAACATGGGTTAAATTTATGCTTTGGCAAATTACACAGGGCAAAAAAAAAATATGCTCAAATTTTTTTAAAGATCACAGTAGTGAGAAATGATTTATGAAATACCCAAATCACACCAAGCCTAATATGTATATTGTGTATTTGTTTTTGTATTTGTGCATCAAAGGGCTGCTGAAAGTTATTTTGGTGCTAGAACTGATTGAGAGAACTGGTGCAAGCATATGCTTAAAAATCCAATCTTCCCCCAGTTCCTTCTTATGCCTTGACCCAAACAGCCCGCCTGAGGTGCAGAGAGAAAATTCAATCTCAGCCCACTCTCCAGAGACCTGAACTGCTAAGTGGGACAAAGGGCTGGACTGTCTGAGGACGGAGAAGGCTGGCTGACCTCTCTGGCCCACTCAGACACTAGATGGTTCTGCTTACCTGAGCAATAACATTTAGAGAGCCACACCTTTCTTAGTTAATGTTCCAGGTTGAGAGGTTGTGCAAAAAGGTGATGACGGTAGGAGAGGGCAGAGTATCTGGACAGTGGGAACCTTTTCCTGTAATAGTGGTCAGTTGGGAGGGACTTCAGTTAGACACACTTTCAGGGAGTTTGGGGTAGTGATGGAAATGGAGAAAATGAGTGAGAACAGGACTACAGATCCATGGGCTGCTGGTACAGTCCTCATGATCCGTTCAGTCAATATTAGTGACTATAGGTCCTTTTATTAATAAGAAAGTTTAAAGGTGTAGACCCCTAAAAAGTTTGTAAACTGAACTTCATAGACTCTTCCTAGTGTCTGAAGCTTTACTGACATCTTTTGTTTCTCTATTTATGCATCGGGGAGGTTATCAAAAACAGCTCTTGAATCTAACTCTGGTTGGAAACATGTCTCTAACTATTCCTAAATCAGTGACCTTAGATGATTTAATGAATCCCTCCATGTCTTAGTTTCCTAATCTGTTAAAAGAAAAAGGAAGTAATAATAGGGCCCATCTCACACCATCATTGTGAACCTTAAGTGAGTTAATAAAAGCAAAATGCTAAGCCTGGCACCTGACGTGTAGAAAAGTGCATACCGGTATTAGACATTATTCTGTTACTATTATTGTCATCTTCGTTCACCATAACTGCCCATAACTGCACACTGTGTACTAATCCTAGCAAGGCACGGGATGCCTGCCAGAGTCATAGGCACACACATATACAAAAGTCAAGGTCATGTCCAAATTCAGGCTCCTAAGACATGGCAACGTGACTGGTATATCATACCACTCTACACCTGCACTTCAGAGTCCCAAAGAACAAGCTTATACAACTTGCCTGGGAACTCAGCCGACCTCTATTATTCAAAGTGGCACCTCCTTCACAGATTGGAGTGGGCCTGGGTCTGATCACAAATCAGACCACTGGGCACTTTTGTCAGGGGCATTAACACTCCGACCACTGGGCTGCTATTTATTGCAGGATTAGTTATTAACTAATTACTCATTACTCTAATGGCCACAGACGTAAGGTCAGCCATCTTCTCCCCTCACACCAGGAGGATCCAACATGATAGAGGTCAGACAGGTAATTTGCATCGTCTTTCTCTGCTTAAGAGGCCCCAGCAGAAGAAGGCGGAAGAAGATACTGCGTTGAAAGCAAGCAAGGAGGTGTCATTTTGACAGGAGCCTCTGTATGCTCCTCAGGGGAAGACCTGGCCCCCCATCTCCTGCTGGGCCCCGGCAGCCTCTCACATTTGATAACTTGCAACTGGCCAGCTGGGGAAAGCAGACAAGGTCTGACCCCAGCCCTGCCTCACTTCACTGGCTGGCAATTCTTTCCCACTCGGAGCATCTGGAGAGTCATCCAACTGTGTTTGCCAAACTTGCGTGGAAGTGAGAAGCGTGTTTGTTTTATAATCAGTGTCTTGGGTTTTAGATAAGAATATCATAGGAGATGGTCACACTATGATCCTCGCTAATGTACCCCTAGGCTAGTAAGTACCGAGACAATCCTGCTCCTTGATTTCATGTGCACGGGAATAAAATGGGAAACGCGTGACATTTTTAAAAATGATTGTTATTACTGAGTGTAAAATTTATTTTAACCCTCTCTGCAGAGGCAAAGTTTCACGTTGAACGCGTTGCTCACCAGATTGAGCCTCCTGTTCCCCCGCCTCCTTAAATATGTGCTTATTTACTTCCTGCAGAGTTCAATTTCAGAACCCATCAAAGTAGATCCACTCAGACCCTGACTACATTTTCATGCATAAATTTCATAGATGTCTTCTGAAGGAATGGCACTTGCATATGCAAATACTTCCCAATGCCTTTTCATTTTTATTTTCGGCCTGTGCAGTGTTTAATTCCTGCAAACACATCACGCAAACAAAGATGGGCTCAATAGCAACACACCACGGCATGTGTGAATTGTTCATTGCAAAGCGGTGAGTCTGACAGGGCCAAGCAACTTTCACTATTGGAGCAAGATTAAATAGGAGGGATAAAGGTATACTGGAAAATAAAGTCCCAAGCATGTGGCTTCATTGTGCCTCCGTATTAATAAGGGGAAAGATGACAGGTCCTTCCACAATTCAACAGTGATCTGGGGCCTACAGATCAGTGCACAAGGGTGCAGGAGCCAGGAGGTACCTTTATTGAGGCCTAGGAAGGAGAGTGCACTGCAGCACGGAACCAGGAGACACAAAATGTATGTACAACATGGCAAAGGAGACCAGAAACACAGCAGGAAACGAGGCTTTCAGCCAAGATGAAGGTGCATCATCACCTTCCCACACATCTGAGTCATGTATTGCTGATGCTCTGGGAAATATCAGGAAGTGGTCACAGCTTTTCATCCAGGACATTTAAGCACTCCCTTCATTAATTATGCTGTGCTTCTTTGCTTCTTTTTCCACTTCCCACCACAGGCACTTTGGGATGCTGGTGAGAACGTGAAGTCAAACACTTGTTGAAGTCACTCGGAGATCAAAGGCATTTGATACAGAGCAATTTTCAAGCAACACCCCCCCCCCTCCCCCGTCTGAAATGTGTTTCATTTACATGAAGATAACTTGGAAAGTAAGAGTAAAGATTAAATGAAAATTGTATCTTGCAAGGGTCTGTAAGTGCAAGGGAAACACAATTTTAACTGTTTCATGGCTGATTTGGGGAAATCATTGATTAAAGCTGGAGCTAGGATGAACTGGGAGCATATGGAAATATGTTTTTTTTAGAAAAGCTGCTGGTGTGTATATATATATATATATATATATATATATATATATATATATATAGTCTTCTAAGAAATAAAAGAAGTTTATTTCTAAGAAATAATTTAAATAAGTTAAGCAACTAGGAAAAGAATTCAACCTGCTATAGACTGAATGCTTGGGATCCTCCCTCCAAATTCTTATATTAAAACCTAATCCCTTTGGCATTTGGAAGAGGGCCTTTGGGAGGTGGTAGGTCGTGAGGGTGGAGTGCTCCCTTATAAAAGAGGCCCCAGAGAGCTGCCTGATCCCCCTCAGCTATGTGAAGACACGGGAAAAGACAGTTGTTCCTGAACCAGGAAGAGAGCCTTCCTCAGACACCAGCACCAGACCTGTCTGTCCCTTCGTGCTAAATGCATTTCTGTCGTCTGTCAGCCACCGGCTGTGGCATTTTGTTACAGCGGCCCAAAAGAACTGGGAGACAAGCTCAGGTAGCTGGAGGACGTACATTAGTTGCCACATGTACTGTAACAAGAAATAAAGCCTCGGTAATGTAATAAGGAGGCAGGCGGGCCTTGAACCCTGGCACCGGCAGGTGGACCCTTCCCAGTGTATGCATGGCATTTCTGCATATTCGCTTGTAATTTGGCTGAGCCATCAGTGCAAACTGCACACACAGCCAGGCTGGAAGGCAACACACAAGACTTAGCGCTGGTGAATCAACTTGGCTACACTGCTCCCGCCCACACAACCGTACACTCACAGCAACCCTGGAGGGGTGCTAACCAATGCCTGACAGATACTGAGCATGAAGAGAATGTCAACTGTTAGCGCTTGGGAGACAAATGTTTTCTTCCCCCAAGAAATCAAAATACTAGAATGCAAGAGGGCCGTAGGGAGCCGAGAGCCTGCGGCTATGGTACATCCCTCAAACCCTACTGTTGTGTGCGCCCAAATGCAACCACCAAACTGTCCAAGAATTTAGTGTCCGGGACCAAAGAAGCACTTCTGTGAAACCCATGGGGGCTTGACACAGGGGGTGAGAAGGACCGTTCTCGCCTAAGCTCTAAGGGACCACTCCATGGCGCCAGGCTCTGTCCCGGTGGTCACAAGTCTTGGCCATCAATGACACACAACACTGCAAGCCGGGAACATAGGACAGTGGGTCAATGGGCGCCGCTCCACATACCTTGTCTTGGGAACTCATCCGACTCGCGGTGCACGAGGTCTGTGACTCGGTTCCCGTAGTGCATCCTGCTGTCGTGGTCGTAGGCCTTGAGGGTCTCGCTGGAACTGTAGGACTTCTGCGTGGGCACGCGGCAGTCTTCGCTGTCCAGCGAGGAGCTGGTGTAGCGGCACTCTTTGCCACACCGGCCCCGGGTCAGAGAGCGGTGTCGCCGGTCCTTCACGTCCATGATTGCAGAGCAGGCAGAGCGCCGGTGGCTGATGATCTCAGAAAAAGTCAGGCCTGAGTGTTGGCACGGGTCACGTGGCCACCTGAGCACACCAAAGGAAACAAACAACCCCGTGATTACAAGAAAATGCTGCCTTCCGTTCTGACTCACGTTCTGACTCAGATAACAACGTTAAGAGGCAAATTTGGACCGAGCCGCATCATCTCTTGCAAATGCTTAATGTATACTTAAACCACTGGCCTACATAGAAGGACACGATACAGTAAATTAATTTTCTTGCTGTTTAATTTATTAGATTTGGTGGTGGTGGTGGCGGGGGGAGGGGAGTAATAGCAAAAATAAGTCATCTTTTGATTTTCTCTTTGTGTACCAATCACAGAATAAGTCTGTCATTCTCATGCAAGACCTTATTCTGAATTTGCAGTTGAAAGCAAAACTGATTTTGTTATTATTAATTATATTCTCTTTTTGCTATAGAAGAGTTGGGGAAACAAAAATAAAAAATAAAAAAAAGTATATGAGGCATAAATATACACTCTCGATGCTTTGCAGTGATACCAAGTCAACTTGAGTGACCTAAGATGGCCTGGGTGAGACTGGAGAATGATAGTGGAAGGCATTCTTGACAGGCAAACAAACTTCCTCTAATTCCTTTAATGGGCCTTCAGCGTACTCCTAGTCAGTTTTCTCACCTTTGCAAAGCTTTGTGTGGGACACATCTGGTCACTTCTTCCTGCTTATCTACCAACTGGAGAGCTTGCTGACAGGAGTTCTAACTGGCCCAACAACTTCATCCCCAACCTGAGCCCACACACCCATCATGTTCATTGCTGGGATATCCAGTGCAGGAAAGAAATGAGGGATGAGCACTGGATAGAACAGGAAAGTGATGAAGAGGAGGCTCTCTAACATATAAACTGGCAACCAGGGAGCCCCACAGTCTGCCACTTGACACCCTGGATGTGTATACCCAACATCGCTCAGAAAACACTGGACTTTTGCTTAGCAAGTACAACAGGAACGCTGAGATGTCTCCGTGTTCCAAACCACAGGTTCTTACTGATTTCATGAGCCATGAAAATAGTGTGGACTAAAGGGCCAGGGACTGGACAGAAGGAACAAATGAGGATTTTAATTAAAATGGAAAGTGCATCCAAGATACTGATTTTTCTCTAGGCTGTGGCTCTCTGATTCCTCAACGTGTCAGGAACTACTTGGGGAGCAGATATGTGGTTCTGAGCCTCTCTGCTCTTTTGTGGTTATTCTACACACTGTAGTAATGATGCCTTTGTACACCAATGGACCAGCCTTTATGCACTCAATGTGAACATCTCTCCCAAGACAGTAGACACCTCGTTCCTGTCTTTTCACACGAAGAGGGCCTTCAGCATCCCAAGAACCTGACTCATTTATACCACTTGCACATTTTATCACATACTTCCTGTTACCATGGACAAGTCTGGCGATGAAAACAACACCAAGCATGCCATGCGGCTGCCACAGCCCGTTCTATAAAAAAGCTAATTGTTTCCCTGACTCAGGATGTTGAGAAGCAGCTTGGAGAGTCCCAGTCTAGATCCCAGCACCTGCTTCAAGGACACACATTGTGTCTATGGGCCTGGAATTCTTTTCTATGCAGAGTTAATTCAAGTGTTTTAAGACTAATGCAATCTCTGAATGTCAAACTCATCTCCCATGATTTCCAACAAGTGATGTAAACATTGCAGAATCTGTTTTACAGGCTGGTTAAGAGCAGGGCCATTGAAGCCTGGACTGGATGTCAATGTTACCATGGCCACTGACCAGCCAAGGCCCTTATAAAATAAATCATTCCTGGCCTTTCAAACTCAGTTTTCCAATCAGTGAAAATGAAATCCAGTTTTCCAATCAGTATTCACTTCATAGCATTTTAGTAAAAATTGAAACAGATACTACGATAAAGCTCCCAATAGGCTCTCTAACACATTGTAGGGACCTATGGGAAGAAGGTTTTGTTTTTTTTTTTCCTTCTCTGAAAGATTAAAAATTTGTTTTTGTTTTCTTTTAGCTAAGTAGTTCATAGACTTGCATTAGAGGATGGAGATGATACTATAAATTCCTGAATCTCAAAGTTCTAATGATAGAAACTTGATACTTGAACTACAAACCAGAAAAGAAGGGTGTTCAGCACCTATGGAAGGTTATACGACTGCACCCACACCAAGAGCTACACATAGTTTTGGGGTGAATTGGGTGTTTTGGGTGGTTTTTATAATATTCCCTTCTCCTGTTTCTCTGTCAGTTTTTATTCCTTAATGTTTTCAGTGTTTCTGACTCAGGAAGTCCCATCTTCTCTAATTTGCATCCTGCTTTGGAGAGCGGGCTGACTCTCTATTATGGGTGGGTATGTAATTTTATTTTATTTTTTGAAATCATGCTCTGATTTACAGGCTTATTATAAAAGCTTGAAGGCTTATTACCTAGTTATAAAGTACAAGAACTTTTCTGTTTGGACATTTTGATGTCTAATTTGGTTGCCCAGTGATCTTTTCCTGCTAAGTCCCTCTTTCCTGGCTCTACCCTTGATAGTTAAGCTTGTCAGCAATGTCACATCCAGACAAATGATAGCAATTTTTTATATAATGAGGTAAAAATGACAAATCTTAGTCATGAAAAGCTAAATTTCTAGGAAACTAAGCAGAATAGACAGGCTGCTAGCCTATAGATATTTTTCATTTAGCCTGCCTGTTGTTTAATTTTTTTTCAATGTTAAAAATATATTAAAATCTGGATATGGATATATAGCTTATCATTAAAAATTAGGCTATTTAGAAAGTTCTGCTCCCAGAAGGATGGAATAAATATACTTTTACTTATACCTCCCAATAAGTTCAGCTAAAAACCTCAGGCATTACTGAAGAATAAATGAGTAAAACAAACATAAAGGGAGTCATCTGAAAAGTGCAAAGAAGAGGCAGATACACTAAGGCCCTCAGACCCTAAGGAAGAATACTGTGGTGAGTTCCTGGGATTTCTTCTTGCCCTATATGTCTCAGATTTGTAGCTGAAGACACTGGCAAGCTGGAAACATCGATAGACACAGAGGACAAAAGTCAAAAGGCTATGAAAGGTGCAGCCCATTTAGAGAGGAACATTGAGATAGTAGCGCACCTCACTCTAACCAAACAACATGGAAAAAAGTATAGCCCCATTCCCATCTTCACCAGTAAAAGCCAAGTGGGGACCCTACCTTTCTATGCTGCTGAAGAAGGAGTTAAGCACTCCCAGTACCAACACAGTCATTTCAGAGAAGGGAACCAGGACTTGCATCCCTCCCTTGAAGGAATGAGGCCATCTTCTCTCTCCATGGGGAGCCTGGGCTTCCACCCCACTGGGTAGTAACTAGGTATCTCTCTACCCTGCAGGGGTGGTGTAGGAGGAGACCTAGGGGAGAGTTAAGACTTTCACACTCTCCCAGTGCTAACGTGTCCTTTGACTCTTTGTGAGTGGTTACTGGTGTCCATAGATGTCACATGGGGAGGAATAATAATTCTCTCCTATCTCTTCCACCCAGGGAGGCATCAGTGCAGGCCTAATAAGGAGCCAGAAATCCCACATCCACCTGTCCCAGCTCCTTACAAACATCACCTTGCACTTGGGTGCTGACAAAGACTGATTGGGAAACCTGGACTTCTTTCCCAACCTAGCAATAATGAGATGGGTATCTCTTCTCCTCATAGAGCAGTTTCAGAAGAAAGCAGCTGAAATAGGAGATTTAAATGGGATCAGAATCTCATAGTATCCAAGTGACTACTTTTCAATTAAAAAATAATCACTTGGCATACCAACAATTAGGAAGATCTGAAACTGAATAAAAAGATACAATTAATAGATGCCAGCACTGAGATGATAAAGATTCTAGAATCATTTGAAATAGGTTGGAAAGTAGCTATAAATGTGCTTCAATGAACAATTATAGGTGAAAATGAAACAATAGAAAGTTATTTTTAAAAAACACACAAAAAGTTTCAGCAAAAAAAATGCAAGATATAAAGAAAATTCCAATGGAATTTTCAGAACTAAAAATGAAAGTAACAAAAAAATAATAATAATAACAAAACACCCCCAAAACAAGCGAACAAAAAAAAAAAAAAATTCTCAATAGATGGGCTCAAGAGGAGAATGAGGGATAGAAGACAGAATGAGAAAATTTGAAAGAATGAACAATGGATATTACTCAATGTATATAACACATTAAGACACATACTAAAGAGGAAAAATAAGAACAGAACCTTGGAGCCCTTAGAATGATAACAAAAAACCTAATCTTTATATTGTCAGAGTCCCAGAAAGAAAGTAGAAAGTAAGAGGGGCTGAGAACGTGCTAAAAGCCCAGCTAAATAGATCCAAATTTTCAAAAGACATAAAGCAACACTCAAGAAGCTGAATAAATCACAAACAAGATAAATCCAAATGCATCCCTATCGAGATATATCATAATCAAAACTCTGAAAACTTAAAAGAAAATCTTGAAAGCACTGAGAGAACTGACACTTTATCTACAGAGAAAAGCAATATATTATAAAGTAGATATCTCATTAGAAACCATGGAAACATGGAGACCAAAAAGAAATGACAAAATACTTTTCAACTGTTGAAAGGAAAAATCTTTCAAACCAGAATCCTATATTCAGTAACAATATTCTTCTAGAATGAAGGAGAAAACAAGAAATTCTCAGATGAAAGAATAGTTCAAATATTATTTGTTTAAAAGAATGGTTCAAAAGTTATCTAAAACAGAAAGGGAAATTATTGGGACATCATGAAGGGGGGGAAAACCATGACAAGCAAAACTATAAATAAATGCAATATACTTCCTCCTTTTACATTTTCCCAATTATTTTTGATAGTTGAAGTAAAAATTATAACACTGTCTGATGAGGTTTTAAATGTATGTATAGGACATATTTAAAAAATTGTATTGTAAATGGAGAAAGTTAAAGAGACATAAAGGAGAAAATTTCCATGCTTCATTTGAACTGGTAAAAGGATGAAATCAGTGAGTAGTAGTAAAATATGCATGTATAATGTAACAAAAATATTTAATAAGAGGAAAGTAAAAAGATGAAAAAAAGAAAGATCAAGAGAACAAACAAAAAAGTAAAATATCACACTTAAGCCATAAAATAGCAATAATTACATTAAATGTGAGTAGCTTAAATATACACATTAAAAAGCAGAGATCTGCAGAGTTGGTAAAAAATACAACCCAGGTCTATTCTGTCATTATGAAAGTCACTTTAAATTTAACAATGTAGGCATGTTGAGAGTAAAACTGATGAAAGGGTATTAAATGCAAACATTAATAATAAAATAAAACAAAATAGGAACAATTATATGAACACTAGAGGCCCAGTACACAAATTCATACATGGATGGGGTCCTTTGGCCTAGCTGGTGATCCATTGGGCCTGATCAGGATCATTTTACCCAGTACTGATTGGGGCCGACTGGGGCCAATAAGAGCCAGCAGGCTGGCGGGGAGGGCCCATGGGCATTGGCTAGCCGTAGGAGGTTGGCTGTGGGAGCACACTGACAATCAAGGGGCAGCTCCTGTGTTGAGTGTCTGTCCCTAGTGGTCAATGCACATCATAGTGACTGGTCAACTGGTTGTTCGGTCAACCGGTCATAAGAATTTCTTAGGTTTATATAACGCCCATGGTCCCTCGCCCCAGCCAGCTGGCCCTAATTGGTCCCACTCAGCCCCAATCAGGACGAGATGAGTCGGCCCCCTGAAGAGACTCCACCCATGCACGAGTTTGTGCACCAGGCCTTAGTGTTAATATAATTGTTCCTATTTTGTTTAGTTTTATTATTGTTTGCATTAGATAAAGTGCCCTTCAAATATTACCAGAAACAGAGGGAGCATTACATGATAATGAAAGGACCCATCCATCAAGAAGAAATAGAAATTCTAAATATGTGTGCACCAAAAAAGAGGAGCTACAACATATGTTAAGCAAAACATAATAGATTGAAATGAAAAATAAATTCCCAATTATATTTGTAGGTTTCAATTTCAGAGGCCCCAAAATTAATAAACAGCTAGACAGAAAATCAAGAAGGATATAGAAGAACCCTCCCTAAACCATCAGCCAGCAAGGACTACTCAACATTTGTAGACTATTCCTACCAACCACAGCAGATTATATATCCTTCATACATGGCCAAGGAGCACATATCAAGACAGACCACAGTCTGGAACATAAAACAAACATCAGAATTTTTTAAACAATTGAAATAATACAGAGTATATTCTCTTACCACAATGGGATCAAACTTGAATTACTTACAAAAAGAGAAGAAAATCTCAACTACTAAAAAACTCAACAAAATGTTTCTAAATAATTCATGGGTAAAAGATGTAGGTCTAAGCAAAATAAAAACATAAAATAAAGAAAAATGAAAATATAACATAAAAATGTGTGAGAAATTACTCTGCAAAAATCTTATTAAGAGGATCAAAAGACAGGCTGAGAGAACCTATTGGCAAGCCATATATCAGATAAAAGACAAATATTGAGAATATATATACGTATCTGAAACTATAAAGAAAACCCAAAAAATACAATTTAAAAATAGGCAAGGCATGAAGTGACATGTCACCAAATAGTACACACAAAGGGCAAATAACACATAAATAGATGCACAAAATTATTAGCCATGAGAGAAGTGAAATTTAAAACCATAATGAAATATTACTATGAACTTGTGAGATGGCTAAAACAGTGATGATGATGATGATGATGATGATGATGATGATTAGTAATGGCATGGAAGTGAAAAAAAGTAGATCACTCATGCATTACTGCCCCAGATGTGAAATGGCACAGCAACTTTGGAAAAAGTTTAGCAGTTAAAAAAACAACACCACCAAATATGAAATGTACAACTGCCTTACAATTCAGTAATTGCCCTCCTGGGCATGTCTCCCAGAGAAATAAACACAAAAATATGTTCACAAATATTTGTAGAATTTTTTTTTCAATAGAGCCAAACTAGAAACAACACAGATATCCTTCAATGGGTGACTGGTTAAACAATACTCTGGTACACCCATGACATGAAATATTGCTCTGCAATAAAGAGGAATGCACTATTGATAGACATAAAAATCAGGATGACTATCCAGAGCAGGCATCTTCAAACTACGGCCCGCGGGCCACATGCAGCCCGCAGAGGAGTCTGATCCGGCCCGCCAGGTTTTTTGGGCAGTGAGCGCAGCCGAGGTGTTACAGTAGGAATTAGTAGTTCATATAGTCCGGCCCTCCAGCTCTCTGAGGGACCGTGATCTGGCCCCCACTTTAAAAAGTTTGAGGATGCCTGATCCAGAGAATACTGCTCAGTGAGAAAGCCAATCACAAAGGTCACATGCAGTATGCTTCTTTCATATGACATTCTTGAAATAAGATAAGTATAGAGATGACAACAGGTTCATAGCTGGTTATAAATGAACAACACCAGAATCCTGGGGGGATGGAGACTTCCTGAGTCTTGGCTGCATCAATGGCAAATTCCGGATGTGATATTGTACTACAGTTTGCAAGATGTTATTTGTAGAAGTTGACTAAAGGGCAAATACTTGTTCTGTGGGGTCACTAGCAATTTTGAGCTTGGCATGTGCTCTCCTATAATAATAATAATAATAATAATAATAATAATTACTATATTAATAGTAATAATAATAATTATTATTATTACTATTAATATAGTACTATTAATACTATTATTATTACTTTACTACTCCTTTTGATTTTATAGCCAGACAGCTTCACTTATTTCTAACCCTGGCTGGCCAATATACTAGTAGGTCATTACATTTGTGACTTTGGGTATAAAGGGGAAAAAAAATCTTATGCTGTGTCCCCTGGTAAAGATCACAAAAGGCCAGTTACAACAGAAGAAGCAACACTTGCCAACCTATTTTTTAAGACAATTCTACAATAATAAGATGTTGGTTTTGTTGGTTTTCATCCTAATAGGGTTAAATATCCATCCTTTATCAAATAAAATGCATTTATTATATATGATGGACAAAGCACTCTGCATAGTTGTCCTTGAACGTGAAGGTCAACAATTCATGTGGGGAAATGCCAGAGTAGAGGCTCAATTTACAAAGTAATTAAAATTGCCTTGAAGCAGTGGGAAAAATGGTAACCAAAATTATAAACCTTTTCCCCAAGCCTCTGCCTTTTCCGGCACTGACAAATGGCAATTGCCGGACGTCGGGGCCTCTGCCAGCTCTTCCCTGCTCGGCTGAGGCTTGATTCTGTTGCTCTCCACATTTCCTCTCTTGAAGAGGGTTCACACTGTTTTTTTCATCAGTTGCCTGAGTGGGTTCCATTACTTAGCAGAACAGACTACAGAGATCTTGCCTGCAAGCCTTTGTCTAATTAACTAATCCTATGAGCTGTAACACTGTTCACTATTAACTTTTCAGATTATCCTACTACTTAAGGGGGTTGACTTGTTAATCACTGACAGCCCGTTTGAGATGTGTTTGTATGCTATTGTGAGTGTTATGTATGTGAGTGGACCTGTTTGGGTATGTAAATGTGGGAATGATGCCTGGGTAAATTTTGGGCACATCCAAACGAAGAGCTGTTACTATTACCATTCATACTACAGCCGATTAGTGTCAAAGGTTGCCTCACCCTCATCAATGATCTCTGACCCCCTGGGCATCATTTCATTGTGCTTGAATCCTATATAATAAAAGGGTAATATGCAAATTGACCCTAATGGCAGAAAAACTGGCAACGAATGATCGCTATAATGCACACTGGTCACCAGGGGGCAGACATTCAATGCCGGAACTGCCCCCTGGTGGTGAGTGGGCTTCCCTTAGCCACAAGTTAGGCTGATGGCTGTGAGCTCTGCAGTGGTGGTGGGAGCTCTCCCACCTCCTCAATAGTACTAAGGATGTCCAATTACCAGCTTAGGCCCACACCACAGTGGGCTTCCGCTCTGAGCCAGACATCCCTGAAGGGCTCCCGGGCTGCCAGAGGGATGTCTGACTGCCATCTTAGACCTGATCCCCCAGGAGTAGGCCTAAGCTGACAGGTGGACATCCCTTCAGCATTCCCAGACTGCGAGAAGATGCAGGCCAGGCTGAGAGTCCCCCTGAGTGCATGAATTTTCATGCAACAGGCCTCTAGTATATATATATATATAATCTTATTACGTGGCTGTAGACCTTTGGGAGGTTTGGTGTTAGGAAAGCCAGCCATTCCTTGACACCCTGATGGATTGGGACTCTGTTCATTCTGAAAATAGATCAATGTGACTACCTTACTCCCTCAATTCAAGTGATCGGAAATCACTGAATAAGTTTGTCCAGAAGGGAGTAGAAAAAAAGTCCGTGCATATGAATCAGCTTTTTGTTTCTGAATTTGAGCTGATGTCACAGATATTTCAGAAATCAGATAAAAACTTTCATTATATGAGCATGCTTATAGTGAAATAGTTAAAAAGGTGAGTCAGAAAGCTCCTGTGGAATACCTGTCTTCCTTCCGATGGCATGTGAACTAGATTGTCTATGTGTTTCTTAGATACTGTAGGTGCTATGTTTAAAAAGATGTGATGGAGAAGGCCTGGTCCTTGACTCCTTTGCTAATTCTGCTCTTACCAAAAGCAGAAATGCTAAGTCAACTGTAAAACAGTGCCTTCGCAGATTCCTTCCTGTGTATTAGAAGCCTTCCATAAAAGTGATTTATTTCAAAATATTTCAATACCAAATAAAATGTAATAACAGAACCCCACTCACAACAGAGACAGGATTTGAGAAACGGAAGGAGGAGTAGGGGTATCTCTCACTTGGTCTCCCCAAACCCTCAAGTTAGACTCAGATGGACTTACTGTATTTTCCGGAGTATAAGACGACCCCCTAATTTTACAGTTAAAACATATTCGCTGTATAAGACTACCCCCAACTTCAAAGAAAAGACTTACTTTGCCGTCAAGATCTGCAGGTAATTTTTGTGCAATTTTGGTCTTTGGCCCCCGATTTTCAGTTGACTTTTTTTCGTTTCAAAACTCGTCTTATATGCCGGAAAATAAGGGTAGCATAAAAAGCAGAGTGTTTACTCGGAGATTTTCAATTTCTCCTCTTAGAAACAACCAAGAACAAATCTGAACATGGATCTACTCAAAAATATCTAGAGACAGAATATCCCTGTGGCCTCTGGATGGACCAAGGAAAATCTGTTTTAAAATCTACAAAAGTGGAAGAGAGTGCCCCCATAATTTAATGTACTAGTAAATAAGAGGTCAAAGGCAATTTGTTTTCTGTTCCCCTGTGCTATTATACTGCTATGTCTAGGGATAAAAAGCCAACTCTGGTTAATGTCTAGAGCCAAAAAGGATAAGTAAATTCACAATCATATTTTGCTCTCTGGCTTCAGAGCCTTTTAGAGCTGTTGGGGTCCCTGGAGCCATCTGCACAGGAAATAATGACAGTGGAACTGGGATCTGCTGTCTCTGAATTTCATGACTTGGGATGAAACACACCCTACAGGTCCAGAGATTTGCCATCATAGTGCAAGCTTGTATGCTTGTGGATATTCTTATTCATGATTAGCAATGAAAAATCAAAAGTCTATGTTGGGCTCCAGCTGGTTCGGTTCATTGGATGAAACATCAGCTGGCAGACTAACATGTCCTGGGTTTGATTCTGATCAAGGTCATGTACCTAGGTGACAGGCTTGATCCCCAGCCCTGTTTGGGAGACTTACAGGAGGCAACCAATCAATATGTCTTTCTCACATGTTCCTCTTTCTGTGTCTCTCCCCCACTCCTTTCCACTCTCTCTGAAACTCAATGGTAAAATATCCTTAGGTGAGGATTAAAAAAAAAAAAGTTTCTGTCAGATTGTCTAATCCCATACCTTTGCCCCCTTTCCACTCTAGACTGTTTAACATTCAAGAAATTATTATGGTTACACCTCCTGTTAAAATTTCAGTGCAACACATGGAAGTTCACTGGAGCCTTTGCCTCCTCAGCTCCACCTTCCCTACACACCCCTCTCTGTTCACTTCCCTCTTTTCCCTGTGCCTCCTGAGAGCAGGAACAAGCAGATGTCTGTACCTTAGACACTGGCTAAGTTACTGTAACCAGAAAAAATAGTCCCTCCCCTCTCTCTTGCTATGCAGAGCTCAGAGAGACAGTAGAGCAGACACATGAGCCTTTAGCCACAAAATCCAATGAAGGAGAGCCCTTCTCCCCATCCTGTTCAGTGGGTTCTCCTTGTACATGACACAGAAGGCACTGTAGATTATCAGAGGGAGTAGAAGGACCATAGCTTCTAGGAAACACCTCAAAGTCAGAATCGCTGTCAAGTCCAGCTCCCATGTATGAATGGCTACAACACGAAGGCCTTGAGTCGGGCTCTTTGTGTAAGTGTCCACTAATGGCACAATTCTGCAACACAAGTCTCCTTGTGTGTTTTTCATAGATGGGACATGGAAATTCTGGCAGGCTAAGTGACTTGCTAACACCACACACCTGATATGTATTCATGCCGAGATTGGGACTGAGAGATCTGACTCTGAGACCTCCCTTCATTACAAAAATAATAACTCAGGGAAAAGGGTGGTATCAGACATTGTACCATGACCCTTTAGGTCATTGAATTTATAAATGAGAACCCAGTCCCTCAGTCCAAGGCAGTTTCTTCATGAAAGTCACTAACTACATCACACTCTTGATCTATTCTATAAAGGGAAACTTCCAATCCATTGACCAGTATAGGCGAATGTCTCTTCTACATTGTGGGCAATGGAAACAAAGGAGAGTGAGTGATATTATAAGACACCTCGTGAAGAGTTGAGAGGGACAGGCCTCACTCTCCACATCTGGAAAACGAGAATAAGATGCCTGTTTTAGAGGGATAATGTAAGAATCTTAAAATGGTGTATGTGTATCTTCTAATAGTACTAGATAATCCTCAAACTGTGACAGGCTTCATCCCCACCACCATCCACCTCATCACTACCATCAAAAATTGCTGTAGCCATTACTTACATGATCCCCAAAGTACAAGTACTGCTATTCCAAAACATATCTGCTTGGGGCAGGGGAATGGGGTGGCGGGGGGGAAGCACCTCAAAAAATAGAGGGTTGGTATTGAAGCAGTTTGTGAGAATGAACACACAGATACTAATATCCCCATTTAGTATTCCACCTTTGCCCCAGGAAACCATTTCACTAACACTGAAAATCTGAAACGGAGATTCACCCATCCTCTTACAAAAAACATACATTTTGCTCTCTATTGTAAACAGGAAAAAAATAAGTGCATCATAGAAATAACACCTGCAATAAGGAGAAAATGCCTTGAAAAGGATCTGTTGTTCATAATTAATTCCCTATCTGTCTAGATGCTGGTGACTGGAAATTCTGTTGTTTGCAGGCACTAAGTGCTGGATGTGGAAATGTTGGATTTGAGAAACTATACAATAAAGGGTTTGACTCTGGTCATGTAGAAAGGTCTTGTGAGAGGAGGTACCGTATTTTTTGGACCATAAGACGCACTTTTTTCCCCCCAGAAGTGGGGGGAAAAAGTCCCTGCGTCTTATGGTCCAAATATAGCCTACACATATACTTTAAAAAAAAAGTTTTTTTACTTGCCCGGCTCTGTGTGGTCTCTGTGTGCTTGCCCGGCTCTAAAATGGTTCTAAATGCTGCTGTTTACTTTACAGGGTTGATTACATGTGTTTATGACTGTGATGTTGGGTTTTAATGCACATAAAATATTTTAGGACACTATTTGTTTCAGAATCTTTTTTTCTTCATTTCCCTTCTCTAAAAACTGGTGCGTCTTATGGTCCGGAGCGTCTTATGGTCCGAAAAATACGGTAAGTGCCAGGTGTGGGATCACAGAAATTTAGACATATGTGTGGAGGATGCGAAACTAGTGCATTCAGAGAGGGAGAAAGAGAATGCATGCTATCTGGGTGATGCCAACTTTGTGCACCATGCCCTCACCTAAAAAGATTTCCAGCACAATCTACATTCTTCATTTTAGTTATGAATTTTCTTATGTGTGTATGTGAAGATAGACTCAATGTTTTCTATCTATAATTTTACTAGAACTGGTGCACAAAATTTGTGCACTTGGTGTGTGTGTGTGTGGGGGGGGGTGTGTGGCGTGTCTTTCAGCCTGGCCTGCACCTTCTCAGAGTCTGGGAGCCCTCAGGGGATGTCTGACTGACTGCTTAGGCCAACTCCTAAGCCAGCAGTCAGGCATCCTTAACACTGCCACAGAGGCAGGAGAGGCTCCCTCCACTGCTGCTGTGCTCACCAGCCAGGAGCCTGGCTTCTGGCTGAGCAGTGCTCCCCCTGTTGGGAGTGTACTGACCACCAGAGGGCAACTCCTGCATTGAGTTTCTGCTCCCTGGTGGTCAATGTATGTCATAGAAAGCGGCTGAGCAGCCTTAGCATGTCATTAGCATATTATACTTTATTTGGTTGAATGGCCTACTGAAAGACCGGACACTTAGCATATTAGGCTTTTATTATATAGGATTATGAGGAAGCAGAAGATTTACTCCAGTGATGATATGGTGCAAGGACTGACATGATACAAAATCCAGAAAGGAATGATGAAAAGTAGAACATTTGCTCTGTATCTGAGATGTTCCTTGAAGGCAGGGACCTTGTCTCCTGCCAGCAATCTATTTATAGGAGTTGGCAGAGAACCTGCCTTAAAGAGCACCCAATAAAGCTTTGTTAAACAGGTGGTATGGCTCAATGTTTGAGATTTAATCTATGAACCAAGAGGTCACCATTTTGATTCCCAACTAGAGCACAAGCCCAGGTTGCTAGATTGATAATCCCCAATAGCGGGCATGTAGGACGCAGCTGATCAATGATTATGAGTCTCTCTTTTATGTATGTTTCTTTCTTTTTTTTTTTTAAACTTGTGCAAATGATACCTAACAGATTTTTTATTTAATATATTTTTTTGGGTTTTTTTTTTTTTTTTTTTTTTTTTTTTTTTTTTACAGAGAGAAAGGGAGATAGAAAGCTAGAAAAATCAATGAGAGAGAAACATAGATCAGCTGAGCTGCCTCCTGCACACCCGCTACCGTGGATGCTCCTGCAACCAATATACATGCTCCTGGCCAGAATCAAACCTGGGGCCTTTCAGTCTGCAGACCAATGCTCTGTCCACTGAGCCAATCCAGTTTCGGGATGGATGTTTCTTTCCCTCTCTCTTTCTAAGAAATCAATAAAAACACATTTAAAAAATAGCTATATATGAAGAGGGGGGAAAAATTAAATGAGAAAAAAAATATTGGAAAGCCTTAAGCATTTTTGTCTCTCTTAGTGTGTAACTGTCCTTAACATATTTTTCAAGTCTATTGTTAATTTTCGGGATTTACAAAAGAAGTTTCATATGAATTTTGTGATAAATTTTATCCTGCTTTGTCAAACAAATACAATGTGTTTTCTTTCAAAATAGCCTCTGCTTCCTTACCTAGAAAATAAAATATAAATATTGCTAACTGCTTGGAAAATTATTTAAAAAAATCAGTATTCAGAGCCGGCCATGAAGTCAGAATCAATGACCTACTTTAGAACATCTTTCTGTTTTGGAAAGTATGTGCTGAGACCTGGCATGGCGATATGCCAAGAGTCAACAAACATCTGTAAAGATCCAGGGAGTAAATTTTGTCCACATCATCTGTTCTGTTGCGACTGCTCAGTTCTGTCACTATAGCTCAAAAGCAACCAGATGAAATACTCATGTGAAGAGGTATGTCTGTATTCCAATAAAACTTTATCTTAAAAAAAAAAAGCCAAAAGCTTGAATTGACTCTCTGGCATCAGTATGCCAACCCTGGCTAGGTGTACACAGGGAGGAATCAAATGCAAGAAATTTGGAATTCTGGCCAATTATTAGCTTGAAAATAACCATGCCTCTCCAAGTATCTCCCAGAAGAGGAGTTCAATCTGATGACAAATTTTGTGATGATGTTGAATTAGCACTAGACATTCATGGTGGACTAGTGTGGAGGCACTAAATAGTACTATGTAACTAGAGGACATTGCTTATATTTATGATGTTGCTTTATAAAACTGATTTAATTTCTTGGGCTATACAAGTCAAAGCTGTGCTTATCTTGAGAAGATAGACTTGTAAGTTAACTGCTCTTGTTACAATAGTTTGACAGTTGATCTTTTTGCACAATGTTTTTAGTTCTTGCCTGAATGTTTCTGGTAATTATTATTTTGCTAATTATTTCCTGGCAAGGAATTTGCCTGTAAATATTAGAAGGACCAATGATAACATCACCTTATTTATTTTTATACCTCTTCTTATTTTAATATCTCCATATGTTTTACATATATGAGTTTGAAGACAATAATTAATTTCTCAAGTGACCCAAAATGTGGACAGTTCAAGTTTCAAGATCCAATATAAGAGAAACCAAGATGGTAGAATAAGATATACGTACACCTGTACGTGCTGCTTCTCACAGCCACACCAAAACTACAACTAAAAGACAAAATAACTATCACCCAGAACCATGGGAAATATAGTTGAGTGGAAGTTCTAAAGCTAGAAGGAAAGAAAAAAAGCACATCAAGACTAAGTAGGAGTGAAGAAAAGCCACGGAAAATCAGAGGTATGGAGAGGGCTGGCAACTGAGGACGCGGTTGTTTTTTTCAATCAGGAGGGAGACACAAGCTCCTGACTGCTCTGAACTCCAGTTTCTGATGAGATTCTGGGAACCCAGACTGCTACAGGGAGAAACTGGACTGTCTAGCATCGGGTCAGAAAGTGAGGGTAGCTTTCTCTCAGAGGTGAACACAGGAATCCTTGTTTACTGCACTGGGGTTTGGGGCCACAAAACCATGGAGATGCAGAGACTGCTGACTGGCAGCCATCACTGTTTGCCGTGCATTAGTGATTCCCTGAGACCCCACCTCACCCAATTTATAAACAAGCCCAAACTGTGCACAGGGACTTTTGTATATGAATGGCCTGCCCTATTGCAGTTTAACCTAACAAACTGCAGCAGGGTCAGCTCCAAAACTACCAAACCCCAAGAAAAAAGGAGAAATCTGCAGATCTTGCTGTAGCTCCTGCTGGGTAGCATCAGACAGGAGCTGACTTGCACCTCCTTAAAGATCCAGGAGTCAGTGTACCTAGTAGTCAGTGTGAGATGACACTAGATTTGAACTCTTCACATCCATACTCAAGAGGCAGACTCAGTGAGCACCAAAGCCACACTGAAGTAAGTCCTGCCCCATAAGAGTGTCTTCAGAATAGCAGTTCTTCCATTATAGACACAGCTGATCCTCACAGCCAATTGTCCTGAAGGTCAATTCCTCCCAGTGTACTAACAGCAATTAAGGCTTAACTACAGCAAGACTGTGCACCTAGCCCACAAAGAGGTGCACCAAGATATTCCACTTCAAGTGATTGGGGAGGCTGAGCCACTGGGCCCTATAGGTCACCTACCACACAAAGCTACTACATCAACATAGGGAAATAGCCAAATGTAGAGACAAAGAAACATGTCACAAATGAAAGAAATGGAGGAAAGCAAAGTACTGGATATAGAGTTCAAAACCACAGTAATAAGGTTACTCAAGAGTCTTCTAGAAACTGCTGAGAAACTTAGTGAGACCTCTGAGGAACTTAGTGAGACCTTCAAGGATCTTAATGAGAAAGAAAAAAAAAAAAAGGAGGGGGGAAGAACAAGTCAGAAATTAAGTCTACACTGTCTGAAATAAAGAATAATATACAGAAATCCAACAGTAGATTAGAGGACCCCAAGAATCAAACCAAAGATCTGAAATATGAGGAAGCAAAAAACACCCAAACAGAAGAGGAAAAGGAAAAAGAGAATCCAAAAATGTGAAGATAGTATAAGCAGCCTCTGGGACAACTTCAAGCATATCAACATCCGGATTATGGGGTTGCCAGAAGAAGAGAGAGAGCAAGATATTAAAAACCTATTTGAAGAAATAATGACAGAAAACTTTCCCTACCTGGTGAAAAAAATAGATTTAAAAGTCCAGGAAGCACACAAAACCCCAAATAAAAGAAATCCAAAAAGAACCACACCAAGACACATCATAATTAAAATGCCAAGGGCAAAAGACAAAGAGAGAATCTTGAAAACAGCAAGAGAAAGATAGTTAGTTACTTACAAGTGAGTGCCCATATAACTGCCAGCTGATTTCTCAACAGAAACTATGCAGGCCAGAAGGGAGTGGCAAGAAATATTCAGTGATGAACAGCAAGAACCTACAACCAAGATTACTCTACCCAGCAAAGCTATCATTCAGAATGGAAGGTCAGATAAAGAGCTTCACAGACAAGAAAAAGCTAAAGGAGTTCAACACCATCACACCAGGATTATATAAAATGCTGAAGGGTATTCTTTAAGAAGAGGAATAAGAAGAAAAAGGTAAAGATAAAAATTATGAACAAAGTAACAACAAATACATATCTATCAACAAGTAAATCTAAAAATCAAGTCAATAAAAAATCTGATGAACAGAATAAACTGATGAATTTAAAAGAATCAGGGGCATAGAAAGGAAGTGGACTGACAATTCTCAGATGGAAGGGGGGATAAGGGGTGCTGGAAGAGTTTGAACAAAAATCTTACACCTATGGATGAGGATAGTGGCGGGGGTAAGGGCATGGGGGTGGCAAGAATCAGATGGAGGGGAGCTATGGGGCGGGGGATAGAGAAACATCTGTAAAAATCTGAACAATAAAGATTTATTTAAAAAAAATCCAGCAGAACACAAATCCCCAGAAAGCAGCTCATATTAATTGTGGCTAAAAGGGGCATTTAGATGAATGTGTTAACTAAATGAAGAAATCCTTTCACAATGTATACATATATTAAATCACCATGATGTACATTTTAAATAGGTTACAATTGCCTATTATACCTCAATAAGTCTAAAAATAAAAGTTCCTAAAAATTAATAAAAAACAACAGCAGCTAAGGAGCAAGATCTTGGGGAACACCTTAAGAGTTCATTTAGACAAAACATTATGAAAAGGAGCCTTGGAACCCTGTGCTTACTGTTGTATTTTGGTAGTAAATCAATAGGTGATATGCAAGAGACGGTTTGAAAATGCAAGAGCCTGATATAACATGTTCATGTGCATTTAAAAATAAATCAATGACATCAATCTCAAAATTATGTACTTGCATACCTGCATTTCCTAATGATCCCTCAAGGTATATCATTATATTTTTACAGTCATTAGCACTGCCATTCACCAGAAACATAATGCTGTAATCACTCAGATGTTCAAGGAAATGAAAGCCTCTCCATTTGCCTAGAACCCTCTGTTGTCTGATATAGTATCAAATGCTACAGCAGTGTACACTCGTCTATACGTGTGGATAAAAGTCTCTGCAAGGGGAAAGACAGCCTGAAACATAGAGGTAGCTTCTGATTTTTGAGATGGGAATGTTTCCTTCCTAAGCTATTACAAACATCCCCCATGCCATGCAATGTGTGTGTTGTTGTGCTGGTACCGAGAAAGTAAATATGGCTTCTTCCTTACTTTCAATGATAAAAATGGCGGGTCACTCTTATGGGTTAAAGAATACAGGCTTAAAGAAGTCATCAAAACCTTGCTTTCCAAAGATACACTTTCTATACATCCTGGAAATGGAAAAAACAAACAAACAAACAAATAAAAAGCAAAGAAACCTCAGGCTTGATAAATCCGTATGGATCCTCAAAAGAAGTTGCTAGAAACCCTAAGTAGTCAGGATTGTTGGAAATGATGGCTAAGGACCCAAGGATAAATGGGCATGCCAACAGAAGAAGGGTGCACACAAAAATCCAGTGTCAGAATAGATAAAATATCTTCCTGGATTCACCAGCAGGACAATGTGCAATGTTAATGTTCAATGGGGACAACCGATACAACTGCATAGCACTTTATAGAAACAGCAGGATTTTAAAAAGGAACAGGCTAATTTGGCCAGTAGGATTGGTTGATATCACAGAGTAGAGGCGACACTCAAAACACATTATGGGGTAAACAAGTAAAGAAACATGTTTGCTATAAACCCCAATTGAGGAGATTGAAGATGGAATTAGATGACCCATATTTATAAAAATCAATGTATGGCTAAAAGCGGTTAGGCTCAGTGGATAGAGCATCGGCCTGAGGACTGAAAAGTCCTGGGTTCAGTTTCGGTCAAAGGCACGTACCTTGGTTGCGGGCACATCCCCAGTGGGGGGTGTGCAAGAGGCAGTTGGTTGATGTTTCTCTCTCATAGATGTTTCTAACTCTCTGTCCCTCTCAATTCCTCTCTGTGTAAAATCAATAAGATATATATTTTTTAAAAAGTCCATCTATGTGCCACAGGACATTCTCACTCTCTTATTTGGCATGAGTTTTATGCCAAAACAGCAATCTTCTATGTACCTGGGTATCTGGAACATTTTATTGAAATAAATGAAAATGAGCCAACACGGTACCATGTTAAGAACTTCATATTTACTGTCTCTCTAAACTACACAACAACCATTTTATTTAGGTGCCTCTACCCCCATTTTATAGATGAGCAATAAAATAGAGACAAATGGCTTAACAGTGCATAAAGGCAGCAGAGATTAGATGGGAATGCAGACAGCTGCTTTAAAATCCAGATTTCACCCAAAAATGCCAGATCCTCTGGTTTATCTTCCATGTATTATATTGTTCTCTAACAACATGTAAAAATGACTTCAAATGCCAAGAACTTAGAAAGTATTCTACATTCAACTACCTCACATTATTACCTAAATTTTAGAAAATTAAACTTTATCTCCAGTAAGAAGTCACTTCAAAAACAAATGAATGATTTTCTAAGGTTTAATCAAGGTAAATTCCATGACCTCTCTTTCTGAATTAACACTCTTTCCACTATACCCAAGTGTTTTCCTGTGATTTGATTTAAAAAAAAAATTAAATTTGAATTAAAATTTATTCCAGGAGAATTTTGTACCTCTCCTTGAGATGATTAGTGACAATTTACAATTTCACAATCATGATAAATGACCATTCTAATAAAGAGATGCTGAAAGGAAAGTCTCAGGTGGTTGGAATAGGAAAAGAGTCAGACATCCCATTACTGGGACTTCACTCCATTCAGTCACTTAGAAAGCATGGACTGCGTACCTCCGGGGAACAACCAGAGTGAGCACATGACCGGAGCTGGGCCAATTAGTGTATCTTCTCCAGGACTATAGAGATATTTGGAGATGAAGAAGAGGCTAATTGATATTCACTGTCCTCCTGCAGTTGTATCTGTAATGTACATGGTGGGAAAGGTGAGGTCAGAAACCCCTCCCCATAAACAGATAAGCAAGTGTGGAAACAAGTTTGCAGAGTAAGAGAAGGACACATACAGAAAGACAGAGAGTACATGCAACTTTTCAGTCCTAGCTCTAGTACCTTTCAAGCCTGAGTTTAACTCTGCAGTTGGATTCTCAGAGTCCTATACCCTGAGAATAAATTTTCCATTTCAGCTTAACCCAACTTGAGTTAATTTCACATGTTTGGAACCATTAAGAAGCTTAAGAAGCTTCCACCTAAATTTGGTACTGAAGTAAAATTATATGATAACACCATGCTGCAGACCTAACATCCCAGTAACTACAAAATCCCTTCAGAATGGGGTCCTGTCCACCATTTCCTTTTGTTTTTTATGATAGCTTCAAAGTCTCAGGAAAGTCTTCATTACCATCCTTTCTCCTTGGCTCACATAAGAGTTAGCTGTTTCCAAGAACAAAATCTTAGACTGAAAAAGCTATTTAATGCACTCTCTGTCTGACCTTGCACATACATAGCATGGGCATCCAGATGCCTGGGTACAATTTGATGATGCTAACAAGTCCACAGGTTTGACTTGCTAAGCAGACGTCGGCAACATTAAATGCCCAAGATATATGAACTGCTGAAGACATAATATTCTTCAAAGAGAAAAAGACACATTGCCTGGTGACAGAAGTGTGGCTCTCGCTGCATAGGGAAGACATCCAGGTAGAAACATCTGACTCAGTGCTTGCTTGGTGTCGAGTGTGGGGAAATTCAGCAGTGCAGGGATTCCTATCCTAGACCCCCATAAGGGCTTGTGCTCCCCTGCAGCTGCCAAAGGGGAAGGGAGGATGTGACACACTGCATGGGAAAACAGCCCAGAGTGGAGGAACAAAACACACACTACTCAAACCATCACATTTCCTAAATCACTTGTGAATGTATTTCCATACGCAGTGACAGCACAATTATTTCAAGTGTGCCCCATCTTGTCTACTGTATCAGGATTTACAAAACAAGGGGAGCTGAGCAGGTGGGTGTAGGTGGGAGAAAACGTGTCCCCCTGGGCCAGAAGCAAGTGCTCACGAGCTTAGCATTTTCACACTAGCCCTATAGCCAAATATCAATCTTTCCATGCCTTCTGTAAAACAAACGACAATATCTGAAACATAAAAACACAGGCTCCTTTTTCAAACCAATCCTCCATCACATTCACGAGTTCATCAGTGTTGCAATTAAAATATACACCCTGGCTACTAAGAATCCTGTGTTTAACCTAGACCTAGCAGAGGTATATCCAGCACCAACTACAACAATATAATTTTGCTCTTCGTTAGAATGAGCAGACATGCCCAGCGTTCCTAAATGCTTTATACATCAACAGAGCAGACACCAGAATGGTGAAGGCTGGCATACAAAAGGGCATTATAGAAATGTTTTCAAATTAGAAACATAGGATTATGGGGGGGAAAATCATGATTTTAGCATAAGGAAATTGTCAGAAAGTAGATTAAAACTGGAGTAGGATACGTGAAAATCCATGGGTGGGTCCATCCCTAGAATTCTAATCTGAGGTGAAGACACTCTTAATTCTCTGCTTCCACCTGTTTCTTGGGAAACACTCAAGAGTTCAGCTTCGCCCTGACTGGTTTGGCATCAGCCTGTGGACTCAAGGGTCCCAGTTCAATTCCAGTCAAGGGCATGTACTTTGGCTGTGGGCACATACCCAGTAGGAATTGTGCAGGAGGCAGCTGATCGATGTTTCTCTCTCATCAATGTTTCTAACTCTCTATCCTTCTCCCTTCTTTTCTGTAAAAAAATAAATAAAAATATATTTAAAAAAAAAATAGTTCAGCTTCCAGGTCCACACACGGGGCTCTGAATTCCAGCTAGAACTCCTTTTGCTAGCTATTTACTCCCAAGCAAAATTCTTAGCTTGTCTCCATTTTTCTTTACTCCTCTGCACAATGAGAACAATCATCTTCGCTTTACTAGGCTAGTATTGTAAAGAATTGGAACGATCATTCCCATGATGCATTAACACAGTGCCTCACATAGAGTAAGCACTCACACAAGCACTCCATTCATTATGTCAGTAATTCATTTACTTAACCAAATGGTAGAGGGAAGGGAACATGAGTTTCCCAAAGTAATGTAACTGGATTATAACACAAGAGTGTTTGAGCATCTTAATACTCAGGGATCCCATAGCTTTGCATTATACTTGAAAAGTTCCTGAATTCTCTTCCAGGGTGGGTATTAGGGACCAAAACATGCATCTTCTTTAGTCCTCTTGGTTGGGTCTGGAGCAACCTGTCTCCTGCTCATCCACCTTTCACCTCTCCTGCATTCTCACTACCTACCACCAGTGCTCTGGGGGCCTTATTTAACTCCCTGAGTGCCGAAATAAATTAAATATCTATTTGTATTTCTTAAAAACAAAAACAAAAACTTGAACTTAACATCATCCCCATTTTAAAGATAATAAACTTTGGCCACTGGCCCCAAGTCATAAGCTCATGTGTGACTTCAGAAGAGAGACTGTTTGACCATCCATGGAACACTAAAGAATGGGAGGCCCAGGGACTTGGCTGTCTAGTCCAGGAATACAGCCTATGTGTCTTTCAAATTAGAACAATTACAGGGAACAAATAAAAAAGAAAGAGCATTTATTCAGGATAGGCTGCATCCATACATGTTGGAAGAAAATACACGCACACACAAATTCCTATGGGGGGAGATTAGTCAAATAAGTGTTTTGAAGGATATAAATATTAAAGCCTTAATATGTCAACTCATTATTTGCGACTTGCTTTTGCCACCAAAGAGAGCAATGGTCCCCTTTGGAAAACCCATCTACTCCCTCCTCCTTGCCTTAATCCGTGCTTCTCCCTTCACCTGTATGAGGATGACAATGACAGTGATGATGCTGATGACAGTGGTGACATCACTATAATAAAAGCTGTCATTTATTGAAAGGTTAGTGGTGTTAGGACCTGTGCTAAGAATTTTATGTTCATGATCTCACTAACCGCTTAAAACAGTGATAGGGGTAACTACAAATGTCTTACCACTTTCCAGACGATGAAGTTGTGAGCATATTTATTCAGGTAGCCAAGCTAGATTTTTATTTTTTATTTTTCTCCAGAAATATATGTTCCTTGATTATCCACTTTCAATGGCTCTTAAACAAACATGCATAGAGCCAAACAAATTAATTTAACTAACAGGCATATATTGAAGACTTACCTAGTTTTAAAATGTTCAGGATCATTTGTAGTTATAGCAATAGATACTCCATTAGGAGATTAAATAGTTAAGCTGCATACTTGTGCTTATATCTTTAAAGACATTAATGTCTTGTTCAGTGCCACACGGACATTAAGCAGCAAAGATGGGACCAATGGCCAAGTATCATGGCCTCTATGTCATACGTCATGCTTTTGCCACCTTTATTCTCTTTATCTAAGCTGTGCCTCTTGAACTTCAGTGAACATTAGTCACCTGGGTAGCTTGTCAAAACACAGACTGCTGTCCCACTTTCAGAACTTTCTACTCAGTCTGGGATGAGGAGAGTACAGGAAGTTCCCTAGTAACTTGGATACTTCTGACCGTGAGGCCATACTCTAAGAAGCCCTAACCTAATAGAATCACCCTTGGTTTTGCACCTGCGAGATGGGATAACTGCAGGACCATACTCAGAGAAGTCTTGCAAGCATGTAAAGGGGGGAGGCTAGGGGAAGGTCAATATGTACTAATATATGTAATACTTTGAACAATAAAAAAATATTTAAAGAAAGACCTAGGCTACAGAAGGCTCTTACAGGCAGAGGAAATGTTCAGCATATCGTGGCCTTGGTCATCATTGTGATTGCTTTTGTTGTTCGAGGCCAGGCTGAAATTTCATTCAACAATCTAGCCAGAATAATTTTCCTCTCTACATCCCAATATTGCCTTCGCACCACCCCACATCTATGATTACATTCTATCCTATGCTGATTATATGAGTGTCTATCTTTCATAGGCACCACAAGGCCATAAACACATGTATGTATTTTGGATTGCCTCCTGTTTTCTATTCCGCAGTGCCCTTACCACAGTGCTCTCTAAGCATCCCCTGACTTTCTTATTGCTTTATAATGAAATGATTCAAAAGCAGAGAGTGAAACAAGAAGAAATTTAAATTATATTATTAGATTCCATTTAGCAGAAGATTTAGTAAGATCCCTTAGGTATCGCGCTTCAGTCGAACGCCAGCCCTTCGTTTGTTGCGCAGAGAGAGCCACAGAAGGAGAGATAAATAGTCGATGTAATTACAGTGACATAATGGTTAAACTTTTATAGCTGAGGGGAGCAGCAAATAGGATTTTAAAAATCAAATTAAAACTGTCATTCCACAACATTAAGTTTCCAGAATTTTCATTTTTTAATAATAATAATTTTTTTCTTCAAAAAGGAACAATGCTAATTTTACTGCTACAATGCTGTTAATGAAGAAATAAAGAATAATTAATCATTGCATAATTAACACAGTACAGTTAAGCATGTTTTAATGATTTTGTATAATAGCCTCTCATAACTAGATATTTGTTAATCATAGCAAAAAACAAAAAACAACACACAAAACAAAAAAAACAAACAGACAAAAAAATCTGCTAGGAATCATTAATGAAGATGTGTAAACTTGACCTGAAATTTATTTATTTTATTCTTTTATATAAAGTGTTAACACAATTTCTTGGTGTATTTTGGCACTGGTTATTCATGAAGCTGAAGATGATTAGACAGTTAGTAGCACATTTTAGCTGAACCAATGCTAAGAAATAAAAGGCTAAGTACACAACTCATGCAGATCAGTAAGTTTTCTTCAACTTTGCTTCCAAACTGGCACCTACTCTTAACTTGACTGGTGCATTAGACTTTGAAGATATTTATCTCTAGCCATATATAAAACCTTACATTTATCAGATTCAGTGAGGCTATTTATCAGAATTTTCTGTTCAAAACAGTTAAGCGGCCAAGAAAAAAAAAATCAAAACAGATGAAATACAGGTGGCAATAAACATAATCTTAAAGCCAACCTTTCTTTTAATGTTGTTACCAAATGCAGATGTAGGAGTCCTTAAAGACTGTATCTCTAGGAAGTCCTGAAAAAACATCCACATCCATCTTTAATCAAATCAGATGCATATGCAGATTTGAGTTATTACCCATTGGGGGAGTGAAAGTGTTGAGTGTTCAGATACTTTTAGCCATTGGACAGGCTTTAAACAGGCAACTCTAGCCCAGCTGGTGTTGCTCAGTGCTTGAGTATCAACCCATGAACTATTAATAAAAGGTCACTGGTTTTATTCCAAATCAGGGTGCATGCCCAGGTTTCAGGCTCCATCCCCAGGAGCTGGAGTGTATAGAAGGCAGCCGAGTTCTCTCTCATCATTGATTTTCCCTCTCTCCCTCTCTATTCTTCTCTCTCTAAAGTCAATAAAAGCATGTTTAAAAAATAATAAACAGGTGACCCATATGGCCACATCCAGTGTGAAGACACATTTACTTGACTCACATATTATGTAAATCATATTTTAGTTAGTGTTCAGCATATGCAAATTGAGAAATTATACAGGAAATGTGTATTTCCAGCTGTCCTTTAGAAATCAGATCCTCCAGCAGCACTGAAGCCGGGGCATACGATCTGCAGAAGTGTGTGCTGTCCCCGTCAGCAGGGGCTTGTGTCCCACATCTCTGGTTTTCAGTTTTTCTGTTGAATGACAATTCTAGTTCATCATGTCCATTACCTGCTTGACCCTGCTGACATTTACTACATTTTGGACCTCAGTCTACTACAATTCTAGCTCGGTGCTTCTGGAGGCTTGGTCCCTGGACCAGTAGTATAACTAGCACCTATGTATTTGTTAGAAACACAAATTGTCATTGCTCTCCCTGGCCTATCATAGCAGAAACACTGTGGGTAGGACCCGGCACTCTGTGTTTGACAAGCCCTTCCAGTGATTCCAGTGCCCATTTAGGTTTAAGAACAACTATTCTAGAATATTCTCATTACATAGTTAAGCCTTAACACTTTTTAAAAATTATTTTTAATTATAGCTGAACACATTCCTAGCTCATATGGACATTGCATCATGCACATGAGAAAAAGAAAGCACATTTTACATACAAAAAAATATAAAACATACTATCTCCAAATTGTGGTTAGTAAAAGACTGTTATTTCCCCTTTCTTTCCTTAAAACTACCAGTATCAAGTTTCAAAGGGTGTTTCAAAATCTGCTCTTTGTTTCTTGCTTTATGAAATATGGAAAGCAAATAGATATATGTCTCTCTTCACACACACACCCTCTTTGACTTCATGACTTCTTAACATTAACCATAAAAGCTATTAGTCTTCAGCTTTTAAAGTGTGAGAGTATAATCCTTGGAATCCATTCTCATAGAAAACTTGAGTCTCATGGAACTTAACTATTACCCTTCTTTGGATCTTTTCTAGCTCCTTTTTCTCATTTTTGACATGTTTTGATTACTACATTACTTTGCATATATGTGAACCAAGTACACAGTCTATTTCACTTACAACATTACATATAACTGCTCCATTTCTAGTACAGACTTCAGGGAACCCCTTCTTTTTCTTTTTTTTTATCCTCACCCAAGGATTTGTTTATTGATTTTAGAGAGTAGAAGAGAGAAACATTGATCGGTTGGGTTGCCTCTTATACATGCCATTACTGGGATCAAACCTGCAACTTTTCAGTGTATGGGATGATCCTCCCACCAACTGAGACACCAGGCCAGGATTGGGAACCCTTTCTTGATTCATCTTATAATGCTTTTCTAAGTTTTCCTGGCTTAATTTTTAAACTTTTCTATGCTGAAGGTCTTCATTTTTTTTCCCTAGATACCTAGATTCTTTCTTTGCTTTGCCTCAATTAAGTTGGCATTTCAGCTCCAGAATACATTAGACATCACTTATCTGACTCTTCTCTTTCCAAACAATTTATTTCTCATAATTTCTTGTCCAAGAAAAAAAAATTAGCATATACCAAAAAATTTAGCTAAGTGGGTACTGTTGCAATACTGTTCATAAAAAAGCTTTTGGAAACAACTGGCTGTCCACAAAGAGAATGAATTACTAAATTGTAATGCTACCTTCTAATAGAATACACTGAAACATACCAGCATAAAGCATTCTTCAGAGACGGGGAAAAGTAGGTTAATAATAAAGACAAGTAATACAATAATTAATAAATAAATAATAACACAAAAATAAGTTTGATTCCCGTATTCACAACTGTAAAGCTAACTTTGTCTAGCCCTAGATAGAGTAGGATCTTATTGTGTGGTGGTGTAATATGGGAAAGTTACATTATAGTCTTTACATATTCTATTTTACCCGGATAACCTAATTTATTGATATAGTACTTTAAGCTCTTCCATCAAAATCTTGATCTATACGCCTGTCAAATAGAAAGATCCCATCTCAGCATGCTGATGCATGAGAAAGCAGCACAATTTTAGCTCTAAGAGTGTTGAAGAAAAATGTAGATGCCTTTACTGAAATGTTGGCATATACAAAGAAATTGATGGAAAAGTGCATGGCACAATATTCAGCAAGCCACCTTATGTTTTCACACAGTAAACTTTCCTAAAACCCCTGGCCTTCCCCAAATTCCACACCATGTTGCAGTTACTCTACTTTCTATTTTCCCAAAGTCCTCCAAAATGTTTTTCCTTATATCTGTAGTTTTTCTCTTCCCCTATTTTCTCCTTCCCTTCCTAGATAATTTTTCACTAAGTAAATGAAATCTAAATATATCATCTTCTTACTGTTTACTTGTATCTCCACATATTTGGATTGAGAAGCAGACAAACAAAAGACCTTTAATACTGTGCAGGAAAGGGTGAAAAGGAAAGAGAATAAATTGCACTGATTCCTCAGCATTCATATTACTAAAGGTCTTTACATTATACTTTGAGATTAATACAATAATTTTAGTACTAATGACATCTCCTATAAACATCTATTACCTTTATAACTACTAAACCCCAAAAGATGAAACTCACAGTTTCTACTATGTCCATGGCTCTGTCTGGGGAAGTGCCCATCCCTTCTACCTCTGCTTCTTTGCTTTGGATCAGCTACTCAGGATGAAGCATGGCTTGACCAATAGATTTCATTCCTCATGGGAGGTAACAACTAGAGAGCTTTCACTATTCCTTGAGGTTTTAATGTCACTTGCATTAAGGGATCCTAAGCCTACATGCCCGCTTTCATGTGTAGCCAGGGACTATAGAAATACCAAAAATCAGATAGAAAATATCTAGCTCATTCACTTGCATCTTATGCAATGGGAGTGGGCTGGCTCCAAGAAACATTACCAAAGGCACTTTATCACTTAGCGGATCACATCCAAAAGCTGATAGCCAAAGCCAATGCTAAGGCCCAAACAATACCTAATGAATGGGAATAAAGAGCAGCAACACAACAGCAATCACAGCCTCATCAAGTTCCCCAAGACAGTTTAGGAGCCACTATCAAAAACTCATTGTTTCCTAACATCTCCTTAATAATCTTGAGTTCCAAAAAATTCTTGGAGGGATAACAAAGGAATGTAGCATGTGTCCCACTGGCCTCAATTGTACCTAAGGAAGAACCGGCAGAGCACAAAGTAAAAATAAAACTGAAATCATACCAAATCTCAACTTTCAAACACACAGACCTCAGAACTGCTGTTTCTTTTACACCACCACCACCATGTTTTGTGTTGTGTTTTTTTTTTTTTTTAAGTTTCTTATTGGATATGTTATGCCTTAATAAAATGGCCCAACATTTCTTGTTCTTTCAAAACTTTTACTTCTCCTAAGTAGACCAACATCAAATAAATGTAGCTGTAAAGATCAAAGCAACATATAATTGAAATATGTTTTGAAAAACAGTAAAGACTTTACAATAAAGACCAATGGTGTGCATAAAACTCATAGAAAGCATGCCAAGAAGAAAAAGGAAACTAGAGTATCTAGTGAGCTCCTCATTCCTAATTAGCACCAATTCCCTTAACCATTTCATTCATTCCTGCCAAGCTAAGTGCTTTTAAATGAGAAACATGCCTTAAAGGAAGAACATGCCTTTTAGCAATCACTCTTTGGAAATAGGACCTTTATAATGGTATAATTTCTGATACATTAAATAAAAGTCCTCATTATAGTCATCTAGGGAAAAAAAGACTTTACTCTTTATTCTATACTAAATGTAAAGGGTATTACAAAGAAATAAAGTTTTCCACTCAAGAGCTTGCAATTTGCAAGTGTCAATAAATCTTATTAAAACTCTTTTTATGATTCTCCATTTCTCTTGCAATTTGACAGTCTTAGGGACCAAGGGTTTGACTATAGAGCTCAAAACACTAGAAAAAGAACTTTCAATATTACAGAATATTTAACCACATGGAATAAAAATAAGTGAATAGTTAGGTACAAATATTTTTATTACACTTCTGATAACATTTAAACTAGTTCCTATGACCTATGAGGAACAAATTGATCTGACAACTTCTGCTCTCACACCTTTAGCCATATTGATTCCACTCTTAACATAATGTCTTCTTTCTGTTCCTTGATCTAGCCAAGAACATGCCTCCTTGAGTCCTTACCATTCAGGTCCTGGTGCCCCTACCCAGGAGGACCTTCCTGGATCATTTTATCTAAATGCAACACTCATTCTTTACTTCCTATCAGACTTCTGCTTTTATTACTTCAGCAGCAGCAGCCATTACTCTAATAGTCTAGTTCTTTTCCCCCTATTTATTGTTTCTCTCTCTCTCTCTCTCTCTCTCTCTCTCTCTCTCTCTCTCTCTCTCTCTCTCTCTCTTTCTCTCTTTCCCTCCCTCCCTCCCTCCCTTTTTTAATGCAACTGCTATAAGAGGAAGAGCCTTACATTTCCCAAGTCCAGTAAATCCTTGAAGAGTGCTTAAGATAAAATGGAGAAACATAAGACAAGGGCTAAATAGTTGGCTGACCCAGATAGAATTTACTCTGTGTGGGAGACAGGGTAGCTGGATGAAGGAATGACTTTGGCATGACTCATCATAGAGTTCCCATTTCATTTCCAGGTGGAGCATAGTGAGGAAGAGAGACTCTCTCTGTGTACTCAGCGCCAGAGATGTGACACAAATGGCTTTCTTCTCGAGCTTTGTTGGAAAACTTGGAATAAGGCAGCTCTTAGGTGGGAAAGGTCTGATGAAGGAAGCTATTCCTGAAACTGCCCTTTCCCTCCTTTCACCCTTTTTCTCCTTGTTTCTGCACATGGTACTGTGATCCTTGGAAGCTCTTAAGTCCATATTCACTATGCTAGCTGATCTCTAGAAGTGTAAACCCTTCACTGCTCAATAGTTATTGTAGAGAATGGCTTTTCTTTTTCTCATGTCAGTCAAGCAACTTATACTAAATATATCTGAGGAAGGAAAACCATGAAAGGATCTACCTACTTTATTTTTAATTGACTTAGCAGGCAAGCTTTAAATGTGTGGATCCAAGTTCTTTTCCCTTGTAAGTTTCCATCTGAGGTAGAAAAAGTGGATGTCACTGCCATAGCAGACTCTTCAGAGTTTTAGCTTGTGACAAATTTAGGTTGTTAAACTAGGGTATTGATTCCAGGACTGTCAGATAGTTGACAAGTATTTATTCTGCACCAACTATGCACTAAGCATAGATACTGGATAATGGGCAGAATCTGTGGGGTATACCTCATTATCAATACATTAATAATTTTAATGAATGAAGGAGAAAATATCACTGTCTTCATTGATGGCAACACATTTAAGAAAACTCAACCTCCATTCTTGATTTTGAAACCAAATTACTTAAGAAATAGGTATTGACATCTTTTTTAACATGAAAAAATTGAGACTCAGTGCTAAGATTTTAATTTTTAAAATTATTTCTATATTAAAAAAATCATTTAATGCTTCAGACAACTTTGGGAGGCAAGTCTTTTTTTTTTTCCTCATTAAAATGTTAATTCCAAGACTCAAATAGGTTTAGACACCTACCCCAGCATACAAAACTATGAAGTCAAGAACAAGAACCCAAACCTAGGCTTATGTGACTCCAAAAACATAGTCTTTTTAAAAAATATATTTTATTGATTTTTTACAGAGAGGAAGGGAAAGAGAGATAGAGAGCTAGAGACATTGATGAGAGATAAACATTGATCAGCTGCCTCCTGCACACCCCCTACTGGGGATGTGCCCGCAACCAAGGTACATGCCCTTGACCGGAATCGAACTTGGGACCTTTCAGTCTGCAGGCCGATGCTCTATCCACTGAGCCAAACAGGTTTTGACCAAAAACATAGTCTTTAGATTGATCATATTGCTTGCATGGTCACAATATGAATAAGATGATGTAAAATTATATTTAGTTGAAATTCTACCCAGGGAGTTACATAGGAGTTCAGAAGCCAACCTCCAACTGAACACATGTAAGATACTCTAAAAAAAAAAAAAAAATCTGAAATGTTAGCCCAGCTGGTATGGCTCAGTGGCTGTCAACCTATGAACCTATGGTTTGATTCCCAGGCGGGGCATATGACCAGATTGCAGTCAATGACTCTTTCTCATCATTGAGGTCTCTATTTCTCTCTCCTTCTCCTTCCCTCTATGAAATCAATAAAAGTATATTTATAAAACCTGAAATGTTATAAGTGTTGGCTTGATATAGGACATTGTGTTAACTCTACTGAAAAGTTATCTAAGGAAAAATCTGTATTTAGAGTACATAAGGTCAATGCTCAGTTGAACCAACCTAGTGGTGATCACTAGTTGCTGACCTAACTCCCAGTTCTCCTCTTCTGTCTCAGTGGAAATCTAGATTATTTTTCACAGTTTTTGGTTAGCTATAGTTATAGAACAGATCTACCAATGGGAAAACAGAAATGAAGTGAATCATTTCCAGACATAGCCATAAACCTCCTAGATGTTTTTCCCATACTCCTTTCCCTATACAACTGGCCAAAATGTAGATGACCTTGAAAGAAATACATTGAAGATAGCAGAGATCTTCCCCAGTGGACAGTGTGCAAGAGAACTACCCACTGCTTTTCACCTAATACTGTTACTGAGAAATAAATGCTTTCTTGTAGCTATTTTACAACAGTGTCTGGCCTGTGTTAACAAACACAGCTAGATGGCATCAGACTTGTTGAGCTGTAGAGAAGACTAATATTTCCCCAAGTTTTGGCTCAGCATCTTCTCCTCCTCAATATCTTTCTTTATCACCTTTGGCACTTCCACTATAGAGCTTTCCTAGTTTCTGCAAAATTTCCCTTACCTCAGAGGGGATATTTCATAGTCTTCTAAAATTTTCTGTTTTGGGTTTCAGAAGCATAGAGCAAATTAACCTTTTGAACTCTTATTTGAGCAAATGCCAGGAGAATTCCATCCACTAGGTGCCCCAGAAAGGCCTGACCTTGGCCCTGAATACATTTCTCTACCTTGCTTAGTTTTCCTGAGTAATCTCTGCTAGGGATTTTTCTGTTTCAAGTGTGGATGATGCTTCCTCTCTTAAAGATGCTAATCTGAGACTTGCTTTGGCACATAGTAGACATTCAACACATATTTCATAAATATTTTTTATCCTTTATGCCTTTAATAAAATTGAGTTAAAATTATAAAGCTATGAGTTGCATATCAAAACAACATCATACCCAAAGTAAGGCTAACCCACAAAATCTCAAAAATTTACACAAATAGCCCTAACCTGTTTGGCTCAGTAGATAGAGTGTCAACCTGCGGACTGAAAGGTCCCAGGTTCGATTCCGGTCAAGGGCATGTACCTTGGTTGCAGGCACATCCCCAGTGGGACGTGTGCAGGAGGCAGCTGATCAATGTTTCTCTCTCATTTATGTTTCTAACTTTCTATCCCTCTCCCTTCCTCTCTGTAAAAAAAAAAAATCAATAAAACATATTTAAAAATTTACACAAACGCATAACCAGGGTAGTTCAGTGGTTGAGCATTGACTTATGAATCAATTCCAGGTCAGGACACATGCCTGAGTTGCAGAATTTATCCCAGATGTGGGGCATGCAGGAGGCGGCTGATTAATGATTATCTCTCATCATTGATGTTTCTATCTCTCTCTCCCTCTCCCTTTCTCTTTGAAACCAATGAAAATACTTAAAAATAAAATAAAAAGGGTGTGCTAAACAAATTAGCAGTAAAAACTATTTTTAAAAAATTTACGCAAAGGTCAAAGAAGTATACCTGCCTTACTCAACTGCAGTCCAGTCAATTTGATTATCTTAAACAAACAAACAAACAAAAAACCTCATAGGTGAAATTCATAGGGTCAGAGTGATGTGATGTTCTTTATCTTTTATTAAAACACATGGGCTCAGACAGTTGGCCGTTTTTTGGCATCTGTGTGGAAAGCAAACTGAGTATCATATACTTGTCCAAATTGGTTTATCTGAAAACAGTTTATCTTAATGTGTGCCCACTCTTCATTTTAAAAAATTGAATGAAATATTACTTCTGGCTACTTTTAATTTCAAGTGAATAAAGGACAGAATGAGACAATAAAAAGGTCATCTAAAAGTATGGTGGATACATAGCATTAGGCATTAGTATGAATGTTAGTTGTTTTGACCCTACATTTCTACTCTTAAGGTTTAGGTTCACAGATTTCCCTATGGGATAGTGTTGTTTTGTTGTTCGTTTTTATAGCTTTGTGGGCTATCACTCTACTTGAATTTAGTGACTTATTTGAAGCCTAAAAGCCTCTCCTTCCCCAGTTGAAAGCAATTGCAAACATTCTGCCACCTTTCCTACTTCTACTGCTTATTATGGACACCATGCTGGACCTTAGGACCAACTTTTACAGCACATTCCTTTCTTTTCCAGACAACACAATCCCTCTGGATGTATTCAGAATATAAAAACCCTGATCATTAGCACTGTTTCCAATTCAGGAATTTTAAACATCTACAAGTTGAAGTTTTATCTACAGAGAATGGTTGCACTCTACTTCCATTTCTTGTAGTTTATTTTTTTTATCAAAAGAGAGAAGAATTTGACTCCATATATTATAGTCGTCCAAATAAAACCCTCCATACAACAAAACCCCTCAAGCAAAAACAAACAAACAAAAAAAGAGGAATGAGACTCAGGAAAGAATATGGTTGGCATTTATATCCATTATCAAGTTTCTTAGAAGCTTCTCACTAAATCTATTCACTCAGCAGCTTTCTTATATAGTAAAATTTTTGTACTGAGAGGCACAATGTAACAATCAAATAATAGGTCAAAGCAGTAAGCTTTTACAGCACAACATTTCAGCAAGAAGCATGTTTCTCTCCGTATAGGGACCCACCACCATGTAGAAATCAGTGATAGAATGGTCTCCTATTTCAGATCAGGGAGCAAAGTTTTCCAACAGAGGTCTGACTACCCTTGCATGAGACTTCCATCAAATAAAACCACATGTATGGTTGCTATATGCAACTGCCATGCAATAGAAATATAATGGGAGCCATAGATGGCATTACTGTTAACAGTATATTTGATGTAGCCCAACATATCCAAAATACAATAATTTCAATATGTAATCAGTATTTTAGAATGTATTAATGGGCAATTTTACATGCTTTTTTTCAAATGAAGTTTTTAAAACCTGTTGTGTGTTTTATACTTACAGTGTACCTCAATTTGGATGACCGTATTCCATGTGGCTAGAGGTACCATATTGGACAGCCAAGCTTCATACGCTTTAAGCTTTATTTGAACACAATATCACATGCCACCCTCCTGAAATGCTCCACATTACCACTTAAATCTTCACTTACCCAGCTCTGTTCACACTCAGAGCTCAGAACTAGTTACTCAGCACATATTTACTGAGGACACACCTTGGTCTGGGCAGTGTTCTAGGAGCAGGGGATAAAAACAAGGTCAAGTCTCTGCCCTTGAAAGCACAGCCAATCCAAACATCACTTACCCAGAGAAACCTGTCCTGATGCCTTGATAAAGATAATCTGTTCCTCTGCCATATGCTTTCACATACTATTGATACTTCATAGTATATTTTCTAGTTTAAATTATTTCCTCAATATTTGTCTTTTTTTATATAATAGACTGCAAAGATCCATGTAAGTAAAGACAAACCTGTTTTATTCAGTGCTGCATCCTAAAGCTTACCCAGAACAGTCAGTGTCTGGCACAGAGCATATGTAAGAAAATGCTTGTGGAATATAAGGGAAGAGAGAGGGAGAAAGGGAAGGAGAGAGAGATTGGGATATGCATTGGTGATAGGTGAGAACACTCTTTCCAAATATCAGCAATGCTCATTAGCTAAATGGCAAAGCCAGCTACCGTAATTTACCACCCTCTCCCTTATTTATAGGCAGCCCTTTCTGATTTCTTCCAAATTCCTGAGCATTGGGACTCCATACATTGTATTTCATCTGCTCTTTTCCTGGATTTATTTCAACAACATTTCAAATCTGGATATGACCTAAAGATATGGATGAAGGGGCTATATATTTTATAGTCACTCCAGTAAATTTTAAAAACTTTCCTTCCCAGTTTGCATTGTATCATATGCATTCGTAAGAATATAAATGGGTTTCATCGCTGTCCTTTGCCAAGGATCAACAGCATGTGAGCAGTCCACACTCAGCTCTAATTATAAAGATATGTGGGCATTTCCCCACAAGTGGCTAGTGGCCTAGTCACTCTGACTGATTTAATTCATGGATGGCCAGAATAGCTTTGTGGAGCTAACTTTTTGCTTTCATTTCAGCTAGCACATACATATGCATATCAGGCATTTTTAAATTTATGTTTCCGTCCAGAGCTTTGAAATGCTTCATGATATATATTGGGTTTTCAAATCTCTTTCCTCCAAATCCATATTTTACTCACTCCCTCATTTACTCCATCAATCTATGCATGCAGCTAAGTTTGTCAATGTCCTGCTAAAACTGTTTGCAGCCCTCCATTCCCACCAAAGCTCACATCGCATTAGTGCAGGTTTTGCTGATACTGAAATTCATGATAAGGCATGGAAGCAACAGGTGATCAGTTGCTTCTTCTGCTTCTAGGAAGAACATGTGTTTTCACTGTGGTCCAGGTGCCACAGCAGAGACATCACAAGAGATCTTGTTAGAAAGGCAAATCTTCAGGGGTCTCCCCACACCTACTAAATCAGAGGATATGGGGAAGGAACCCAGGAATCTGTGTTTTCTGGAACCTTCCAGGGAATTCTGATGCACATGCTATTACACAGTTTAAAATCCACTACTCTCAGCCAGTCTCTTGCTCTGTGGCTGTGGGGATATTATCAAAGAGACAAAAGTGAATAACCCATTGTGTACTTACTTCCAGAAGCTCAATGTGGTATCATGATAGAGAAATTTATTTATAGGGCACCTTTACATCTTAGGGTGATTTAAAAAAAACAAATCTATAAAACTACCCAGTAGACATGGCTCAGTGATTGAGCATTGACCTATGGATCAGGAGGTCACAGTTTGATTCTCAGTCAGGGCATGTGCCTGGGTTGTGGGCTTGATGCCCAGTGTAGGGCATGCAAGGGGCAGCAGATGAATGACTCTCTCTTATCATTGATGTTTCTCTCTTTCCTTCTTTCTTCCTCTCTGAAATCAATAAAAATATATTTTTAAAAATTATAAACTAAAATAAAATTTACAAAGAATGCCACAAGCAGTAATAAAACAAGAAACTCATAAAAGTGAAAATCTGTCCAATGTCATTGTAAAGGGGAAAAGTAGGGGGCGCTATTTTGAATTCTACCACTTCTGAAAGTGAAACATAAGTTGTCTTTCTGTTCTTGTTTACAGTATTTTTAGATGGCCTTCTGCATGCTATGCTTTCTTTTAGACATATTGCCAACTTCTTGTATTTGTCATCTGGTTTTGGAAATGAAGTTTCTCGTGATTTTTTAAGCATTTCACCATTTCAATTGGCACATTGATGCTTGCTACATCTGGATGTTCCTATGATGGGATGGACTTAGAATCTACATTTAAAAGCATATCGAATAACTACCGATATTTAATTCCATTTTCCTTCAAAAAGAAAAGGAAACCATTAAAGGTTCTACAGCCATCTTCCATGCTACCCCCTAAATTAAATTTCCTGTTTGAAAGACTATTCTAGGATTTGTCAGGCTTCACATTTTCAAATTTAAATTCAAAGGAGAAGAAAGGAAGGCTATGGAATGAAATGATTTGTCCCAGGGGCTTTTTTTTTTTTTTTTTTTTTTTTTTTTTTTTTTTTTTTAACCAGCAGATAAACTGAGAATCACTGGGGGCGGGTGAGGGGGCTGGTAAGAAGAGGGATTGTATGAGTCGGCTGTTAACCTCATCTTATTTTCTCATGTGATTACATATTGCTTTGGGGTTTTTATTTCAAGTAGCAATCATGTGCTATTTTTTCCCCCTCCAATACAAATGTATTCTAGATGGCTCGGATATCGTTTTAATTCTTTTTAATAAAAATCATTTCCCACCCTTATACTTTGACCGTGTTTCCCCAAAAGGTTCAATCTATTAAACCAAAGTACCCTTTCATCCTCAAATGGCTAAATGACTTCAGAAAGTCCACGTCACACTGGGCAGGATCAGGCTGTGCAGGCTGGGAGGCTGTCTGAGGGCATGAACCTGGGCATCCAATCGCACAGGCTTGAATTTAGCGCTGTCACTCACTTCCTGGATGACCTGAGCAATTCCTTAAATCCGTGTCAGAGCTTCGTCATCTATAATAAGTGCATAATTTATTTAGCTCTTGAATTGTTGTTAGGGAGGATTAAATAAGTCAGGGCATGGTGCCTAATACATAATACAAGATATGTATTGATGATATTTCAATAGAACTGGTTCATCTCTGAAATGATGTCTTGATAAGAAGCTCTTTCAGTGAAGCAGTTCCATAAACTTGTCAAAATAAATGATGTACACATGATTGGACAAACAGTGGTGGGCCCAAGGAGATTCTAGAAGGGGGTTCTCTTGGGAATCCAGAAATAGGAATCACTACATTCCGGCCTTTCAAGCATTCCTACCTACAGGTGCCCTCCCCCTCCTGCTCCTCTCACATCTCGTGCCAGCACTACAAGATGACCCCACCATCATCTATACACACACATAAGCAGACGAGTTCCCACTGTTCATGGGTTTGTAGGCAAATCAGAAATCTCTTCTGATTTCTTTCCCCACCTAATGGAGAAGGGGTGCCTTGTGATACCACACAAAATTGGTGTTTCTTGTTCTAAAGAACTCTGAAGGGGCTGGGTGGGAGAAGGCAGAGAGGGTGAGTGGAAGAAGGCAGAGAGTGTAGGTGGGGTGCATCTGTAATACTGTCAATAATGAAAACAAAAAAAATAATCTTACAAATAAGGAGATAAACCTCCAGGTCTACTTCCTTTGTTGGACAGTTAGAATAAATTTAACTTGTCAAATTTAACTTAATAATTATGCCTTTTACTTTTCTTTTTAAATATATGGATACTTAATATATACTTGGTACCAAAATATAAAAATAAAATCTAATAGACTAAAGATTTATGTTAGAAATACAAGTGTATACTATATTCTTTTATATATTATATATACTATAAATCTACATTTAAGTATATATCCATTTATATATTTCATATAATAGATGCGTAAAATTTATAAAAACCAGTGACTGCTCATTGTAGAAAATATTCTGCATGGCTATATGAATACTTCTACCTATACATTTATAGTATTACACTAATACAAAATTTGGGTATACATAGCCCATTGTACTTATTTATTAGGGTTTATTGAGGTACCAGTAATAGCAACACTCTCTTCTCCTCTTTAATCCTAAACTAATTAAGAAGCAGTCAAAAGCTGTAGAGTATTAAATGGGGAGCCTATGTCACTACTCCTCTCTTTCCATAAAAAGAAACTTGCATTGCCAATGCCAAGGTTACTTGTCCCTGGGCGGAGTAACTTGCCTGCTTAGTGAACAGTGGGAAAGGAAGTGCACACAGTAAGCTTCCTCCAGCCACGCAGGGAGGCCTGGCAGCCTCCAATCTACTTGGGCCCCACAGCCTGCTTTTCATTGGAGGAGGGAAATGCCAAGGGGGACAAGAACTATTATCAGGAAGCTGCTATTTTGATCTCCATTATCTGTCTCCCTCTGCTGGTTTCTTCTTCAAGTTGGGGATAAACTTGGGCTATCCTTTGATCCTTCCTGTGTCCTTTGAAAGACCCAAAATACAATTCTATAATTTGCTTGTTGCCCTTAACATATTGAGAATTATTTTTCTTAGTCGTTAAATATTCCTTCTCCTAAAACATCATCTTCAATGGCTATTTGGTGTTTTTATTGTATGATGCTCCATAGCTTATTGAAGCAGTCTCCTATTAATAGATAATTTTTAAAACTAAGTTAATGTAAAAAAAAATACAAACATATGCTATTTTTCCTATGCCATGCTTTTCATTCCCTGAAGATGTATTACTATAAAAAGGCTGCCTGGGTCAGCATACACCAACATTTTAAATTATGGTTTGTTTTGCTTTATGTATACAGTGCCAAGCTGCCCTCCAGGGAGCCTGGGTCATTTTATGCTCCCTGTGCCTGGAGGGAAAGAGACCTGCGTGCACCCTCCCTAGAACTAAGGAATGGGATTAAAATCATAGGGCAGAGTTCCTTCCTGTGGTTTGGCAGGCTTCAGGTTGCAGAAAGGGGTCAGGTGCATCCTTGGTTGGCATTGTCCCATTTCACTGAGATTTGCTCAAGTGTGAAATGGCAGATTTCCTTAAATTAAGTTCCCTAATCTCTTGACATTACACAGATTAGCATTTAAGCACCCATTTTGGGATGAAGATAAAGGCAAACAACATTGCTCATGTACATGTGAGGGAGGAGAGGGGCAGAAACCGAGGAAACCAGCTGAGGAATGACAATGGCAACTAAGAATCTGGCACCAGGATAGAGCCAGCAGTGGCTCTATCCTGGTGCTGGCTATAATTGGAACCGATTTTGTAAGAAAATAGGTATCCCCCTGCATTTTTCAGTGTTTGTTTTTCCCCTCCCCTTTTGGTGAGACTTTTCAGAACCCTGGATAAAGTTGACATTTGCTTCCCATGAAACTCCTTAAAAATACAACAGGCAGTTAGGAGGACACAAATAAATACAACACGATGTTGGCCACAGGATGGCACTCTGGGTGCATACAAGTGCAAGAGCGCCCTTCTGCCCTGGAAAGGGGCTCTCTGTCCCCTGGGAGGCTCTGAGAATCACTACTCACAGCCCCACCTAAAGTCCAACTAAAAGCCAGCACCTAAGGAGGGAGGAGTTCACAGTGACTCAGGAGTGAGGGGCCTTTTCTCCATTCACAATACTTGGGGCTCTCTCAGTGTGTTTGTGTCCAAATGGGAGGGAAACCCTAGATCACCTGACCTCTCCTGCTTCTCCCTTCCTTGAGGGTTAGGCTGTGGAGATCAAAAGTATTCCTATTGCTTCATAGGAAGCAGATCCATCTTGGAGATGAATTCATCGGGAAATGAAACATTGAATCAAATGTTAAAATGCATTTCATTATCATTAGTAGTTCCAAGCACCCAAAACATTAGTATTGATTTTCTTTCAATATAATGAATATCCCACTGTGTGTGAGCGAGGTTAACATGTTCTAAAGCAGTTGCAGGTAAATCATATAGGAGTTTTTTCCCCCATATTCAGAAAATTGACGTCATCTTTATTATTATGGTTATTATCATGATTATTGTTTATCAGTCAAGTGTATTGTAAAAAGAAAAGTATCCATAAGCTTTAAATGTGAAGACTTCTGATGCAATCACCAGAACATAAAGAGAAGATGTGAAGAATTACGTAAATCCTTGGCAGACAACAGGTGCTTGGGCATTTAACTAAATCTTCAGTAAACAATAAATAACAGTAAAAAGATTTAGATTAACATCACATCGACAATTTTCACTGATGGAAAGAAAGAGGAAGGCATCCTAGGCAAGGTCATGGGGGAGGGGTGTGGATAAGAAGAAGATAGTGTGGGTTCAAAGTGAACTCCTGTCAAGGAGTAACCAGAAAATAATTCAATGTGTTAAGTATGACAAAACAACAGAAAGCCTTGAATGCCAAGCTGTAGGTTTTTGTGGAAGTGCCCAAGACATAGCACAAAGGCCCTGAGCAGGGATGCTGTGTGCTGGAGATCGATCAGGTATCAGTGCAAAAAGACTGGCTTAGGAACAAGGTGAGAGGCAGAGGGGAAGCAGAAGGCATGGAATGTGTGCGGAGGATAACTGTAGTTGATTAATGTAACGGGCTCAGGCGAGAATGGAAATGGAGAAAAATCTGCAGGTTAGAGCGAGCCTGGGAGAAATATGGACTGTCCAGACCAGGTGACTAAATGAAACTAGCAATTCAGCCTTCAAACTCACACCTTCAGCTATCCCAGCATCTGAACACAATCTCCAGTCCCTTCTGCTCTCTACAATAATTCCTTGAGCTCATTGCCAAGGACCCATTTTTCTTTTTCTGTAGTCCCCTGCAGTATTCATTCATTTTCCTGCTCCACAGAGAGTCATCTTTAGAAAATGTTCACGTCCCTTCCCCTCAAATTATTTGGCAAAACCCTGGATGAACTCCATCCAGCCATCAGGTTGTCCCCACCCCGACTGCATCCATGCAGATTAATAGTGATGAGGCTTATACAACCAGACAGAAGGTGTAAATCCAAAAGACATGACCTGAGATGGCACAGAAATTTTACTACATGTTTTTGCCATGCTCTATCTCAGCAATGATGGCAAGCATGTTCATATGCCCCCCTTCCTTTCATCTGATAATCTTACCTCATCCTCTTTATATGTGGGTGTTCATGTGTGTGTTTATTGATTTTAGAGAAAAAAAAGGGTGAGGGATAGAGAGACAGAAATATCAATGAGAAACATTCATCACTAGCCTCCTGCAGTTCCCTAATGGAAATTGAGCAGCAACATGGGCATTTGCCCTGATTGGGAATTGAACCAATGACCTCCTGGCTCATAGGTTGACACTTAACCATTAAGCCATACCAGTTGGGCATTGCATTATTCTCTTTAAGAATCTCTAGAAACTGTGATATGGGAACTTTACCCCAAATCTAGAAACCCACATGTCTGCATCCATTTTTTTCCTGCTCTCTTATCACATTGGGGGGAAAAATTCTTCCATTAAATGCCAAAACTTTTACATGTGCACTGGATTTGAGCCCTGCCCCATCTTAAAAATGCTAATTGACTGCCACACCCTCAAAGATGGTGGTGCCCATAGCCACAAGAAAGCAGCACCTAGTCCCCTCAGCCTTGCAGGGATAGCAGGCATATGGCAAAGCTGGGCCCATGCACCTGCCACTGGAGTGCCCCAGTCCCCTCAGTCCCCCAACTGCCCAGGACTGGCCCAAGGCACAGGCAAGCCTTGGATGGCAGCTGCCCAGCCAACACCTGAGGCACAGGGAAGCCTTGGATGGGGCTGCCCAGCCAGGTAACCAGGGTTGATGATCTGCAAGCCAAAGGGAGAAGCCCTCAGTAGAAGCTATCCGAGCTTAGGTTTTAGACATTGTGACCCAAGTCTTCAAACACTTATTTGTTTTGAAATGTATCAGGGACCCACTTCTGCCAACTTTCATCAACCTTCCCTGCTATGTTCATGGAATAACTCTTTCACAAGAGCCCACAATTGTGATGTGTCATGATGGGTAAAAATCTGGTACACATATACAATGGAATACTACTCGGCCATAAAAAAGATGTACTGCCATTTGCAACAACAGAGATGGATCTTAATGCCAAGCGAAATAAGTCAGACAAAAAAGGCAAGAACCATACAATTTCATTCATGCGTGGGGTATAAAACTGAAAGCAACAAATGAACAAACAAGACAGACAAACAAAAACTCCCAGACAGACAGAAAACAGTATGGCAGTTATCAGAGGGGAAGGAGGGTGAGGGGAGGCAGTAAAAAAAAAAAGAGGGTCAAATACACAGTGATGGAAGATTTGACTTTGGGTGGTAAATACCCAATGCCATGTGTAGATGATATATTGAAGAACTGCACACTTAAAACTATATATATTCTTTTACACCTTAACCAATAAAGAAATTAAAAAATTACAACACCTATATACTTTTATTAACCAATGTCATCCCAATAAATCTAATTTTTAAAAACAAGTTGTTCTTTTCAAGTATTCTTACTTTTAAGGGTTGTGTTATTGCTGATTTTCGCTTTAAAGTAGTCTGTGGCTTTATTCTGCCTGTGCATAGCACCGTCTTGATGAAACAGTGTAGCCTGGCCTTTAAAAAATGATGACAAAAAAGCCTCAGTTGTTGAGCCTTCAAAAACTTCCCCGCCTCAAGGACATGTTCTTCACTGTTACCATAATGAAGTCCCTCAGCTCTGGGAGTTAGAGAGGAGAGGAAGAAAAATAAAGGATGATCCAAAAGCTAGAGGAAAAGAGCAAAGAAACTTCTGTTTGAAAAAGAATTTTGAAAATTGGATTTGTTTGCCCTTAGCCTGGGTGTGAGGCCTTATTAGGAACTGAAGTCCTTGTGTTTTATCTGGAAACACACAGACAGAGCTGGACTTAGCTACTCCAGGGAGCTCACCTCCTGCATTATTTCCAACTCTCCACTTACTACAGTTAGGCCAGCTCTTTTCTGTGTCCCGTGTTCTGTCAGATATTTTAAAGTGCTCTTTACTCGCTTGACAGAAAGCACCTGGGCTCTCAAGAATGTTCTCATGGATTTTTTAGCCAGGCTCACATAAAAATCATAAGGTTTTTTTAAGTACCATTTCACTTTCTGATATAATTGTTTATAAATTTTCAGATCACTTTCTAAATCATGTCCCTCATGTCAGACTGTGTTCTGTGGGGTAAAAAAAAGATTTTTTTTTTTTTTAAAGAAATCATGCTTCCTTCTCATAGTCATTGATGCTAGCTTTCAATCTTAGTGGAGACCTTTTCTGTTGAGTCACTCTAAAAACAACTCCTTCTAAATGCTTCTTATACTTAGTGGGGAAATGAAATGAAGTACTTACTTAGCATATTAAGTGACTACATTACATGTTTAACAAGCGTTTTTGTTATTTTTTTAATGGAAAATTGTTAAACACAATTTCACTCTCAAATAATTGTAACAAAGCAAATTTTGCTTTTAGCCTGAAGTGTAATAAAGGCTCTGAGAAACAGTCACCCGAAGGAGGGGGTTGCAATCCCGGTGGAAATGCTGACCCCCTTCGCAAATAGATGTAATTTCATAAACAGGTGAGGGCTTTCAGCCTCCTTAAACCATAGATTTCCAACTGGATTCCTGCTTGCTAGTTTCAGGCATTGCTATAAACACATTTAACAACAAAGAGAAGGGGGGGGGATTATTAATATTTTGCTAAAACCCATAGTTACACATGCAATCACATGGCCTTCTGTTTTTAAAAAAAAAAAAAGTGTTTGAGTACATCTGCATGGGCAGACAGCTAACTGCAGTTACACTGACTTGTAGGAAAATATTTATCTAATTCCTCCACAAACAGCAAGGTCAGGCTTTTGCATCCTGCCTTCCCTCTCAAGCTTGCAACCTCGCAGCCCACGTGCCGAACTCACAGAGCGGTTATTGTTGCTGTCGCTGATCTGGCACTTAGCATATGCTACCTGGCATTGTTAATTATCTTCTTTATGTACATGTATTATCTGTCCAAGTAGCGGATTCTCCTTGACTGGAAGGACAATATCTTCGGCTATTTTATAGCTCCTGCACATAGCAACGTACTCTTGGCTGGAGCAGGTTTTCAGCATATGCTTCAGGATGAGCAAGGTGATAATGTAATAAAGGAGAGACATTATTCAATCTGCCCCGTGACACCAGGCGACTGGGACCTGTTCTGCTATTGTCTACCAGTGAGTTCTGTATATTGTGGGACCTTAGCACATGTTTGGAAGAATGTAGGCAATGTTCTCTCAGTCCAGGGAAGCTGGTATCCTGCTTTTGAACTAATTCATGTTACATTTCTTTATACATTTTCTTCTTCTAACAGGTTCTTCCTCATGGAACACTTTTGTCAGTGGTTTGCCATCTGGCTTTATATCCGAATTACTTGACAAGCTTTGTAAAATGAACATGCCAGGGCCCCACCCAAAATTAAAATATCAGAATATTTGGAGAACATCCAATAGTTTCTAGTTTTATAATACTAGTGATTCTGACATGCAGCCAGGTTTTAAAATCATTAAAAATTCTACTCAAAGACTATTTTCTTGCTAATGTGTAGCCTTTGTCCCTCACCTAAACTATACCCAGACTTTATATATTATTATAAAACACATGAAATAATGGTCCATGCAAAGAGAGGAGAGAGATCAACTGTATATAACTTGTGAGTGTATGTGTCCATATATCTCATTGCCCACATTGTTTAAAAAAAAAATTCTTTTGAGTCAGCTTTCAGAATAATTTGAGAGTAAAATAAATATCCAGGGAGTTAAAACTAAACAAATACAAGCGTAGAAAATAAATAACTGAAGGTATGAGGGTGATGTTTGCAAACAGAGAAGTACAATGTCCTGTTTAAAGGCTTAAGGCAGGCCATGGATTTGTTGGAAGTCTGCATTCTCTCGCAGCCAAAGCAAGGGACACACACCATCTTCAGACGGTAAAAGCAGTTCATGCTTCCAGACAGCGATGAAGCTTTATAAAGAGGAAGAGGGTTAGCTGGGATAGTCATCTCCCAAGAGTCATTGCTGTACACAACAGTGCATTTTCTCCCACTGTTTCTCAGTGTTTCCATCAGTATAGTCTGCTAGCATCTTGACAAAACACAATTTGGCAAAAGTGATTCTGCAAGGAGCCTAAACTGTACAATTATCCAGAAATTTTAGAGAATCAATGCCCTTCATTGAGTCCTCTTTAAATATTTTTGCTTGTGATTTCTGGTTTGGATAACAATTTGGAAGAGTTTAAAATGATCTTCAGATAGGAGGGCCTGGTATATCCATATTCTCTATTGCTAATTCAGGGCACGCTCATTTGTTTGACCATCACCTGTACAGACAGATAGCTCTGGCCTTTTGATTAAAAATAAAAATCCAAATAAAGACAGTGCTTGAAATGCTGCAAGCCCATCTCTGGTGGCAACTGGGAAAAGGTTTCTTTATGCTGGGCCTAATTTTTCCTCAGAAAACAGTTTTTAGTGAGGTTTAATTTGAAATAAATAGTGCTTACTTACTAAGTAACCCAATACACTCTAGAGCTGAGTTATGCACCAAAATCTCCCTTAAATATGAATTTCAATAAACCATTGTGTTTGTGTCCTTACCAGAGTTTCAAATAGCACTCTAGAGGTGCTGGTCACCCTGAACCTGCCTACAATACCTAGTCATGTGGAATATGTGCTTCTGTAATGAGTACACTTATTCTGAAGTTAAACCAAAAGGACAGAATTTAGATGCAGAGAAGAAGCCAGCTCTCGAGCGCAGGATTCCTGGAAACCTGGTTTTCTGCCTCCCACCAATTACAGGTGGCCTGGCCTAGAAGGAATCCACCTCTCCTCACATGCAAAAACCAGTGTTTTACTTGGTTTCACAGTGTTGCTTAGCATTGTTGCTAAAATTAAATGTGTGAATGTCGATGAACAGTTTTTCTAATGTTGAAACTGCTTGCTAATTGCAGGTATTTGTTCTTCCTTGCGTTCTTTAAGGGTGCTAGCACAGGGACTGAAGAGGAAGGCTTGATCTCTAAGGAATCTAATAGAAAGCAGCCACCAGGAACCCTCATCTCCCCATCTCTCTTCACTTTTACACACAAATTCAAGGGTGGCTCTATTTTCAGAGTTCTCCCCTTATTAGCTCAGTCTTAGGCATACACACAAAATATATCACTTCGGCATCATGACTCCAGAACATTCTTCTCATCACTTTGATTTTCACTTTCCATATGTGGCCATGGATGTGTGTTTATTATGAACCACAGTATTCATTATAGGCACCGCTAGCTATCACATGCCTTTCCAACTCTTGCCCACAACTAGGCTGTAAGCCCTAGCAATCATGCCATCCAGGTAGAGGCGGCATCCCTAAGTCCTTGTAACTCTGTCATGCACAGTAGGTGTTCAATAAAGAGCAATGGCTTATTATTTGGTTCCTGTATTATTATTTCCATTTTTCAGGTGTAGACACTGAGGCCCCAAGAGGTGGTATCCTTTGTCCAATGTAAGGAGGCTAACACCTGGCAGGGTTGAGAATTGAGCCCAGCCCTGTAGAGCTGGCATGGCCCTACTGTGTATCACCTGCTCTATCTATAGGTGAGGCAGAGACACTCTGAGGTGCCCTTGTTGCAGCTCAGGGCTTCATGGGTCTCACATCAGTTCGTATTTGTGACATAGTAACTGGATTTATATGTGTCAGTAAAGTAAAGTGAGCGATGCTTTTGGTTTGGCTTTAAAAATACATCATCTTTTCATTTTTAAAAAAATTATACTTCCTATTATATCCTTGCACACTGAAGCTGAAATGTCCAAAAATTGACTCTTAGCTGTCTTGTGATTAAAAAGAAAGAATCTAACCCTATTGGCCATAAGAATCACAGTGTCTATAAACCACCAAAAAAGACCTGTGCCTTTTTCTTTTAAGAGAAGCATTTCTTTTTCTTATATTGAGTCTTTTCTTTCTTTCACGAGCTATAATAAAGAAATGCTATCCTCTTCTGCACCCTTGATGTGGGGGAAACACACACTGGAATTAGCTCCAGTCCAGTCTAGAGGTCTCTGTAAATATCCACCTGAGCCAAATGCTTGCACTTCCAAGTTCTGGCCTGATTTGGAGGGATGGTTCTCTTACTACACACTCAAATCCTATCTCCTTAGTGCGGAAAAACAAGATTTCATGCACAATCAAGTTTATCTACCCCAAATCAATAAAAGCATTAAAACAGATATAAAAGAAATACAGTTAACCAATTTAAATATTATTGAAAGTCTTGTAGAGCTACAGATATGCTGAATGTGAAATTTCCTAGTTAAAAGGTGTGTGGAAAGCGTTTCAGGCAACACTAGAATGCTTTCAAACTATGCTCAGCCACTTATGAAAACTATTCAGGTGCTTCCCCTAATCTGAAAGGGAGTGCTTTTTCATAGCATTAGTTTTATAATGAGGCTTTTCAGGCAAATTTCAAAGGGTGCATGGTTCACATGCTTTAAACTAAATTCGCTCATAATTTAGCATCTGACAAAAGCTAATGCTTAATTGTCTCTAAAGAGGCAATAGAAGGAAAACATTTGCCTTATTCACAAACATGGAGCTCAACAGTGGGGCTCCCTCTCATTACCACCCTTCCCTAATTTCCACAGGTACAATGGCTCCATAAAGAGCTGGCCATGAGGAGACTGGGGACACAGGTGCCAGGGTGACTCCTGCCACTCCTGGTCTGAACACCCTCAGGGATCAAGAAGGGATCCAGATTTGCAATCGATGTCAACCTGGGATACTGGCTGATGCCCTGAGCCAAGACATGTACATTTGCTGAGCTCCACCCAAGTCTCTCAATGGCAAAATGAGGAGACATCATCCATGCATGGGCCACTCCCTATGTGCCTTCGGAGTAGTGAATTAAACACCCCGTGCCTCAACTACATCATCTGTAAAATAGTGACAACTTTAGTACAATCCTCCTAGGGCTCTAGTATTGAGTTTCCACACACAAATAATGTAGAAAAACATCCAGTTCCTATAAGAAAGTGCTATACGCACCTGAAGTGCTATTATTCTTAGTGTTATTATTACATTCTTCCCAACTCTTGTATTTTTAGACTCTCGGAAAAGCAACCACCTGTTCTCTTGCTTTTCTTCAATTATTGTCCTTCCTGTGTGTCATTCAATTGGTGGCATTCTTTAATTCTTTATTTTTCCTTTCATCCTAGAACTTCTGCCACCTTTAAGGCACAGATGCCTTCTAGGATGAGGAGTATAAGGGAGAGGGGACCTTTTTAAACAATGGCATCAAGGAAGATTACAACCACAACAGTGGAAAGACTGTGTTTTAATAAACAATGACAGGAGAAAACCCTTTTGGGAAATGAAACTTTCTTAACCTACCCAATCCTGAGAAAACTGTAGAAATAAGCAAATCGGGGGGGGGGGGGGGGGTCTAAGACAGAAAGAAATCTTGCTCTTGTAAACCTTTTAAAATCGCAAGTACTTTTCATAATCGTGACACTTAGCACTGTCTGATAGTATCTTTTATTGATTCTCAGGTTTTAAGACAATAATCATTACATCATTATCTGCAGCCTAAGCAGTGTAGCGTAACCTCCTAATTAGGATAAAGAGCAGAGCCAGGAGTGGTCCCAGCAAGTCCCAACAAGTCAATATTTGTAATAAAGATTAATTTTTAAAAAAAACTCTACAAGGTTGTATTCCAGGCAGTTCCGGCATGTCTATTGATTAACAGTTGGCATTACATCTCATAAAGGGCTTATTATGTAAAGCATCAATCTAAGTGCAATGTCTCTCCCCCTCTTTTTAAATACTATTGATTTGTTTTGATGTGTTTTTTAAAACACAGTTGGGGAACAGAGAAGACTGAGGATAGGATCCTGCTTTCACACGGTCCGTTGCATTGTGGGGCACCCAACAAAAATGGCAAAGATGACCATGCCTTTTTCTTCCCAAAGCTGGCTTCTAGGGCTTCCCTGGCTAGCAGGGGAAATCTGCTTACCCCACTGTCAATCAAAGGGGCCCAGATTCTTAACCGGCATCAAAAATCTCAGGGCAGTGTGGGCTTGAGCTGGCATTCTCCTGAGGGAGGAAGGAGGGTTCCTCCCCCCCAAAAAATAATTTTGCTTCTGTTCCTTCCTCCTCCCCATAATTTCCTTTAGGTATTTACTTGTATGCAAATAAATAGCAAAGCCCTTTGGGAAGTGCCTCCAGTGCCCTTCCAAGACTGCTTTGCAAGGAATCTGCAGGAAGATAGCGGGCCACAGGTGCCTGCAGCTCATGAATATGCAGCTCTGACATTTGAAACTCCTCAGCAGATTTCAAAGCCCCTCTCTCCATTGACACCAATTCACTCTCTATGCCATGGCAAGGGCTTTCAAGTAAACAGCATTGGTGGGAGGCTGTAGCAAACAGCAAACACTTCCGGAAGGAATCTCAGTTCCTGCTTCTTAAAGGATTGCAGACTGATCCCCTTAATAATATTTTAAATACAGAGAAAACTCCATGTATTTTTTTTTAATTAAAAAAGCCTGTGCCTTGGATGCTAGGTGGCAGTGCTGTGTAATTAAAACTCCAAAGGATCCCACTGGAATTTGTGACTTGGGCTACCTACTTTTTTAAACAGGATCAGATCAGAAGGTCTGATAATGAGTAAAACACATTCAGAACTCAGGGTTCTTCCTCAGAAACTCATTAAGAAGTCCTGGCAAAACCTTCACCACCGGAGGGTCAGTATTTTTCAGAAGGAACCTAAACTAGTATAACTCCAATTGTATATGTAATGCATCTGTTAAATGACAAAATTGAGTAATAATAAGTTACCAGAAAATGCATTCGTTGGGTAAAAACAAACTATATTTTTCTTTTATCAATGATATCATGCATATGTCACTTTAGGACTTTCCCACTAGTAAATTTTTAATAATGAAAATCCTAGAATACCTGCCATCTAGATGCTGTACTACAACATGACCAGAAAGTATTCATTTGTTCCAAATATCTATGAAGACATAGTAGATAAGCTAAGTATAGCATTGGGCATGAGAGGGAAACAAACATGCATAATTCATAGACTCACAGATATTGTAATGTAGAAGGGAAAACCAAGTATTGGGCAGATGCTGAGTATAGGAGTCTTGCAAAAGGACACACAGCAGAATCTACAAAATGACTCCAGTGGGCCAGGCAAGCTTAAAGTGCAGACTGAGAGACCATGAGACTTGCCTGTGTTCCTTTATCCCAGTGAGTGAAATCCTTTCCTCATCAATGACCTATAGTCCTCTACAGAGCTGGAAAAAGAAACACTGGACTGGATCTAGTTCTGAGTGGGGATTTTGGAATATGACCAAAGCCACATTCCATTCTGGCTCTATCTTTAACTAGATAGGTGACATTGAGCAAGTTGCTTAGTCTCTGTCTTAGTCCCATTGTCAAGCAGAGTAACATTGGACCTATGATTGTTGTGCGGGTTAATGAGCATGAGCTTTCTTTTTCAGGTGATAAAAAATGCTCTAAAATTAGAGTATGATGTCACCCCATAGATATACTCTGTAGATATCACTGAATTGCACACTTTATTTGACCAGATGAATTTTATGACTTCTAAATTTTACATCAATAAAGCGATTAAAAAAGAGATTGCAGATAAACCAACTGTGGTATGTCTACACCACAGACTACACTAAGTAATAATAAAGAAGCATTGATATATGGAGAGAAGAAGTTAATGCATATAGAATGGTTTGGCCCAGTGCATGCATTCTAAAAATATCAGCTCATCCTTTGGCCCTACAACTATTACATGCCTGATCTTGGAAAGTCACTTGGCACACCAGGAAAGTCTCTTGAGGCTTCAGTTTCTTACTTAACATGTGAGGCACTGGAATACATTCCCCTATAATGGATTTTAGTTCTAAGATTACTCTAGATTCCTAGAAGTGGCTGCTGAGATTTCCTACTCTTCCCCAATTTACTCCAATGATTCCCCTTCTGGCAAATTGCTGCCCTGGAGCTGTTTGCCTTCACCATTGAATGCACAAGCTCTTGTCCACTGAATTTCCATCCTTATTTTTATGTTCTTTATGGAACCTGGACTGCTTTTGACTTGTGGGGAAAAGAGAGAATATCATATCATAGAATAATGGTTCTCAACTCGGGCTCTGTATTAGGGATACCTCATGCACTTTTGGAAAACATACCACTGCCAATACCTGACCAGAGACAAATTCATTGTAAATACTTAGTGGCCCCTAAACATTGTTTTCAATAAACTTCTCAAGTTATTTCTACACAAAATGCGAGTTGTGAACCACTGTTGAGTAAGCCCTGAGCAAGGTGAGATCATAAAAACCTAGAGTGGTAAGCAAAACCTAGAGTGATTAAGAGGCGGCAAGGACGTACTATTTTAACTTGTGCCTTGAAGGGCAGTAAGAGATGCATGAGGAGATGGAATGAAGAAAAGGAATTTGTGAATCCAGCAGGCACCTTGCTCTGTACCATCTTATTGCAGAAGATGAAGCATTCCTAGAGAGGAATGTATAAATAATCCAAGAAAGGAGCAGAAATAAATATATTCTGACTGGATGGAAGGCAATCAAAAGCAAGGCCAGGAGATCAGCAAGGAAAGGGACATGGCATGAAAGGAAAAAAAAGAAGAAAATACACTGCTGTGGATCTAGGACACATGGAGAAGGCCCTCCTGGCTAGCATCTACAACTGTATGATAAGGTGAACCTGTCTGCTGCTAAGTCGACTTCAGTTCATCTCTCTTAAGCAATCACTGGGCCCCTTAGTCTTCCTTCCTCTGCTGCAAGTTACACCATACCTAATGCTAGTCACCAATCCAACCTCTGGATCCATCACTGCTAATCAAGTCAGAATGTAAGGTCTACTTAATTGGAAGCCCTGTGCACATTTTTTCCTCTGCTCTTAGAGGAATAAAGAGAGCAGGAGAATAATGGTTACATATCCAAATAGAAGACTGACAGTGATACTGATGTATAGACAATGAATGAGAAACGAATGAGAATCATATTTTGTGCCTCTTAAATATATGAAATGGGGAACATTCTGAATTATAACTCACATGATCATTTTGGTTTTATTTTATAATTCTGATTATAGTTATAATGATTATAATTTTAAATTAGAATTACACAATAATTTTAATTTCAAAATATTATTTACAATAGCATTACAAAAAGGTAAACGCTTCTGGATAATTAAGCATTGACAGAAAAGTTTTCTTATACCTATATATCCCTCAGGCAATGGTATGTTGCAGCCAGCTAGCTCAAGCATAGAAATGCTGATTGTTAACTTTTTATGAATTAGGTTAGCTGACTGACATCACATCACATTGGTAGTTTGAAATTGGTCATGGTGGGAGAATTTGCATCATAAAAAACTGGCAAATACCCCAAGTCAGGGCTCCCTCAATTCCAGAGTCCATAGTTAAGCACTTATGAGCACACTACTGCTTCCAGGCCACAGGTTCACCCAACTTTAGACATGCTATCCACACAGACTATAATATGAATGGCTCCTCTGAGACCAACAGGCATGTTCCTCCTGAGTTGATCAACATCACAGTCCTGCATCTCGTTATTCTGATGTTGATTTGCTAGAATAACAGGGCTATTATTCCACTTCTGTTCAAACAATCCTTATTGAAAATAACCTACAGTGGCAAACTTGTCAAGAAATCGGTCACCAGTTTTGCAGTGGTTTTCCAACTCTAATCCATCCATAGGTCATTTTGATGCAAACCACAATTCTTGAAGACCCCACATAATTCAACACTTAAACAATTCAAGAACACGTTTTCCTTAGGAATACAGGTCTGTACCCATTAGCAGCATGTTTGTTTTATTTCCACTTTTAATTTTCTTACTATCATTTCTAATATTTTATAGAGGCCAACCTCCCAAATTAGCAATCTAGGGTATATTGGTGGCTGTTACATCTTCTTTACAAAATTGTCATCACAACTTCCTTTTAAATATTAGTGATTTTAAGGAGCATTTTTGACATAAGTGGCAGTATTATATGTACCAGTTACTAATGTGGATTTTTCTGAATAGATAGCTTTATACATATGTTGATATATATGCAATTTGATATATATGCTATTTTGTTGTATTGACAGCAAGCTTCAAAACTTCATATGTCAAATTTTATGTTTTAACATCATAGATATTTTTACGCTTAAAAATGTTGAATTTCATGCCAAAAAAAGAGCATTTGCAGGAAGTTTTAATTCATTACTTTATTTTGAAGAAAAATGCTGTTGAAAGTTATCATATACTTTGGAAGCTTATGGTGAACATGCTCCATCTCCAGATACTTGTGAATGCTGGTTTAAATGCTTTAAAAGTGATGCTTTCAATGTTAAAAACAAGTAACATCCAGGTCAACCGAAAAAGTTTAAAGACCAATAATTACAAGCATTATTGGATGAAGATGTGTGTCAGACTCAAAAACAACTTGCAGAAAGATTAAACATTGCTCAACAATTTCTGATCATTTACAAACAATGGGAAAGATTTTAAAGGAAGGAAAATGGGTGCCACATCAACTGAACGAAAGACAAAAGGAAAACCAAAAAGTCATCAGTAAAACGTTGCTACATTGGCAGAAAAGAAAGTCTTTTTTGCATTGAATTGTGACTGGCGATGAAAAGTGGATTTATTTTGAGACTTCCAAATGCACAAAATCATGGGTTAATCCAGGTCAACCATCAACATTGACTGCAAAGCCAAATCTCTTTGGAAAGAAAGAAGACAATGCTCTGCATTTGTTAAGATCAGGAAGGTGTGATGTATTACGAGCTTCTAAAACCAGGTGAAACAATACTGATCCCTACCAACAAAAAATAATTGATTTTAACCATGCTTTGATCGTGAAATGACCAGAATGTGCCAGAAGACATTGGAAAATAATTTTGCTTCATGATAACACACCATCACACACTTCAAAACGAGTTAAAGACACGTTAAAAGATCTTGCCTGGGAAGTATTAACCCACCAGCTGTATTCACCAGACCTTGCTCCTTCAGATGATCACTTGTTCTGATCGGTGGCACATGCACTTTCTGAGCAGCACTTGAAAACGTATGAAGTAGAAATTGGGTCTCTGAATGGTTTGCCTCAAAACAAGAAAAGTTCTATTGGGATGGTATCCACAAATAACCTAAAAGATGGGGGAAATGTATGGCTAGTGATGGACATTACTTTGAATAAAGTACTTTTGATGTTTCTCTTGAAATTATCATGTTTTCTTTTATTACAAAATCTGCATTATCAACCGGTACACATGGTATTATATAATGAGCACTTAGATGTCATGGTTATAATATTCAAAACATAGCAACAGTAGCATAGCAATGACATAAAAATAATTACCAAAATTATTTGTAAGTAAAAAAATCAATGTGGGTCAATGATACTAAAAACAGGTATTTGAAATTATCAACTAACTTAGCATTGCTGATAGTAAAATTTATAATTAATTCATCTGGTCTACCAGTTTTAAAATTGCAAATCCCAACTGTAATGTTTATAAGTTGAAGGAATCACATTGTTTCAAATTGTGCACATACTATATATTTTATTTTAATGTACTTAAATTGTTCTACCCAGATTCACATAAAATATGTGTACTAGTCACAGGAACAGGCTGGGATACTTGTTAAAAGTAATGATGATTCCTGATTTCTACTCTTGTGTCCATAGAAGTTAAAGGCATTTTTGACAAGTAACCCAAATTGCATCAGAAAATTCTAGTGTGGCTGGTATAGGTGGTCCAATGAAATATTGATCTAATTGAAAAATATTGATCTCTATTGTTTGAAGATGCATGCTGAAAAAAACCTTAAAAGCTTCAGCTCATATACTATGAAGCAGATGTTTTTAATACAGATCTTCAAGTTTAACTCTGTATAGTGAATGCACTTGAAATGTGGTTCTTCAATGGGGGATAGTTTGGTAAGACATGGAACATCCATGATCCACAGAGCAGCTACCACTGTGTATCTTCTCAGCCTTAGAAAAGCTCTACAGGGAAAGTGTGTCTGAGAGATGCATGCCACGCCTCATTTTAATCATGGACACAATAACCCCCATCTCTTCAAAGTCATTTAGCTGTGAATTTTCAAGAATGCATCAAGTAGATTTTCTATGGGCCCATCTGTGAGGCACATTTATTTTCTGTGACTGTTTTGCTGAGCACAATGAAAACCTTGACTACTAATGAACGGGAGACCCAGAGAATGCCTGGCTGCTGCAGCAGGCTGAGCTGCTTTTGGGGAGAGAGGAGTCTTTTCACCTGAAGCTGCAGCCTCAGGTTTGTTGATCTGCGGAAGCTTTTCAACCACAGCCTTTTAGCTGAGCTGTTTCTCTTCTCTCTCATGCACTCCACTTGAAGAGTAATTTCTATTTTCAGCCTGGCTACAAAGCCAAAAAGCTAAAAAGCAATCTTTTCTTCTGTGTTCAGGTCAACAGAACTTGGGGTTCCCATGAGATGTAGGTATCTGAAACTATTAGAAAGAAGGGCTCTGGTGTGCAGGTACTAGACATTTAAAGATTAGAAATGTGGGCTTTGGAGGCATCACTTCTATAACTCTCAATGTCATCATCTGTAAAATGGGATTAATAATAAAATTGACCTTATTGGGTGGTTAAGGGAAAAATGAGATAAAGCATGCAACATTTGGAGCAAAGAGATGGCAAATGGTAAGCATATAATTGGTTACTATATCATATATGTGACATATTATTTATGATATATCAATATAATCAACCTAATGTCAGCTATCATTAGTGTTACTGAGAAAAACAAAACAAACAAACAAAAAAAAACACAACCCTATAATCTCATAGTCATCATCCCCAGGCAGTCTATGCACAGGGTTGCTAATAATAAATCATTTTCTTGCAAGGCATTATATGTAGGGGAACACTCATTGTCCGGGAATTATAATCTTTGTGATCTGAGTAAAATATCAACTGGGCACTGGCTGAATAAAATGGTTCTTGTTGTGTTATCATACTGGTGCGAGAGTGAGGAGAATATGATCCCGAACCAAGCACACTTTAACATAGCACTGTAAGTGATAAATGTATTTCTAGGGAAAGTCATATTATATTATGAGCTATGGTATCTGTTATACCTAAATGCACTATAAATAATTATTCTGAGTCCACATGGATATCTCAACAATGGATGATGATCAAACCATCTAATTTTATCAACTCCTATAAAAATGTTTATAATATTTTACAGAATTTTATCCTCAAAGTTAACTCAATGTAGAATTTATAATCACATATGTTATCCCATTGATTGAATGGTATAATATTGTAATATTCATAAAAGATTAGTAGGTTGATTATAATGCCAAGTTAGACTCAACAGTAACCATGCTAAGAAAAGCAGAATTGTGGGAAAGAGACTTTTTTGAAGAAGAAGAAGAAATAAATCAGGTGACAAGAGATTATTTCAAATAAGAAACAGAAGTTGAACCTGAAAGTTCTTCCGCGTCTCGCGTCTCTGCCTTTCGCTGAGTCCTCACAGGAGTTTGTATATCTAGTACTCAACACAGTCCCCTGGGTTTTATCATTATTTGCTTATCTGGGTTTGTTAAGTGGCAATCTCCTGAAGGGAAGCTAATGCATTCTCATTTATATTTTTTTCTCTCATAGTGCCTAGCAAACAATTTTGTTCATGGTATTTATTTGCTCAATATGCTGTTGGAAAACATAATTGAAGTGTGAACAATATTGCTTAAATGTCATAGAAAAAGTGTGTAGAGGCAGGAATTTAAAAAGGTAACAAAGCTGTAAATAGATTTGTCAATTCAAGGATGAATATTAATTCAAGGAAAGAAAAATGAATCTCTTTTTAGGTAGGACAAATATTCTAATACTTAGATCTGCCTTGTAGAATACGATTGTGTTCTTTCATGCATGCATTCATTCAGCTCCCTTTCAGAAGGAAAAGGAGCAGAGTAGATATGAACTCTGGTCTTAATGGTTTCAATTCCAAGTCCTATGTCAACAACTATTGGCTAAGTGATCTCCAATTAAGTTAAATCTCTAAACCTCAGTTTCTCTAATGCATAAAATAGGAATACGTAACAGAAAAAATAATGCCTATTTTATGGAGTTGTCATGTGAGATAAATAGAATAATCTATGCAATATTTTAAAGAAATCTAGCCACTGATTTTATTTGAATCTATTACATTTATAGCACTGTTTTACTCACTGCATGGAGTTTAAGATATTAACTTCCTTCTCCTAGATTTACACAATACCAGGTAAGCAAAATACAAAGGACAAAGTTTAAATGCATATGATTAAATGTCATATTAACTCAGTGGCAACTGAGAGCCAATACAGTTGAATAAGAGAATATATTTAGTGAGCCTTATTAATATCAGGCAATACTCAGAAAACTAGATCTTTTCCCTCTCCCCCACCCCCCTCTTTCTCAATTGAGATTACCTCTAGACTCTGAGGAATGTGATATTTCTGGCACTTCAACAGATTTGGGTAAATTATGTGAGAGAAAAAAAGTGGTTTTAGAAAGAGTAGGAAATAGTATAAAAATAAATCATTAGCTGCCTTAAATTAGAAACTTTAATCACTCTGTCAATATAAGTTGAGGAATAACAATATTACTAAGAATAGCTAACAGTTATAGAGTGCTTCTCATATGCCAGGAAATCAAAAATCTTTTCACACAGGTTCTCTCATCCCCCCCCCCCCCCACCCCTTAATAGTGCTATGGCACTGGCCAGTTTGGCTCAGTTGATAGAGAGTCAGGCTGCAGACCAAAGGGCCCGGGGTTTGATTCCAGTCAAGGCACATAACTCTGTTAGGTTGAAGGCTCCTCCCTGGTCTGAGCCCTGGTCAGGTCATATGCAGGAGGCAATCAATCGATGTGTGTTTTTCACATTGATATTTCTCTCTTTTTTTCTCTTCTACTCTCTCTAAAAAATCAATGGAAAAATATACTTGGGTGAGGATCAAAAAAAAAATAGTGCTATGGAGTTGGTGCTGATATTGTTCTCATTTTCTGCATAAGGAAAATGAAACTTGAAGAACTAAAGGGATGTGTCCAAGATGCCTAAGTAGTGTTACTGTCTACTAAGACCAAAAAGCAAGAAAGATGAAGAGTGATGAAGAAAACCATGTAGAAAGGGTGCAGCTGGCTGATTCTTCCAGTTGACTCACCTAGAAAGTTAGAAGCTACTGCACAGGATGGGCAAAAGTAGATTGACAGTTGTGAGCACACAGACCTGTTTATTCTTGTATCATTACTTATTAACTATTGTATTATCTATACTAATAAAAGGGAAATATGCTAATTAGACTGAATAGACCAGACATCTTCCAGATGTCCTTCCAGACAAAGCCATGGTGACAGGAGAGGCAGAGGAGGTTAGGGGCAATCAGGCTGGCAAGGGAAAGTAGGGTGATCAGGCTGGCAGGCAGAGGGGTTAAGAGAAATCAGATAGGTAGGCAGAGGTGGTTAGAGGTGATCAGGCAAGCAGGCAGATTGGTTAGGGGCAATCAGGGAGGCAGGAAGGTGAGCAGTTAGCAGCCAGTGGTCCTAGATTGCGAGAGGGATATCCTGGATTAGAGATGGTATAGGCCAGGCTGAGGGACCCCCTCCGCCTTTGCAGAAATTACATGCACCGGGCCTCTAGTTTAGTATTATAAACTGCTTTCATCCATTCCTGTGTTCATGGTTCCATCCTACCTAAGGGTGAAAAATATGTCCATAGGGCAACTTTATTCTCATTCTGACCACTGACTTGAGTAGCACAAAAAAGCAAAGCAAAATGGTTCCCAAAATTTAAGAAAGAGGTACCGTGTTCCACTAAATGTTGACATGATTTGATATACCCTTTGCTATCTGGAACAAGGCTTATGGGCCAAGAGAGCTCTCAAGAACAGAGACAAACCTAGACATGGTAAAATGGGAAAGTTCTCATTAACTTAGCTTAAACTGCACAGTTCCTATTGAGAAAAAGAAAAGTTATGTGAGGCTAAGAAGCATCCTTGTAACTTTACATCTTCTTAAATTAAAACCATTAAGAGAGCTCTAATTCATGCCATTATACCAAAATAAATGGACCTGTAATTTAAATCCTAAGGTAATATCTGCATTCCCAATGCCTTATGAAAACATTAATTATGTCCACCTGGTTCTACATTCTTTGGTGCATGCCTGACCTATTTGTTTTATAGCATTTCTCACGTCTAAGTTAGCAGTTCAAATTTATGAGACCATTCAATTGCTTTCTCCCCAGGATGTGGTAGCTCAGAGTTTTTACTCCCAGCTTCTAAAGCCATCTACTCTTAGGTTAAAATGACTAATGCAGACATTAAGCTATGTCCATTTTTCTTAGACAATCATATCATTTCAAAGAATAAATGTTTACTTGTCATGAGAATCAGAGAGAAAATAAAATGGCCAGCAAGAACTAATAAAGAATGTCTATATCAAACCTTTCTTTCTCTTTGTTTCTGTGTTTTTCCCCCCTCCCACAAACACACCCACAACACACACTTCCTGGATTGCACATCTCTCATAAATTTATTTGAGATTTAAAAATGGCATTACTTCCTTTTTAAATGCAATGGAAGATGTAAGTATCCCCCTCTGTAGTTACTTATGTAGCCCTTTACATACTTCAAAGCTCTCTCATGCGTGCTTTCATTTTACTGTAAAGAAACTAAAGCATGAGGAAGACGTGTGGCCAGTGTTGGAAAAGAATACCAGGTGCAGAGGAGACTGGATTACTGGCAGCCCCTGTGGACCACCAATGGTCCAACCCCACTGCTGACTGCAAACCACCAGTCTGGGGACCTCCTTTGGTTTGCAGATGTGTTTTACATGGTCTACAAAAGAAATGATAAAAAACTAAGTTTCTTGCCAATACTTAAAAATGATTCTTTTGTAACACAGATAAAATTTAGATTTCTAGCTCAGTTTCATATCAGAAGATCTGCTTCCACCAGGCTTGTATCGCTCAAGAGAGTAATTGACGGGGGCTCGGTAGCCGTGCCCATATCGTCTCTGTGCTGCTTTGGCTTTGGCTCATTCACCTGTGCTGCCTCCCTGAGGCATATGAATTTAGACACTGTCCTATTCATGTGCAATACGACAAAGAGCCCCCCTATGGAGAAGTGACACCCATGGCCCACCGTGAGAGCACAGAAAACAGACTGAAATTTTGAGCTTTTGAAGAAAGCTCTTGGCAAACAGGACTCTGATCTGAAGTCAACATAGTATTACTCTATTCTCTCAGAACTGATGTCCTTAGACAAGGACACCAAGCCTCCCTAGCCCTGGCATCACCTTCAGTTCTACCACTGCAGCATATGGTGCCCGGTGCTGCAAATGTGGCCTCCCTAAGTCCCAGAATTCAAGACTGGCAATCCTAAACAGAATTCCACTGAGGATGTCTATGCATTTCTAATTCCTGCAGTGAGGGGCAAGAATCTTCTGGCATCTGCTCCAGAAAATCTGTGCCTGCATTTCATCTGAAGAGCCTATCGAAATTCCTCACCTCAAGTTCATCTCGCTCCACTGTGGTTTGTCCACATTAATCTTCTCACCGATTTATCTCTGCTTATCCTGAACAGCTTGGATGCAATTGCTTCAATTACTTGGACTTTCTTTGGGAAATTATTCTGTTGTCTAAGTGACCATACTATTCATTTTATTTTCTAATATCTAATTTATTGCACCCTCCTCTCCCCCTCCCCCAAAACCTCACCATTTCAGGCCATTACTTATTTCTTTCTGTTATAGACAATCATATTTTTTTTTCTTTCTCAAGACTTATAATAATCCCTAACGGAAGCAAAAATGTACAGATTACATAACACCCACAGCAGAGACACTGAGATGCAAAAATTTACACAATCCTCTCACTCTTCCCATTGCACATGTAAACTTGTCCTTATTAGTATCTATAAATGCAAGATTCTCTTTTTCCAGATTTTATAACTCTTCACATTTTTTATAACTCAACCAAATTCTTCTTTTTTGTCCACATTTCCGCACTCCTTTTAAACTTTCCTTTTTTATTTATTTATTTTTGTCTTCCTTTCTTTCCCTTTTTATGCAAGATTTCATTTGCCTACAGAAGCAACAATTTTCTTTTATACATTTTAGAAAATATGAGAAAGTATAAAAATGTGAAAAAAAACTCCATAATCATAAAAAAAAAACAAGATAACTACCAATAACATGTTGCTACAGCCCCATTATCATAACATGACATAGCCTAACCCAAGGAGGGCTCTATTAAAATCAATACTCTCTAACCTTTTTTTATGAGAGCCTTTACTGTCCAACTTTTTTTCAAATGCAGAGGACCTTGCCTCATTCCTGTCCCAGCTGATATGAAAGAAAGTTGTGAATTTCTACAATAGTTTGAGGAAGAACACGATTGCTTCAGTCCAGAGAGATGAGGACCTGATTGTGAAAGTGGAGATAATTAAGCTCCTTTGTCAAAAGAAAGCATGGAGTCTCTTCTAGATGTGCCATGAAAGGTAGAGAGCAAGAAGGGTGTTTCAGAGGGAATCTGCGTTGTGAAGAAGAGAGGCACAGGGTTTGAGCAGCAGGAGCAGTATTTTAAGAACATGAAATGGTCCTACAAAGTAGGGAAGAAAGGGCAACAGAAGTGATGCAATGGGCCTCAAGACTAGGAAGTCATGTTAGCCCTATGGATTGTGAGGGTGCTGAATGACAAGGCTAGAAATGTAGGGAACAGGCAGTCCCTCGGGATTTTAAGTAGAGAAGTGATATGTCAAGGCTGCACTTGGAAAAAAATGACTCAAGAAGCACTGGATAGTGTATGGTGAAAAGAAAATGAGAGTTAAATTGGAATGATGCAGATTCAAATCCCAAATTCTCCCTTTACATGATGTGTGTGCTATTTAGAAAATTAACTAAAACCACTATTTTTCAGGTTCCTCATTCATAAGATACAAAAACAACCACACAGGGTTTGTTCAAGATTCCTGGGAGCAGAGACTGAGGGGAGGATTCATGTGAGGTGTTTATGAAGGAAGCTCTTCTGTCAGGATGCAAGGGAGAGGGAAAGGGGGTCAGTAGAGTGAGAACACAATTTCAGACTAAGTCCAGAGGTAAGCTTCAACCTCATTCAACGAGGTGATTCTTGAGTGCAAGTTCCACTTCAGGAATATTCTGAACCAAAGACAGGAAGCTGGGAACCATGCATGAATATCTGAGAGGATAGTGGAGTTATTTCCTGAAATATGCTTGTCGAAGGGTAGGATTTTGAGGAGGGGAGCTAGATAACAGATGCTACTGTGGACATGATTATCCAAATCATCAGATACCAAAACACAAACACAAGGTAACTTCAGTGTAATGAGCAATATAATTAATCACTGTTAGTCTTCAGCAAAAGAGAAAGGAATCCTGGGGAAGATATGTTCTCTGAGGATCAAGATGAATGGTTTGGGAGGAAAACTGCCTATGTCCAGAAAAGAGGTAAGGAGAAAGAAGAAGAAGCAGTGAAGAGAGATCTGAGGGGAAAGTAGGAATGAGACCATTAGATGCAGCAGGAGAAAGATCCAGAGGGAGAACTCAAAAGGATCTGAGAGAGTTGAAGAAGGCTATGACAGTTGTAAAGAGAGGAGAAATTTGGGAAACCCAAGACCTCTTTACTGTTATTGTTCAGGGAGTTTTGCTGTATGAATGTCTTCCCATGAAAAGCACACAACAGCTCTGTCTTTAACTGTTTTATTCAAGAATGACAGTGGGGCACGCATAAATGTATCTGTTGGAGGGATACCAAAAGGCTCCTCGTTGTGCTTACAACTGCCTTCAAGTCAATTATCTTTGGGTTGTGTAAGAAACCAGTTCACTGTAAGAAAAACGCTACCCAGCAACTCTGAGAGCCTGGTCTCCAGGCAGTCAGAAACAACCCAGAACAGAGTGGGGACTGGAAATGGTAGGGAGGGAAGAAACTGCATCTGAACTCAATTATTTCAGTCAGCCAATCAGTTCTCCAAGGCACTTGCATATTATTCTGAGTAAAAGTTAAAACAAAAAAAGAAAATGGGAACTAATCATAAAAAAGCCTAATCATGAAAATAGAGCACACACGCATCTCTAAACAAAGCACCCTTAGAGCCAATCACAGGCGCAAAATGAAGAGATATACAGTACAGTTGTCAACTGGCTGAAACATCAGGGAAAAAAAACCCAAGTTAATCAGAAGGCATTCTTTCCATACAGTTGGCTCCTACCCATTGCAATCCACTGTGCTAATGACCATTACTCAAAATGACATCGAAACTAAAATCACCATTTGTTCAAGTTAATTTCTTAAAAATCTGTGATTTTCCTCTATTGCATTTAATATTTATGAATCTTAGCTCACTAGAACTTCTCTATTTTCTGGCTATTACCATTCATTTTCAGGGTATAAAATGAAGGTCATTAAAGTTGGACTTTTCCTTTTCTTGTTCATTTACCTAGCATTACATCTTTAAAAGGCAATATAATTCCAATCAAATGCTTGGCATACAATCACAATGTTACCATTAGTTGAATATTATGTTATTGGGGGAGGGGTATGACTCTAGTCTCATTAACATACAAGCATTTCTCATTTTAAGCCATACTTACTTTCTAACAAATCTGGTTAGAAAGGAAGTACTTTTGGTAGGGAAATCCTGATTTCATTCTGACTCCTATCATAAAAGGGGGGAAAAAACTCAAAAGAAAGTGAAAACTGCTGGCAAGGAAGAATTGAATTTGGCAGGCAGTTTCATGGCATGTTGGGTACAATGTTCTGTGCTCCCCTTCCTCATTCTGTACTCCTTCCCTGGACTTTCTCTTTTGTCTTGAAATTCCTTTGGGACACAATGTTCCCACTTTGTCTGGGGCCTCAGTGTGTATAAATGAAATGGGTTCTGTAATCCAACAAATGAATTATCTTTTCATTTTACCAATCTTTGAAGTCTTAAAAGGAAGTGTAAAATTGGAAATCTCTAAACCTTAGGCTACATTGAGTCATGGCTGCTACACTGAGATACCCCACACCCTCATTCTCATGTGGTGCCCTCCATGCTTGGCATCACTGGAGATACAAATTTTAATTAGATACATTCAACAAAAAGGAGATGTCAATCTCCACAAGATCCTATATATTGATGGAAGAGTTATTCTTGCAACTTCATTTTTTTCTAATGCTTCCCCACTCCCACTCCTTATCCAAAATTGGAAAACACTTTTCTCAAAGAGAAAATTTTATAAAAGTTGCTCTATCATTGCCTTTTGGCCCTTTATGTACATAGAAGGAGAAGGTAAAAGAGTGAAAGGGTGAGGGGGGGAGCTAGGGAGGAAGGGGGGAGGTAACAGGGTGGGAGGGAAGAAAGAAGGGAGATTTGGAGAGAGAGAGAGAGAGAGAGAGGACTTAATGCAATAAGATAGTGACAAAAATAAGGGTTAAGTGAAAGGTTTCAATTATGCTGAACTGATATGAAATGGTCTCTCACACTGGGAAAATGAGCTGAAAAAAGCCCATACTAGAAATCAGCTCCCACCACTGCTGTAAAAGAATAATAAAAAACCACCACACAAATAAACTCAATGCCATTTTTGAGTTTCAAATGAAATACTTTGCCTTTAAAAATTCACACACACACACACACACACACACACACAGAGAGAGAGAGAGAGAGAGAGAGAGAGAGAGAGAGAGAGAGAGAGAGAGAGAGAAACAAAGGTTGTGGGGACACATTTCTGCTTTACTCTCTTTGAATTAGTGAAAAGATCCAGCCTTTTCCTTTGGTTGGCTCATCATTGGAGGAGGCAGTGAGGGGGGGGAATGGAGCGTCTATTGATTTAAACGAGCCATGAGAAGAAGTCCCTCCAAGTCCCAAGCTCAGCCTGCCACTAGTCCTTCTTGGTGGTGCATAGGTAGGAAACATGTAGGTCACCCCAAGGGCAATGTGCACACCATGGACCATGTAGAGATGGGGCTATTGTTCAGGGTGCATAATAATTAATAATAATAATAATAATAATAATAATAATAAAAACAGTTGGCATTTAAAATAGAAAAGGAAAAAATGCAGTCCCTTATTTTTCTAGGAGCTCATATTCTAATTTAAGGATTTACTGAGAGCCCTTTAGAAAACATATCAAAGGTGGGTAAGAAACTCCTTGCCACCTCAATGAGCGTATTTCAGAAAAGGAAGAGAATGGGAATCAAGGGAAATGGCAGAGCTTAGAAGCATTGGACAGGCCAGGAGAAACAACAGCAGATGCCGAGAATGATGACACAGAAGGAGAGAGCTCACCCCCGCCTGAAGATAAAAGGTGGTGTCTGTTTGGTTATGGGCAGATCCGTGGAAGGCAGATCTGGTGCGTGAGGTGACTGAAAATATGGAATAGAAACCTCTAGATGTTCTGGGCCTGGCAAACTAAATGAACATGGGTAACTCAAATAAGTGCCTAAGAAGTTGACCATGGATTTGATCCTTCTCTCCAGGAAGATGAGAAAGCCAGCTATAGCAGGTATAAATTGAATCACCAGATAGCAGGCCGATTAAAGCAGAGACATACGCTCAGAGCAACTGGAAGTATTCCCACGTCTTTATGTGCACAGTCCTTTAAACACGGAGCAACTCAATAAATTCTTATTTATGTGATGCCATCAGCAGCACTGGTGCCTAGACAGTCTCTCTCTTTTGTTTCTAGGCAGAAGGGGATACAATGCACTTGATTTCTCTTTCATATCAGCCAGTGACTGCCCTTCACGTCAGTGCTAAGATGAGAATTGAAAGGATGTTGACAGTTTTACCATACACCTTTTTATTCACAGAGACTTCTAATCTTGAGACTGGTTCTTTGTTTTAAATCAGGCATCTATTGATTAACCGTGAGACCCGGCACGGCTCACCAGGGGCTGAGGTGGGGTGTACACCATGGAATTAGGACAGTTAAACACTGAAATCGATCCTCCCTTTCTCCTGCCGCTGCTGCTGTAGCAAGCAGTTTCTCTAAGCTATTAATTTTATTATTAGCACACCTGGAGGCATTGCTTCCCTCAGGGAAAAGCAATTCAACTGTGCATGCTACAAGGCTGGTGGCGGAGGATCAATGCCACAGCTGAGATGGGACAGGGAGTTACACGCCAGCCCCCACCTATTGGAAAAGTGGGGGGTGATCTTTCTTGCAAAGAGGCAGTCCCCAGAATGAGATGGTGTTTCTGATCTCCTCCCTGCACTCTTTTAGCAAACTTTGGCTACCAAATATTTGCCTGTTTGTATGTGGGGGTTTTTTCTATTTTTAAAAAATATATTTTATTGATTTTTCAGAGAGTGGAATGAAAAGGGATAGAAAGAGAGAAACATTGATCAGCTGCCTCTTGCACACCCCCTACTGGGGTGAGGATGTGCCCGCAACCAAGGTACATGCCCTTAACTGGAATCGAACCTGGGACCTTTCAGTCCAGAGGCCAATGCTCTATCCACTGAGCCAAACCAGTGTCAGCTTGTTTGTATGTTTTTTTAAAGAAACTGTGGAAAGAGAAGCCCCGTAGGTTCTGGTCCTCGTTCTGTCACTTTAGCTTTACTCAGTTGCACTAGATTGGAAGTGTTCAAAGGGCTGCTCATGGGCTAAACTCTCCTGTCCATGGGCCTTCCTTTGGCCATGCAATGAAGACCCTGTAAACTGCACACACAGGTAGGTAGGCACTTTTTGAAGACACAGATTTTTGGCCAATTCTCAGGCAGCAGGATGTCCCACATAAACATGAGGCGATCTGTTTCCTTCCTGAGAGTGAGGTGCACACAGCACTGGACCTCCATGGCGGATTGCAGGGCTGCAGTTGAGGAGCTACTGTTCCTTAGAGGATATGTGTGCTTTATGGCTTCCCACATCCGCACTCAGCTCACATCACCTGCTGCTCTTACCAGCCTGGCCCCTGCAGTTGCATTTTCTGTCTCTAGTGGGTTAGCGCCACAGCAATAACAATTTAACCCATCAGAAAATATTCTGATACAAATAAATCTCCCCCTCAAACTAAGTCAGGTCTCCATCTCCCCTCAGTCTTTCCTTTGTTCCCCTTTCTCCTGTCTTCTTTCTTCTTTCTTGCTTCTCTGTCTTTATCTCCACCTCTCTCTCCGTCCCTATCTCTCTCTCATTTCTCTCTCTCTCTCCCCTACTCCAGAAGGAACCAAGTACTTAAGGTAAGTCCCTTTTATAAAAGAGGATGTAGAAATAGGATGCCCAAGTGAATGGCACTGTTTTAAAGGTGTCCAGATTGGGGGAGGGGGGGATTGGCCGGGTTTGTGACCACATGAACACATATTTCTCTATTCTTTCAGCGCACCCAAAAACTGAACTATTTGCCAGAGAAGCCCTGGACACAGTTTTTCCTTATTCTCCTCTATTTTCTGATGTTCTGTACTGGCTGATTCTGCAGGGGAAGCACATTTTACTCTGAGGAGCAGGTTTTGCTCACTAATGATCAATATACTGAGTTCTATCAGCATCAGGCAAAAATTTCAGGTCAGCGACCCTCCTAATTCAATTTTGCAACCTCTAAAGACTTGCCCCTTCCCCCATTCTTTGAACAAATGGTAATTGAACAAATACTACCTGCTAGGTTCTGTTCCAGAAACCAGTGATGTGGATCAGGTGCGTTCCCTCACTGACCTACTGCCATCAGAGACAGTGGGAGGCCACCTACAACTTCTGGGAAACCATGCTGTAGAAGCAGCCCATGCTTTGGAATGAGATGTGCGCGGGTTTGAGTCCTGGTTTTACCATTGATCATTCATTGTGTGCCTCTGTCCGTCACTTAATCTCTCCGACTTCACGTGAATTGGTCATGATAATGCCCATCTGCAGTAGAACAGTAGACAAAAGCAACTGCCCCATTCCAGTGACTTCAGGTGGGATCTCACTGAATGGACTGGCAACCTTGGCTTCAGCACCCAGAATCAATGAACCACTTGATGAACTACATAGCTATAGACATGAGGGTGTGTGAGTTACATAGTCAGGGAGCTACAGAATTTCACAGTAATATTTGTACATTTTTATATATAGATTATATATACACAAAACATTAAAACCTGCACACAAATAATAATTGTATGGAAGGGATGGGGAGTGAATAGAGGCATAAATGATATGATAGAATTAATATGTGTTGAAGTTGGGTAATGCATATATGGGGAGTTACTAGACTATTCAGTTTATTTTGAATATATTTAAACATTTTTACAATAAAAAATGACAATGATTAAAAGAATTTAGTATCTACATACAGGTCTGTAAATTAAACTATAGAAATCAAATAAAATATAGAGAGTACTTTATGAAGTTAAATTTACTCTTTATTCAATTTTAAAACATCATCTTTTTTGTTTTAGGAAATCATATTTTAGTATTAAAATATCCATTCTTGTATAAAAGAATAATTAATAACCTATTGCTTATAGCTCACATTTTTAAAAAGAAGCCTGCGACCTAATTTTGTGACTGAAGGTTTATAAAAACACATTCTTCCTTTCCTAGTACATGCTGTCTACAGCTACTTTCAAGCCCCAAATGCTGAATGAAGCACTTGCAACAGAGATCGCTTTGCCCACAAAGTCTAAGACATGTGTCCCTTTCCAGAAATTATTGGCGGATCCCTGATCTACCTTTATTGCTGCCTCATAATATATGCTCAATAAACACGTCCACCCTTTCTGCCTGAAAGACCAGTTTCCTCAGGTCTCTTGCAAGTGACTGAGAACTAATTGGACACATTCATTTAAGCTATTAACGGCTGATAATGGCTTAATATGTCACCACTCCCAGATAAGACGTGAAAAGCACCCCCTCAAGATGCAAATGTTAGCACAAGGACCCGGCTCATAAATCACTCCGGGAGCTGGAGTTGCAGCTCTCTTCTGTGTTGGGGAGACATTTCCCACTGAGATTGTTTTACCGACGCCCTCCGTACATCCCACCAGCTGCTCTCGGCATTTATTCTATTTTTATAATTTCAGGATCAGCATAAACACTGGTATATCCTAAACTCACACAGGCTAGCTGGTATTTTTTTTACAATGGTTAACCCCTTTTAGGAAAGAAGCCATGGCAGCACAGTACAGTAAGTGAAGAGCCCAGTGTTTCGACCTCATGCCTCGGTCTCTAGGTAAACATCGGTGTAATTTAAAATCCAAGACTTAAGCTCAGTGCCCCCCTTTGCATAATGGAGACAGAACAACATTCATCTTCAGGGGTTTTGTGAGGATTCATGAGAAACTGCAGAGGAAGTGCTTATCGCAGCTAACATTTGTGGAGCGATCCTATTTTTACACCTTGTGTTGCAAATGTCAGTACCTCCCAGGGAGGACGATGCCTGCTACACTGAGTTTGTCCGGGGACCCAACGTTAGAGTGTGTGACCTTCAAGAGCTGCTCCCTGTCCCATCCCCCGTCCCTCCTCACCTTCATTAATCTTTGCCTCCAAACCCAATTTCACAGGGAGGGGAGCAGCCTTCATAAAGTCCCAGGTGCCTCCCATGCAAATCTCTTCCAAACTTATAATTTGGTAACGGGGCGTGCTACCTTAATAGTCTCCAGTTCTAGTAATAAAGATGGGTTAATTTTGCATTAGGTGAGCTCTCACGTACATTTAGACACCAGAAAGTGGCTTAGGTGTTCATTAGTGGAGATCTTGCCTAAAGTGGGTCATGTCAAACCAGGGGAAAGTCAGAGGCTTTGGGAAAAGCAAAGGTAGTCGGCTCCAAGTGTCACCTTCTATTATTTCTAAGGAGTTGGACGGCTGTGAATTGCAGGAGTCTGATGTGTTTTCTAGTGTATCACCGGCACAGGACGGTTTGCGGGATCACCAGGGAAGCTGTGTATCCCATGGCTTTGGCATCCTGTGCCCACCTTCAGCAAAGAGTGTCGGGGCTGCTGTGGCTTCATCACCACTGAGGTGGCACCTGGTACAACCTTCTCACTTGGCACAACAGTGAGGAGGCATCCTCTGCAGGGTTCTGCTCTGCTCTGGAGATGGCACACAGAGAACTTGGGCTTCAAATGAGATAGACCTGCAGCTTGCTCCTTGCTTTGCCAGTAATCTTGGGCGAAGTGCCTCACCTTTGAGAGACTCGGTTTCCTCACTCAATAAAACAAACACACACACACACACACACACACACACACACACACACACACACCAAAAAACTAGAAACAATGATTGCTAGGAAAAGAAGGGTGTCTGTAAAGCACACTGCACAACTCCTGTTAAATAAGATCTAAATAAATGTATTAGTTGTGAAGTTTCTTAAACGGCCCTTACATACATACAGTAAGCCTCAGTAAAACCTAAGTCGTTATCTTCATTGTCACCATGGTCATCAAAAGCTGACCAGGAAGATCAAAATCATGCTATCGTCCTCATCCTATATAATAAAACCCTAATAGCCTAAGTGTCTGGTCATCCAGTGACTGGTTGACTGTTCAACCAATCAAAGTGTAATATGCTAATGATGTGCTACTGCTGCTCAACCTCTCACTATGATGTGCACTGACCACCAGGGGTCAGATGCTCCAACCAGTAGGTTAGCTTGCTGCTGGGGTCTGGCTGATCAAGACTGAGCAAGATGGGCTGGACATACCCTGTAGCACTCCCTTGGTCCCTCTCCAGCCCAATCGTGCATGGGTGGGGTCCCTTTGCCGGGCTATTGCAATCTGGGACCCTTTGAGGATGTTGGAGAGCCTATTTTAGCTTGATCCTGCAGGCCACTATCCTCAGGAGGGTGCCAGACACTGGACTCACAAGTGGCAAGCATTGCTGCAGCAGTGCGAGCCTTCCCCAATCAATGGGGACTGATTGGGTGCAAGCCCGCAGCAGGCACAGTTGGACTGGGATGAGCTGGAGCAGCAGGTAGGAGCTGCAGGCGGTGTTGGACTGTGGCTTTTGGCCTGATTCCTGCAGGCCACTCACAGGGACCTCACCAATGCATGACTTTGTGCACCGGGCCTCTAGTAGTCTATAAAACTTCAAATAGAAACAGTAGTAGGTTCAAAAGACAGTATGAACTTCAAAAGATCATTATAGATACCCTGTGCTCCAGAAACTGACGAAGGGCAGAGGAATGTATATGTAAAAGTGCAGACGTTCTGACATGTTGAGAAGAATGCTTTTGGTTTCTCCCCATCCACTTTCCATCTAGCATAAACTGTGGGGTAGACAGATTCCTGGGGCTGGGTAAAAGGAAAGAACTCACAGATTCTGCTTAAAGCGAGTAGAAATACTTGAGAAAACAAAAATATCTTCTGTCTGGGTTTCCCGGGTGCGCATGGGGAATAAGATTCACACTTCCTCTTTAACAGTCTCAGGAATTGCACACCTACAGTGATTTCCCAGGGGCGCAGCACTGAAAATGTACCCCAAGGTTTCAGGAACAAATGTGTGTGCTGCTGTCTGTCTTTCCTGGCTGCAGCTGCAGCGCACGAGCCATAATGGATTTACGAGCCATAGGCACTGACACTCAGATGGCACATTTTGTGAACGAGATGTATTAGGTGTTTTCCACCCTCCTCCCTGCATCGGCAGGACTGTCCCCTCTGAGAGCAAAGTGCTCTGGCTCTGCTTCTGCACTGAGGTAGTGGCACAGATCCATATACAGGCACTCCTTATTGCTGACCTCAAACTTGCCCAGAAGGAGAACTAGTTCTCACATATACCATAGACTCTTGAGCTGAGCTACCTTCCCCTTCACATCCATTACAGGTATTTATATCCTTTAGTATTTTTCCTTCCTTCCTTCCTTCCTTCCTTCCTTCCCTCCCTCCCTCCCTCCTTCCCTCCCTCCCTCCCTCCCTCCCTCCCTCCCTTCCTTTCTTCCTTCCTTCCTTCCTTCCTTCCTTCCTTCCTTCCTTCCTTCCTTCCTTCCTTCCTTCCTTCAACTTCCCAAAATACCAGACAGGTACAAAGAGCATCATCATCATCTATTATCACTTTCATGAAAAAGCTGCATGGCCTGGCTGGTGTGGCCCAGTGGTTGAGCATTAACCCAGGAACCAAGAGGTTGCTGGTTCCATTCCTGCTCAGGGCACATGCCCGAGTTACAGGCTTGATACCCAGTGAGGGCCATGCAAGAGACAGCCGATCAATGATATTTCTCTGTCATTGATATTTCTATCTATCTATCTATCTATCTATCTATCTATCTATCTATTTCCCTTCCCATCACTCTAAAAATCAATAAAAATGTATTTTTTAATGAAAAAGATCCATATTCATATAACCTAGATAGTCACAAGGAATGTATCTCTGTTACCTCCCAGCAAAGGGTTAGTATAGTGTGATCCCCAGCCACATGGAAATAGTCACAACAAAAAAAGAACTGGGTTTCTCCTTCGTTATCTGATCTTGGTATGATATGACAGAAGACCTCACTGTCCATGATGTTTGTTCTGACAAGTATAGACTGTGTTACAAATTTGGAGAATCAGTTTCCACTCCTTTCTCTGCCCCTGGTTGGCCATATGTGGGGAATTTTCTTCTCCTATCTAGACCTCAGTTTGTCACACGGAGTAACAAGAGGCATGAGAAAAAACAGAATGTTTCATGTATGTCCTTTCCCAACACCAATCCATGGGTAGCAGCTCTGTGCATGACTGTGTTGAACAGGCCCAGGGTGTCAATCTGGACTTAGCTAAAAGGCCATCTGTCTGCACTAAGATGAGAAGAAGGAGGGGAGCAGTGAGCACCAGCTTTGAAACATGTAAGTTGCACCTGAATGATGAATATAAAATCATACCATCCAGCTTTAACATTGTGGGTTTCCCTGGAATGTTTCTTGAGAATAAAATTATTCCTGGGAAGCCATGTACAGATGTTGCAAATGGATCCGGGGACATGTCAGTGTGCCAGTAAGATCAGCCTCCCTGTCCCTGCTGCATTGTCATGTTATTTCTGTGTGAATAAATCAGAATTCAAGTAGTAGGAGGTAGAAGAACTTTTCACATGCATTGAGCCTCACTCACTTCTCTTTATAAGCACACCTAAATCAACTGCCTTTCCGACCCCCTTGGACATGCATTTCCAAGTCTTGGAGATACTATATAGATGACTGCCATTGTGGCATTTCTTTCCTAGTACCACACACCATCGTGTCCCAGTGTGCCATATCTTGTCCTTTGCCTACCCTGCGTTGACTTTAGCTATTTCCCCATTATTATACAGATCATTTTCTTGTTACTAATATACATGCTATTTTTCTAAGGAAAGATTACATCAAAATTAATATAAGGATGCCCACAAGCTTACAAAAACTTCACCCTAAAATATGAACTGATTAGCAAGAAATACATACAAAATAATTCTATTTGAACAATAAGGTTCCTTTCCCTGAACTTCTATATTCCTGTGGTTGTTTTTTTATTTTTCTATGTCTAGACACACACACACACACACCACAGAAAACATTACATTTAAAAAAGAACTCAAAAGTAAAAACACACACAAAATAATAAAAAGACACAGACAACAGTATGATGAAACCAAAGGGAAAGAGGGGGTACAGGGAGGTATAAGAGAAAAATTGTAGCAAGGAACTATTATGAGTTAGTTCCAGGTATTTGAATTTAATTTGTTACTAAGGGATTGCTCAAGGGAGAATTGGGGATGACAACTGTATTAGTTTTCTATGGCTATGGAACAAGTTACCACAAACTGAGCAGCTTAAAACAAAGCATTTACTATTTCAGCTTTTATGGATCAAGAGTCTGGGCATTGCTCATCTGGGTTCTCTGCTCAGGGTCTCACAAGGCTAGAGTCAAGGTTGTGTTTGGACCTGAAATCTCACTAAAGCTTGGGGTCCTCTCCAAGTTCACGGATTCTTGGCAGAGTTCAGTTTCTTGTAGTTGTAGAGCTGGGGCCCTCAGCTCTCAGGGGCTACACAGTTTCTGGACACATGGCTCTCTTTACAACTGGGCACTGTGTTTGGCCCTTCAGGGAAGCTGGAGCATTGCTCTACTCTTGAGATTTTTTAAAAACTTTTTCACCCAAGGTAATCTCCCTTACATTAATTTTAAGTCAATATACTGGGGACTTTAATTCCATCTGACAAATCTCTCACATTTGTCATAGAAGGTAAATTAAACACAGCAGTAAAATCCCATTGTTTCACAGGCTCCACCCACACTCAACAACAGGGGGTTATTACAGGATGTGTAAACAAGGGGATGGAATCTTGGAGACTTAGAATAAACCTATCTACTCCAAGTGCATGGAAATGCATGGATGGCTGTCTTCAGGAAGAAATGGAATACTGAACAAAGCATTCCAGAAAAAATCCTAAATTTTCAGTCAATAAATTAATCCTTCACCAAAATTACATATATATTTTTCTAGCACCACTTATTTATTCATGTACAATTGTGCCCAAGACACAAAATAAAGCAAAACAAAAAAATATTTGCCAGTTACACAATAAAAGGTAAGAAAAGTAATTTGAAAAACTCAATGTAAAACAGAAATTAAGATGGTCATGCAAAAATGTTCAATTTCCAATAATAATACAAAAGAGATCATGTTGCCCCATCTGCTTAATTAGAAATTTTTCAACAAGGAACACATCCAGGTTGGTAGGAGTTGGTGAAATGGGTCCTCTTCACACTGATGCTGAGAATGTGGGAAACAGAAAGTCTTAAAAATACTTATATATTCTCACCTTACACTGTATTAGGCTACCTGTCTCTTTTTCCCCTGATGCCATGATTCTTAGAAACCTGGGATAAAGCACTAAAGGGAAAGCAAATTACCTAGATAAATCCTCAGAGGTTTTGTTGTCATATGACTTACATCACACTCAAGAATCAAGCAAAATATAGACTCCAACCTGGCTCAATGATAAAGACTTTCATAAAGACAATTAAAACAATTCCAGACATACAATAATGTAAATATTGTAAATATTCCCCCATAGACATCTCATGACTCTCTTGCTACCCCTGTGCCATCATCACCCTATCTAAATGAACACAGCCAGAGGCATGGAGTTTTGATGAAAGGTAGAGAGAACGTTATCCTTAACCAGAGTGCTAGGAACAACCCTGGTCCTATGCTGAAAGTATTTTCTCATCCTTGATACTTATATGCCATACCTTAAAAATCCTAAATTACAGAATGCATACATCCGATTGGAGAAACCATCATTATCCTTATTTGCTGCTTATGCCTTTGTTGATGGAGGGCTGTGACCATCCAAAGTAACCCTGTAGGGCTGCACACCACCTCCCAACTCCAAGATCTGTTTAATAGAGATGTTCCAGTTCAATTAGCCAAACAAAGAAGAAAACAAAGACATGCCAAGAAAACTTGTTACAATTATGCAAATGCCAGATATTCCAAGCCAGCCTGCCTTGAAGAATTTGGATAAAGTTTGATTTCAGGGTGCCATATTGCAAGTTTTTAGTTCATTTCCAATCATCCTCTTTTAATTTCAAACTCCGGTAGGACTATTATGTCTCACCTGATTCTAATGTTAACAATGTATGCTAAGCAAATAGCCTAAATCATGAATTACAAGATATACCCCAAGGTACCTAGCAAGATTTATTTTTAACAGCAAAGGAAAAGGTGTGTATGCTTCCACATAGGAGAACTGGGTATTTAAAATTTGGTACTTACATGTGGTAGAATACTATATACCATTAATAATCCTGCTTATCTAATGCTGCTGTAATTTGGGAATGTGAAGATTATAGCATGAAGTTAAAAAGCGTATATTGAACCCTTAATTATATCCTGTGGCTTCAGGAAACTATATTCACACAGTGGCAACTGCACAAACTCTCCTCCCTCACTGTGTGGTAAATATAAATGGGAAACAACCTAACATCTCCTTCAGACTGAGTGATTCTATATAGCACAGTCATTTATAAAGTAGTTTTCTAGTAAAAGAGCCTCACGTGTTTGTTTTTGGACTGCTGATTCTATTGGTCCTTCTGTCTCAAGCTGTAGCAAGTGGCTTTCTGTTGAGGAAGGTCATGGAGAAGGCGTGACTGCTGTTTGACCTGCTAGCTGGACATGGCCAACTGTACGCTCCCCAATTCCTTCCACTTGCCTACACCACACTAGACACAGCCTGGAGACAGGCCTGTGGTGAGGAAACCATCTGGACTCACACAGCACTGACAAAAGCCTTTTAAGATTTGGTGGGTGTGGAAATGAGTTGTCTTGCCCACAACAAGCCACCTAAGTGAGTTCCATGGCTCATTACACCTGCCACCTCCCCATCTGGAGTGGCTGACTTTTTCTTTGATGTCCACCTGCCTTCGGAGGGGGGATCTGGGTTCATATATTTCCCTGCAGAGCTGCCTAGGAAACTGAAAAGCAACACTTCCTTACTGTGGTCATTTGCCCAGGGGAGAAATAACGATCCAAACAAACTCTATATCTATCGATGGGAATTACTTCATAGGTGAAGATGAGTGGAGAGTAACACAAATAAGCATTGACACCAAAAAGCAAATACGTAAACCTCAGCAGAACAAAGACATCATGGGTCTTGGGGTCATTTGCACTTGATCCAAGCCACAAACCCCATGTGCTTGCTTCAGGTACCGGAAGGACCAGGAGAAAACATGCCCAACAGTGTTTATCACCTTACCTGTCACTGGATTTCACGTTTCCAAAATACATTCTTTCTAAGATTTTTAAAACCTCCCAGGCAGATGAAACAATGTTTAGAGGGGTTGAAAACTTAGCTTTCACAGCCTCCTCCAGACCCCCTTCTGGCTGTGCTGAATTCTTTTCCTGGGAAACAGTGGTTTCAAGGCACAGAGCGCCAGTCCCATTACTTGTCCGAAATTAAAACCTTGTCATAGTCCTCCCTTTGAGGCTTTACAGCTAGTTGTCAAAGTGTTTGAAAGAGCAGCAGGACAAAGGGGGGAAGTGGTCAATTTCCCTTTTATACGAAGGGAAGGGTTTCCTATCATTTTAGCAGTCATTAAGATTTACTAATGAAGACTCGAGATGGAGTCTAAAAAAGGGAAATATAAAGCTAAGTGGCTCGTTGCGGATGTTGAGAGGTTAAAAATATTAAGGGCAAAAGAAGTACCGTCTCATCAATCACGAGCCACACAAGAGCTGGAGGAGTTAGGCAGCCTTTTGTGAGTGGCCTGGGCTGGAGAACACCGCGGGCCTAGTGAGACCGCTCTCTCATAGGTGAGAGGCTATTTCAATCTCCAATCTGCTTAATCGCAGGGCTGTTTGACGGCCAATTACACTGAAATGGCTGTCCTAGGGTAGGTTTGTGACCAGGGCTACAGTGCATCGGGGACCCAGCGGAGACCACCAAGTTGATTTGACAAGCTTCTTAGAGCTGGCATGAATAAATTAACGCGACAGAATGATTCTGATGAACAGAAGATTGCAGCCAAACTCCCAGAGATGCGAGATTAGTGACTAATCAGCTCGAACACCTGCCTTCCATCACATTCTAATAACAAGCCCGCGCTCTGCTCTCACAAAACACAACAGCCTCCACCAGGGGGCAAAATGCGACACAGCCTCAAAGCTATGGCTCGGTGTTTCATTCAAGACAGGATGCATTTCCCCTGTTCTTGAAAAAATTAAGAGCAATGGCAAGCGGCAATTCCCACCCCTCCACCCCTTTTTAATGGAATGGAGAGCAGGGCTGGCTGGGGGTTCCAAAGGGCCAGATTCCTGGGAGAGCAGATTGAATGAGAAATCCACGCGGCTAACTTTGCAATTTCACTTTCATCAGCTAACCGGGGAGAGATGAGGGCAGCAGGATGGTGGAGGAGGGAGGGAAGAGGAGCGCTCCCTCCCTAATGCTGATGGGACTGTCCTATCACAGCCTGAGGAGGAGACAGACAGACCCAGGGAACACTCAAGTCTGGCCTCTTTCCTGAAGGTTCAGGGTAAACAAACGGGAAAGACCCCAAAACACTACTTTGGTTCATCTGATATCACTGCAGGCTGCTAACCTCTGTCGTGGAAAAGCTAAGATTCCAGGTACAACCAAATGGCTCCCCCCAAAACCAGCTAAGATCTCCAAATACAAAATGTTTCTGCCCCTCCTGGGCCCGCAAGAGACTGCCATTCGGCCAGTGCTGTTCAACAGGAGAGGAAGGAGGTCGCCCTCTGAGGTTGTACCTGCAACATGAGCCACTGTCGTCTGTCCGTCTGTCCCCTTGGTCATTCACTTTAAAGCAGGTCACTAATTCTGACGTGTTCTGTTAAGTCAGAAAGCCCTCAGCTAAGAGTAGTTGATTCTCACAGGGCCTCTGGAATGGATGCAAGACGGAGTAGCATTTTGACATCTCGCAGAACAGAGATCAAAGCATTAGGATGGTTCTCTTAATGCCGCTTAAGTTTCTTCTCAGCACATCTCTGTGCTAACGTCACGTACAAAGCTAAGAAACTAATCAAACCCGACTGAATGACAACAAAGTGTGTGAAGCCATTACAGGGGGGGAAAGAAGGTTTGTTTGGCAAAAAGTCACGTGGATAAGTCTCCTGCAATTTTTCAAAGGGAATGTGATGCCCGAGAATGAGGCAAACACTCCACCTCACAAAGAAATAATCCCTTGTGTACGAGGTGGGTTGGCCCCTCTGCTCCCATTTACAACTCTGATTTCCAGTCACACAACAGGACTTTCCCCTCTGGATCTATTTAATTCTGTAACTTCATCTCTCTCCGGGAGGTGAGTCATCCCTTAGACTTCACATTTCCTTTTTCTGCAGGTTGCTTCCCCATGCAGGACACGGGGCCTGCCCCACATTCCGTATGTCAGCCTGTGCAGACCCAAGCTTTTTGTGGTGACTGACAGGGAAGCCAACGGCACAGCGTCCCAAGGGCTGTTTCCAAATTTGGTCTCCCAAAGGGAGCCCAGCTCAACTCCTCCAGGCATGCTCTAACTCCGACCCATTTTCGCAGCTCTGCTTTCCCACCTGATTCCTCTTCTGCCTCAGCAAGCCTCTCAGAAGGAAGGCGGGCTGAAGAGCGGCTGTTATGTGTTTTGCACTAGAAATCACGCCTGCACCCCTCTTTCAGTGTTCACCCCCAAAACTCCGATCAAAGCCCAAGTGTCAAAGGGGAGAGACAGTCTTTCAAATGCAGTATATGACAATCAACCTAAGTGAGCTCAGAGTTAACATTCTTTGTCTTGTGTTCTCTTTGTTGAAATATTTTAGTAACTATTGTTCAATGAAGTAAAGATTCTTCCTCAAATAGGTTTTCAAAGGGAAATTCAGGGGAGAAAAGCAAATCTTTAAAAGAGTTGATTGAGCTTGTAATCATAAAAGCCACACTCTAGGACATTTGCTGCGTTTCACCGAGTTCAGTGTTTTATCTCCTCACCCCAAATTAGAAATGCCCTAAACCATAAAAGAGGAAAGAGCCAGGCATCACCAGTGTTCCGCTGAAAAGTCCCCTGCCGCCTCCACAGGGGCTGCGGGTGTTCACTGCGGACCACGCAGCTTCCATGGGAGCAGAGGGAGCAGCTCTGTGGGCACAAAGCGTGGCTGAGGACATAGGTGCTCTCGTCACAAAACCCCTCCCATCTGGAGCAGGGCAGGTGTTTCCCCCTGCTCCTCAGAGACTCGGTGAAGGTTTCTGAGGGGCATGAAAGGAGCCTGGAGGTGGTGGTTAATTTAACAATGTCATTTTCTAAACAACAGCAGCCAACAAATCATCTTCCAGATATGAAACTAGATATTATACATACTAATGTATATATTAGCTCAGGATTTCAGTTAAGGATGAGAATCACTGGGGAAGATATAAATTTAATTTATTTTGGCAATTTACAAGATCATTCTGGCACACTAAAATCTCCATGTCAACTAGGTTCTTAGGTTCAAGATGCAGGAGGGAGAGTGGTATGTGAAATGGGTGATAGTGAGAAAAAAACAAAAAAACAAAAACAAAAACAAAACAAAACAAAAGGAACCTAATGATCAGCCCCCTGCTACCAAAGCTTCATTCATGTAACATAGGGGTGTCGAACTCAATCAGAGAAGGGGCCAAAATCTAAAATCCAGCCTAAATCACGGGCCGAATGGTTTACTGAACAGTCATAAACTGTCATTGTGATGGAAACGCAGCGGAGTGCAGTGATGACAGCGCGGTGCGGGCCACATTGCAAGGCCTGGCGGGTCGGATTTGGCCCGCGGGCCTTGTGTTTGACACATGTGATGTAACACAAAGGGAAAGAGGGGGAAGGGAAACAGAGCTAAGTTACAAAGGGAAATATATTGCTTTATGACATTTGCTACCATAGTAAGAAAAATCAAAGGAATGCTTTCTGATTATAATCCTTACTAGAGGCCCAGTGCATGAAATTTGTGCACTCAGGAGCCTCGGGTGGGGGTGTCTTCCCATCTGGCCTGCACCCTCTCTAGTCCAGGAGCCCCATGGTTGATTGCCCCACAGAGGGAGGCCCCATCCAATGCTACTGGCCAGGTAACCTGGGCCTCCTCCCTCTTAGGGTGATCATGGGGTAAAGGCAGGGTCCCCCAAACATTCACATTGCACCCATCTTGGCGGTAGCAGTCAGTGCTGGGTTGCTGCAGCATCTGTGACCCAGGAGGGACTAAGAGGTCAGCAATTCAGCCATCTCGCCAGTCCCTACTCACCCAAGCCTTCCGCTCATGCATCCTGGTTGGGTCATCCATTCAGTCATTTTGGACATTATGGACCATGGCTCTTTATATATTAGGATATCTGAAAGTTTCAATAATCTATGGGGGCAAAAAGTTAAGACTACAAGGTACATCCTCAATATAGTTTCCGTGGGCATCAATTAGGGTTAGATGCTAGTTCATAAAATGAGGAAGATTCAGTTCCTTCTCTATGAAATCAGCAGGTTGAGTATACCTATCTTACAGGCAGGGAAGATAGGGAGCATTAAATAGGGATTTGCAGACTGACTGTTGGGTACTATACAAATGTCAGCTATTATTTTTACAAAGAGCTGCAGACTGTCAATAATATTCAGATTGGATAAAACCTCAGGAGGACTTAGTGTCCCTTTTGCTTGCTCCTACATTAACCTAACAATCTGCCAGCAGAAATATGTGCTCTGAACCCTGTGTAGAGGGCTGCCGTAGACAGTGGACATACAGTTTTATCCAAACAGAATGAGGAAAGCAGCTGAAGTCTACAATTCAGTCTGTAGCCTTGCTAAACAAGCAATGACTGGGTCAATTATACCTACTATTTTCCCGATGATTTAAAACAGTGGCCTCCACAGGGACTGAATGCTTCAGGTGGGAGGGCAAAAAAAAATCACTGGGATAGGGGGAAGAAAATATGAAAACTACTATTCATTATTTCTTTAACTTTGTATTTATTTACTTATATTGATTTCAGAGAGGACCAGACTGAATTTCAGCTTTGTCTCTAAGCCTGTACCCTAGACCAAGCTGGACCCTTCTGAACTCAGCATTTGGCAAAAGAACCCAGAAGATAAGGTGAGGGCTGTGCAACAACTGGTGTCATATTAGAAACCACACATGGGCTGAGAACATAAGGAAGGGAGTTGGGTTGACTTAGTGGTCAGTTCAGAGCTGCATTGCTAATGCTGAAGAGTAATAAACACACATACATGTCAGACACACAGTGACCCCAAGCACTGCACATTGGTCACAGTGACTACAGGGGAGGGCCCCTAAAGTGCTCCCATAGTTACCAAATCTGATAGAAATGAGGTGCTTCTCTCCACCCCCAACCAAGTAATAATAATAATAATAGTAATACTTTAATAGCTGTTACCACCACTATGTTCATGCATATACTATTTGCAATTGGCATTTTCAGTGTTTCTTGCACTCTCTACTTTACTTAGTGTCAGGTGCTATGTAAATCTAACTCGTGTCTATATTTAACAATATTCCCTCAGCCAGAGGGAAACTATATCCCTTGGTTTCTGCACTAAGGTCACCAGAAGCTGAAAGGCAATTGCCTATTCTGGGTCATAACAACGTCAACTTAACTTGGTCACCTTGCTTGCTCTCTCCGCCATTTTCTGACTCAAAACTATGTTCAGAGCCAAGATTTCATTTTCGCAGATATCTTCCAAGGATATGATTTCAACATCAGGACTTAGTATAATTCTTGACAACACCAATTAATCTGTTCTCTTGGGTGAGTTTTGTGTACACAGATCGAGTGGCCAGAAATGGACCTAAAATAAACCTCTCTTCCTGAATATGGAGATTTCAAAGGCATGTGTATTTCTGGGCAAAATCATGAATGTGAGAAAGCTTTGTTCCTTCACAAGTCAGAAAGAAAATTATAAAATTGCTTTGAATGTGTAAAATGAGATGGCATTTAACAATTGACTATACTAGCTGTTGTAAATTAGTTATATTAATACATTTCCACCTCTAAAACCCATAGCTGATTTGGGTCTTTAAAATTCAGTACATGGCCATTTTTCTTTATGGTTCAGGTGGTTCCTATTGCTGATTTTGCAAGTTAGCCTGCTTGGCTACGAGCCACTTACATATAAAATACATGTTATGGAATCACAGAATCTAAAGGCTGGCAAAAGTCTTTTAAATAGGTAGCTGATATCTTATTTCTAAGAGGAAGAAAGAACATTTCCGAACTGAAGAAACAAACAGCTGAATCTGTAAATAACAGGAAACCTAAAGGTCTTAAATGTATTTAGCAAATATTTGCTGAGTGTGGGGCACTGGCCTGACACTGGGTATAGAATTCAAAGACAATGACAGAGCCTCACAAATTATCAAAATGAAGGAAGACAGTGGATGTGTCATTTAGCTGACAAGGAAGATGTTTAACAACATGTTATTAAGTCTTCACAATGTAAATACATTGGTGGCTCACAGGGCAACTTCATTTTAAACATCTGTTTTATGAGTAAGTATTACACCTCTCAGATTGTCACACCAGGAAAACTGAGAGGAAATGGTTTCCTAAAAAATGTATGCTGAGTAAGTGGTAGAGTCAGGGCCAATATAAATATCGTTTCTACTGCCCTGCATGCACCATCAAAACAGCATCACTTTCACCCTTGACCTCTGTACCATCCCTTCTAATCATGCCTGTGAATGTGAGCTATACGTAGATGACAATGAGGAATTATTCACAGCAAATCACAGTAAAAAATAGCATAATGGGCCTTTAAGTGCAGCCTTATCTAAACTGTGTAAGTGATGTCCGTTCCCCTTGCTTTAATTTGCGGGAGAGGCAGAAGGACAGATATGAAGACCAAATGGGAGATAAGTTTTTTAAAAACACAGAAACAGTTCACTATCAGCATCTTTTCTTGAGTTTAAACACAATGTAAAAAAAAAAAATTTTAGCCTGACTGTCACCTTGCTCTCTCCTCCCTGTTTTCTGACTCAAACAATGTTCAGAGCCAAGATTTCATTTTCACAGATGTCATCCAAGGATATGATTTCAAAAACAGGACTTAGTATAATGGTGTGGCTTAATGGTTGAGCATTGACCTATGAACCAGGAGGTCATCATTCCATTCCTGGTCAGGGCACATGTCCTGGTTGAGGACTCGATCCCCATTGGGGGGCATGCAGGAGGTAGCTGGTCAAATACCCTCTCTCATCACTGATATTTCTATCTCTCTCTCTCTCTCTCCCTCTCCCTTCTTCTATGAAGTCAATAAAAATAGGTAAAAAAATGTTTAGGTGTAAATATTTTTAAATGTATTTATATGAATGGAAAAGGCACACATTACATAAGCTCTTCGTAAATAAGATTCTTTTGTTGTTGTTTTTTAAATCTGGGAGGATTTTCTTATAAAGGCAATAGAAGAGGGGTGAAATAATAAATTACTGTAGATCTAAATGTTATAAACATAGGAGCCTGGTAGACTTGTATGGAAGCTCCCTATATTTCCATACTTCCTCTTAAAAATTAAGAACTTACTTCTCTGACAATTTATGTGGGAATAAAGTAAAACTGAAAAATTAAAAGTTATGGATATTTTTTAATTTAGAAATTTTCTAAAGTTGTGAAAACAACGAAGATCATAAAAAGGTTAGGAAATATTTTAGAATGAGTTCTAAAGTTATTTTTAAGTATTTTTTTCTATGCAATGTTAGTCGTAGATTATGTATTAGAAAATGGAAGAATGAAGTAACAAATTAAATTCCAACAGGATTCAAAATACTTAAACAACAAAATATTTTCTTGAAAATAAGAAATATTTACATAATGTTTAATGGATGCATAAACTTCTGTAGCAAGCTATATGAAGGATACTTAAACTTAGAAAAAATCATTAGGAATATATGGATATTAGTGGAACTTTCCCACATGCACATTTTTAAAATTTTAAATCAATATTATCAATATTGTTTTCTATCCAAACATCCAAATAGCAAGTGTTAAAATATTCACTAAAATATATTTTACTGTATTTAAATTCTGATAAGCAAATAAATTGCATCTACAAATGAATTTAATAGGATTATTTATCAAAAATTGCAAAATCTCCCTTAATTTAACTTGTAATATGGATAAAATCTCAAATAAGTTCTGCTACTTAAAAATGACTGTGCTCGCCAAGACCGGTTTGGCCCAATGGATAGAGCGTCGGCTTGGGGACTGAAGGGTCCTGGGTTTGATCCTGTCAAAGGCATGTACCTTGATTGCGGGCATATCCCCAGTAGGGGGTGTGCAAGAGGCAGCTGATCGATGACTCTCTCTCATCGATGTTTCTAACTCTCTATCTCTCTCCCTTCCTCTCTGTACAAAATCAATAAAATATATTTTTTTTAAAAATGACTGTGCTCTTTTGTAGAAACAAACAGACACTACCCACACAGTGCCTGGACTTCAAGAGTGAAGAGAAGTATTTAATTCCAAATTTCTTTGGAAGGAATCTGAGATTTCAGACAAAATGTAATATGTTGATTTCTTGAGTTTTGTAACAAAACAAAAGTGTAAGAGCTGCATTCTGTTGTAAGTACTGTTTTAAATTTTAAAAATTACTTTAACATGTTTGTCCATCACTGCACTGAAAACAACATACCTCACAATTTCATTAGGCATAGAATTGGCTATATAGAAGTTTAATATTTCTTTTAATATAATTATCTGCAAAGGTAATAGTTTAGATATTTTCCATCTGATGCAATAATATTTCTTATATCCATGTTGAGCTGAAGGCTCAGTTAGATCTTTTCTGCTTTGCACAACAGTATTTCTGTTCTCATATTGACCTAAAGGTAGGATATATAAACACACACACACACACACACACGCACAACACACACAAGCTGTTTCTTATTAAAAAGCAGAACCAAAAGAAAATAGTTTAAAATGTAAACACTAGTATTGATTTAAAAAAAGAGAGAGAATGAAGAAAAGGAAGGAGAAATGGAGAAAGGGAAACTGAGAAGAAGGAAGGAACACTAGTGATCATAAGGAAGAGAGGGGTAAAGGGCTGCTGCTAGATTTGCTTCATGAACAACATTAAGGTCTCATTTCAGAGAAAATCAGGCCGACCAGTTCAGTGTTCTTGCTGTTGGGGGTTCTAAGATGCCATAGTTGCTGTCCCCAAACTGCCCACCAAACCTTCAGGGAAGCCATTGGTCACATACAGGCCAGGCTATTTCCGGCAGGTCTTCTTGGTGATCAGCTTGAAGACTCTCCATAGGCAACTCAGAAACATGAGGACCAAGGCAGCAAAGAACCTACAGCAGGCAAATCTCAACCAGCCTCCAGGTAAGGAGCCTGTAAGCTGGGGTGATGTACGTCTCCAGGGAGAATAGAGAGCAACGAGCAAAGGAAGGAATAGAGGAGAATGTGTATGATCCAAAAAGAGCTGGGACAGGGAAAGGTGAGCAGGAAAACAGTGGAAGAATCTAGTCCAATGGCTCTGAGGTGACTGGCCTTGGCCTGAGTCAGCCCCCTGTCCACTTTCCCAAGTCCCGCTTATGTGACTATCCCTCACGTCTCACGCTTCACTTCTGTTCTCCATCTGGGAAAACACGTCATCTGTATCACTTTCAATCTTCCAACGTGGAGCTGCTGTCAGGGTATTCCAGCTCAAACCCTGTGCCCAACCTCAAGGACCATTTCTCCTGGTGTGCCCTGAGACATTCAATGCTAAACCCTGCGGAAAAACTGGGGTACATTGCTCCCCTCCTTAACCACCAACTTCCTGTCTTTTCCACTTCTCCCACCAGCCACACAGACATTCTTAACTAAGTCAGGGCAAGAACCAAAATAAGTTAAAACTTAAGTTATAGGCGTAGAACGGGAAGTTCAGGGAGGCCTCAGGAAACCTACCTCTATTAAGAAGCCTTATTTACTAAAGGGGGGGAAAATGCCTGCAGTGTATAAATCCTATAGCAACTGTTAATCCCCTCCAGGGGAAAAAAAAAAAATAGAAAGAATGCAGCTGATAAATTACTTACCGAAAATGTAATGCTCAAAGCAGTAACCACAATGCAATAATTACTGGACTTGATTAAACATAAAAATAAATCTGTCTTTTACTTCTCTCTCATCCCATTAGTACGCACAATAAAAGGAAAAGCCTTTTTAAAAGGTACCTCCTAGTCAATTCTTTCCCCCTTAATTCTGCGTTGTAATAAACAAAGGTAAAATCAAAAATCATGCAAACGAAGTATAAGCTTTTTCCCATTCTCTTAGAGGGGCAGCAGCGCCAATTAAAAACACACTCCATGCGGCTCTCTGCACTGCTTTTTCTCCTTAACTCCTTATTAAGGGGAAAGAATCACAAAATGCAATAGCTTATGAATCATCAATGTTTTTTGGGGGGGAAAATAAACCTATTGCTCTCTATGTAAATGAATGGAACATCTCCTAAATAACACTCTATGTTCATAAAGTCTGAGATGAAAATGAACATCTAATTTCCAAAAATAAGTGCTGAGAACACTGTCTTTGTTAAAGTAACAAGGAACAGTTGGATTATACAATAAAACATGGTCAAGCTGAGTTATTTCCGCGCCAATGGGAAGACTGTGGACATATTTTATATGCTTGTGTACACGTCTCAATGTGACTTTTTCCCTCTGTTGAGATACTTGCCTTTGATTTTATTTTTATCATTTACACTATGAAATGCCAACACCACGCCATTCCTACAAAACACCCTTTTATCCGTGTGTTTTGGGCTTTTTTTTTTTTTTTTAAAGTCCACAATCGAGTTAGAAAGTAAGTCATATCTCCAGATCTCGTTTTGTAAAGGTTGTACTCGCCACAGGCTTAACACGACGGTGGGAGCCCGTGTGGAAGGGATCGATAAAACAGTATTCCGCTGTTTGATGATGAGTCTCCGCAGGACATTCTGGCTTCGCCCCGCTGTCTGTGCTGACGCGCCCTGCTTGCCCACTGGGAGCTGGCACTAATGCCCAGGGATGGACCCAGGGCCCCCGGGAGGAAGAGAAACTCCCTTCCTTCATCCCCATCCTGGAGCTGCTTTCCTAAAGCTGGAGGAAATGGATGCTGTGAGATAGGGTTGCAGATCGAAGACAGATGTGTTCCCAGTCTAAAGTCTGAGGGCGCAGCCTTGACATGCAAAAAGGTGTATGCATCAGTCAGGGAGTTCCACTGTGGCAGGAGGCTTATACCCATAGCCATGCCTCCTCTGCAACACATGACCCATAATTTTAAAATATACTTTATTGATTTTTATTTTATTTATTTATTTTTTCTAGAGAGAGGGGCAAAGAGATAGAAACATTGATGAGAGAGGAAGTCATCAATTGGCTGACTCCTGCACATTGATGAGAGAGGAAGTCATCAATTGGCTGACTCCTGCAAGGGCTCAGCCTGTAACAGGGCATTTGCCCTAATCAGAAATCTAATTGACCACTTGGTTCCTGGATTGGCGCTCTATTGCTGAGCCACACTAGCCAGGCTACCCGTGACTTTAAAAAGCCACCTCCCGTGGTTGCAGAGAAGCGGCACTGCAGGGTGATGAGCTTATATTAACCATCTCCCTCACTTGCCAAGTGGATTTCAGGAATCATATGTTTGATTCGCCTCCAAATAAAATGTTCCCCGTTCTCCATGAGTCACTGAGAGGGCCAACTTACAAGGCAGGGTTATGGCTGCCTTAAGGTGTAAGGATGATACTGCTGTAGGGAGTAAGGATGATATTGCTGTAGGGAGTAAGGATGTAGTCACTGCTCCTGTTCCTGCTCACAGGGAGGAGCTGATGGATTCAGGCCTGAGACTGGGGCTTTGAGCCTTTTTGATGGGACTGTAAGGATCTGCTGTGGTTAATTTTTTTTTTTCCAATAAGTGTACTGAGACGTCATTTAATTAAATAGACCTCACTTGGCATCCAGGCAAAGTGAATGAGAAGTAATACACATTCACCTGTGGGACTTTTTGACACCACAACTAACTTCTGTTCTTTCCTGGGTCACTGTTATCTTTCCCATCACATTGCAGCTACTTCCCCTGACACAGTACTGGTGGCCGCCTGTCCCTTATCCTCTCTCACATCACATACTCTTCTCGGCAGGCTTGAACCTTTCTCTGAGCCTTGACACCCACCATGGTCCCTCAGGTAAAGCCCGTCACTTCTCCTTCATCTATTGTACCTTCTCATCCCTGTCCCCACATCAGTTGATAAATATGGACAGAAAATCTACAGTGGAATACACACAAATAAATAAGGAAAGGTCTACAAAGAACTATACTCCCTGCTTCCCAGCTAATCAATGGCCAGGGACTGAAATGCAGCCGCAATATGACATTTTGGGATTCAAACGACTGGGCGACCCTTGTCCATTCTAGGAGAGACAAAGAGGTAGGTTTGGGATTTTGGTGTAACTACCTACTTTCCTTATTTGTAGTGACTCTCCTGTACTCTAATATTTTAGGACTTATATTTATCCATATCTCAAAAGGTACTACTATACTGTAGCATGTCTACCCATTCAGCACTAACACCATCCATTAAATCTTGTAGGTTGTCAGGTAAAGTAAAACAGGGAAAAGAGCCCTCTCACTCTATTATGTGGAATGAATTTATTTCCTTTCTCTCTCCACTCCCCCTGGCTGGAGTATACCTAGTTGTTATTTTGATAACTAAAAACATCATTAATGTGATTAACTGAAGAGCCAGTGGCCCTGGGTCAACACCCTCAGCAACACTAGGAATTTAGAAAAGCTTTGACATTGTAGTTTCTCTTTACATCTTCCCAGCTAACATTCTTATATAGAGAGACCTACAGCCTGTAAAAGTGGGAGGAGATGGCATTAAAAATAGACCATCTATCCAGGTTCCCCATGTAGATCAACTTTGAACTGGACGGGGAACCTGGAGAGAGTGTCTATTTTTAAATATCATTCCCTCCCACATTCTTTTCCAAACTGGCAGAGTTCTGTTTCCCTAGTTATTAAATTGATATCAGTTTTTATAGTTTTGAGAAAATATAGAACTATCTGTAAGACAACTTCCATAGTTGTGAGAGTGAGGTCCAGCTTCAGAGAACAGAAAATCTGACAGAGAAGAGAAGCCACCGGACAAATGGTTGTAAGTGAGGCCACTCCCAAGGACCAAGGTTTTGAAGGAAGACAAGCATGGCCTGCAACAGGACACTTTGGCCACGGTGAAAGCAAAGGTTAATGTGGATCTTGGAGCTGTCTTTGCTCCTATCTTTCAAAAACGCTAGAGGAGTAAGTGAGATTGCAATTGTGAACCTTCTAGTGCAGTGTCCTAAATAATACAATTTAATAAGTGGTGCCAATTTTAATAAAGTTGTTGTCATGCACAGCCCAGTCAGATGGAACAATAAAATGATACAGAAAGCTCAGTGAGCTTGGAGGAAAGAGAAGGGGTGACCTCACGTGGCCAGTGGCTCAAGGGTGACTCCACAATGGTAAAGAGCTGTATTTAGTCACAAAGAATTAACTGAGTACAGAGAATGACGGGGGAGGGGGAATTTCAATGGAAAAACAAGTGAGGGCTAGGAAACAAGGGCCCTTTTATCAGGTTAATAACAGTCAGAATCCTCCCTTCCCCCCAAAAAAAGATGGCGAGATGAAAAATTGAAAAAGCAGAAAATACAAAATTGGCAATTAATTGGTTGTGAGGTAGAGGAAAGGAACAACAAAAAGAGACACATTTCAAGCCCAGAAGCCTAAGAATGCAACAACATGTTAAACAGAAATGAGTAATCAGTGTTGGAGCTGATATTAGCTTTAAATCACATAAGTTACCTTGGCTCTATGTCACTTATAACTTGAAAAGCAAACTGCCATGTCACTGTCCATCTGAAAATAAATTTACTGATGTTTAACATGCTTCAGGGCATATTCAGAATTAAGATAAAAGGGTTCTATTTCTCAAAAAAAAATGAACAAATGCTTTAAAAAATTTTAAAGAACAAAAATATTTCAGCACACCATCTTAAAACTACATAACATGGCATCTACAATACAGATTTACACTGGTTACAATGAAACTTTGTCACGTGTTAATTCTACTTACTAGCCATCACTCTGCAGTATTTCCTGAAACAAGGCCTGTATTCAGCAGAACTAATAATATGCCAAAATAGCAGTGTGGGGAGTGAGGACTCTGGGGAGAACCCCAAAACAAATGCGCCCATCTGGAGGAGGCATTGGCTCCATGTGACAGAGAAAATTAAATCTTCATGCCTCTGTAAGGGCGTAAGAATAAGCCCTAGTTGAAGGTGGCATTGATCTCAATCACTGTTTATTTGTGGGTGTTTAGACATATTACACGCAGGATATGTTTCCATTATTGTTGTTTTGTATAAAACACACAGTGTTTCATTATGAGAAAACCAGGGAAACAATTTTCTCAGTGGCAGAACTCTAGCAACAAAGAAAAAAAAAAATCTACAAAACCATAGTTCATGCGAACTGCTCAGCCTTATCTTCTTTTCAAGGGGGTGGAGGAAGGAAATCAAGAACACACTTGATTTCCTCAAATGTTATTAAGAACAATTTTCTACCTTATTATACATTTTCTGTTTTAAAAATCACCTGTGATGCATTAACAGCAATTAAAATATGTCTGAAAATGAGTTTCAGCAAGCAAGTGGTTAACATTCATCATAGCCTTTCAAAACAAAATTGAATTCTACTTTACTTGAAAAGTTCCCAATGAAATATTGCTTTTTCTTATGTATACAGCCTGCAACTTACCTAGGGCACTATTTATTATTTGGACAAGTTTAGTATAACACACACACACACACACCCCATACGAACACACATCCCATACACACACAAAACATCATCTTAAAACAAATGAGAAATTCTGTCTTGGGAAGCTCAAAACTGTATTAAAACTCTAAAGAGAGAGTCTTTACCCTTCCTTTATTAACTGAGGTAGACAGGAGTGATGTGCACAGACCACACAAAAAATAAATAAAAGAAAGAAAAAAAGAAAAAAACCACAACCAGGTTCCAACATGCTCCTGGTGATAATAATTATCTTTGCTTCCTCCATCCCACAAAGTTTGTTCATTTTTGTGAAGACATTATAAGCTGTGACTGGGGGGGGGAAACAGTATCCAGAGGCCCTTCCAATTATCCACACAGGTAGCCTTGCTCATCTGGGACCACCAACAGGTATGGGTCAGGATTTAAGGATTCAAAATAATCATTGCAAAACAAACAAACAAACAAACAAACAAACAAAAAACACTTGCATGCATAATTTCTCTTTTCTATTCTATCCTCCGGTATGAGAAAGCAGAGAAAAAGGAAGATAAAATTCAGGTTTGTCCATTGCTTCCTGTAGGTGCTACACAGATTCTGACAGTCACACCTCATAGATACCTCTGCCAGAGCAGTGGTATGTCACCTGCTATAAATAGTCACACTTTTAGAATCGTGGGCCCCACACTACAAGCCAGAAGGTAATCTATTTTAATAGTTAGCATGCATATTTAGGTGGGGACAATGGATGTGGTGAGGAAGAGAAACAAATATCCCTTTGACCCTGCTGTAGATGTTGTTCAAATCTGTGAAAGAATACAAATTACTTTTTGAGAGAGAAAATCATGTAGTAAATAAAGGGATATTTTCCTAGGGATTTCTCTTAAAACATCATCAAAAACCAAAAATGAAAGCACAAAATATGAATAGTTTCTGCTCTGAAACCACCACCATCCCATCTGGGAGGCAGTCCGAATAGTAAGACTAGTCCAGAGCTAGGGTTTGGGATCAAAAGTCCCCATCTGGACTGCACGGGTCCCAGCACCACTCCTGCTAGGTGAGTGGTCTTAGGCAAAACTATCCTTCACTGAGCTCAGGATCGAAACCCATCAACAGAGAAAATGACAAGAGCCCACTGGTATGGTTGTTAGTTGCTGAAATGAGATGTTCTCTCTATAGCCCAGCACAGAGCATATGTTCCATAGATCACATAGATTCTGGGATGTCAGGCAAGTTTTCCCCAAATGCCCTCAGAAAAGATCTCCCCTTTTGATATGTAAATCCCAATATCTGTTGGAAATGATCTATTGAACAGTGCACTATATATTCCAGTTCGGTAGGCTATTCCCATTTGTTTCACTACTATGCTCATTTTTGAGTGCCTCTTTCATGCTATTGTTAAGTATTTTGAACATCATGCTAGCTGTTTGGAGAAGACACATGGGCTTGGTGCGACTTCAGCCAAGGTTACTTTGGATGCTATAGAGTTTGCCTATCAAAAAGGAGTTCAGGGCATTTCATGCTGATTTTGCAATGATCCCTGGGGCTATGACATCACAATTCCAAGTGTCACGTGAAAATGAGCCAGTTTAAAGATCCTCTGCTAGTTTGCCTGTGTTCACTCTCTTGATCATTTCTCTACTCTTCTCCACCCTGTTCTGGTTGCTAACAAACTCAACTCTAGAGACAGCCTCACGGCACTGTAGAATCCTATTGAATTCAGCCAATGGGGGACACAGCAAGGGTGCAGTGGGCCAATGAAGGGGCAGCCCAGGGTTCTGCTTCCCATTTTACCTTCCCAGCCTCCCTCTGTTCCTTGAGAGACCATGGTCCTGTGGTGGCTTCATTCTTCTGCCACACCCCTGCTAACAGCCCCTCCTTCACAGCTCCTATCCCCTTTGTCCTGGGGTGGCAATGGCTATCCCAGGTTGCATTCCTTATTGACTCCCTTAACCCTGCCTAAACCTTCAGGCACATTCCCTTTATTGACCTCTTCATTGAAACCCTTTGGAGTGTGCCATCTGTTTCTGTTGGGCCCCTGCCTGGTGTAATGACTCTAAAAAAGCATTTGAGGCATTGGTTATGTTTGTGGAGATCACACACAGAGGCAGGTCAGAGAGGGTATGACTGATCCAATGACCATTAAGGCTTGTAGAAATGGATAGAGTGAGCCAGGCAGCTCCCAGGGAGAATAATTTTCTAGTTACAGTGAACAGCAAGTTTAAAAGTAGATGCCTATTTGAAATTTTCAAGGCAGGCACAGAGGCTAGGGTGGCTGGAACAGAGTCAAGGGGGCAACAGGCCTTGGCTTTGAGATGGCTTAAAAGCTGGGGCTGGAATGAGGTCATCCAGGTAGTGAGTATATAGAGAGAAGACTGGGGGGGGCCAGAAAAAAAGCTGTGGAGGGCAAGGGGACGGGCAAGCAACCAGCAAAGGATACTGAAGAGAAACTTGGGTGGCATGGGACCAAGAAAGAATGGTACCTAAAAAGTCAACTGAAGAAAGTCTTAACAAGCATAGGAGTGGGTCAGTCACATGAAAATATATTCCTGGACTTAGCCATTTTGGTCTGTGGTTAACCTTGCCAAGGGCTGCTTGGGTAAAGTGGTTAGAAGCAACGTCTAACTGAAGTGGTTTCAAGAGAAAACAAAGGAAAGATTAGAGGTCGATGCTTTCGAGAATAAATTAAACAAGAACAAAACCCGAAAAGCTAACCTAATATTATGCCAGTGATTTTTGTGTCTTGCTATAAAACCCCCAGTGAGAGTATCCAATGGAAGCTAAAATGCCCTGTGGCTCAGACAACTGAGCTGGCGAGTGATGTGCTAGGGGAAACTGTGGACAGGAATGGTGATTTTAGTCAATATATTATCAGAGGCATGTCATTATCCCAGAAAGTTTACATATTCAATTCGACCTAAACAATGTTTCTTCTTATAAGAAACTTCATGCAAGCAAACACACACACACACACACACACACACACACACACACACGTGCCCGCCATCACACTTGCATTTACTAGTATGTAGTAGGCTGCCATGCTGCATGTGAGATTCAACCAAATCTGATTTTGGAACCGACCTGCAAACCAATGAGACTTAACTAGGTTGGAATAGGAGTTACAACTTGATTGTGCCTTTTTCCCCTGAGAAGGAATTGAAAAGAATCATATTTGTTAATCCTCCTACAAGGGCTTCTCTGGTGTCTTTATCCCTTCTTAAAAACAGCGCAGACTAGTCTCCAGGTAGAGGAAATCAGATTCCATGTAAACGCTCCATTCTATACATGCACTCTTGTGATGCGAGCAGGAGAGTGTGTGAGGCCTGCAGCAGGCGGGTGGGGGGCAGGAACGCTGGAGGGGGCATCCGGACAGACAGCTCAGAAGGAGGGTGGGTCTGCCGTGTCCTGCTGCATCGCCTCATACTTTCCACCATGGTAGATGCTCTCCTCTGCCCAGGGCTGTGCTAAGCGTCAGCTACATATCAATCATATCATCGCTCAGCAAGGCTATTCTTGAAGGGAGCCTCTTCCTACAAAAGTGCAAGTGCACAAAACAAATCCAGAAAGCCTCAAACACATTCCATATTACCTCCAACACTTTTATTTCACTGAGAGGAAGGGTCAAAGAGGGGAGGGATATGGGTCCTAATTGGATTTTCTTTTTGGAAGAAATTATATATATATATAGTAGAAAGGATAACATTTCCTCCATGACAATGCAAATATGGGCAAGTGAAATTTTCAATCAGCATAGCTGCTAATATTGATGGGGTGCTCACTATGGCCTATGCACTGGGCTAAGTGTGTCCTGTGAGGTCTCATTCCTCTAACTGGCACTGTGAGGACTGACGGACTGACCACCCTTTATATTTTGCAGGGAGGGAAGTGGAGGCTCAAGGACTGAATGTGACTTCCAGGGCAGGAGGCCACCTGCAAGTGGAAGAGTTGGAACGTGAACACAAGGAGTCTAATGCTAGTGTCTACAAAACACACATCAGGGTGATACCAGCTCCCGTCGAATGGTATTTATGATGAAGCATGGCCTTGAGAGGGATTTTATTTTCATGTTTTTCTTCCCCAAACTATAACCATCTCATTTTACAGATGAGAACATTGAAACATGAAGGATTGGCATAGACTGCCCTGGCCCACACAGCCACCGAGGGAGCGGACTGCAATTTAAACCCAATTCTCTGACACCTAAGGAAGCACTGCACCCCCCTGCACAGACACTTCCCTTCCCAAGTTTCATTTTATTGTTATTATTAACCACAGGCACCATTTTCAAATATGAATACCTGCTTGTAGCACACTTACTACGGTCAAAGAAGAAACGCAAAAAAGAAATATCCCTTCCATCAGTAACCTTAACGCTGGGAAAACAAAGCCCAAATCTCATTAAAAAAAAAAAAAATTAAGGTTTGATTCTGTTAAACATAATTCAAAAAATGTTCTGCACATGTCAGAAGTAAGCATGCGGTTCTTTAAACGAAGAGAAAAATTCCTAGGATGTAAATTTCTCGGGAAGCTTGCTGAACCACAAAAGTTCTGGAATGAAGCTTCCACGGGTCTTAAAAACAAAGAGTTGGACTTTGGGGAAAGGGAATGATATGAATAGATGAGGAAAGTCACATGGACAATTGTAGGAGAGGCAGCCGGCAGACACAGTGGGATGTGGAGAAGAGTTAGAATGTAGGTACAGAATACATGAAGAGATGTTGGACCTTGAGTGAGATATGATAGCAAACACTGCTTGAAGAAAACACATTTTCCATTTTAGATAAATATAAACAATTCAACCGTATGCCCAGGAAGCAAATGAAGCTACCACTAACTGGAGGGTCGATGCAGATTTTTCAGAACACCTATGTGCGGCATCACTGGACATCATGCATGTGCTTACACTGGAAAAGGGCAGATCCACGTTCCCTGGATAAAGGCTGCTTCAGGCTGTTCTGATGTGTAAGTGCCCCAAGCAGCCACGTGCTTAGCTGCCCTTCCCTTATAATGACTAGCTATTTTTTTCCCCTACTCTACTCAAGGTGTGGCTCTAAAATGGTAATTCTTAACCTTCAGTCAGGTGACTTTGTAATCCCCTTTGTAATTCTTCACATCTATCAGTCACGTGACCTCGTAATCCCCCTGATCCTTATAAGAGGGATGTGCATTCATTCAGTCAGTGGCTGTTTGCTGAAGAACCACTAAGTGCCAGGACTGGTGACAGGCTCAGAGATGCAAAAATAAAGTACCTCCCTCTTTAAAGAGCTCCCAGCCTGCCTGAGGCCTACAGGAGTGACTGGGCTTTGAACCCCTGTACCCTGCACTTACAGAAGATGTGAAATTATTCAGAGAGGAATGATATAACATTATTAAGAACAAGCATTTTGTCTGGTTACCAGTGAAAATTAAGTGAGGTTCAGACAATTTAATTTATAATTTTGTAGCAAGCAAATGCAGAGACAGTCCAGAATTCTGATGATTGACGTAGCACAATGCCAATACCATCACATCAGAAAAATTTCCAAATTCTCCAAAATTATTAGTATTTAGTATTTATTATCCCTTAAATAGTATTTCACATGCCCAACTTTATTGCATGGTCATATTCCATTTCTTATTGACAATGTGGTTATTCATTCACCTTATTATCATCACTAATGTCATAGGAGAAAAAAAATGTCAAGCCCAGCATAAGGCTTCCATGCATTGGGTTCACCAAACCTATCATTAATTGACTTCAACTTGGCATCTAAGTCTCGTGGAAGAGACAGTGAATGCTCATTTGTATCCATGCTCTCTCTTCTTAGTGGTCACTCTGCCAGACTACAGGCTCTGCCCCCCCACTTGAAGTTCATGTCAGAGATCTGATCAATGACCCCTGAAGAGAAATGAGGCCACCATTTTCAAGCTGAACAAATGAAAGAAAACCTCCCATTTATAATCCTCACTCTTTCTTCCAGCCACCTGCAGAATAAAGACCCCAACAACCTAGAAAGGATTGAAGCCACAATACAGAGGGGGCTGGGTCCCTGAATAACTTATGGGCAGAGTCCATCCCCCTCACACCCCTGCTCCCCTAGATTCCCTGCTCCCACAGACCTGCATTGCACTGCATGATATGAGCAAGACATCAACGCTTATGGTGGTAAAGCACTGAGATTTGGAAGTAATTTATTACAGCTGTTAGCCTACCCTGAGTAATACAATTCTTCATTATAAGAAGCTAATAGCTACAAAGAACTAATATTCAATAACACATTCCAAAAGAGCATACATTGTAAAGAGATTTTAATAAGCTATTTCATATTGCTGACTCTGAGAATACATTTGGGGAGGGGTGGAAACCACAATGCTACCCTTTCAAATAAAAACATAATCATGAGATTTTTATGATCAATCAAGTTTTCCTACTACAGAAATCCTTAGGTCATGATAGATAAATTCTATGAAGCACACATTGTAATATAAAACTGGTATCAGATATTCAGACATTCTAATAATCAAAGCAAGGATGGACAAATCTAATTTAAGTTGGTCCTGCTGAGTCATTGGAGATCTCTATCTCCCCCAAATGAACATAATCCATTAGCATCAAAATAACTACGTTCCCCTAAACGCAGATGGGCCAAGCTCTGTTCATGACTTTTATCAGCGTGACATGTGGCTAATATCCATTTATCAAACAGTAAGGGCGTTGTTTTGTACGCAAATAATTATCAGTTAATGAAGCTTTAAAAAGAAAGAGTCTTTTATATCTAGATTGAATTATTCTTTCTCCAGTGCTTACCCTCATATTTCAAAATACTGTACTTAAAAAAAGTTCCAATAGTAAATGAGGTCACCTTATGTATGCTTAAAAGCAATAGGATATTGCAGCCTCAGAGCACAATAGTAAGAATGTCAGAGCACATTCATTCAATTAAAAAACTGGCCTTATATTTCCTACATGGCTACATGCCTTTTACAGTTACATCTCTGGTGAACACAGATAATCTCTAATGTCCTTTTATCATAAAACGGGAAGTCCTAACAATTCCATTTGATAGATGACTAAGGGTCTGAGGGGTAAAGCAGCTCACCTAAATCTACCCAAGAGTATACTCCTGGATGGATGAAGACATCTGAAAATCTCATATTGTTGGCTGCTTGTCCCAATGCCTTTAAAATAAAAACAATTAAAAAAATTATTGATTTCAGAGAGGAAGAGAGAGGGAGAAAGATAGAAATATCAATGATGAGAGCAAATCATTGTTTGGCTGCCTCCCATATGCTCTCTCACCCCCCACTGGGGATCAAGCCTGAAACCAAGGCATGTGCCCTGACTGGGAATCAAACTATGATCTTCTGGTTCATGGGTGAATGCTTGACCACTAATGCTGGGCCCAGTACCTTTTTATTCCCACCCTGCCCCCCTGCCCCGTTCACAACCGAGATGACAGAGGTCCTTATTTTAACCGGAATACTTTATAGGCTTGGACACACAGTTTCCTGATATGGAGGAAACTAAAACAGGATTTACTTTTCTAGCACTCTTAATGCAACTGCACGTGCACACTGAAACAAAGGGCGTTGGATGCACAATGGCAGAGAACCCGGAGAGTTCCCAGCAGGTGGAAGGCTTAAGGGGGTGGGTATGGTATGAGCATCTGGCTCACAGAGGATTCAGAGGCTGCACCTTCGTCTCATCTTTCTTTCCCTCCAGGTATCTAGAGGACTTGGCTATGGAAGCTGTGTCTACTGAAACCTTCAAAATAGCTTTGTTTTGTCTTATTATAGATTCAGTCAAATACTCCAGAGACAAGTGACTTGCTGGGAAGCAGCAGCTTGCTGGAATGAATGAAATAGCCAAATCTTCCTTGTAATGTAGTCGGGAGCATCAGTAGCATAGCCTGTGGTTACCATAATCAGAAATCCTCAGGGAAGCACTGTTTGAAAATACCTCTCCCAGTTGCTGGTGCACCGGCATGTGACACATAGAGCAGAAAACTCAGATAATTTACAGAGGAATTATCTTTTATTCCTCCATTATTATGATTCACAACTTTCCTCTTTCCAGAAGAATTTGTTTTTTAATATATTTTTATTGATCTTATTATTTTTTTAATTTTTAAAATATATTTTTATTGATTTCAGAGAGGAAGAGAGAGGGGGAGATAGAAACATCTATAGAGAGAATCATCCATTGGCTGACTCCTGCACTCACCATACTGTGGATTGAGCCTGAAACCTGGGCATGTGCCCTGACTGGAAATCAAACCAAGGACCCTTCAGTCCACAGGCCAACACTCTATCCAGTGAGCCAAAGCAGCTAGGGCCAGAAGATTTTGTTTTAAGTCATGCCCATTTCTGGTATGACTGTATTGTATCTGAGAGTGGTGCATATTCATATTTAGAAGGGCCACCCCAAAGTCAAGAAGGGTTTAGCTTTCAGGCGTCTTCAAACTACGGCCCGCGGGCCACATGCGGCCCGCAGAGGAGTCTGATCCGGCCCGCCAGGTTTTTTGGGCAGTGAGCGCAGCCGAGGTGTTACAGTAGGAATTAGTAGTTCATATAGTCCGGCCCTCCAGCTCTCTGAGGGACCGTGATCTGGCCCCCACTTTAAAAAGTTTGAGGACCCTTGAAATGGTTCCACTGAATCAAGCAATACCTTTCTTTCAAGTCAAACGTGGGCACCTCTTCCCTTGAAACTCCCCTAAATGTGACTTCATGACAAGGGTTTCATTTGCACATCACTCATTAACATTTGCAGGGAATGAGCCAGCATTAGCTCATTGGCTGCAAATGCTTCACCTTAGCTACTATTTCTAAAAGCCATGCTGGGCCACAGACTGCTGTACTGCCTTGGCAAGACAGAGCTGAAGCCTGTGTTCTCCCCACAGGGTTCCACCTTTCTCTGAACCGCACTCTGCTTTCTTTAGGCTGTATTGGCCTTGAGTGTCAGGCTTCCGGAAATAAACTATTTTTTCTTTCCATTACAAAACAAAAATCAAACAAACAACAAACAAAACAAAAAAACCCCTGCTTGCTTAGGGTTCCCTCCCCCTATCTCAGGGAGATAGTTCTCATGAAGAAGTCAGTGGGCTTTGGAGAGGTATAATAGACTATTTAAAATTCCGAATCATGCTCAGGCTCCTTCTCCCGCTCTTGCAAGATTGACCATATGTGAAATTTGAATGTAGATCTCAGTGTTTCTATTTAACAAGATTAAGGTGTGATTACATCGGTTATCTTGTAATTTCATACTTTCTCCATTAAGGGAAGTCAGCATTTAAGATCCCTCTCAATCATTCGGAATAACATGTTGAAGTGGAAAAAGGAAGGTTGCCAGCCATTTAATTTTCTTTAGTTTATATTATCTTATTTGTTATTTGTTATTTCTCAAAATACGTCTCTCCCATATCTTCTCCACAATAAACCAAATTATCAGTCACTTTCTTTAATTTCTACTTTCTAAGCTTGTTTTTTGTGTTTTTTTTTTTGGTTTTTTTTTTTTTAAGATAAAACAGCCCAATATTCAGAGAGAAAAAGAGAGAGAGTGCAGAAAGCATAACACTTAAAAAAAAACACTTCTGGAATATTTAGTCTTAATTTGCTGATATATATTTCCATTTACCCACTTTCTAAGAAGGGGCAAGGCCTAAGATACCTTTTTAATGGGAAGGAGTAAATCTCAGCCAAACAGCGGTGGGAGATCATATGTTTCTTGGAGAGCCACGTGCATATTTGCACATTATAGTCTCTTGCATGTCCTGAGGTTAAAAAAAAAAGTTCAATTTTCTTTAAAGAATTGTGTCATATCCACAATTTATTTGAACATAGGTTTTTTGTTTTTGTTTTTTTATTCTTAGGACATCCATTAAGATTTATCAGACACTGGTGTTTAAGGACCACAGTTTAGAAAAATCCAATTAATATTGGAAGAATATTGGTTTGAGGGTTCAAATCTCCAGCTTTGATACTTACTAACTGTGTGGCTCTGGACAAGATACTTAACCTCTCTGAGCCTCATTTCAATTTTACATTCCAACCAATATTCACTGAGCATCAGTGGTGTTCCAGACCCTGGAATAACTAGGCACAGAGAACACTGCAGTACACAAAACAGAAATACCTCACCCTCACATAAAGAGCTAAACATTAAACAAATACATGTATCTTTGGATTATTGACAAGTGCCAGAAAGGAAAAAAGAGTAAGTAAAGGAGATAATTACAGGGAAAAGTTAATACAGATCGAGTGGGCAGAGATGTTCTCTGAGAAAGTGACAATTCAGCTCCTGAAAGACATGTACCCCCCAGCCAAGCAAACGCTAGCAGTGATGAAAAATGTTCCAGAAGCAGGAAAAGGCAAGTGAAAAGATCCCAAGACCAGTTTTGCATGTTCACTATTTTTAAGAGAGAAAATATGAAACTTAAAAATTCTGAGGCTACAGTCTCCTGACCTTGCTTGTATCAGAGAAGTGAGAGCAATGAAATACACAGGTGTCAGCCCTCTGTCCTGTTGCCCCACACTCACAGGAAGGAATCTGGGTTTTACTCTAAGTGTAAAATATATCAGAATTGTACTGTCTGATTTAAGTTTATATATATATATATATATATATATATATATATATATATATATATATATATATATAATGTTGATTTTATAGAGGGTAAAGGAGAGGGAGAGAAATGCCAATGATGAGAGAAAATCATTGATCAGCTGCCTCCTGCACACACCCTACTGGGGATTGAGTCTGAAACCTGGGCATGTTCCCTGACCAGAATCAAACTGTGACCTTTTAGTTCATAGGCAGACTTTCAAACACTGAGCTATACCAGCTGGGCTGATTGGAGGTTTTAAAGACTGCACTTGGAAATAAGGAGACTAGTTAGAAGGTGGTAAGGAAGAACTTTAGTTTGCTCATCTACAATCCTAGGGTATTAACTCTTAACTCATATTGCTGTAGGAAAGTATTAAAAGCTGTAAACGAGCCTGGCACAGAAAAGAAGCTAAAATAGAACTTACTGCTCCCAATTATCTCTTGAGACATGGAATCCAGCCCATGTAGAGATGTCCATCCATCTGCATCAACCTCCCCCCCCCCCCCCTGCCTTGCATGGTCCACTTGACTTTCTGAATGACAAATTCTGAGTCTGTTTGCATCTCAAAGGAGCCACAGTGAATAATGGCAGAGAAATGCCTTTCCTGCTCTACCTTCCCTCTCCTCTGAGAGTGAGGTGTGCATGACCCCAGCCTGTCCTTAGGGATTCAGAACCCATCATTGAGGGGTGCCACAATGGCCAAGTTTGAGTTCAGATGCCCTTGCCTATCCAAGCAGAGTGGAAGTGCCCTGGGGGAAGGAGAGAGAGAGATGTGGAGGCAGGACCAGAAACTAACTGAATAGTGACTAAGCACTTCCTAGAAAGATCATCACTGGCCATCTGGACACTTGGCCTTTTTTAAAGTTGAAATCCTGATTTATAAACAAAGAAGCCACCCGAAGTCTTCATCAATAAATGGTATGGGAAATAAGAGATACAGGGAGAAATTGTGCATTAAAGAGACTTAAAAATAGCCCCAAACAGATAAGTTTCAAAGATGATATGGAGAAATGCATCCCTGGGTGAGGAAGAAAAGCAAGAACGTGGTAACATAAAATCCAATTAGTGATTACTTTTTGAGGGATGGCAGGATTAAAAAACAAAAACAAAAACAAACTTCTGATGGGATGTGACCTGTGTAGGATTCCTGGGGAGGAGTGGTAATGGGCTGGCCAAATTCTATTTCCTGACCTGAGTGGTTGTAAGTGGGTGCTGCTTTATGAGAACTTATCAAGCTGTATATTGGTTTTATACAGTTTTCTTTATCTCTGTTTTCCAAATAAAATGATTAGCAACAGGAAGAAATTAAGAGCAAATATATACTGAATTTTACATGTCAGTTATTTCAGTCAAAGCCATGATACAAAGTTTTAAAGTAAAATAAATATATATATAGAATGGAAGTTGGGGTTCACAAAATGACCTGATTCATGCTGCTATTGGGGAAAAATATTACAAAAGGAGAGTAATGATAGTGTCAGATTTTCTGCCAAATTTTTCTCCTTTCTGATTGTACATCACAAATGACTAATTAAACTGTTATTTCATTACAGAATTCGATTCATTTATATGTCACTTAGCTGCCCCCATATCTTGATATTGTAGGACAAAAGTATAAATTACATGAGCAACAAGAAGACAGTCCTACTGATAAAACTTTTAAGATAGATTATAAAAAATCTTATCTCCAAAACAAACTCGACAATTAATTTTATAATTCATTTTAATTTCTAAGTAGTAATTCTACAGCATAGTCCATAGGATTTAATATGGTAATAAACAATTTACAACTCCAGGCTTTCATGTTCACATCGATATAAAAATATTTTCCTCCCTAAACTGCCTTTTTCATCCCAGACATCAGGAGGGACCTTGCAAACCTAAAAGTCCCTAGTGACTGTAAAAGACCCTCCACTTGTGCAAAGTTTCCAGGATCTTTTATGATGACATCTTTGGCTATTTGAGCATACATTCTTTTCATGCCCTCATGATATTATATGTTTGAGTACTCTGAAAAAAATGTAATTTATTATCTGGTGAGCAGGAGAGGAGCTCACTCTAAATGAGGGCTGGCATCAATAAGCAAGCCACCCTCATTTCACTTTGACTTACTCTATCTGGGTACCACGTGGGATCTTTTTGTCTTCAACAAGAGAGGCTTTTGAAACCTAAACGCTGGAGAACAATAGCAGGTGGAAGGCATTCTTTGCACAAAGCAAATGGGACCGCTGGGGCTACTCTATGAGATATTTTTCCTACTGTAACAGATTGCCAAATTATCACAGCACCAACAGCATTTGAGCCTACAGAACTTCTTTATTAACTCAGATGCTGGGATATTATGAATCACACCTGCACGAAAACAAATGGCAATGCTTAGTTCATAAAAAACAAAACAAAACAAAAAAAAACAAGTGTGGGTTTTCAGAAGTTGGAAATACCACAGTATATTCATCTATAATTAACAGATCACCATAATTTACCATTATCGTTTACCTTTAGCTTTAATCCCCTTAAAGTACAGCTATGAATATACAACCTAAATATTTCAGACACCAAGAAGTGTCAAATCTAGCCATTTGGACTCAAAATTCTCACAGTCCAGACACTTTTGAAAGTGTTATTTGATTCTGGATAAAGGTTTGATGGGGTCAGGTGTGTAACCAAAATAGCCGTATTTTGCTTTCTTTGACTTTCTCAGCAAGTGAGTTACCTGACTGGAATGGCTCATTTGCATGCCAGTACCCATAATGCTCTGTTGGCTCTCCACAATCTTGAGTAGTGTGGGGGCCCAGCTCTGTGGGGCAAGGGAACTGAAGCGGTGCTCTCTGACTTGAAGATTAAGTTCAGCTTGGAGCTAGGAAGAGCAATGACAAATGAGAACACACACACACAAAAAAAACAAAACAACAAACAAACAAACAAACAAACAAACTGTCACAGCTTTCACTGGAAGACTTAATGGGTTACTTTCCATTTTGAAATAAAACAAAAACAAACAATAACAACAACAAAACCCTTTTGGGGCAAACACTAAAAAAGAAAAGAAAAGAAAAGGTTTGCTCTTTTCTTTTCTCCTATCCTATGTAATGGAAGTGAAAACGGTGCAATATTTTCAAATCCCATATGCAGTTCAGTGTTTGCAAGGGCAAAAAGCAGGGGAGCAGAGCAGTCTTCACCAGAACTCATCTCTCCAATGGCCGTAAGCACGGAGCCTGAAGCTCAGTGTAGGGGCAGTATCTGTCCATGCTACGTAAGCAGTGATGGCAGGGGCCAGCAATAAGTCATTTTATTTGACAAATCTCAGGTATGACCAAAACATGTATATTTTCTCTGCAGCCTCCTCCTCCTCCAGAAATGTATAAATAGATTGTCAGGAAAGTAATACAGGCGCTTGTTATTTTTATTCCTTAGCAACTAGACAAAACCCACTTGTCCCATCACTTCATTTGCCCACTAACAAGACATCTGAAAGTCATAAAACCTAAGTGCTTTGTTATAGCGATACCCAGACAACTCAAGAGCGACAATGAAGCGGTTAGTAGGATGCAGGGCCCTGGGAACCATTTAGGAGAAAGGAAAGAGGCTGAAGAGTCCAGTGCTACTCAGACATATTGTCGTTTTCCCCACACGCTGCATGAGCACACGTGTGCAGCAAAACCCGGCCAACTTCCCGAGGCCTCCTGCTTGTCATTCAGCAGGAAATGCACTGAAATGCAAATGAGTGACAGAGTCTGGGTTACAGGGGTCTCCTTGAGTTGGTTTGATTTGTTGGTTTTTTTGTAAATCATTCTCAAATTTTAGTAGTTAACTGGGAAACTGCACACTGCTAGGGCACTGTGGCATAGCACTGGAAAGGCACAATTCTGTGGCTAGCGACTTAGAGCAACACTTATCAAATCTTGTTGTTCAGGACAGTGAGCCCAAGATGCTCTAGGTTCCTTCAAAAAGGGGTTCAGGGCAAGTTTAAAAACTGCTACCACCCCTTCTTGAATTATTACCCATGCACGTTAGGGCACCTAAGGTCCTGAAAAATCTTGAATCTCAGGGTCCTGATTGTTTCATGAACGTTCTCAATATTATTTGACCATGAAACCAACTGGGGGTGGGAGTGGAAGGAACTTACTATCTTTTTGACACAATATGTCTCAGAACATAGTTTGGAAATGTTTGCTCCATAAACCATAATGATCTTTTAAACATGTTACCCAGGGCAGATCCCTGAATATGTGAACACTTTGTTCCACCTCTTACATGAGCCCTCTTGATGAGTAGAATCTATATACATTTTAGTGAAGTTTTAATCTTGAATCTACAAAATGTACCTTAATCCACAACGCATTATGTTTTTTTCCCACTTCATAAGGAATACCAAAGAAGCATTACGATCTAGATGGTTAGGATAGAATTGGGTTCATCTAACAAGAAACCATGAAAGACAACAAGGGAATGCCCATGACTTTTATGCTTTCATAAGGCAAACAAAATTGGAATTCTTCCCAAAATTAGCTTCTATCTATTCAGCACTTTCTGTGTGGCCAACACCCTTCTAATTGCATTTGGATCTGAGGGCAAATCTACAGATTAGGCTCTAATTTCTGCCCATTTTACAAATAAAGCAATTCAGGAACCGCAAAGCTATGTAACTTACAAAAGGTCACCCATCTATTAAATGACACAATGAAAGAAGATAATAGTGGACTAGTCTGAATATGATAATAGATCAAATGACAGTGATTAAAATGCTGCATTCTGATACACCAATGACAGAATCAGATGCCAAACAAAAAAAAAAAAATAGAACATTTTAAAACTAAAATACTGAATTTTCCTTAGGATTAAAATGCTGCTACAGTGTCAAATCCATAATCATGTTCTATCTAGCCTATGCTTTAGTTTAATTTTTTTTTAATGTGTGATTTTGATGAAAGAAATACGGAAATCTTTTGTATTTTGACATGTTTCTGCTTTTCACATGCCAGATTCAGGCCGAATTTGCATAACTCAACAAGGCAATAGAGAGAGACCATCAATTCTCTAATTACCTGTATGGCTCATGACCTACCCAGTACACTACAAAAGGATAAATATTCTCAGCCCATTGAAAATGCTCACAAGATTTTAAATACACTTTTCAAACTCAATCGCTTCAATAAGTGCAATTTTCACCTACAAAACAAAGGCCTTATTCTTCAATACCTATACACAAGAACGGATCTACTTGCCATCTTTATCATTTAGCTTTAGATCAATTGATTATTGGCAGGCTATGTCTGGTCCGGACATCATAAACAGAAATATTCATCTCCGGAAGAAAATTGGTGTTCAGTCTCATTCTGTGCACAAAGAGAGCGTGCCCTTGTATTTCACCAGCTAAAAGCAGCCTTTATTGATTTCACGTTGCACTGAATTTGTTACAGTTTCTACAGCAGATGTGTAAACTCTATTTGGCAATGTTTTTAACTTAAATGTGAAAACATATAGATTTAAAAACAGGGAAAGGTGAATATTAGAAAATGTGTTGAGTTTCTGGCATATCTGATAATTGCATTAATTATGACAGACATTGCTTTTTTATTTTTTTACAGATTGGGTAGGAGGATTAAAGACCTTTTATCTTTATAAAGTCAAACTGATACAAACTTCAATGAATTAAAAAAAACAACCATATCACAACCATATATATATATATATATATATATATATATATATATATATATATATATACATATTTACAATAAAAGAGAAAAATGCTAATTGACTGTACCTTTGCTATACCCACACCCAAACCTATGCCCACAGCCAATCAGAGTGGGTATGCAAATTAACTAAACAAAGATGATGGTTAATTTTCATATGCTGAGGGAGGAAGGAGTGATGACTGAAGACAGCATAGAAGGAAGAGGGAGAAAAAGTGGAAAGCAAGGCGGCTGCCAGAGGGAAAGTTGCAGGGGTGGGGCGGGGCAGGTGGTTGCCATGGCCACTTGCAAGAATCTTCCTGCAAAGGGCCCCTAGTGTGCGTGTGTGTGTATCCTGATCATTTAAAATAATTACAATCCTAATGTATCCAAGTCATAAACATTCCCTAGAGGAGGCAAACCAATCTCAGGTAACTAGGACACTTGTTTTGTCAGTACTTTTTCAGAAATGCCTACATACATATCCTTCCTATGGACTATGCTTGAGAGGTTTCCCTTCGGTTAAACACTCGGAAAGAGCTGCAAAACTGTGGGTCTATATTAAAACTGTACCCCTGGTTTGGACCCATAAAACTGAACTCTGATTTCATTCCTTATTTGAGAGGCAAAGAACTCTCCCTCCTAACAGCTTTTACATTATAAAGTCTTTTATGACATAAATCGCAAGACAAATTCTCAAGCAGATCTGAACCATGTGGGTATGTGTATACACAATTACTATTCTAATGATATTTGAAGCCTGGCTATGTGTCAGCCCAACCTATATTCTTCTGTTTCTAAAAGCGAATAAACTTCAGAATAAAATTGCTGCCCCATTCCATGCAAATCTCCTTGTGGAGAAAAAATAATAGAAAAACAGGGTGCATGGCACATAAATAAGTAGAAGAAATCACAGCAGCTGGAAAGCATGTATAGAGCCTTGCTTCTCCGAGGTGATTATTTCCCCGACAGAAGGTAGCAAATGTTGTATACAAGTGCGTCTGCCAGTGGCTCAGGATTGAGCCCCGCACACTATGCTGGCTTAACTATTAGGCATCTAAATGGAGCATGAGAAAAAGCCAGAGTGGATGCAATGCCTGGGTGGACAAGGCTTCTCTCCTTTTTACTCGGAGCTGCTGAATGGAGAGAGAGTCAACAGGGATTTATTGACCTCCCACTGAGTGGAAAACCATGCATTACCACAGGGTTTTAGGGACATTTTTAAAGAAGAAAATAGCCATATATATATATATATATATATATATATATATATATATATATATATATATATGCTGCAAACAAGGAGGGCCCACATGGCTGCTGCTGGCCTGTGAGGATGGTCATTCAGCAGCAGCTGCAGGAGTGCTCCTCTCCATGCTCCCATATCATCCTTGGAAATCATAAGGCTAAAGGCCAGCATGCTGCTGTGATGTCATCAGGAATACCTATACACTTGGTCTTCGCCTTTGGTTCCTGGCACACCTCAGTTTATGCTACTGAGGTGACTTTTGGAAAGTCCTCAAGGATGGGAGTGTGGGGGGCCCGTTGCCAGAGGACCTGACAATGACATTAAAGGGTTGGAACTAGCAACCCCACTCCCAGACCTCAGGTCAGAGAGGGGTTGGACATTGAGTGCAATCCCCAAAGGCCAATGACTTCATCATTGGAATGGAATCTCCACCAAAACCCTAAATGGCAGGGGCTGGAGAGCTGCTGGTTTGGTGAACACACAGAAAGAAGGTGCTGAAGAGACACAGCAGCTCTGCACTCTCTTCCACTCCTTTTCTGACAAATCTCTTTCGTGTGGGTGTTCTTTAGCTTTCGCCTCCATAATAAACTAGTCATAGCTGGCAAACCCTTTTCCTGGGTTCTGTGAGATGTTTTAGCAAATTATTGATACTGAGGAGGGGCTTGTGCAAATCTCCTAATTGATAGCTGGTCAGTCAGAAGGTCAGAAGGCCCCTGAATTGCCATGAGCATCAATCTTATGCGAATGAGCTCCTAATTTGTGCTGAATCCAGGTGGTCGGTGTCAGAATTGAATTATCTGTCGGAAGATGCCCAGTTGGTGTCCACAGAGACTTGAAGAACTGCTTCCTATGTAAAACCTACAGACTTGGTGTCAGAAAAGGTTGTGTAGGTAAAAAAAAAAAAAGATCTTAAGAGTTAAAAAGCATAGTATAGTCAACTAATTCTCTACCCAGCGGCCCCCCTCACTTTATTCAACGGACACCTTGTTGAAAGAGGGTATATTGATAAAATATCCTCAAATGAAAAATAAAATGTTTGAGAAATTCCCTTGCTTTTCATTTTTAATTGACCCCCTTTATTGTTCCATGTCTTCCCAATCTGCTTTCTAGGAATAAAAATGTTACTAATATTTAGTAATCCCTACTAGAGGAGAGATTTACTGAAATCAACTTTAAATCCATAGATTTGTAGAATAAGCCAGGAAAAACTCCAAGGACATCTGGGTTTTAGCCCTGGTTCCCTCACTTGATGTTCTCTGACTTCCTCTGAAGTGAGTTTTGGGGAAAATTACTACCATTCTCCTAAGACTGCTATGAGGATTACATGAAATCATAGCCAGGTTCATCCCATCATTTTCTTGAAAATGAAAACTTAATCATGCTAGACTGGCTTACTATATTAAACATAATTCAGCTTGCAACCACTGCCATGAACCAGCTTCTGCATTATCCAGGCTCCAGGTTAAAAATCCTCTGAGGCTTGACAGGATTAGCCTGCAATCTGAACTACCTGGGTTAGAGTTTCAACTAAACCTCATGTGAGATGTCATGTCTAGAGCAGTGGTCAGCAAACTGCGGCTCTCAAGCCACATGTAGCTCTTCAGCCCCTTGAGTGTGGCTCTTCCACAAAATACCACGACCTGGTCAAGTTTATTTTGAAGAAGTGGCATTAGAAGTTTAAGTTTAAAAAATTTGGCTCTCAAAAGAAATTTCAATCATTGTAATGTTAATATATGGCTCTGTTGACTAATGAGTTTGCCGACCACTGCCCTAGAGAAACTCTTTAACTTCTCTAGGTCTCAGTTTCCTCATCTACAAAAGACAGAGCTATATTTAATCAGGTCGCTGTGAAAATTAAATGAGTTGACAATGTAAAGCACTTGGAAGAGCTGCTGGCACAGTAAGCACTATGTAAATATTAACTATTGTTGTGAGAATTTGAAGAAGTGAATTCATAAAAAACGTTTTATTCTAAGACCAGGACACTGTTCTGGCACTTAAGATGTATTGCAAATACATGATGATAATCTAATTAAATGTAACTGACCCCAAGGTAGATATTTAGGAATACATTTTTTTAAGCTTGCTATACAACAATGATTCTTTTTTCCCCCTACCATAATGATTTTGTTTCTGAACTCTCAGAAACAAGATTATAACAATCTTAATACAAGTGGAAATTAATATTTCACCACTAGTTCATCAACATAGGTGACCATTAAAATGCATTGCAATTCATGGTGGGGTTGCCCAAGGAAAGGGGAACAGATACAATCAAATGAGCAGGAAAGAGGGAAGGAAACACATAGTGTAGTTTTAATAGAGAAACATTCATAACACCTATGGTAATCTTTTTAAATCCTCTATTTGCCCCTCCTTTTTCTAACGTGTGGCTGTTCTGCCATGAAGGTGACTTCTACTGAATGGGCAATAAAGAGTTTTCTTTGGGTGTTTTCATCCCTCTTTCCTTCTTCCCTCCCTTCTTTCCTTCCTTCCATATAGCAATGGTGATGCCCCCTTAATGCCATGCTCTCCAGTAGGCACTGGAGCCGTGGCGTTGAATAAAACAGTATATCACCAAAGTCCCCACAGTTAGCAAGATGGCCATGGGTAGAAAAAAAATGTGGAAGGGCAGCTGGAGGAATGCTGGAAGAAGAGGTAAGAAAGGTTTTCTGATAGAGGATCTAACTGAGTTACATCTTCAATAAATATTGGAAACTAGCTTGTGGGACCAGGAGGAAAGTCACTGAGTGAGCAGGGCAGGTTATCCACTCAGAGGGGAAGCCTGATGAAGGCAGGGTATTGAGAAGCCCGTGTGATCTGCAGAGGAGACCAAAAATCAGGTTTGTGTTGGTGGGCTAACAAGGAGAAACTTCCGAGATGTGCTAGATTAAGTTACCGCAGGCTGGAGGGAGGGGGGAAGAGACAGGCAGGGTTAATTAGTTAACAGCTATAGGCCTACATTAACCAAAGGCTGGTAACATCCCTGAATGTGTGTGGAAACTGGGAATTGACTTCCAGGTGACAATTTTCAGGGACTTCCTAGAGGGAACAGCCATCATGCCCACTGCATCTGACTTATGCAGGACTTCCCCAGACTGCTGCCCACACTCTTACAATCGAAAGGGGCAAATGCTTCTTCCTTACCGACAACACTTCGATCCCAGAATTAGCCTCTCTTCACCTTCTCCCAACTCCTTATCTGCAGGGAATGTAGGTTCTTTTGAAACAACTTACATCTTTCTTCCCTAAACTTAATGTATAAAAGAGCCCCCCCCAGCTGCAGGATGGTGAACATGCTTTCTTCCCTACCTAGCCCTGTGTGCCTGAGTTAGACTGTGAATCCCTGAACCTGGCTAGCATGTGGGGCAATAAACCCTATCTTTCAGCAAATCTTGAGCTGTGAAGTTTATTGTTCAACAGCACTGTCAGTACTCTGTGTTTTTGTTCCAGATTTTAGGCAGCATTTATTGTTTTTAAAAAATATCTCAATAATACAATGTAAAAAAAGAATTGATATCCAATTTTGGAATGTGCACTTTTTTTTTTAAAGGAACACACAAGGTCCTTTTTCTGGATGAAAAATTTACTAGATAAATAATAATTGAAGATCTAATTTGGGCCACACCCTTGTGGACATTAGATATATGAGTAAGAACACAGGGCCTCAAGGCTTACTATCAGCAGATAGGGAAAATCAATAGATACAGTTCAACTGCCTAAAATAAAAACATTCATTTTTGTATTAAAATAATAAGCTAGTTCTCATTTAAACTACATAGGGAAATTAGTGAACTAACTTAAAATGTACCAGGGAGTATGCTCCTTCTTAAGCTTAGTTATAATAAGTTTTCTTGTTAAGAGATTCAGTCCATTAAATCATTCAATTCACCCATTTATTGAACACTTACTATGTTACAGAATACTGAATTAACTGAGTTGTTTGGAATACATCCACAAACAAAATGGACAAAGAAAACCCTTGTTTCCCTTTCATTCCTCTGACCAGTCACAATAGAAAAAAATCATTGATTCCTTTCTCATCACAATGATTTTATTATCTTTCTAAGAATATACTTGAATAAGAGAAATAATTGACTAGAAAGCAAGAATTACAGAAGTCTGGCCATATTCACCATTCTTCCTCTTAATTGAAATATACAGACATTTGCATTTTTAAATGGTTCATTTAAACTATCTGAATTAAAAAAATACATCAAAGTATCTATGTAAATCCTGGTAGCCCAATGACATTTTGAAAGCAATATATAAGACCATAGTGGAGTCCTTAGTAGACACAGAAGTCATGAAACCACAATAAGAAATGTAATGCCCACCACAAGTTATCTAATATTTCAAAGATAACAACATCCTGCATTGTTGAACAATAATTTGAAGGCAGATTGAATGGAGTCTTGCAATTTTCATAGGGGGGGAAAAAGTCTGCGCGTTTTTGTGATTTTTCTTTTTTGACACATTTAATTGCTCTTCCATGCACACGGAGAACAAAAGCAGCAGCATGCCATATTTATTCAATGAAGGGAGAGCCACAGGGGTTGTGGAACATTCTTTCCCCAACACTAGCCAAATTATCTCAGTGCCCAACTTGTAAGAGGCTGCAATAATACTCGATCATTTCAGAGTACTGGGAGGGTGATGCATCATTTTAACAGCACGATGGCAGATTGTGATCATCTTCATGTTATAGGAATCTAGAGATAAGTGGCGGGCATGGTGAGTCATTTTCATACATCCTCATTCTGCATGGAAACCTTAAAGAGATAGTCGGAAATCGGCCTCCTCTGGTATGGACTACTCATTCACTCCATGAGTAAGGAGGCCGGCGTGTACCTGGAGGTTCATCGGTAAAGTCATCATGGCCTTTGGAGTTCACTGTACAGAACAACCCAAGGGGGACAGTGTAAAGTCACGTGATTGTGATTGATAGCGTGCTATCTAGTAAAACTGCAGCCCAGAACAAGGAAACTCCAATAAAATGAACTGGAAGTGCCACCAGGACAGGAACCACATCAGTTACGTTTACTGATTTATATCCTCAGTGCCTGGCACAGTACTAGAAACAGATAGCAGTTAATAAATGTTGTTTCAATAAATGATGCACTGATGAATGAATGGATGATGCATATATAACAGCTAATAGATGTGTACATTAATGGTAGCTTTGCCCATGTAAAACGTTCCCTGTCAATCTGGAGATCTGGCCACTAAGATTATTTTAAACAAATAAGAATTTTTAAACAAATAAGAATTTTTACTTGTCATCATAATGTATTTGTTTGCACTGAACCGCCACTGCTTAACTACTTGAATAAAAAATACATTCAGCGTGTTTATGCCAATTCAACTGCCACCAACATCCGAATACCCACAGAAAATCGTCATCAGAGATAATCAGTTCTTTTGGTAAAGGCACAAAGCAGTTTGGAAAAACTTAATTGAAAACTGGACACAACTGGATGATGATTGATGATGAATGCATTGGTGATGAATTAATTTATTTCTTAATGAGCAGGCTCAGATCTTTCATTTCCCCTAAGAGATTAGCATATTTAAATACAATATGCTATGTTTTCCTATAAGATCTAATCTTTGAAGCGGGATGCCTAGTTCAAAGACTATTTTAATAAAGGAGAAAGGAAAAAGAATAATTCTATGTACAGCTAAAGCCTTGGAAGCACGTGTTTTAGGAAAAGGTGAGTCGTAAGTCGTGCTTTTATATTTGAAATACAGATGTTATTCTTAGAACCTGTCAAACCCATATTAAGTGAAAAACTTCTATTTCAAATGATGTGTCACTGAAAATGGGTTGGTTTTGTAACTGGACAACCAAGGGGTCCAGGCTGCCTGTCACTAATTGAGCCAATGAATCAGAGACACTATCATTTGATCATTCATTCCAATACTGCCGGCAGTATGGGAGAGCAGCAGGTCATCCACAAAGATGTGGTCTGTCCCCACCATAAGCCAGCTGCTTATATTAGGTAGAAGGACACAGATTACATGGGAAAGTAGGGACTGCAAGCATGGGAAAGTAGGCATGGTATAATCATTACAGGTTACAAGTCATGTGAGCTGGGGGTCAGGGGTCGCATAATGCAGGTGTCTCAGCACCCCTGGATCCAGATTACAGGCAATAGGGGCTGGGGGTTGTAAAGAGCAGGTGCCTTCAGGACTAGATTTCTCAGCCACAAGGTTGTAAGTCTTTCCATGATGATAGGCAGTTCTAGGAATGGGAGGATGGATTGCATTTTGATGTTAGCTCCCATGTCCCAGGGCATACAACTCTCAGCCAGTTTAGAATGTGTGCTTTCTCTAATTACAACAAAACCATCATGGTTAACAGGGCATGATTAATATTTCTTATAATTATAGCTGGTCCCCACTATTCTATTTCTGCCCCTAACAGTTTCTCCAGTCCTTATGTTGCCACAAATGTACCACCACTGTCCAAATATATATATGCCTAATATGCAAATTGTTCCCATGGCAGTTAGACTGGGAGACCAATCAGTCACTGTGACATTCATTGACCACCAGGGGGTAGTGCAGAATGAAGGAAGGCCTTGGCTGGCAGTTGGCAGCCAGTGAAGGTAGGCCCCAGTTGGCAGTCAGAAAGCATTGATTCACCCTGGTTGCTAGCCAGGCCTAGAGACCTACCCATGCACTAATTTTGTGCACCGGGCCTCTAGTAATAAAAAATAACCTATATTTGTCAAAACTTGTTTGGCTCAATGGATAGAGCGTCAGCCTGCAGACTGAAATCAGATCCCGGGTTTGATTCTGGTCAAGGGCATATGCATTGGTTGTGGGCACATCCCCAGTGGAAGGTGTGCAGGAAGCAACTGATCTCATCGATGTTTCTGGCTCTCCATCTCTCTCCCTTCCTCTCTGTAAAGAATCAATAAAATATATTTTTAAAATAGCCTATATTTTATGTCCAATCATGACTGTTCCATTTTCCTATTCATCTGTTCCTTGTGTTGACCATTTTTTGTTTTCTGAATTTTCAGACAAATTTAATTTCTTTTAGGTTTCAGTAGTTTCCTTTCTTTTAAGTACTCTTCTGAGATGTCTTAAAATCGGGAATTAGAGATTTGGTATAAAATCCATGTGACTCAAGAGTCCATGAAGATTATAAGGGAATGTAGATGTCACATCACTAAAATGGCACTCCAGGTCAGTTTTAGGCTCAAGACAGTCAAGCTGGACTTTGTTGATACTTATTTCTCTGTCATCTACATTGGTAAATACAGATTTTACTTAGATTGGTCTCCTTATTACAAGCACTTCACACAGAGAGCCCAAGTTTTTTATTTCATTTCTACTCCCCACAGAACTTGGTAAATGATGTCCAATTGGACTCAGAATGAAGGCTGTGCCCAAAATATTAAAAATCAAACATGTATAACACAGAACCTCAGAACTAAAGTTATCAATGGATCTCCCAAATGAGGACAGAGAAGAATATTGAAATAGAACATTATTCACAAATCTCAACTCTCTTAGGGCATTAAGAGATGACCTGGGGCACCAATGTGAATTAACTCTTAATGAATGAAATTTCTGACCAACCGGAACTCCTGTTGCCTTACCATTCAAGCCACCAAAGCTTTCATTGTAATAGTGGCATTCATAACAAGGCGAGTTAGCCCAAATTGTCAGCTCCATAAACAATTGGGTCCCAGCAGGACTGGCAGAGAGCTTTTGTGATTTACAGCTACCAAGAACATGGACAAACTGTGATCAGACTGCCTTTGTCCGAAAAGCAGCTCGTCTCAATATGAACTCATAATGGCAGGGGAATTGTGCAGCATAAAACAGTCCGATAAATTAAGCTCCCATCTGTCACAGGGAGTTCCACCCCAGGACAGAGGTCACCTGATGATAATAGTAATAATAATAATAATAATAATAATAATGAGAGCAATAATGTGAATAATGACATCGTCATCATAATAGGTGAATGAGCCATAAAGAGTACAAGGGGTGCGCACTGTCAGCTCAGCCTCTGAAGAGCAGCTTTGACTGTCTTCCGGAAGATGAGCAAATCAAATTCAAATGGCAATTGTTCTCAACAGTGGCCGAACCAGTCAGGATTTTTAGTCCTGTTAGCATCCAGTGACACAAGGCAGCTAGATGACAGAAAGAATCTGTCAAAAATCACTAGTGTACCTGACCCAATATTGGCAGGTACAGTAAGAAAATGACCTGGTTCATAAACATATTTTAAAAAATGAGAATGGCTAACTGCCACTCCCTGTCCCTCATGTGCTTAATACTTCTTTACCTATCAATTCCACTGTTGGAACATTAACTAAAAGACTAGCCATTCATAACTTGGCTGGATTAAACCTTTGGAATGTCCACTCCTTCTAGTTCCTAGAGCTTGGGTAAGAATTAAATTGGTGGAGCACCTATTGAATTTTATACTTCTTCTGTAGAGTTGGCAGTATTATTCCTGTTTATGGGTGGGAAACTGAAAAACTTTCCCAAAGGTAAGTGGTTGGCAATTGACAAAGTCAGATCCAGCTCCCTCTTAAGGTCATACCTTGAGGGAGGGTGCACAAAGACTGGCGAAGATGGCCATGCCTGAACTCCCTGGATTTAAGGGATAAGCTACCTTACCAGTGAAAGGCACTTTTCAGATGTGGTTAAGTTAAGGCTCTCCAGATGGAGAGATTATCACAAGGTCCTTCCAAGAGAAAGGCAGAGGGAGATTCTAGAGAAGGTATGAAGCTGAAGTGGCAGAAACAGAGGTGGGAGAGATGTGGCCTCGGGCAAAGAATGCCACAGCACCTGGAAATCAAAGAATTCTCCCTTGGAGCCTCCAGGAAGAAACCGCCCTGCAGACACTTGCAGTCAGCCCCACCAGACTCCATTCTGGATTTCTAACCTCCAGATTTGTAAGAGATCAAATCTGTGTTGTTTTCACCCACAAAACTTGTGATAATCTGTTACAGCAGCACAAGGAAACTACCACATACCCTGAGTGGCAATGCTTTCCTAACAAACAACTGAAGCTAAAAAGTCATCTCTGCCATTTTGATTTAATTAACAATATGGAGCAGGGTGGGTGGGGACTAATAACCAATTTTCTCCCAAAGAAAGAGGGAAAGAGATGAGATCTTAATGGATCCCGTCCACCTCTTGGTCTGTGGAATTTGAGTCACTGGTCCTGGGAATGTTAACTGTTTCACAAACATGGTCAGAACCCAACACTACCCAATAAATTGAGAGGAAAACAAAACAAAACAAAAGAAATCTTAAAGAAAAAAAAAATTCCTACCCTTTTCAGGTTTCACTTATTGGAAATTGTAACTTAAGAAAACAAAGAGGGACCAAACAATGCATCTGGGTTTTCTTCTGAGACAATAGTTCACCTAATCAAACATATCAAACAGCCCTGGCCAGTGTGGCTCAGATGGCTGAGCACTGCCCTTTGCACCCAAGGGTCACCTGTTCGATTCCAGGTCAGGGCACATACCCGGGCTGCAGGTTCATTCCTGGTTGGGGTGTGTGCAGGAGGCAATTGATCAATGTTTCTCTCTCACACTGATGTTTCTCTTTCTCTAGCAAATAAATAAAAACCCATTTCAAAAAACAACAAAAAACTGCACGTTATCTGCCAGCCAGAATGGGCACACCGTATTCCCAAATCTCTTACCTCCTGCAGCTTGGGCTTGACTTCTCAGAGATGCGCTCCTAGGAAGAGCATTCTAAGGCAGAGATGGCTCTCAGGAGCTCACACAAATGCAAACCGCTGCCACCACCACCATAGTCACAGCCACTGACAGTTGTTGTTTTTTTCTTCTTCTCAAAATTAAAAATATTTAATGAGATGTTTACGTCACACCCATTTGGGGAAGCTAAGCTTGTATTTTAAGTATGAATAATACAGCTGCTTGGGTTTTAAAAAAAAAAATCCCTTCATTTCAATGTGAATACAGCACAGCTGCCTTGCTGAGCGGTTGCAGGAGGGTGGCGGAGCCATTGGGCCAAAGTTGGAACATGCAATGACGTCCCATCACCCTGGCTCCTTCACAAAAATAACTCCAGTTTCCAGCTCCTCTGTGTCCTACAAAGGGGTCGGTCAACTGGGGCCCGCATATAAGCCCCATGGAGCAGCAAAGCATGTGCGGAGTGTGAGGCATTGGATATGTATGTGGGTATATTTAGTGCCTTTCGAAGCACAGTGGTCATCCATCCTCACGTGGTTTTGTAAGAATAAGCTTCGTTAGCATCCGCTGCACAAGTCACTCTCGCGTGATGTGAAGCTCACATCATTTGACATTTTTGTTCTAAAAACTCTTTCCAAAATGTCAGCAAGTCTCCAGACTTGCACTCGGCGGATAAGGCCTACTCAAAATCTGCTGCTAGCACCCACCGCGCTTGTGGTGTGGTTTTCCCTCTTGCGGTGAATATTCATACTGGAAAGACTTCACTGTTAAAGAAGTGTGTGTGGAGGGGCAGAAGGGGTGGGGAAGAATGTTCTTCCTGTACCCCAAGATGTATGAGACACTGACTTCTAGTTCCAGACAACAGCATTCACAAAGGAAAAAATCAGAATGAACAGAATGGTAATACAGGAGGTAAAATGCAGGCATTTCTACATATGGCAGGAGTGCACAGAAAGCCTACTCATGATCCCCTACTATTGCTAAGGTTGAATCCAGGTAAAGCAAACACAATTAAGAAAATCCACAAACTGTGTTTCTCTTTCGCATGATTACCACCAAAGGGTTTTAGAACTATTGTCACCATTGGATGTATCCATGGTCATAGATAAACCTTGTCAAGCTTATCAGTAAATAATTTTTCATCCCAGTCTGTGTGGCTCGGTGGTTGAGCATCTATCGACCTATAAACCTGAAGGTCACAGTTCAATTTCCAGTCAAGGCACATGCCTGGGTTGCAGGCTTGATCCCCAGTGGAGGGTATGCAAGAGGCAGTCAGTCAATGTTCTCTCATCACTAATGTTTCTATCTCTCTCCCTCTCTCTTCCTCTCTGAAATCAGCAAAAAAATATTTTTAAAAATAGTTTGTCCAGGTGCCCTAAGGACTGGAGGATGGCACTGACTTGGATTGCTCTGGTCCACAATGTGAGGGTAGTGGATGCCAATAACTAATGTTTGCAATATCAGCCAACAGTCTAGACTAGGGGTGTCGAACTCAATCAGAGAAGGGGCCAAAATCTAAAATCCAGCCTAAATCGCGGGCCGAATGGTTTACTGAACAGTCATAAACTGTCATTGTGATGGAAACGCAGCGGAGTGCAGTGATGACAGCGCGGTGCGGGCCACATTGCAAGGCCTGGCGGGACGGATTTGGCCCGCGGGCCTTGTGTTTGACACATGTGGTCTAGACCAAGCATGTCAAACTCAAAGGCTAACACAAGCCAAATAAATGAGGCATGTGGCTTGTAGACCGCAAGATTGACATGGTTGGTGTAGATAGTGCTTAAAGGATTGTGGAGTCTAAAGCAGGCATCCCAGCCACCACAGGACCCAGCTCTTCCCACTGTTGGGGCTCCTGAATGTCCCTCTGACCTTCCTCTACAGGACTTACAGCAGCATAGGTCACTCAGATTTGCCAGCTTAAAAACAGGCATAAAAGTTAAGAGCTGGTCACTTAGAAAGTATAGGATATTGAATAAAGCAGAGCAAACAGTCCTCAAGATAGAGGGAGACAAAGAATAATGATGTGGCAAGTACGTGTGCAAAGATAGGAAGAGATGGGGTAGTAGTGAGGATAGACACAGACAAGTCTCTAGCAAGAGAAACAACTCCTAACAAGCTTAGAATACATGAAATATCTTAAACTAATACTAGAGGCCCAGTACATGAAATCCCTGCTTGGTGGTGGAGGGATCCATCAGCCCAGCCTGCACTCTCTCCACTATAGGGGATGTCTGACTGCCAGTTTAGGCCCAATCCCACAGTCAGACATTCCTCTAGCAATCTGGAACTACTGGCTTCTAACCACTCTGTCTGCCTGCTTGATCAACCCTAACTACTCTGCCTACCTGCCTGATTGCCCCTAACCATTCTGCCTGCTGGCCTGATCACCCCCACTTCCCCTCTTGCCAACCTGATCACTGCCAACTGCCCTCCCCTGCCAGCCTGATCCCCCTAACTTTTCTCCCCTGATGGCCTGGTTGCCCCCAACTGCTCTTCCCTGCTGAACTGATTGCCCCTAACCACCTTTGCCTGGCTCTACCACCATGGCTTTGTCTGGAAAGTTTCCAGAAGGTCTCCTGGACTAATTAGCATATTACTCTTTTATTAGTATAGATAAACACGTGTACATCCACACCCACAGCAACAGCCTCACCACAGTTTCAGTTTTTTAGCACTAACTTGACTCCTGCATTTTAGATGTGCCTTCATGTAAGGAGCTATGGTAATGTCACACTGCTTCCTTCATCCCCAGTCCTCTGTCCTCCCACCCCATTTGCCACTTTATGAAGATATTTTCACTGCTTGTCATTGATCACAATTACACAAAAGTGACTACTCTTCATTAAAGACTTAGCATGATGCACAAATACCTATTGTCACAATTAAGCTTTGACACCATAGCCATCAAATTCCTTTTGTTTTCGCGATGTAACTGTCTCAAATTATTTTTTTTTAAAAAGAGGAAATTTTCTGTTTTAACTAGAGCTAAACTCAAATTTGTTCAAAATATAAATATAAAGAAATGCTAAAAATAACCAGTGCTCTATCTAGTATATTATTAGAATTCATAAAGAGGAACTTATAAAGCAATGTTAAGACAATGAAAGACAGATATCTAATGCAATGAAAAAAGAATAATTCAGCATGGAAGGTTCTAAAATAAGAGAAAGTCTGTCCTTACCAATGGCTACAAATGCAGTGTGGTGATGGATATTCAAACAATCTACAATATATGTCTAAGCATATAACATTATATATTATCCACAACTTGTTTCATTTCGATTCCCAAATTTTCAAAATTGACAGAGTTGTATGTTTGCTAATTTAGTCAATGCACAATTACTCTGTCCAGTATGAATATTTAGAAAATGTTGAGGAAGAATGATAACCATTTTTCTTTCTAAAAAACAAACAAATAAAAAAAACAGTGAACAAAAAAATTTAATCACTCCCATCAAAAAAGATAATACCATCTACTCTCCTCCAAATATAGTTTAGGTCACATCTGCTATAAGAGAGCTTGAAATATTATCATAGAAATGTTTGGATAATTAGCAATTAATTTCCATTGACTAATATACAATAAAAGTAGAGCTGCATATGCATGAAGCGAATCTCAGTGTGTGGTCTCCCTTCCTTCCTGATCACATTTCCACATGGGTGAAATCTGGTGGGTACGAGTTCCAAAGGCAGTCTGGATCAACTGAAGGGAAGAATTTACAAAGGACACTACATAGAAACTGAAGGAGGCAGAAAACAGAACAGATCTCAATGTTAATACAAAAGGAACCTTGGATGGAAGCTCCGTTGGTTAGAGCATCTCCTGAATACACCAAGGTTGTGGGTTTGATGCCCGATCAGGGCACATACAAGAAGCAACCATTGAACGCATAAATGAATGAAACAATAAATTGATATATCTATTTCTCTCTAAAATCAATTTAAAAAGTTAATACTAAAAGATATTGTTGCCAAATTCTATATCCCACCATTCTCTAATGCTCTCTATAATTCATCTGATTTTAATGGTAAATGTAGAATAGAGGTTGGATAATTTTAATTCTGTTTGTAAGTTTATCTTTGTTTTTTATTATGTCACTGATAATAAATATTTTAAAAGAATTCCAATCCCCATATATAGTTTTCTCCCATCTGGTGTCACCCTCTCTTCTCAGTCACCTGATTACTCAAGTATTAGCAAGCTATGCCTGGGACCATCCTTCTGATTAACAATAGCCTTAATGCCATTCTGTCACCATGCTTTGAGCATCCCCACCCTATATAAGAATATATAAAAAGATTTTTTAATTTATAAGAATAATAAATATTCTCCAATAATATTCAACATTACATATCTCAGGCAAAATCTGATAATTCATTAATATGAAATATTTAGTCCCAGCTTCTAAAAACAGCAAGTTACCTATCTTATAAGGGGCAAGTCTTAGCTGAGGAATGAAGAAGGCAGATAGTGAATTGCTTAATACCCTGTTTCCCCGAAAATAAGAAAGTGTCTCATATTAATTTTTGCTCCCAAAGATGCGCTAGGTCTTATTTTCAGGGGATGTCTTATTTTTCCATGAAGAAAAATACAGTATACATTTATTGTTAAATGAAAATAAAGGAAATTTATTACCTGTATATGGTATGGTAGTACGATAGTTGTCAACACAAGCCAGACAAACTGTGAATCCTACAGTATCAAGAATTTACTCATTTATTCAATGACAATCATGTCATCATCTTCTGGAACATCATCATAACAATCCAATTCCTGAATTTCCTGGTGAATTTCTTATGACTCCATTTCTTTCAGAATCAGTGGACCAAATCTCTCATGTTTAGCCTGGGGGGGCTTAATTTTGGGGGGATGCCTTATATTTCACTCAGAAGGAAACCTATAAGTACCGGTAGGTCTTTTTTTGGAGGATGTCTTATTTTCGGGGAAACATGGTAGTAATCATATATCGTGTAGTATTGTGTGAATCAAATGTCAAATCAGCATAGAAATTAGCATTGAATTCAGTGTAGAATTTTGCCACTTTTGAGCTGAGAAACTTGAGTCTCACAACTTCTATAAAAATAAGTACCATCACCTTTTCATGGTTCTAGTACTAGAATACAATGTAAAAATATATATTAAAATAACTAGCATCTTTTGCTAATCAATAATAGAAATAGAGAACCAACTATTAAAAAAGCAAGAAATGGCATATATGAGGTCTTTACAATCCCTGGTTTTGACTTTTCAGTTTTATTTACATTTCCCTTGTCCTGAACCCCATCCCCCCTTTTTGTATCTTCTGTTGTGCAGTTCATTTTGTCAGTTGCATTAAATATTTAAATATTTTGAGAATATGTGAGACATAAAAAGTACATAATATACATATATGAATTATATACAACATAATAATAAAACTTTCTGTATGACAAAATAATGCACAACCATTAGTTGGTGACTGACTTTACCCAGGGAATATTCTCCTGTGTGTGTGTGTGTGTGTGTGTGCGAAAACCTCCAAAGTTTGATTTTACCAAGATCATTACAGACAAACAAGGAAGGTCTATGCCCAGAAGTCCATGAATTTGTTTGAAGTTTGGGGTTTTATGCCTAAATTCTTATTTTTTTAAAAAGGCAGACTGCATAAAATAGAAGTGATTAAAAAAAAAAAAAAAAGTGAATGTATCACTGAAATTTGGCCACACACATACAATTCCTGGACTGGCATGTGCATGAACTCCTACTTCTCTGATATTATTATTATTATTATTATTATTATTATTATTATTATTTTTACTATAGCTTCAGTAGCCATGAGAGCAGCACCTAGGTCTTTTCATTGGGTGGGTCTTGCCAGCCCACCACCACTCAGCTTTCCCTCAGGGACAAGAACAAGAAAGGAGTGAAAATCACCAGGCCTCACATTAGTATATAAATGAATAGCATACAGTGTTCAAAACACAATCACACAGATATCTCAATTGACTTTCCCAATACCCATGCATGAGCAGTGAAATAATTGTCATTATTGTACCCATTATAGAGGTGCAAAACTGAGGCTCAGTAAAAACCAAGGCCTTGCTCGACATCAGAGTTCAGTTAAATGCCCAGTCACTTCAGGAAGTCACTGAATTCCTTCTCAAGCATTTCATTCCTGGGTCACTCCTGGGCTTCCTTAATAACCTTGTTTTGAGTCAATTTTTTAAAAATTCCTGATTTTTTTTTTCATTATAGTCAAGTGGTCTATTTGGCTCTTAGAAAATCAAGATATGCCATTTCACCTACAGCTAGATGCCTCTTTGATTCCCTTTTAGGTAAACATGTCTTTGATTCCTTTCTAAATCTTTGAAAGCAAACATTAGAGATCCGAACAGCCGGTAATGAGGCTGACTCTCCGGCTCCTTCTCTCTGCCTAACTTTCAAGCAACATTGGCTAAATCACTTTATAATCTGACTCTGGAAGTAGTTATGCCAGAATTGATTATATAAATATTTTAAGGCATTAATATAGATAGATTTTTATTTTCTTGACTCTTACCCTTAGAAAATGGATTAGATGAATTTTCTGGTCAGTTTGCTACTCCATTAAGAAAGCAAGGGCGTCAAATTTTGAAATGTGAAAATGGCTGATTGGTCTTTAATGAAAGATTCTAATTTATACCAGTTTCTTTGAAAACACATGACTAGTTTCTGTTAATAGCCTAAATGATCACAGTTCTACCAATTAAAGTTAACAAGCCAGTAGCCAGTACAGCTCGCATCAAGAAACAAATATATATTACTCACAACTCTAAATCTGGGCTCAGAAAGGAGAAGTAATGGAATTAATAGAATCCATATTTTGTTCCTCATTTCCCCAACTATAGATATATTCGAAAGCAGATTAAGGTCATTAGTATAGATATACAGAATACTCCAGGCTTGAATAAACTCTTCAGCTTTACCAGTAATGGAACATCTGGCACATCTGGAGAGATTCCTAAATTTAGAGCTGACACATATTTTTCTTCTTTTTTAAAAAATATATTTTTTATTAATTTTAGGAAAGAAGGGAGAGGGAGAAAGAGATAGAACATCAATGATGAGAGAGAATCATCTATCAGCTGCCTCCTGCACACCCCCCACTGCGGATTGAGTCTGAAACCTGGGCACTTGCCCTGATTGGGAATCAAACAGTGAACTCCTGGTTCATAAGTTGATGCTCAACCACTGAGCTTCTCTGGCTGAGCACATGTTTTATTTCTTCACTCGTATTCTCCAAGTGCAGTATATGTGAACCAGAAAAGGGTTCCAATCCCCTCCCATATTTTTATAATTATAAATTCACCTTTTATTTATGACAAATGATATTAATCTTCTACTTACAGTGCTGATATAAAACTTACTTTGAAAAGTATTTATGTTGAAAGGTGGGGATGGAGAGGTCAAGGTCACTTAACACACATAAAAAAGATAGAGAAGATTGCTGTTGTGGACTGGGCTGTGCCACTCCTTCCCCAATTCATGTGTGAAAGCCCTAACCCCCCAATGTGACAGTATTTGAAGATAGGTCCTGGGAAGTAATGAGGATTATATGAAATCAAAAGGATATGTCCCTTGAAAACGATTAGTGGTTTTATAAGAAGAGGATGATAGATTGGTTTTTATCTGCCGAATGAGGACAGAGAGAGAAGGCAGCCCACTGCAAGCCAGGGAGAGAGCCCTCACTAAGAACCGAGTCAGCTAGCACCTGGATTTCCCTGCCTGTAAAACAATGAGGAACAATTATCTGTTAACCTTGTGACATTTTGTTATAGCAGCCAAGAAGATGAACAGTTAGAGAATTGACAGAAACATACAAAATATCCAACACCCTGGGATGAAAGACACCATGGGAATAAGAGAACAGTGTGAGCTGAGAATGCAATGGGAATTTGATCAAATGTAGAAAGAACATGCTGAGGCTACACTGAGCAGGTACCCCTCCTGGGCCATCTCAGTAGCAGGACCTCTCCCCATTCTAAGGATATTGCAATAAAAATTTTAAAAAAGGCAAAATGGAACTAAAGAAGAAGCAGAGGTAGGACACCATGTGATGCAATTAACTCCATTCCAAGGGCAGGTATGGAAAGAAATTTGGATAAGAACTAGCAAAAAAGAACGAGTAAAGAGATTTAACAAGCTACTGCCTTGAGAGTTCCAGAATATTGTGTTGCCTTGTTGTTTTATCCACTGACTTATTCACAACCTGTGCCAATAAACCAACCTAGTAACACTTCCATTACTTCTGGTCCATTTTATGAGTGTCAATGTCAAAAAGTGACTTCGAGCTGAGATGTGGGACTCAGTATCCTGAGGACCAAGGTAGTGACAGCAACATGCTGACTGGTCCAGTCAGAAGGGTTCAGACCTCAGTGAAGAGAGAGAACCACAAATCACAGAATAAAAGCCTCACTGGGTTGATATGAGGACATGAGAAATACCCAAGAGACACCTAAAAGACTAAGTTTAGAAAATATTGATTTGATGGCAAGCTTTTTAAACCTAAAATGTAAGTAATGAATGCATGTAAAGGTTAATCACCCTCTCTCATTAAAAACAGAACTTAGAGGTCGCCTATATTTGTGTAATATATTAATGAGTTAGGTGGGATCTGGAGCTGGGAGCTACTCTGTTTCCTGTCTCATTAAAAATGGAAAATCCTTAGGTACTAATGTACTACTGAAAATAAAATCGACTTCTTTCTCTTGCTCTTTATAGTACTCTCAATAAATCAGGATAAATAACCAAGTTCATTTTACGCCTCTGCAAGAATTGTCAAAATACATGCTATTTGTTTCCTTATCTTTTAAGAACCAAGAATGTAGAGATTTGCAAAATAAATTGAAAAAAGAATATGTCTTTTAAAAATGAGATAGAACAACCTTTTCTATTTATTGGCCCACACTTGCTCTCACCGGGCCCATGATTCTATGCCAAATGTCAGGAATTCCATTCATAGCCGTACAATGTGGAAGGGTTCAATGTACTAAGAGGTGAAGTGCAGTGCTGAAACCACTTGAAGAAATAAATGGTGTAGTGTCCCCCTTTCGAAAGCGGTAGCAAAACCGGGATCGGTTGTGACAGTCATAGAATGAGATTAATAAATAACAACAATAATAAAAACTGCGCGCCAAGCCCCAGAAAACCAATTTTGAAACAATTACGGGCAACTATTATGGGATGCCTCTAAACAGTTTTAGCCAAATTCCCCCAGCACAGCTCTGATGGCGATAATGTGCGCTGGGTATGCAATTCACCACGCACACTTGAAAATGTACTCCGCCGTATTTTGTGTTGATGAATAAGTCCACCAGTTTAATACACCATCGTTAGCGACGGAATGGCTCACAAGTGTGAGGGGACAGCAATGATTCCTTGGCGACCTCCCGAGCAGGAGAGAGGTGATTTTTTGTGCGGGTGTTTGAAAGTCCTTAGGGAGGCCTCTCTGGCTATTTGCATTGTGCTGTTAATGCTTTCATTCTAGCTACGGAAAGCCTAGACTCAGTGAGAGGAACTGTGTACTGCAAAGACAGAATGTCCTTAGCTACGGTGGGGACAGTCCTAGCCAATGAAAGCCATGTTTGCCTGATAAAACAGTGTGGAAGGCAGGTTAAAGAAAGATGAGTAATGGTAGGATACTAATTTCTAAAGAAAAGAAATATATATAGTCAACCAGGCTGGGCCTAGAGTCTAATCCCATTTTTCCAGGCATTCTGTAAACTCTCCACTTGCTGGAGGAAATGAACATCCATGACCAAGTTCTTTTAAAAATGAAACAAGGAGAAGGTAACACGTGCATGTTGTAAAAATCTATTGCTGCAAATGAATTGCTATGAACCAGTGGTCGGCAAACTCATTCCTCAACAGAGCCAAATACCAACAGTACAGTGATTGAAATTTCTTTTGAGAGCCAAATTTTTTAAATTTAAACTTCTTCTACTGCCACTTCTTCAAAATAGACTCACCCAGGCCCTGGTATTTTGTGAAAGAGCCACACTCAAGGGGCCAAAGAGCCGCATGTGGCTCGAGAGCCACAGTTTGCTGACCACGGCTAGGAACAATCACCTAGTTAGAAACGTCACTCACCTCCACTAATTTTTCTCTTTTCTCCTTCCAATGTTTTATTGGATTTTATACATATATGAGGGGGGAAAATCAAAATTATATACAGTGATATCACCAAGATAATAGTGAAAAAGCTGTCCAATATTTGGCTTTTAATGAGTCTTTGACCACAGCAATGACAGTTTCTTCTCAAGTGTCATATTAAAATGTTTCTGCTATTAAAGCAATTATTTTTCCCACATCAATAATCACTTCTTCCCTTGACTTTCAAGAGCCCCAGCTTTGCTGTTAGTTTATTTGGAAACATGTTATTTAACACAGCAGAGTTGTCGCTGCATTTTGTTAAGCAGCACTCTTATGTTTAATAACCATTCTATGGATAAATATTCTGCAAACCACCATTCCCTGCCGGAGCATGGGTTTCCACAGCTCCGTGGTCTGTAGTGAACATTCTTTAGAGTTTTTGGAAGCTCTGAAGTGACTGCCACAATAGAAAGCTCCTGAAATCACAAGAACCACCTTTGGTTCAAATTAGCTCTTGAGTTTTACTTGTGGCCTTGGAAATAGTCCATAAATGCTGGGGCTTCATTTCTCTTCATGGAAAATGTGAATACTAGCATGTTTTCCCCTGAAATGTTGAAAGAATTAAATGAGAACATTTATTTTGAGATTACAGGGAGGAGCTTAGGTCTCTGAGAGGTAACAGGGATACAAAACCGAAGTCCTGCATACCGAATTCAGAAGGGGGGCTGGATTGGCTAGCGAACAAGTTTGTTTTGTTGGTTTATTATTTGTTTTCAATTTGAGTATCTTTAAGTGAGGCACCCATCCTTAAGTTTGCTAAAATCCCCTGAATTTGCAGCAATTAATACCTGGCAGGAAGGTATCATTTTTAATTGAGTTTAAATTTATGGCAGCATGGCCTACTAGATGAGATCCTGATTCCACACCACACTGCACCATCCTATCCTATCCTATCCTATCCTATCCTAGGATTCTATTCTGTTTTGTGGAGTTCTATGGAGTGATTCAGGTATGATTGAACATAAACTATCAGAGACCCCAAGTGAGCACTGACTCCCTGTTAGCAAAACCCCATGGCAGATGTACCTCAGTCAGAGAGCATCACTAACTGAGCCAGTTGTGGTTGTGTGGCATGGTACCTGAACCAGAGAGCAGCAGATAATCAAGGATGCATATATCTGCCTCCCCACTGACTTCCACTCCTTCCTGCTTCCCTGGTCATCTTAGCCACTGTCTTTAGACTCTAAGGTCTCTCTCATTCTCCATCCTTCTCTTTCCTCCCCCCTCTTTCCTGTCCTTTATCCTATCCTTTTGCTGTTGTGCTATGTGTCTACCTCTTCAACCATGTGCCTCTCTGATGACTGTCTCTCTTCTGATTCTGAATCCCTCTCTTCCTTCCTTTTCACTGTACTAATATCGCCAAATTCATGCTGGTATTTTATGAAAGGTTTTATGTGACAAGCTCGGTGTCCTAGGAGAGCCTCCAGACTTTTTCCACTGAAGGTACCCTCGGCAGAGAGGAATGAACACTTACCCCTGGGGGACCTGGGGGCACAGCCCAAAGCAGCCCAAAGCAAGCCTGGGAGAGCTTTAAAGGATTATGCTTTGTTTTAAAAATTCATGGAGATTTTATACTCTGTTCCATAAATATCCATATCTGTGTAACTATTAAAATAATAATTCTTCCCACTGGTTGAGTTAAAATTGATGCTTCTGGAAGCCTTGTCACGTTGGTCCTGGGATCTTTTCTGATATTGTTATACCATCGCCTACCCCTAGGGGTTCCCATACCTCATGCAGGTGGGAGAGGACTTCTCCACTCCCTGGTGTTGGGTGATCTATTAGCATAGCACACCTGGCCCACGTGGAGGCCTCCCTCATTTTTTCCCCAGGGAGCCTGCAGGGGTTTAATCAGCTTGGTAAATTTGAAAGGCAGAAATTGCTCAGCCATAGATCAGACCCTTTCTCTCTCTCTCTCTCTCTCTCTCTCTCTCTCTCTCTCTCTCTCTCTCTCTCCCCCCCCCCCTCTCTCCCTCTCTCTCTCTCTCTCCCCCTCTCTCTCTAAGCTTCTGATGAGATGCATAAATGCTACTCTGTCCCTCAAGTTCATAAGATATGAAAGGGCCTGTTCAAACTGGATGCACTTTAGGGGGGACCTTCTGGAATTCGGCACACGTGCTTAAATCTGGGGGGTGGGTCAGGGGTGGTTGCTTCAGTATACACATATATAACATTTTTTCCAGCTGAGGAAGATTTCTGACTTCCATTTTCATAAGTTAGACATCACTAACCAAGTAAACAACAACAACAACAAAACAAAGTAACCGCTAAGAGCTTTAAAAGAGAGCCAGAGATGTAATGCTTCTTCCCATTCAGGCATGTCTATGGGGTTCCAAGTCTGGCCTGTGACAGGCAGAGCACCTTCTTCCCTGTCCATGCACTGCCGACAGTTTTGGGGTGATATTATTTGTATCAACGGGATGATATTTTTATCTCATCTTCCTCGCCCTCTTTTTATTTCTCTGTTGATTCGAAACTCGGAAATGCTTCCCTGGAAGGTCTGGGTGATGGGGGTGGGAGAGGAGCTAAGGAAGCAGCTGGCTGGCCTGTGACCCACAGAGAGTGTAAGGTGGATGAGATTGCAGTCAGGAGCCCCAGTGGTATCTAAGACTGATCCCCAGGTCAGAGCCGCACGCTCTCTCACAGGTCAGGGCACAGGAGTGCTGACACAGACAGGTGGGAGGGACAGCACTGGGCCTACAGCCATTAGGTGTCTCAATATGGGCCATTGTCTTCATCTTCTGCTCCCTCATTCGAGCTCCAGTGTTAAGAAAAAACACAAAGTTGATGTATTATACAGAAACTGTGCTTTCAAAAAGAAATAAAAATGTTTATATATGGTAAGACTTGCACGCTTCCAACCCATCATTGAATGTATTAACCTACCCACGACGAGCCATGGCTAAGCCAAGAAGCATTCTGTTGTATGCTATTTTCACAGAAAATATTCAACAGGAACGTGGTGACAGGCTACAAAACTACATGATGACATGGTCAGAGTTCAAGTTATGCTTAATTACGGGCTGTCAGTTACCGAGTGGGAAGTTCAAAATGCAACGGTTAACCGACACCCAGGCTAACCTGTTCCGCGAGAAGAAAAACATTTCTTAAACAGCATTTAACATTTGCTACAAAAGCCCTGGAAAGAAGCCAGAGGAAAAGAAACAATCAAAAGATCATTTCAAGTGACACATATTCTTATCTGAGCAAATAAGTGGATGGCACTAGCATTGGGAGTGCGTGTTTACCCGAGGAAGGTGGCAATAAACACAGGCCACAGAAGACGTTCTCTGAGTCACTGTCACTACTCAGGGAGTGAGAGTGGGGAGCCAGGGTGATGCTCCAGACAAACAGAGCCTGGGCTTGGCCCCACCTGGCTAACCCTCGCCAGGCTGGCATGCTGGGGGCACAGCTTTTCAGATTGGAAACTAAGACAGGAATTGCCAATGACCTTCGGCTTAAGAGCATGGACACAGAAGCCATATTGAATTGGGCTCGTGTGGAACCTAGTGAATGATCTCATTACCTCACCCGGAAATTAACAATCCTAATAACACCAACCTCATGCTGTTGTTCTGAAGATTACATGGCTTAGTAAATGTAAATGCACTTGGAACTAGGCCTCACACATTGTCAACCCTGTATGTGTTAGCTACTATCATTTTTGTCCATCCCAACTGAGTTGCTTAGGAAATCTCTTCATTAGCAGTACAATCTGAAGATTATAAGAACGGACACACACACACACACACACACACACACACACACACACTGATGTGTAGAACTATGTCTGTATAAACTCATTAAAATTTCTCTGTCATTCTTGCCCAACTGGTATGGCTCAGAGGTTGAGGGTAGACCTATGAACTAGGAGGTTATGGTTCCATTCCTGGTCTGGGCACATGCCCAAGTTATGGGCTTGATCCCGAGTATGTGGCGTGCAGGAAGCAGCCAATCAATGATTTTCTCTCATCACTGATATTTCTATCTCTCTCTCTCCCTTTCTCTTCCTCTCTGAAATCAGTAAAAATATACTTTAAAAAAATTATCTTTCATTCTTTACATGGGTTACTGTTTGCACATTGGGTTCAAATAACTCAATTATTAATTGAGCCCAAGCCATCTAATGGAGTCTGTACTGTTATATTATTAAAAGATAAATGCTTCCAGTAGCACACATGCAAAAAAAAAAAAAAAAAAAAAAAAAAAATTCTAAGGTCCTCAAATCTTTTGTTTATTTTCCACATTTCAACTAATTCTTAAGTTCTACTCTCCCTTCCCCGCCCCCCCCCCCCCCCCCCCCCCACACACACACACACACAAAACTACTATATGGCTGTGGAGCATAAATGTTGCCAGCCACACACTCTATCCCTGGTCACTGCCTTTTATAAACTCCCACCTTGTGAAAACCTGCACTGAATGATTTCCTTAGTAATGAAACTAGGTAAAATGTAATCAAAGGCTTCTTCAGGTGTGGTGAGCATTTCCCATCTGGAGATTCTGTAAATTCTTTTTGGATAAAGAACAGAATCACTTACCATGTGTTTATATGACACAGCCTGGACCCATTATGCACTAACAGTTTATCACAGCTGCCTCCATGTAACTCTGAATCTTGCACACTTCCTGTATTCCAACCACTGTGCTAGTTGTTTTGTTTACATGTATCATCTCATTTAATATCCACAAAAATGTTTTATTCCCATTTTACAGATCGAGAAAGCAATGTTTAGAAAGCTACAGCACAAGATCGGTGGAAAAGCTGGGATTCAAACACAGGTCACTTTCACCCTAAAGCATATGGCTAGACATTCAAATGGGTCAGTTTAGAAATGGCTTCCTCCATGATGCATTTCCCAACGGGCCTCTGCACCTTGCTCTCACACAATTGCTTACTTTAGGGTTTCATTATATCTTGCTTGAGCTATGGTGGTAGCTTTCTGTGAACTATCTATCTCTCATCTAGCCCATGGAAGAGATGAAAATTGAGATTCTGAAGGATATTTTCAGGAAGGGAGTGGAGAGATGGAGACACCAGGCTGAATTCAGCTAACTTCTCAGACGAGGCTTCCCTGGCCTGGAACACACTCTCTCAGCATCCCCTCATTCCACACACATTCCCCATGAGTCTCCACAGTCCCAGTCACTTGAGTAGGTTCTGGGGACACTGAGATCAATATAGCAAAGCTGCAGCTCTAACAAAATTCAGTCAGTCAAATGGAGGGGGACCAAAACAAAACTTATGAACAATGAGTGCCTAGGGGAAGGACTGCCTATTCTAGCAAGTTAGAGAAGTAGTTTTTTTTAAGACTTAGAAAATACTACCACAGAGTCTTGAAAAACAGACCAGGATTCACAATCAATGTCAATAAATAACAGTATTTCTGGAGGAAACTAATCTTACAAAGATAAAGGGATGAACAAAGGGCACGAGGTACATGTCTGGCTGCTCATTCACACAAGCAGAGTTTAGATAGCAACTACATGGGCCAGGCAGCACCTATGACCCTAACATTACAAAATTGAAGATGAAATGATCTCTACCATTGGAAGAGCACATGGCACGGGTGGATAGATAAACACGTAACATGCAAAGTGAACAATTATAGTGCAATGTGAGCAATTATTAATACAATGCAAGGTGAACAGTGCAATAGAAGAGCATGGAAATTAATGCTTGCAGAAGTTCAAAAGACACAACTGCCAATTTTGGCTGCACGGATCAGCAAGGGCTTGGGTGAGATGCCTGCGGGCAGGGCCTTGGTGTCAGTTTTCCAGGTGATAGAAGGAAGAGTGGCATTTTTAAAGAAATAGTTGACTTCACTGGCGGTTTTAGAGTATGGCCCTATCAACATCTGTGAACTCGGCAAAATGCTGACTTCTGAGCCCCATTCCCATTGCTGCTGATTCAAAAACTCTGAGTGTGGAACCCAACAATCAGTGTCTAACAAGCCCCCCAGGCTATTTGTGATGAACACTCAAGTTTTAGGCTCCCCTGGCCCAGAACATAAAGGAAGAGGTGAGAGAAAGATGGGAAAAACAATGGTAAGAAATAACCTTCTATAGTACACTGGGGCCAGCTCATGGTGGGGCTTGTAAGCCATGCTGAAAAATATAATTTTTGAACTAAACCTTAATTTAAAAAATTGTAAATATATATGTATTTTTTTTATAGAGAGAGGAAGGAGAGAGATAGAAACATTGATAAGAGAATCATTGATTGGCTCCCTCTTCTGAGGATTGAGCCCACAACCCATGGTCATGTGCCCTGATCATAAATGGAACCAGCGACCTCTTGGTGCATGGAGGATGCTCAATCAACTGAGCCACACTGCTGGGCCTGACCTTTTTCTTAATGATGGCACTGTGCCAAGCATATTTGCCTAGGTGATTTCATTCACCCTGTAAAGCAACCCCCTGTAATAGCAACTGTTGCTCTTGAAGAGACAAAAAGGCTCTGTAATTCGTCCCAGATTCCAAAAGTAATATTTTACTTCCTATCATACACTGCACCGTCAGCATTAACTGCTTTGCTAGAACATCGGGAAAGACCCTGTGCAATGGGGCCTCAATGAGGGTGCTGAGACACTGGAGGGTTGAAGAGGGATTTGTGGCCCTATTGGTGTTTTAGGGAGCTCCAGGCAGTGGCAGCTCAGGATTTTGATTAAAAAAAAAAAAGGTCAACTGCTGATGAGGCACCTCATGAAGAAGTTTGGGATATGCTATTGATTTGTTTAACAAAAATCACTAAAGTGAATATTTTAATGTGTTCACACCGTCCAGTATTTTACAACATTAATGCAAGTGAATATGAGCAGCTCTAAGACCAGAGACAGACTCTCTTCCTTTCTGGTTTTTTTTCCTTCCTTCCTTCCTTCCTTCCTTCCTTCCTTCCTTCCTTCCTTCCTTCCTTCCTTCCTTCCTTCCTTCCTTCCTTCCTTCCTCACCCCTCCTGCCCCCCGCATTCTAAAGGCAGGACTCTCCTTTCACAACCATTCCTTTTCAACTCATGTACTATTTCCTTATAGGGTCACCATGTTAATTTCAAGGTTGTGTTTTAATGGCTTTTTAAGTGACACTTACATTGTACTGAAATGAATGCATCAAGTGGCTCTTGCAGGTAGAGATAGATGTACTACTGACTCAGTTAGAATGGCATAAACATTTCCAAACCACTCATTTGAAAATGTATTAATAACTTGCATATTTAAAGGAAGGCAATAAAAGCAGTGCTGTTTTCACTGAAACTATTTGGCGTTCGAAAAGCTACACATAAATTGCCTTTGAATCTCTTGTAGACAATTGCCTTTGCTCCTTCTGCAAACTCCTCATTCTCCCTGAGAGTCTGGTTTTTAAAAGGGACCATTTTTACAGAAGGTACACATTTGAGAAATATTTCTGCTTCTGCTAAACTAACCAAATTCTTATTCTCAACCCAGATCAATATTACTGATCTTTCTTAGCCAAAGATGCCTCCCTGGTGGCCTCATGAGACCCTGCTGGGGCAGCTTCAGTTCCCAGGGTAGTTTTCAATTCGGTGGAAAGACAGGAGAAGATAATGCCCCCATGAATTCACTTCTGTATCGAGTGCATTTATGGTTCCTCTAAAATGCTCTGATTTTGGAGACTGTCAGAATGACTATGTATGAAAATACAACTCAAATCATAGTACAACAGTCTGGAGCCATAACCATGCACAGAAGTTGATCTTACACACTTAACCTTAATAAGCCCAAAATTCCAAAGACGCTTGGCTGACTAAAACCTTTCCTAATGGCATAACTGAAATTTTAAGTGGTAATCTTTGGGGCTTTTTTCCTTGATAGTTTTTTCAAGGTAAAATAAAATGCATGTGGCTTATCTTAGTAATTAAATATATATTTATATATTTATATATAAATATATATTTATATATATATATTACATATATATTACATATATATGTAATATATATATATAGACATTTCAAGTATTTCAAGCAGTTCTATAAGGTAACATCATTACAATATATTGGATTTTAGTACTTATTATTAATTCACCAGCAGTCTTACTACTAGAAATGAATGTGTTTCCCATTGTTTATTTTCTAACTTATAATTCTTCCATCTTCCATGGATAAAAAAGAATTTGCAGTTGGGGAAATATGCATACTGTGAATGTTTTCTGGTTTTATTTATGCCATTTAACAAGAAGACAAAATTAACACCAAGGACATTTAAAGAGAGGGCAAAAGGTAAAGAAGAGCAAGCTGAGTGAACTATGTGAAAAGAGGAAGAAGAATCTGGAAGTCGGAGAAGGATGTAGGATCAGGTTTGTGCCAGTTGGTAGAGACACCTCCTTCTTCCCCAGTCGCTGCCGCCCTGAAATTTGCCTGATCATCTATTTATATCATTCCACTCCCCAAACCCGTGCTCATATCCTCACATGTACCGTGTTTCCCCGAAAATAAGACATCCTCCGAAAATAAGACCTACTTACAGGTTTCCTTCTGAGTGAAATATAAGGCATCCCCCCGAAAATAAGGCCCCCCCTAGGCTAAACATGAGAGATTTGGTCCACTGATTCTGAAAGAAATGGAGTCACAAGAAATTCACCAGGAAATTCAGGAATTAGATTGTTATAATATGTTCCAGAAGATGACATGATTGTCATTGAATAAATGAGTAAATTCTTGATACTGTGAATTCACAGTTTGTCTGGTTTGTGTTGACAACTATCGTACTACCGTACGGTATACAGGTAATAAATTTCCTTTATTTTCATTTAACAATAAATGTGTACTGTACTCTTCTTCATGGAAAAATATGACATCCCCTGAAAATAAGACCTAGCGCATCTTTGGGAGCAAAAATTAATATAAGACACTGTCTTATTTTCAGGGAAACAGGGTAGATGCTGGTTTGCCATCTTTCAGGAGTAGCTCAAGTTGCTTATATGGATAGGTTAGAATTCCCAGCTTCTCTGAATTTGCATGTGACATTTTTGAGGTTTCTCTGAACCCAATCACCTGATCGCTTTTCTCCAAATCATGAGAAGTCAGGACAGGAACAGCACAGGTTTAAGATGAAGTATAAATTCAGAATGCAGAGTTACATACTTTTTATGAATATATTTTAATTAGAAATACATTCTATCCCATGATCTCTTCATGCAGTGGTTGAGAGAGAGGTAAATCCTGCTCTGTTGCCTCCTAGCTCTGTGATCCTAAGCAAGGGACTTAATCTTACTGGGCCATTTTGCTTACTATAAGTAGAGTTAACAGTTCCTATTGAAAATGTAAGAATTAATTTAGGATTTTATGTAAAGGACCCAGGACAATGCCTAGTATAGAGTTGGTACCTAACCTATAATAATCACCCTCCCAAAGGACAAAGAAAACTGCATTCTGAGTATTGTTGTCATCAATAATTATTTCTGTATATGTGTATATATATGTATATCTGTGTAGATAAAGTATGGAGTTGGCTCTTTTCTTTTTTCTTTTTCTTTCTTTCTTTTTTTTGGGGGGGTGGTAGGGCCAAAGATATATTTATTAAAATTTTTTAAACTAAATCTTTTTTTAATATATTTTATTGAGTTTTTACAGAGAGGAAGAGAAAGGGATAGAGAGTTAGAAACATCGATGAGAGAGAATCATCGATCAGCTGTCTTTCCACAACCCGTACTGGGGATGTGCTTACAACCAAGGCACATGCCCTTGATCAGAATCGAACCTGGGACCTTTCAGTCCACAGGCCAATCCTCTATCCACTGAGCCAAACCAGTTTTGGCTTAAATTAAATCTTTATTGTTAAAAGTATTACATATGTCCCTTTCTTCACCTTGATCCCTTCTAGCCCACCCCATCCTAGGCCTTCATCACCCTATTGTAGGGGTGTCAAACTCAATCAGAGAAGGGGCCAAAATCTAAAATCCAGCCTAAATCGCGGGCCAAATGGTTTACTGAACAGTCATAAACTGTCATTGTGATGGAAACGCAGCGGAGTGCAGTGATGACAGCGCGGTGCAGGCCACATTGCAAGGCCTGGTGGGACGGATTTGGCCCGCGGGCCTTGTGTTTGACACATGTGCCCTATTGTCTGTGTCCTTGGGTTATGCATATATGCCTACAGAGTCAGGGAGGGAGAGGGAGCGAAACACCCATAAGAGAGAAACATAGGTCTGCTGACTCCTACAGCCCCCTACTGGGGACTGATCCCACAACCTGGTATGTGCCTGGTGACCTCTTGGTGCAAGGGATGACGCTCAACCAACTAAGCCACACTGACCAGGGCTCACTTTTGTCTTTGGCATCTCACTATCACACATTCCTCCCCAGGTACATCCTCCAGGTCTCTGTTCTCTTTAGGGCATATCAGAATCACACATTCCTGGACTTAATCCCCAGAGTTTCTGAGTTGGCCCAACATGAGCTTGGCTTTCACCAAAGTTCCCAGGTTATGACTGTTCCAGGAAACACTGCATGTTGTGCCAGAAGCAATACAGATACCTCGTTCCACTGTGAGGAAACAGTACATATTTTTCAAAGCACCACTAACCAGCAAGTCCCTACACCCGTGAAGAAGCCACACCATCATCTAATCACTATAGAATGTTCTTGTTGTTTGTCACATTTAGCTACCTTAGATTCTGAAGATAATGAAAATAATAATAGCACTAGAAATTGTATGTGCAGCCAGTGGGGAACCGAACTGTCTTTTGTGGCTCTTGCCAAGACCCCTGACATTGGCGACTCTCTCATTGCTGGTGTCTGTGTACTACCACTCGATTAAAAACCTCCTGGGATAGGAGATGGTGTTTTTATAACCCTCACAGCATCTAAATAGGATAGTATTCTGCTTATAACAGATGTTCTGGAAAGTTTTAGCCAAGGATGAAAACAATGACATATCAGAAATTAAAAATAAAGCGATGACGCCCATTTCCGTAAGCCACACAAGAACAGTACATGAGAGGCGGCCATCCAGTAGAGCCCTGTGTTGAATGCTTACCATGGGCAACATTTTATATAAAACCCTATTTTATATCAGTTTTAACCTGCAACCTAGGAGGGGGAATACAGCAACTATATAAATAATTATCTCCCAAGACGGACATACACTAAAACAACAGACAAATTGCTGGGAGAGATACAGCTTCATACAGGGGAGACAGACCTCAGAATGGCACATGGCAAAATCTTCTTCTCCCCTTACTTTTATTGTTTTTGTTTTTATTGCTTGGAATCATAGAACTTTATAGATGAGAGTTACCCTTGAAATAAGCTTTTAGCTAACCTTTGGTTTTTAGATGAAAAATCTTAGATAGTGTAAAAGGGAAGAGCCCACGTTCATGAATGTTCTTAGTAAACACACACTCTGGACTCCTAGACTGGAGCTATTCCCAGCCAGGCGACAGTGATGGCCTATAAAGCAGTTATCTACGCAGACACCAATGGTCCAGAATATCTATCAAGGTCCAGAATACATCTTTCTACTGATTGCAATTAAAAAAAAAAACTCTTAAAAATTTAGGACTCAGCCAAGATTTATTTAGAATTATATGATCTCACAATCTACCTATTGAGAAGAATTAAAAAATGCATCGCTGATGTTAAAAGCTCGGGCAGGTGGTAAAACTAGATATGCACATATATTTTCATTTTCTGTACTTTTGGGAGAATCATTTCCTCTGCATGTACCTGCATATACCTTTATATATATAGAAAGCAGAATTTAAGATTCACTTGTCTTCCTGTGAGGAAGAAAAAAAAACTGCACTGGGAGATCATAAAATGCAATGTATTTTTAGCTTAGTTAATTAAATAGATTTCGTTTTAAAGTAGACTGCGAGGTATCTCTTTAGAATGGCTTGTTCTACACACACCCAAGTGTATCCATGGATATATACCTGGTGCTACACACCGGGGGATACTCTAAAAAAGGATGTCAGGGTCCATTTATTCTGCACTCCTCCCTTATGAGTAATATATAGTAATGAGTAGTAATATCACTGGCTTATTACAACTTGAAATAGGCTCTGAGATCACAGATGTACAAGAGAATAGAAAAAACAACCAAAATATGACCTGCTCATAGAAAAAAATATGATGGGTACAAAAGACTCAAACCCAAAAGATAAATATTTTCTAGGAAGTGGAGAAAGAAATGATTCCACATTATTGTATTCTTCCTGTAATTCACATCTTTTCAAGGCGCTACTTTGCTCATCAATATATATTTTAGTCCACCTGTTGAGAAACATTCTAGGTGCAGCTCACCCCTCAATATATTCACATTAGAAACAGCACTTGATTTCCATGAAATCCTCTATAATGAGACCCACCTTTTAGGATGAGAGGTAGCTCAGGGAGTAGGTATATCTTGATGATTTGAGGGGCACGCAAAGTCCTTGACTTTTCCCAAATGTATTACTTTCAATTAGCTACAATGCTGACCTCCAAATCTACTTGGCTTCCTAATTCTGCCATTAGTCATTCCTTTGAGTTAGGTATTAACCATCAAAGGTCAGCATTAAAGTGTATACATGTTATGCTGAAGGGGAGTGTGGACCATTAACATCCATTTATACATTTGCCTGGATTTATTAAGCTCATAAGCTGTCACACAGAACAGGTAAATCGGCCTGGGGAGGGCAAGGATGGGGGAGAAAGTAAGGGAAGGGAAAGGACAAGGCAGTTAATGGAATATATGCAAATATTAAATGGGGCAGCCTGAACTTGACCATTACACACACGCTAGCAGAAAATATCTAGGAGCAAATTGCCAAGTAAAATAAAGTTCAGCAGGCTCAGCATCTTGCTCAAGTACATGAATCTTAAAAGATTCATTTTATTTGCTTCTCATAATTAGTAAGATTAATATACCAATTTGGACCTTAGGACTCAAAAATCAAAGATTCTAATGATGCTTTACCACCATTTAGATTTCAACCATAGATTTATTTATAAATTAGCATGTGTGGAATGTATCTATTAGGGTGAATGCAAGACTATGGGAAGAAATCTAAAATCAAGTAATTTAATCTATATGCCTCATTCTATTCATCTGCAAGAAAAATAGCTGTAGCTATTTCTTACCAATTCTCACAGGGTAGGTACAAGATTTAAATGAGTTTCACAATCTTTTTTGAGATTCTCCAGGAGCTGCCTGCAATATATCAAAGTATTTAAACTGTGTTCCCCATTGTATAAATTCAAAGTACTTGTCAGCACCCCATGAATGTTTTACTAAGGTCACCTGAAGGAAACACACATATTCCAGGTTCCTATTTTCCACTCTAATCTGTATAGAGCCAAGTGTTTGATCCTATCAGCTGTTTGATCTTGGCAGTTATAATCAAGGAGTTTCCTATAAAAAGAAAGAAAGGGCTAGGTATTCATCGGGACTTTCAAAGGAACTGCACTAAGAAAGTGAGACCAAGGGTCTAGCCCTTCACTTTGTGACTGTCTGGGGCTACTGAGCAGCACCCTAAGAATTGCTTCCCTGAGAAATGGAGAAACATCACCTGGCCCCCACCATGCTCCCCCATCTTCCCAAGTACCACTGTCCTACTCACTCACGATGCCCTCGCCCTGCAGGCCTCCTTTCTGTTCCTCAAACTCTGAAGCTACTTTTAGCTTGAGTGTCTTTGCACTTGGTATTTGTACTGACTGGTGTATTCCTCCGTCAGATCTTGGCCTCTCTGACTCTTCTTATACAAGTTTCAGCTAAAAAAAAAAAGTCCTCTTTTCTAAGCAACTCTCCTGACTGGCCACCCGCTGTCATGTTTTATTTGTTTTACATCACCACACCCAGACTCATCATTTATATAATCTTCAACTGCTGTCGATTTTATCTTATGTATTCATTTATTTATTACCTGCCTCCCCCTGGGAGATCCTCACCATGAAAAGAGGGTCCTTGCTTGCATTGTGAAAAGCTAAAAATATAACACAAGAAACAAAAATATAAAACCAGCAAATATGATCTGGACATATAGTCACCCAAGGCAAATATTTAATGAGAAAACTAGTGACCCAGTGCACGGATTGGATTTATGTACATTGAAAGGAAATTAATTAGAAAGTGGTCAGTGGGGGCAAGACTGGGCAAGACAGGCCAGACACACCCCAGAGACAACCACCTGCGGTCCCTCCCTGGCAGGCCACACCTGGGTGGCACCATGGCTCAAAGGGCATCTGCCAGGTCCCACTGTCAGGTGGGGTCCCTCGATTGGGCCTGCAGGGATCGGGCTGAAACCAGTGACATCCCCCAAGGGGTTCTGGAGTGGGAGAGGGCACTCTGCAACGTTGCTATCTAACAGGTTGTGGAAGCAAATGCAAGTCTACAGTTAACCAGATATGGGGCTGACAGTGCCCCAGCAACAAAGTAACTCATAGCCAAAAGTGGAATGTGCAGCCCTGTGATGAATCAGGCTCCCTCCTCTCTGGTTTCAGGGTGACCCACCCTACAACCACTATTGCCATGTCACTGCAGCTCAGCATCTCCTGCATTGAGTGTCTGCCCCCTGGTAGTCAGTGCACATCATAGCATCAAAGCGACCGGTCTGATGGTAGGAGGGACACTTAGCATATTAGCCATACACACACACACACACACACACACACACACACACACACGAGGCCAGGTGCATGAAAATTCATGCACTGGAGGGGGTGTGCCTCAGCCCAGCATGCCCCCTCTCACAGTCCAAGAGCCCTTGGGGGTGGGAGGTGACCCGGTGATCAGGGGAAGGTGATGCTCCATCACATCTCTGCTGCTGCCACTGCCAGCAGTGCAAACCTCAGCTGGCCCTGGGTGGCTGGGGGTCTAGGGGGTTGAGGGGACTGTGGGGCTCCGGAGGCAGGCACCCCAGCAGGTCTGAGGGGACTGAGTGCCACCATCTTGTGGCTTTGGGCACTGATATCTTTGAGGCGGGACAGTCAATTAGCACATTCCCTCCTTATTGGCTGTGGGCACTGCTATCGTTGCAATGGTGTGAGGGTCAATTAGCTATTCTCTTTTTATTAGATAGAATAGATAATGAAGTGTCTCAGCACTGGGAGCCACGTAAACTGGTTTTCTTTGCAGCCATGCTCCTAACTAACTCTGTGATCTTTAGCACATCCTTTAAGGCTATGGTTTTGGTTTTTTTGTCCTTCAGATGGATATGTGTGTCTGCTCCACCCTGCTGCTCCCAAGATCAGCATCTTTAGTTGATCTTGTCACTTTTCCACCACACCATATGGGCCTCATATTCTTTGTCACACAGTTCTCCAAGCAGCCACAATTAAGACTTTGCTGATGGCATTTGAGATAAAAAGTTTTCTGTTATCATTTCATTAGATGATCTCTAAAGGTCCTTTCAGACTCTGCTCAAATACTATCTAAGATGTAAAAAAAAGGGGGCCAAAGAAAATAATTCGTTACTTCTACATCAATGTCAAAAGTAATATGTGAAAATTCTCTCATGTTGTGCCAAAAACTTAGGTCCATACACATAAAACCTAGAAAGAGGGCATCAAGAGGAGCCAGTAAGGGATCTACATTCACAGTGTCATAAGTTGGCATGAATGTCTCATAAAAACAACTCCTGACAACTCTATGCATTTCCCTCCTCATCTGAAAGACTGGAAATAACCTTTCAACATGGTGAGAAACAGAGAACTTCACTTTCATGTTTGGTCCTCAATGCAAATCCACTCCAGAATAACAGGCAGTGTGGCTTTGTTGGAGTCCTACAAGCAACCATTTCCATATTCACCTCTACTGTGTCACCTCTCTTAAGGTGGTAAGGGTCAACCTCATTATCACTCAGCTAAGTTTTACCAAGTTGGACTTTCAGCCTTTTCTAGTCTGGCCTTCTCCCAACCTTCCCTCTACCCAGAACAAGACTACAATATATGAAATATATATATGCCTAAGTGACTGTCACAGCCAAAACAACTGAACGGACGACTGAACAGGCTGTGTGGGGTGACTAGGCTGGCAAGGGGCTTAGTGAGGGATGACCAAACGATTGAGCAGCAGGCTGCATGGTGCTACCAGGCTAGCAGAAGGGGGCAGTGAGGGGCAACCAGGCCATTGGGGGGGGCATCTAGGGGTGATCAGTCCATTGGGGGGCAGTTAGAGATGATCAGGCAGGCAGGCAGGTGAGCAGTTAAGAGCCAGTGGTCCTGGATTGTAAGAGGGTTCAGGCTGGGCTGAGGAGATTCCGCCCCCCCCTGCACAAATTTCGTGCACCAGACCTCTAGTTTATCCAATAAAATCCCTAACTCTCTGACCATGTCACTTCCTGCTGAAACTATTCCGATGGCTTCCTTTCTCTTTAGGGTAGTGTCTACATTCTACCATGATCTATAGGGCTGTTTCTGACCTAGGCATGCCATTGCATTCCCCTCCATGCTTACCATGTTCCTCAACAGGCTCCATGGCTCCCTTTTGCCTTCTGCAATGTTCAGTGCTTTCTACGCCAGTTTTAGCACCTGACTCAACGTAGTCTAGGCTCACATGTCACTTCCCCTGGAAATCTTCTCTATCTCAAACCCTATCCCCAGGTTGAGATGTGAATCTCTCAATGGAAACATATCATACTGTGTTTATACTTATCACATCACCTGTCAAATTAACTTATATTTAATTTTCCTTCCTCCATCAGAGTTCTTAGAGAACAGAAATGCTGACTGGTACCTCTGCCTTCTCTGTGGCTAGCACAATAGCCTCTACGAAGCAGGTGTTTAATAGTCACAAACTCAAAAGTAATTTTTTTAAAAAATGTGACCTATTTCTTGCTTTGGGTATCTGCTTATGTCTGAAGTTTTTCTTTATGATAAATCACCAACACCTAGCAGAGTGCTCAGTGCTCATTATGAATTTTAAATATTTTATTCCCATGGAAAAAAACAAACAAAAACAAAACACTGACATCGTTAGGTGCCAGGTAATTTTTGCATACTTTATAGATATTAACTAGTTTTCTCGGCATTTGTGTTAAGATCCAATATCCTCATTTTATAAATAAAGAAACTGAGGCAGAGAGAGAACAAGTCATTTCCTCAGTGACACAGTTAATGGGAGGTAGAGTGGAGATGGGAGCCAAGTGGCTCTTGGAATAGATGTGCGCATCCAAATACATAAATAAAGAAACTGAGGCAGAGAGAGAACAAGTCATTTCCTCAGTGACACAAATAATGGGAGGTAGAGTGGAGATGGGAGCCAAGTGGCTCTTGGAATAGATGTGCGCATCCAAATACACAGAAATAAACCATCGTTCAGTCCCGTGACTGCTGTATTAGCGAGAATCAATGATTAGCAGGAGGTGACCCCCTATCAGCTCTTTTACCTTCCCTATCAAAAGCCTTTCCTTTCTTATAACACTATTTATTTAAGTCCTTCTCCAGAATAAATAATGAAGGATGAGAATTCCTTGAAAAAAAAAAAAAAAAAAAAACACGGCTGAGAGAAGACAAAGCAAAATGGGCAGAACTTGACAATGCCCTTGCTAAGCAACATCTGCTCCCCTCCCTTCCCCTTCACTTGTGATATATTGGCACATAAGCAGCACTGATACTCATGAGAAAAATTACAGTCATCAAGGTTATCTCCCCAAGAAGCAACCCTCTTTCTTTATTAATATGCTTCAGATTGTTACAACACTACAAAGCCAAAAATAAGTTTTCTTTGATCAATAAATTGTAGGCTGGGAAAGAAAATACTAATTTTCCATTTCTTTGAGACCCAGCACTAATACACAGCAGCGCTTTCCAAAAGGGTTCTCAGAAACCCGATATAGAATTATCTGAAATTACACTCAGCCATCCTTACAAGATCATTCTGTTCTCCGCCACTTTAGAGAGGTGTCTTCTGAACTTGGCAGGCATTTTCTTAAATAAAAAATCTTTGTGTACAGATAAAAAAAAATTTATTTAAGTATAAGCTGGGCAAAGAAAGCATAATGCAGGTCCAAGTCAGTCCCTCAGAGAAAGAATGTTGAACTCTCTCCTGTCAATTTGGGGCTTCAAAACATGGCCCTTTCACCTGCAGAAGAAACTTCAATTTTAATCCAATACAGGAAGAAATGTCAAGCCTTGCCTTCTATGCAATAAAATGTACGTAATATCAAACAGCCTACAAACTGGAAGAATGCAAGGAATACATATAAACAGTCACAATGAAATACCAGCAAGTTTCCTGGAGATGATTTATTTAATCACACGCTGACTCAGATTGGCACTGCAAGGTAGCCGAAAGAGAACTGGACAGATGCCTAGTCCTGGGATTAGAAGTGTACTGCTTGCTTTACCAATGGTTTTGGTCATGTAGTTAAACTCCCACGGTTTCTCTGGATGCCTAATGTCTAGAACAGTGGCTCTCTGCTGGGGATGCTTTTGTCCCCCCCAGGGATATTTAACAATTCTGGATACCTTTGATGGTCACAACTGGGGTTTTCAGGGAAAGATGCTACTGGCATCTAGTGGGTAGAGACCAGGGATGATGCTAAACACCCCGCAAGGTATTGATATTGTTGTAATGACCTGGCTATTATGTAACAGGAAATGAAGAAAGGAGAGATCAAATAACATAGGCAAGCCATTTATACAGCTTTGCCAAAAGCTGCAGTGAACACTTTCCAAGTCTGTTTCACATTGGTCAATGGGGGAAGGTGACTGGAGAGAGGCAGTTTGGATGTATGCCCAGTAAGATCTGAGTGACATGGGAGGGTGGCAACTGTCTGCCAGTTATACCTGGGAACAAATTAGTGGCTGAGATGGGTGTTGGCACTTCAAGTGCACAAAATCTAAATATACAAACTTCCAGCACAGCTGGCATGGACGCTCAGTAGTTGAGGGTCAACCTATGAACCAAGAGGTCCAGGTTTGATTTCTGGTCAGGGCATATACGCAGGTTGGAAGCTAGATCCCCAGTATGGGGGGTGCAGGAAGCAGCCAACCAGTGATTCTCTCTCATCATTGATATTTACCTCTCTCCTCTCTCCCTATTCTTTTCTCTCTGAAATAAATAAATTATATATATATAAACTTCTTGAAGGAGCTATTCTCTCTGGCTCCAGTGTGCTGAGATCCTTTAAATCCTGTGGCAGGGACACACTCCCCTGCGTCCACATGGTACACAGCCATGTTGGATTCCACAGATGGCCTGACAGACTTTCATTAGCCAGATGCTGAACCAGACCCAGCTGCAACATGGATTAGAAGCTCTGGACACTGGCCTTGCTTCTGGCTCTGCTGCACCTTTTCCAGGACTGGCTTAAGGGACAGGGGGCTTTGGAACCTAAGAAATGTAACTTCACAGAAATAGAACCTTCTTCCACATCCTGTCCTCCCCTGGGAATCTTAGAAAATTCCTTTTCTGAAGATAGTACAAGAACCTCACTTCCATGAGCATCAGGGGAGTTTGATTCTCTGGTAACAGTGTGGGACAGTTCTTGACAACTAAGAATTTTCTCCCCCATGTTGAAAAACCTTTCAGATATAAACCATGGACAAAAACAATAATGTAGTGAAGGCCTGGAAGGGGAAGGGGGATAAAAGCTTGGTGGAGGGGCTAATGGGGGGGGGGGGGACATCCGTAATACTTTCAATAATAAATATATTTTTTAAAAAAATTTAAATATTAAACAAAAAAAATTTAAGAACCACACAAAACTATACAATACGGTAAAGTAGGATTAAATGACCTGTAAGGATTCTGTCATGTATCAGAACCATTCCTTTCTAATTTCTACATGCATCAGGGATTTGGGTTTGAATCATGTTTTCTTCTATTTATTTATGCTTAGGTTCTCTAATTCCTATGAGAAAAGATCATGGAGATAAATTTGAAAATAGCAAGAAATTAACTTATTCGCTGAATTATTCAATAAATACTTACTGAGAGCCTTCTATGCCCCCATTCTGTTGTGAGGTCTCCAATATGGCCATGGACATCTGATGCAGAGCTTAACAATCTCCTTGCATTCCAATCTACAGTATCTCTAAAACTGGTTTTTGTATTCGATGAGTTAAATTCTTCAGGTTCCATATATTAAATATTGGCGTCTGATTCACTGACATGCCTACTTACTGTAGTCATCAGATAAAACTTTCTGGTGGTAAACCTTAAATTCTTTGTAATTTCAAAGATGAGAGACTTGATTTGTTTCTACTGACACACGTTTTCATGTGAAATTAATCATAACAAAGTCTTATAAGGTCAGGCTAATTGGAAGAATAGACAAGTGGAAAGAAACCTTTGAATTATAAAATAACTAAAGAAAATACATTTTTACATTGCCAAAGCATTTTGCACTATTTAAAAGAAACAGAATGCTTTCACATAATACTAGCTCACATCTTTAAATCAGTCCTGAAATAAGTGTGCAATGTTTATTATTTTATCCCTCTCATACGTGAGGACATTGAGGTTCAGACAGTATACCCTGAATTAGCTATCAAAATGCTAGAGTGAAGGAATGCTTTAGTAAATCAATACTGATGATGTATGAGGACTGTACCAAATCACCAGCCCAAGTGATGGCCCTTGGCAGTCACAGAAAGGCGCTGCTTGCACCTGCTGCAGGTCACAACCTCCTAGTTGCTGTCTCTCTGATTGTACTAGCACATTCACACAGAGTCCTGGCTTCTCCCAGAATGTGGGCAGCCTATAACTGCACAGCTTCCTTCCTGTGGGATGAGAGATGCCTGTGGCCCACGGCCTCTGCATTAGCTTGCCCCAAACTTTCCTGGAGCTGAGATTTCTCCTACTCAATCGACTTTCCTTCCTTCTCTTCTTTCACAGGTGTCAGACCTGCATGTTGTCTTGAAGGCATGTGTCCTACTGCTCCTGCTTCTCCTCCTTGATCCTTCTGGGATGTTCTCCTCACTAAATCCCCTGCATGCATGATCCCATTTCAGCATCTCAAAGGATCTGACCTAATAGGGGCTCTTTAGGCCTCAGGCAAGAACAAGCAATATCAGAGAGCTCACCATGCACGAGGCAACTTGTTAACTGGTTTAAAAGTATCTAATTATTTCCCAAAACAACCCTATCAGATAGACATGTATTATGATTCCAGTTTTATAACTGAAGAAGGGTCTCAAGATCTCTCAGCTATTTCCTGGCAACCCTAGACTCTAGGACACTGTAGATGCAAGTTCTCTTAACCATGGTTCTAAACTTTCCTAACCAACTCTACTTATTATAGGTAAACATTACTACTAAAGCATGCTTAACTCATTCCATCCTTAAAATCCTCTTTTTCTATTATGCGTATGCTATTTTTCTTACACTATAATTTATTTTCTATTTTTAAACTTATTTTTAAGATTCCCACATAATACAGGAGCATGTTCCTATTCTAACAGAATCAAACAATACCAGAGGCAGAGACACTATTTATAACCAACCAACCACTGACTATATAGCCTTTGAGGAGGTGAATTTCAATGAGCAGTTCTCTCTCTGAATTATTCTTTATTCCAAGTGAGTACAGCACTGTGATATTTGAATCCTGGTGTTCAGCAGTGAATAAATGAGCGGGCCTGGAGAGGCCAGGGGTGTTCTAAATTTTAAGGGGAAAATGAAGTCCTTGTTATTAAGAATAAATACATGTACCTGCAGTGAGGGGTCCATCTTTTAAAGGAGATGAAAGGTCAGTGTCCTCAGATTTATTTTACAGCAGAAGTGGGCTGCTCACCTCTGGGAAGTTGTTTTATAGACTGAGACTCCTAGCCCAGACTCCTGAATTAGACTCCCAGAACCAGCCCAGGAAGTCTTACTCCTTCAGAGTCTCCTTCCTGTGATCTCTTCTTTATTGTGCAAATTCAACTTTGGTCACCTCCCCACTATTCTTTCACAAAAGTTACTTATTTTTGAGCCTGTGAACTTGGATATCAGCGTCCAGGTCTTCCTGGAGCTTAGCCCAGGTGACTTTGTTATTTGCAAACCCAGGTTGCCTCCTGGGCTCTGGCTTGATGCTAATGCCCTTTACTGCTCATTCAGAGTTTCAGAATATCTCTGCTCAGCAAACAGAGAAGGCACGGGTGAGGCCGCATTCCCTTCTCTTGTGCCACATTTCAACCTGATCTTTTCACTCTCTCTGTCAAATTCAAATGTCACTCCGCTATTCATGTGTATGGAGAGGATTCTAATATACACCTCTTCGGTTTCTTTCAAAATTGCTTCAATTTCTCTGAAGTCAAAGATCCTTTCAACCTTTGGAAATTATCTATGGAATCCATTAACATGACTTACTCAGTACACAATACAGATACTGTTGAGAGTTCATGAGAAAAGAGAGAAGGTAAAGATTTTTTTAAAAAAAACAGCAAATAAAGGTTAGCAAAAAAAAAAAAAAAATTAAAGAAAGGTTTAGATGTGGTCTTTTTCATAAGGAATTATAACTTATGTGAGTGAGACCTCAGAATATTTGTTCCTTCCTTATAAATTCTCACAGTTAATATTAACTGATGCATTTTCTAGCAAATATTAGTGACTATATTTTCCTGACAATACAGTGGGAAGTTTAGTAAATTTAGTCCTCATAATTCAGCAAGTGTATTTTTAAGATGAGAATTTGCTAACTCCTTCTGATTTTTCCTAAAAAAAATAAAAAATCTGGTGTATCTTTGCCTCTGCATAATTGAGCCAATAATTTAAAACCATGTATTTGAAGAGTCTTCCCATATTGATAAGGAAAATAGTCAAAGTATAAGGTGAATGAAAATGGCAGCATACAATGTGATACACACACTATCAGTTCTTTCTTGTCATATGGATGTATGGATGGATGAACAGCCAGATAATAAGATGGATAGATAGATGAATAGATAGAATTAAAATGTTTGAAAGAAACAGAAAAAATGAAATGGACTTTCTGTGAACTGATGTGGCTCTTTTGTTCATGGTTTGGGGAGTGGACAATCATATAAAAGACTTGGAATTATTTGTTTGGCGCTAACAAAGGTTATATATCTTCATCACTCCTATGGTCACACCCTTGTGAGGAACAGAATGGGGACCAAGCTTGCTTAGATGTACCCTCTGACTTTTCACAACCCTATTTATGCTCCACAAAGCTTGTGAATAAAACTGACAGTTGTCTATGAGTTTTATTCCCACCATCTCTGTACTCATTCCCAGTCTTCTGGGACAAAGGATAAGACAGTCAGCTGTGGTTATCTTTGGTTGGGGAAAGGGAAAACATCCCCTTATAGTTTTATAAATGTTCTACAATGAGTATATTATTTCTTTAACAGTTAAAATGCCATAAGGTAAGATAGAAGACTACATGAATTTTGCATAAGGTTCAAGGAGGTTGACACTTCCTATGTGTTTAACTTCTTAAAAGAGTGAATACTCTAAGCCTTCAGGGCAGGTCTAGAAACAGACATGAGATAATGAACCCTGGCTCTGCCATGGCCTGCATATTAAGCTCCTGTGCAATTCACAAAACTTCTCTTCTACAAAATAATTGGATTATATACCATTAATTTCCCATCTTTGCAAATTAACCATCAGCGGTTAACTCTGAGAGTCCCTGGTCAATAACTTTCTTTCTAGGCAATGGCTGTTCTCCCTCCTTGTTTCCCAGACCCCTCAACTCCTGTACACCCTCTTCTGAAATTGCATATTTTGCTAACCCATCTAATGCTGCTTCCAACTCCCTTATATGCAACGTTTCTTTCAGGATATGGTTTGGAGACCATAAAATTAAAAATCTTTAAATATATGCTATTTTTCCAAAGAGCAGCATCTTTCTCTTCCACTCTTATTACCCTGTGCTAATTTGACTGGGGTGCATTTGGAAAGAGGCCACATATTCATGATGTTACATCTTCTTGGCCCATACTTCCTGATGCCACACCTCTGCTCTAATTGCTCCCTTCACACTGTGAATTTCCCAATCTTCCCATTAGGAAAGCTCCCTGGAATTTCAGAAGAGCAGCATGATGCCAGATTGTATAGATTGGAACATTTTCAATTCGTGATATTTAACTGGCAATATTAAATAATTAATTATAATGAAAATGCAAAGAAACAGAATCTTCAGTGAGTTCCATCTGGGAGTAGGCAGTCTTTTCTTAGGCCTCATGCAGTTTTTTGAACCAGCTTAGCCTCCTAGCTTCTCTTTCCTTCATGTAATGTGAAATACCAAGTACTGTATGATAAGAGACCTAAACATTTGATAAAGGCTATCATCAGATTCAACATGTTCTCAAAACAATGAATTACACCTCCCACACCCACCCCCCATCCTCCAAAAAAAGGTCTATGTATCCAGTGTACAGTCCAAAGGTACACAATATTTTCCCCCAAGGGCCTGGTTTATATTGTAACTATTATGAGATGTTATCACATACATATAAAAGGATTGAATATGATTCAATTGGAAGCCACCAAAGTTGCACACACCTTTTATTGAGTTAATGCAGCTACTAATCTAGGCAGAATCTATTTTCATTTACCACAGGGCAGAGAAAAGGAGAAAGACTTGGGTATTCTTGCCCTGCCAAACAGGATTCTTTACTGTTTACCTGAATGACTTTTTAGGTGCATTGGCTCATCTCTCATGTTTAGAAACAAAGATGAAGTTGTTGCCAGGAAAACAGATTCTGTGTGTCATATATGGATTAGCCTCCTCCTTGCCCTGCAAGTTCACTGTCAATCATTTTAATGTCCCAGCCTAACATACATCTTGCAGTGTGTATTTTGGTGTAAACTCACAATATGTCAGAATAAGGAAAAGAGTGACAAGGGAATTGATATCCAGTTCATGTCAAGGCATCCAAACATATGGCCAAGTGAACAAATTAACTCACCTAATACAGAAATAAGAGAATGCATTACTTATATTATTAACTTGGAAAAGGCAAAATCAAAAGGGAATAAAAACAGAAGTTTAGACAGGTTAATTCAATAATTTTACTATACTGGTGCGTAAAACACTCTCAAAAATGATCACACCTCATCTACTATAAACAGGTTATAATTGAGTATAGCAGTTCACTCAAAATTCCTATGTTTTATGATTTCTGTAATTTAAGAAAATGAATTAAAATAACAAAACCTGCATTTTTGGTGTGAGTGCAGACTATGTATATTTGTCAATTTGAACAACAAATATAGACACCAAACATGGGATAGAAGTCAGACCTGAGCCTGGAGAAGGGGCTTGAGTAAGCTCTTATTCACAAAAATGGCTGTGGATGCCTATTTTTTTTTTTTTTTTTTTTTTTTTAGCTTTGTAAGCCTACAACATTGATCTTTCATTGAGCTGATACCATAGGATGTCACTTTGGTTTTCTTTTTATATTTGTAGCTCAATGAAAATGCCATGTTTTCTAATAATAACAATAATGATAAATGTGTCAGTGAACAAAAGAGTTATACCCTGGTATAAACTCAATTGCATAGATTAAATTAAGACAAATACTTAAACATATCCATAGTTAAAACTGGTATGGAGACCTTGCTCAAGGCCCAATGGTTATATTTTACTCTTCTTGGTTACCAAAGAACTACTACACATAATTTATTAATATTATTCATAAATGAGCACAGTACATATAGCTATACCTAAATAAACCCAAATACAATGGGGATGCATTAAAGAGTTTTGAGGAGCCCTAGCCAGTTTGGCTCAATGGATAGAGCATCAGCCTGCAGACTGAAGGGTTCTGGGTTCCATTCCCATCAAGGTCAAGTACCTAGGTTGCTGGCTCCTCCCCAGCCTGGTCAGGGCATGCTCAAGAGGCATCCAATTGATGTGTTTCTCTCACATCAATATTTTTTTGTTTTTTCCTTTCTCTCTACTCCCTCTAAAAATCAATGGTAAAACATCCTCAGGTGAGGATTAAAATAAAATTAAAAAATTCAAAAAGAGTTTAGAGGAATTGGATTCAGGCAAATCAACATTCCTAAGAAATATCTATTTTTTTGTTTTGTTTTGTTCAATAGTCAAAACTGTCCTTTGTAGTTTTCTTATAAAATATCTGCTTTCTGCTGAATGCAAGATTGGTCATTGTTTGTTAATATGAGGAAACAAATAATCATTTTAAGAATCTTCTAAGCTGACTCAAAATTACTGTTTCTTGGTGAGCATTTCATTACTGTGCATCCATTTTATCAAATAAGAACTATTCCTTTATAATTAGTTCTTGGGGCTTCTGTACTCTTTGCTTAAAAAAAAAAAATTAAAAGCCTTTCAAAGTGTTCTATTTGCCCACAAGGTCTAGCTGTATTAAACAGATAATGCCTCAACATTTTCTAACATACAGTAAAAATACCATAAAGTTTTGCAATTAGCTAAAAAGTAAAAAACTCAGCAAGAAGTCCAGTTTATCTTTTCAACTATGCATTAATGAAGGTTTCCACATTAATTGCCTTTTCATTAAAATTTATTTATAACCGTTTCTTAACATTCTATACAAAATCAAATTAGCTCCTAAGCTTTGCACTAGCTCTGCAATACTGTTGTGTACTCCCCTGTTTAGAATTTGGTTTTGTGAAATTAGTATTGAACATGTACCTTTGAGACACTCCAGTAGACTGGCTTTAGATGTTTTGTGGGCTATTGTTGTTTTTGTTTGTTTGTTTATTTGTTTTGCATTATCATGGAGCTCCTTTATTTAAGACTTCTCTGAAATGAGTCATATTAGGCAAAATCCTATTATCAGAAGTACTGATTAAAAGCAAACAAAGCCACAGCAATAGAACTATGCTCTTGCCCCCAAAGCATTGCCTATAGAAACAAATGTTTTTGTTCCTTCCTTCCTACTAGGGTGTGAGCCTACTGTGCACAAAGCACTAGTCACCTGGCCCTCTTTTTGCTTTAGATAAGGGTTCATATATTCACCGATGACTCAACTCTTTGGAAGACTTGGGCAAGTTGTGGATTGAGCTACATGTTTCTCTTCTGAACACGTGGATACTTATAATATGAATTCACTGAATTATCAATGAGTCAGTGCAACTAGAGCACAGTACAAAGTAAGGCTCTATACAAGATAATGCTTACACTCAAAATGCTACCCTCAAGACAAGAAAAAAATAAGGTGCATTAATGTCTACAATGAAAGTAGAGAGAACCAAGGGTTCTAAATGATACCCAGAAAGGTTGCTAGAAGGGTTAAGAGAGAAGGAAGGATAAGGTTGGAAAAAACAAGGACAGAAATAAGTACCCATTTGCTATCTCCTGAAAGTCAAGTCCTCTGATGGGTACTTGTGAATAATTTCATATCAAAGAAGAGGTTAATATACCTGTGAAAGGACAGCAATAATTACCACTGAGAACTGGATTTGTTAAACAAAAATCTGATCTACACATTTCCCTATGGGTGTGGTTTAAGAATACAGATTTTGGAGATAAATAAGGATTTGAATACTTATTTACATTGGGCAATCAATTTCATTTCTCCAAACCTCAGTTTTCTCACTAGGAAATAGAAATATTAATATATATTCCTCCAAGTTTCTCTATTTTTTTTTTATCTTAACTGAGATAATTCATGCACAATTATTGAGACTAAGTCTGGCACAGTCTCAATAATTGTTACCTAGTACAACTGAGAAGAACATGAAAGAGCCAGGTTTTCATATCTGTGGAATTTTATTTCAATGCATTATTTTGAATATTAATTAAAATTCTTACATTCATACATCAGGGCAATCACAAAAGCAAATATTGACAATAACCCTCCAAATTTTTATTCATTCCCCTAGCCTCTCTCCTGGACTCAGAATCCATACTTACAACACACCACACTATTGATCCAGTGGTCAGATCCCTTATATTTAAAACCAAATATGTTTACTTCACCAATAGCAACTGGTTGGGCTTTCTCTTTCTTCCTTCCATTCTTTTCTTTTTGCATTTCTAATTACATCAATGCTTACAAAATCTATGTAGCTGTGTAGTTATTCCCACATTTTCTCATACCCTTGTCTACCACAAATGATCACTCACTGATTAGACCTAACAAATATATTTTCAATTCCTCTCCCACCTTTTTTAATCTACTGCCACAGCCACAGCTTGAACTTTCACTGTCCCACCCAAAGTACAGCATTGCTAGACCCACATACATCCTCTTCCCACTGGTCTCTTCCCTCTGTAATCTCCTTTCACATTTCCGCCAAAGCTAGTTTTCTAAAATATAAGTTGAGTCATGTCAGCCTTCTGCTTAAACATTTTCAGTAACTGTCCAGTATCTCTAGAATGAAGTAAAAATTCCTTAGTACATAAGGTAATTTGTGACTCCAAATTACTTTTCTAGTGTCATTTCTCAATTTATTGAGCTCTTCTCCTTGGCAATATAGCTTAACATTATACTCAACACGCTGCCTACATTCATCATCTCCATGCAGTACCTGTCTTTTATTTTCTTCTTATATAGGATATATATTCCAAATGTCACCTGCTTCCTACACAATCCTTCTCATGCATCAGTATATAAGGGTTCCTCCTTTGGGCCCATCATTATATGACCCTCTGAATCTCAGTTAACTCTTCCATAAAATGGAAATAAATGAATCCTATTCACAAAAGAGGACAGTTTGAAAACCAAATGGAACAATATTTATTTAATACTAGAAAACTATAAATCAATATAGAAATAGTGCCAGGCATGGAGCCAAGAGCTTTAAAGACATTATCTCATTCAGTCCTTAAATATTAAGCAGATACCATGAGTGAGGAAGTGTATTCTTATTAGAATAGAGCAAATGAAAAAGAAATAAACCCTCCACATTTGCTTCATCTGTTATTTGTGGTATAATACTTTACCCTTCTCAACTCTCCTTCCATACTCATTTCTCCTTTGATCACTTTTCTAAATATTATATTTTTATCCACACTTAATAACACTTAATTATTTGACTTTACCTTGTCCACTGTGTAGCACTATGGCTATTAACCAGAGATCTAGAATTATGTTAAAGTAGGTGGGGTGTTAGAGTCCCATTTGAAGGGTTAAACTGCATTAATTAATTATGTAAGTTAAAATTCCTCAGGAGCCTTGGGGCTCAGGGCCAATTCACAGAGCTGGAGGAGAATGAAACAAAAAAGAACCTAATTATGCATGTAATTAACTCTTTCAGTAATGTGGTGATAACATAGTATAATAAAAGGTGCTATGAAAATGCTCCAGGACTATGAGGGTATCACTTGAAGATTTTTAAGAATATAACCTCCACTAACATGAGAACTTAGCCTTTTAAAGGAACAATTATACTCATTTAAATTATGTTGATATGCTACAAACATTTACTGACCCTCCACAAACAAGTCATTTTGCTAATATATTTTTTCTATATACCTTGAAATACCGTGTCTGGCAAAACACGTTTTCTCCATAGTTTTTGATAGACAGAAAATCTAAAATAATTCAAAGGAAAAATGCACTTTGTGGAAGTAGCTTAGTTCATTCTGGAGACTAAATGCATTGCAGAAAGGATTACATTTTGTTTGGCAATTTATTTTATTGACAAAACATATTTCATCACATATTCTATCACATTCAGTAGACAAATGCATGTTTTCAACTACCCTCTTTCCTGCTTTTGATGAAAAACACATTTTTTTTTTCAGATTCCATACATATTTTTTAAATGGTGGAGTTCTACAGATAAGCTCCATTTGCTCTAAATTGCCCAGAGATGTCTAGATTTGGATTCTGCCCAAGGTAAATTACTTATTGTTCCAATATGATGTAAATTAATCTCATAGAATATATTTATATGCATCTTCATCCTTAAAATATCAAAAATTCAGTTTACATTGTAATCATTATGATAGGATCCTATTGTCTATATATAAAACTCAAATGGTTCCCACACACTCACCAGCTGTTAAAATGCAATTACCCTTTACAAGGTAATGTACAAAGTAAATATTTAATCTCACCTATTTGTATATCTGTTTGATGCTGGTTATTCAATTACTGTCTGCCCTTTCCATATTTGCCCTTATGCCTGATATACGTATTAAATTATAAATAAGTTCTTAGAGGTCAAGAAGCAGATTTGTGTAATTTATTCTGAGGGGCACTCAGCACAGTGCTTCAGGAAAACAGGTGCTTGATAAATCAGTGGTTGTGGTACAGTGATAATGACCTTTACCATCCAAAGCCTTTTATTCCCAAAGCATTTTTCCTTTTCCATCATGTCTACAATCATTAAATGAGTACCCACCACGTGGCACATATTGGAAACACTTTAAGGAATGAAGAGGCTGATGATCATGGTCCCTGCCCTCAAAGAGTTTACAAACTAGTAGGCACATTAATCATGAAGGTGAAGAACTGTAATACAGGGAAAGCCATAGAAGATTGAGTACAGAGGCTGTATAGATTTACACTAACCAAGAGGAGAGCAGGATGAGTGTGATGAACTGACATGAGTAGGTTTTTAAGGACAAACAGAAGTTTATCAGTGGATATAGTGAAGAAAGTCATTCCAGAAAGGGAAAAACCATATTCTATGCTACAGAGGCAAGAAGTGTGAGAGTATATCAGGATAGTGTTAAAGTATAGGAGATGGTACTAAAGAGGTTGATAGGGCTTTGAGAGGATTTATCTGACAATTCGCCAGGGCTAACCAGCAGCTTCTGAAGGATGGATGAACAAATTACTCTGAAACAGTTTCACTGTGAAAGAGAAGGCTACGGGAAGGCCCAGCTGAAGAAGCCAGGCAGCCTGGATTGTCTGTCTCATTAGGCTTTTATTAGAATTTTTATCTTTTAGATACAATTGATAGGGTGAGTAGTCTTGGGAAGACACATGTGTTTACATTGTCCTCTAGGCAAGGGCTTCCAGGGATTAAGTATAAGGATTCCAGTAAACATACACAGACTTGCTAGGAAAGGTCAAAGAATAATTAGGGGTGTCACCTTGACATGCCCCTAAGACTCTGCTAAGTTGGAATTCCAATAAACAGGGCAGATGGCCTTCCACACACTTCCCTATTCTCAGAATATCCTCCTTACAACTTTCCAACCAAGTCTCTTATGATCCCCAACAATAATCACCTTTCAAAATCTGAGTTTTGAAAAATCACTAATAATTTAAGCATGCATGGAGTGTGGATGGGACCAGTGTGCAGAGGTAATAAAGCACAACAACATATTAGAAGCCTGTTGATTTACTCCAAGAAATATCTAAGAGGGTGTAAACAAAGGTAGTAGCATTATAAACAAAGGGAGCTCAAGGACCTAGAGATAATTAGGTTGTAAAATGAATAGGACATGTATTAATATAAAGGGTTCAAAAGGAAAATGACACCTAGACTTCTGCTCTGAGTGACCAATAATTGAAAACTAGCCTTTTTAAGTCTGTGAACCCAACCTATATACAGAAGAAGTTCAAGAAACCTTCTAAAACCTTATTCACTTTTTCACTTACCCATTTATATATGGTCCATTTATATAAGGAGGGTTTATCTGTAAAGGTGGTTCTCAGTCAGAAATCATAGTATATTGTAAATTCACAGGGTGTTGAGAAATATTTGTGGCCCTCAGGTTATGAGAACAAAAGAAAATGTCTACCTAAATCCAAAATCTATTTGAAAATCAGTTTTATAAATAGAAATAGAAATGGACTATGATTCAAAGAACCTGGTATCAGGACGAGCTCTGACCTACCATAACATCTTAAACTAGGAATTCAAACTCTATAAAACTTAGTCATCCTTTTGTACATAGGACAGCCACCTGTTCTGCATACCTAACTCAGTCTTCTAGTAAGCACCAAATATTAGCGCTGCATATCAAATATAGAAAATTGAAGTGCCTTCTAGATATAAGGCAAGATAATGTTTATTATTACTATTATTATAATTTTTATTATTATTATTTAAGATTTGTCAACTTTTGCAATGCCTACTTCTGAGCATTGCAATTTTAATCCAATGTCTTTTACTGGCCTTGAGTACCATTAGTTATTTAGGGCATTACTTGAATATAAGAGATATTTTATCAAACTTCCAACATTATTTTTACCACTTCCTATTCTTTCCATCCTTACATTCAATTTGCTATAAAGCTATGCCATTTATTTCTTTGATATTTCTCTGAATTCACTACTAATCTTTATTACTGTTTTTGCCAGCCTATCCTTCTTTGGGCCTAATTACAAAGCATCTCAGCTATTCTATTCTTCTGACCGTCTCCATCTCAGGTGTGTCCAGACTCCATATTGCTGTTCCCGTAACCTTCTATTGAACTGTTATTCTATATATGCTCCTCCAAGCTTAAATGCCCCAGATGCTGTGTATCTAAAGGAACTGTTCCAACCCCCTCCATCATCCTCCTTCCCAGCTTCTCCTCTCACAGGTTTGTCCTGCATCCGCCCACTTATTCTTTTCTCACTTCTGTCATTGTTCCCATGGTTACCTCCACATTAAATTCCTGCCTCTTCTCTTCTACCCTGCTTACTATCTAAATCTTACACACCTGAACTGGCTCAGTATAAACTTTATCTCCTCCCGAAACCTCCCAAAATCTAAAACCACCCCACCATGTCTTTGGAAAGTACAATCCCCCAGTCTCTAAATTCATGCATCAGAGCTAGATCACAGCATATTTAGTCCTTAGATATAACATCTGTGCAAGCAGGTAGGCACAGAGGCTCCAGATCCTCTTCCTTCACTCACTATGAGAATGTGTTATTCACCTCCCTGTGCCTCAAACTCCCTCGTCCACAAAATAGGATGTCCAAGAGTGTCAACCCCAAGGTCCTTGGGAGGATTATATAAGCAATAGGTTACAAATTCTGGCACGTATTAAGCAACAAATGGAAACTTTTGTTAGTTGATTATGATTATCAGGCATATCAGTAGTATCTCCTTTGCTGATCTGTTTTGTTCAATACTCATTAGATGTGGGCAAGAGTGAACACCCTTAGTGGTATAAAATATCAGATTCTGTGGGTCAAGACTTTGGACAAGACTAAAGGCCTAGACCAGTGGTTGGCAAACCCATTAGTCAACAGAGGATTATCAACAGTACAACGACTGAAATTTCTTTTGAGCGCCAAATTTTTTAAACTTCTAACGCCACTTCTTCAAAATAGACTTGCCCAGGCTATAGTATTTTGTGGAAGAGTCACACTCAAGAGGCCAAAAACTGTGGTTCACGAGCCACAGTTTGCCAACCAAAGGCCTACTCTGTCTCTGTTCCACAACATCTGGGGTCTGCCCTGGGGAGACTGATAAGTCTAGGGTCTGGAATCATCATCACTTAGGTCAGATTCTTGGGTGGAGATGACTCAAAGGCTAGAGTTGGAGCACCTATACAGGGCCCCTTCCATTGGGCTTGAGGTCTCAGGGCATGGAAGACCAGAAACCCTTGTTCCAAGAGGGCTTTCCCCTAGTGGGAGGATCTGGAGAACACACATCCCAAAAGCTTCAGGTGAAAGCTGCCTGATCTTTTCTGACCTGGCCTCAGAGGGCTACTAGTTACCAGAAAGTCATCAAAACTAGCCTCAACCTAGGGGATGGGAAATATACTAGTACTTTACCTTCAAATGAGGGAGAGGCAAGGCCAGGTGGGATGAAGGATATTACTGTTGCCCTTATCTTTGGAAAGTATAATCCCCCAGCACTTGATATTGTATAAAATTCATTACTTCTTCACATCTCAACTTAGTCATACATCAACAGTAGTAGAACCCATCCTGGGATACAGTTGGCATTCCATATGTAATTACTGAATAAACAACTAAGCAATTTCATATTAGTTTCACACTATCTTCTTCCCTGAACTAGACCACAAGTTTCTTGCAGGCATCATATGCTCTTTGTATATACTAAACCAAGCCAAAAAAAGAAAAAAAAGTTACTGGAATGAAGGTAGATTAATTATAACACTGCTGACTAATAGGGGAACATAATATAAATCTTGAATTGATTAACTGCAAAACAAGGACATTCAAAACTTCAAACAGGGAGACAGAAATTCTGTATTTTGGTTATAGCATCATACATTTTAGTTATTTTTATATCCCTGGGACCATATATTTGAAAAATGATGCAAATGAGACCTAAACATGTATCTCCAGAATTGTGGCATCGCTTCTCTCACCATAAACTAATTAAATATGAATAACTGCAATTACTGCCTTTTTAATCCTTTCCTATTCATGTTAAATTTGTGTCACCTTGTAGTATTTAGATCGTGTTCTGTTTGCTGTGATTCAGATTCTGAGTCATCAAAATGTTTGAAATAGGTCTGAAAATAATCTGAATTAATTCTCTGGATTGCTGTTTAGAACAGATATACTAGGGAAGCATTTTATAATTTTAAAGGAACACTCACTATTTTTTGCCATGAAAATAAAATAAAAAAGAAATGAGAAGTTGCTTCTCAGGAACAAGGTGTGTTAAAATAATGTAACAGGAGCAGAGGCGATGGTAAGAAAGATGCTTTACTTACATGGAAATGGGGGAAATACTCAGTATTAAAGCAAAAGGAGCAGAGTCTTCAATGCATCGATTAAGAGGCATTTAGAGGACCCTCTTTGTCTTCCAAAGTGTGGCCTCAAGAAAAATAATGGGGTCCACCAGCAAGAACAACAAAGGTGGGGAGAAATGGCATCTTTGGAGGCAGTCACAAAGGACTATTGGTAACATGGTAACGGAAGACAGTGGCCAGTGCCAGAGGTCGTGGCAGGTGTGCTGGGACCACAAGAGACACAGCACCACTGACTCCTGCTCACAGCACTCAGGTGCCACTGAATCTGAACAGGGGGGGATGGCTCACACATCTGCATCTGTGCCCTCACCTCTCAAGCTTCCGCTGGATGACCAGGGGAAAAAGCTGTTGCTCACTCAGCTTGTCTGTCTAAATTGCTGTAATTAAAGCCCTCTAATGGCCAAGAATCCAGAGTGTGGGAACTTGAATGAAAGCGTACACAATGAAAGCATAAAGCCATCTTTACCAGGGAAGGGTGAAGGGCGCGTTTTAAATTGCCAAAGCCAGGCAGCCTTCAGTCTGCAGGTGTGAGGGCTGAAAGGCTGCTCGTGGGTTTTGGCCATGGCCCTTTGCAAAGGGGAAGGCGCTGGAGGAAACATTGGGGATGGGGGTAGGCTGAGGGAGGGTCTGCAATATGGTTCAGCCCGTGAACAATACAGCAGGGCTCCCCAGGAGCCAGGCACGGCTATCCAGCCCTCGAGGCAGCCTTCCACAGGTGGAAACTTGGAGCATTCTGCAGCCACTGAAATGAACAGGCCAGTGCAGAAAACCTCCCTGCTTTTAATTTTTATCATTTAAAGTTCCTTTTGGGAGAGAGCAACAGGGGTAGAAATTGCTATGCTTCAAAAGTGTAGCACGCTTCTGCTATTGTTGTTATTCTATGAGTCTGTCGCAGGTACGCTTCAGTATAATTTGATATTATGACTATTTTTAATAAAGCAATAACAATTACATTGGCACAATCACAACGACAATTCACACTTCCTGGCAAGTTGGATATTGGATATTTGCCAGGCGTTATGCCAACTGCTTCACAGGGACTGTCTCACTGCAGTCTCCAAGCAGCCCGAAGTGATCTGCTGCTGTTATCTTCCATTTTACAGATGACAAACCACGAGGTCAGGGTACTGAGCAAGGTCACAGTCAAGTGAGTGGCAGGGCTGGGGGGACAAAGCCAGCTGACCAGGCTCTGCATCCCACACTGTTCACCATTTCATGTTAATAGAGTCAAAAGCCACATGTTTTTGGCAAAGAACTACCTCACACAGAAATCTTAGAAACCGCCAAAACCAGTTTGGCTCAGTGGATAGAGCATTGGCCTAAGGACTGAAAGTCTAGACAAGGGCATGTACCTTGGTTGCGGGCACATCCCCAGTAGGGGGTGTGCAGGGAGGCAGCTGATCATTGTCTTTCTCTCATCTATGTTTCTAACTCTCTATCCCTCTCTCTTCCTCTCTGTAAAAAAAATCAATAAAATATATTTAAGAAAAGAAATCTTGGAAACCGACTCCTAGGCCCCTGGCTCTGGCTGCAGGGGTGCTGATCCCACAGGTTGGTGTGCAGCTAGAATTCTGTTGTGAGAAGCACTCCAGGCTGTGCTCATGCAGATGTTTCTCTGACCCAAAGACATGGTCAGAGAAAGAAGCTTTACCTCCTCTTAGTTAATAAAGAATGGAAAACAGTCATGCTTATCCATGTAGTGTTTTCAATCAATGTGCCTCACTTCGGTTCATCTCTATGGATAGAATGACCTCTGCAAGCACGAAAACTAGGTCTTAGGAACTGTCTTCTTTCAGACAAAATGTTTCTAAAACAGACCATTCCCTCCTGAAGGGGCTCCATTTTTCCTCAGTGTGTTTTAAAGGTTTTCTGTATTAATCTCAAATAAAGTCTCCTTCGGGTCCTAATATGCATTGAACAGCTGCTAATCTCTTCTTTAATAAGAAGACAGGCAGAGACAACAGGGCTGACAAGCTCTGAGCAAGAGGACCGTGAGGTGGGAGTGACCCATGGAAGCAACAGCTGGCTGACACATGGTTGGGGCCTGTGGCCCAAACACCCCCCGTTTCAGTGCTTTCTTGTATTGCATTTAAAGAAGCCTAGCCCTTACTGATCATTCAGAAGCAGCTCTCCTTTAGTACACACGCAAGCAGAAAACCCACTTAGAAACAAGAAGCCAAGAAAGGAGTGGTTATCTGACTGCAACATTCTCACTGGTTAACAGGTCATTTGTGTGTCTCGCACTTAAAATGTCAAAGGGACCATCCGGTCAAACATTCCTACTGCCACTTGTTATTTGTCAGAATTCTCAGAAGTATTTTTAAAATAATGTATTGGAACAGAACTAATAGCATTGGGTAACTCTGTATTTATTGCCCAGACGATGGCCATATAAAATACATTTCAGCGTAATTAATTTTCTTGGGTTAGGATTCTATGTCTTAAAGAATTTTTAAGAAGAAAAAAAAAAGAAGAAATATTTTGGAATGATATAATTTTTATAAGTAACATCCTTCAAATATTGATGTTACCACAACACTGATGAAAATTAGAAATAATTTGCAGAGAGAAGATACTCTGGAAGAAAAATAAAAAAGTATGTAATAACCTATAAAAGCAAGAAAATGAGAGTAGCCTGGGCTATATTTATTGAGTGCTTCTTATGTGCCAGGTCCTTTTCCAAGTGTATGTGAGAAACATGAAAAATAACAATACAAACTATGAGCAAAAGACTTTTAGAAAGGACCATTCATCCCCCGCCCCCATGAAATGCCCAAGATAGGACTTGAAATATAAATAAATTTGACTCCCCTTTTGAATAAATATATGTCTTTGGTATCATACTGTGTTTCCACCCAAAGGCACTATCTCACTCAGTGATGTTGGATCTTAAACACACAGAAATGCAAACAATGGACTGTGACTTAGGCATCAAAATACAACAAAAGGCATCACAGGAGGCACCCATTCCAGAAGGCTACATTCAGGTGAACACCCAAAGAGACATGGCTTCCACATCTGACTCCCCCTACCCTGGTAATTCCATCCCAGGAGCCAACTGAGGCTGGAGGAGACTGCACACCCTCATTATTCATTAGCAGCAGGCTACATTAACCTTTGAATATTTACCTTGGTGCCAATTAAATATTTGTGATGGCAGCATCCACAAGGAAGACAATCTTGGCCAACATCCCATTTGCCCTCGGTTTCTCTGCAATGCTTTACAAATGACATCCTGAATCTTTAACACATCAACCCACACAGAACGCATTAGATCAAATCATCTTTAAAACAAGCAAATGCCACTGATCCGTTACCTCAATAGACCACAGGATGAGCTTAGGCAAATACTTACTGCTGACAAGCCAATGCCTTGGGCATCTGACTTTCTAAAAAAAAAAAAAAAAAAAAAAAAAAAAGGCATTGGTTCATTGGTTAGCGTTTAGACAGATGACGAGGCAACAGACAGTGAAGTCTGAGCCCCGCAGAAAGGCGTCTGGCATTCTCTGGAGTGTGTACGCCTTCAGGACTGGTTGACTAGGCTGCAGACAAGAGGACTCACAGTAGGAGATAAAGAGAAACAAACAATTTCAGCAGTTTTACCAAACCAAGATTGCAAAGGGTTTGGGCCAGTTTTTACACGTGCCATGTAAGACTTTCCTTTTCAAATTAACAAGGCTGCATTGAGATAGAATTTACTGCCTCTCCATTCTCTATTATTATTATTTTTCTAAATTATTTAGAAGACTCATTCTCATTCTAGCCATATATTTCTCCGTACTCTTTAACTTGATAGTATAAATAAAAAGCCAGTGAGGAATAGCTGAGGAATATTGTTGGTATGTTCGGAGAACATAGACATTTCTGGAATGGATTAATTATAGGCTTCAGGCTTTATGAAAAGGTAGGACTTGAGCTGTGGCTCGGAAGGTGTGTAGACATTGGATGGGTACAATAAGGCGAGAACAAATCTCACTAGGAAGTGATTATGAAAACAGAGTACCCGGGAAGTCTAAGAGTGATCGGTGTGTGATAGGAAACAGATTGGGAACAACACAATAACAAAAAAGGTGGGGGGAGGGGGGAATGATGACTCTTAAAATGTGCTATGATCAAGGAAAGGCACATGAGAATGCAGGTCAGAACACAATACGAAGATGATCTGCAACTTTTCTCAATGTTGATCTTTCCTAAAAAAAAATCAGAAAAGGCCACTGGGAACCTTTTTAAAATTGAAACGCCCTGTATCTCCTTTTGGGTGGTGATTATGTAGTTGAGTACAACTGTCAAAATGCAATTGGAACACTTTAGACCTGTCTATTTTATTGTATGAATTTGATTGATGTTATCATGTTAACTTGACTTTGTTTATAAAATAAAATTAAAACACAGCACACAAAGTTAGATATTATCTCTGTTAAATTCCTCCAGGGTCTCCTTGCTATGTTGAATACGATTAAAAGTCCCAACTCTTGATCGTGGCTGCTATAACCTTACAGAGTCCTCCCCTGCCTGTCTCTGCACCTTCACCTGAAGTCACTCCTCACCTTGTCACTCTTCCTTTGTGCTCCATTACCCTGAAAAGCCCTGCCCACACCAGTCTTTGCTCTAGAAGTTCCCTGTACTTCCTGTAATGTTCTTGCCCCATTGCCCAGCTCCTCAGCAAAGCAGCCCATGGCTTTTTTTATGCAATGGTTTTCTTAAATGGCCAGTTTATAGCCCTGTTTATTTCTAGCATAAAATTTATCTTGATCTATATTAAGCCTACATGTTTATGTGCTTACTTATCTATCACCTGTCTCTTCCACTAGAAAGCAACCTCTGTTATTGAAAAGAAGCAGACATTTCAACAGGGTCTAACTCAGGGCCAGGCATACAATAGGTGCTCAATAAAGTTCTTTGTGAATTAATGTATATGATGTACCTGTTTGTAACTATGTACTCATACTGTATATCCTCCAGGGCAGGGACCATGTCTTTGTCATCGCCACATCTCTGCTACCAAATACAGCAATGGACATGTATTAAGACCACAAAATATTTGAATTTATAAATATGTTTTAAATCTAACATACTTTTTTTCTGTACATCCAAAGAATATGTCATTTGGCAAAGACATTCCTTTGCCCCTAAGGACTACAATTCCTTTTATAATTTTAAATCAGAGAAGCCGAGGTTTATAAGAGCTTTTCTAGCTTGTTGATTAGACTTTGCTTCCTAAGTCAAAGGATAAGAAAATCAACCCAGAGTAAATTCACCCAGGTCTTCTCCAGGTGACCCATCTGAGTAGAACAATATTTTATCAAATCACTTCAAATATGATCAATTTTAGAGGCATTTTGTGGTGAACTCTCAGTTGACTGTAAAAACATACAAAAAATTAGTGTTAGATTTTAGACAGTGGCAAGTGATGTAGTTTCCCATTTCATTTCTGCCATAAGAGTTGTAAAGAACAATAATAAAAACACTAGCTAATGAATCATAGAACAACCTGGGCAAATCTCCTCTCTCTGAGTGAAACCAAACCCTGCATCCCCCAAAATGGCAGACATTGAATGACTCCATTCACATAAAATTCCAGAAAAGCCACACTTGGGGTCACAGTAAGCAAAGCAGTAGTTTGCTGGGAATGGGGGTGGATCCAGGGACAAATGACAAAGGGGAATAGGGACAGTTTTGAAAACGCTGATGGAACTGATTATGGTGATGGCTTCATGGAAGTGCATCTGTGTCACAACCCATCAAACTGTATGCGTTCAATTGGTGTAGTTTGTTGTACATCAGTTGCACCTCAATGAAGCTGTAATGCAAGCATGTCAAAGTCGCAAATAAATGAGGCATGTGCCCTACCGGCCGCAGGTTTGACATGCTTGCTGTCATGTATAAAGATGAAACAGAAAGTCTCCATTTAGAATGATTTTTGACACTTTACATAGACCCTCCAGTTAGCAGTATTTTAATGTTTGCAATTACTGGTCATGTGCCAACAGCCTGCTGCAGTATTCTCCCCCCATCCCTGCCACCTGTTCATGCTTACCCTCTGAACTCCAGCTCAGGAACCACTGTTCCCTCCTCTTAGAAGAATATTGAGAGCATTTCTCATAATCCACTTAGCCAACAACCCTTTAGCTGTGCTCTCTAAGAACCACTGCCAAAAATTTCCACAGCACTTCGATGACTATGAGTCGGTTCTTCTAAGGGTAAGATGACAAAAATCACCTTTTCATTCCTTACCAAATATCACGACAAATTTACTTGCCTTTGGTGTAAGAGATTATCCAACCCCTCTCCCTACACCTCTAGAAGCTGAAGGAGTCCTCCTGGTCCTTCCTGTACTGGGCTGGTAAGACAAGGCACATAGTTGAGGACTTGGCAATTGACTAGCTTTGGGTAAGTCTTTTCTCTGTGTGTCTCCTCATCTATAAAATGGGAATAACAGTATCGAATTCATAGAACTGCTATAGGAATGTAGAGGCCAATATCCACACCAAGTACTTACTATAATTTCTGGCACAAACAAGGTTTTTATTCAATGTTAGTTGCATGTATTAGATATTAGAAGATTTTATATGTCACATTTAAAAAAAATGCACACTGATAACATAATCAGAATCTAAAGTATGTGTTGAGAAAACTTTCTCCAGAGAGGACCAGATAGTGAATAGTTTTGGCTTTGTGGCCCAGGATAGTTCTGCCACAACTACTCAATTCTGCCTTTAAGCATTAAAGCAGCCACTGACTCTATGCAAACCAATGGGGGTGCTGTATTCCAAAAAACCCCTCATTTATCGGCACAGACATTTTAATTTTATATACTTTTCACATGCCATCAAGTACTTTTCTTATTTTGCTTTTTTCCTAGTCATTTAAAAATGTAAAAATAGCCCGGCCTGCATGGCTCATAAGGTCACAGTTCAATTCCTGATCAGGGTACATGCCCAGGTTGAAGGCTCAATGCCTAGTAGGGGAAATGCAGGAGGCAGCTAATTGATGATTCTCTCTCATTATTGATGTTTCTATTTTTTTCTTCCTCTCACTTCTTCTCTCTGAAACCAATATATACATGTTATTAAAAATGTTTTTAAAAATGTGAAAGTGATTCTTAGCTCACAGACCATATAAAAACAGGCAGTGGGTCAGTCAACTTGGTCCATGGGCCATGGTTTCCTGACTCTTCACCTAAAGAAAGATAAATCCTCTGTATGGGCCTTGCTTGAGACAAATATTCCTTTCCAGACCTCCACCTGATGTGACGTGACATGCTGCTAGACAGCATGGTAAATCTTGATCAACAAAGCCATCACTGTAACCAGGAGATCCTCAGAGTATGTTGTAAATTCTATATGAAGTGCCAAGATTTTCTTTACACTGAATTTTTTAAACTTTCGATAAAAAGTCACCAACAGCTACTCAAGCGTATTTCTACATGGTTGTTAGAAACATTATTTTCTACTTCCATTTTATTAGAGGCATCTTGAAAGGAAATTAATAGTTTGTCATCTTAACAGTGTGAAATTATGCAGACAGAACCTGTAATATATAAAGGATAATGTCTTTTCTTCACTTATGTTCATAGGCATTTACTAGAAATTTCTGTATTTAGATAATTTTTTTAAAACTTCAAAAACTGTAAAAAATGTCATTAAACTGCCGAAGCTCAATGGATAGAGCGTCGGCTTGGGGACTGAAAGGTCCAGGGTTCGATTCCGGTAGAGGGCATGTACCTTGGTTGCGGGCATATCCCCAGTAGAGGGTGTGCAAGAGGCAGCTGATGTTTCTAACTCTCTATCCCTCTCTCTTCCTCTCTGTACAAAATCAATAAAATAAAATAAAATAAAATAAAATAAAATAAAATAAAATAAAATAAAATAAAATAAATAAAATAAAATAAATGTCATTAAACTGAAAAGATTTGCTTAACTATGTCTACATTGTTATTCTAAGATATCATCCAATTTCTAACCAACAATGCTTTAATACCTTGTATAATGTACCAAACCATGTATACCTACAATTGCACCTAAAAAAATGTCATTGTGAGCTTAAAAACATGTATTAGTCCCTCTATTCACATGCTAAGAGCAAAATTCTTGTTCAAATTTCTATTAAAATTGATCATTTCATACCCATTGTATTTTCCTTGATAATCATTCATACATATGTAAATATTATAAACATCTTAATTTTGAAACCAGATTCAAACTATAGATAATGTGATGAGCTACTCCACATCTAGATATCGTAACTATATTTTCTGACTTCAAAAATAAAAAATAAAAAATGAATGTTTTTACATGCTTGGTCTGTCTTTCTGTTATTACCCATTTAACAGTAGTTTCACACAACCAGGCATGTGCCAAACAGAGGGCCAATAATAAAAAATACGGACTTAATAGAATTTGCTTCCTTGGCTGCTGTGGAAGCAGAAAGTGTTGAAAAGCTGTTCTGTGTTTACTAGGAAAGCTATTGTAGAGGGTGATTGGGGTTGCATTATGAGGGGCCTACAAACAGTGTTAGCACAAATGCCAATATACATTTTATAATTGAGTGCAATTTTAAGTATTTTCACTCAAATGGTCTTGCAAAATCTACAACTCAAATGAGAAGTATATTGTGTTTCAACACCAGCCAACAACTGTTCAACTATTTGTTGCATTGATCTCTATTGTGATTGCTTCACGCCATTCTCCTGCATGAACGGTAATGGGCAAATATAGTCCCTGGAATCCTGAGGTATGATTAGTTACCAAGCAATCAGAAAAATCACAGCAAGGCATACTTCTGAAAGAAATTAGCAAGAGTAAAGATCACTCCTCTATTTGTGTTCCATAGCGAACTGCACAATGCCTCATCGATGGTACTGTATATATTAGCTAACCACCGTGGGCTAGCTGGGAGCTCGTACATCAATGAAAAGATCTTTGTCAATTGCTGTATGCCTCATTATCTCACTAAGATTTCTTGGCAACAATTAACAGCTACCCAATTCATAGAAATTGCCTTTATTATTTTTGAAGCAGCTACTTTCTTTGGCTTTAATGACTAAGAGAATAGAGACAGATGTCTCTGTTGCTAGGGAGATTGAATTAAAAAAAAAGAGAAAACCTTTTAAACGAAGTAAATAAGCAACTACCATCTTTTTTAAAAGGAGAATTCGGTTAGTTCTGAATTAACTATTTGTTTTAAGGACAAACCAGCAGTGGCATCACTTTTTTAAGGGAAATGTGCTAGAATGGCTTATTACTGTTCTTCTCTGACGGTAATAAGTCATTAAAAAAAAAAAAAAAGGAAAATAGGCCCACCTGTGCACTTGATATCAACTGAAGCTGATTATCAGGAACTTGTACTTTCTTTGTACTGCTACCTGAATTCAAGGGCATTACCGTTTTTATGTAATCTGTCAAACCTCTATCACTAACAAGAAAGCAGCGCCTTCCCCTGAGTTAGAAACAGAGAGGCCTGGAAGAGCTCATGCCCTCTCCTCACCCAGCTCCAGTGTGACCTTGACCAGAACTCCAGACTCTGGAAACCAGGATAGCGATCCTAGCCAAGAGCAGCTTGGCCACCAAGCCTAACCCATGAGATATTTTTCCCCTCAAACCTCTGTCTATGCTCATCCCTCTTCTTCTGTCTTTACAGTATTTCCTGATGCTCCATACAATCCACCGACTGCACCTGTGTTTTCATACATCTCGGGCACGCATATTCCATTCAAACTCTCCTGCCAACCCACTCCTATCAGTGTGCTTTGAGAGGAATGATATCATCACACAAAAAGAAAAAAATATATATCCATTTTGAAGTGAAATCATATGTAATAAAAACAACAATCCACCTAAATTATTTGCAAGAGCCCCCAACCTCCTCTGGCATCTATACAGAATCATCCAAACATTCTAATTAACCATTACTGGGCATCAGCTTTCAATCTGGGTATAAACCAAAAATTGAATGTTGGTTTGTTTTGTTTGTGTGTGTGTGTGTGTGTGTGTGTGTGTGTGTGTGTGTGTTTTGTTTTGTTTTGCCTATGTTGCTCCTGTGGCCTGGGGACCTGAACCCTATTCATTATTCATAACATTCTTCCTTTGTGAAATTGTTATGTCAAGATCCAAATAAAAGACTAAATGTTTTCAAAATTATAACTTGAAGACTATTTGGACTTTTTATTAAAATTCCAAATAGATGGGATGCAGTTAGTCTAGATTCTAGAGGGTAGGGTCACAGGGGACAAGACTGTGTCCAAGTCAAGCAATGCAGCACTCCAGGTGAACAAAGCAGCTCTGGAGTCCATGATTCTGGGCTCAAGTCCCATTTCAACAACGTACTTGAGGTGGGGCTTCAGTCCATTGCTTGCCTTTGCTGTGTCTCAGTTTTGTTGATGGTAAGCTGTCCATGTTAAACACCTCATCAGTTTGCTGTAGGTCTTAAAATGACATAATGTATATAAGTCTTTGGTCCAATGCCCAGCACTAAGGAAGCACTCAACATTATAGCCGTTATCATCATCGTTATTATTATGAGCTGCTTCTCAGTTTTCTGAGACTATTAACTGAAAATTAAGAGATAACTTTCAAAGGTTTTACTGGAATTAGGGACATTGTGGGCACACCACAGCAGTTCTGACCACATAAGAGACATTTGTACTACATACCAATTGTGATCTATTTCCAAATACAGTTCTCACTTGAACAATGTCACTATATCATGAGACTGGATTAATATCAGTCACAGCTTGCTCAAGCTAACTAGTGTGCTCTACTCTCAGCATTTCTTACTCAACCTCATAAGAGATGCTGCTCCTCTTACAAACACCACCCTGTTGATATTTTGTCAAAGGCCACCCTCTTGTTCTCTAAAATCTACTCCGAACCTTACCTCAGCTACTGAGACGTACAGGAGATTTTCTAATGAACGTACAGGAGATTTTCCAATGCCTTATGGGAGAGATTCTCAGCTTCTTGTACCATGCACAGAACACCCATGCTTATTGGGCACCTACTATCTGCAAGTTACTGGTCTAATACCAGGAAAATACAACACTGAACAATATAGAGGAAGACCCGGCCTTCTTGGTCCCAATGAGTAACTTAGAAAAAATACAACCAGTTGCTTCAAAAGTTACTGGTAATAACGTGGATGGTCAAGAACAATGGACCTTCAGGGATGGCCCACCTCGTGACACACAGCCCAACTCTGGGAGGCACTGCTCATGCGTGACAATGGAGTGACACGTGAACTGGGAGCTAAGTGGCCCATAGGGAATGGCCATGCAAAGATCCAGGTAAAACGTGTATCTATAAAAGAGACAAAAATTCTAAAGAAGGAATGAACTTGGTGGCATGACAGAAAACAGTTGACTGCAGTATCTGAGCACAAGTACAGATGGCTGGAGGTGAGGCGGGAAAGGTGGGCATTATGGTTCCCAGATCCAATTATCTAGTACAATGTTTTTCAAACTTTTGACACATGTGTACCCCATCTAAAATTTTCGTAACGCTGAGTACTCCTCATACTCATGAGAACATAGAATTAGGCGCAGCTAAGCATGATGCAGTGCATATCCCCACCAAACTCCGGTACAATGCATACCCCCACCAAACTCTTCCCATCCCCTGGAGGTATGCATATCACACTTTGGGAAACACTGATCTAGTACAGTCTACACAGCTTTAGCAAAACATGGGTGTGTTCAGCCCAGCCCTGACCAATGAAATCACAATCACTAATGCTGGCCTTCAGGCTGTGTGTGTGTGTGTGTGTGTGAGCGCACACACACACACATGAGTGCACATGTGCATGCATGTTTGTGTGTGTATGGATTTAAAGCTTCCTAGGACAGCCAGTATTAAAAGCCACTGATAAAGGGCTTCATAGTCCCTGATAAGAAATTATGATTACTATGCTGTCTTCTCATTATTATTCCTGGTTACTTTTTAGTGTCTCATCTTCCCATTTAAAGTTTGTATTCCAGGCGTGTCTGATAATTACTAGTACACCCTTGAAAAATGCCAACTAGATAACTCTGCACACAATAGATGTGCAATATAAGGCTGTGATTGTCTTCCATGTGCCGAAATCTGCTTAGAGTGCACCAGAGAAACAGACTTCTGCTTCCAGGCATATTCCCAATTACATTTAAAAAAATAAACAAACAGGTGCGTGCAAACTCCAGCACTTAGCAGCTGGCTCACATGCATTTCCTTCAGGGAAATGAAGACACTGGCTGGGAATTCTCCAAAATATCTGAGTGAGAAAAGGAGACAAAGGAAGGTTGTTTTGGTTTTTTGGTTAGAAGATAAACACCACCACGACTTTCTGGGCCATGAGGAAGAGAGTCAAAACTCCCAAATCCTGAACATTCACCAAGACGTTCATCTTTGCCAGAATCCCTATCGCTTCTCTAAAGAGGAAATCATTGTTTCCCCAATTTGAAAAGTCAGAAATCAGTGGTACAGAGGAAAGAACTAGCTGATGAAGGTCACATGAAAAGCAAAGAATTGTGGTGCTTAAAAATGACTGTTGGCACATGCAGAATTCCAAAGAGTCATTCCAGGATTGTTTGAGGGAAGTCTTACTGTAACATCTGTCCCCACAATGACGGCCAGGGTTGGTTTCTAATCATCTCTGCTTCCTACAGTTTAGGAGAAGGCCCTTCCCAATTAGAAGAGAATCAGTATCAGTTGTGGCTGACAGGAATTGCCAGAATTCTTCTGGGGAATACAAGAGTGGGGAAATATAGGCCTACAATTTTTTGTATGGAAAAATATGTGCAGGTAATGGTTATTACAATAGTTTTATTAACTCTGTGTTTCTCATACTCACAATTCTAAACCTACTTTTTCCCACCCTTGTATTATATATGGGAACTATCTAAAGTGATACTCAATGAATGTCTTGATGAGACATTCTGAGACATAAAAAAATATTTTACATATGTTTTTATTATATGAGGTTCTTTGTCACAACATCACCTACAACATTTTAAATGTAAGTTCCCTTGTCAATAATTTGCCTGGCTCAAAAATAATAGAAGTATTTATTATCAGGTTTATATTTATCAATTCCAGATCATGAACTTCAAATTGCTCTTCTGTGTCCTTAAAGGTGACCTTAAGTGATACAGAAACTCCCTTGACCTTGGAATGACTCTAAGAGACAATTACAGGCAAGACACTGCAGCACTCAACAAGAGCTCAACATTAATTTGAATGTGCTCTGAAGACGGGGCAGTTGTCACCATGGTGATTTTATTCTTTCCTCCACTGAGCTCAAAATGAAAGGGGAGGAGTTTTCAAAGCAAAGATGTTGAAATAGGTGAATTTAAAAAAAATCTCGATAAAATTAGTAGCCATTATTAGAAATGTAATGCTTAGTTTGAAGTTTAGAGTCTGTATTAGGGATCATATACTCAATCAAGTTAATGATTATTAGCTATGCTGAGAGAGCACCCCTCTTGTTAAAATCTCCATATAATATCTGCTTGGGTTCCCATCCTGACACAATAGATCAAGCAAACTTAGGTCTCTTTTTATAGCAAACACAATGGAATGCTGAAGTTTACTGTGAAATAATTGCTATTTCAATGCTGGGTTCCAGCTTAGTCAGGAAGTAAAATCTGAGAAAAAAATTCAGAGAAAGCTGGTTGATTGACCAAAGTTTCAGAGCGTACAGAGGTAGGAGTCTGGAGTGCCCTGTCGAGTGCTGCGGGAATTAAATGAGATGATGGGTGTTGAGTCCTTAGCAGATCTGGACTATGGCAAAATGCAGTCTTCATATGTTGGCTATTATTAAGTCCCAGAATGTATTATTATTACTGATGTTGTTGTGATTCAATTTAAAGATTGGGTCTAAAATATATATATATATATTTTTCTGAAAGTCTGTATCTGTTTTTGCATACATAAAGAACTAATAAAACTGATGCTGAAGCCGGTTTGGCTCAGTGGATAGAGCATTGGCCTGCAGACTGAAAGGTCCCAGGTTCGATTGCAGTCAAGGGCATGTACCTTAGTTGGGGGCATATCCCCAGTAGTGGGTGTGCAAGAGGCAGCTGATCCGATGATTCTCTCTCATCCATGTTTCTAACTCTCTGTCCCTCTCTCTTCCTCTCTGTAAAAAATCAATAAAATATATATGTTTTTTAAAAGAACTAAAACTGTTCTACCAAGCAATTCCACATAACAGAGCTTATGGGGAAAGGCAAAATCCTGAATATCATATAGACACACCTTCAAAATATTATCCAGCACAGGGAGAAGGATTTTGTTTGACAAAGTAGTCTGAACTTGAAACCACTATTCGGTGAATTTGGAAAAGTATGATGTGGCATCTCTTAGCACAAAATAATTTTTAAAAATAATTGCCTTTGTTTTTAAGTTAATCCTCAAGTGAGGGTATTTTTTCATGGATTTTCAGAGAAAGTAAAAGGAAGGGGGGAGGGAGGGAAATGGGAGAGAGAAAAAGAGAGAGATGTGAGGAAGACATGTGGGATGGTTGCCCCCTCCTCTCCCCCATCCCCCGCATGTGTCAGGACCAGGGCCAGGGATAGAACCTGCAACCAAGGCACGTGTCCTTGACCAGGAATGCAACCCATGACCCTTCAATGCAGGGGCCAATGTTTTAACCACTGTGCAACACCAGCTAGGGCTCAGTACCATTTCCTATGCCTGAATTAGGAAGCACACCAACAGCACAATTTCCTATAAATGTCTGATTTCATCTCTCCTGATTTAAACTAATGAGATTTACATAAAGATGAAGCTCTATAGGGCTAGACTAGAACCTTCAGTTAACTCTTCTGAAACTATTTCCCTTGACAACCTCAGATTGGAACACACACTCACACGTACGCACACAGTGCAGTACAGAATTGTCTCCTGCGTCATCCTGCTTCCTGTCCTGTTAAGATCACGATGTTACTATGCCACAGCTAAGTCTCTCTGCTCCCCAACGCCCCCACTGACATGCCTTTCCAGCCCACTGCTGACAATCATGAAGACTCCTGACGATTAAAAATGACTTACTCCTCTAAGAAAACTCGGTGGTCAGTAGCATTTCCTCTCACGAAGCCCCTCAGAGTTGTCCAAGAGTGACATCAACGTGCACTTTGGGCCTTTTGAATCAATTTAATATCTCAGTTTATACCACAGATATGTCATCCAACGTGGGTGGGTCTCTAAAACACTTTTATAGTGACAGTGCTGACCTCATTAAAGGTCCTACATCTATTGCATTTTGAATTCATTCACTCTACACCAGTTCCATCAACATTTTTAGACAGAATTACACACATACAAAATAAATGCAGTAAAGGACCCTCAGTGGGTAGAATCAACTCCCTCATTCAGCAAATATTTATTGAGGTTATTATGTCCCAAGCAGTTGGCTGGCCCTAGGAGAGTTAGCCAAAGGAAGGCAGACACAGTGCTGTCCAGGAGCTTAGATTCATGTGGAGGAAAGCACGTGTCAAACAGAGCTATGCTGACAAGGCTGGTGCTGGGTGGAAGTAGAAATATCTGGGGAACACTTTTTAAAAGATGTGGTTGTCTAACTACTGTCCTGTACACCTGAAACTAATACAAAATATTATTAAATGTAGACTGTAACTGAAAAATAAAATTAAAATATAAAATAAATTTTAAAAGCTTCCATTCTTTAATGTAAATATCAAAAGAGAAGCACCCACTGGCAGCCCTCACCTGAGTGCTCTGGTTTAGAGAAGAAGTTCTCTGAGGAAAAGGGAGAAGAGGTTCTGCAGACCAGGGCTGCCTGGTGCACCCATGTTTTCTCCATTCTATGGTGAAATGAGGACAATGAGAGCTTTGCCAACCTGCTATTCCGCTAGTTCTCTTTGTAAACGCTCTGTTCTGGTCACAGTGGCTCTTCCCTGGTGTTTGCTCACTCCATGTTTGTTTTTTGCCAGAGTCCCGTAGCACACCACTTCCCAATCATACATATCATAGGATATTTTTCCATTGATTTTTAGACAGAGTGGAAGAGAGGAGGGAAGACAGGGAGAAATATCGATGTGAGAGAATATCAATGTTGGTTGCCTCCTGCATGCACCTTGATAGGGCCTGGGCCTGGGAGGAGCCTTCCCCTGAAGGATGTGTCCTTGACCAAAATGGAACCCAGGATCCTTCCTCTCACAGGTGGACACTCTGTCCACTGAGCCAAACCGGTTAAGGACCAATAGTATTTCCAACACTGCCTTCCAGTGGCCACTGTCTCATACCATCAGCCTTATTTCTTAATATTTTTACTTATTTTGACAAATGTATATTTCTTAAACATACCATTTTAGAAGTTAATTATAAAAGACCCATATTTTCAAAGTATAATTTGCTGTGACTAGAAACTAGTTATTAAATTTCATTTTTAAGACGTTTTCTAATTTTAAACTAGACAGTAGTGGCCAGTGAAAGCTCTGAGTCCAAGCATGCTGTCTTTTCTCTGTGAACAGAGAGAAATGATCAAGGTTGAGAATTGCTAGAGTCACAGGAAATCAAATGAAGACACTCTTCCTGAAGTGACGCGTGCATCAAAGAGACCTGAAATGAAGATAATTTCCTCCCTGCTCTGTTTCCCTGATTCCCTGTTCTATTACTTGCTGAAGGTCCTCCCCACTCTGCTGATATTCATTTTGTTTTTTGGGGATAACAATGCTATAGCTACAATAAGAGGAATGGTGCTGTTATTACTGCTGATGATAACAGTAACACTCATCATTAAAACAAAGCCAATAATAGAGTTTTCCTATATGCCCAGCCCTGTTTTCAGCACGCTTCCTAACAAGCCTAGGAACAAAGCACTTTGATAGGTGGAGACTTGTAGCCCTAAAAGGTTGAATAATGTGTTCAAGCTCAAAGAGCTATCAAGTTTAAAAGCAGTCACTAATCACACCTCGGCTCTAAGTCACACAGACCTTGTTCCAGCTTTGTCATTTACTTTGTAATGCTGGGCAAGCCACTCTCACACCAATTTGCAGGAGAAACCGAACATTGGAGAGGTGACAATTAAATAACATTACACACCTGGCATAAGAACTCGGTAAGAAGGAGAAGGAAGAGGAGGAGGCTGCGGAGAAAGTGGAGGAGGAGGCAGAGGAAGTTGGGGAGAAAGAGATGGAGGAGGAGGGAGAAATGGAATCTGAATCCCTCTGCCATCGTTCATTAGCTATTTAACCTTGGGAAGGCTGTTTCAAGTCTCACTTTCTTCATCTATAAAATGAGATGATATCAATTCGTGGATAACACTGTGGCAAATGTTTTGAAGTGGTGGCAGTGAAATGATAGCACAGTAGTTGGTATGTAATAGGCCCTCAATAGGCAGTCATGTTATTATGCTGCAGTGTGCTTATCAAATCCCCAGCCATTATTCATGGCTCATTCTGTGCCATCCGCTCTCTGATGCTTTCCCTCATGCGTTCTGCCCACAATGATAACTGCGACGATAACTCTTTCCTCTGAATTTCATATCACTTAGTTCATATTTTTAAAGATCCAACTTGTTCTTCAAACATAATTGAACCTTTTAGAAAGCGGGAAAAGATAAACTTCTTTCTACCACATAGGATTTAACACGCTACAACCTCCCACAGGGCCCACAAAGAACATGCCGTGAATTGATCTTTTAAATTAATAATTATACAAAACGAGAAAGGTTATGGCGGCTGTTCATAAGAAGGTGAATTCCGATCTAAGGGATAGGGAGGAGAATAGAGCATCTTTTGTTTTCTGAGACTATTTTTTCCCTCCTCATGTAGTTTCTTTACAGGAATAGCGCCACCTTCTGCAGAGGACATTAAATGCTCATAAAAATAAGATTCACATATTTGCTAAAGAGATGGCTCCATTTGGCCAAAAGAATGTCACCTTTTAATACCTGAGCACTTATCTCCTCCTTTACTTATTTCTAATTAAAGGTTACATAAAATTGTGGTAAGGTTAGAAAAATGCACACAAAAATAAATAAGAAAATACAAATTTCCATAAACACTATTAGCATATCCTGGTATGTCTCTCCTTTTTCTTAGTGTCATTTATCACATTTTAAATACAACTAAGTATACTAGGATCAGGCTGCATATACATCCTTAAAAACAGTATCTTGTTTTAAGACAGTGGTCAGCAAACTCATTAGTCAACAAAGCCAAATATCACAGGACAACGATTGAAATTTCTGTGGAGAGCCAAATTTTTTTAACTTAAACTTCTTCTAATACCATTTCTTCGAAATAGGCTCGCCCAGGCCACGGCATTTTGTGGAAGAGCCACACTCAAGGGGCCAAAAAGCCACATGTGGTTCGTGAGCCATAGTTTGCCAACAACGGCTTTAAGAAGATACATAGTACTTCTTCCACATGTGGATATCATTATTTAATCAAACTCTTGCTGGTAGACAGTGTGTTGTTTTCGAACTGTCCTTATTTTAAGTGGTTCATAAGGTAACATACCTTCCAGATACATCTTTCTGTTCAATAATGATTCTTAGCATAAAACAATATGTGTGTAATATTAGGTTCAAAAGTGACAAGCTTTGTAAGCTCTTAAGCACTATTCACTCCATAGACAGTGATTGGTGACCCTTCACACCATGCATTTACCATCAAGTTGGGGGACAATATTTAAAAAGAAAACAAATCTTTGACAATTTGCCTAGAAAGCCAATGCCGGTAACTTATACTTTATGGCCTTTTAAAAACATGTTGCTTAAACCTCAACTTAGAATACCAGCACTCTAGCCACTCTACCTTCTGCTCAACTTATAAAAATGACTGCCCGATGAAAGCCTGCATTTTTGGAAAAGAACCATTGTGAAGGAGGCTCTTAGATTCACGTAGCTCCCAGGCTGTGGCAGCTTACTTAAGCAAACCCAGTTCTAAGCCTATAAAAATGCCCAATTCTAAGCCTGTACTAACTCCAGGCACCAAGGACAAGTGGCCGCACACAGCCGAGGGGGCTGGAAGCTTAGCTCCTCAATTATGTCCTGAGTATGCTTCTGCCTTTTCTCCTAACAACCCCTCCCCGAGCTCCTTGGTGGAACACCCCTGATCCCTTTCAGATTTGTGCTCAAATGAAGTCTTGAAATGTTGAGTCTGCCCCCGTTATCTTTGAACAGTTCTGATGTCAGAAGAGGAAACGGAAGGCGAATCCCAACAACCCCCAGGAGCACTGAGCAACGGGACACAGGTACCTGCTGAGCCCCTGAGCTCACTGCGTTCTCCCCCGGAGGTCACAGGGAAGGTCCTCGCAGGTCCTGGTGCCTGGCCCAGTGCCTGTTCATCCTGAACCAGCCTTCAGGCTTCAACCAGCATTTCTCCCTCCCACTGACTCCGAAGCGCTTGGAGTTCACCTGGGCCCCACTTATATCTGGACAGGCCCAGGGCTCAACTAGGTCCTACTTAGAAAGTGGGCCTGGACCAGGTTTCAGGTGGGTCCAATTCATTAACCAGAGTGGGTCCAGGATTAGATTGGTTGGTTGCGGGTGAGGCCTCAGGTCAGTGGTTGGCAAACTGCGGCTCTTGAGCCACATGAAGCTCTTTCGCTCCTTGAGTGTGACTCTTCCCCAAAATACCACAGCCTGGGTGAGTCTATGTTGAAGAAGTGGCATTCGAAGAACTTTGAGTTTAAAAAATTTAGCTCTGAAAGGATATTTCAATCGTTGTCCTGTTGATATTTGGCTCTGTGGACTAATGAGTTGGCTGACCACTGCCTCAGGTGAATACAATTTTGTTTTAAGGCTGAACAAGCATACGCACCTTACCAAAGATAATCTTCAATTTTAAATCCTCACCTAAGGATTCATTTCTTTTTAACATTGAATTTTATTTTATTTTTTAAATCCTCATCTGAAGATATCTTTCCATTGATTTTTAGAGAGAGTGAAAGAGACAGGGAAAGACAGAGACAAATATTGATGTGAGAGAAACACATCAATTGGTTGCCTCCTGCATGCACCCAGACCAAGGTCCAGGCCATGGAGGAGCCTGCAACAGAGGTACGTGCCCTTGACTGAAATAGAACTCTGGACCCTTTGGCCTGCAAGGCAATGCTCTACCCACTGAGCAAAACCAGCTAGGGTTCATTGAATTTTAGAGAGAGAGAAAAAGTGAGAGAGAAACATTAATCAGTTACCTCCCACACACTTTTTGGCCAGAGATGAAACTTTCAACCTAAGTACAATACATGTCCTGACAAGGAATCAAACCCATAACCTGGGTATGTGCTCTGACCAGGAAGGAATAGAACCCTCAACCTTTTGATATATAAGGTAAAACTCCAGCCAACTGAATCACAAGGCCAGGGCACCAAAGGTAATCTTGTTACAGCAGGCAGAGTAGAGAAGTTTAAACCACCTTAGGTTTGCTCAATGGTCGGCAAACTCACTAGCCAACAGAGCAAAAGATCAACAGTACAATGATTTAAATTTCTTTTGAGAGCCAAAAATTTTAAACTTAAAATTCTTCTAAAGCCAGTTCTTCAGAACAGACTTGCTCAGGCCATGGTATTTTGTGGAAGAGCCACACCCAAGGGGCCAAAGAGCTGCATGTGGCTCACTAGCTGCAGTTTGCAGACCACAGGATTAGCTTATCCATTCACCATGGACCTTCAGCCAGGTTCTCACTATACAAGGTACATGGGAAATTGTGTTCCTCCTCTGGTTTCTGGTAAGCAGGATGAAACCCATTGGGACACCCTATCTACTTCAGAGCCTGCAGAGGGGGTCCTGGGAAAACTGGCAGAAGTTGGCAAAGGGTGAGAATTCTTACTAAAGTCAGCGCTTTCAGAGACAGAGGTGAAATTTCAAGTTGTCCTTTCTTTTCCAAATTCAGATTGGTAGGCAGAAAACACTGAGTTTTCAACCCTTTCTCAGGGATGGCTATGTACCCCTTGCTTATCTCATATTTTTTTATCCTGATAAGGTGGTTTGATAACCATCAGGTAGGGGGTCCTCAAAATATAACCAGTCAGAAACGTGGGGAGTCCTACTGAGAGTGGCTAGCTCTCAGGGGAACTGTCTGAGTATTTTTATCTTTGGGAGTGGCCCTGAGTCTTGGAAAGGTAGTATTTTTTGCACCCTGGTGTCCATGAGGTTATTCAGTACTGCCAGGAGTATTTCCTGTTTGTCCTGACTGAAACCTGAAAAAAGGATTCGAAAGGTTGCTTCTCTCTCTCTCTCTCCCTCTCTCTCTCTCTCTCTCTCTCTCTCTCTCTCTCTCTCTCTCTCTCTCTCTCTCTCTCTCTCTCTCTCTCTCTCTCTCTCTCTCTCTGTCTCTCTCTCTCTCTTTCAGTTGTTGCTGTTGTTTAAGTAACTCTATGGTACAAATTTGCCAAATTAGAAGCTGATATTCAGAACCTGATAGAATCTATTTTGTAGGCCTTTTCCTCAGAGCTAAAATGATTCAATGAGCCAAGGGGCAAAGAAGCAGAATATGAAGCCACTGTGGAAGGGTTTACTAAACATTCCTAAGAAACGCAGCTCTAAATCTGGAATATAGGAATCTGGGGACTTCCGTCTTAGCTGAAGATCTCCTCAACATACAGAAGCAAACTGAGGAGAATATAGCTGGATGACTGGGCCAGCTCCTGAGTGTCGTTCAGGTTCAGGTCACAACCGGATTCCCTGAGAAATTAAGCACACCTGTACGTACTTGTCTTACAACTCTTTGCCTGAGAACAGAATCTAGGGCTGTAGAAGCAATGCATAGCTACCTGGCTTTTGTACTGATCCCCAAACCCTTTTATTCACCTCAAAAGCCTTGCAGATATTGTAAAGAATCTGGATTTAGGAAACAAGATCCCTTCTTGAAAAAACTTACATTCTTTCTCTGTGCCTTTGAGATTTAAATGTTCTAACTGGTCTTCTCTAGGAATCCAGAACAGTTGCCTGAAATGCAAATTTTAGGGGGATAATTCTTATCAGGAAAAAAGGGGTGGGGGGAGCTATTTGGAAACCCCATGAATGAAAAACTTTAAAAGCCTTTTTCACAAATATTAGTAAAAAAAATTTAGCCATCTGAGCAGATAAGTTTATTTGTTTATTTATTGTTAATCCTCACTCGAGGGTATTTTTTTCATTGATTTTTAGAGAGAGTGGAAGCGGGGGTAGGGGCCAGACACACGGAGAGAAACAATAATGTGAGAGAGTCACACTGATTGTTGCCTTCCACATGCTCCTCTGCCAGGGCTGGGGATTGAGCCTGCAATACTGAGCAGGTAACTAGAAATTTTATCTGGCAGAGACACAATTTGATCCAACTGTTCTCTTATAAACAAGTGAGTTTACCAAATTATAATTCATCAGATCACATTCTTCATAATAAAACATACATTCTTCTCCACTATAATCAATCCCACATTTTTGCTTGTCTAATAAAATCCAACCGGTGGGTTCGTATATGGACTAACAGATTGGACTAAAACATATGGTTCTTGTCCCTCCTTAGCTGTGCAAACTTGAGTGAGACATTTAATTGCTTGCACTCGTGGTTTACAGAATTTTTTTAAAAAAAATTGTTTTATGGTTAAATGACTAATTTATATTTAAGAGAAAAAATAATTTAAATGTGATACATGGTATGTATTAACAACTTTCCTTTCTACTTTTCAGTCCTTTCATAATTGTTCTATTAAAACACCACATGCATCCTATATTAATTCTGGCTCCATAAGCTCTATTTCATTCTTTAGATTCCCAAGAAAATGTTTTGTGAAATATGCAATATCGCATGGCTTTATGTGTGAGGATGTGAAATATTTAAAGAAAACCTGTTGCGAATCTCACAATGTTAAGAGGCAACTCAGGCATGTAGTGTAAGGGGGAAAAGAATCTCAAAATTTACTCATCTTAAAGGTTAGCTGTTGAGTAGGAAAGGGTGTTTCTATGCCTGCACAAAAGGAAAAGGGGGAAGGAGCTAATAATTCCAGTGCTAATAATTCCAGTGCTAATAATTCCAGGTCTTACACAGAAGTGAATTTTCAACCAGAGGGAAAAAAATGCGTTCATCTTATTTTTTACAGAGACTCGGTCACGTATATATTCAGCACATATTAATGGCTATGAACTCTTTAAATGGGAAGGGAAGTGGAAAATAGCAACTTGTTTTCTACCGATAGGGAATTAAATTCACACGTCACCCCCTGAGGATGTGTTGCTGAAAACACAGACTTCGTATCAGTCTGTTGGCATTCCCAAAATGTCTACCTAAAGTAGGGTTTCATGTTAATATCAGAAATCGCAAAGCCTTAGCTCTGGCTTAGCCCTTATCAAAGGTGATCTTTACAAGTAGCAGGTGTTTTTCCTGATTTTTAAGTTTCTTTCTCTTTTATCTTCATTGTTTAAATAATGAAAAATAACCAAAAAGCCAGTGAAAGACAGAATCCCATCATGCATTTTATCCTGGCCTGGTTGAAAGCAGAAAAGAATGTCCTAGAACAATGAGAACCCAGCATGGCGTCAGAATAATGTTATATGCTACTTCCAATTCAGCAAAAGAAGACTTGTTGGCAAGTCGAAGGCAGGTCCCCGGCTGGAAAAGCTGTGGGCCTCGGGACACGGCCTCTTATGGGCAAAGAGAACAGAATTGAAAACTTCAGGTTTAAGCCTAAGTGGACGGGAAAAGCCAGGGAAGGTCTGTGAGAAAACGAAAAACCTGGGCAAACACCGGCTTATGTGTATAAAGCCTCGTATTGCTGGGCAGAGCCAATGTCACATATTCTATTAAAGTTGACAGACGACACTCAGATGAACAGCAGAGGGCAGAAGGCTCGCAGAGTCCTTTCAACACGGGTAGGTATTCCCTGAAAATAGGTTCAAGAGCCTGTAAAATAGAATGCCACACAGGTAGCACAAAGGACCTCTAACCAGGGATGGTTTTGTGCCAGTTAGGCCCCACCCACAGAAATGGCTTGTTATTTAGCCAAAATGGAAAACATATTTTGCTGCAATAGTAAATTAGCGAAGTGTGGGGCTTAACTGAAGGACCACAAAACATAATGAGAGCATCATGCTGAGATGCCCTAATAAATTTCAGGCCAGCATGTTAGGCAAATCACTGACATTTGCATTTATGACGAAGCAATTGCCCCAAGACCACATAGCCTCTTCTCTCTCTTCCCACACTGACGTGCTATTCCCATTATTCTCTGCGTGTTTCCCTGACCCCCACGCACCAAAGACCTCCCATACCAGAAAACTGAGTGGGGGTGATGAGCAAGAGGGAGGGAAGCCAGTGGAAAGTGTTGAGTTGTAAGGTCAGGAAACACATCCTCGAACCCAGAACACAGCCCACCTCCTCCAGGGCAGGCTTCCTTCTCCCAGGTCCTTCCCCAGCAAACTCACCTCCTCTGACTGTGCCGCTTTCTAAGCTGTCAATTGCTGTCAGAGAGGACAGATGGGCTAGCATAGGATATGCCAGAATCTTAGGTCTGTTTCACCATACGCCCTCCTGTTTCTTCCAAAATTGACAACTCTACATTTATAATGGATTTCCTGAGCACGCGGTGATATTTACTTCAGAACAAAAGCAATGATGGACTCATGTTTCCAAGAAAGAACGTGGGACCAGGGGATGTCTCCTGGGAGAGAATGACACCTGACCTGTGCATGAGCGACCTTGGAGTCAAAGGTACATTCTAACCAAGTCAAGCTTTCCTGGCACAATCCTTTTTGGACCTGACCTCCAAGCCGCCAGGGACAGCTATGCTTCAGAGAAAGTGAAGGCATACTGAGCGTGATGAAATCAAATGCCTTTCACAGAATCAAAGCACAATCCAATCCAAAAAGAAGCCCCGAATAGGAGGCTCTCTCCTCTCAGACCACATGGCGGCAGCCAGGAAAATGCAGACAGCTCGCTGTGATGGAGGGGTGGCTTTCAAATAGGCTACCTGAACTTCAGTTTCTTCCCCAGCAGCATGGAGCTGGAGAAGCTCGCAGCATTCATTCACCCCTGTGTGTCCAAGCACCAGGACAAGTACCTCATTGCAGCATCTACCTGAATTGTCCTCAGAGCTTAAGGAGACTCCCATCCAGGCATGGTAGTGTCTGCCCCATAAGAGTTTTCTACACAGACCATTCCAAGCAGGCTGTGTGATTATTGTGTTAAGCCACCCCCTTCATCAGGGTGTTCACGTCATTACCCTACCCTAGAGCCATTCCCACAATCTTGGCTACCTAGGCATTTCCCTTGACTCACTGCCTCATTTTGACCGAAAGCTTCTGCTAGCAATCTATACTAATACAAGGGCAATATGCTAATTAGAACGGATAGACCGGACATCTTCTGGTCGTCCTTCCAGACAAAGCCACAGCAGCTGCGAGGGCTGAGGCCTGGTGATTCAGGAGAGGCAGCAGCATGGGAGAGGCAGCGGTGTGGGCCGGTCCAGCACCACGGCCCCTTCCACAGAGGCAGTGGGAGAGGGGGCTGTGCAGTCCCCAAACCACTGCTGCCCCTTCTACAGAGGCAGCCACACAGGCAACGGCGTGAGCCTGGTCCCAGCCCTATGCCTCTACAGAGGCTGGATGGGGTGTGGCCTGTTGTGCCTCAACCTCCCACAGCCCCTCCCCCAGCTGACCTGGCCCCAGATCACCCCTCACTCACCAGTGGGTGAGGGGTAGGGCTAGTGCTTAAGAAGTGAGGGCTGAGGGCTGGCAGTGGCAGCAGCAGCAGGGTGTTGGAGGCAGTGCTTTCTCTTGATCAGCCCAGTCGCCTCCCACAGCGGAAGGCCAGACTGCAGCTTAGGCCTGCTCCATCAGTAGGACAGCCCCTGAAGGCTCCTGGACTGTGAGAGGGGGCAGGCCGTGCTGAGGAACTCCTCCACCCACAGTGCACGAATTTTCATGCACCAGGCCTCCAGCAATTAATAAAGGGAAGAAAATTAATCCAGTACCTTTTCCCTTTATCCACATAATCACTTAAGAGTCTGTGTTCTATCTCTTCTCAGACCTTATCCTTGGCCTCTCTGTTCACATGACTGAAATAGTGCTGTCACAGACGTTTCAGCTAAGGCAGCTGCCCAACTCCAAATCAGAATTGCATAATGCGTCAGTTGTCCTCACAGAACCTTTGCATTGTCCAGTCCAACATGACCCATTTCAGTAGGATTTGACTTGTACAATTATAAAAGCAAGCTCTAAAAAGCAAAAGTCTGGAGGGCGAAAAAAAAGAAGAAGAAGAAGAAGAAGAAGAAGAAGAAGAAGAAGAAGAAGAAGAAGAATGTAGGAGGCCCAAGGAAGAGACTGAGGAGGACATTTTATATATGGCACCAGATGATGTGGAAATACACAGAGGATTCCAGTTCAGAGGTAATAAGAGCAGAAAGGATTTTACCAGGAGCATCTGAGAAGCTCACTGGCCTCCTTTTGGCCTTCTGCCTGCACTGATTAATAACATTACACAGACCAAGGGTCCATGCTTTTCCATTCAAAATGTCTTTACAGTCTACAGTGAGATGCTATGGTCCAGCTAATCACAACCATCCCCTTTAATTTCCAAGTGGGAAATGAAGTGTAGCGTCCAGGGGATAAGGAGGGGGGACAGGAGGGGGATCCATCCGGTGGAGAAGAGGCAGGCTCCTAACTGAAGAACTGCAGTCATTCAATTGGGTTGGGAGGGGCAGGGGCAACAGCCAATTTAAGAGAGAGAAAGTGACAGTACAGATTACTTTTTGTCCATAAGGGGGGAAAAAGATGGGGGGGAAATCCAACTTTCCAACACAGAGCTGGGAAAGCTCCACTTTGTGTGTTCTGTAGAAAAGAAAGCACTTAGGTCAACAATGCAAACATGGCTGTGGCAGAGCAAAATACAGAATCGTAGCTGTGATTCCACTCACCGAAGTGTGGTCCTTCGATGTCCAGTTCAATGCCCGTTACCGGAGGGCTCCACGTACAGCCCAGGGATGGAGCAAGCCCCAGACTGCGCAGGCAATGAAACGCTGGATGTGACTGCTGAAAGGAAAAAAGAAAAGAGATAAGATTCAAATGAGCACATAAAACAAATAAACAAAAGAATAAAAATGCAAATAAAAGCCATACATCTTCAAAATGTAGGGACATCAGGATTAGAAGCTAAATGAGCCAAATAGCACACCTTACCCTTTAAAATCTCTTTCGGTAGAAGAATGTAAAATGTGATATAAAACATAGTAATTAGTTCAGTCATTTTAACTATGTCACATAGTTACCATTAAGATACAAAATTACCACAATAGTAAGCCCATTTTTTATCCTTCAAATGCGATGCTGTTTATAATATAAACACTAAAATACACAGCATTTGAATGGCAGAAGAGGTGAAATGCACCTGTCTAGCAAGATTTTAAGGTTGCTCTTTGCATTTACAAATAACTTACTTCATCTTAAAACGTACAGTTTGTTTCTCCAGTTTGAGCATTTCTTTTGCCAACTTCTAAACTCAAATACTTGGAGTCAGCACCAATATCAATAGAAGGTGGAAATATATCAGGGAAGTCCCACTGACCCCAACACAACTTGCTCTGGGCAAATATCTCAAGTTTTAACATAAGCTTTCACCATCTAAAAATTGGATGTAATAGCACATATATCATAGAAATGTTGTGAAGATTAAACATAAAAGCCCATCAAAAGCACATAGTACAGTGGCTGACACATAGCCCTCCTTCAATACACGTCACTTGCCATCAGCGTCATTGTTACCACCATCCCAATGCCATATGTCTGAAATGTCACCACCAGATTTGGGACTCATCTCCTAATGGTGAATTCTTTAGAAAAATGGAAGCATCCCCTCTTTTCCTCAAAAGCCTAAATATTAAATGAATCCACACTAAGGCATTTGCTATTCATTAGGTTCCCTTCTCTCCTGGCCAGAAGACTGGGGCAGTGCCCAAGGCAAAGGGTGATTTCTTAAGTTGGCAAAGGGTTCGCTGTTAGTGAAAATAGAAGAAGGTTGACAAAGAAGGAGTGACAAAAACTGAAAACAAATGGCTCTAATTTCCCAGTTTTGCTCGTCATTCTTATCTTGGGCACTGAATGTGTACCTCCAAAACAACATGGTTCAGAAGAACCCCTTCCTCAGTCAGCATCTCCCAAGCTTGTAGCACATGTGTCAAACACAAGGCCCTCGGGCCAAATCCGTCCCGCCAGGCCTTGCAATGTGGCCCGCACCGCGCTGTCATCACTGCACTCCGCTGCGTTTCCATCACAATGACAGTTTATGACTGTTCAGTAAACCATTCGGCCCGCGATTTAGGCTGGATTTTAGATTTTGGCCCCTTCTCTGATTGAGTTCGACACCCCTACTAGGGTGTGACATTTTCTGATGTGCAAGGGAGGTGTCAGTTTGGCTAAACCCATCTGCAGTTCCCATACATGTCACAGTGGGCTACCACACTCTAGGCCACACTCTTTCAAGGGACAAGCAGTACTTTCAAACTGATGGCTCTGTTCCACCTCACCAGGAGTCTCTGAAAATATTTTTTGCCCTCTACAAAGATTTCTGGTAACATAGAATAAATGTTGGGTGCTAATATCTTCCAGACAAAGGGCTTGTCACAAGACAGTGGGAAGTATGGGATTTAAATCACAGCAGATGTGAATTTGAACTGTGCCTTTATTACTAATAAGTAAAACCTCATGCAACACTACTAAGACCCTCTGAACCTCAGTCTTCTTGTCTGAAAAATGGGAATGTGGCAAAACACCTACTATACAAGGACTGTGTAATAAGGAAAGAAAATGTTTCTAGCACATAGTAGGCATCCAACAAAAGTGAATCACAATTTCAGCTTTCTTTGCCCACTTATCTTGCTTATTATGGTACTTTAATAATCTGACAATAAGGGAATGATAGATACAGAATGGCCTTATCAGGACTATGTGTCTTTAAAAGACAAACTGACAAACTAGACAACATTATAAGACCTCTTGAACACTTGGTCTGTTTTTTCTTTGTTTTATTATTTTTCAAGATTTCAAGTGATAATCAGAGCCCAGCAAAACAATATGGTTCTTTGATTTCCACCTTAGAAAGTCTGCAGCTTTTATTGTCTTTATGTCTTACGACTTCAGCACTTAATTATATTCTACCTTGTAATCATTAGGTGTCCTTATAATCAAGTCTGTTTACTCACTTGTACAATTCCGATCCTTTAATCTCTCCAGAATATTAGTTTTAAATGCAATTAAGAGCCACAATTTAACAAGCTTATTACTAAATAAAGTTGCAAGATTGTTTTGAAGAAGATTCACCATCTAAAACTTACTTTTAAAATTAGGGCTGGTACAAAATTATAAAAGTAACCTCAACAGGAGAAGCACCTGGGGCTTATGCCTTCTCAGGGACCACCTGTATGCCCTTGAGCAAGTCACTAACCTTCACCTGTGGACCTGCAGCTGGACTTGCTCTTGAGGCAGATACTTGTTTTAGCTAGATCTCACATTCATCTTAAAAGTTAAACATTTTTACATAATGAGAAAGCTGTACATTTTAGGCAACAGAAATGCTACTTGCTCTGTTATTATTTTCTATCATGTAAATTATATATTTAAAAGCCTACTGCTGGAATGTAAAACAAAACAGGCATGCCCAGTATACATATTACACTAAATGCATTGTAATGATTAAATCACTGGGCTCCACAGTTGAAATGGTAGGGTTTAACATGGGATAACAACAATTATGTGATCTAAGACACTTCATAATCCTCTATGTTCCTTAGCTTTTTCTTGGGTAAAATACTGAGAATAACAATATCTAACTCAGAAGGCTGCTGTAAAGACTGCATAGATAATTCACTGAACAGAATGACTGGAACATAGTTAATGTTAATTGTTATTGTTTATTTTTATTAGTGAAATAAAATAATTAAAAATGCATTAATTTCTAAAGTATTTAACTCACCCCATATTTTATTATATGCATGATGAGTATCTATCAAATGAATAAATGGAAATTATTTGTAACCAGTGTATTTCATTCATTAAATATTCAGTAACAAATGATACATGCTTTCTCGCAATACATTTACCAAATATTATTATTTATTAGGTTTTCATCTGTTTTACGATATATCAGGTAAAGCCTATATGTTGATTGAAATTAAATACCATATTCATTAAATTATAGCAGAACTAAACAAACCAAACTTTATTCTTTTTTTCTAAGATGTACATTTCTGTTAAGTTTTACACATGGGATTTTATATAACTATGAGATCTAAATTTTCATATTTATTTTTAAATATTGTAAAATAAAATGGTATAGTTAATAAAAAGAAAGAAAGCAAAAGTTATTCAAGGGCACAGTGATAACCACTGCTTACATTTGGGTAAGCAGCCTTCTAGACATCACTCTATAAATAAATTCACCTTGAGTAGACAAAATTGTGCATAAATAGGATGATGCCATCCATCTATTTTTATTCCAAACCCTTTTCTATAATAGAAAGCCACTTTCTAGATTATTGATGGCAGTTAATCTGGGTCCCCTTAAGATACAATCAAATTAACTTTTCATTTAATGTTTATAGGAAATTTAAGAAGTGTAAATATCCTATTTAAAAGCATTATGAAACGAGCGATTTAAATGAATTAAAAGGTATTGATACCTAGGGAATAATTTATGAATGTTTCACGTTGTGTCTTTTAGGTGGACTTTTCCACCATTGAACATACAAATAAAAAGAAATAAGTAAATACCGGACTATTTATTTGCCACATTTTCCACAAAGTGATATAGACAAACCTATAAAAAGCCAGACAATAGGGATAAAACTTACAAGATATTGTTATCTTCATTCAAGCTACCCATTCCCTTAATGGAAATTAAGTTTATGGGCTTCAAAGAAATATTAACTATTTTCCCTTTAGATATAAAAAGAATCCTATTACAGTATGAGGAATGGGAGATTAGTAAATGCAAATTAATTGACTTCTTTCTAATGAATAAAAATAAAGATTTCACAGACATAAAAATATGAGCTTATGAGTTTCATTCTACACAGCCAAAGAAGATGAAACCACAAGTTCAAATGAATGAATTTCACAATTTTCAAGCCATTTGTATTTTACTATTCAAATAATTGTTTAGGAACTTCAACATTCTTTAAAAAAAGGAATATCCTAAGTCCAAATAAAAGCTACATCTATCACTTAATAAGGATATTTGATAAGGATCATTTGGACCTGCAATAAAATAATCTACTGTTTGTACTAGACCTAGTCAACTAGTATCATTCACTTAATTATTTGACAGGTATTTAATTGAGTAGTGGTTATGTATCAGATAGTACTTCAAGCTCTAGGTCTATGCTGTCCAACAGAATAGCTCCTGGGCTTTTATGGCTATTGTCTATTGAACACCTAACATGTGGCTACCCTGCAGGGACATTTGCCATCAATATAAAGCCTGATTTAACAGATTTAGTGTAAAAATAGAAAAAATATCTCAATAATATTTCATATTGACTATATATTGAGAAAAAATGTTTGCTATATTGAGTTAAATAAAATATTTTAATAAAATTAATTTCACCAACTTCCTTTTATTCCCAATAATATGCCTATTAAAAAATTTTAAATTACATCTGTAATTTGCTTGCATACTCTTTCCATTGGACAGTCCTTCGCTAGATCATGGTAGAAGGAAGGAAACTAGTCTCTGCATTCATATTTGCATGTTTATGCTCAAGCAGTAACACTGTTTCAAACTTATGTGATTATGCTGAGGAGGGAAAATTAAACTATAAGCTTCAAGCCAACCACTAAAATTTGCAACCTAGAAATATGAATCAGAAAGACATACCACAGGAAAGAAGGAACCAAGATGGCAGCATAAGTAAAGGCCTGTACTTGCTGCCTCCCACAACCACATCAAAATTATAACTAAAATACAGAATAACCATCATCCAGAACTGCCAGAAAGATGGCTGAATGGAAGTCCTACAACTAGAGAAGTCAAGAAGAAAGCACACTGAGACTGATAGGAGGTACAGAGATGAGGAATGGGCTGCTCCAACAGCCACGTGTGTAGCTTGTTAATTGGGAGGAAGGTTGTTTCTGTGGAGGCCATCCAGAGGAGCAAGGGGTCCCAGACTTCTTTATGCACACCTGTCTCCCATCTGGGTATGCATAAAGAAGTCTCCACCCATAAAAAAGCCCGCCAAAAGTCCTTTAAAAGCTGCTGACTCCTGTCACTAGGTGCTGGAGCCGTCCACGCTCAGCAACCTGGTGTGCAGATGATCAAATAAATTTGTTATCCTCCTTCGGCAACCTAACAATAATGTGTTCACAATATTTTGAAAATTAAATATTCCATATACCAAATGTCATGTAGATATAATTATACTTTTGGATTTTCTAAAAATATAATCATTAAACAGATGAAGCTATTAGAATATTAAAAGGTGATGTTTTAAATGTCTTAAACACAAATAATGCCTACTTTAATCACATTGCTGTCAGACCTAATGACATCAGTAAAAGTTAAGGGTACACCCTCAAAATCAATTTCAGAGCTAAAATGAACTAACTGTTTGAGGTGCTAGTAAAAATAATGCCTCTCTTCCAAAATAAGAAATAAAAGCGAACTGGTTTATTTACTGCGTTAGTCTCACCAATATGAACTCTACCCTTTAGAATATAAATTCTCCATTAAGAGTAAATAGAACTACACTCAAAACAAGAAATCAGTATGATTAATATATATTCAAAATATTCCCAGAAAATCATTATATTAAGTAGCACGCAAATGCTTTCATCCTTTTCGTTAACCCTCTCCTAATTAATTCAAGATTGGCACAGTCTAAGAACTAAATTTATTTTCAATTAAAATAAGAAGCCCGTATGTCATGATAATTTTTTGTTGTTGTTGTTACTAGTATTTCTAATGTGCAAAACAAAGGTTTGCTGTTAGCATTTGAACATAGCAATCAAAACAAATCCTTTCGCTTTCAATAACAGTAAGGATACTTATTAGCTGTTCTCTGAGGAAGGTACTACCTCAATGGTTAATCCTATTAAGAACTGAGCCTCCAACAGCCACCAAGTCCTCTGGGGAATTTGCAGAATCAAAGGCTTACTGCACACTCCCAAGGTAACGACTTTTGCAAAGGGCTCTATTTTATGAGGAACAAAAGAATACCACTTGCGTCCTTAAATATCATCTGCTTTTCCTTCCAAAAGGCTCCATTTTTAAGTAAGGATATGTGATTTAAATGTATTTAGAGTTCAGCATTGGCACCACTCTTGCTTTTGAGCAGAGCTGCCATCTGCGGGCCCCATGGCTCAGGCTTAATGATATGCTTACAAGCTGCTTCCCTTTTCTGCACAATGTACCCTTTTCACTTTAACATACATTTTCCATAAATTTTTGAATAACAAATTGGGCCCTGGAAGTTTGGGGAAACGGGACAAGGGAAATGCCTGTAGGCTAGAAAGCGGTGATTTTACTGAAGAAATGGGTGCAGTGGAAAATATCCACTCCACCTGCACCCCCCACTTCACCTCCCCCCTCCGTCGCATACCTATCTTGAGCTGTGATCCTTTAAAATTGCGCAAGGAACTTCTCGCCTCCATACACTAGGTCTATGTACATTAACTTGGGCAAAGAGCCCACATGCCTGCCATCCATTACACCTGCTGGGTGACAAACAGATGAGAGTCAGCACGCAGACTCCCGGCGTTTGATCTCCTGATATCGCCAGATGTCCCCCATTTTCATTCAAACACAATCACAGTCACTAATGCAACTCGCCAGGCTGGCATTTAATAGGGGGAGAAAGTTGAATTCTAATCTAAAATCCTCACTACTCAAAGCTTTCTGTAAGTGAATAGATGCACTATTAAATCTGCTTCCACTTGTCTGAGGGTTTGGCTATTAAGAGAACTGATTTCATTATTTACAGGCTGATTTTAAATATATTTCAAAAGGGAAGACCTGTATCTTACCCTATTTGGTTTCAGAATTTTGAATTTAAATGACAAAATGGACCTTTATTTTGTCTTTTATATTCCTAAAGACAATAAGAATAGTCTTGACTGTTAGCTGCCATTCAAATACACCAATTACAGAAAGTATTCAATAGATTAGTAAATAAACAATAAAAGCCAAGGCAGCTCAGAACAGAGTAAAGATTCTTAGTTTCTTCCCTGTTTCTTCCCTAGACTAATAGCACTTATGAAACTGCTTAATGATGAGATTTGTTGGCTTGGGGACTGAAAGGTCCCGGGTTCGGTTGCGGTCCAGGGCATGTACCTTGGTTGTGGGCATATCCCCAGTAGGGGGTGTGCAAGAGGCAGCTGATCGATGACTCTCTCTCATTGATGTTTCTAACTCTCTATCTCTCTCCCTTCTTCTCTGTACAAAATCAATAAAATATATTTTAAAAAAAGAAAAAAGAAACTGCTTAATGATGAGATTAGACTCCATTATCGAACAAAAAGTTGGTCATCAATGCATCATTTGGATTTATTTATGACCAAAAGGGAGATTTGTGGACAAAAGGGGCCACATGCTAACCTGACAAGCTCAGGGGAGGCCTGCATGGCAGTCTTACAAATTCAGAGACCTAAAGTAACCACGAAGGGTGGTATGAAATTAAACTTTAACTAAAAGCAATTATGGTGGGTAGTTACATTCTAGGCTGGTATCTTCACTGACAAGTATCTTTACCTTAACTGAGCCTATCTATCTTTTTGCATCTATGATATCATACCCTTGAAATGTCTGGGTAACTTCCCTTTTTCTGGATTCCTTTGGGCACAACCTAATGTGCCTGAGTGCAGGACAGATACCATAAATTCCTTCATTGTTATCATGTTAATTGTTTCTGCACCCACCTAGGTAGGTGTCTATCACTTTACTTTTTTTTTAAGTATATTTTATTGATTTTTTTATAGAGAGGAAGGGAAAAGGACAGAGAGCTAGAAACATTGATGAGAGAGAAACATCTACCAGCTGCTTCCTACACACCCCCTACCAGGATGTGCCTGCAACCAAAGTACATGTCCTTGACCAGAATCAAACCTGGGACCTTTCAGTCCATAGACCGACACTCTATTCACTGAGCTAAACCAGTTTCGGCTATCATTTTACTTTTTATCCAATCCCAGGGATTTCCCCTGATTTGCTTTCTCTTGCCTCTCTAGTCTATCACCATTGGATTTCATGTAACCCACCTACATCCCTTCCTTTGATTGCAATGTATAAATATAGATGTAACCCGCCATTCTCAGGAGCATTATCTCAATCTGTTGAAGTTTTGCTTCCAGGCAATTGTCGACAGTTTGGCTCAAATAAACTCACAAAAAAAATTCTTTGCAGGTTTGAATGTTTTTATGTTAACAATTCTTTTGAAATCCATCCTAGACCTTGAATGTGGCAACTCCTGGAAGTACATGCAGGAACGATTCTTGAGAACACGACTTAACAGTTTGGCTTTTTGTCTTTCTCTCCTGTTCTTTTTTACACAGAAACATTTACAGTGTGTCTAGCCTGAGCCTGGCACTGGGCACATGGTACATACAGAATCGGTAAGACTAAGGGTTTTCTCTCCGGAGATTCAACATGTGACTCTAGGAATAGACAAAAATTGCCTAATGTTATGAGGGCAGAGAGATCCTATATAAGGACTAAAGGGATTGAAAAAGCCTTGAGATTCTTTCCAGAAAATTATAAGGTCTCCGTCAGTCAGCTATTTTTCAGAGGATTTTGAGAGGAGGATACCACTAGACCTTTTGTAAAAACTCAGAACACCTATGCCTGGTGGGTTGAAGGAAAATGCTGAATTTAAAGTTTAAAGAGGAGGCAAGAAAAGATCTTAGCTTCTTTCTGCATCTTTCCTCTATTGATACTTAAATCCATAAAAGCTCTGCCTTCTTCTAGCCCCCTCTGGATTGAAAATAATTTCTCTTCAGAGGGATCATTGAGGAGCTGCCCTGGACCCTCGGCCACCCTCCCACAATGGTGTGTCCTCTCTTCATCTCACTATTGCTATGTGAAATTATTGTGTTCTTTTGTTTATTCATCTTTTGTCTGTCTCCCTACGAGAGAGCAGAGGCCTTGCCTGCCATTCACAGGTCCCCATGACCTAAAATAACATCTGACATGAAAAAGTGAGTATCCAATACATGGTGGGTGAATAAATGGATAAACCAAATAATTATAATTACTAATCCTTGATCTCTTTTATTACCAGACATGGATTTTTTTTTCTTCTTACTGTATCTTCTTGGATTCTTTGTATTAATGAGTTTTCCATTTGCAATCCAACCTGATTCTTTTTTTAATGATTCTTTTGGCCTATCTGCTATCTAGCTCTTATTCATTGGGGATGCTTGCACTTGGACCCCACTCACTAGCTATGAGTAGCTATGAGTTTTTATGCAAACCCAATACATATGTGGCCCATCTTTCACTTTAACTTATATAATATCATATTGCCCCTTAGCAGCGACAGAATTCCAAACCTATTCAATACTTACACTCCTCTCAAAGGAAAAATATTTGAGCAATTTCTGTTTCAAGGTCAAGGCAAGAAAGGATAAATCCTGACCATCAACTCATAGGAGGAATTAAGCCTTGAAATCATTGATTTAAGGCTTTTGGTAACACTGGCAAAACATTAAATTAGGCTTAAAATTACTAAGTACTGTCAGGCTACTTTTATTTTAGTTTTTGTGTTTTGTTGTGTTTTTTTTTTTTCCTCCAGCTGCTCAGCACATCCCTGCAATTTCATGGCACCGACTAATGGAAAGTGAGCTCAGATTCCATTGACGATTTCATGACAAGTCATACTTCACCTTCCATTGTCCAGTCTTCTTAGCTGCTCATTATCTTGACTGCTGTGCCTACCAGATAATGATACACTCTGCTTCTACCCCTGACTATAACACATTTTTTGCTCCAGGGTTCCTTTTAATTGAAACACACTGTCTGTGTTTCCAGTGTGTGTGTGGGGGTTTTTTTTGTTTGTTTGGGTTTTTGTTTTTGTTTTTTTTTTTGGTGCAAAAGTAAACACATTTAACACAAGATTCAGCTTGTATTTTGCTTCACCAATAGGAAGTGTGTAAAAAGGCACCTGCCCCCAGAAGAGCGACTGAATGATCCCTTTTTATTTTTTTTGGCTCATTTTCATTACCATTTGTCACCTCTGTGGCTATGATAATTACCTCTGTGAGAAAAAATATTACGGCCATCTTTACCATTTCTCTAAGTGCCCCAAACCCATTTAGGATGTATTGAGTAATGTTTCATTAACCCTTACACATAAAATTGACTGAAAACTCTTTAATTCTAAAAAAAAAAAAAAAAAAAAAAAGGGGGTCCAATAAATTGTGCCTGTTAAATTATGTGTCCATTGTAAATCCCATTAAGTAGCCATCAACTGACTAGGGACAGATTGCCCATCTTCAGGATTAGTGGCAGCTAAGCATGGCCCAAATGCTGCTCTGGCCTAACAGAGATTCTTAGATTTGAACTCTACCAGTGAAAACAACTGAAACCATTCTGCTGAGAAATACATTTTAAAAAATGCATGTGTAAGGAGCATTCAGATTTATTTTCTCACTCATTGGCTGGCAAAAAAAAAAAAAGAAAGAAAGAAAAGAATGACATGCTAATACACATACCATGTTAAGCACTGTGCATATGTTCATTCTATCCCATTCAATTGTTACAATCATACCCATGATGTTGGAACTTTCTATATTCCCATTTTATGCCTAAGGAAAAGTAGGCAAAGAAATACTAAACATATTGTCCAAGGACACACCATACAGTGGGGGGGTAGCGGGATAGGAATGACGGTCTGAAGGGCCAAGAAACTGAGAGCTCTAGTCCCTGTCCTTTGTGCAAGTGTCTTGGGACATTCATACCGCTCCTCCTACAAGTGGCTTGAGGTCATTGGGATCTGGTTGTAGCCATTTAGCTGTGCCCTCTCAAAGGGGAGTGGGGAAGAGGAAGTCCCCAAGGGACTTTTGCTTCTGTGTGATGCTCTCCTACTCCTGCACTGTCTGGCTTCAAGCTTGTACTTAATTAATTAAGCAAGCTCTTTCTTTAACTCTTAAAAAAAGTGAAGCTAGAACTTGAACCTGGATCAACCTGATACCAAATTCCACGTTCTTAACCACCAGTTGGCTATGATACCTATTATATTAGAAAGGGGTTTTTTTAGTGTTAAAATATAAAATCAGTCCAATTGAACTATCTAATGACTGTCACATATTCTTCTATCAAAATGTGTATAGATTTACATTTTGAAATTTACATTTAAATATAAAAGAGACTTATAAATTACTCAAAATTCAGACTAACCTAACCATTACTATTCGTTAGTTTTTCTTTTATTTATAAATTGTTACATTCCTGTCGCTTCTTATCACTGTGAAAAATACTCTTCTTTTCAACACCATCTATTTGGGAAAGGAGAGATGGAAGAAAGTGATAAGACAATAAGACAATGATAAGTATAGGACAGAAAGACAATAAGATATTGTCTCTTACAGGAAGACAGGAATTGACTAGGATTAACAAAGTGTGTGTGTATGTGTGTGTGTGTGTGTGTGTGTGTGTGTGTGTGTATTAGTAAGAGGAAGTGAGAAGGGATTAAGTATTCCTTAGCTTTAGAAGTAAGATGTTTCTTAAATGTTAACATGCTGAAGAATCAGCTTGAAAATCTTTTAACTTTTAAATTTAATTTAAAAAATTTTTAATTTCAAATCAGTAGATCCTTCCTCAAAGATTCTGATATAATAACTGTGGGATAAGATAGAAGAATATTCATTTTAAACAAGCAATAACAGGTGATTCTATTATAGCTAGTTTACCCCTGTATTGTTCAATATAGTAGCCATTAAGCATATAAAATATGGCTAGCTCTAGCTGGTTTGGCTGAGTGGATAGAGCATTGGCCTATAGACTGAAGGATCCTGGGTTTTATTCTGGTCAAAGTCACATGCCCAGGTTGTAGTCTCAATTGATTTGCAGGAAGCAGCCAATTAATGATTCTCTTTCATTGTTGATGTTTATATCTCTCTCTTCCTCTTCCTTTCTCTCTGAAATCAATCAAAAAATTTTAAAAATAAATAAAACATGGCTAGTCCAAATTGACATGTCTGAATATAAAAAATTCACACTAGATTTCAAAGACTCAGTATGAAAACACACAAAAAACATAATTTTACACTGATTACATGTTGAAATGACCTTATTTTAAATATATTGGGTTTAATAAAATGTATTCCTAAAGTTAATTTCATGCATTTCTTTTTACTTTTTAATGTAAGATTTTAAAATAAACTATAACCTTTTACATTTTACTATAATTTTATAAGCTATCAAGCCTAAATTACATATGTATTTCATATTGGTATTTCTATTGGACATTATATTTCTATGAGAACTTATTTTTCCTTTGGGCAACATTGGTTGGCACTCTCATTTCAACGTAAAGGAAGTAAAAGAATTCTAAGTTTAAACCAGAACCAAGATGTGTATAATAAAAGTTTTAGTATGTAAAATATTTTTGAATACTTCTAAAGATCAGAGATATATGCATTGACTAAATTGCCACATGCATAAATCACTATATCCAATTAAGTTTTTAATAAAAAAAAAATCTTGAACTAGTAACAAACTATCCTTAACCAGCATTCAATGGTTTTCAAACCCCATGAGTGGCTGATACTTGCATTCCATTATGAATTCCCCTGAGCATGACACGGGTATGTATGCATGTTTGTATGTACAAATACTGTTTATAGAATCTATAACAAGTATGACTTTTCATTCAGTGCCTCACTTACAGATCAGTAGAAACATTAGGTAAGAAAACTTTTCAGTATAATCCAGTATTGTTATAACTTGCAATAGCTATATAATGAGATAAATAGGTTTATATGGCTGGGTGGGATCATAAACACCCTTATTAACAATCTCTCAGCTGACCAATATACTATGAGTCCTAAAGCACTGACATAAATTGGAGCTTCTAAAATCAACATGTTAGGAATTACTACTTATATTCCTAAATTATCCATAATTCTACTAAAGTGAGGCTCATATTTTTATTTCATAGTATTCTGTATGCTTTAGTAGCGATGGATAAATTTCAATCTTGACTTTCTTGACTCACATGCCATATATTGATATTTTGATGATGGGTTACATCAGAGGTCCCAAACTTTCTCAGTTCACGGTACCCTTAGTATCTCAGTAATATTTTCATGGTACCCCTACAGCAAATGGTTACATAACAGTTCCAGTTATTTAAATAGTTAGGCATAAACAACTTAATAATTATAGTTTAAGCAAATATTGCTGTTTTTCTTGAAATATTTAAAATGTATCTTGAGTTCCAAGTGAGTTTGCTGAGGCTTGCACAGCTGCTTCAGCCCAGGTTGAGAACCACAGAACTATACTTTCATAATGAGCTAGAAAATAAAAGGCAAAATTGTGTACATTCTAACAAAAAGAACATACCTAAAATTGATAGCTATTTAGAACTTTCTTTTAACACATTTTAATAATCAGAGTTTATAGAAATGATTATGTATTGTGCCCCCACGGACTATCTCCAGGTTGACTTTAAGCATAGACTATATCAGTCAATTAGTTGGTCAGGCAACAAATATTTATAGGATGTATAGTAATTTATATACAAATCTCTACTCTCAAATAGCTTATGTCATATATAATTAATCTACACATATATATTACCATCATGATTCTAAAGGAAATAATCTACATGCCTCAAATAGAAAGCTCAAATTATTATTGTCATCTAAATTCTTCTATTTCTTAACATTATTGATTGTGATTATTTTTATTAACCTATGATTACAAACTCTTGTAATGGCTGAGAAATCTTGTAAAACTCTGAAAATAAAGTACTTAAAAAAAAGTGTTGCTCTCATTTTAAGCACACAGATAGGAATAGGGAGTCAAACAGTGACAAACTCAGCAAAAATTAAAAACTGATCCTCAAGTGCCAGTTTTCTGCCTGGCATGTAAGTTGCTCAGAAGTCACCACTCTGTTCTAAAAACAAGTAAAATGCTGAAAAAACAGAAAAAAATTACTTGTCCTAGATATGTCAGAGAAGCATGGTCAAAGGGCAAACCACTGCCCTCATAAATGGGACAGACTGGTGAAAACAGGGAATTACAATTTACCAGAGCAGAAACCCACAATCAGAAATGTTCATAGAAACTAGAGTCACAGAAAGATCTGAACTGTAATTAACAAATTACTGGAGATTCAACATGCACAAGTCTTGCAGTTAAAAACTCCCCATTATAGGGAGTCCCCACACTTTTGCATTTTACCTCCAGGAACTCTATATCAGATTCTCACAGTAACTATAGGAGGAAAATCCCCTTGGTTTTTGTAAAGGAAGAGGAAAATAAACCATTTTGAAATATAACAGAGAATTCTGTACTTCTTAATGCAATCTGACCTCAGGAGAAACTATTTTACCAGAACTTAACCTGGCAGGACTTACCAAGGCCTAACCTATCTCTGAGAAGAAAAATAGTGAATATCACTCTTAGGCTTCCATATGAGGGAGGTAAACTATGCAATTTCAGCCCCCTCCAGCTATCCTGTTGCATCTAATGGGGGGAAAGAAACTAAGAAATACTGGTGACATTCACAGTCCAAGTATATTGAGGCCTAATCATAGGCTACAAAATATATACCCTCTCCACACCTTACCATGACATTACTAAAGACATATTTACAATTCATTTTACTTAGTATGTTGATAGGCATATCTGCCTATCAACAAAAAAATACAAGGCATACTAAGTTTGAAAAGTCTGAACAAGCATCAGAACCAGAGTCAAACATGGCAGAAATATTCAAATTATTATAATTTTATTAGAATTATTTTAATTTTTTCTAAGAAACAATGATGAATATGCTAAGGATTTTAATAAAAAGTGTAGACAATATGCAAGAATAGGTGGATAATATAAGTAGAGAAATATGAATTCTAAGAAACTACCAGAAAAAATATTGGAAATAAAAAATACTAACACAAATAATATCATTGTTGAGTTTGTTAGTAGACTGGACATGACAGGAAAGACTCTAAGCTTGAGAACTTGACAACAGAATCTTCCATAGACACTGAACCACAGATCCATGAGATTCAGAGAACACCAAGTAGAATAAAAAACAATCCAGGCTAACAAAGGAAAAAATAGAAAAAACACAAATTACTAATATCAGAAATAAGGTGAAGTGAGAAATGAGGGGACATCACTATAGGTTTCAGCATGCTAGAAATCTTAGATAATGCAATAAGATAAGAAAAAGAAAGTTATACAGATTGAAAACAGAGAAATAAAACTGTCTTTCTTCCACAGATGACATGATTATGTGGAAAATCTAAAAGAATTAAATAACAACAACAACAAACCCATCTGGAACTAATAGTTATAGCAAGGTTGTAGGATACAAGGTTAACATACAAAACTTGATCATTTTCCTATATACCAGCAATTAACAAGTAAAGATTGAAATTAGAAATGCAATACAATTTATATTATTGTAGTATCCCCAAAATGAAATACTTAAGTAAAAATCTAACAAAATATGTACAAGAACTTTATGAGGAAAACCACAAAGTTCTGATAAAATATATCAAAGGAGAACTAAATGCATGGAGAGATATTCCATATTCATGAATAAGAGCACTCAATATTGTCAAAATATCAGTTCTTCCCAACTTGCTCTATAGAATCAATGCAATACCATTTAGAATCTTATTAAGCTACAGTACTCAACACAGTGTGGTATTAATGAAAGAACAGACAATTAAATCAATAGAACAGAATAGAAAGCCAAGAAAGAAATTCACATAAATATAACCAATTAATCTTTAAGAAAGGACAAAGATAATGCAATAAAGCAAACATAGTCTCTTCAACAAATGATGCTGGAACAACTGGACATTATATGAAAAAGTTGTATCTAGGAATAGACCTTATTCCCTTCAAAAATCAAAATGATCATACAGCTAAAGGTGAAACACAAAACCCCTAAAAGGTAACATAAAGTAAACTTAGATGACCTTGTGTATGGCTATGACCTTTTAGATATAACACCAAAGGCATGATCCATGATAAGCTAGACTTCATTAAAATAAAATAAAATAAAATAAAATAAAATAAAATAAAATAAAATAAAACCTCTGCTCTATGAAAGACAAAAACAAGAGAATAAGACAAGGCCCAAAATGGGAGAAATCATTACAAAAGACACATCTAATAAATGACTGCTATCCAAAATATACAAAGAACTCTTAAATGTCAACATACAAAACTAAACAACCCAATTTAAAAAAAAAATTAGCAAAGACCTAAGCAGACACTTCACCAAAGAATATATACAGATATTCAACATCCTATATCATTAAGAAATTGAAAATTAAAACAATGAGATACCACTAGACACCTATTAGAATGGCCAAAGTCCAAAATATGGACAATATCAAATTCTTGTCAGGATTTGGAGCAGCCGGGGCCCTGATTCACTGTGAGTGTGAATGCAAAATGGGGCCGCCACTTTGGAAGACAGTTTGTCAGCTTCTTACAAAATTGAACATATATTCACCATAGGTTCTAACATTCACACTCCTTGGCATTTACTCCAAAGAATAGAAAACTATGTCAACACAAAAAAACTTGCCTATGAATGTTTCTAAAGCTTTATTCATGATTGCCCAAAACTTGAAAGTAACCAGAATACTCTTTAGTAGGTAAGTGGATAAACTGTGGTATATCCAGACAATAGAATATTATTCAGCACCAAAAAGAAATGAGTTATCAAGTCTTGAAAAGACATAGTGGAATTTTAAATGCACATTACAAACTGAAAGAAGCCAGTATGAAAACACTTCACACTGGATGGTTCCAAGTATAGGAGAGTCTGGAAAAGGCATAATTATAGAGAAAATAATAAGTCTAATGGTTGCCAGGGGTTGGAGAGGAAGTGGGGATAAGCAGAGCACAGAAGATTTTAAGGCAATGAAACTATGTTGTATGGTACTATAGTAGGGGATACATTATATATTTGTCAAAATGCACAGAACATGCACCACCAACAGCAAGCCCCATAGTGAACTATGGATGGACTTTGGGTGGTAATAATATGTTCATGAAGGTTCATGGATCATAACAAATGTACCACTCTGATATGGGAAAGGAGGTTGCATATGTGTGGGAACTCTGTACTTTTCACTCAGTTGTAACCCAAAATTTAGTCTTATATATGATTATTATTATTAACTTAAAAATAAGCTGACTCTCAAAACAAAGAGCTATGTCTTAGAATATCTACTAGCCATGCAAGGTTACAAAATGATGAGGTGGTTAAGATAAAAGACAAATGCATTGTTGTGTAAAGTGGATGGAGAAAAAACGATGCTTCGAACCAATTAGGAATTCCTAATGATGGAGGAGTCCATGGATAGGCACCGGGGAAGTTTACAGCTAATACTTCGGAGGGTATAACCCATTTAAATGGAGACAATAAGAAAAATGTATTTAGAGGGGAGGGGTGTGGCCTCCAGCAGTCACTTTCCACATATTCAAAGATCTGCTCCAATGGTGAATCCATTCGTCCCACGGGAACTGATTAAGTGGCTACCACATGGGACGACACACTGCGTAAGTGCTCGGGAGAGGTAAGGTCCTCTAACAAGGATCTTGCATATTCATAGGGAAATGTCACGTGAATAAGAACAATTCTTCTGCAAATCTAAGTAAAAAAAGAAAAATAAAGAATGAGGGAGAGAAAGCTAATGTTGGAGAAAAACTTCTATCTGAAGAAGGTAGCATATGGGCCAAGTCTTGAGAGATGAACAGTGACCGGGTGGGACTGGGTGGAGAGGGAGAGGCCCACCAGAGGCAGCAGCAGGAAGCAAAGGAGAGAAAAAGGCTGCTGCACTGAGGACTGAGTTTGGCTGGGGTGGAAGATATGCAAATGAAAGTGGGGAGAAGCCAGACTGGAGAATTGTAAATGGCACTTTGGACTAGGTTTAGTCAACATTGGGGCAGGAGGCTTTGAACAATTTTAAGCAGAGGAAGATAACATAATTCTCGCTAAGCTTTAAAAAGATCTAATCATCAGGACTTGGTGTTAGAGATGAGAAGAGAGAAGGTGGGTGATTAAAAAACAAAAAACAAAACAAAACAAACAAAAAAAAACTATCTCCAAGGGTGCCCAGGAGAAATAAATAATGTTTTCTTGGAGGGGAAAAACAGTCAGAAAACATGTATCTTGGCTTGCAGTGAAAAACTTACAAATGCAGTTTGTGTAACAGTAACATCAACATAGCTGCAATTCTGAGAGAAATGCGTATTTCAAAGCCAGCTAATCCAGTAATCTGGTATATTAAATCACCTTAACTGAATTATGAGAGTTTATTCTCCGTATCAGAAATGAAATGCAATTTAAGCACCTCATCGTTTTTCGAAGTGTCTTTTCAAAGCAGCATATTTGGTGTATCCTACACTACAGTGCTCAGTCAAAGCACCTTTTCAAATAAACCACCACCAAGACCTCTCAGTATGTGGAACAGCGCTAAATTCCAGCTCTGCTCAGAGCATAATTAAGTACCCAAAACACCATAAAACTTTTATTAAATGATGGTGTTGGGAATGAAATGTAAATTTGTCTTCCAATATGATGCTGGCATTTCAACATATTTTTTTTCAGCCTGAATATCATTAATAGTAAAAGTTCAGGGAATAAGTAAAGCTGCAGTGGTGGATGGAATTCAAGGTGCTACATAATCGTAAGTGTTATTGCAATTACATTCTTGAGATATTCCCCATTCCCCCTCTTCTACCTACTTTCTAAATCACCATCATTGATAGAGTTTATGACTATAAAAGAAATAGTAAGAGGGGGTTAAACTGCAAAGCACCGTAGACAAACTAGCTTCATCTTTTGTCACATTATGTGGAAGACATAAACGGCTTTACCTTTCCATGGTTTATACTACAAATTGTGAAAAATACACATATGATAAGCAGAAGATACCCACTGAGATTTAAAAGTGCGAAGAGAATACCAGTAAAGATTTCTCTTAAAATGCAGAGGAAGTAGACAAATCTATGTTGTAAGCTTCAAATCAATTGAATATATATTTTATATAATCTTTGATTTGCCCTATGGACAGACAGGACATGGTCAAAAAAGAGGGAATTCAGCTACTTGTAGGGTACGGTTTATTATTTTCAATATTTAAAAAAAAAAAACTGTTTTGAGAACAGCCTACCTGAATAGAGAAATCTTCCCATCTTAGGAAAGGAAAAAGATGCTTGCACTTCAGAAAATTCACCTCGCCCCACTAGCAAAAGCTGCCAATGCAAATGTGTTCAGGGATGACATCTGTCTGGAATATGTTGTGAGCAAGCAGAAGCTTCTCTACCTTCCCCAGGCCCCCAGGAGATGAGTCCCAAGGAGAACATGAATAGAGTTTTCCATTTTGTTTCACATCAGAATCTCCAGAGAGGCAGGGGACTGGGAAACCTTGGCCACGGCACCCAAAGCATCCTTCAAGCCGATGTCCTAGTAAGGGAAATGGATACTTTTTTCCCCCCCAACCCACCACTTGCCCGAAATGATAAAAATCACAGGCTCCAGGAAAATCACACCTTCAAAAAATTGTTTGTGTTGGCTGTTCTCTTTCGAGAAGTTGAATTTTCCTGGAAAGTTAACATTCCTTGTCAGAGAGGAAATAAAAATAAATGTGGCACAGGCAAAGATGACATTTGAATTCAAACAAAAGTTTGCCTTTTGCTTCCCCCACCCCTCCTGATCGTACCCTGAAGTGCTAAGAAAAACAGTCCCGATTTAGCTTTCCATAAGCCCTTCGGAGCGGCTCACAAATATAGTCTCTCCTAGGGAGCTCGCTTGCACACCCTTGTCAAAAAAGGAATAAATATGCCATGTGGAAACCGTGCATTGGACAGAGGGAATGGATCAATGCGGGGACCACAGCGGAGAAAGTGCCAGTGGCTTATTTATTAAATGATCCAATGTTTTAGACAAGGGAAGACCAAAGTGTGCCTCCTGAGCCAAAAACCACCTTCAGGCTGACAAACTCACAAACCCACAGAACTTAAAAACATGAGTGTGTGATACATTAAGTTCAGGGTCCAGGTATATGATTTTTTGCTAAACCTCGGCCAATGAACAGCTGCAGACTGACTACTCCAGATCCATTGATCTGGCCACCTTGCTTTTACACTGGGCCTGAACAAGTGTCTACTATCCAGTAAGGGCGGCGACACCAACCACTCCAGACTGAAGCACTACGCAGGCAGAATAGAGGAGGAGCCTCAAACGTTCTGAGTTGAGTTTTGGGCAGGACCACCTTTCCACCGGATTCCTGCAGAGACCCCCATAACATGGCTCCCTAGAGGCAGTGCCGCCTTATTCTCATCCACTGCCCACAACGTAACTTCTCACCCTCCTGTTTAAATGCTCAATGGTTCTCCATGGACCACAGGATGCAATCCAAACTCCCTACCATACCGTGGTTCATGGCACATGGCCTGCCTGCTGGAGTCTCTTCTCCACAGCCTCACACCTTTGGACTCTCAGACAAGGAGGCTTTGGGTTTCCCATGCCATTTCCCCTTTGTGTTCTGTTGTGTGCACACTGCTGTCCCTCAACCGGGAGCCCTTTCCACCCCCATCACAGCCCCTCCTTGGCCCTCATGACTGGATAACTTTTATTTCCATTACGTCCTCTGCTGAATATTACTTTTACACAACAGACAGAAGTATGTTGCTCAGTTTTCTCTGACATTATAAACACTATCAGTCTATAAAGACTACCTAGCATAGTATCTGGCCCAATGGAGCAATTTTAAAAAATATATCTTGAATAAGAATAAAGGATTAAAAAAGGAGTCACCTGCCTTCCTAGTTGAATAAAGTTTTCACAAAAACATTAGGCATGTTGAAATCTGACCACAAAACACCATGGCAAAATTAGGAGTAATTATCATAGTGTCCTAAACTTAATAAACATTCAATACATATAAGTAGCTACCATTATTGTTTAGATTGCTAAAGCACTATGTATTAGAAAGCATGACTATTTCCTTTCTACTCCAAATTCATATAAAGATTATCACTTAAAACGTATTAAGCCAGGCTGGCATTGCTTAATGTTGAGTCCACCTATGAACCAGGAGGTCAGGGTTCAGTTCCAGGCAAGAGCACATGCCTGGGTTTCGGGCTCAAACCCCAGACTATGGCATAAAGGAGGCAGCCGATCAACAATTTTCCTTCATCATTGATGTTTCTATCTCGCTTTTTCTCTTTCCCTTCCTCTCTGAAATCAATAAAAATATTTTAAAAGAACCTGTTGAAATATGGGTAGGCATACTAGTATGTGTACATTCCTTACAAAGTAGTTTTGTTTAAAGTGAAGAAAACCTGCAAAGACAGGAGGATCTTGGCTAATGAGCAATCTGAGAACATGCTACTGTAACACAAAGTAATGATCATTAAAAATAGCTCATCTGTAACTGTATTTATGTGGAGATCGGGGAATTTTAAGACAGAAGGCAGCAATGAAGATTCCCAAATGCTCCACAAATACTTAAATCATCATAGTGCTATACATGTATGGGGGGGTGGTCATTTGAATAAAAGTACCTAGAGGGCGATGGTTTGCCATGTTTTTCTATGAATCTTTGTGGCAAGTTCTGCACATATATGAGTAATACTTGTAGGTAAGCACTATTTACTCTACAAATAAATTACTATGTGGCTTACATTGTTAGGGTTGCATGATAGCCCTATAGCTGAAAAGACTGAAATAACCATGCATTTATCTTGTCACTACAGGTACTTACAGTGTAATTACAAGGTCAACAGTTACTATGTAATTACGTAGTTTCAACATTGTGGTTCTGAAAAAAAAAAAAAAAAGTACTCTCTTCTCCCAGTACCTGCTGAGAACCCCTATCTCTGCTCCACCATCCTCACTTGCAAACTTTAAAGAGCTGCAAATAACATTTTTAACAGAAATAAATCAAAGCATCATGATTTGAATGATGGTTATCTTAGAATAACTATACAATTATAACACTAAGATCTCAGACGTCTTCTGGTCCTATGTCCTTGTTTTCTCAAAGGTTGTGTTTTTTTTGTGTGTGTGTGTTTTTTTTTTGTGTGTGTGTGTGTGTGTGTGTGTTTTATTTAATTCCTTATAGAACTATACATGATTTAGAAAGTAACAAAATAAAAAACACAATAGAGATTTTTGTGTAATTAGTTTATGATGGTTGCTTATTTATACATAGTAATGAGATATGGCACATTTTTTAAATGATGTATTTCCTGATTTAATTTAATCAAAACAAAATGGTACTATATTATAATTTATAATAATTTCATTTTTCTGCAGTTCAAATCTTAAGTTTATTTCTGTAGGTCTGATTAACACTGGTATCACATTGTATATTTTGTGGCTGGTTGTGTGTGTGTGAGTGTGGTGTGACTAACCCTCTTACTTGTTTCTTTTTTAATGTCTGATGATACTGACTGAAATCATGAGTTTCATTAAAGCCTTATAAAAACCGTCAAATTCTTCCCCCTGCCTTTATTCAGAGAAGCAGAAGGACACTGCTTTGATAGTCAATATTTGAACAACTCATTCCAAATTTATTATAGGTTACTATCATACAGAGAATAATAAAGATTTTTTTAATTACTTTAGCTCATAAGAATGGGCTGATAGATATTCCATCAATGTTATGATTCCCTTGGATGGAGAAATGCTAAATGCTAACCCAAACAGATTTTAAAACCATAATTACTTGGTAAACAAGGGAATCATAGCCAAATAATTATTCATGAATACAGATTAAATTCATCTAGATTTAAAATAAAATTCTTATTGAATTCTTTTATCTGTGGCAAAGCCACTGAGCCCAACACTAACAGAGTGGTATTGCTTTTTCAATATGTCTTACACAACAGCAAGCTGTGCACAGGTTTTTGCTAAAGGGTCTTCTTTCTCTGTCCAGTGTTGAAGCCAAGATAAGTTGCCCAACACTACTGTATGTTCTTCATATTAAAAGAGGAAGCTTGTTCCCTGGTGTAGCAATTCATTGGGAAGCAAAAATAAGGCAATCACTCAGGGAACATCATTACACAATTAGTTCTCACAACTTGAGACTTCCTATCATGATAGTCACCAGCAAAGAATGCCCACTCTAACAGCCGACTCTTCAAAAGATAATGGCAGGAGAGGAGATTGTCAAATTCTCAAGAGAAAACATAAACCAACCTCTCTCTTATCTCCTAGGAAAGCCAAGAAGCTCACCTAAGTAGATGCAGACTTTACCTTCTAATATTTGCACATAATTCAGTTACATGTGAAGGCTTTCTTTCTTTCTTTCTTTCTTTCTTTCTTTCTTTCTTTCTTTCTTTCTTTCTTTCTTTCTTCTTTCTTTCTTTCTTTCTTTCTCATAGCTTCAAACTGAATCTAAATATTTTTGGTAAGTCACACATTCCAAATTAAGAAAAGAAAATAAGCCATTTCTATGACTTATAAGAGGCTGAAGAACATGAGGTACTGATAAATACTTATAGTGTGATGATTTTATGTTAAAACAAAATGACTACATCTATACCGGGCTGAGTGGAGAGCTGGGAGGGGACCTAGATGGATGTTGAAGTTGAAGAATGACTTTAGTATTATCTGTGCTGTTTCAATGTGATTTACAAGAAGAATATTTAAATATCAATGTAATATAAAAATAAAGAAAATATGAAAGAATAAAGTAATATATAAAGGTAATAAAGCAAACACACAGAAAAAGAGGAGTATTTTTCCATTAGTCTAGAGCACAGTTGGCATGAGGTCTACCAGCCCAGTCTGTTGAATATAATAGGACAGAGTGGGGAGTATTCCTCAGCCTGCTTAACAGAGAGATGCATGGGGAAAACTATAAATGGGAACACTCATGCTGACCTTGTAGTTGCTAGAAGTGAGAAAAAATGTATATTATTAGTGGTGTACTGACCCATAGGATCTAACCAGGAAATGATTCACACTGTATTTATTCCACACTTTAAGTAAGCATGCATTTCAATGCCTGCTCTATTTTCATTTTTTTTGGTGGTAATTTTCAGTAAGGAAGAAGCACTGTACCTTTAAATTTTAAATATAAAAAATGACACTGATTAACCTTTAAAATGATGCCATTTAATCAAAGCAAGTAGATCTTTAATGGGTTTTAAATGGACTAATAAATCACAAGATTTGTTTTCATCATGGAAATAAACAAAATATTTTTTGGGGGGGAATCCCATTACACCTGTCAGAGTATCTGTGTGTGAGGTGACAGGGGCCACACATGGCTATTCTCCACATCACTATGATTTGGAAGGTGACAACTTTGCCTTTGTTGCAGTGAATTTGTTATTTGTTACCTATGTGCTCACAGGCAAGACTGGAAGAGACTATGACAGTATGTTTTCAGAAACTCTGATAAATTATGAGTCCTGGACTAAGAAATGTAGTTGAGCATCATGTTGAAGAAAATTAACTATTCACTCTATAAGAAGGTCATCCTAGAACCTAACTACGGTTTACTCTCTCCACTCATTCCCCTGCCATCACTAATCCTCCTTAGGCAGAAATGAAGAACAAGCAATCAGCAATCTCAGAAAGGGCAGACTAGACTTCCTGTGTTCAGGGTCAGTATTTGGGCAAGTAACCCATTCATTTGCCTCCTGATGCCTTCCCCTTGTTCCCCATGGGTGGGCAGGTCTGTCTCCGCCCTACAGTATATCCTCTACTTGGCTTAGAATTATTTGTGCAAACTAGTTGAGTGAATACACTGGATAAAAAGGTACAGCTTGGTAAAGTAAACTAGTAGTGCTTTCTGTTTGACCCATGTACAAACTTAAGTAGAGGACACAATCCATTCAGAATAAGCCAATTCAACTCTAAGTAGCCACCACAGGATTGGCTTAGGACGATGCCAGGGTAGGGCTACAAGCTGGAAGAAGGAGACGGGAATGGAGAAAAGATACACCTACAGAAGGGGATAAAGAATATCTGGCAGAATACAGAAATGAAAGAGCTCTACCTACAGTTCTTCATGTTAGCCATCATTTTTAAGCACTTACAATGTCCTAGATACAAAACTGGTAATTTGTTTTTAAAATGTTTTTATTGACTTTCTCAGAGAGGAAGGGAGAAGAGAGAAACATCAATGAGACAGAATCATGGATTGGCTGTCTCCAGCACGCCCCCTACTGGGGACCAAGTTCACAACCCAGGCACGTGCCCTGATCAGGAATTGAATCATTAGCTCCTGGTTCAGAGATTGATGCTCAACCACTGATCCACACCAGTTGGACTAAACTGAAAATTTTAGAGGCATTATCTCATTGAATCCATATAACTCAATAAGGTTTGGATAATTAGTATTGCAGTTTCAAAGGTAAGAAAACTAAAGAACAGAAAGATGATAAAACTTGCCCAGGGTTACACAGTTGGTAAGACAGAATCTCTATTCAGAATATTGCTGTAGTGGAGTATTCCCCAGGTCAACTCTTCCCCACGAATCAAGCTTTTCCATATTATGTTTCTCTTCAGTCTGGAAATGTGTGCTGACTCTTTTCCTCATAGAAGGCAGCTTTACACCCCTGCTGTTGAGGACATGGCACCCAGGAACATTCTTTAATTCATCCCCTCCCCACTTCAGTCTCTAAACCTGCACAAATCTGACCCCTCCAAACCCACTCCTTGGCCCCTGTACTTTCTCCAAACACCACCTCTTTGTGCTGGAATAGTTGTCTGCATTTGGTTTTGCCCATCTCCTCTCTTACCTCCAGATTAGACCTCAGCCCTACCTTGCCAGGGACTGACTCTGCTGACATCACCAATATTCCACTAGTGGACAAGTCAGATGGACAGTTTTCAGCATGCACCTTGTCATGACCTGAGAGGCTTCTGGCTCAAATGACCACTAATTGAAACGCTTGCTACCCACTTGCCTGCTCTCCATTCCTTAGCAGACACCAATGGCTTTTCCTTTAAAGGTGTCTGGTGGCAATGAATTTTATTTTTGGCCTTTCTTTTCTGCTTCCTCTGCGTGTTCACAGCCTCTTGGGAGATTAACACGTTAAGAGCCCAGTCAGTCACCAATAACTGACATTGTACTTTCCATCCAGAAGACAAAACAGGCTGGGCGCTTAACATGTTAAACACCATTGTGTATACTGATGAGTCCTTTACCAATAGAACAAATCCATAGTCCTCAATCAGAAACCAGAATTGTAGATCCATCTGGGTATTTGACAAATTAACCTCATGGGTGCATGCCAAAGCCAGACTCAACATACTCAAAACTGAGCTCACAGTGTCCAATCACAAAGTCACTTTTCATCTGCATTCCATTTATAGAAGCCAAAATTATGAAAGTCATACCTGACACCTCAATCAGAATGACAGCTTTTTATTCCTCCTAAATAGTTTCTCAGTCTACTAAATGCTCTCTACTAAATCATCTTCCTTTTTCACCATTTAGCTCTTGCCACTTTTTCCTGGGGCTAACAAGAAGGCATAGGTTCTCTGACTCCAGTCCTATTCCTGCCCCTTTTAATCAGATCTGTCCTTTGAATAGTATTTCTGAAACAAAAATCAGATCATGCTTTCCATCTGCAAAAACCTTTCCCTTGCCTCCACTGCCAATTTTCTTAGCCAGGCTTGCTGGGATTTGGCCATGATCTTTCTCTTCAGTCCCATCTTGTACCACATGCATAATTATTTCATATCTCTGGCACAACCAAATGTCCTGAGCATGCTTTACTTTTTCACATCTCTGATATTTGCATACTCAGTTATTTTTCCCACTTTAAATGGCTTTTATTTTTGTCAGAAAAACACACATTTTCTCTTCAATATCTCATACAGACAAGAATTACATTCTTCTTAAGTGCAGTGCATCTATGCAATGGAATATTACTCAGCCATTAAAAAAAAAGAACGAAATCTTGCCATTTGTGACAATACGGATGGACCCAGAGAGTATTGTGCCGAAGGAAATAAGTCAGACAAAGAAAGACAAATACTATATTATTTCACTTATATGTAGACCCTAAAAAATAAAATAAATGAACAAAAGACACTGAAATAAATTCAAAGAAACAGAGAACAAACTGATGATCATCAGATGGGATGGAGGATGGATGGAAAAGATGAAAGGGATTGAGAAGTACACATTGCTAGTGATTAAAAAGTCATGAAGATGTAAAGTACTCATAGGGAATGTGGTCAATAACATTGTCATCACTGTGTGTGTTGCCAGATGGGGACTAGACTTATCGGATGATCACTTGGTACGTATATAAATGTCTAATCACTATGTTGTACACCTAAAACTAATATAATATTGTGTGTCAACTATAATTTAAAAAGCAATTTAAAAATAATTACATTCCTCTTGAAACAGTTTTTGATCTTTCCCCAGAAACAGACACTCCCTCCCTTGAATGCACAAACAAATTGCATCAAGTTTCCAGCACTGCATTCTATACTACACTGTAATTATGTTCTTGCCTAAGTCTTTCTATCTTGCTAGACTCTTAAAATCAAAAGCTACCTTTGAAATCATTGTGATAGTTCCAGTAGCCAGCACAGGGCTTAATAAATAAAGATACTCCCCACAGTTAGATACTTAGTAAATAAATGATTGTTCAACTCAGTTGGACAGTTGATGGACAAGGACCTAAGGGTTTAAACTCAAGCAAGCAAACAAGCAACCACAACTATTTTGAAAATAATCAGTATGCCTTAGAAGTAAGAATGAGATTTATTTTTATATCAATTAATTGGAAGTCACAAATGTATAGTCCAGAGCCTCTGCTGTTACTGGCCAACTGTATGAGCTTGGATAAAAGTTAATCTCTGCCATGTCTAAGCATTCTGCCTACAAAGTGAGGTGAACAGTATAATCTCTAAAATCCTCTGTGTACCTATTTTGTTATATGAAGTCACTACCGACCACATAGGGCAGACATTCAAAGAAAGAGGACTAAACGGATCTAACCCCACACCCCAAATCCTATTTGTTATAAATAACCAGAGATGTATGTTGAGTCAGAAGACAACAAATTATTTCCAACCATCTTCCCCAAAGTACATATATAATTGAATCTTTTCATACTTAGCTCTGAAAAATCCCCACAGAAACTCTTGAAAAACATCATTTGGCCTGGAAATGTATGTCTTCTGCATCAAAGGCGTCTATCTATTAGTTTTCTTACACTCAAATCAAGTCCACACTCTTATTATCATTTGCAGTTCTAAGTTTCCCCCCCCAAAATATCAAATTTGTCTTTGATTCCACAGATCCTGAATATTTATATGCCTTTCAAGTCGGGGTAGTTTATTGTGGAAGGAACATAGCTCAGTCACACTTATTAAATATTAACTATTTTGCTGAAAAAGCAGATACAGGTACACAGCTGTGTGATCACAGCCTCCAGAGATGCAAACATGATGCTTTCCCCTCCTGTTTGGTTGCAGATGAGGAAAAAAATTGTGGTGAAAGAAAACTTGCCTAAGTGACATGGTGAGCAGCAAGGTAGTGGTAAAATGAAATGTGTCTGAAGTTGCATGTTACATCCAAAGAAACACCACCTATAATTCAGGGTAATTAATGTTAATGTCAAAAATATTAAAGAATGTAATAATGATTTGTGTCTTTATGTAATGGGCTACCCTTTCTTTGATCTTTTATTCCCTTTGATCAATGAAATGGATGGGCAATAAATTTCAAATCAATAAGAAGGAATTCACCTTCTCCCAGCATAGGAGTCAGCCTGTGGGAATACGTACCAGATGAGGTCAGGCTGATGTTAAAAAAGGGATTCCATAATTTAATTACCATTAATAATACTGGTGGGGCTGCAAGCTCCTGGGCAGATGAAAATAATCCAGTCATCCTTCTGGCTTCAGACCAATCACCTTCTGGGTCACAAAGTCACTGCTGGCCAGCACCTGGCAAGGGTCACTTGGGCACTTTTAGAAGGGATGGGAGATGGGTGGAATTTACTTCCATTTCCGTGGAGAACAAGGTCAGCTAAAGACCTTTAAAAAGCTCTAAAACCTGAAAATATTATGGCACTGCCTCCTTAATTAAAAAAAGAAAAAAAATTAAAGCATGAAACATATAATTTCATACATGTGCTGAAATTTAAATGGTTTTTTTTCCCAGATTCCTGAGGTTGCAAAGATCAAGTCTTTTCCTTTTTCTTTTTCTTAAGCAGAATTGTTTCAAAACATTTCCAAGTCCCTGCTTTCCTAGGACCTTGAGAACTTTCGTAGTTTGACAATTAGGTCATTGGCTACTTGTGGACAAAGGGAAGATGAATTTTGATCAAAGGCAAGGAAATCAGCATACACTTGGTTCTTTCACTCAGGTCTAAGGTAACAGAACCTATTACAGGAACTCTGCTTCCCTGTGCACTGGTGCTGGCTGTGCATTTTTGAGACCTTTAGTTAGGCTGGTTGCATAAATTATGGCCCATTTGGGGTATCTTCTCTACCATAGGTATTCTTTTAGATATCTCTTATGTGTTAGTTCCAGACCTCTGGTGATATCTGTATCTTCACTGATAATAAGGATTGGTGCCAGACAAATATTGAATATGCTCAGGGAATGCTCTTAATAAAGACTGTGTTGTCACAACTCCAAAGCCCATCATTAAGGAGATGCACAGTTTACATGGTTCATCAGCTACATGTGTGTGGCTCCTTGTTTACTGTGTTCTGCTTTTCTTTCACCAAATGCCTGATGTGTCATGGAAGATAAATGCATCTCATTGATATTTAATAACCTAATGGTTCCTAAAAAACTGACCACCACATTGCTAGATCATTCTACCTTCAGCTCTCAATAGCAGGAAATCATGATTCTCTTAACAGACTTGTAATCTACAGGCAACATTTACATTCATGGAACTGCTATGGTTGGCTCTGGTTGGCTTTGATGTGAGAAATCCAGGAGGATCTATCATTTATTTCAAAGATTCATTAGAGTTAAATGTACTTATGGCCTTTAAACTACAGTAATGCCAGACTGTCAGTGGTGGAGATATTATTCATATAATTTTTAGCATTTATTAAAATACATTGTATAGAAATCTATTTTTCTCTTTGCATGGTAGTTCAATTAGTCCTCTACAAGAAAAAATAATTATTGAAATAAAACAAATTTCCAGAACAAGATTAATCCAGGAGGACTAATTGGTATAGATAGATATTAAGGTCTCAAATACACTTAGGTGTTAACTAGTGTTCCTTCTCACAAAAACCCTGGCATCTTGCCTCTGTTCTACCAACTCATTTTTTGGCTTCTGTGTTCCTGACCCTAATACCACACGTTGATTGTTGTTTACTATTTCAGTTCAGTGTGTAGACGAAGAGACCATCTATCTGACCTGAGGATTTCATCTTTGGGCCACCTATCAGCCCACTTCTAACTTATCGAAATTATTAACCTCAACTTCAGAATGTATGCCCAGGCTTATCTCTTTCAAGAACCATTCATGTTTTCCAGTAGTGACAGGGGAAAGATCTGGGATGATAACATAAATTCCGGATGGTCAGCATTTAAAGCTGTAAGACTGCTTTAGATCATCAAAGTAGCGAGTTCAAGAAGAAAGAACAGGGCAGAAGGAGTTCAAGTCCATGAGCATGGACAGCTCGTGGAAAGTTCTGCTATAAAGCAGATAGATGGGGTGCCAGCTGGATCGGAGTGCACGATGAAGAAAGATGTGTTTTGTTTTAATATCGTGAAAATAGCAGCATGTTTTCATGTTTGAAAATACTTATGGATGAATGAATGAATCCTATAAGCCCGATTTCTGCTGCCAGAGAGAAGGCTGTGTTTTGTGCAGACAGATGAACTCCTGTTGTAAATAGCAGAAGCAGAAGATTATTAGAGTCTCACACTGGGAACTAAATCCCCAAAGCAATGCAGGATGCCACCGTGCCTTCAAACATGATTCCCCTCAGCATGTGTGTCGGTGAAGCATTCGCTGAGGAGGTGAGCGTTGGTTTCTTCTTTCTTTTATGGTAATTTACATGGCAAATTCTTTTCAGACCTTTAGATATTCTGAATGCAGATATGCTTACAACTGTGGAGAAATAAGTCTTTCAAGTGAAACCAATGCCACTACTGGTGTAAGGCTTCTCAGGTCACAGGTACACAGATGTTTTTGGTAGCCTCAGCCTTATGTTTTATTAATTAACAATGCATTTACTTTCTGCTTTGTTTCCAATTGTTACCACAATCAGAAAGCAAGACAAAAGCCAGCAACACAACTGAGTAAGGCAGTTTCCATACTAGTCTTGATTGTACCAATATTACCGCCAGGGCTATTTCTGTGACCACAGGTGTCTAACCTAAAAATTATAGTGATAACGGCAGAGCAATGGTGATCTGAGATTCCTAGCCAGTGCCTCTTTGAGGACCTCCTGTAAATACCTGAAATTTGAGCGCTAAGGAATCCAAGGTGTGAAATCCAATATTCTCCCCAGAACAGGGGTCAGTCCATCATCTAGAGATAGCAGCTAACTCTCACAGAAATACCCACTTATAGTATTTTAATACAGCTATGGTCATTTTAAGTTGTACATCAGGTTGGTATATAATATCTCTCTCTAGAATGATCCTAGCTTTATTCAATTAAAACACGCAGAATCACTGTCCTTTGCCTATGGGATGTGAAGATAGGTACCAAGTTAGCTTCACATCTTTTGTTTTCACATGCTCAGTACTTCCCTTACACCTGTACCCATTCTTCATATGGCAAGGATCTCAGGCCCTTTATCACCCTGTCACTTTCTCTTTCTACATTTCTTTCTTTTTTTAATGTATTGACTTTCTACAGAGAGGAGTGAAGAGTGATAGTTAGAAACATCAATGAGAGAGAAACATGGATCAGCTGCCTCCTATACATCCTCTACTGGGGATGTGTGCACAACCAAGGTACATGCCCTTGACCGGAAATCGAACGTAGGATCCTTAAGTCCTCGGGCCAATGCTCTATCCACTGAGCCAAACCAGTTTTGGCAATGTTTACATTTCTTACTGAATGTATCTGCAGCCAGATATGGGCTTCAATTCCACAGAGCAAAGAGACAAAAAGTAGATGTCAAATAAAGGCTGAGTGTAAGGACTCCGAGGGGATTCTGGGTGGTTTCACTAAAAGAAAATCTCATCACTTAGTTTATATTCTCAGTTATCTCTAAAAGCAATATGGTACGGGTTAGGTCAGAAGAGTAGAACTATACAAGGTGTAGATGGAAAAAAACAAAACAACAAAAAAAATTAGTTGTGACCACCACCTCACTTAAGCCCAGTCCTCTGTTTGTGGCTTTTCTTTTTCAATTAAGGCTATTCTGGCTCAACCCCATGACACTTCTAATCTTTCTCAGAAAATAAAAGTCCTTAAGATAAAAATATAAGTGACTTATAGTTTACAAAAATGCTCTTCCTCAATGATTAAACTGCCCAGTCCATGATCCTACTTAAAACATGCAAGGTCATTGAAAGTTAAATAATTACCTCTCTCCAACCTCAGGGAACCTGGGTCAAAGAGACTCTTAAGGTCTGAGGAGAAAGCCCTCAATGCCCCTTCTCAAGAACCTGCAACTCTCTTTAAGCCTCATCCTCCATTTCCAGGTCCCCTGTCAGCCCCTTCAGCCTCTTTGATAGGAGGCTTGGTGGTGGGTTATGGGAGCAAAAAACAAACAAATAACAACAAAAAAACACACACATTTCTCAGACATCTCTCCTGCAAGTTTGGCTTGGTTGGGCTGGGATGCTATATTAGAGCCACACATGGAAAGGGAACAGAGTCCCCCTGTAACTTCCTGCAATGGTTACAAATGGAAAGTAAGTAGCCTTGAGCCACAACAAGATTTATGATTTTAAAATATATTTGAACAAGTGTGGAAATGAACATCTTAAAAACAGGAAGCTTCCGATCATAGAACCTACGAAACAGTAGGCATGCTTTCAAATGATTTAAAGGACCTGAGATCAGTCAAGAACGTTTTCTCCTGAAATGATCACCTAAGCGCCTCAATAAATCTAATGACCCTAACACAGCATGAAACTCCCAGAGCCAGGGTGTGGAGTGTTGCTTTCTACAGAGAGGAAAAGAGCAAATTCTGAAGTGATTAGCTAAAATCTCCTTCCATTTCCAATTCAAAATGTCCCTACAAGACCTGAACACTGAACAAAGTAATACCTCTCTATATTGATTCATTATACACCTAAGTTTTTAAATAGAAACTAAGGATTCATGAAATTTGGTTTCAAAACCAATTTTAGATCCAGAAAGAGATATTTTATTAAAAATGGGATTAAGGCCCTGGCTGGGTAGCTCAATTAGTTAAAGCATCACCCCAATGTGCCAAGGTTGCCGGTTCAATCACCAATTAGGGCATATACAAGGATCAACCAGCAAATGCATGAATAAGTGCAACAACAAATCAATGTCTCTCCTTCTCTCTCACAAAAGCAATAAATGAAAAAAACTTGATGGGATTAAGGTTTCCAAAGCAAAATGGAATTTAAATGGCAAAGCATAATCAGTGTGGGAGGGTCTGCCAGTTCTCACTGAACATCTTCATTAATGGTTTAGCCAGAGAAATAAACAGCAGCATAATTAAACCTACAGGTAATATTAAATCGGTATGCATGGCAAAAACTGGTGAGTGATAATAAGAAAGCATTGGAGGGTTAACAACAGAGGAACAAATTAAAAAGAATTTGAGAAAGTGCATATACTTAACAGGGCAAGGCCCTCAAAAAACAGAACAGCTAAAAGCAAATTCAACTGATTATGCAGACAATTAAATGACTCCAAGATTCAGTGCCTCAGGAAAATAATCACCAACATCATTTGGCCTTCCCACTCAGAGATATGAAATAATAATAGGCAGGGGGAGGAAATTATATGAAAAGATAGCTCAATTCTGGGGGGAAAATTGTGTATGTCTAAGTGGAATGTCAGAATTCAAAACAAGGATATTTTATTGATATAATTTGAGAACCTGTGATAGAACTTAAAGAAGAAATTAATATTACATATTGAAATGTGATAATGGCTTTATTGGTCTACATGATAGGAGAATTGAGATTTTGGAGGATATAATTTATTTATAAGTAAATTATCTCGGAAATGCTTAACAATAATTGAAAGCAATGCAAGCAAGTCTCAGCAAAAATGAAACATGGCCTGATGATAACTGATCCCCACCTACCTGTTGAGCTTCATCCCTTTCCCACCTCATGGATGTAGTCCTCAAGACAAGCCTTCAAGCTTAGTCCTATCTGAGGCGCTTGAACTTGGTCTTTCCTGGACCTAAAACACGCTTCCTTCCAGACTTCCCCTGGCTGGTGCCAGGTCAGAAATCACTCCTCAGACCATCAAACTGAAAGCTGACCTTCTTAAAAGTAAGTAAGTTTCTCCTTTTTGCCCCGTTTAATTTTCTTTGAAGGATTTACCACCATCTAAAACTCTCCTAGACTAGATTCCTCATTTGTTTACTTGGCTGTTTTCTGTCTCTCCATTCCTTCCCCTTGAATAGTAGCTCTGTGAAGGCAAGCTCCTTACCTCCTTTACTACTCTGTCCTCATAGCTCCTGGTATTTGTCAACCCATCCATATGCAATCCCTGAATGAATGAATATATATATCCCAGCAGATAGGAGATTGTTAAAAAAAAAAAAAAAAAAAAAAAAAGGAGAATATAGATGTAACAGAAAATGTCAAAAAGCAAAGAATCTGAATTTAGATTAAAGTTTCAAATAAGCAGACACATTAACACAAATTCTTCAGGGTGGTTAAACCTGCCAACTCCGTAATTGCATTTTTGGTCATATTAGGCCTTAAAAATAATGACATTTCGAAGATCACTCATCCAATAGCATCAAACCAATGCTTATATTTACTCATGAAAATTCATATGAAGTTAACTACCATTTGGTTCCTTCCAGTTTTCTTTTTCCCCCACATACAGTGGAAATAATGTGTGCAACCTAATGAAGTATGCTGCAATTAAAGAACCACTATGCATACTAATATCTCTGTGCATGTATGTTTCAAATAGAAGTAGAGTTTGTGATGACATATCAGGAATGGAAAGAATGAAACACAACATTAAATTGCTGTTGGATTTCAAATTGCAGGTGGGTACCTGAATACAAAGTCTGTCTATGAAAAACTGGTGGTTGAATGTGCTCCCACTCGTCCTGAAACCTTATAATATCTATATGTACACGAAGGTATGCTATATACTCATAAGGAAATATAACTTGGCCCGCTAGCCAAGAGATATAAAAACAACTTCACTTATAACAGAAATTCACCATCACAAATGTCTTTAACCTACTTCAGAAGAATATTTTTCTTTTTGAGAAGAAATGCTAGGGGCCTGAGAAGAAAGAACTAACTCCCACTGCAGCTAAGGATCCCTGTGACCTAAGATGTGACTAGAGTCCTCTACCTCAAATCAAGTGAAATGGAGTAAATAGCCAACCCACAGCTCTCAAACTCACAGAGACTCTAAAATTATACCACAGTTAGAGAATCTCTTTGAGCAACTCCTGAAGGAAAAGAATATTTCAAACTCATTTTTCTAAAAATAATTTCACAGGTATACCTGCCTCTCTTTATGATATTTTTTTTTCTTTTTTACTCCAGAGGAAGGAGGTCAAGGATGGGATATAAATTCAGGAGAATCCAATTAACCAATATCACCCCGATAAAGTCAATAATAACAACTGTGAAATTGACAGTTACTATAAAATCAACTAAAACTAACATATCTAAGTAAAATGAACTCTGACAGAATGAGCTAGTTTTTGCTGCTGAATCTTGAAACTTGCATTAGACAGCAAGTTGTTCTCAGATTTTGGGGGGAGTAAAAAGCCACATAGAAAAATATAATGTGATTTTCCTATTTCCTGATGTAGTTAAGAATTACTCTAGGTTTTTTCCATAGAGTTCAGAGCAGGTTTCTCTCACTTTCCTGTACCACCCATCCTTACGCAAGATGTATGACTCTCCCACCCATACCATCTAAATCCAAAATAATAAGGGACTACTTTTAGACAAAGACAAATATCTATTTTCATGATTATATTGGTTAAGGTACAGTCAGAAAGATATGCACATTGATTTAGTGAATACATATGAAAAATAGTTTATCCAAATTATTTTTCTCTTGTTTCTTTAAGTGGGAAAATTATTTAAAAAATTATAGGTCTTACAATATAAGAATTCAATACTGCAGTATCATTTATCATGTCTAAAGAATCTGAACTCCATACCATACCTCCCCAAAATTTTAATTGGGTTATAAATGTTAAATGACAGGTGTTTGCAGTGTGTCTACTTGTATTTGCTAAGAACAAAAAATGCTCACCCTAATGAGTATTAATGCTACCCAAAATAACATGGTTTAATTGCTTATATTCATATGCTTACCTTCTTTTAAATAATACAATTTTTAAAAGTTTCATTGTAATCTCTTTTCAGTATTAGGAATAAAAAGGTCCATAATATATCTTCATATAAAAGACAAGAAGAGAAACTATAAAAATCACTGTAAAGTCAATTGAAACTGACTAGCTGGCTTTCACTTTTTAAACTGCATCTCTAACAACAACAAGCCACAATCAAGACAAATTGAAAACAAGTATTTCAAAGGCAATCTTCAGTGTTAAAGACAAAAATGAGCTTGTCGTAATTAACTTCATAACTAAGGAAGAAAAACATAAGCACTAGCACGATATCCAAACCCAAAGCTTGAAAGATAAAGTTCAAGGGCATGAAGACTGAACTTGGGCCAAACTGCTGCATTCTATTCACCCCATCCCATAAATCAAGTAGAAGGAGCTGCACATCTGCAATGTTGTATATTAGTTTGGTTTTATTGTATTGAGTGCATTAGTTCATAAAGTGAAATTTCTCCACCAAAAAAACAATAGCAAGAATAAAGAGATGTGAATTATATCAATATATGGACTCCCCATCACAATATACTATAAACTATTGACTTTAAGTTTATTGCTCTCCTTGCAGATATTACTAACCTACATTCTACTCTTGATCTAACATTTGTCAGAAAATTATTCCAACAAGCCTCAGTACTTTCTACATTTAACTTCTATCTCTTAGCTGAAGTTTCCCATTGCATTGCCTCTATAAACCTGCTTGGTATTTACTACTTCTGATAATTATACAACCATTTTTGGCTGAAAAATAAAGTAATTCAGGTGAGACTATTTATTATCTGTAGGGTCCCTGTATTTGCCACAAAGAAACTTCATATACATATATACTAGTACATATACACATATATACATATATATATATATATATATATGATGGTAGGATATAAAGGTGACAAAATCCTTTAGTTGAGTTAGAAATAAAGTATGTAAATAGCTCTGTAATACCCCACAATTTGCACAAATGTCAAATGCAAAAAAGAAAAACAAGAATATAGGAACCGCAGGTTCAGTGTGGATGGAATTTACCACCCTCGGGGGAGGTGAGAAGAGGGGGAGAGAGGGAGAGGAATCCAATTCAACTTTTCATTGCAGGACTCATATACATACATATCAGAATAGTTCTCTTGGCCAAGAATTTATTAAAAATCCTCACCGGGTATGTGTATAAACAATTTGAGGACTCATACACTACAATATTCATAGCTGTGTTCAAGAAGTGACCTTCTGAAGCTGACTTTATTAGAGCTATAAAAAGTGCTAGCCAATAAAACACAAGGGCATTTAGCTGATTTCCAAGATTTCACTTTCTAGGCTTCTCATCCCGCTCAAAAAAGCCCTCCCCTTAATGATCAGAGCTGTTTTGTGATTTGTGCTTGCCAATACAAAACCCAAAAGCAAAGACAGCAAAATATATAGCTATCCCACTGAATCCTATGGCCAGGCTTGAACATTATGCCAGTGGGTGTCTCTATTGTGGCTTATTTCTCGTTTGGTTACATGCATAGAGTATTTTGGTGGCTTCATTATCGAGTATGTGTTCTACAAAAGCTCACAGATTTCTTGAAATTAGCTATACCCAAATCTTACAATATTCCCAGACTGTGAGTAAAATGGCACTTATTCACTTAAAATTAATGTCCTTTTCTTGATTCTCTGTGGAATTCTGACAAAACATTGAAGGTAATGTTCACACACCTGCATGTTTTAATCCAATGATTATGGCTATCTATCTTCCAACCATGGCAAAGCCAGGTTAGAAAACGCCTGCTGCTCACAGCCTGAACCTATAAAATGAACCTGCATGCAGGTCATTTCAGCAGGAAGAAGAACTGAACAATGGGCAAGGCTGTTAAAGAATTCAAAATGTACAATGAAATGAAAGGAGGGGAAAAAAACCTTTCCAGACCTGGGGGGGGGCATTAATTTATATATATATATATATATATATAAAGTGTATTTCAGAGAGGAAGGGAGAGAGAGAAATTTTAAAAAATTAATGATGAGAGAGAATCATTGATCAGCTGCCTCCTGCATGTCCCACACTGGGCATTGAGCCTGCAACTCCTGGCATGTGTCCTGACCTGGAATTGAACCATGACCTCCTGGTTCATAGGTCGACCCTCAAACACTAAGCCATACCAGCCAGGTCCACTTATTTGACTCTTGATAAAAGTTGAATTATATACTATATAAAAGGTTGTAGTATTCCAAAATCAACTATTGACCCAAGCACTCAAATTACAGCAAGTTTACAGACATAAATAATTTTGGGTGGGAATTTAGCATTACCCTTCTCCCCCCCCGCCCCCCCCAAAAAGTGAAGAAGTCTAGATTTCTTTTTAATCTTCTATTCAATAAATGAAACTTCTAACATCAAAATTCCCTTAACCTTTGGCTCAAATGAAAGCTAGCCTAAATTAGATATTAAACTGAAAAACAAACACTCTGGTACTTTTGATAAATGTTTACATGAGTAGATATCTTGGGTCGTGGATGGAATAACTATTCCTTAGGATGAGCCTCTTAGAATATTTTGCCCTTTTCTGGGTCTCATACTTCCTACAACTGAAGTGAACTTTTTATGAGTTTCTTAGTGACTTTATGTGGACTGACTCCTCAGAAAATCAGGATCCCTTTTATTTATTTATTTATTTATTTAAATATATTTTATTGAGTTTTTACAGAAAGGAAGAAAGAGAGATAGAGAGCTAGAAACGTCGATGAGAGAAAAACATCCACCAGTTGCCTCTTGCACACCCCCTACCGGGAATGTGCCCACAACCAATGTACATGCCCTTGACCGGAATGGAACCTGGGACCTTTCAGTCGCAGACTGACGCTCTACCACTGAGCCAAACTGGTTTTGGCTAGATCCCTTTTAAAAACTACATGTTCCCAGGTCCCATTCAATGATCAAAATTGCCCAAGGTGATGCTAAGAAAGCTCCTTGAGCACAGTCTGGATATGGTTAGCCGCTCTAACACTCAATAATATCCCAAGGGCCAGCAAGAAGCCACGTCCTGTGCCACAGGAATGAGGGGGTGAGGAATGGTAAAGAGTGTCTGGCTGACACCGGCACAATTTAAAGGAGGAGAGGGCTGCCACTTCTTTGAACAAAAACTGTCCTTCCCCTTCCCTCTCAGGATGCTCCCACCCCCTACTGGTACTATCCAGAATGTATCACTTCCCTGCCTTGTTCTTGTTTCCATAGAGACTGAAGTCAGAAGTGGCAAAGATGCAGACACAGAGCTGGATCCTAAAAGTAGGGAGGGAAGGAGAAAGGTCAGAAGAAAGTCCAGTAAATGAATGGTAAGAGGAAAACCAAATCCTGGTAGGGCAGAGAGCACAAGCACACTGTCTATAGGGGCTAGGCAAGTAATAAAAATGAAGCTGGTAAATATGAAGGAAAGAAAGCATTGGCCATAGTGGGAGATAGGAACCTGTGACCCATCTCAGAGCATCATCAGCTACTTGCAACTATAAGGGGCTGAATCAGGGCTGCCATTTCACCAGTTTTTTGTTTGTTTGTTTGTTTGGTTGGTTGGTTTTTAGTGTGTATGTGTGTGTGTGTGTGTGTGTGTGTGTGTGTGTGTGTTTCCCAACAAGAGCCAAAAATCTAGATTTTATTTTATTTGCAATTCCTAACATTTAAATCTAGATTTTATTTTATTTGCAATTCCTAATATTTAAGTGTTTATAACTAATTAAAATAAAAATATAAAACCCCACCAATCAAACTGGCCTCCATCTTTCATCTACTACCCCAGGAGCTATGTGAATTGTGAGATGACCATGAAGAAGGAAGGAGCCCAGTGGGGGAGTGGAGGGAATGGGGAGAAATGATGTAGAACAAGTGAAAATTGAATAGAGGGCTAGCAAATTGTTAAAGAATGGCTGGGGTGTTTGGCTGACCTTGAGCCATCACAGATTTTTGTTTGATTTTAAAAATCACTGCCTGTTTTTGCCCAAATCAGAGAGATCCCGACAGCTGTTGCTAAGTCTGCCATGGTAAGGATTCCAATCACTAGCTACAGGGCTGCTCACAGCAATGAGTGACCAGGTTTTAACTAGCAAGGGCCCAGCCAGGACCCTAACCAGCATCCACTTGACTTTCCTCATAAGTGGAAGCTGTTATATGAACTGAATAAAATGATTCATTTTTGCCCCTACTAGAAGATGCTTGTAAAAATAATAAAGTTGCATTCATTGAGGACTGAGTTCTGAGTGTGTAAGCATTGTGAGAATAATAAAACACCTAGACTACAGTATCTGGCACATGGCACTGGATAAAAGTCAGCTATGGTGAACATCTTAGTTAGCCCAGACAACAACCTCTTGGGGCAGTTATTAATGTATCCTGATTTTAGCGAGCTTGCTAAGTGATACCATGGAGCTGAGTTTGGGATCTTCTCATCACTAGTGTATCCTCCTGGTTCTGAGTGAAGAGTCTGGAGAGAAAGGGCAGCCCTCCAGCACAGTAGAGATGGTGGGTGACTCTCCTGTCCACCCGGCAAAAAGTTTCAGATACACAAAAGCATCGATTTTACTGACTCATTGGAGCACATAGAGGTGGTTTAAGTGCTCCAGTTGTTCTTTATTCTGTTTTAAGAAGAAAAGGATGTACTTGCTCTATTTATGACCTTGATAATTTATAAAGGTCAAGGATCTGAACTATCAGGGAAGAAGAACACACTTTGGTTACAGTGTAAATATCCAGCTCATATAAACCACTCAAACAAATGACTTGGCTGGCTTGGATGAGAAGCATAAAATAAGCCATAACTCGGCTCAACCAATCAAATTAGACTGCTGAGTTATAATTTTTGATGTTCAGCTATTAAGAAATTTAAGTAATTTTTTTTCCAAAGCTTCAATGATAACACTGAGAAGCCCAATGAAAGGCAGAGATTCAAAGAATTTTAGACCTGAAAGGTCTTTATAAATAATTTTACATAACTCTACCCTCTGATATGTTAAGAAATTTAGGTCTAGAATGAATGAGAATACAAACTGTAAATCACACCACCTCATTAGGGCAGGACTTTGACAGCTGGGTAGATGTTATTGACCATCTCATAGATGAACCAAGGCAGAGTCCTAGTGGACCCACTAAGTTTAATTTCATTTTCTAAGAAAAAAACACATATGAAAAAATACATGAAAGAAAATAACTATTTCTTCTCCATATTCACTTTATATAATTCTACGTATTATTTGATAGATCTAATAAAACGAGTTCTTACACATTTATAAGAAAAATGCAAACGTCTCCCTATAACTGGCAAAACATTTAGAAAAGAAATAGTAAAGATATTTGAATCAACAGGATACATTTATTCACTTAGATTGGCAAAGAGTAAATTTATGATAAAATGTATTATTGGTGAAGACATCACAAAATATACTATTTCTGTGGAGATAATTTTTATAATATATATCAAAATATTTAATGTGTATGTATAACCTTAGGTTGACTCATTCTAATTCTAGGGATTCATTTTAAGAAAACAATTAAAGAGGTGTCTAAAACTATATGAGTAAGGATGCTTATTTTAATGTGTCTAATAAAAAATTAGAAACAATTTAAATGTTATATTAGTAAAATGAATAGTATATTTATTTTATGACATTCTTATAACACCATAATAAATTATACTGTTCTATATTCATGGCCAAAATGGTAAGTTTCAATAAACAAAAGGGCAAAAAACTGATTAAAATGTAAATATATGATATTATTTAGGTTAAATTTTACAAGCCATGAATACAGAGATATCTGGGTCAATGTGCAACAAATTATTAACATAAGTAATTTTGGGATGTAATATTTTAGATTACATTTATATTCTTCTTTATATGTTTTGAATAATTTAAATAAAATTTATATGACTATGTATTATAATCAGAAATAAACCCAATAAAATATTTTAGCTTGAATTTTTTCTGAAGTAAAAGTACTTTTTTCTTAGGGAAAAAAGCACAAGATTATCTATACCAACAGGATTAGTTTTTCTAAATATATTTTAATATCATTTTTTTAAAAGCCAGCAGAATTATCTTTATGAACCAAATGTAATTGCATCTAAAGTAAGTCCTAACAAATAAGCATCTCCAGGGCTTTACTGAGAGGACACTTGATGTAAAATAGAGACATTTTCACTTCCTAGCTTGGTGAACTGGGCCCCGCCAGTGAGCACTCTCTAGACATCCCTTTCTAAAGCATTAAATGAGAAGCTGGAGCATGGTGACCCCTGAAGGTATTTATACAGCAAAAAATGTACTCCTCAAACCTGAAAATATGAAATAATACGTAGTAATTTGCATCCCCTCAAAATGTTCCCCAACCCCTATCTGAAGACAGCTCTGTATTATATAGGATAAAGTCATACTTCAAAATTTCTAAGTGGGGCTGTACAAATGTGAACATTTTCCCAGAAGTCCTTGAAGAGACCCTTAAGAACTCAACAGGATATAAACTTCTATTTCGGTGTTCTCATTCTAGTGATAAAGGTTGGCAAGGGATATCTGCTCTTTTGCTTTCTGAAGACTTTGTTAGGATCTTAGACATAATCACACCATCAAAAATGTTGACTAATCAGAAAAAAAAGCACACAAAGAAGTCCAGCAATGGGCTCTGCTTCAAGTAGCTCATTCACTATGTTGCTGCCATTCTCCAAAAATCCTCTTTAGAACTGATAAGAACATGGCTTGTGCTTTACACTTGAAGATTACATTGTGTGGGATTTCACCAAAAGTGGAAGTTTTTGCCCACCCACGTCTGTAGGTCAAAACAACACTTTTCATGATGCCCACTTTTCTTGTATCAACTATAGCATTCAAGTCCTATCTCCAAAAGTCCATAGTGAGCACTGGGAATCAGGAAAAAATGATGAGATCTCTGTGCATATAAAGACTCCGGCTGCCTTGGGAGGGACAAGAAGGGTATGGAGCTGAAGAAGGCAGATTTAACATGGAAACAGTCCAGAAATCATAAATTCATACTCTAGCTGGTAAAAATAAAATGGCTAGTATAAGAGTGATGATAAATAACAACTGACATCCAGCTTCAGAGTCAGAAAGACAAGAAGGAATAATGGATACTGCATACTTTGAGAGTACAAGTTGGCTAAAAGAAAAAGCTTCAACTCACCTCAGAGAGTCCTCCTTATGTGGAAATGGATAATGAGACCCAATACTTCTTCTTCTTTTTTTCATCCGAAGCTTCAAATTTAAGTTCTATTAAAGTCTACTCGATTTTTGTTGTTGTTGTTGTTGTTTAAATTAAGACAGAAGTGGCCTAAAACATTATGTGAATTTCAGGTGTATAACGTAATGATTTGATTCTCATACATACTGTGAAATGTCCATCACAACAAGTCTAGCTAACAGCGGTCACCATACATAGTCATATATTTTTTTCTTGTGATGAGAACTTTAAAGGTCTACTGTCTTAGCAACTTTTAGATACGCAATGCAGTGTTATTTCTACTTGATTCTTAAAGGTAAGTGAATTACGTTTCAATATTACATGGACCAACAACTGCACTCGGCAAAATAAATCAGAACTGTGGGCCAGATTTGGTCTGCAGGCCACCAGTGTTTAACCAGTGACTTGGATACAAAATATGCAATCTGATGGGAAAAGATATTCACATCAGTGTCCAAAGTGTCTTCAAATATACATATCAACTTGTTTGGTAGGGGGTTCATGGACAAGAAGACATTAGAGAAAAAAGAAGAAAATAAATGATAGAAATGAAGCACATTCAGAGAAAAGAATGATCATAACTAAGTTGTACAGACATGAAAGCCTTTGTCTTTTCATTTTTATTTTTGTAAGAAAGAGATTGAGACTAACTAGGTTGAAGGCTTGGCTGTGGGATAGGTGGAGTGTGGTATGAGGGAGAAGAAAGTCTAGCTAACTGAAAGCCTAGCAGGCACTGCAATAGAAACTTGACCTGTTCTCATATTTAATTCTCATGGTACTAAGGTATTATCCTTCTTTTATAGATGTGGAAACTAAGGCTGGTAGACATTAACTGGTCTATAATCACATATAAGCACATAGCTGGCTTTAAGTTAATTAATGTTTGACTTCAAAATTCAAGTTCTTTTATTTAATCATGCTGGAAAACAGATTAGAATTATAGTCTAAAGCTTCACTGTCCAGTATAGAAGTCACTTGCAATATATGCCTATTAAATGAGTAACTTAGCTTTCAATTTTACTTCATTTTAATTAATATATAATTAATCATTATAAACAATATTCAATTATTTGGAATTATTGGAAAGTTACTCGAAAAACTTTTAAGGCGATGATAAACAACTTACTTATCAGAATGTACTTGGTTTAACCATAAATTTTTATAAACTCCAAATATAAATCAAGTACATCTGATGAGCATTTGCCGTCAGAACTGAGATGTACTTTAAATGTAACATGCACACTATATTCTAAAGACTTGGTGTGGAAAAAAGGGAATTTAACACACTTCTTAATTTTTTTGCCTTAATTACATACTAAAATAGTGATATTTGGGACAGAATGGATTAAACAAAAAATAATATTAAAATTAAGTCTTTCTTTTTCCTTTTGAATGTGGCCACTAGAATATATATAGCTCGCATTATATTTCTTTTGGATTGCATAAATTTAGATGAGTGTTTTTCAGCACTGGCTGTATCTTGGAATCAACTTGGAGCCTTATCTAAAACATCATTGTCAGTGACAGTTTGAGGTGAAACCTAAGCACTCCTATTTTAAATAAAATGTTCCAGGGATTCTAATGTGCAGCCAGCATTGAGGTACCATGCTAAAGAGATTGCACTTCATTCATTGTGCGAACAGTGGGAAGATGCTGAAGAAATCTCAAAGAGGAAGTAAGAGGATGCTATGGGATGTTGTAGAAAGAGAACCTGGGCATCCCGGCTGAAAGGAGTGTATGCCTGGATGCCCTTCTGTGATCCAGCCCATGTATCTCTCAGCCTCCTCTAACCACTCTTCCCCCTGGACCATTAGTTTCCAGCCACAATGACTTTCTCTCAGCTCCCTTAAGTAAACAAACTAGCCCCACTTGAGGACTTGGATACTTGTGGCTTCTGCTTGCAAAGCTCATAGCACAGATCCTTACACGGATGGCTCCATTTGGTACCCATGTCTCCTGCTCCAACCTGATTCCATAATAGGAAGTAGTCTCCGCAGCACTGACTCTCAGGGCCTCTTCCTCCAGTCTCCATTTTATTGGCTTCATGATCCCTGATGCTGCCTGACAACCTCCTGTGTATTGCTTACCATAGTCTTCCCTAAGGCAGCTCCAGGACACTTGTTTCCATTGACACTCATCTATCCCCCTCACCTAGAACAGTGGCCAGCAAATATGGGGCCTCAAAAACTAGTAAAATATTTTTAAATGCACATAAAATATTTAAGAACAAGTTATAAACATGATGCTAAAATTTTCAAAAGCTTACCAAAATTTTGAGCTTTCCCCCCAAAGTCTTAAAGATAATGATTAAATTCAGAAGAAATAGATTTTTATTAATATTCACATCTAGCAAATTGCTGTTCTTAAGGCTAATTTGATTGCTTGTTCATTTATTGGTTTTGTTTTAAAAAATATTGTTAATGATTTATTCGGAGAAAGAGGAAGGAAGAGAGAAAGAGAGAAATATTGATGTGAGAGCAAAACATAAACCAGTTGCCTCCTGGACCCCCCTCCTGGGGATCTAGCTTGCAACCCAAGGCATGTGCCCTGACTAGGAATCGAACCAACAACCTTTCAGTGCATGAGATGACAAACAATGGAGCCACACCAGCCAGGGCTTGTTCATTTATTTGAATAGCCTATTACCTCAGTTTAAAATGTTGATATATTAAAGATTAAATTAAAGGTGTGTGTGTTTTTTTTTTCTTGAGTGAAATGTCAGACTTGTGAATTTTTAATATTTTCAATATATAAATATGCATTTATTTGCTAATGGTACTTCCCGTTAGCAATGCTTCTTGAATAATTTGTTTTTAGGAGAGAAGTCCTGACCAGAGGACATGCCACTAAGGGAATTTTGTTTTCTGTTCCAACAATAGAAAAGGAAAATACAGCTGGATCTCGACTTGTAGACTTATATTAATATGTGGCTCATTTACTCCCTGATAATAACTTGGATACCTTCCCTTTGCAATTTCTATTTTGGACATATAGATGCATCCTCAGTGAACATACTGGCTTGGGGGTGCATAAAACTGAAAAGATAACAGAGAGTGGTTTTGAAAAGAGACTCTTTTAATTCATGAACTGACTGATTCTGCTGCTGTTCCCATCCACAGTGTAAATATAAACAGTCACCCTTCAGGGATAGAGGGACAAAGAAAGGACATTTTTATTAGATGCATTTCACCTTTGAAAATTATCTACCTTCTTACACTTACAGTGTGTTCACAGTACTTATACCACATCTAATTTCCTTGAATCTCAAGAGATTTTCAAATAACCCTTGATGGTTTGGATTTACACAAACCAAGAAAAGGATGACATGTATTCAGGTAACTGACTTTCTCATCTGTGACAGACTATCTGAGTGATAGTCTTCGCCTATTAAGCCAAGCCCAATTCAAGAAATTAATAATGTAGATTAATATTCTCCATTTTGTTTGAGCCACTTCAGAATGTCATGCATTAATACACAGTGAGCTAGAAATCGCTAATGAAGTTTATCTGCAAGGGCAGTGGTCTGCAAACTCATTAGCCAACAGAGCCAAATATCAACAGTACAACGATTGAAATTTCATTGAGAGACAATTTTTTTAACCTTAAACTTCTAACGCTACTTCTTCAAAATAGACTTGCCCAGGCCATGGTATTGTGTGGAAGAGCCACACTCAAGGAGCGAAGGAGCTGAATGTGGCTCTCGAGCCACAGTTTGCCCAACCACTGTGCAAGGGTGTTGAAGAATTCCTGTTACCATTCCTGGGACTGGACCTGGTAAGGCAGAGTGTTAGAACTACCATTGCTCATCTGTCAGTTCTCGGAAGGGATATGGAGCTTTAAAGAGGGCCTGTGGGTATTAAGTCCAAGAGGCAGTGTTACTGCATCACCTCTCCCAGGAAAATGTTTCCATTCAGAAGACAATGCCTTGGCAAGGTATCCACTGATTAGCATTAGTCTTCACTAATTTGATGTACTTTCTTAAAGATATTCATGCTAGAATGAGCAAAATAGAGCAAAATTCTGAGTACCTACATAGGCACTCTAGTGGGGACCCAAAGCCCAGATCTCCAGGAGAAAGCGACCAGAATGAGAGGACAATGACAAGTGGAAGGGACTGGAAACTGGAGAATGTGCCCCTAAAGGGAGTAGAAGCTACACGTACAGTTTGTTATTGCCACCTAGGGCCAAAACTTTTAATTTCTTAAAAGATGAGGATTTAGATTGCTACATAAAATTTTCTGAATTTTGGAAGTAGACAGATAATACCCATTTTTGTAAAGGCACCGTGGGAACTGAGTTGCCAGAATTAGAAAATGAAAACTACAGGACACCCAATGTATTTTTTATTTCAGGAAAGCAGTGACTAATTTTGTAGCCTAAGGATATCCGAGATATTGCACAGGAAATACTTATACTAAAATGATCATAGGTTGTTTTTTTCTGAGATTCAAACTTAATTCTGCATCTCTATTGTATCTGGCAATCAAATGTGTGAACCACATTTGCAAACTAAATTCATCACTTGGGCTGCACTAACTTTAAAAATATCCTGCTTTGATGAATTCAAATGGACTTTTCATTTGGGTACTCAACTGGAACCACCACATTAGCCTTTGTCATTTAATTGCTGTGTTTCTACTTCTTGGGTGGGGGATGGGAGGCCTTATTTTAACAAGTAGCTTTAAAGTCTCTTGAATTCAAGAACCTCCTTTTCTCTTTGATAGTAGACCCACAGAGGTAAGTTCAAGAGCAGATAATGCTGTGGAGACCTTGCATACAGGTGTTGAAGAACATAAACATATGTGAATTTCTATTGAAAAGATAACTTAGAAAATTTAAAGCAGCAATAATAATTAGCATCCTCTAAGCATACCATATGCATCTGATCTTGTTCTGAGCCCTTTATATGCATTAGGTCACTTAATCTTCTTGTTCCTAGGAATTGCTGGTACTCTCATTTTCTAGGTGAAGTAATGAGCCACAAAGAAGTGAACTATCTTGACCAGGGCCACAAGGTTAGTACAGGGCAAAACCAGAATTTTAATCCAAGTGTTCTGGATACACAATGTAAGAATGTGCTCTTTAAATTTTCAAAAAAGAACTAAAACCAAAGGGCAGGAGCTCCTCAAGGAACAGGCAACTCTTGGCAGAATACCCATCACTTGTACAGAAAGCTGAGGCTGAGAAATTTGATTTAGGTTTAGAATCACGAACAAAATTTTTCCAGATTCACAAGAGCAACATATGATGTGGTTTGTGCTGCCCTTTGTACATGCATAGACAAAAAACAAACAAACAAACAAAAAATTGTTCTTTAAAGATAATCACGTAAAAAAACACACCTACAGCAATATGAAGGGGAGACTACAGCCTCACAGTCAGAGAGTAAAGTACAGCACAGGCTTTATGATTCGTTCTGTGAATTTTATGTTCTGTTGGTTTCACGAAGTAATGGGAAATTAAATTAACACAGTTCTTTATAGCGCTTTATGTTTTTACCACAATTAATTTCCTGTACCACTGTATTTTGGTTCCACAGCAATCCCTGAAATACATTTAACTGAGATATGTAATGCCTTCCCGAAATCAAAGAAATTGTCTTTTCTTTTTTCCTTACTTCACCGCAGCCCTGCTTCCTGCCTTATGTCATGGGAAAGGTTCCGGGGCATAAGCCACTTTTGCACTTTCAAGTGGGACGAAGTTTAGGTCTCCCTTTAATATGTCTTTCAAAAAAAAAAAGACATCTTTATTCAATGAATAAAACATACTGCAGACACGGGATATAAACCATCTTTCATCTCTTTCTTGGTTGCTTCCCTAAGAATTCAGCCATGGGCACACTTGGGTAAAAGCACACAGGCAGGGGAAGTAATTCACCTTGCCTCTGACCCAACCCAACAACAGCCCTCCCCCCTGAAAGGAAGCCTTGAATCAGCTGACAAGGAGGGTTTTTATAATTCATCTGATCCACACTCCCTTTATTTTACAGATAAGAAATTGAGGTGCAGACGGGTGAAATGACTAGTAAAACCTTTTGCCCCATTGTGGAGAGGCTCTTTAAGATTTCCTTTGTTCCGCCCAGTGAGGCGTGATCTGTTCCTAGTCCTAGGATGGGAATGCTAGAGCAGACCAAGTACACGCAGGGAATGCAATAAGTGAACCTCTTTTTTTCTCCCCAGCTATACACTCAGAGAAGAGGAGAAGTTTTGCTCAATTCCTTCCTGGTATTCTTAATACTCTGTAACTTCCAAAATGATTTCCGATAACTTAAATCATCAGGCATATAGAATGTGGGCTTTTAAGTGCCTCAGTGTACAGGGCACAATTCTTCTTAAATTCAATGCTGACTGCCTACTCATAGATATGTTGCAAGAGTGACTCCAAGTAAAATTTTCCTTGGAATTATTTTCCCATAGAAAATGCATTGTATGTGGTGATATGACAAGATGAGCCAGAAGACAGACACCTTAATACTAAGTGAGTATTTTCTATTGCAGGGCTAGATATATATAAAGTTTAAAAATGGGGGAAATCATTTTGAATGTCTTTTGTATTTTAATATTCTTCCTTCATTTCTCATCATTCACTTTTCCCCCTGATCGATGCCACCTCCCATCCCCAAGGACTAGAATTTGGGAAATTATCTACATGCTCTTGGCCCTCATAGAAATAATTTGTTCTCTTATTTTATTAGAAGAAATAAAGGCTTGTTAAGTTATTTTACTCTGAGGGCTTGAGAACCTCCCAAATCAACATAGAAGAAATCTAAAATTTTAGAGCCTGTGCTATTTTTTCCTGCTATGAAAAGTCCAACTTTCTCAACAGGCTTTTTGAAAATCTTCCCACAGTCAACCTTACTAGTCCATTTTGAAATTCATTCAGTGGTCTAACCACAGCAAATGGCTTGCTAGTCATGTTCTTTTTTGACCTCACCTACATCAATTTCCTTGGCAGGCCCTTCTGGACCTGAAAATAGCAAAAATGTTGAATCACATGGTATCTCTGTGTTATTTCTCACACCTTAATCTCAAAATAAAAAACTTTTTTAAAATTAGAAAAACCAATAGTTGAGCCCTGGATGGGTAGCTCAGTTGGTCAGAGTATCATCCCAATACGCCAAGGTATCGGGTTAAATCTCCGTTCAGGAAACATACAAGAAGCAACCATTGAGTGCATCAATAAGTGGAACAAATGATGTTTCCCTCTTTTTCTAAAATGTCAATTAAAAACTTAAAACAAAAGAAAAAAAAGGCCAACTGTTGATTCACTGCTACTTTTTTGGAGATTTACCTCAATCCCTCTAAATGGCAGAAAATAAATATTGAGTGGTTAGATAGGTGGATGGATGGATGCATGAATAAATAAAAAATAATATTCCCTAATCTAAATCGGTAACTTATAGAATGTAGGCAAGATAAATCAAAGAGAAGAGAATATTCAGTCTAGATAGAAAACATAGATGCTCCTTGACTTATGGTGGGTTTATATCCCAACAAACCCATCATATATTAAAAATACCTTAAGTCAGAAATGCTCAGAACTCTTTACTATATTAGCCTATAGATGGGCAAAATCATCTGACACAATACACTCAAGAGTATTGGTTATTTACTCCCACGATGGTGGGTTGCCTAAGACCTGTGTTTGCTGCCACTGTCCAGCATCACACAAGAGCATCATACCAAACACCAGTAGCCTGGGAAAAGATCAAAGTTTAAAACTTTAAGTTTGGTTTCTATTTAATGCATATTGCTTTCTCACTATCGTAAGTAAAAAAATCGTTAAGTCACACCATTCATACGCCAGGCAACATCTGTAATAAGGCAGAGTTTGCAATGAAGAGAGCTGACCAGACCTCAGAAGGAATCTACTCTGTGCAAGACTTTAATATCCTTCACTTCCTTATAACCACATTAGATTACAGAGCATTTTCACATATAAAATCTCATTTGATTTCAACAAGTCTCTAAAGCAGCCAGGGAAGGCATTATTTGTCTCATTTTACAAATGTGGGTTGGACGCTTCAAGAACAAAATCGCTTGCTTTTTTAGAGATCAACTGGACTGAAGTATGGTTCCCCAGACCTCTGTCACCTGGTTGTCTCCTTCAGATCATCCTTAATTTTTCTTTCATTTCTGTTGGCCTTAGATGCTCTAGATATTTTCCCCAAAATATTTTTATGGTAATGAGGATGAAAGGAGATACAGAGATTAGATGGAAGCAGAAATCTCATATCCTCACATGTTATTTGCAATTTCACACATGTGGACACATGAATGAGTGATTATTTGCATGCATTTCTATAAATGAAATCTCCTTTTCTTGTGAGTTATTATTCTTAGTAAGATCAAAGGGACCACATCATGATCATAATAAATTTCATAATTTCTTTATTCTGTGACTCAAAGTAAATGTCTGCTTTGTATTTCATATAGTTTTTTAAAGTGAAATGAAAAAGAAGGCAGGTAAGATTGTGTTTCAGCTATCAAGCTCTCTGAAAATTACTTTGATTGTTGTCTGAAGTGCAGGGCTGAGCACCTGCCTCTTTGTTATAAGTATAACACTGACCCACTAAAACTAAACACTAAAACTGACTTATTTTACTCACGGTATAACAAGGGATGTGATATATTATTCCAGGGGAAATTGACTGAACAAGTCTTCTTATCTGCATTGTGGCTCATTTAATGTTAATAAAGGTGATTGAGTGGCTTTATATACCTTTAATCTACTTGAACATTTATAATTAAGAGGAGAATATATTAGGAAGATGATTAAGAACTTTAAAAGACGATTCAATGACATTTCTTATGAGCAATTTTGCTTTTCATAAAAGATAAACAGCTGAGAATCATATGTTGATAAACAGTTAAGTGTCTCTCCTATATTTTCTGTTATCCTAGGCCTTTTTTCTACCTTTATTGATCTTAACTTGTCATCCCCAACAACATGCCAGGTAAGACAGGTTGTTACTTTCCTAAGTAAATGTCAACTTGATGGGAGATGGGAGAGGTTTCTAGAATGCTGTGGCAACCCCAAATAAGACAAATTTTCTGACTGTATTCATATGACAAAGAATAACTTTTAAAACTTTATACTGGAAAATGTTCATTATAAAATGTTAACAATTATGAATTTTAATATTTCTTAAGCCTGTAACACATCAAATATAGAAATTCAGAGTGTATAAAAGTTATTGGATAAAAATACATATTTCATTTCCAATTAATGTATAAAATCAGAAAGCTACAATATTAAAGTAGGAAGACATTAGAGACAATCAAGTTTGGGATTGACTAACTAGAATTCATGGGCCACCACCTGTTATTGCAAATAAAGTTTTATTAGAACACAGCTATGCGCATTCATTTCAGTATTGTCCAGGCTGCTTATGGTATATTGGAGGAGTTGAGTAGTTGATTGTAACAAAGACCTATTGTCTACAAAGCCTAAACTATTTCAGTTCCCTTTCTTGGATGCATTGGGAAACTGAGGCCAAGAGAGAATAACATGTCTAAGACTGGACAGATTATTTTTAAAGTTTTAGCCAATGGACAGAGACAATAGTGTGATAAAGGCTTGGGGTGGGGTGGGGGCTGGGTAAAGGGGAGCAAAGAACTGGAAATGAGGTACATCTCTAATGCTGACAAAAATAAGCAAACATATATATTCATATCTACCTAATAAAAGAATAACATGCTAATTGACCATACCTTCTCGAAGCCCACCAGGCAATTAGGAGGGAGTATGCAAATTAACCCAACAAAGATGGTGGGTTAATTTGCATATGCAGGTGCCAAGCAGCCAGGAGCTGGGCAAGATGCTTCCGTCTTTGGCACCGCCCCAGCCACTCCAGGCCTCTGGGCAGTGTGGGAAGGTGGAAAGGCAGCTGCAGACCAGAGTGAAGGCGGTGCTGGCAGCCAGGGGAAGGAAGACCCATTCTTGCAGGAAGCTTTATGCATCAGGCCTCTAATATATATATATATATATTCTTATAAAAAAGTGCTGATATACATCACAAGAGATAGTATAGAAACCTGAGCTTCTAAAATAAACAGACATGGATTCAAGTATAGGGACCACTAATAAGTAATTACAAGACTTTATAGATTACCCAGTCCCTCTGTAGTGAACAATGATTTTTTTTTAATCCAGAATCCACTCATGCCTTCCTCCTTCTTCATAGAATCTCAAGTATATTGTTATCCTATCTTCCCCACTGTAATCAGAGAAAGTGGGGGTAGGGGGGAAGTGACCCCTAATTCCACCTTCAGGCAAACCTCTGATTTGTATCAACTTATAGTGATTTCCTTTCCTCTCGTTAATGATTGGCTCAGGAGTGGGCATGAGATCAGCAATGGCCAATGGAATTTGAATAAAAGCTTGCTATTGAAGTGTCTCTGAGAATTTTCCTTTTCTTCAGAGAGGAATGGGGAGCTCTCTCTTCCCCTAAACATGAGGGTACTAGTGTCTCTCTCTTCCCTTAGACATGAGCAAGGAAGCACTTCACTTCAGTCAATCTTGGAGGCTCTTTGCTAACAATGAGAGAAAATAGTCTAAGGATAATAACACTGACATTGAGATTAGAAGAGAACAACTAGAATGACAAGAAAGAAAGCCAAAACTCTAAATTAGCATTGCATAAGATATTTTGGCCTCTGCATACATTTATAGTAAAAATAATATCACTTTTCTGTTGCAATATAAATAATTATATTGAAGTATTTCAGGATAAATAATTCAGATTTTCTCCTGGCATTCTGTAGCTATATGGCTAAAAATAATAATAGTAATAACAAGAACACTGGGTTGGAAATGGGTCTGTTTATTTTGTCAAAATTAACCTCGTTGAAATATATTGATTCATTTCAGTATACATGAAAAAGCCCACAAGTATTTTATTTTATTCAAGATGAAGAATTTTTATTTGTAATAAGACCAGAAAGGGAAAACGCTACTCAATCAAATCTCTGAAGGAAATACTTATATAGAGTTGCCATCTCATAAAGTCATGACTGGAAGTACAGACACTGACTTTAATTTGGGGCATGAATAGGTTTCAGAATCAGAGGCATCATTGTCAGCCACTGACAGATATCTCTAAAAAACATTCCTGACAATAATCTCCTGGAAGCCAGTTCTCCCATTTGGAAGAAACAAAAGTGTCCTGCTCACATCGGGGTACCCTTGGCCTGACAGGGATGAGTGATGATATTAGTAAGAATGGAAGGAAGCACCGTCCTTTATCCATTCTTCCCAGTAGTGAGAATAGCCAGGAGGGAGTTCACAGCCATAGTGAAAGGATCCACCCTTGTGGCTTCAGTTTCATCAGACAAGAACTAGCTCAGACTTATCAGCCTTTTTCATTCAACCCAGACATTGGAGAGGAGAAAAAACTATTCTTGCTAATGGAAAGTCGGTTTCTGTACTCATTTTTATTTTTTATTTTATTTTACCACATAATTGGGAATTATTTTGGTTTTGGTCCTATCTCCCTACAAGGACCTAATACTTTCAGAAAAGGTCATGAAACAACTACCATGAGAAGCAGCATTCATTAATACAATGAACAGTGTAAGGCAATGATTCTTTGGGAAAGGACAGTGGACAGGAGGCCCCATCTCTGTTCCAACACTGGGATGCTCCTCCCTTTATGGTCCTCTAGGGCTTATTCCTGGCAGAAGAGAAAAAAGTAAATTGGAACAGGAAAGACAGAAAAGGAAATAGCCTTGGTGTATTTGATATGTACATGATGACTCAGACTAGAGTCACAGACTAGAAAAGCAGAAAAGGCCTACCCAAATCAAACTGGGGGGTGGGGTGGGGAATCTACATCTTGTCCTTGTAGTATAATGAGTTGATTTATCCACCTGGAACAGGTGCACAGTGGCACACATTGGGGTCCTCACCATGAAGACATGGATACTGTGAAATGGCCAGATGTCACGAAAACAAACTACAGTATGTAAATACAGAAATTATGTATTATCTCATTCTATATAATAAAGAGCTAATATGCAAATGGTTGTCAGACCCTCATGCCATCACACCTTAATGGCTCAGACACTCAACACTGGGAAGAGAGGAAAAGGGACCAGTCAGGCATAAATGAGCTCACGAGATAGGAATGGGGACCAGTCAGATTACAGCCTGGGAGAGGGACAAGTCACCCACCCTGCAGTCCAAGGCGTCAGCAGCTGTGCCTGTGCATGCAGCCCAGAAGAGGGACAAGCTGCATGCCCTGCAATCCCGAGTGCCATCTGCTGGGGCTGTAGCCAGGGAGAGGGACAATCTGCCCGTCCCACAGTCCAAGGTGCTGGTGGCTGCATCTGCACCTGTGGCCCAGGAGAGGGACAATCGGCACACCCCATGGTCCCCAAGGTCCAGGGCACCAGCGCCTGCACCTGTAACCTGGGAGAGGGACAAGCCACCCTCCCACAGACACCTGTGGCTACAGCCAGACGGGGCAAAGCCTGCCTAGGTCCTGGGTACCTGCAGCTGGCAAAAGGGAAGGAAGCCCAGGTTCCTAGGTGCCTATGACTGGTCAGAGGAAGAAATCCTGGGTCCCAGGTGTGGCTCAAGACTGAGGTGGTTAGGGGCGATCATGCTGTAAAGGGAGCAGTTAGGGGCAATCAGGCAGGCAGGCAGGGGTGGTTAGGGGAGACCAGGCAGGCAGAGGGGTTAGGGGTGATGGAGGAGCAAGGCAGAGGAGTTAGGGACGATCAGGCAGGCAAGTAGGTGAGCAGTTAGGAGCCAGCAGTCCTGGATTATGAGAGGCAGTCAGACATGCCTCAAGAGGTCCCAGATTGGAGATGGTGCAGGCTGGGCTGAGGGATCCCCCCCCAACCCTGTGCACAAATTTCATGCACCAGGCATATAGTGTCATAATCATTTTCTAAGTATTTTTTCCACTTTATTTTATAAACAATTCACTAATAGGAAGACCATCCAATAATCCTGGGAAATATATGAATATATAGTAAACATATCACAGAATATTTCCTATGCTATGATAATGGCATTCCACACGCCCTTCGAAGAAATGCCTATGATCAAAAGGTGATTTCTAAGTTGAAACCTCAGCCAAATACCCATATGCTATGATATAACTGTGCAGAGAATTTTTACAATCCCTACTGATATGTAAAAAATGATCATAAATATCGCCCTCTGAAAAAATATGCTAAAAAATAATTATTATCTTCCCTTTAGTTTCATCACATTTTAGAAAAGCAAGGCATTTTGAAGAAGAAAAAAAAGTGTTTTTTTTTAATCACTGAAATAACCAGAAATATTTAGATTTTCCAAATGTTCCACGAAACCCAAACTACATCATTCATTCATTTTACACTCACTAATTTAAATATATTTATAGAAAACCCAGTGTGCGCTAGAAAAACATCTAAACCATTTATATACTTTATATATAAACAATTACATGCAGCTAAGAAAGCTTTGCATTCAAGCTAGGGAACAGGTCTCTATGATGATGGTTTATATAAAATTTAGCTAAATCATAAAACAAAGCCACTGCAGTCTCCATGCACCCTTTTACTAAGGGATTAATTTAGGTACATCCAGCAAAGGCTTCCCACACTCACAAAGGCATTTATTTAGGGGAAAAGGTGAAATGTCACATCTGGGATTGATAATGTTTGGTTTCACCCTGGTCTTGGACGATAACTCTTAGACTCCAAGCACCATTGTATCTCAGAAGACGAGTGGGTGTAAGGATGCTCAGTGTAATGAAATGGGCCAGGTTTAATTCCCTTAATCGCCTGGTCAGGGCAACTGAATTAACCGGCCACATCTGTTCACTCTAGAGTACCCAGTCTGGGTCCTTTCTCTTTATGTAACAGGGTTCTGTGGGCTTAGTGCACAGTTTAGTCTATTTGGCCTGCTTGTCCCTGGAGGCTTCTCAGCCCAGGGGGGATGAGAGGGGCAGAAGAGCCATTAAGATTCTGAACACGGGCCTGCCATGTTATCACCTTCTCAGTGTAAGTGGGGAACAAATCCTTGTAGCACTCCTTTTTTGCACTAGGAGATCTTTTACAACATGGTTAGGGAGAGGGGAAAGGGCAAGGGAGGGATTTAAAATATATGGAATTTAATGTCCTTTTTTCCCCCCATGTCCTTCCCCCAAGCTAAGAGCAAATCATTAAAATCTTCTCCTGTACTGATAAACTTAAAATACCCCAAGCTTTATGTTACCTTTCTCTAAAAATCCTCCTTAAATTTAAATTCTGGGTCATCCTCTTAGAAAGCTCAAGATCATTTAAGGGAATCTGTTTGTTTTTCTTTTAGATGGCACCACACACCAGTAAATAATCCCTAAATCCTACAATCTAATATTTGCTTTTCCCAAACTAAGTTTATATAATGTGTTTTAATCCTGATATATTTAGGGGATGGCATTGTATTTGTTCTACTTCAGGTTTCACGGTATCTGTGTTTCCTGAGACTAGGTACACGGGTTTGCCCAACTGCTATGTCTTCAAAATTGCCTTATGAATGTAACCATGTTGGAAAACTTTATTACACACTTGTCCCAACAAGGTATTCGATTATAATCTTACAATCTAATGCTACACAGAGGTGGACATGAACTTACTTATATCATGGTCAAGTCTTCCTCCTTCCCTTGGCCTCTGCCAGAACTTTCTAACGTGGGTTGACTTTCCTGAAAAAATGGCATCCATTTATTTCCTGCATTTCCATCAAATTGAATACCACTGTCGAAAAAATGAGCCATGTGCACAGGCTATAGACTGGAAAGATGAACAAAAACGTATGCTGCCTGAACACAGAGTCCTTCTATATTTATTCTTTGACATGGGCACTCCAGAATTCTCCTCTCTTGCTCCTTCTCATCACTCAGATATCAGGGCAAATGTCCCATCCTCTGAGGGTTCTCTTCTAACATCAATAAAACTTTTGCCCAGCCCCATGACTCGCTATGCATGCTATGCCTTTATGGCCTCTGCAGCATTATTCCCATCTGAAATCATCTTGCTCACTGGTTGTTTATATGTTATGTCTGTCTTCCCCTCCCTCACTAGCATGTGGGCTTGCAGAGAGAGGGAGTCTTGTCAATCACAGTCACCACTGTGTCTCCATCACAAAGAGCCTGCCTGACAAGTCATAAGCACTTGATAAATATGGGTGGAAATGATGGCTAGATGCATCATTGTATCTCGAAAGATGAATGGGTGTAAGGATACCCAGCGGACTAAAGTTTAGAGTGGAAGGAAACAGGATCCATGGCCATACTGAGAAGTCTAGTGATCATCTTTCTGAAAGCTTTTCATTCAGAGTGTGTTTAATTTGGGATGCTATAAAACGAACCTAAAGAACTATAAGCTTGGCTGGTATGGCTCAGTGGTTGAGCATGGACCTATGATCCAGGAGGTCACAGTTCGAGTCCCAGTCATGGTACATGATTGGGTTGCAGGTTCCATCCCCTGTATGGTGTGTGTAGGAGGCAGCTGATCAATAATTCTCTCATCAATGATGTTTCTATCTCTCTTTCCCTCTTACCTCCTCTCTCAAATCAATAAAAATATGTTTAAAAAACTATAAAAGGCCAAAAAAAGAAACAAACAAAAACACTAAATGTTAAAGTGCTGTAAGCCGAATTGTTTTTGGTGTCTGTATTTTGATTCTTATGGTTACTGAGAGTCCAACTCCATGAGGACAAGAATTCCCATACTGAATGAGCCAGAAGAAGAGACTAAGCTGAAAGGTTTTGTGGCCATCAACTTCCATGACATTCTGCCTTAGTTAACTCACAACCAATAAAACAATTCACTTTACCAGTCAATAACCTTGATCTCCACAAAAAGACAGAAATAACCTAATAACACATCAGACCCTGGGACATAAATCTACGCTAATAACATTACTTTCTGGGATAGGAAATGAAATCATAATATATGTCACTTGCCAAGTGAGTTCAGCAAAGAAATCAACATAACTGTCAAATGCTAATAGAGAAGACAAAACCTCTAACTCCCTGTCTGGCCTCAGACTGTTCTGTTAGCAAACCTTGGCTGCCGGGGCAAGTTCATAACAACAAATAAGAATGACTCCCTCTCTCCTGGGCCCTACACGGGCTTAGTTGCCTTGGCCCTGCTAAATGCAAGGTTCTCACCTGCCTTCAACAAGTAACCCAAAGAACACTGGGGACTATTATGATTTATATGTAAAACTCCATTTTCAAACCCACAGAGTGTACCTCTCCATAAATGCTGAAACTCTGTCCTTATCCTTGTTCCTATAAATAAAACTCAAACACATAAGCATTCACCTTGAGCATTACAGACACTATGACCCTTTGCTTGGTTTAAGGTTGCCTATAGATGCTGGAGACAGGGTTTATTAGAGAGGAATGATAGCACAAAAATTACAGAGGTATAATTCATCACTTGGGAATGTACAAGTTTCACCGTTTTCTTTTTCAATTACAAAGGGCTCTTGCTGAGATGAATGGTGTTAAACATTCCCTTGTACACGAAGAGCAGAAGATTTAGTAATGAGCAGTTTAACTTCGGTTTAAAAAATCAAAAGCATTAAGTTAATCTTTCCAAATAATTTTTATTTCAAGACGTGCTAAACTTCACATCAAAAATTCTGAAATTTCACTTTATTAGTGGAGGTAAATTATTAGATTGACCAGCTTACTTACCCTTCTCCCCCTCTCATCTAGGAAACCTACTGCACATGGATATTGTAAGGAATAAATGGTGTAATGTTTATGAAATGCCAGACAAAACACCAGGCACATAGTAACATCTCACATGTATTCATCATTTGCTATTGTATTACTCATTCATTCATCCAAATAGCTGTGGTCTTCATGTTGTTACATTAAAATAATAGCCCCAATTTCATAGAATACTTCTTGGGGGAAGAATATAAAATATCATGGTGGACATTTTTATATGAGGGACAATTAGCTGTAATGAAATAGTACGTTTGCCCAAATAGCCATAAAGTGGCAGAAGAGCCAACTCTAGTAGGTATCCTACTAGGAGATTTTTATTCACCTTTCAAAATAATGAGTTATTTGCCAAAAGGCAATGCTCCTGTGTTCTCACATAACACTGTGATCCTAGTTCACGTGTCCAAGAGGCTGTCCATTAAAATGCCAAATGGGCAGTACCTCTGGGCAAAAGATTTGGCTCCTAAAAGATCTAATCCCTTAGTGAAATTTTACCACTTGTTGGGATATCAACTTGTGCCCCATTCTTTACTTCCTATGGTTTATATCTGAACTAAACAATGAAGAACTATATCCTAAAACCAATAAAAAATTCAATTACATTGAGGGATAAATTCCAGTGATATCTTTAACACTAACTTACCAGTTAAGAGGGATAGCAGAAGTCTCTATGAAAAATGCTCCTAATTCAGATACTTTTCTGGTTGATATTACTAGCAACCTAAAAACCAGTGTGATGGATGGAAAAAGTTAGAAAATATTTTGCTCTGTGGTTCCAACGTTTCAGAAGCGCAATCGCTGGGAACTAGATTTAAGCTTTAATTAGGAAGAGTATATATCATGGGGCGACTCCTTTCCCGTGATAGGGCGAGGAAAAATTTCTTTATGAGCATGAGTTGCAACGCAGAGATCAATAAAAAGCAAGTTGGACGACATCAAGGCCAAAGACGTTTTGAGGAATTTGGAGATTTAAAAGATTACCTCCATAAACCTGGGACCACACCAGTTAATTATCTTCTCACTGAGGCTACAAACTGCATACAAACGTCCTCTGCTTAAGTATTATTAAGGAGACACTTTTAACACTTTCTGCCAAAAAGAAAAGTGTGCTTCACAAAATTCCTGTTAATTATGCAGCCATTTATTTGTTTTGCACAGTGAAAAAAAAATAACACTTCTAATTACGAAAGGTAAGCAGAGAGGCACAGTAATAGGGAAACATTAAGGAATGGGTTAGAGACTAAATAAGAAGTGAACAGCGCAAAGGAGTAAGAAGTGCAGAGAAGAATGTTTCCATTTTGGGCTCAGATTAATCACGGGGGAGAATGGAATAGAGTGTGTGGTGTGGGCACGTGCCTGCGTGCGAGTGGACCTAGGCACTTGATCATTCAATCAATATAAACTATCAGAGCAGACCATTCAAACCTAAAATTTAACTGCCGAGCACACGTCTCAGTGGAAGGGTGTACCTGAGTTGATCGGAATTGTACAGTGGAGTTGATCCTCTCACGTTTTCTGGTGGAAGCTCATTTCCTGACAAGTGCTTGCTAAGCACACACACTTGGATGGGCAGGCCTCTGCTCTGTTTCCTCCACTCCCGTCTCCACGTGAAGCACAGAGCTGTAAGTGGGGCAGCCTGCAGGACCAACGCTAAAAGCTTTGTTGTGGGAATTCCTAAAGCATATTTCTATAAATAAGACGGTCTGCAGTTACTCAAGTTGTGCACGCTGACCCAAATAGGACGGATGCATATGACTCAGAGATGTGTACATCGGTACAGTGGGAACCACATGGCGGCGAGGCCCCCCCCACCTTGCATGTCTCCTTAGAAACATCCTCTGTATTTTTTATCTGAATGACTTTTGAAAGAAAGTCCAAACAAATGACAGCCAGGAGAAAACAGTCTGAACACATGCAGACAAAGAGTTAAGATATCCCAATCCAAACATATCCTACAAATTGATAAGAAATACACAATGCATCCAATATGAAACAGACAATCAATTTGCAAAGATAGTGCAAATGGCAAAACTAAGCTCTTACGCCCCCAGCCCCCCCCAAAAAAATATGAGAGGAGGCACAGCTTCTCCAATAATCAGATAAATGGAAATTATGACAAAACCACTTTTGATTATTAGGTTAATTGTTAATATTCCTTGTGATTGAGGATATAAGGATCAGGCAGGCACACTCATCTATTAATTATTGCCAACTCTTTTTGTATTTTCTTCTAGCTGTCTCTTAAAGTTTCAACACTGCATCAGCTCTTTTACTCAGCAATCTCCATGTTAGGAAGAATCTATCATAGGACAAAAGAAAACGAGTGATATACAAGGATGTATATAGAAGTTTGAACACTGAAGGAAAGGCTGCAAGATCCTAAAGCATAAACTACTTAAATGTCTATTAATAGGAAAAAAAATCAAGATAACCAGACACTATGTATTCCCCAGAAACTGAGCCAGTGATGAGATTTGTGTAAAATAGATTTACTAAGAAGTGCTCCCACAAAAAAAAATTAAATTAAATTAAAAAAACAGAAAGGGAAGGGACACAACAGGAGGAAGAGAGGGATGCCCGAGAGCAATCTCAAGTATTGTCCTCTGGCCTCACAGTGGGTAACTGACTCAGTCCCACAGAGAAGTCTGGAGAAAGCTTGGGTCATGTTCAATGTTGTGCCAGTCAGTGACTCCTGGCTATGCCCAAGGTGATATTCAGTGGGAGCCAAACTCTTCAGAAAGAAGCAGGGGCTGGCTGCTGAGAGTGAAACCACACCAGGGGCCAGTGGGCACAAAAATGGTAGAAAGTCCCTATCTCATCTCTGCATAGTGGTTTATTGTGTCTCATAAAAACAGATGAATTGATGCATACATTTAGCTATAGGATTAATAATCTACCTAATAAAGGAGTAACATAGGTGCCTCGTTAGTGCAGTAGGTAGCGCGTCAGTCTCATAAAGGAGTAACATGTAATTGACCATACCTTTATGACACCCACCAGCCAATCAGGAGTGGGTATGCAAATTAACAACAACAAAAAAACCATGATGGTGGGTTAATTTGCATATGCAGCCAGGGGCAGGGCAGAACACCATGGTGGTGATGGCATAGGTGTTCCACACTACCCCAGCCGCTCAGGGCCTCAGGGCATCTCCCGGCCAGAGCGAAAAGGTGGCTCTGGCCAGGGCGAAGACGGTGCCGGCAACCAAGGAAAGGAAGGCCCATTGTTGCATGAATCTTCATGCATTGGGCTTCTAGTGATATATAAGTGGGGTGGATAGAGCATAATAAGACCCTCAGTATTTTTTCTAGGGTTGGGAAGCCTTATTGAATTATTTGTTTACATAAGCCCATAGGAAAGTATGAAATGATATGCAACAAAATATTAATATAAAAGTTACCACAGGACTGGGAGAGAGGGATGGTTTGAGGAATGGCCAGCAGAGCGAACTAGCAATATATATTTGTACTTTTGTGTAGTCTATGCATCCACTGTATTCTTAAATTAACAGTTAATAAGGTAAAAGATGAAATATGATTTATTAAAGTTAACTATATACTTTTTATCCTCATTGAGGATATCTTTCCATTGAGTTTTAGAGAGAGTGGAAGAGAGCAAAAGACACAGAGAAATATCAATGCAAGAGAAACACATCTATTGGTTGCCTCCTTCACAAGCCCCAACCAGAGCCTGGGCCAGGGGGAAGGCTGCAACCCAACTGGAGAATGAACCTGGAATCAAACCTGGGACTTCAGTCTGCAAGCCAACCCTCTATCCACTGAGCCAAACTGGCTAAGGCAGGCAAAGTTAACTATTTAAAACTTTTTCCTTACATTGTAAAAGCTCAGATTAAAATATTCTCTTAGGGTTAACAGGCTTGTCCTTTTCACTGCATGCTAGGAATTGCCGTTGGAAGTTAAGTCTATATATATATATATGTATGTATATATATATATATATGATCCTAAAATTAACAGACAAACATTGTCATGCTGGGCATAGGGAAAATAGGCAAAAAGAAATGAAAATATATGTGTTAGAACACTGCAATAATGATATTTAAAACATAAGCATCTCCATTGTGTGTAAAATTGGAAGGAGTCAAAGACAGGAAAATGGGTAAATGAATTAAAATCCATTAAACAGAACCATGTAATGCACAGGCATTAAATTATGTGTATTTTTTGAAAAAAAAATTTATTCACTTCAAAAAAGAAGCATGATATAATGTGAGGTTGTATAAAGGAATATGTAGTACTCTAGATAAATGGTTCTCAGTACATAAAGTTAAGTATATTGTATACCTGTGCTCCTATATGTAAAATGCATTTCTCTGGAAGAATGCATGCCACCTAAACATTAATCGTGGTTGGTTCAGGTTTTGGGAATATGGCTGGTTTAAACGTTTGTGGTTTTTTTTTTTCCTTTTACCCTCCTGCATTGTTTTATATTCTGACGATGCCATGGTTTAGCATTTTCATCAAGTAAAACCAAATCAAATGATAAAACAATTTGCTTTAAAAAGAAAGACAAAGAAATGCTCCCATCCACTTAGCAATATTGACAGGTTAATGATGGAAAAGGATATGCACATACTCTTCCATTATTGAACAGACTCAAAGATCCCTAAAATGTATTTGGCATCTAATTTTTCTTACATTTCTGCAAAAATCACAGTAAGCATATTAACGTGGCCATGGAGTGTCTGGGATGTGAGTGCAAATTCCGGGCTTCCAGGCTGGTTTCCAGAACTTGGAAAGCAAGTCTGGGCTCAGAGGTCTGTGTTTGCAACTTCTCTATTACATCCTACTACAGTTCATTTAAGTCCAGCAATTTGAATGAGAATGAACACTCCTTGCCAGCAAGTACATCTAAACAGTAAAGATTTATTAGAAAAAAACAAACCCTAAGTATGTCAGACATATAACATTAAGTTAAAGTGTTGGTATAGTATATGTTGTTCAGGACAAGAGATTGTCTCCTCTTTTGTGTACTTTTATAAGTCAAGGAAGACACAATTGAAAAGTCTAGGTGGAGAAAGATAAATATCACATGATCACACTTATATGTGGAATTCAATGAACAAAATAAACTGACCAACAAAATAGATTCAGAGACATGGAAGTATGGAACAGACCAAGGAATCTCAAAGGAAAATGGGAAGTGGGAGCAGAAAGAAAGTAACTATAGAACTTATATGCAGCCCAGCCCAGCCCATGTGGCTCGGTGGTTGAATAGTGACCCATGAACCAAGAGGTCTCTAGTTTGATTCCCTGTCATGGCACATGCCCAGGTTGCAGGCTCGAACCCCTGTAGGAAGCATGCAGGAGGCATCCCATCAATGTTACTTTCTCTCCATCTCCCTTCCTTTCTCTCTCAAATCAATTAAAAAAACATAAAAAACGTGTGCATATATGCAATGCCCGTGGACACAGACAATAGTGTGGTGAAGCCCTGGAGGGGGTCAAGCAGAGAAAAAAAAGGGGGGACATCTGTAATACTCTCAACAATAAATAAATATTAAAAAATAAACTTCAAGGTATTGGAAACAGAACAACAACCTATCCTTCCTATTAAATTTCAAACATACATCTAAAAAATGTTCTACAGGTTTGGGTCAAATGCCATCATTCTTTTACTGTCAAACTAATGAAATAAAACTATTTGATACCAGGAGGGGTTCCAAATCTTCTTTACATCTTTTCCATGTGCTTTACCCTCTACAGACCATGACCAACATTCAAGAGATCCATCTTTGAGTCAGTACACTCTGCATGCAGATATAGTGGAGCCAGTCTGTCCGTATTGCATCGTCTTGGAAACAGGGAGGCAATAAAGAGACTCATGGAGTTCAGGGGAAAGGAAAAGAACAAAAACAAAACCCATTAAAAAAATCCCTGTTTTATTTTTTCTTAATGACTTGTAGAAGTTTTCTTAAGTTTTTAATTTTTTAATGAATTAATCATTTTTTTTTTTTTTTACTCTAAAGTCTAATCATCTTAGGAAAACTGCTAGAAGAAAAAGACAGTTCAAGAGCAAAATCTAGCCCTGGCTGGTGTGGTTTAGTTGGTTGGAGCATCTCTCATATACCAAAAAGTGGCAAGTTCAATTCCCACGAGTTCAATTCCCCATCAGGGCACATACTTCAGGTTGCCATTTAAATGCTTAGTTAGGGCATATATGGGAGGCAACCTATTGGTGTTCCTCTCTTACATCCATCTCTCTCTCTCTCTTCTCTCTCTTTCCCAGCCCCCCCCCCTCCTTCCTCTGTCTCTGAAATAAATTTCAAAATTGTATTTAAATAATAAAATCCAGGTTACTAATATTGTCAGACTGAATTCCTTTTACTTAATTTTTTTTATTACTATTATAAGGATATCCTTATTAATTTGAGAGAGAGAGAAGAAGGGAGGTAGAAAGAGAGAGAAACATGGATCAGTGTCATGCCACCATCTGAACCTGCAACCTGGGATGGTACCTGCAACATAGGTATTTACCCAACTGGGAATCAAACCTGCAACCTTTTAGTGCACAGGGCAACACTCCAACCAACTGAGCCACACCAGCCAGGGCCCTTTCACTTAATTTTAAAGTACATCTGACTGGCTTCCCTAACACATTCCTTTTGCACAAGAGGGCTGCACAGTGGACAGTAAGCTTACTTGTCTAACATTCAACAGCACAAGGCCCTTCTAAGCCAGGGAAGCATAAGGCATAAAATTTACAAAAATGTGAGGCAAGCTGGACAGCTATAAAAAATATTTTTTATGTGTTGGGTTTCATTTCCCCAATAACATACCTAATCATAACAAAATAATAAGCCACTTACTCACGAAGTAATAACACTTCTCAGTTTTGGTTTTAAACACAGAGATTGCCCAAAAGTAGAGCAATGGATTTAGTCACTACAATGTGAATTTATAAAGTATGCCTTTTACTATCTTCCTCTCAACTGTATTTTTTGTCTGCGTGAAATGAAAATGTACTAGATTACATAATACTACCACAAATAAATATCTTCCATAGGCAATGGTTTCTCTATATACAGTAAAGTGATACTTTATTGCTGAGCCATGCACAGCTAGCTAAAAGCAAATATGGTATAGCCTATATGGAACCATTTTTATAACAGATCAAAAACAGAATCTAGTTGTATTTTTTTTTTTTTTTTGCCAAGATTATAATGCAATGTCTTATTTTTTCGGTGAGACACAAAGCTAAGTATTTTCCTCATCGGTAAAAACCAAAATTAAATGTTTTCTTGAAATCTATTTCAGTGACTAAATTTTAAATCATCTTTCAATACATCAAACTCAATCTACCCTAATGGAGAAGTGCAGCACTGTGAATTAGCCATTATGTTGGGGAATCCAGACTTTGTTTTAATTGGTTTTGAATGAAAGCATTATTCTGCATTTCTAATCATGTTTCTACCCCTAAGGCTAATATTCAAAATGAATTACAGTTCCCGAGCAAAGGAATTGACTCGGAATCACGGCTGGGATTAACATTTTGCTACAGATAATCCACAGACTGGAGAGTCCAAAAGCCTGTAACTGAGAGTTGAGTCTACCTTCTAAGTAAAAAAAGCTGAAAGGCTCACTATACACACTCTGTGAATAATGAGCCATCTGAGAAGAGTACACGTGTTATGTAAAGCCTTTTACCTTCTATTGTGTGGTGTGAGTCCCTCCAAGATCATCAAAGTATTTATTCATTAAATTGCATTGTATTCCTAGCAATGAGACCCTTGAAGTATGGTCAGCTGTCTTGCCCCAATATTATAGGTATCTTGCCCTTATAATTTGAAGACATAGAAGGAATTCTGCCATATTCATCAGACCATGAATGGTGATTGTCCATCACAAATGCATACTATGGAGAGTTTAAACTTGACACTGTGGTCACAATAAATTAATTTATGGTACAAGACAGGAGCTTGTCATTTGTGCCACAAAGTGGTTTCAACTAAAACGTCAAATATTAATGAGGAAATATATACACTGACCTCTTCACTGACAATTAAGCTCTCATTGAGCACCAGGAATCATTTGCATAATGAAAATCCCCTTCCCCCCAATTATCCAAATTACAACTGAAAAGGGAAAGAACACTCAAGGAGTGGTTTATATTTTGGGGACATTTTAACGAGGTGATAGGTATCTTAATAAGTGTTCTTGGGTGAAGGCACCTGGACTATTAAACAGGAATTCTATACGAACTCATTGAGAAGTTTTATCACATCCATTTAATGCATTAAAGATCTGAAGTACTAAGTATCACTTGCATGGTTAAAAGTAAACCCATGTAAACAAAAGATGAAATAAATGGTAAATTAGGTGGTTTGGGTTTTTAGATATTTTTTTTCTTTTTGTTTCACAATAATTCACACAAGTACAAATCAGGAGGATCTGCATGAAATTAACTTCAAAGAAGCAGCTTTGCAAATGAGACCTAGAGGGTTTTATAGAAACAAAATGTCGCCAAGCCAAAAGAATTTTAAATATATTAGTTGTATTTAATTATTTTTTGTGTGAAGGAAGTTGAAATTGGGGGGTGGGGGGGAGGATCTGTATTGTTGCAAAGTGCCTTTTCCTGTGTCTAGCACTTCACAAGAGGAAACTCTTACCAGGAATAATTAAAAGAGTATTATCACTAATTGATTATTAACAAATTTTGAATGGTTATCATTTCTTTTACCCCAGAAAGCTTTAACTCACAATTTGAATTCTTTATTTCAAGAAGAGATTTTTTTTTTTCAAATACAGTGTTTTCTATCTTAGAAATAGTGTTAAAATACAATTTAATATCTTGTGATTTGTTTCATTTAGGCAATACAACAGGTTTTATAGGTGTTTTTGCAAGTTGTCATCGCTCTAGGCCCAAATTTCCCTTTAGGAGGTTAAAGTCAATGTTCTCCTAAGTGATTTACAGTTCTGAAATAGCTATGCTACTCCAGCGATATTTTTCTGTAAAAGACTGTGTTTTTTTCCCCCCCTAGTTCTCTTTCATATGAACTACAGAGTATGTCCAAAAATATCCCTTGTCACTTCTCTGCTACAAGCAGGGTAAAATATTATTGTGAATAATAGAACCAGTTTGATATAAGTGCAAAAAGAATTTTTATACGGCATGAATTAAATCAACTCAAGCAAGTAACTCTTTCCACAAGCAAGTCACTGAATAAATAAAGGCTGGAGCAGCAGCAAGCAAAAGAAAATCAGCATTTGGAGACTCCAAAGAGATTTGCCTGCTTAAAAAAAGAGAGAGAGAGGAACTAAAAGGGGACTCAAATTCCAGCTATCAACAAGCGTGTACTATGTGCTTTGTTGAATAAAACAAGTGCTGCCACTGATATACACAATGCCTTTTGATCCCGTGGACTATTCTCATGGATAACATGGAAAGCAACATTTGCAAAGAAATGTGACGGTGGGGATTTTGCAGCCTGCTTTGGAAAAGCAGAACATTTGATTCAATCTGCTGGTCAAGGACTGCACAAAAGTGAGAAACATATAACCTGTCTTTGTTATTCTTGTTACTGCTTTTATTTATTTTTTAAAATTCCACTTAGGGGTAGGTGAAATTAAAAAAAAAAAAAAAAGAATAAAAATTTAATGGGAGATGTTCATACAAGTCACCATCATGCCTCCAACCCCATAAATCAAGGTGAGCACTGGATGGTAGAGTACAGAACTCAAAATTCAGAATCTCAGGTCTACACTCTAGAGAATGAGAAATGTGAACTATGAATGCCTGGAGAATGATTTTTCCACAAGCTCAAAGATGATGAGGGTAGCTCGTGCTGCTGTTAGTGTTAGGAGGTAATTTCCTTTGCATCATCAAACTTTAGAACCCTGAACCCAGGCTTAGACAGGAAGGCTTAAGGCAAAAATTTCCCCTTGAAAAATGTGCAACTATACACTGAAAATTTTAGAGCTTCTCATCACATCAAAACAGTATTTTAATTTAGAGATGTGGAAAATCTGAATTTCAGCACAACTTGAGTATATTTTATACTAGCCTATGTGTCCATTGTAAAACCTTCACATGACCACAACTAATTCATTAATCTATTTCCTCCAATTTATTAAATAAATGGCTTCTAATGAATCAGACAAGAATGAAAATATGATATATTCGCACAGCAAGGCTATACCATGACCCAAAAGTGGATATATATACACACACACACACACACACACACACACATTGACTTCTTTATCCACTACATTTTCAAAGGGCTTTTCTTCAAGCAACAAATACACAAATGCATTTAGTAGGGGTGACATCTGAATTTTGAACACCTGGCTGCAGATTTCTTTCAGATATGTTCCTAATTAGAAACTCTTAAATGTGATTTATAACATAAAACCTTCATAGAAACAGTCCAGTTATATAATGAATGTTACATTCTTAATGGCTAAAGAGAGAACCTCTAACAATTCAAATAGATTTGGGCATCTATCACTTGATATTTGATAGAAATTGTTTTTTTTTCTTTTTGATCTTCCTAATTTCTTTTTTGTTTTATTTTGTTTTTTACCTACTTCCTGGCTGGGTGAGGTGTCCAGCCTCCCATTTCTGAACTCCCATTAACTGCTTATCCCCTGCCTTCCACTGACTATGATATTGTTAATGTAACTATGACTTTTCATGGCCAACTCTGATTGGATACTTTCCAATCCAGATTTTTTTTAAACATGTCTGTAGCATCTGACACTGCATGTAGTTTCTGTCATATATATATATGTAAAATTGATTTCAGAGAGAAAAGGAGAGGGAGCAAGAGATAAAAACATCAATGGTGAGAATCTTTGATCAGTGCCTCCTGCACAACCCCTACTGGGGATCAAGACCGCAACCTAGGCATGTGCCCTGACTGGGAATTGAACCAAGAGCTCCTGGTTCATAGGTTGATGCTCAACCACTGAGCCACTATAGCTGGTCTAGTTTCCAGCTTCTTGAAGCTCTTTTTTGCCTTAGTAAACTCAAAAATCCCAACATTACCGGCACAAGGTCCTCCTCTTCTTCTCTTGTCATGTTTCAATTATTTCCCCAGGCTCCCTTTTCCTCAGTCTGTGCTAGAAATGTGGTGTTTCCCAACACTCCATCTCCAGCCTTCTTTTCTCTTATTAAATTTCCTGGGCCATTTTGCTCACACTATCACATAAATCTTGTCCAAATCTCCCCCTTATGCTTCAGATTCATATATCTAAGTATACAGTGCATCCCTATTAAAGGCACCTTAAAATCAGGTGGCCAAAACTGGACTTCTCATTTTTTCTCCAAAATTCCTCCCATCTGCCATGTTGTCACCTTCAACCTGAAGGCACAATAGGGTCTTCCTTCTCTCTTCTTTCCCACCTCCAATTAAGTCATGCTGACTCCTCTTCCTAAATATGTTACAGATCCCCTGCCTTCTCTCTGTTCTAACTTTCATCACTTGAGTTACCGGGCTTACCATCTCTCATCAGAAGCACCACAATAATTTTTGATCACTGACTCCTGATTCCAAGCCTCAACTCCTTTATTCGTGATTGATCCTGACACCAATCTGCCTTCATTGAATCCCCATTAGTTTTTGATGTGGTGCTATTTCCCCCCCCCCAAAAAAAAAAAAAGACATTCTTTCTCAGTATACAGTGCCACAGTTCAAACCAGAACCCTAGAAAGCATGTTGGCTATTTTCTGACCCTCACATTTTGCATCCAATATATTAGCTAGAGCTGTCAATTCAACCTCAAAACCACATCTAGCCTCTATCTGTTTCTTACTGCCACAACCAGCTTCACCTGAGTTTATCATCAGCTTTCCAGCAAACTAAATTTTGGGACAAAATTAGAATTGTGTAATTTCCCACCCATCATATTACTCCATATGTGTTTATTTTGTGACTCTATGAATTGGGTTTCCCTGGGCCAGAAATAGGGGGGGTAGGTCCAGATGTTTGTGAATAATGTATGCCTCTGATAATATCACTGATTGAAAGAAACAAATCTGTCAGGAATAACTTCTGTAGGTGTGTGGAGACAGTGGCTCATTCAACCGGCCTAAAAGGATTAGAGAAAAAGGAAAAGATAAAAAACCCCAAAACCTCATATTCCAATCTAAAACCCATATTCCTGCCTCACCTCAGAGGGAAACGGTCCGTCTAGTCTGCTGTAAAACCAAGAGCTAACAATAAGAACAGCTACAAAAATCTCCCTGTGGTTCATATATTCAATAATCCGTAAACTCAGAAATCCCAAAGCAGCTCAAACCCAATAATGTATATGAACCCATTACAAAAAATAAAAAGCGCCAGCTTTATTTCACCACCTTGGAATCCCTACAAACCACACATTAGATGAGAGCCAGCCAACTTTTTCTGTAAAGGGACAAACAGTAAACATTTTAGGTGTGGGCCATACTGGTCAAGACTGCAGTTGGAGGGCAGCAGCAGCAGACCAAACCAAGCAAGTGAATGGGGGGTGGCTGTGGGCCAGTGAAACTGGACTGTGGACAAAGACCCTTTAATTTTATATAATGTTTAGTGCCAGAAAACTTCACATTTCTTTTGATTTTCACCATTTGAAAATATAAAACTGATTTTTTTGCTTATGGGCACATGAAAACAGGTAGCAGGTCGAATTTGGCCCACAGGGCATAGTTTCCTGGCTCCTTCACTTCATGAGCTCTTTTCCTAACTTCTGGTAAAATTCGATATACTGAAGGGTCCCAGGTTCAATTCCGGTTAAGGGCATGTATTTTGGTTGTGGGCACATTCCCAATAGGAGGTGTGCAGGAGGTGGCTGATTGATGTTTCTCTCTCATGGATGTTTCTAACTCTCTATCCCTCTCTCTTCCTCTCTGTAAGAAAAAAAAAAAAAAAAAAATCAATAGCCGAAACCAGTTTGGCTCAGTGGTAGAGTGTCGGTCTGTGGACTGAAAGGTCCCAGGTTCGATTCCGGTCAAGGGCAGGTACATTGGTTGCGGGCACATCCCCGGTAGGAGGTGTGCAGGAGGCAGCTGGTCGACATTTCTAGCTCTCTCTCTCTCTCCCTTCCTCTCTATAAAAAGTCAATAAAATATATATTTTTAAAAATCAATAAAGTATTAAAAAAAAAAAAACACCACATGATATACCTGGCTTCTCTTCATGAGTGGGAAGTGATAATGATGCATTTTCTCATTCCAAAGAGATGGAGGCTTTTATAATGCCTGTACAATAACTACTACGGCATTTGCTAATTTGTGTAAAGGATAAAATGGAAAAACAAGACTTAAAAATATCTTCATATTAAGCATTTGATAGCCAGCCAATTCAGGACTATTCCTCCTAATTCCACCATATGCCTTTCAATACCTAAACCCCTCCTTCAGTCTTATTTGTTACAATTTCCTTATTTAAAAGAGAATAGAAATTGCAATGACAAAATTCATAAATATGGATGTGTGCTTATAGATATAGAAATATAGCTATAGATTGCAACAAAGCTAACTCAGTCAGCCAGACACAGTTAAAAAAAATCACATGGTCCATGCTTCCCATGTTCTCAAAGGAAAACAAATCCATGATGCTTTGCCTCAGTGTATACTTATCGAGCACATACCATGTGCAAGGCAATGGGAAGTAAGGCAGCCTTCCCAGCATGTGTGTAAAATCATCCATGTCTTTTGTGCATTCACTATTAAGTGTCTGAAACGGTTAAATGAAAAATGTCATCCTTATCTTGATAAACCTCAGAAGACATTCAACCACCTTCACTCAAGGATCAATACGACCCAGGGTTTTCAAGACCCAGACTTCAGAGAGTGCTCCAAACTGACAGGATCGCCTCTCAGACTTGATTGGGCCTGAGACACAGTGAAAGCCACGTACACCTCCAGGTGAAGAGCCTCGTCTCAGAGAGTTTCCCAGTGGCCAGACCAGCGGTGGCTGAAGGAGGCGGGCGTCATCTTCCACCAGTCAATTGTGAATTGCCCTCTATACGGACACCGCAGCTGCGGCTCTCAGAGGCTAGAGTACCCTTGGAATAGCTGGTTGTGGGGGGAATATTAAAGCTTGCTTCTTCCACAAACACACAACTTTCTGGCTACCTGCCATCCCAACTCACAAAGGACATGCAGCTCTGAAAAGGACACTTCTGAGGCCATGTCAGAAGAAAAGGTAGATCAAACGTTTGGCGGAGGGACTGCTGTCAGGCACTCAAACACATAACTCATTCCAGTCTCAGAGACCTCCAGGGGAAATCTAGGAAAGGGACCTGGCTCAGGGGGAAGCCTCAAGTACTCAGCCCCAAACAAGCCAGGAGCTGGGAAACTGTACCAAACCCTTCCTTTCCTTTCCTTCCTTCCTTCCTTCCTTCCTTCCTTCCTTCCTTCCTTCCTTCCTTCCTTCCTTCCTTCCTTCCTTCCTCCCTGCCTTCCTTCCTTCCTTCCTTCCTTCCTTCCTTCCTTCCTTCCTTCCTTCCTTCCTTCCTTCCTTCCTTCCTTCCTTTCTTTCTTTCTTTCTTTCTTTCTTTCTTTCTTTCTTTCTTTCTTTCTTTCTTTCTTTCTTTCTTTCAGCAATATTTAAAATAGGAAAATGGAGGAAAGGAAGATTATTACCCATGACATTAACCCCTTTCAGGAAACTTGAAGGAAACTCACAATCTGGGTAAAAACATGAGTTACTGAGACTGAATTGTGCTAAGCAGACATTCTGCTTCTATCTAATCAACTGCAAGGGCTGGAGAGTAAGCGATCTGTGAGTGAATGATAAATGTAGATGAAAGCTGATATCTTAAAGATGACTTGACATAGGCATGAAACATATCTATGTAGGTATGATAAGTGGACACATACGTATCACATAGGTACAGAGAGGAAGAAAGAACAAAAACAAGATTATTTTTACATACACATGTATTCTGCATAAACATACACAGATACAGAATGCAAGATTATTTTTTACACACACATGTACTCTCCATAAACATACACAGATAGAGAATGAACAGAGACCAGTTCTGTCCTCTCTCAGAGAAAAAAATGATTCCAGTCCTTTCCATCCTTCACAAGCATGCTTGCATTAAGCCCGGATTATCAGATAATTCCCACATTACTATTTTCCACAGGTACCCTCCCGGAATGGGGCCCCTTATTTCATCTGCAGGTGACATGAGATGCCTTCATCACCTGGCATCGCTCTCCAAGCCCGCACCTGTCTTGACAACCCTCCTGGTTTCACGGAAAGTTCAGCAGGTTGACATTTAGCTCCGCGGCTGAATTCTAAATAGGGATTAATAACATGATTAATTTACTCTCCTCTTCTCCTCACTCTCTCCGGTCTCTCCCGCGTGAGTCCTGGTTGGCCATCTACGGGAACAAAATATCTAACTGAGGCAAACTGTCTTCCAACCGCAGCATCTGTCTCCCTGGCAGGCGCAGCTGACAGTTGGGTCCTGGCTGAGGAATTGTTCAAGAAACTCTGTAGGGCTGAGCTATTAGCAGGCTCGCCTCCTCCTAGGTGCCGCTTCCTACTGATGCCGCTCCATTGGAAAGAAAGGCTTTGTATATATTTATTCTTCTGAGAATCTGCTATTGTGCAAATATCTCCAATTGAGACCCCCATGGGAGGGCGCGCATGACACTTGCATTTCTTTTCTTGCAAAATACCCCTAAGATAGCTGAGCAGATCCCAAGGGTCTGCTTCTGGGTATTATATAAGCAGATTCTCCTTACGGAAAGGCAAGGAGTTGCTTCAAGAGACAGAAATAAAAATGCCCACAGCTCTCTAAGGGGATTTCAAAATAGCAAGCTGCTTAAATACCAAGGAAAGCACCTGGTTTCTCGCCAAGTCTAAAGATAGCCTATGGGAGTTTAGGACAAGAAGGTGAGGGTGGGATGGGATAGGGGATGGGGGAGGGGAGCTGGGGAGGCCCTGACACAGGAGAGATGGAGGAACAGACAGAGCTCTCTGAGGAGGCATGTCTGCGTGAATTCTGTCATTTTAAGTTCTATAGGAAGCGCTTCCTTGAAGAAGTTTCATGTTTTGTTTTTGGAAAGTTTTGTTTTTGGCTAAGGTGGACACAGCATATGTGTCTTGGTCTAATTCAGAGTCTAAGACACTTCTGCCAGACTCTCCCTTTCCTCTTTAAACATTTCTCCCCAAATATACTTAATCCACTTGTGGGTTTTTTTTCTTTCTTTTTCTTCAATTATTCAACCCTTAGGCTCCCTGGAGGCTTCTGATTCTTAAGAGAATTAGAAAAGATCTCGTTATTATTAGATTCCATTTTAGACTGAGAAGAAAGCAGAAAGTGGGCAAGACAGGCATGTCTTTATGTTGCCTGAGTTACTTTTGAAATTTGCTTCATTCAAAGGCCAGAATAGCAAGGAGCATCTTCAAACTACAAAGTAAGAAGTCAGCTGGACCAATTACTTATAACCCTGTCACTGAAAATAAAAATAATTTAACCCCCTCCCCCCCACACAAGAAAAAAGGTCCTGAAGGCATTGAAGAGAATCCAAGAGGCTCCATACATTTAATATTTTCTAAGAATAAATACAGAAGAAAAAGATTAAGCTTTCAAATATCTGACTTATGTAAGTCTGAGAACAACAAAAATCCACAGTAGAAAGGATTAATCGCAAACAAAAACTCGGAAAAGAGGCTTTTGCAGAAAACTATTCCTCTGGCTACGTCGCTTTTGTTTACAAAAAGAAGTAGAATTTGGACCCACTATATGTTCCTTCTTATGGCCTCCTTTGTGAACTGAGCTTGGTAAAGTAACACTGTAATTATTTTTTTATCTATAACGTGATTTATTTATAATATGAAATTCCTTTTTACATGTTTAGAGTCTTAATAGGTGAATGTTCTCCTTAACAGTCAGAAAAAAATAAAACTGAAATATGAAACAAAGATTTATTGCACCATTCTTTTTCCAGAAAACCGTGAATGTGACTCCATTAAAAACACAGCTACGCATCTTGTTTTAAACCTTTAATTTTTTTTTTCAACTTCAAAGGTCAAATTTAGAACTGAACCAGATATGAATATAAATGAGTTGTAGGCCATGCCTAAAGTGGTGTCTTTTCAAGTAAAAGACAAGACTTACTAATAGTCCCATTTGTTTTCCATTAAAAATCTACTCATTGTATTCATGGCAATCCATGTGCCAGTGCGCGAGCCTGCTTGGGCAAAGCCTTTGCTTTGTGTGTATCAGATGCAAAATTTACTTAAATTCCAGATAATTGCAAGTGCATCTGCTAGGCTTTGTCACTGGTCTATATGAGCATTTTCACAGTGTATACAAAGAGCAATTATCCAACAATGAAAGAAAAAGAAACAGTCATTTTTGCAAATTACAGCCAGCTCCTTTCGCAAGGAATAAGTTTGTGCTAAAAGAATGCTACCCAAAAACACTTTTTAAAATAAAATGTATTCCCTTATACCACATACATAACTACAGAGAATAAAAAAGGGAGCTTTTCGACTGTTAAATTACTAGGTCTGAAACAAGGATAACTGCAATTTCATATAAAATCACCTCACAAAACACAGAAGTTCCCCCTGGATTAAACACACACACACACACACACACACACACACACACACACAAAACAAACACACACACATCCGATTGCAACTTTGATGCACTGTATAATATTCTTATTTTGTATTCATGACAGACCATGTCAACAATAGTCACCTTATTTATCATCAATTTCTAGTGCCCTGATTTAAAGTAGAAATGGACAGAATCAAGAATACGAAGGAAAGGCAGAACAGGGAATACAAAACCAATAACAAACAAGCTGGGCAAAACAAAGTTTTACTCTATTTATTAAACAGTTGATCTAAGAAACTTGGGGTATTCGGTCAATATTTCTCTTCCCTTTTCTTTCTTTCTCATTCTCTTTTGTTTGTTTAACTTCACGGACAACCCATTTCAACTGTGACACTAAACACAGCCAGCCTTCCTGCAAAGCCCAACCCAATTTCGGGACTTCTACACCTCATACCACTTAAACATCAATGGTTCTCTTCTTCAAGGACCTAGCAGGGTTAATCAGCTCTTTTCACAATTTCTCAAAGCTATCCACAATGATCACAATGGAGTCATTAGAATATAAATAAAACTAGTTAACACAAAGACCAAAACAATTTTGTGACCATTGACCTGTTTGAAATCTGTCCATTCAGTGGCCATTATTTCCTTCTTCACCTTCATAGAAATATCTTCATTATCATCTTGAAAAAGTATTGTGTTACCAGCCAAAGCTATTAGTCAGAAGAAAAAAAAAAATTCCCTATTCCCCAAACTGGAAAACCATTATTATCATTAATATTTCATGGAACTGCATTAATTGAGACAATATTCAATATTTAACTATCTAATCCTACACTAATTTATATTGGAAAATATCAACCATGTGAGACTTCAGCCAGTCAGATTATTTTATTGGATGAACCTTTGTCATTATTAATAACACTGTAGTCTTTCATATTTTTTTCAGATCAGTATGTATCATCCAAGGATTGAAAGTTATTTTATTTCTAATTAATTTTCCAAATCCTTAGGAGACAGTGGTAGGAGGATAAATATATTAATTCAGAATTGGAAAATAAAAGAATAAGCCTTCAGACAAAGCAGTGTTACTACAGATGTGGATCACTCACAGAGGTCCTAAACGTCATGAGGTTTACTAATAATTAAGGAAGACCATTTGAGCCTCAGAGTCTAAACTGGGAAAAGAAATGCAGCTCTGGTTCTTTTGAGTACTGCAATGACTCTCATTACTGATTTCTAAGGGGAAAGTGGGTATGATCTGTGATCTGGAGCTCCTATTAATTTGCTTACAGGCCATTACTTAGCCATCCAGATGTTCTTCTTAATGTACTTTAAACAAATCCCTTTTACCCTTTTTCAGACCACTTATCAACTTTACATATTTATTCAGAGGCAAATTTTGGCCAATTCTAGGTGAATGATCTTTAACTTTAGCATGGACAGAATTCTAATGAGTAGCATTTTCAAATGGCTGTTGGTGATAAAAATAAGTTTCTACATGGCAAACGTATTTGAGATTGGTGTGTGCTTAATATCTTTATAATCACGAGAGACATTCTCCCTGCTATTCGTCTTTCAAGTTCATACAATAAGACACTTGCTATCCATCCTCCGAGACTGTACAGGTCACTCATGGAATAACAGTAAATATTGGGGGGGAGGGACTTTAGTTTTTCTGTTTTGCTGAGTGCCCCCCCCCCCTTTGTTTTGAGGGCATTTCATCATTTCTCTAGTGCTGGAAGTCGAAATCACTTTGTCTCATTATGGGACATGAAAGGGCCAGACAATGGGTTTCTCAGAATTCCTAGTTACAGGGGTATGGACACTTCACTGAGATGCAGCCAATGAGATGGATGCACCAGCCCAGACTTTGATTAGAGAGCCAAGGACCCCCAGGAGAAAGGACGAAGGTTTATTTCACCTACATATCTAAGGCAATAGTACTGGTTGAATCACTTTGGAAAGATTAAAAAGATTGGAAAGATTCTTTCCAAAAATCGGGACTTTTTAAAAATGCCATGGGACTCGAGAAAAATTGTTGAAAATCAGGACTGTCCCGCCAAAAGCTGGACGATCTGGTCACCTTATGGTTAATGCTAATGGCAACAGCACAGCCCAGTGCTAGGGGCATGGAGGGCTCCAGCGGGGCACCCAGTATTCAGTGGCTGAAGCAAATACGCCCGGTTCCATGTTTCCTGGGGATTTCGCGATTCCCATGTCCTTCTAACACATTTCTCTTCTGTTTACATTAGCCAGAATTAGTCTCGTTAGCCTATAAGTAAGAACATAGCTCGACCCTAAAATAAAAAAAATAATAATTAAAACTATGCTTTTATTCTGTGGTGGTTAATTTTATAAACTGTTGGAAAATAAATTATGAGATCCTGCAGGATTGGGAGTGTAAGGAACATTCTCTCATCCCCCCCCCCCAAAAAAAAAAAAAAATTCCCATCCCAAAAAACCCAACAGTAAATTTCTCAGAAATTCTCAGAAATTCACGTATCCTGTAGGAAAAGAGCCAAGAGTCAAAAGTTTAAATGAGGAACACACCTGCCAAGACCCTTCCTATGTTCTCTCAGCCACGGCTACCCTGATTCAGATCAACAAGGAACAGAAAATGGAAAAGAAATGGTGATGGCTTAGCTATGAGTTGCTAGAAATAACACAGGCACATCTTACAAATCACAGTCAAAATAAGTGTTAATCAGCAGCTTGACCAGTGATATCAAAAGTCGGAGCTGACTGCCTGGAGTCCATCAAGCCATTACTGGAGGCTGGGAAAGGATGGGGACCTCTGTGCCTGCCTCCTCTGCCATTTCCCTTTCAGAGCTATTCACCTGCCACTTGTCAAGAATAGTACCCTGCCTGCAAATAACTGATGAAAGAGGAATACAGGAGCGTGAATCTGTTTTCCAAAGTAAACCCCTAAACCCACCTATTCAACATATGCTTTCAAGCTCAATGGGGACAATATTCTTTTAAAGAACATTTGTGTTTACCCGTGGCATTTTGGGAGTGCTCGAAAATTTCTTTTTCCTTCCCAATTCGTATCATTTTTCAAACACCCTCCATTAAAAACAAAAACACAAACACGTAAATCATAAATTGACTCATTGGTCATGAAAAATGGAAGTTGACAGCTTCGGGGCATAGAGTCATTTATCTGTTTACTGATTGAATTTACACAGGTAACAGGCACAACCTAAAAATGACCAGCACAAGAAGGTGTCCTTAATGCAAAACCTAGATGTTAATAAGGATATGACTCCTCCTGATCCAGAATTTAATACTTCCCTCTGGTGTCTCTTAAACATGTCTGTTATTAGATATCTGAAGAGAAAGAGAGAGAGAGGGAGGGAGGGAGGGAGGGAGAGAGAGAGAGAGAAAGAGAGAGAGAGAAAGGAAGGAAGGAAGGAAGGAAGGAAGGAAGGAAGGAAGGAAGGAAGGAAGGAAGGAAGGAAGGAGAAAGATGAGAAATTATAACGTGGGCAAAGCTCTTCAAATCAAACAAAAAAACCTATTAACTTCTGTAATTAAAATATTATATATATCTCTCCACATATAATAGTACTTTTACCTATAGAATGTAGATTCCTAGACCAGCAACCAATTTCACACACACACACACACACACACACACACACACACACACACACACGCACAGTGCCTGATTCTGTATATACCCCATGGGGGCTTAAGAAGCACTTATGAATTGACTGACAAGACAAAAACCAAGAGATGACAACCTTCTGGGTAGCCATAACACAATTTTAACTTGAAAATTGCCCAGGAATAGACTTCACAATCTATGGAATATACACAAATCATATAAAAGCACCGGTGCCCCTCAGATACCTAGAGTGGCCTTAGGGAGCAGCTTAGTAAAAAATCACTGTTGCAGAAAGCCAAGTTCAAGCTCTCTATCTATTTAATGTGTGGCTTTCACAGTGAATCAGCTGATAGCAGCTTTTATTCTATCATAAAACTATTATTCTATCAAATTATTTCAGCAGAACTTTTAAAGACATATATTAGAATACTTATGAAATTTAGCTCATCTCTAACATTTTCTTGCTAAGTCAACAGGTATAAAAAAAAACAAAAAAAAACCTCTCCCTTTTGATTCTTAAGATTCATGTTGCATTTTTAATTTCTTTGCAGCCAAATATGAAAGAAGCATAGTCTACAATGCTTAAATAGTTTCTTCAATAGCAGCATCCCCAAGTAAATGGTAATTAATAAGAAATCACAATTTATCCATTGTCTTCTCTAAAATACTGCATGTCTTAAAACACATTTCATTCAACCCTTACCCAGTTGCTCAGTTGGTTGGAGTATCGTCTGGTATAGCAAAAGGTGACAGACTGGATTCCCAGTCTAGGGCATATACATAGGTTACCTGTTCAACCCCCACTTGGGGCGGGCATAGGAAGCAACCAATGGGGGTTTCTCTCTCACACTATCTTCCTTCCTTTCTCTAAACACATACTCATGTGAGGATTAAGAACAACAACAAAACAAAGACATTTCATTCCATGTGTCCTTGAAGACAATTTTCAAATGCCTCAAGTCCAAAAGTAGTTTGTTTTCCTCCCTAAAGTTCCTAAAACACATTCTATCTTGGGGCATGAATATGACTGATTTATGAAAATGCAGTGGCCCCTGGAATTGAGGAATTCCATAAAGAAGATGCTTCTGTTCACAATTTAGCCTCACCACATTTACTTGAAATTGAGCTTATTTCAGTCATCCATTTTGAAGAAGAACTTCCACACTGATAAATTTCCCCAAAAGGTCTGATGAAAACAAATGGGGGGAAAATAAGAAGACATAGCCATGCTCAGGATGTACCCCTTAAACATGCAGGGACGTTAAAACAAAGAGCAGAAAACCATTTTTGTTCAAGGCAAGATATTTTTGTAACAAAAATACCTGAGACCAAAAATGAAAGGCTGTATATGTCTTTACTATCAAAGACCAAACACAAAATCTATTTTAATTCACTGCTTTAGTGGTGCTGTCTGAGCATTTGCTCTTTAGAGCTACATCTAATGATCAGTAACTTTGCAAATACAACCTTGCAGATCACATTGCCCCCACACTCACCCAACTGCATCCCATCTCACCATCTCTCCAGCACAGCCCAAGGGTGGGCTTGGCCATCTGCTTTGTAGGGTAACTTAAGTTACTTTTCTAACACACACCTTTGAACATGGAAATACTTATTTCAAACTCTACAGAATTCCTTACATTTCTTCCTAACATTGAGTATTTAGTTAAAAAGTCTGACAAGTATTGATAATTCTCAATCTTTTCCAGATTGTCCTGTGTCAAGCCAAAGAGATTTTGGGGGCGATACTTGCTTTTCAGTTGTTAGGTCCTCACACTGATAGCAATGAGAAAGGACTTTATTTTTTCTTTCTTGTTTTATTGGCAGCCTCCTCTGGACTGTGAGAAGTGATGATCGATCATTTTTCCACATTCATCCGCCGCCCTCTCAGTGGCCACATGTAAATTTGCCAATGGATAATTAAGCAACAGACACATCCAATAAATATAATAAATAAATTTGATTTTTCCCCCTTAGTAATTGGTTTCGTCTGACTGAGTCTGATTATATGCAGGGATATATAAACAGGATTAGAGAGGAGAAAAATTAGATGCTGGGTCCTACAAATTGCAGAGCCCTAACCACTGTGAAATGTTTTTGTAATAATGATATTATTATGCTTAGGGGTTAAATATAAAGAAGCAGTTTGTCTCTTCTCAACAAGAGCAGGTGAGACTAAAAATAAAACTAGTGACATGATTATCACCATAAGAAAATGATACTCAACTACGGAATACACCCTCCGTCTACATCCTCTTCCCAAAAAGTCACACCTGCCCTGACCACATGCCTCCATTAAATTCGTGAAGGTAGCACCAAACTTGGACACAGAACATTTCCAGGTATCATATCACACCAGACTATATGAATGGAACTGAACTGGGTGTCTTAGAAGGAGAAGAAGGAGCAAGTATGTGTATGTGGTTATTGCCTAACTCCTAAAATAAAATTAAATTAAATCACTTTTCTAATACACTCTTGAATGACACAAAGACCAGTTTCATATTGTGCTTTATAAAAAGTACCTACCCCCTTCCAATTTACTTTCTTAGACACATTTTAGTGTCAAATTAGTCTGGCCATGAGAATTAGCTTATGGCCAGACTAATTTGTACAGTATGTGGCCTGTCTTGAGAATCCAAATATTGCTCATTGAAGAAAAAAGAAAACAAGCAAACAAACAAAAAAACAAAAAACAAAAAAACAGGAAAACTTTCCCATGGCTCTAGTTTACCTATGTTCCTTCTAAATAATATATCCTGTAATGCGGATATATTACCATATACTTTACACTTGAAATGGTTTAGAAAAATTATCACTGTTAACATCACTAAGTCTCTAATAATAACTATGATTTTAGCTATGTAGATATTTACCGTTTGAATTAGTCATCCACATGGGCATAGTTATCTTTTTCAATAGTTCAATTTCATTCATAGAAATAACCTCAGACCCTGACTTGACTATTTATACATTCAAAATCAAATTTTGAAGTGGCACTTTTTCTTAAAACATGTTACAAATATAGCAAGCACCTTACACACTTTTGTGAAATGTTATTTCACATGATGGGATTCTTTTAACCTTTACCAAAATCAATTCTATTTAATGATATGTTTCTTTTTTCTATATATACCCCTATCCCTCTAATTAAAGTAGGATAAATGTCAAAATATTGAGTATCAGTTAAATTCCAAGCAATAATAAAAATGACATTTCCATATAAACCTTTTCCAAAAGAATACTTTATCGAGTTGTCCTCTAAAGGTTTTAAATGTTACGTTATTATTAATTTTGTCTTCATCACATAAATTATATTCTCTAGAATAAGTGGTTATTTCCTAATAGGTAAATTGAAAATTGGGAAACCTAAGGTTTGTTTTGTTTTGTTTTGTTTTGTTTTTAATGACCTATTCTTTTGAACCAAATTCACAAATAGTTCTTTATTCTATGGGGTCTAATTCCCTTTTATGTAACATAGAAATCAATAATTTACCAAGTTCATATGAACACAAGTGGATGATACAAAATGTTTAACATTTTTTAACAGACTTGAGCCTACACTACTAGGTGATTTTGTCAACAGAACAATGAAATAAACTATCTTTTGGAAAGCTGAGTTCCAAACTTTTCTTGATCTGCCTCACATTCCAGAAATCACAAATGTACATGATGAGAAGCACCATTAAGCTAAGAAACCTAACACCACAGGGATATGACAATAACCTGGGGCAGAACTGCAGTGGGGACAGCAGTAGCACTGGGGAGGGGTCCGAGGTGATCTAAATAAATACCAATGAGTGCAAAGCCTCCGCTGAAGGAAGGGCAGTCATGCCTGAAAAATCTAAACTTTTAAAGAAACCATGCCTTTCCTCTAAACCACGCACTCCTATTTTCCTGAGATAAATATGGGATCTTTAGCATTCATCACCAAGATTCTGGCCAGAGCTAACAACAGTGATAAGGTAAGGAAAGCAGTTAATTATTCCATTAGAGTCAAAGAGCCATTCCAGTTATCCTAGGGGGTGGAATCTTTACTAAGAAAAACGAATTTTATTTTAACATGGTGCTATATTAGTTAGTCCTGACTTCTATTCATTAAACTTATATGAAAAGAATAAAAACACCAGCTCTCTTTTTATGCACACTACTTCCAAAAAGCACAAAACTGCACTTTTTCCTCAATAATTCTTCTTGCCTAAAAGGCTCCCAATTCTACACTTAGGAGAGGTGGACCAGTTAGTCTTTCAGCAATAATAAAGGAATTTTATTTGCAAACTACTTCTCAAGCAGCTTCATTTTTTTCCCATTAAAATGTCATAAAAAGGCTGAAATATTCAAGTTCAAAATCACACTATATTATGCAATATATTAAGTAGACTGAGGCGGGAAGTCACATAGATTTTAGGGAAAAGACTTTATACTTCTTCAACTCCATGAAATCCTTTAGAAATAGGAGATACTCTCAGCACTGCTAAAATAATTATGTTAACCAGTGACTTATCTTTGTTAGGAAGACAAAACAGCTCAAAATAATTTTTAAAAATCTATGTCATTGATCGTACAAAGTGTTGAATAACGTGAATGTCCCTTTTATAAAGCAAAATAGGAACCAGGATTAGGATTGCAAAGAAGTACATTGACAAAGCTACTATTTGCTCTCACCACACAGGACTCTTATACAATTACTGTTGGTTTCAAAAATTTTTAAATGGGGTATTATCTAAATTGAAACAATAATATACTTAATAAAATATTGCTGCATCCCTTTCCATTAAGAACATATAAAAAGACATCTATCCTCTACTCCAACGCTCCCCAAAATTGTTCTTGAAATCTTCCCCGAGGGCTGGGAATCTGTTGCATGTGCTGAGTGCAGAGTGGAAGGTTTCTCCCTGTGAGTACACGTTGCTCAGAGGAACCAGTAATTCAAAGGACAAACTTGCTTCACACAAAGTAATAAGAGACAGAAACAAGCCCTGTTTAAGGCTGTAGCTTGATATAAGTTATACCTCTTTAAATCTGATTTCAGTTTAAGTTGAGTTCTTAAGTGGAGAGGAATCAAAAGGCCCTTGGCAATGACCTTGACCATATTACACCAGAACTCACTTCGCAGAACTAGTCTACAAAGGGTATGGAAGTGCTCACCAATATAATTTTTCCTTAAAAACACGCAAGGACTTCAAAGTCCCTTCCAATTACACAATGGCAAAACTAGCAATTCATTCTAAGGAACATTCAGGAGTTCTAGCATATAAACACCTCATCCAGGCAAAGAAACCTCTTCTCTTACCAAAGTGAAAACAGGAACCCTAACAATGCAGCTGAATGTGATTCTGAAGTTTCATGAACCAACAGTCTCTTTCTATATAGACCCCTCTTCCTCCCCTCCCCAATAAGTTACCTTCTCTGAACACTGCCAGATGCCATGCTGATTAAAAATAAACTAGTTTACCAGCAAGCTTAGCAAGGGAATAGTATTATTTTGACATGTTAACCTGAGATTAATATCAGGCATAGAAAGTTAAAATGGGCTTCATTAAGATTTAATGGAAACTTAATAATAATAATATCACCAACAATCCACTAACACTATGCCACAGAACCATAAAGAATATTTACAAATCCAGCTGAATGAACAGTAATCTAACCAGGCATCGCTCCTAAAACATAGATATGTTTAATAGTTTAACACAAATTCTCAGAGCTTTTCAGAAGTTTCCAGGAAATGAGAAGTAGAAAGAGGAATGAGTGGGTAAGAACCAACCTGAGCAGCAAAGAATATGTTCTTTAAATCAATGGACTCTTAGTCTTCACATCTAGTGAAAGGTGCTGAAACTGAAGCTAACTGTGATGTTTCCTAAGTAAATAAGTAAATTCATGCTCTGAATAGATTACATTAACAATTATATACCTTGTCCCATGGGCTACGTGCAATGAGTCCTCAGCCTGGTCAATTACCTGTTCATGCTCATGTGGGTGGAATATTCCAGAAAAATAATGCAGCTGCTCAGCATGAATTATATTGCTATCTGGTTGGATCCTAGAAGGGGAAAATCATGCTGCTTTAGAAGACATGGGCTCTTAGGATGGTAGTTTACCATATAAATGCATTTTTCCTTAATATTCAAACACATGCTTCATTCAAAAGACCACTGTGCTCCTAATGAATGGAGGTTGAGATTTCTCTCCACACCTCAACTTGATCAAAATGGTAAATGTACGGGTCCATGAAAATAACATAAAATTGCAATATTGCTATCTCAAGAGAACCAAGAGGAAAGCTGAGTTTTCCTTCTAAATAAAACACCTGTTATCATTAGCAGCCTGTAACAGAGGCAATAGGCTATAGATCTCAGGAATCTGGTCCACAATTTCAAGAAAAGCTTTTGTCAACACAGGCGACTGAGAACAGGTGCTTTTGCAGGGGATCCTAGGGTAGGCTTTATTCTCCATAAAGGAGGGTCTGACTAGTTGAGTTCACTTACAGTGTGTTTTGCCCTTCAGTCCTGAACGGGCTGTGCCATCTTATACTATTCTTTCAATGGCAGCTAAGTTCACATTTTAGCAAAGTTGAACAGTATTATTGCAAACATACTCTTTGCACACAGGTAACATGCTGTTCTGTGATGTGGCAACCAGATAGCAGAAGCAGGCTTCCTTAAATAACAGTTTCTCTTGTAAAATGTATGTGCCTCAGAGCAGCCCTGAGCTGGATTCCCCAAACTGACTCTAGAGTTCAGAGCTCCTCAAAATGGTAAAAACACATACTAACACGGCCACCTGGTCTACCCCGGGCTTCCCTGCCTACATTGAAGCTGCCATTATTTTAGCTCATTTTCCCGTGGCTTAGCAGAAATTCCACAACTACACACTGATTTCTTCTGAAACTGCTGATTTGCTTTTAGTTATTGACCCTTCAGTTTTTCTACTGAACTGGAACTGAAAACTCAGGGGTGGGGGATGGGGGGAGGGAGTAAAGCAAACGAAACATGGTAACAGCTGAGAACCCTCCAAAGAACTTACAGATATGAATCCATTAAAGAGCTGTTGTATATTAATTTTTAAATCACATTTAAAACAGATCCTGGAAGCAAGCGTTACAAAGTCAGTTCTATTTTTAAGAAAAGAGTCAGAGTTCAATTTACATGCATTATGCTGGCTAGTTTAAATAATTGTATCCATGTGTATTGCACAAACTGCCCTCCCCCTCCCCAACTGTCAAGGTGCACTCCAACGGAGATCTAAGAGAGGGCTGGTTTAGGGTTAGAAATTGCTGTGCATGCCTCACAATTGTGAATTAAAAAAAAAAAAATCCAGCAATCTCACTCTTCATCACAGCCCTGCATGTATTTATTAAGTAAATTTAGCAATAGCTCAATCACCGGAGAACAGGATAGAATGCAGGAAAACCACTTCTATGTTTGTTATCTTTGCAAGCTATGTGAGTAGTGGCGGTGTCTATTCTTGCCTCCTGCAAATCTGCAGCAATGTGATGCAAAACAGCATTTTTAAAGAAATTCTCTTTTGGAATGCAAATTGTTCTTCCCCAATTTGGAATATTTTAGCCAGCATGTATCCTACAGTAGTTCTGGAATTGCTGGCATCTGTCATGCTGTCAAAACTGAATCAAAACGCATTGTAATCCTAGGGAAGGATAACATTAAATATCAAGGCAACGTTAAAATGCATCCTAAAAAAAAATCCCTATAATTGAGATGAACATTAGAGAGAAAGCGGCCGTCCTTCTGCAGGGAAATAACAGCCTGCTCTCCCAGTCTTTCCCATCCCCCCCTCCCCCAAACTCATGCAACTAATGATGACCTCCCGAAGTGCCGAATTTACATGTTCCAGCATTCATCTGAGGATGAAGGAGGAAAAAAATATAAATATATACACAGAAAACCACGAAACAAGTTGCAAACTGCACAAACGCAAGGGGAGAGAGAGAGAGAGAGAAAGGGAACTGCAGCTGAATCAGGAGCTATTGCAGAATGAGGAGCAAGGGAAAGGAAACAAGGAAGAAAGAAAAGGGGGTGGGAAAGCCTTAAGCATTAAAGAGTAAGAAGTGAAAAACATTTACCAGCAGCTCGGTCAGTAGCTTCGCTCCCTGACACCATCTACATAGAGAGATAACTTAGCCTAGAGTCTTCGGTCCCAGCTCGCTTTTGGAGCAGAAAATTCCTTCACTTCGAGGGGGGGCAACACGCCCTCAAGAAAGAGAGAGAGGGAAAGAAGGAGGGGAAAAAATAATCCCAAAGACCAAGACAGGCTTTCCCCCTCCTCCCTCTTATCCGCCCCCCGAAACTCCCCAAACGGTGCTCGCTTCTGCACAGTTCGGCGGCTGTGCTGCTGCGGAGCTGCCGCCGCCGCCGCCGCCGACGTAGCAGCGGCTGCGGGCGCCGCTGCTGGCGTTCCTGCTGCTGCTACTTCGGGAGTGAGTAGGAGGAGGAGGATGCCCAAGCAAGACCTGAGCCTGCGAGCCACCCAGGACCAATGTGCAACCTGCTCTGGAATCAAACCCATAACACACGCACGCACAGCCGGCGGCTCCCGCACGCGAGCCCTCCTCGCGCGCACACGGGCGCCCGCCCGCCCGCGCGCCGCACAGACACACGCGCGCACACATGCACATGCACATGCACACATGCACACACCGGCGCGCAGCCTGCGCGCACGCGCGCGCACACACAGGCACACACACACACACACACACACACACACACACACACACGCACGCAACGCTGCATGCCACCCGCCCGCCCAGAGGAGAGCGATCCAATCCCCGGATCCCCAGAGCGCGCGCGAAGGCCGAGGTTGTTGGCGGGGCTGCTTGGTGGCGCTGGGGTTGCAGCAGCTGCCAGTTGCGGGGTATTGAGCCGGGGAGGGGTTCATGATTGAGAAACGGGGCGCCAGGGCCACGTGTGCACCCCTTTGTCTGGAGAGGGAACCCTAACCGGGCGTTTGCAAGACCTGATACTGAAAGCGCAGACCCCAGTGTTGCAGAGTTGAGTTCTGCATGGGGGTTTGCCAGCGAAGCGTAGGTTTCCTGGCTGCACGCACATACCGAGGGTTCAGATCTGCGAAACCGGATGAACTGGCAGCTGCACCAGGGTCTCTGCACATAGGGGCGCCCGGGAGCCAGAGCGTCCTGCGGACACCCGGAGCTTAGCCTGCCTTGGGTTGTGAGCATGCCCAGTGCTCCGCTGGAACCGGGATTGCGCCTTCCAGGGTTAGAGAGGGGCAGAGCAGAGCCCAGTGGTTTCCAGACTCTAGGGGAAGGAAGGCAGAGGTTGGTCCCAGAGACCTCAGCCCCTGAGGGGAGGGCACTGGAGAAAGTAAGCTTCCAGAACTCAGAGAAAATCGGCTTTTCTTTTTTCTGTAAAGGGAAGTTCAAAGGAAGCAATTCCTTGCCCAGGAAGGGCTGATTCCGTGACAGGGTAATTGACAAAAAACCCAGCAGTGCTTGTTGGTTGGACTAACAGTTAACAGTTACTGCTTACTTACCCTGAGCAGGCTCTGAGTTCTCTGACGCCCGTGAATTACCTGATTTCTATCCCATCCTAACACTGTATGATCAACCCTAGATGAAAATTGAGGCCCTGGAATATTTTGCCAACTGCCAGTCAATTATAATCAATGCATCCGGGAATCTAGAGCTGGCAATCTGACTCTTAGGCACGGGGGGATAAAATGCAGGGAACTGAAAGACAAGTGCCATATGATATCACATAAATGTGGAATCTAATGAACAAAATAAGCTAACAGGCAAAATAGAAACAGCCGCATAGATCCAGAGAACAGACTGACAGCTGTCAGATGAGATGAAGGTTGGGGGGCTAGGTGAAAAAGGAGAAGGGTTTAAAAAAACAAAACAAAACAAAGCACACACACACACACACACACACACACACACACACAGATAACATCACGGTGATTGCCAGAGGGAAAGGGAGAGAAGGGAGGTGGAAGAGGGTGTCGGGGGCATAAATGGTGATGGAAGGAGACTAGACTCGGGGTGGTAAACACACAATACAATACACAGATGGTGCGTTATAGACTTGTACACCTGAAAAAGAAATAATTTATTAACCAATGTCACTCCAATGCATTCAACTTAAAAAGAAAACAACTATAGCACAGGTTACTGATGAACTTCAGTCATTTCCAGAAAGTCGAAGTTGTGGTGGACATTTGGGTGATAACACTCTTGATTTTAACTTGTATCTGGCCTGTCTTTACCAGCCTACACATCTGACAAACCGCATGCCTGGAATTTACCACTATCCTAACTCTAATGACATGGACAGCACTTTTGTCTGGACTAGCACTTTTGTGTCACCCCTTTGTTAGATGCTGCTCATGTACCATCATAATCTTTCCAATAACCCTGAAGGGAAGCTATCTTATTCCCATGTTACACACAGGGAGACACAGACAGAGATGTCCAGATGTCCCCATGGGGACAAGGCCAGAATAAGAGGGGCATAATTTGTTTGACTCCAAAGTCCATATTGTTTGACTAAACTATGTGTCTTTCTTAATTGTATCCCAAATAAAGCCACGAGATGAGGGCATAGCAGTTATTTTTTATTTCATTCAACAAACACATATTGATTTCCTATTAACATCCATTCATTCAACAAATATTTACTATGCATGTGCTTAGTGCTTCTAAGCACTATCTCAGAGGTGATGAGAGATGACAGACATCAACCCTGTACTCTTGGAGTTTACAGCCTAGCAAGATGATGCTGTTCCTAGGCTGTGGTGCTGATGGCGAGCACTGATTAGAAATGCATTTCCTCCCTTATTCATCCAGCAAACTCGTGTTTGCCCTTTAGTGCTCTACACCAGTCACTTCTTGTGGGAAGCCATCTGTAATTTCTCTGAGTCAAATCCCTCTTACTATAGACCAGTAGTAGGCAAACTGCGGCTCATGAGCCACATGGGGCTGTTTGCCGCTCTGTTTGCTAATGAGTTTGCCAACCACTGCTATAGACTTTCAAAGCATTGTGTCACTTTTCTCTTTTTAAAGTTTTCCACTTTTGCAGTGATTTAGCTAGTACGTGTCTCCCCAATGCATACCACCCTCAAGACTGTCTCCCCAATGCATATCACCTAGAGAAAGGAATGTGTCTCTTTTCATTTTCCATTGATCTTACAGTACCTGGTAGGCTTTATACTCTCTTTGCCTCTGCCTCTGCCTCTTTGCCTCTGCCTCTGCCTCTTCTCCCTCTCTCTCTCTCTCTCTCTCTCTCTCTCTCTCTCTCTCTCTCTCTCCCCCCCCCTCACACACACACACACACACACACAAGAAACAGCTAGTAAATTACCAACTGGGGAGTTGGAACTGGTCCTGCCTGACTCTAGAGTTTCCAGGGAGATTTGGATTGGGGTGGGGATGTCACTGTGGGTTTCACAACTGAACCACCTTATAGCATCTAAGGATACATCTGAGCCTATCAAGATGAAGAGCCATTAAATGGCACTTTACAAAAATTATCAAATTTTAGAAGGCATTTGAGAGTCAGACTTAAAGCTACTTGATCAAGGTCACAGCCAATGTCATACGTTTTAAACCTATGCCTCTCTCACTGAAGATTAGTGGTACAGGAGGCCATGAATGGCAGATGGTGTATCCATCTTTTTCAGAGGTTCCTGCCTCAGGGGATGAGTGGGTCCACGATCAGAGAGAAACTGCTGCAGGGAGCCAAGCACGCCTTAGCACCACCCTCCCACCTGTTACCACTCCTCAGAGCCCCACCTTTGTTCAGCCAGCCCTCTTCCTTTGCCTTTTGAGGCCTCACCTTGCAACTCTCTGCTCAGCCACAGCTGTGTGTACAAATCACAGGAAAGTAAAAACAGCACTTTGCACAGTTCTGCTTATGGCAGGCTACTGGGCATGCTCAGTGACAGGGCTTTGATTACAAATAGGAAGCTTTTGTTAAACACCTTTCCATTTGGGGGGATTACCTCAAAACAGGATATTGATGTGAAACACTTTGCAGAGATTTCTAGCATGTAATAATTCTTACTAATCTGGAAGAATGAGATGCTTTACTAGTAAAATGGAAAAACATCTTGATCCTGTCCATTCCTTACTCTGTCCCTATTATTTGTCTCCCCATGTGGGTACCCCTTTGTAGGTGTACCTCCCAAAATAACAATCCACAAATTGTCCCCATCTATTTACAATACCTACCTCACAGCTTCAGACATGTACATCAGTTCTCAATAGGCACCAGCCCTTAATGGTGGATTTGTCTTCTGCAACTCTTTGGCTGTTAACTTACACTACATTAAAATATTATTTAAAAAGTGGATGATGGGCTGCTAAGAAAAAGTTAAATATTAAACTTCTTTCCTTCCCCCTAAGAACAAATTTATCCCCTGTTCCCTAGAGAGTCTTTAAGAAATAGGAAGCTCTCTGGGATGCTTGATAACCTCTTCCTATGTGCATGTGAATTTTGTCATGAGAGCAGCAGAATCATTTAACTAGTGATGAGAAGAACGCATGAAGAAAATAAAAAAGGACAACCATCAAGAAAAACTTGCTGAAAACTTGAAATGTTAGTGGATGTTGTGCTGGGACACTCAGTACATATACTTTTAAGCCTTCTGAGGAATGAACTGGTAATTCCAATGTTGAGTACTTCCATGTAGATTGTAGTTACTCCCCACGGCAACTCTCTGAAGTAGGTGCAGTCTTGATTCCCATTTGATAGTAGAAGAAACAGAGACTCTGAAAGAGGCTACCATTTATGCAAAGCCATCTAACTACTGAGTCATCAAGTTAGGGTGCAAGGCCAGGTCTGTCTGTTGCCAAAACCCATGTGGTGAACTCTGCATCCTGTTGTCTTAAAAGTCTCATAACCCCTTTGCACACAGAGCCAGATGTGGGGATGGGTCAGAGTGATGGACGATGGTAACTTATCTACACTTGGTATGCATGGATATACCATCCTGCTTCGTATATAGTAGCATTTCTGTCCTCTAAGAAAACTCAACTCTCAACTGAGATTAGATAGGCTCTCTAAAACAGCATTATTTAATCTATTTAGTACATTAGAAAACTGATGTGTGTGGAGTTTGGTGGCTGGGACCAATCAACAAGAGTGTCATTGGAGCAAAGATTTCTGAGTCTTCTTGGATGAACTTGGATTCCCTTGACTTGGAGTGTAGGTACCAGTCATTTCCCAGGTTGTTCACCCTAAGTGGGTCTTCTGCTCAGTGACCTAGAGTCCTCTGCAGGGAATATGCTGGGAAAATTTCACTCTCCTACAGATGGGAAATTTAGCAGTGGGGAGAAAGTGAGCTTTTCAAAATCACTACAGCTCTCCATTGTCTGTAAATATCTTTTTAAAAATTCCATAGATGTTACAATTTCCTACTTTCAAGAGAGGCCAGGAAAGACCCTTTAGAATGTGACTAATCAGGTGCCGTGTGGTTCGCCCATGATCCTGCATTTGCATTTTGCATGGAATGCCCTGTGTAGAAAAGGATAACTGATTAGGAAAGAGATTGTATCTTGAATGGTAATCATTTGTCTTTCCAAAAATCATTCAGAGAATAAATATGATGCCTGAGCAGCTCACACAGGTGTAGTAGTATCTGAATTTAAATTCTTAAATCCCCTCTGTAGTTGCTTAGAGCCTACATGCTTTAATTTTATGCAGCATTCTAATAGGTCTGAATTTACAAGTCCTCAGGGAATTAGAAAACAGGAGGTAAATTGTTATTGCTAGAAAATTAAGAATAGCAAGAAGTAGAAACTAATAAGCAGAGAATAAAGGAGATACAATTTAAAATTTTACATCAAATATGTGAAAGGCTTCATTGAACTCACAGGTAAGCTTCCAAATGCCTGTACTTCAAGAGACCTTCTGGGATCTTGAGATTATAATATTGCAAAGCAGCAAATGATCTTAATGGTGTTGACTCTGAATCCACGCTTGATTATTACCTGATGCCAGAAAAATAAAGCCTACATCCCCCAGTCCATCATTTAAGGGTCTCCATGATGTAGCTCAGGAGGGGCAAGTGCTTGTTGGCCCCTTAACCAATGGGTTTCAATACCTCTGATTAGCAGTGATTGCTGGGAGCGGTGTCCAAAAGGGGAACTGAAGGTCACATCCATGTGCTCTACATAGTTCTGAGGTGGACTAGTGATGGCTGTTCCTGGTGGGGGCCCATAGAGGGCTGCCTTTCCCAACTCTAAGGCCATTGTTCCTGGAAATGTCTTTTAACCTTCCCCACATAGCTGTAGGCAAAACCAATGATTCCCATGCAACCAGACTTTCCTTTGTTCATGGCTCCTCCTGCCCCCCCATTAATTTTCCTCTATCTGGAGATGCCTCCGCCCACATCATGTTATAATCCAATTTCTCCTTCAATATTCCACTCAGTTGTCAACTACTTCCAAAAGTCCTGCTAGAATGCCCCAATCTTATTATAGGTGCTCATCAGATTTCCTTTATAGTCAAGTTATTTATGTTCTTGCCTTCTCTTTTCTGCTGGACAACAAACTCCTTGAATTCAATAACCTTGTTTGGATCATCTTTGAATCCATCACTGTGATTTGCACAAAAGACTTAGACTGAATAAAGTGTATGCTATAGGAATATATAAATAAATGAATGGCAGGTGCTCAATATTTGTTGAATTAATGAACATAAGAGTATTATTACTACTTTCCTGCTCTGCCACAGAGAGATTAAGTTATGTTTCGTAGGCTACAGAATGGGGCTAAGGTTGTGGAAGCTCTTTGAGTAGCTAGGCTTTGAGGATATGGCAATAGAGTCTCATCTCTCCAGGGGATCCCAGGGCAGCAGAAGAGACAGGAAATTAGAGCAGTATAACAGGTGACATTGATACTTGAGACTCACTGGGGAATTTTTGTCTTAACTTTGCTGGCAGGTCAATAAAAAGCTGATAAGCGCAGTAGGTTAGATAATCTTACATGCTATTTTAATGCATTTAATGTCAGCAGGCCTCATCCTAAAAGGGCACTGTGCAAGTGTGTGCGTGCATGAGTGTGTGCATGCGTGTGTGCTGTTCACATACTCATGCTTGCTGGGATGCAAAGAGTGAGAGGAGTGTGCAGAGATTCCGCAAAATCTCCTGAAATGTCTCCCAAAAAAAGAAACCAAAGATTCCCTTGATTCAAGAGAAAACATCTCGCTGAATAAATCATATCTCTCAAGAAGCTTAATACATTGTAAAGAGCATTTTCACTGATTGGCAGAAATTCTTTCTGATTAATTAATTAGTTAATGTTTTCAAAGCACTTTCAAAAAGAAAAACATTGGTGAGGGTTACATAATTGTTAGTTTTACTATGTTCCTGCATTTTCACAGGACTAGGTTTGTTTTCCTCCCAGGCTGCTCACCATGACCAGGTACCCTCCCAGAGGCATGCTGTGAGGCACTCTCAGAGAAAAGAGACAGAGAGATGGGGTGCCAGTGATCAGGGAATAAGAGAAAAGGACTCTGAGTATAGATTTTAAATTTATTTTTGAAATATAACCATACAAGAGGATGGTGCTGAAAACCAGAGAAAGACTCAACCAGGAAAATTCTATCCACTCCTTAGCAGAGAACTCCACATATCTTACTTGAGCCTCGGTTAATACCTATTTGATTAAGGAATAGCAATGACTAACTTTTACTAAGGGCTTATTATAGTCCTCGTACTGGTCATATATTAATTGATTTTCTTCTTCAAACAACTGTTTGAGATATTATCATAATAAACATATTACAGGCAAAGAAACTGAGAATTCACCCAAGGTCATGAATAGCTTGGAAGTTACACTCCATCCACCTCCCCCTGAATTAATTGACCTTGATGCTGAGAGGAGGGAAAGGGGGGAAGAACAAAGAGAGAAAAATGGGAGAAAATAAGAGAGAAATTCCAACCAAGTCCTATACTTGCACTATCTGATGACCCACAGATAGATTAATAAATGAAAAATAAATGAGCCAAGATGTCTTATTGGTGAAACACATCCACTCGGCAAAGGTGATTTAGCTTCGTTTCCAAAGTGCATATCTATATTTAAAATGTACAGGATCACCTAACGTTCTGTCCACAGATCCTGGCCCCCAACATCCTCTTTACGGACAAATGACATGGCACCCCTGTGAGAATGAATCCCCCTTTATGAACCTCCCATTGCCTTTGGCTAAAAGCAACAGTCCTGTCATTTCTTTCAAAGCATCTTGGTGGAATGAAAGAGCTAAAGCTTCAGAGAAGAGCTTCAGATCATCTCAGCCCCTTACTAGTTGTGTGACCTGGGTCCACATTACCTAACACCTCTGAACTTCAATCATCAGATTTATCAAATAGGGGCAAATAAACCTTCTCTCCTAGATGTGTTGCCAGCATTCTTTGTAATGTGGAAAGTGATGAGCAATGCTTACTTAGCACATAGTAGGTGCTGTATAAATTCTAATATTCCCTCTCAAACTCATGTGGCTGGCCTGTTGTAAAACACGTTAATAAATCCTAAGCAGCAGGTTCCAGAATGCCAAAGATGGTGAAGGGAGCAGAGTAACGCCAGGAACCCCACCATATGGCTCAGCTGTGTCCCCACAGTAAGGAACATGGCAGTGGGATGAACAAGGTATCTAGTCTATGGAATGGGCAAGCTCAGTCTGAGAACAAGTGGCTGCTACAGGAATCAGAATCCAGCAAGCAGATATCTGCAATGTACTGGTCTCCCTGGCTGCAGGGTTCTCCTTCACAGGGCGTCATTAACGAAGCTCTTTGCAGATCTGAGCTCTAAAGATACTAAACCCAAAGAGATAAGAAGGGGTTGGACAGGTTGCAGAGCCCATCTGACCCTTCCTGTCCACAAGCCTGGCAACCCCAGGGCAAATGAGCTGACTTCTTTAAGTCTCCGTTTTTCTCAGCAAATAAACAGTGATTAACAATCAGCGCCTCTGTGAATAGGAGATGAGCTTACCCAGGGGAAGGGCAGGGAACGCGACCTATGTTAGCAGTGGTATTGCACGTGGTGTTTAAGAGTCAGCTGCCTTCAGGATAAAAGATGGCCCTTCAAGTAAGCAGTTCAGCATTGAGCATGTTAAGGTATTTTTTTTTATTTATAGAAAAATAAAAAGCATGCATTCGACTTGCCAACGTTGGGCATGTGATGTCTGACACAGGGTTTGAGCATTTGAAATGTGGCTATTCAAATGGAAATTGGCTGTAAGGATAAAGTACCGAATTTTGAAAACTTACTATTAGACAGAGAATGTAAAAGATCTCCATCATTTTATATTGAGACTCTGTTGAAAGGATGATAGTTTGGATGTGTTTTGTTTAGTAAAGTATATTAAAATTAAAAAAGGAAGGCAGTTCATGGAGGTGTTGGGAGGAGGAAGGAAGGATGGAAGGCTGGCAGCAATAGCACAGGAGACCTTCCTTGCAACCTTGCAACGCACAGTTGTGCTAAGGAGCAGCAGAAAGGGTCCGACAATGCTGCTGTCATTCATGTGAGGTTTCAAGAGGCCTCAGGAACCTGGGATGCTGTGGGTCTCGGGCGCACTCCACATTCTGAGAGGCCGTGTGTACTGGGCACTGGCTCACATAGGAGATCCTGAATGGGTGGGAATTCAGCTTTCTATTGTCCCTTCTCTTTTCTCCCTCAAAGCCTTTGAACAGTTGCCAGCCATCAACAAACACACTCAGAGAAGTAACAGGTAAAGGGGAGGTGAGAGCTCTGCCCAGAAAGAAACCTGGGAGGAGGAGAGTCGCAATAAGAACACTGTCCTCACCGCATCTTCCCAACCTATCTTTTTGGGAAGGAGGCAACCCCTGGTGCCCTGTGATGAAATCACAGGGACTTAGAGGGGACAAAACTTTCCACAGCGCAGTGGAGTTTGAGAAATACAAGTGGGAAGAGTGTTTTTGATTCTGAGATGAAAAACCCTGTGTTGTTGTTGTGTGTGCGTGTGTTTTTTCAGGTCAGTCCCCATTCCACCCTCCATCCCCAAAAGGAACACTTCCAAAATATTCTGAGAGAAAAGGTTGCCAGTTCATTGTAGGAGAGGATTAGTATTCTCAGCGATCAAACTGTGCGTCTTTGGTCTTCTGGCAACCCCAGGAGGGACAGAAGCCAGCTCCAGGGAGCAGTTTCTATAGAAAACAGAGAAATCACCTTTGTCCTAGGATCCCCAGACTTAGGCAGCATCCAGCACCCCCAAAGAGCAGGATGCCTATTCTTAGAACAGATCAGATAGGAGGCACAAGGCCCTCTTTTTGAGTTCATGAAAAAGGCCAACCACTCAAGGTCAAGGCAAAGCAATAAACTAAGCGGCCATTAAAGGATTTAGATTAGGAAATGTAATTTTCCCATTCCTACCCCCAACCTCATCCCACATGGGTTCCAAACCTTTACAGAGAGTTCTAACAAGCCAACGCACAGCCATGGCAATGGGAAGGACAAAAAAGAAGAGCAGAGCTAAGGCCAAGAATATACAAATTCACATTTCAGAGAAGGCAGTGAGGAGGAAGCTAGACAAGGCTCTGATAAGGAGCTAAGAGTCCCTCCTTTCCCTGAACCCCAAGGTAAATGGTAAGGGGTGGCAGCACAAAATAATCTGATAACCTAAAACAGAGAAAAGTAGAGGTAACAAGAGACTCCTGGAAAATTCCTGTTGATATTCCCTCACCAAGGATCTCTTTAGGAGCCATGTTTCCTCCTGATAAGGCAAAGTTCTATCCATGAATTTATTTATTTTTAAATCTCCTTACCCTAAAGCTGGATTTTATCATGCCATCTCTTTCCTAAAGACCTTCCATTGCTCCCCACTGCCTTAACAATGGCATTGAAACCCAACAGCGGGGTATGCCTTACCTTTGACCATCTTTTTCAAGCCTACCACCAAGTACTCCTTCCCCACTTACCAACTTTACACCCCACATTTCGATAATATACAATCACTGTTGTTGTTTTTAATAAATGTTATGCTGTGTTTTGACATATCTTGTTTCCTCTCCTTTTAATATTCTCCTTTTTCTCTCTCTAGTCACCCTTCAAAGCTTTGCTTACCAGACAAACAGGAGGTTTTACCACCTCTCATATTTAAAAATATCACTACCTAACTTCTATAATAAATAATTATTTAAGGGCAATGTCTTATTCTTATTTATGTTTTAAATGCTTGCCAATAATAAAAAAAAAAGCAACCCATTAATTTTTTATTTTCCTTCTTCTTCCCCTCCCACCTCCCTCTCCTCCACAAAAAAACAAAAATAACAAAAACACACACAAAACTTGGGTATTCATAGTGTGAATAGAAGTTTTCTTCACCTATGTCATAATGGTAACAGTGGCTGAGATCATGTGATCATGACTAAAGCAAACACCACCATCTGGTGGCAACACATGCAAATTGCAGTATCAAGATTTAAGATGGGCAATTTTTGGAAATTTCTAGCTGTAAACTTGAATTTTAAAATCTGAATATACTTAGACTTACCACCTTATGATCATTTGAATAATATGTCTTTATGTTGATTATTATCATATAACCTCAAAGATACTTGTAATTCATTTCATTATTACGTTTACCCGGTTATTTCCAATTTTAAAAGAATATGTATATACTTTATTCATATACAATTTATTTCACATAAGTTCTATTTAATAAAGATGACTTTTTAAAGTGTATGTATAATACAATATATTTTCATACTAATTCTTCACATTTGTTCCTTCAACAAATGAACCTACTGTATGCAAAGCAACACATTAGATTCTACATTCTATATAGAGTGTTCTCTTAGGTTAAAATAATGTCAGTGCATGTGCCCAGCTAAAATTTTCTATCACCTGGTCAATTCCATGCATGAAATGGTTACTGCCCCTTTTAATGTTGCTCCTTAGGCACTGTCGTTGCTATAGGTCCTAAAGAACCTCATACTTATCAAATAAAAAATGACATTCAGGATAGGTTCACAATTTAATATTTTCAGCTGGAGTAATATCTAAAGAGATAATTCCCCCAAAATTTGTAGTAACCCTTTAAAAAAACACACACACCTATTGATATTTAGAGAACACGGAAGGGAGAGGGAGGGAGGGAGGGAGAAAAACACTGTTGTGGAAGCAGATCAGCTGCTTCCTGCAAGCCCCCTGCCAGGGATCAAGTCCACTACCCGGGCAGGTGCCCTGACTGGCAATCAAACAGCAACTTTTCTCCAGTCAACTGAGCCGCACAGGCCAGGGCTGTAGTAGTCCATCTCAGAACAGTTTATTAAACACAATACCCTGTTCTACGATCGCAGAGAAAATTTATTGTGCCATGTTATCACACTGTGGCTGGACAAACATAAATGTCTTTCTTGTAGCATTAGAACTCTGTTCTTGTTCCACTATATAGTCCTCTGATATGGGAGTTGGGGGGTATTATAGATGCAATAACAAAGCTGCTCTACATACGCTGGCTGCCACTCAGAGGAAGATGTAGCCTATATCTCTATTCAGATACAAAGTGTAGCTCCAAAGTCAGACTGCAGGAGATAAGAATTCCTTAAAGTAAAACACTGCGTTGTAAAGATAAGAACTTGCAGACTGAATTGCACCCGGGTCTGAGTTTTGCTCTTTGTATGCTTGGGAACTGAGAATGCATAGGGAGGCCCCTCTGAACTTCTCCACCTCACCGGCTTCTCCCTGTCTCTCCTCTGTTCTGCATATCGCCACCAGATGATGATCCTAACTCATCCCTGCACTCGTCATTGTTCTTTGGATGTTTCTCCCCTTCCAGACACCCAAGAAGAAAATGCTAATGGCAGGAATCAAAGCACCTGGTGATGTGGCCCCCACTTTGTTACACCAACACACGTACTCCCCTCTTAGTTCCTCCTGTTGACCCCTCATACAATTTTCCAATGCTCTGAGGTTTCTCATCTTGTTTTTCCTTTTCCAGACCAGTGCTTCTCAAACTGTAATGTGGGCACAGATCACGTGGGTTTGCAGATTCTGACTCGTGGGCTCTGGGACAGCCTGAGATTCTGCATCTCTCACAAATGCCAGTGCTGTGTCAATGCAAGGAACAATCTCTTCTATTTCACAACATCTCATCTACTCCCATTGGCACCCCCTAACCTTTCTGACTTTTAAAATAGTTACCTCATTTTTCAAATATATTTTTTATTGATTTTAGAGAAGAAGGGGGAGAGAGAGAGAGAGAGAGAGAGAGAGAGAGAGAGAGAGAGAGAGAGAGAGAGAGAGAGAGAGAGAGAGAAACATCAATGATAAGAGAGAATCACTGATCAGCTACCCCCTCTGGTGAGCCACACTAGCTGGGTGTAAAATAGTTACCTATTTTTGACAAAGCAACTCTGAATCTCTTCCTTTCCTAACACTTCCCCTAGTCCCTTTAGCCCGGGGTTTTCAACTTGACTGCACACTAGAATCACTTGGGGGAACGCAGAAAATCCAGCTGCACAAGTATTTGCCAGGTCGATTCAAGCCAGAATTCTGGGGTTGGGACTAAGGCATCATATTTTTATTTTTATTTTTATTATTTTTTTAACTTCTCAGGTGAATACAGCCTGCAGCCAACTTGAGGACCTCACCACTGCCTTTGGATGGAAGTGACTTTTTTCCTCCACTCCTAAAGCTGTTTGCTTTCACTTGCTTTTGTGTTTGAATCCTCTAGGAAGGATTCTTATGGGCAGAGGTCCTCTCTCTCCCCTCTTCACACGCACTGTTTCCAAGGACAAGATGCTGGCTCCCTCTGGGTGGGTTGAATATCTTAGCCCCGAGGCCTTGATGCCTTGGTTTTCTTCTCCACTCCTTGAAAGTAATAACAATAGCTGCATCATCAGGTATTCAGAGTGAGATAAAGCATATGCAGCACTGAGTGCTGGCTTACAGATGTACTCCACAAAGGCTCACCATTATTATTATTAAGTAGTCTTCTTTGTCTGTTTCGCATTGTCTAACATAGCAGTAAGCAGTCAATAATCATTTGCTGGATGAATAAGTCAATAGATGTTGGAGAATAAATCATATTTAATTGCTCTGAAATAAACCCAGAGCACCAGCCTTCTACCGAAAAAGTTCAACTTAATGAATGTTAACACTTTATATAAGTGCCTGTAGATATCTCTGCACCACCAGTCTGGTGATACAAATCTAAGAAGAGGCAGGTAGTCTCTTCCCGGTGAAAGAGGCCAGACAAATAATAATAATAATGACCATGTTTCAAAACCAATTGGTTTTGATACGTGGTCAGTAGCACATGCCAGCTGAAATTCATTAAGCCCGTTAACATAACATATCATAGTTGCATGGGGTATGCTGTTTCCTGGGGAATACTGTTAAAACTAACCCCAACCTCAGCAAGCACTACATTTCATAATCTTTAAAATGTGTGTATCATCTATCCCGCTGTCATGAGCAGTGCCTCCCCCTCATTGGAAGGACACTATCTTGGCAACCAGAAATGTAAACATCTCAGCTTTATAATCATCCTAAAGCCAACAGGGCATTTCCTCACCATTGAGCAGTCAAGCAGGCAGGTGACTGGAGACCTCCGCATACCACAGAATGGGAAGGAACAGGTGAAGCCTGCCTATTACCCGTGTGAATAGAGCCCCTTTGTTGGAGTCCATCCTGGTGGAATGAATAGCCTCTGTTATGTTTATTGATTACACCCTAAGTATTGAGGGAGAGGTGGCCGGAGCTGCCCAGAAGAATAATCAGGTGCCATTGTGTGCCTTTCATTTTGGCAAGGCCAGATAATCAGTCAGAAATTCACTTTTACATTCTAAACAAAATGTTCGATATTCTTACATCCCACAAGAATAAAATCAAGCAGGAAGAGAAATGTCTTAAGCAAGTCTTAGCAAAGTACTTTTCACTTTCTCTGTGGCTGCCAACATAGTCCTCAGCACCACTGACCTGGGCTACATGCACCCCCTCCCATGGTCTCCACCTTCTCCCCACACAGTTAATGCCATTAAAAAAAGTCCCATCTGATCCTGGCCCTAGCCCTTTTTTTTTTTTTTTTTTTTTTTTTTTTTTTTTTTTTTTAAGATTTTTATAGAGAGAGGAAAAAAGAGAAGAGAGAGAGAGAAACTCAACAATGAGAGAGAATCACTGATCCACTAACTCCTGCATACCCTCTACTGGGGATAAAACCAGCAACTCAGGCATGTGCCCAGACCCAGAAATCGAACTGGTGCACTGGAGGATGCCTAAACAACTGAGCCACTAGTACAATAACCAGGGTGAGCACTATCCCTCTTAAAACTGTCCTATAACTTGCTATTGTACTTGTATTGAATAAATTCCAGACTCCTTGGTGGTCTTATATGACCTCAGATGGTCTAGCCTCTTCTGTTCAGCTGACTTCTTACTCTACATGTGACACAATGAGGCCACACAGCCTCTGGCTCTTCTGCTCTGGTGGCATCAAGCTTCCTCTTCTCTACCCGCCAACCTTTTCCCCTGGCAAGTTCTTGGGCTCTCTTTCTTGGGATTGTGCAGATCTTTTCCCTCACTTCATCCTCCCACAGATGCTCTCTAGCTCATTCCCCTCTTTCCTCTTAGCAGTTATTAGCAGGCACAAGCATTTTATTAATTTGTTTACTTGGTTGGCATCTGCTTCCACAGAAGTTTGTTCACCATTAAAGATCCTTGGCTTCAAGCAGTACTTGACACATTGTAGGGGTTCAATACATAGTCATGCTAGTAAATGAATAAACTTAGCAAAAATTTACCTTCAGTTATTTTTGCACATAACATTCAGTAATGTTAGTGTTTTTCCCTAAAACACAGATCTATCCTCTTCTATTAAAAAAAAAAAAAAAAAAAAAAAAAAAAAAAGACATTTCTCCTAAATAGGAATTATTTTTCCTTTGGTAAGATTATTAAATATCATATATGTTATCTTATGGGTATTGGAAAACAGTAGACTTGTTATTGACAAAAAGAGTTGAAGCAGACACATAGTTCTACATTTGATTATCTGTCATTATTACACATAATGATATATCTATATGGACTCATATGATGCATGGTCTTTTGTGGCTGTCTCTTTTCATTGACAATACTATTCTCAAGGTTCACCTGTGCTATAGTGTGTACAACTATCTTCTTTTTTATCATTGAATACTATTCTATTGAATGGATATACCATATTTTATTTATATATCCATCAGTTGATGGATGTTGGGTTCTTTACACTTTTTGGCTACTATGAATAATGCTGCTATGACATGTATGCACAAATTTGTACCCATAAGTTTTGTGTAGTTATGTGCTTTCATTTATCTTTAGTGTATGGTAACACTCTGATTAGCTTTATAAAGAACAGGCAAAACTGTTTTTCCAAAGTCATTGCAATGTTTTAGATTCCCACCAGCAATGTTCCAGCTTCTCCACATCCTCATCAACATTTCTTATAGTCTAGCTTTCTTAATATACTATGTATCTGAGAGAGTGTGTAGTGTTATCTCATTATGGTTTTGATTTGCATTTCCGTAGTAACTACTTGACGTCGAGTATCTTTTAATGTGCTTACTAGTATTTGTCTATATCCTTTAAAAATACTTATTCTGATCTTCCACTTATTATTTAATGGGATTGATTTTCTATTTATTGAACTTACACAGTTCTTTAGATATCCTGGATACAAGTTGATAGATATATGATTTGCAAAGATTTCTCCCATTTCATGGGTTGTTTTTACAGTTTCTCAATTGTGTTCTTTTTTCTTTTTTTGGGGGGGAGGGTGGACTTGCTTTTATTGGGGTGGGTGCTGCAGGCCTGCCCTTGGTCAGGTTGGTGTTCTGCCCAGAAGCCTAGCGCCTCCACCCACTGCCCACCTAGGTTAGAGGAACATGCAAAGCTCAGTCCGAGATGGAGGCAGGAGGGGGGGCCCCCGAAGCCCTGGGCTGGGTGGAGCAGGAGGGTGGGCTGCTGTGTCAGAGCAGATAGTCCATCAGCATCCATGGGCCCAGTGCAGGGCTGAGTCAATTATATTCTTGAAGCACAAAAGTTTTTAAATTTTGATCTCTAATTTATCTACTCGTTATTGTTGTCTATCATATGAAAAAAAAAAAAAAAAAAAAAAAAAAGCCTAATTCAAGATCACAAAGACTTAGTTCTACAATTTCTCCTGGGATTCTTATATCGGGTCTAGTAGTAATTAATGTCGTTTTTTAACATTCGTTTAAAATCTTGCTTGGCGTTGACTTGTATTGACATAACCTTCAAACACGTGGTATCTACAGAACGTGTGAAGTGCAATTAACAAGTTTTGCTTGAAAAAGTTTGTGTTTGGTTTGGTTTTTGTTGCAAAACTAGGGCTAAGAAGATGGCGGATGAAGAGCATATTCGGCACTGCATGCTTTAAGAGTTCCAATTAGGAAGAAAAGCAAGTGAGGCTGCAAAAAACATCTGTAGTGCTCTTGGTCAAGATGCAGTTAGTGCCAGAAAATGCCAGCGTTGGTTTGAGAAATTTCGTGAGGGAAATTTTTCGTTAGATGACAAGAGTGGTCGAGGCCGTGTGTCCAATTTTGATCAAGAAGCTCTTCAAGCTCTTTTGGTGCAAAATCCTCAAATTACCCAACAAGAGCTTGCGACAACTTTAAATTGTTCACAAAAAACAATTTCCAATCAATTGCGTGCACTTGGCAAAGTCCAAAAGTTTGGAAAATGGGTTCCTCATGAGTTGACCTACAACCATAATCAAAGAGTCACAATTTGCAGTTCACTCTTCTCTCGTCAAAACCGTTTGCCGTTTTTAGAGCAAATTGTTTCCGGAAATGAACAATGGGTGCTGTATGTTAATTTGAAAAGGTGGCCTCAATGGTTGGACACAAATGAGGCTCCGCAGCCCACGCCAAAACCTGACTTGCATGCGAAAAAAGTGATGTTGTGTGTTTGGTGGAATTTTAAAGGAATTCTTCATTATGAACTTTTACCATCTAACCAAACCATTACAAGTGCAGCGTATGGTGCCCAATTGGAAAGGTTAGCCCAAGCTTTAAGAGAAAAAGAACCCGCGCTGATTAATCGGAAGGGCGTAATTCTTTACCACGATAACGCACCACCGCATACTGCAAGAATCACTGCTGAAAAACTGCGCCAGTTGGAATGGGAAGTTCTCCCTCAACCTGCATATTCTCCTGATATTGCCCCTTCCGATTACCATTTGTTTCGTTCTTTGCAAAACTTTCTTCTTGGAAAAAAATTTAATAATGAAGAATGCCTCAAAAATGCATTGACCGAATTTTTTGCATCAAAATCACAAGAATTTTACAACAGAGGGATTAAAATGCTTCCTGAGCATTGGGCACAAGTAGTAGAAAACAACGGCAACTATATTGTTGATTAAATTTTGTTGTATTGTTTAAATAAATTCGATTTAAAAAAAAGTATTAGAAAACGACATTAATTATTACTACACCTAATAGATTTAGCTCTTACATTTAGATATGTGATTAATTTTGAGTTAGTTTTTGTGGATTTTATGCAAATTTGTATAATGCCAAGGCTGGTTTTCTTTTCTTTTTTACATTTTTTACTTATTGACTTGAGAGAGAGAAAAAGAGGGAGAGAGAAGGAGGGAAACATTGATTGTTGTTGCACCCATCTATGCACCCACTGGTTGACCCTTGTATATGCCCTGACCCGGGTTTGAACCCGCAACCTTGGTATATCTAGACAACTCTCTAGCTGACTGAAATATGTGGCCATGGCTGGTTTTCATTTTTAACTTCTATTATTGCTCTCCTGTTGCAATATACAAAAATTAGGCAGCAAAAACTAAGGAAGTTAAATTAGGGACATTTCTCCCATTGCCATTAAAATACCAAGAGTCTAAAGATGTTGCAAAAACCAATGAGGGTTAAATTCTCTTCTCCCTTTATGTAAGGGGCATCTATTTCTGACAGCCAGCTCCCATATTAGGTCCTGACATGTATAATGTTCCTTATATGATTTCTAAATTTGCAAAAAGAAATATATTTTTTAAAAATTGGAGCAAATCCTATAGAAAATATAAAATAACCATAAATCAAGACAGCTCTGTGGATAGATAGAATATTTAAAGCACAATGCATTTTTATTTATACTCAAGCAATTTTCAAACCAGTGTGCCACAAGAATAACAGTAAACACAACAATAGCCATCCAGTGTGAATGACTCAAAATTACTAGTATACCTAATTTTTTTGTCAGATTGACAAAAAAAATACATTTTTGGTGGGCTGCAGAATTTTAGTAATTAATCTATCTGTGCCATGAGATAAAAAAGGTTGAATATCACTGCTATACCAATGTCACTGATGCTCCATGTTATAATTGCTGAACTTAATGATATTGTTGTCCGAGAGATATATTCTGTATTTTCTCCTGACTGAAGTATTGCACCCTGATGGCTTTAAAAGATTAGAACCACCAACTCCAGGTTTTTATTTGTAATTGATAGTCCAGCCTTAATACTTTATAAATATCCAATTAAAAAAATATGTAGCTGCAAATAAGGCTTCTAGCAGTTGTCTGCCCTTTCTGGTCACTGCTTCACACCCTTTTCCCTTCAAACTCCGAAAGGACAGCCAGATGTGGCGGGGATCTACAGCTGTGCTATTTCTTGACACAGCTGGTGCCACCTCGTCGAAAGAAAGGCTCTCCTCTCCAAATACGTGCAAGCCCTGTGTAAGCAGATACAGTGTGAGCTGTGTAGCCACCGCTATTGATGCCGCCCATTGACAGCCGAGGTGTTTAATACATCCATCCGCTCCGTAATGTCATTGTAAAGCTCTCTGAGGATTAGGAAGGCCGTTTGCCTCAAAGGTATTCTTCCTGGAGCAGAGGCCATGTCGCCCTGCAGTCGAGAGGACTCTGGCAGGGGCCGAAGTGAGGAAAATGAAACAGAGGGGCTCGAACTTGCCACAAATAATGATTTTTAAAAAGCCCCAGAAGAACGTACCCTTGCTGCTTTACATAAGGTACAATGCATTCACTCGTGTACTAGGACTGGAGCAAGTTTATGTATTCATTTATGTCCGCCCCAGGCAAACAGCAGATAAATGCTTACAATAGCAGGTTAGCAGGTGTTTCCGCCACAGACATTAGTACTCGGTGATGTGCAGTAACTGCTGGGCTGCACGCCGGGGCCCTGGCCCTCGTGGAAATTGTCAAAGCCCTTAGTGGTTTGCAGAAAATGAAAAGACTGAGATTTGACTGTAGTATTTAGATCAATAGAGAGCGGGGCACATTCGCGTGTGGACAATTAGTCCAGGATAGATTGCACCAGATGCAAAGCACCACAATCTACATACATCAAGAGCTTCTCCATCATTCTCACTCTCCACTCGTCTTCTCCTTTACGTACTTATTTGAAAAAAAAAAAATATCCTGGATACAAGTGTGTATCCTGGATATATCCTACCATTATGTTCTACCGCCTCACTAATTGCATCCTGGGGTAATACATTCTAGAGACTTCTTCAGCCGTTCACCGTTACTGTTCTGTGGAATATACCCCCCGTTTACAGAGTACAGCTATAGGCTTCTTTCTCTCCACGATCCAATCCCTTGTCCTGCGTGCTTAGCAGCCCACTGAATTGCACAGATGGGAATGAGGCTTGAAATGTTAAACACGACTTGTAATATCAAAGGTTCTCGTATCAAATAATTTTGCTCCTGGAGGATCCCAGGGAGATTAGGGATGCACGTGGCGTCTGAAATGCCCACCAGTGACATGAAAGATCCCAGCAGTAGATGGATAATTACCAGCTCACACTAGGAATACAAAGAACACAGCCAGTTTATCCTGCCCGTGTAAACAGACATGAGAGTTTTGTGTTTTTTTGTTTTGTTTTGTTTTTTTTCTTCCTGGGAATTAGTCCAGATAAGACTTACTGAATACAGAACCTAAAATAACTGCAGACATCTGTCTGATAGAAGCTTTTATGATCGGGTTGGAGGTAGTAGTTTCCTTACAATGACAGTCGCGATGATTGCCAAGCCCAGCTGAGAAGCAAAATGTGTAAGTCTGCGCTTTCAAACCAGCCTCCGTTTTAACTTCTCAGAAAACCTGTGAAATACGTTTTTCATAACTGGGAACGCTGCACTGATTTTCAGGGTGTTGCTTAGGCTGCTGTTTTGCGCTCCGTGCGGGAGGATTCCTGACTCTGGGCTCTGGGGGAAGAAGTGAGGGAACACAGCCACCTCCGACTAGAAATGTAGGTTTCCTAAATTGAGACACGGAGCTTTCTTGTTAGAGAGAGTCCAACTGAAATAATGCACCTGAAATCCACTTCCCCAAGAGGCCCTGCTGGGACAAATGTGAAGTGTTAAATATAGAAAAGGATGTAGCCACCAGCAAAGCATGTACATCCATTCTCAACGGGGGCGATTTTGCTCTGCTGACAACACCTGACAATCTCCAGAGACATTTCTAGTTTTGACAACCAGGGGGTGGGGTGGGTGGGCGGATGGGTCCTATGGGCATTTGGTGGATAGAAGACAAGGATGCTGCTGAACATCTGATGATACCCAGGTCGGCCCAAATAACAAACAAACAAAAACAAACAAACAAACAAAATGTTCAGTCCCAAATGTTAGTACTGCCACGTGTGAGAAACTGTGGTAGAGAGTATTGAGGCAACTACCTCAGTGGCTCAGAATGAGTTGAGAATTGAGATTGAATCTCCACTTGGCTGTCAACCAAAGGAGGGCTGGTCTGAGTCCGCAGAGAAGGATGCCTTTGCTTGAGTTAATCCGTATAAACATCCAAAGGCTATGGAGGTTCCTTCAGAGTGCAGGCTGAGATCAGCCAATCAATTTTATCTGGTTTTAATCTATCATGAGGAGCAAGCATTCCCACAGGAGCAGACAAGGTGAGGTGACACATCTGAGGACAAATGTTACTTACGGCCAGGGACATGCTAATTCATTGGCATAACCTCATTTCTGCAAGGACCATTATTTAGTTAAGGTTTTTTAAGTGTTGTGAAGACAGAAAATGCTGTGGAAATGCTGAGTATGATTGTTATGGTTTTTCTAAGGAACTATTTCTGTGAGTGATGGTACAGCCCACACACACACACACACACACACACACACACACACATGCACATCGCTTCTTACCCATGTGTATTTTTTTTAATTTTAATTTTTGTTAATCCTCACTGAAGTATATTTTTCCATTGATTTTTAGAGACAGTGGAAGTGAGGAGGAGAGAAACACCAATGTCACAATAATTGTTTGCCTCCCTCATGCGCCCCCACCAGGGCTGGGGGTGGTCCTGCAACTGAGGAACATGACCTTGATGAGAATCCAACCCACTACCCTTCAGTCCACAGGCCAATGATCTATCCACTGAGCCAAACCAGCTAGGGCCCCATGTGTAGTTTTGAGGAGAGGTGACTATAATTAGTAATCTACATCATGTCATCACTCTGAATTAACACAAATCAAGTAAATCTTAATTATAAAAGGGTTTTATCTACTACCAAAACGTAGCTGGTTGATATTCTGAATAAATGCTGGTTAGTTCCTGGGAAAAGAGTACCCAAAAGACTCCAGAATTATAAAATTGACTGCATTTCCATGATATTAACCATATGGATGAAATGGGTAAAATTCCTCAATATATTTTAATTGTTTTTAATCATCTCTCTCTTTTTTCAGTGTTACATTTAGAAAACAATAAAACTGAACATTTTCCTTTTTTTAGTGAATATTTGCCATCCTAGTATTTTCACCTTACTAAAATTCTTTTGAACTTCCATTGTGCAGAGAAGCCTCTTCACACATTGTGTGAAAAACAAATAAAAGAAAAATTAATAACAAAATAAAACCTGACTTCCCCAGGCCTATTAAGTGCAAAATTATAGAGTGATTGCTTAGTACATAACTGCTGACATATTTGTGAGTTATTTTAGACTTAATTTTGCAATGGTAATTAATTTCTAAAATGGCAGGATTGTCTTAGGATTCTGATTCAGGTGGCAACTGTCAAACTGTCACTGGAGGTAATAGTCACATTCTGACTGTCATGCCCAAGGCGCTGTGGAAGATATCAATACAATATGGCACACCACTAATGATCGATCATTACGGGAACACAAGCAGCCATGGTTTATGTTAGCATGTGTATGCCGATTGCGCTTTTCCATCAGCCTCTTTCATTTTTATAGAAACATACAGAAAACCCAGGTTTATCAATTGAATAAGTTCCTGTCCACCTCAAGTCACAATAAAATCTTTGACCCACTCCCTCCTGCTGACTTAAGGTATCTTTTACATTCAGAGACAGGGAAATTTAAGTCAAGGATTTATAGCAATAGGACATTCATTTCTGAAAGAAAAGAAAGAACATGTCTTCTATGTAAATGCTAAAACCACAGCATCATTATAAACTTGCACTTCTCTACAGGCTAATTTTTCTACCCAGAGACAAAGTTAGATAAGCCCTGGTGCTCAGCATCTTCTTGTTACCACTTTCCATGCTAGGTCCCCCAACATACAGACAAATATTACTTAGGGAATTAGCATCAGAGAAGAAAGAGAAAGAGGGGAGAAAAGGAAGTTCTGGTGAAATTATCTACAGTTTTGGAATAAAAAAAAATCTGGAGAGTTATTTCAATTTTCACATTCCTGTAAGTTTTGTGTTTAGATTTTGTTTCCTCCTCCTTTTTATTTATTTTTTTTTGTTGTTGTTGTTGCTTGTTTGTTTTTTGTTGTTGTTGTTGTTGTTTTTTTGTTAATCCTCACTCAAGGATATTTTTTTCATTGATTTTTAGAGAGAGTGGAAGGGAAGGTGGGAAGATAGAGTAAGAGAAACATGGATGTGAGAGAGACACATAGATTGGTTACCTCCACATGTAGCCTGACAAGGGCTGGAGATAGATATTGCAAATGAGGATGTGCCATTGATCAGAATTGAACCCTTAACCCTTCAGTCTGCTGGCCGACACTCTATCTACTAGCCAAACTAGATAAGGCTCCTATTATTTTGAATTATGTACAGCCATTAGTAGCATAGTCATTCTCTAATCACAACCACTCCAGCCTTAATCAGCTCCTGCCTCTATGTCCTAACATTCAGCATGGCCAAGGGAAAAAGGGACCACTGGAAAGCAGGTTGAAGGTCAAACTGGTGAGGATGGAAAGGGCACAAAGATCTGAAGACAGAATACACTAAACTTTACCAACATTCATCCATACTATATATTTATAATATTTTATATATTTTAAATCTATTTTATTGATTTTTTTACAGAGAGGAAGAGAGAGAGATAGTCAGAAACATCGATGAGAGAGATACGTCGATCAGCTGCCTCCTGCACACCCCATACTGGGGATGTGCCCACAACCAATGTACATGCCCCTGACCGGAATCAAACCTGGGACCCCTCAGTCTGTAGGTCGATGCTCTATCCACTGAGCCAAACCGGTTTCAGCACACAGTGGCCATTATTTTATTCCTAGTCTTAACCAAGCAAGTCAATATTTTCAGGTTTTTGAGAGAGACTCCATTTTCCCAAAGGGAATATCTATAAAGAAATGTTCAGGGCTAGTATGAACATGCCTACTTTTAAACCAGTAGTTGAAATAAACAAATATCTCTTTATATTTATTAAATAGAGGCCCAGTGCATGAACTTTGGGCCTAGTCACCCCCAATTGCCCTCCCCTGCTGGCCTGGTCACCCTTAACTGCCCTCCTTTGCTGGCCTGATTGCCCATACCTTCCCTCCCCTGCCGGCCATCTTATGACAGCCATCTTGTGATCACATGGGAGCAGCCATCTTGTGTGAGGGTATAATGGTCAATTTGCATATTACTTCTTTATTGTATAGGAATTTAGTTGCACACGCATATCCAAGGTTAGATGCTTTTAAACACTGTATTTAGGTGTAATTCACATAACATACCATTCACCTATTTAAAATGCACAATTCATTGGCCATAAGAAACTTGGGCCTTATCACTTCCCTATCTGCCCATCATCTCCCACAATTCACCAAGTCTCTCTTTGTCTGTGTATCATCTGCTGAGAAATTTACCCACTGAGTACTTAAATTTGGATATATTTTTTTTTTCAGTTTTCAAATTTCTATTTTTTCTTCTTTTAGTTCCATTTTTCTATACTGGTATTTTATTTTATTTCCTTCATGATAGCAAGCATGATTACTTTAAAATCTATATTCCATAACTTAATACCCAGAGTCTCAGTGAATCCATTTTTATAGTCTGTTTGTATTAGTTTCCATTCATGTTGTAAGTTATTTGTGATAGTTTTTATTTATATGATTTTACTTTTTTTTTAAAGTGTACTAAAGTATAAATCAAAATATATAGAAATAACTTAAAGATTAGGATAGTGTTATTTTTTTTTAAATAAAAAAGTGTTTTGGGGAAAATAGTTAATCTATAATACCTCAATACAGTTTCAGGATCAGGTTAGAGTAAGTTGATTGACAATCCCTATGAGAATGCATCTATTCGATACTTCCTGCTATTCTAAAGATGCAATCCCTCAGAGTCACACACCAAAGTGATTAGAGTTTAACAACAGCCGACTCTTCCTTTCCCATTGTGGACTCTGGACTTCTGATACCTTAGGTCCATGGGCTGCATAATCTTCAGCTTCTCAGGTGATCAACTCAGTGATCAGACATCCCAAAGGAAATGTAGCCCTGAGGATAGGACCCATTCTCAGATCCTCCACCACCTTATTCCCACTGGCCTGGTAATATTATTTCCCCAGTGGCTTCAAATAGTCATTTATTTGACTTTATCTAGATTTTATATCTGCCTTCATATGAAATATTGGTCTTAATTACTGAGTGACTTATTACTAGAAGCTAAAGTTCAAATAATCTTTATAATAATATAATACAATACACATTTTTATAATAATGTAAAAGATTTTATCATTTAAGTTATAAGTTAAAATATTAAAGTTTAATTTTTTTTAGTAAAGAAAGTTGATAAAGTAAAACTGCAAATTTCTTAAGGATCATAGTATGAGAAGAAATGAAGGAAACTTTAATACAGCATTAATATTTTTAAAATTAATTAAAAATAGATAATATTAATAAAAACATAGAAAACCAATATTTAATAATACATATGGTCCATGATTAAGTATATTATAATATACTACAGGCCCAGTGCATGAAATTCATGCACAGGTAGGGTCCTTAGGCCTATCCTGCTATCAGGGACAATCAGGTTCCCTGCCTCCTCCCTACCTCCTCCTTCCCTAGCTCTCTCAGCACCCTGCTGCTGCTCACCCATCATGTCCCATGCTGCCCCCTGGTGGGCAGTGCATGTCATAGTGAGTGAGTGAACTCCTGGTCTCCCAGTCAAACTCCCAAGGGGACAATTTGCATATTAGCCTTTTATTATATAGGATAATGTAAGTTATATATTAGGAATATATATTAAGAATATATATTAAGAATATATATTGCATTATATATAGAATATGCATATTATATATAGTAAACGTGAACTTAAATAATAGTTTATATATAATAATGTATGCTTTACATGTACATATATGTTTATCTATATATTTCATATGACTTATATATAACATATAGGTATATATGTCCCCTATTATTTGATTCCAAATTTACAAACAGCTGCTGAAAGCTAAATATTCTCACCCACACAATATTGATCACATTTTCAGTATTTTTTTCTGTTGTCATTAAAACAGCAATTTATTTTTTATCCACAATTAACATGTAATTATCTCTGAGTTAAATGACAAAAATGTTACACTAATTCTTTGAAAAATATAATTGTAACAGACTTTTTAATTTTTCCCTCCTTCCAGTGACCTAACTCAATCCTCTCAAATATTACCAAAAAGAAGCATTTTCTAGACTCTGGTAAATACAACTTAATGGAAAATGGAACTGAAAACAGAGGTGGAATCAGGTAGAATAGAATTAAAAAATCATGAGTTTTGTATTTCTAGTGACAACAGTAGATTATTAGGTTGAAAGCTAATTTAAACACATAGTTTGTTTCGGCTGAAATAAACCTATAGTAGGAGATCTTTAAAAGAGATTCATGAGGCAGAAATCAGTTCATCTGATTTTGATAGAGACCGATTTTCTCCGCTAGTACTTATTAGCTGTGTAACCTATTACAAATTTCTTATCTGCTTGTCTATCTGTAAGGTAAGGATAATAACCATGTTACTTCTTAGGGTTCTATGAGGATTGACTAATACATATAAAAAATTAAAACAATGAAGGGAACTCCACACACACTCAGCAAATGTTACATGTAATCATTGTCATCGTCATTATCATCATCATCAACATCATCATCACATCACTAAAGGTTAGACAACTTGAAGATTCTTTCATAACTCCAGGAAATTTGAGGTTAGAAGCATTAGATGATTCTATTTTACATACAAAATAACCCCAGAAAAAATATCCAAGGTCCTAGAAACACAATATGTACTGTATAGAGGTTAGAAAGTCATATCATAATTTAATGAATATGACTGAGTGAGGAGTAAATGACTTACAAATGAATGTTGGATCACACCCTGCTCAGAACTAGTGTACTCCCCACATAAATTTAAATTGATTACCTTTTCATATTTAGTAGTCTTCTCTCACTCAAATGAGCATAGTTTGACTTCTTCAACCTGTCCCTTTAAATAGAGCAGGTCAATGATATATGTTTTCCGCAAAGAGTCAGATTAGTAAATATGCTAACTCTACAAACCATATGGTCTGCACTGCAACTTCTCAAGTCTTGTGTTGAAGCAGGAAAAGTGGTGACAGGCACTGTGTAAACAAAGGGGCACTGCCCTGGCTGATTTGGCTCAGTGGATAGAACGTTGGCATGCGAACTGAAGAATCCCAGGTTCAATTCCGGTCAAGGGCATGTACCTTGGTTGCAGGCACATACATACCCAGTAGGGAATGTGCAGGAGGCAGCTGATTGATGTTTCTAACTCTCTCTAAAAAACAAACAAACAAACAAAAAAAACCAATAAAATATATATTTAAAAATAATAAGAAAAATAAATTTTAATTACAAATACTGCTGGAAGGCTGGATTTCATCGTGAGATACCTGAAAAGGAACCTAAGGTTGAAGCTTTTTCCAGCACAGCCTACAGACTTCTAGAGCTTTAACGCTCCTCTGATTTACAACTATGACAAATGGACATTTATTTTTTCGATATAAAGTGATGCCTGTATCTCAGTTACTCCTACAAAGGGGGTGTCTTCTTTTGGATTAACCACAGTTTGAGATCTCTGTGTGGCGCTTTTTTTTTTTTTATGGCTAGTTCTGTGTGATATTTATTATTTAAAGAATGCAATCTTGTGACAAAAGAATGTATGCATTATTCAAACAAAATGATTTTTTTTAAGCTTCTGGTATGTAAAGACACCTTGAGTGTAAGTGTATTTGAAAAGAATTCTTTCTCTCACATTGTTATGCAGACATCCTTGAGCTGTAACAACTAGTTTGCACATCGGATTCTATTCAGGGTTCCCTTACCTACACTTTTATGAAAGATACTCTATTATTTTACAGATAATTTGAAAACTACCATATTTCATATTGTAGGGAAACCAGTTTGACATTATCAAAACTATAAAGTTATTTTATCATGATGGGGGAAAGGAAATCACCACTACTTTTTTCTCACTTTCCTTTTCCTTTTTTTTTTTTTTTTTTGAAGAAAGCATAAAAGTCTTGAAAAATTGAAACAATCCTTTCAACTTTGGTTCCTGACCTTGTGAATTTTTTTTTTCTTTTTATTAAAAGACATGGTTTAAAAGCATTTGACAATTCTGAAGTTGTTATGTGTGTGTTTTTTTAATGATTGTGACAAAACATAATTTTACATTTTGGCATTGACTGCCTATCTGAACTGGAAAAAATTAGCTTTCCCTTTAACTTACATTTACCTATCTTGTTACAAAACAATGACAATTAATCAATCAATGTTAGCAACACACTTAGAAGATGAGAATGCTTTATACGTGCTAGATATCATTAAAGATGTCCCAATTGGAATGAATGATTCCTGCCCTAATACTTTTAGAAAGAAGATTGCCTTGCATTTAAAACCCTCATTTAATTTTCAGTAAAATGTTATTATCTTTTTGTTAAATAGATGGAATAACTATAAAGCCTTTGATTAAATAAACATTGCCATGAATAGATTATTGTCACATTTTGGTTGGAACATACTAAATATTGATCTTAGTGATGTTTTATTCATATTAAAAACTATATCAATGCAAGCCATTTGGACAGATGGAGGATCATATACTTAACTACAGAATTTAACTACCTGTCTTGTTTCCTTAATTTCCCTAATTCATTAAAGCACCATTTTTATTAGTAAGTCCAAGAATTAATGGGTTTGATGCAAGCTTACATCACTGGAGTTTCCAGTGACAGTTTCTCTGTCACTTGCAGATTAACCTTCTGGGTGCACAAATTAATTCTCTTTCACTCCTCTGAATCTTTATATGACACCTGCTTTGCCATTAGTAATAGCTGGCTAAAATTTAATGATGTTCAAATAAAATGCTATTGGATAACATAACTGCACAGATTGCAGCAAATTTGTGAATAGTGCTAAAACAAACATCATTAATATAATTAATGGACAGTTGTTCGAGTACTATTCTTTCAGATACATCCTGCCTCATATCTGTTTAAAATAAAGATGCTTTATTGGCATGTTGTAACAGACTTTCACTTCTTTAAATATGCAAAGTGATCAAACAAATCCTCTATGACCTTCACTATGTTTAGTTTGGGTTTTGAGTTTGCTGTTTGTTCAATCTTCTAAAACTTAAGAGGCTAAAATTGAGAATATGCCCCCTTGGCCCCTGATAAAGTATAGAGCTTATACTGTAAATGGCTTCTTTGGGTCTGATGTCCATTGGTTGTGTTAACACTGTTTTCATATCCTTTCCTGATTGAGCTTTGAGGCTCTAGCTAGAATACTGTCAATTCCTTTTCTTGAGCAACTAAATTCACATTCCAGCCACCTCCCTTATCAAGCTCTCCCACCCCTGGCCTAATCCCCTAATCACCTGCGGCCAGGTAACAGATAAGGAGGGACACTCCCTAGGCCCCAGAGTCCCCTGAATTTATTTCAACTGGCTAACCTTAGGGCTGTGGTAGGCAAACTGCTGCTCTTTGGTCCCTTGAATGTGGCTCTTCAACAAAATACATGGCCTGGGCGAGTCTATTTTGAAGAAGTAGTATTAGATGAAGTTTAAGTTTAAAAAATTTGGCTCTCAAAAGAAATTTCAATAGTTGTACTGTTGATATTTGGCTCTGTTGACTAATGAGTTTGCTGGACACTCAACCACTGAGTCATGACAGAGGGCTGAACCATCTTTTCAATGGCAGTCATCTCCTGTTCTATTTCCTCATGTTTTGTTAATCCTTCCCTAAGGATATTTTTTTCCATTGATTTTTAGAGAGCAGGGAAGAGAGAGGGAAAGACAGAGAGAAACACTGATGTGAGAGAAACACATAGATTGGTTGCCTCCTGCCTCCGCCCAGACCAAGGCCTGGGCCCTGTAGGAACCTGCAACCAAGGTATGTGTCCTTGACTAGAACTGAACTCTGACCCTTTAGTCCACAGGCCAATGCTCTTATCACTAAGGCAAACTGGCTAGGGCTACTTCCCCTTTCTTAAAGCCCTTATCTCCTGCTCACAAATATACTTAAATATCCCCTCCCCCAATAAAATCTTACATTTTTCTTGCTGTTTCCTTAAGTTATCATCCAATCTCTCCTTTTATCTCTTTTACTCTTCTTTGCCAAAACCATTAGTTTAATATTTTAAAATTTAGAATTCAAAACTATATCATAGATAATAATATAAGACTGCCACAACAAAGATTAAGGTCCCTTCAGTCCACAGGCTGATGCTCTATCCACTGAACCAAACCAGCTAGGGCCTGCATATCTTTTTAAAAATAGAGATTTTTTTTTTTTTTCAGAGGGTGAAAGAAAAGAGAGTCAAGGTTTACTCTAGACTACAGTTTCCTTGAGACACTGAAAGGAGGGATTTTCATCAGCTGAAATGGAGAAGGCTAGGGGTGAGTCACAGGGTGAGATAACTATTAGTCATCAAAGGTACAGTTGGCCTCAAGCTGGATGAAATCACAAGAGACTTAATTAGAAAGAGAAGAGGACCAAAGACTTGGCTCTGTGCGAGCCTAACCTTTAGTATTTTAGGAGTTCTTAACATATTAGGGGGTATAATCACTTGATAATTATATGGGGGCAAGGGATTCTCTGAAATTTCCACTTTTCACTTTGTTCATGGTGTACTCTATAACCCAGAAGTTTTCAATCTTACTGTAATTAAGTTTGTAAATTTTTTTATCATCTGAATTTGGGGAATTTTATATTTTTCACAAAATTTAAGCCATCTTTTGTTACATTTTATTCCTAGGTATCTCATAGGAGTATCATAGGATATTTTCTCTAGAATTATGTTTTTAGTTGTTGTTGCTATATAGAAACATTATTAAGTTTTGGATATAGATTTATGAGGTTCTAATAATTTCTCTTGGGATTCTTTTGCAAATAATGTATTGCTTTTTCCTTTCTAGTCTCTATATTCTTTAATCATTTTACACTAGTTATGATCATTATATAAGACAGAAGCTAAAAGAGAACAAAGGACATCATTTACTTTTTCTCATGTCTAAGATGAATATTTCTAACATTTATTATTAAGATACTGGCTGTGATTTTGGTATATATCCTCATCTTATTAAGGATGTCTTCTTAGATTTCCTAGATTCTAATTTCTTTTTTTAAAAACACCAATGGGTGCTTTATTTTATCAAATTATTTTATTTTGTATGACCATCTAAATCCTTCCTTCTACAGTCTGTTAACATATTTAACTACATTAACAGTTGTTGTTTTTTAAATGCCAAATCATCTGGGAATTCTTGAGGGAACCCCTACTTGGTCACAAAGTATTTCTCACACATTTCTTTCTTTGGCATGCTAATATTCTATCTAGGATTTTCGCATGTAGAATTTTAACTGAGAGAATAAACTTTGTTTACTTTTTTTCATATTTTTTTGTTTGAATACCAAGGTTATATTACCTTTAATTTAAACTTGAAAAATATTCCATATTTTTATCTCCTTTTGAACAGTATGTAAAACAAAAGATTTCATGCCTCTAGAAAGTTTGATTAAACACACTTCTAAAATGATCAGAACCCTTCAGTGTCCTTTCAACTCACCTATATATTTCATAATTCTACTGTACATGTTGAACCTCTGCAGAAGTCTCTAACTTGCTCTCCTATTATACTCCATTGCCGGATGATCTCTGTACACTTTCATTAAGACCATGTCACTCTCTAATGGTTTCCTGTGGCCTATCAGGCCCTGGCTGATCTGACCCTGCCTGCCTTTCTGACCTCATTCATCACTATCCCATCCCTATCCCAATATATTTAAAGATTACCAGCCCTGATTTTGTTCTTCGAGTTCACCAAGTTCATTCCCACTTCAAGGGCCTTGTATTTCCCAGTGCCTCTGCTTATACCTCAGCTTAAGGCTCTTTCCTTACATCTGAGTTTAGCTAGCTTAATCACATCATTCAGCTCTCAGTTTAAACATCAACCTGCAGAATTATCTATGTAAAAGAGCAACTGCTCCTCTAATCTATTTTTTACCCATTGAGAGAGAGATAAATATATAGATATCTTTTGCTAACAATTATCAATATCTAAATTTATTTTTTCTAGTGATTACCAATATTAAAACTTTTTGTTTGTTTGTGTTAAATCACTGTTTTTCCTCTCCCTAACAAAATACAGGTAGGGCAAAAGTAAGTTTACAGTCATTCATATGGAAAATCCTATATTATAAAAGGATAATAAGTAAATTGACCCTAAAAGCAAAAGGACCAGAATGGCAACTGGATCAGTCACTATGAGGTGTACTGACCACCTCTTGGTCCCTTGGCAGGTTACATTTGCCTGATGGCCACCTGCAGTGGGGGTGGGGGCAGAAAGTGGGCAAGAACAGCTGACCACTCAGTCCCTTCCCTTGGCTGTCAGATACCCATCAGGCTATGGTGAATGGGGAGTAAGGGATGTGTATCATAGGGGGTGGGGCAAGCTGCAGGCAGCTGAGGAAGATGGTCCTGATTGCAGGCCAGGCCTAGGGACCATACCCGTGTACAAATTTTGTGCACCAGGCCTCTAGTAATATAATAATTAATAAACAGTAATTCAAGAATAAATTGTTTTGTGTACTTATTATTATAAACCTACATTTGCCCCACACTGTATAAGTTCCATGAAGATAGGAATATTGTTCTATTCTCCAATAAAATGTCTCCAAGTCCTAGAATGGTATATCTGGTTCCTGGGCTCTTAAAAATATCTACTAAATGATTACATTAGAGAATGGATGAAAGGATCAATCTCATCCTTCACAAATAAAATTCTAACTTGAGGTATTCTTAGCAATCATTTATTCAACATATATTTGTTAATTACCATCTTTGATCAAACACTGTCCAGAACACTAGATAGACACTAGTGGTGGACAAAAGAAGCACCCTGCTTTCATTGAACTTACACACTAATGGTGGACCACAGTAACCATATAAAGAAGCAAAAACTGATTATGTCTGTGGTGTTCTGGTAAATCAGCTCTCCATAAAGTAAGAACTCTGATTATTAGCATTTGCCAATTTCCATGGTGTAAATATTCCCACATGGTCAATTTCAAGCTTTCAGGGTTATAACAATTGGCTTGCAAAATTGCCAAAAATTTAGTAATTGATTCCTACGTGAAAAAATTACATGCCTTATAAAAGTAAGTGTTGGGGAGAAATATAAAGCAAAGGTGGATGTGAGGGAATTCTGAGGGAAGCGATATTAATTTGTATTGAGTGGTAAAGTGACATTTGAGTAGGGACCTGAAGGAACTGGGAGATCAATCTTGTGACTGGAGGAAGAACATTTGAGACAGAAGGAACAGAAAATGAGGGCAGGAGCAAGAAGGATGGTGTGATTGTGGCAGATTAAGTAAGTGGAGAGGAAGGGTGAGGACAGATGAAAATAGAGGGCATAATAGTCCACTTCAAGGACTTACACTTTACTCTGAAGGAAATGGAACACCTTTGGATTGAAGCAGAGAAATCACAGGACTAATAGTAAACAGTCATGTTAAATTATTAAAAAACTATTATCATGTTCTGCCTCCAAAATAAATAATAAACTCAAAATATAGCATTGAAATCCTACAGAAATCATTATCAACTCAAGTGTCTATGTAGAAAATTCTTTTCAATAGTATACACCTGCTGTGGTATTTTTCCTTTATGAATGTCAGTTACAGATGTGTGAGCAGCAAATCTATGTAGATAACTTAAAGTACTTGTTTGTAGTTCTACCCATGGCTTGCAAAGCTGCCAAACACAAATGACTGTCTGGCAATTGTTGGCTTGCATGAAGGTAAACATCAACCTATTATGCAGTACTACAGATTTCCTTGGGAAATTCTTTTATGATAGTTATTTTGGTGTTTAGGGGGGTGGACATCTCTGCACAGGCTTAGTAATAGCATAAAGAAAATCCACAGATTTTTGCAGAAAACTGATTTTTAATGTTAAGATGAGTTTAATAATATGAGTGATTTTTTTGCTAATAGCTTTTTAAAGTGCCACTTAACAGAATGTTATAGCTAAAGAAGAATGTGGGTAGCACTACAAGAAATAATTCTGCATTCTGTATCTGTAAGACTCTGTGCTTGGCTTCTGAATGGCTCTAATGAGGTCTATGTATGAGATAGTTAATACCCACTTGGTGTTCTTACAAATCCATGCCCTGACAAGAAGAGGGCTCTCTAAGAGAGTGTGAATGGTTCTGCACAAACTCCTAAGGAGCATCAGGAAAAAACAAACAAACAAACAAACAAAAAACCCACCCACAAAGTAAAACACTTGCCTCTTACCAGGCACTTACTAGTTGCCATCACAATGCTAAGCACTTTGCCTAAGTTAGCTCCATAACATTTTGGAATCTCAGTACTATTGATAGGTCAGGTTCCGAGAATGTGAGTCATACAAAGTCATGTAAGGTGTTAAGTGATCAGACAGTTTGTGACCCCACTTCTCACAACTTGCTGCCTACAGTTAAATCAGAAGTAACTTCACCACATGGAATAGGAAACATTACCTCAAAGACGTTTCCCTTTGAAATCTTACAAATTGCCCTAAAAGTCAATGAGATGTTATGAAGGCTACATCCACACACAAGAACTTTACTTTTCCATCTATCATGAGCCACTTAAAATCCCTGAGCTGGCCTTTCCCAAAGGATATTTTATAGACCACTAATTCCATGGACTTTCCATGGTGTTTTTTGACCACATTAGTTTGAGATACACTGGCTAAACCAAGTTATATAGGTTGTTGTCAATTGTTTTTTTAAAGGACCTCTTTAATAATGGTCTTTGAAAATTTCTAAGAGGTCCCATAATTCACTTTATCAATTTCTGAAAATGTTTATCAAGGACTACTTTCTTCCCACATATATAGATGGGAATGAGTGCTTTGCGAGAGCACTTTTTTTTTTTTTTTGCAGTGGTGGGGAGACAGGAGTGGAGGGCCTCCTCTAACTTACCCTGAAGTTCAGGTTTGTAATACCACAAGAGCATCACCTCTTCCAGAGGATGCCTCTTTGAGAGTTGATTAATTCTTTCTGAAAAGGATGGTTCAGAGGCACACACTTGTTTGTTTCTGTTTCAAAGACCCTGGCACTCATTCAGCTTCTGACAAGGATGGGTAGGACTTGCCAAAATCAAAGAACAAAAATGTATTTCTTAAAGGTAGCCCTTATCACATTCTTAGAAACCACAGGGGTATTTTCTTTTAACTGTTAAGATAGAGAATATCACCCAAAACAAGCTTGCTAGGTTGCAGACACTGACTAGAGGCAAAAGCTAGATCCTTCTGTGTTCCACATGACATTCTCCCATTTACAGTTGAGTGTGTATTTGTGTGCGTGTGTGCGCGCGTGCGTGCGCGCACGCGTGCACCTGTGTGTGAGCATGTATTCCTGGCAAACACTTTGGAGAAACTTTTTTTCTTATCAAAATAGCCTAATTACCAGACCATAGTCATCTAATTAACTTGATTTTCTCAGGAGATACAGTCAATTGCTTTCCAGAATAAAGGAAGGACGAACTCTCTAACTGGCTGAAGGCTTCCACTCACTGGATATACTTCTTTCCCTTGAACAATTTTCCTTGGTGTGGTGGATCTGACAATTAAACCCATCATGTACTAGGTGAGGAAGGCATTGTTATATAGGGAGTGGGCTTCAAAGTCAGTAAAGGTTCAATTTAATCAGGGTTGAATTCTATCCATACCTTCAAGCTGAGTGGCCAATGATTTTTTGTTTTGTTTACCAATCATGGATTTATCCAATAAATAGCTATTTATTGCCTTTTATGTTTCTAGATCTTGTTCTCATTCCAGGTCTACATCCTATATAATAAAAACGTAATATGCTAAATGTCCAGTCATCTGGTCATCCATTCAAACAATCAAAGTGTAATATGCTAATGATATGCTAAGACTGCTCAACTGCTCACTATGATGTGCAACTGACCGCCAGGGGGCAGACACTTGACCAGGTTAGCTGCTGCTGGTGTCTGTCCAATGGGGCTGGACATGCCCTGGAGCCCTCCCCCATTGGCCAACCTTCTGCATCCCTCCCTGGCCCTGAATGTGCACTAGTGAGGTCCCTCAGCCTGGCCTGCACCCTCTCACAATCAGGGACCCCTCAGGGGATGTCAGAGAGCTGGTATTGGCCTGATCCCACAGACCAGGCTGAGAGGCACCACTGGTGCATGGATTCATGCATCAGGCCTTTAGTTACAGAATGAAGCAGAAAAGTCTTTAAGCTTCACTTTCTTCATCTATAAATTGGGAATGTGTAGGTTTGGTGGTGATAACTAAATGAAATGATGTATATAAAGTGTCTAATATAGTGCCTGGAACACAACAGGGACTTAATAAATCATAGTAATCATAAAAGCAAGGATGATAATAATTCTTACTGATTTATAGCCCAGATTGCTGACCTGATGATCTCATACAATCAAGAACAGTCCTTTGCATAAAAGGAATAAAAGCAGCTGTTTAAATTGTGTTTTCCCCCAGTAAATAGCTACAATTTCCAAAGTATTGTATTTACTCTTTGAAGTCTGGATAATACAGGATGTTTTAGAGAAAAGATATTATCTTAGAGGGCTATCATTTCAAGCCACAATTACTATGAATACTCTAATTCGTATTGGTTTTTCAGATTAGTTTACAAATCACATGTCTGGTACCTGAGAAAGTTAGAAGTCCAAAGGTGAATTTTATTAGAAGAAGACATAAAACATATTAGGCAAAGGGCTATCAAGAGAGCTACAATAGCAGGAGAATAGTAGGAGATTAAAAACAAACAAACAAACAAACAAACAAACAAAAAACCCCCAAGGGAATAGAAGTAATAAGAGAGAAAGAAGAAAGAAGAGAGATACATACTAAAACTCTGCAATGGCTTTCCATCATACTGAAAGTAGAATTTCTTTTTTTCTTTTTGTTAATCCTTACCTAAGGGTATTTAAATATATATATATATATATATATATATATATATATATATATATATATATATATATTGATTTCAGAGAGCAAGGAAGAAAAAGAGAGAGATAAAGGCATCAATGCTGAGAGAGAATCTTGATCAGCTGTCTCCTGCACAATCCCCACTGATGATTGAGCCCACAGCACAGGCATGTGCCCTTGGCCAGAATTGAACCTGGGACCTTTGAGTCAGCAGACTGATGCTCTATCCACTTAGCCAAGCTGGCCAGGACCCCATGATATTTTTCAATTGACTTTTAGAGAAAGTGGAAGGGAGAGAGACAGACAGAGAGAAACATCAATGTGAGAGAGACACATTGATTGGTTGCCTCCTGCATGCACCCTGACCAGGGCTGGGGAACCTGCATGCAAGGTATGTGTCCTTGACCAGAATCAAACCCAGGATGCATCAGTCTGCAGGCTGGTGCTCTATCCACTGAGCAAAACTGGCTAGGGCTGAAAGTAGAATTTCTATTAAACCTAATAGGACCTGCTATTAGCAAGAAGCCACTGTCTGGCTCTCTTGCCTTATTGTACTTTGTTCTTTGTTTATTATACTTCTGTCACATAAATGTTCCTGTCTATATCAAACTGCATGGATGCCCCCATCTCAGTTTCATGTTGTGGTTTTGCATTTGCTTGAGTCATTCTATTTGTAATGATGCTCCCCAATATTTTTGCATGGTTGGCTCAAATGTCCCAGCTTTATAGAGAGGTCTTCCCTGACTACAAGACTTCAGGTAGCCCCAGATATTATCTAACAGACTATCCTATTTTATTGCATTTACTATTATCCAAAATTTTATTTTTTTATTAACTTATTCAGTTTTAATATGTTCACCCTAGTTTCTAAAATGTAGGTTCTATATGCAGAGTGTTGGCTGTCTTTTCCACTACTGTATCTCTAGCCCTGAGATTTGTGCCTGCCAGCTAGTAGGCACTCAATAATAAAATTTTTTGAATGAATAAATGATTGAGTACCAGCATAAATAAAACCCTTCAAAAGGATGTTGAGAAATGACAAAGAATAACTTCACCAAACTGACAATTTTGCCTACGGCCAAAGCTGAACACAACATTTATAATGTTCATTGAAATTTTCTAGACTAAATTTGACATTTCTAACGAAAAAATTGTTCCTTCATGCAAGCAATTCTGGGAAGTCATTTATTATTCTAATCAATGTCTTGCTAACTTGAGCATAAAGGTGTGTTTGACCATGAGTCTCAGGCAGAATTTTCTATCTTTACATTCCTAATCATTATAAGGGAGAGGTGACTTTTTAATTTATGTAAGGAGGATTAATAGTTATGGAAATATTTATTGTCTTATTAGGCATGCTGAGAAGGACAATAACAGCTTTTATTCAGACAGATGCTCAGTAAAGTATCAGTACCTTTATCCTCCCCCTCAAAAATAAGCAAATAATTACTTCTCTTGTTTCATTTTCTTAGTGACAATTTTCATTAGTTTAAGACATTTTTACATTCTATATTTGCTATCATATTCCTTTGAAGAACATCAAACTCCTGCTAACCCACAAAAATAAGATACTCAATGTCAGTGTGCCAAACACAAGTTTTTATCCAGAGCTCAAAAACATCTTGTGCTACAAACAGAATGGCAATTACTCATGCAAAAAACGTAGAGCTCCCTCCAGGCTGTTCAGAAATCCTGATTATTTAATCAGTGTTCTTGATTTGTAAGGCTAGGTAGTTGACGGCTCCCAAAATGTGTCACATTGGACATTATCCAGATGGAGTGCCAGTTTTCATTTGAGATTAAAGAGGTAAAACCCAACAAGAAAGGTTTGCTACCATCTTGGACGATAGCTCAACTTATATCAAATGACAAATAAAACTTGGCAGTGTGCTTTGCCCATGGTTTTAAAACAGAAACTTCATTGAACTGTCAGTTACCCAATGAGGTGATTAACTCTGATGTTGATGAAAGTTTATACCATGTTTTTATTACTGACAAGTTGTTTCTTTCTTCTCTCTTTTTGGGGGTCTAGTTCTTTCAATATAAATCTCACCTTCTGTCTAAGATTTTATTATGTCATTTTGGTTTTGTTATATATGCTTATGGTGCTATTTTCAAGGACTCTATTATGCTTACAAAATTAATGCATATCCTTTTGTAGTTATTTACAGGAGTACCATAGTGACATTCATCTTAATTCTTTGCAGATATCTCTCTCTCTCTCTTTCTCTCTCTCTGTTGTTGTGCACAGTGTTTCAATATTTAAAATTGGACTCCTGATTTACACCAGTGGTATCCCTGAGACTGACAACTAAAAACAGGTAATAACTACAAGGAAAGTCAGAAAATTAGCTAGCAATTAGCCAATAGTAAGTAGCCAGACCCTCTCCACCCCCCAAATAAAGGTGTTTATTAGTATCAGTACAAAGAAACTCACAAGGGGTAAAGGTCTCAGAATTGAGGAAGCAGTCAGTTTCAATGTCTAAGCTGGAGAGGGGCCGGGATGCTAGGCTGTGAGATCCATTAAATGACCAATGATCTAGTCAGGTGGCTGAGCCTGATCAAAGGGATGGAATTAGATTGTGCTGGAAGTATCCTTTTGAACATTTCCCCTTTCTGCAGCTTCAGTTCTGAGAAACTTATTTTTGTTTCCTTAACAGCCTTGCTCACTTTCATTGTGAGGCATTGATAATAATTTGCCTTTTTTTTTTTTTAATAGAACATTCTTTCCTTTCTCTCCTGTCTTTTCCCAGCTACAAGGCTGCCTCTTTCTCAGTTTTCGTTTAGATATCACTTCTCGTAGGAAAACTATGCAAGTGCATATGACGCTCCCCTAGGGCCCTGTAGCTCTTACATCAGAGTACCCGGGGCTGTAACAGACTGACTGCTGGTCACCAGTCTGGTCACTCACTCCCCAAATACTCAATACCTCGAAGGCAGACACCATATTGATTTTTTTACATCCTTATATCTTCAGAACCCAGTACAGCACCTCCCAACTATTCAATAAATATTTGTTAAAAGAATAGACATGGCTCATGGGTGTGGGTGGCTGTGGGCACTTGGGTATAAGCAGGAAATTGATTGCTCCTTTTGAAGAGCCAGCATTATTGCGGTAGAAAAACTGATACCTGCAGGGGCAGGGCTAAAGGGATGGAGGCTCTTGACAATGATGTAGGAGGTGGGTAGAATTCCATGCTACTCCAGTCAGCAGTCCCTGGCAGGCTGGTGTGTATATTAAGAAAACGGCTAATAGTAATAATGGTTTCCAATTTCACTGAGCTTCATAGCCAAAGGATTTATTGAGTGTTATAAACACTGATTAATCATCCCTGCCCCAGTGAGGTGGGTAAGAGTTATTATGCTCATATTATGGTGAGGAAAACCAAGGCAGTGAGAGATTAAGTGGTTAATCCAAGGTCAGGCAGTGAGTCATGGAGAGCTGGCACATAGACCTGGAGTTTTAAACTAGGAGCTCTGTGCTTAGTCTATCAAGCACTGAGCTGGATCCCTCCTGAGCCCCCAAGAAGGAATCACTCCCTTGCTCATGCTTCCCATGGCCACTTGAGTCACCATTGCCATTACCTTGACATATGCCAGATATCATGTCTAGCATGTTCCATATATTTTAATCCTAATGAAAGAGACTTGACATATATTTTCTTTTTACCACTTTAAACATAAGAAAACTGAGTTTCAGAAATATTAGTTAAGTATTAAGTAGGGGACTTGGGATTCAGACTCCTGATCACGGAAGTGAAAGCCCACGCTGTTTTATAGCATCCTATAACTTAAATGCCTGTGGACCGTTAGCACAGGGTGGGTCACGGAGGAGATATGGGCCAATGTCACAAAGGCCAGTGCAGTTCTAGGGTGTAACGCTTCTCAATGAATGTCTGTGGAATAAATAAAAGAAAGAAGCTAAAAGTCCTCCCAAGATGCTCAGAAGCTGAAGTGAGAGTCCAGCATTTAAATGGCTTAGGTCACAGAGAATGATTGTATATTAAGTTTATTGTTGTGACTCCTACCTATAGACTTATAGAGGTCTCTGGATGTCCTCCCTTGGTGGGGTAGGGAGTAGAGGCATTTTGAAGAGCCACCTCAACCACACTCTCAGGTCCCTTTCATTCCAACAGGACCTAAGATGCTACCTTTAACTTTTCTCATTTAAATGTATATAGGAATTATATACAAAGGTTAGCCCCTCCAGAAATTCATTATAATTCTGCCTAAATTAGGGAAGAATCCAGATATCCAACAAATGAGAATTCAATTTATCATTGTCTAAGAATATCTTATAATTTTGCAGCCCTCATACACAATGCTTTAGAAGTGAGCTTTCATCCTGTCAGCAGTATTAGTACATGTTAAATAACATTCAAAAAGCAGGTTACAGAATAATAAATAGGCACAGCCTCATTCTCTAAAATAAAGTATATGCATAAACACACAAAACTTTGAAAGAATACACCCAGATAGTACCAGTGATTATCTGCAGAAAGTGAGATTATAGGCACCTTTCTTGTGTTTATCTGTACTTTCTGAATCTTCTGAACTGATCTTGTATTGTTCTTGTAATGACAACAACAAGATTATTTTTAATTTTGGAAAAAAAAGATATTAAAACATATGCCTCTTGGGAAAGAATGGGGTTTGAACCACTGGAATCAGAAACCAGGCACCAGCTACCACCTGAGTCTCAGCTTTGGGATAAGCCAGATATTCCTGACCATCCCAGGAACCTGTTCTTCTTCCCTCACCACACATCCTGTCCTTTGTCAGAAGAAAGCAAGTGATTCATCCTGTTCCCCTCCACCTTATCCTGACAAAGCAAAGATGCAATGTGCACTATTTCAGAACCAAAATAGGCCTGCTGCAGGGAGAGGCACTTCCTAATGATGAAATTAGATCAGAAGTTAAAACAAAATATGTTTAACTGGCTATTAAAGAAATTTGGTGGAACACATTACTTATAAAGACTACACTTGGGCAGCCAAACAAACTTTGCCCAGAGAAAATCAATTTTGCTCCCCAGACAATGAGAAAAATTACTTTAGATTTGACATTAAATATTGTCGTAAATATTTTTAAAGAAGCATTTCTATAACTCCGTGTAGAAGAAGGAGTCAAAGGATGCCTTTGTTACTATGGTAACAGTCTCTCTCAGAAGAGCCAAGGATGAAGTAGCATACATTTGCCCTGCATATATTTGGCCAATCAATAAACAAAAGACTTAATTCTGCATGCATCATACAGGAAAATGGTCAAGGTGTTCATAATTGGTAAAAGGGTAGGGATTGTTCAGGTAGTCACGGTTTAAGCACCCAGCCTAATTTTCAACTGAGTGTTACTTCCTTTATTAGAAATCCATTATGAAAAACACCAGTGCTACAATGCCTGTAGATCCTTGAAAAATGTAAATCTTCATTATGAAATTTTGACATATCAGTGTAACATGCATGGTGGTCAACTATGACTAGGGGTGTAGAGAAAACGTGTGCTAAAGTAAGAAACATATGCACCCCAGAAAACAGCAATGATAACAGCTGATGCTTCCTGAATGGGCCAAACATCAACTAACTCCTTTATATGAATTTGTCACTGATTCTTTCAAACAACTGAAAGGATTACTACTATGAGATTTTCCTTCATATTACAAATGATATGAAAACTGTCACTATTCCTGATTTGCTGGTGAGGGAACTCACAGGGATTCAAGTAAGTAGCCCTAGGGCTTCCATTCTGGGAATGTAGGAGTCTGGGGTTCAAACCCAAGCAGCGAGCTATGGGGGCACATTTGTCCACTGAACCACACTGCCAACTTCGCCAGCGATGAGCAGCCTGGCTTTATGAAAGCGACTTCACTTCTCTGAGTTCCAGACTCAGCTTCTGCGAGGTTGCAATTCAATAGTGTATGTTAAGAGAAAACACATAATAGGCCCTCAATAAACACTCCTTCCTTTCTCTGGAAGGCCATCAGTTATTCAGAATCAATACAAGTTACTATAAATATTCACAATTCCTGCTTTACCCAGCATGACAGAGGGTTGGGCACTAGTAAAACACTAAAATCTCATTTTATTGCTTGGTGCTGCTTCCTATCCCTTGAATAAAAGCCAAGAATTAGCAACAAATAGCACGTGTCCCTGGGCACACAATGCACAAGCAGATGCGTTTCTTCTCATAACTTCTTACCCTGGTCACTTGAAATGGCCACAAGAGAAAGGGCAGCAGGGACAGAGGCAGAGGGAAAGACAGCAAACCAAAGCTATCAGAAGGCTAGTTCTGTGACTTTGGGAGCTTTTGTAGCATCATGTTTCCAGGCCTCTATCTCCTCTGCTATAGCAGGAAGAGCTGAAAGTGATTTTTTTTTTTTTTCTAAAGAGGCTTCCCGGAGCAATTATTCATGGTATGGCTATTGCTGTGAAGGGTGGAGCCCTTAATCATTTGAAGAGGCTCTACCCATTTTAAACTTTTTGGATTTTCATACCTGGCCAGTGGGGATGTGTCAACCCCAAAGCATGTCGCCTACTCACCAGACACTTTTTCTCTCTATCACAGGCTTGCCTTCATCACAGGGTCCTTAGGAGTGGGGTCTTCTGTTGAAAATTCAATGCTCTCCTGCTTCAGTGTTTTAACTAAAATCTTTGTCTTCGATCCTGTAAATACACAGATTCTGACTATGGGATCAAGGCTCTCAAATTGGGGAGGAAGCAATGAACCCTCGCTTAAGTGATTCAAATACCTCCCCCCGGGGGGAAAAAAAAAATTCAAAAAAATTGACTGAGGTATCAATACATAGAAAAAAAAAAAAAGTGCTTTAGGGGATCACTTATTTGGGAACAGAATTCTAGAATAATTTCCCTTTCCAGACTTTGACATTAAGTGAAATGTGTCTCTCACCTTCAACTGGGTTCATGTTAAGTTATTTCATGAGGTGCTTTCGTTGGTAACATTAATTCAGAAGAGTAGTTAGCATCTGTTTTTCATCTGATGCATTTCTTTAGACAATATCATAAACACAGTCCTAGGGTTTCACACCTACCTGAGCATAGCATAAAGCTCCATGTAAATGATCTAGAGGAGATGTTTGCCTGCAAACTTGACCTGTCAGTGCAGAAAAAGGAACCCCTCTTTCTGTGGTCACGTGGAGACAGAAGCTTTAAGCCTTAAAAGGCACAGCCAACGGTGTAATTTTCTGGCCCTTAACCACCAGGAGCGATGTTGTCTCGAACACCAGCTGCAGGTTGGTTTCCCCTGGTGCCTCAGAGCCGTCCTTTTTGGTAATGGAGACAGGAGCTTGCAGTCTGAGAAATGATTCCAGGCTGGATAGGAATGAAGACATTCCTCCCATCATCCTTCTGAAGCAGAATTTACCAACTGCTGGCCCAGGGGTTATCCCCAGAAGGGATTCTGCAGATTGCAGTCGGAGCTGGGTAGTGTTTTACATTGGAATTAATTGCCAATGTTTAAAAATCATTAGAATTCACTGCTTCTCTTGAAAGAGCTGGCAGCTCGGGACCTGCGTTCCCACATGGCGACCATCTGCTGGAGTTGCGTTGGGGCTGCGCATGCTTCCAGGGGCTTGTGCTATCCGGTGCCCCATAGTCCCCTCACTCCCGTGTGTGTGCTCTTCAGTGACGCTCAAGGTCATCGTCCCTCCAGCACCTTGCACATGGGCCACTTCTCCTGGACTAATGCATATTTAACAGCAGGCCCCAACCAAGCTCAATTACGGTGGGCCCTGTTTTCACACCTAGAGGCAGTGCCCTGGGTCTCCCAGCTCTGCTAGGAGTTCACCTTTTGGTTCTGAGACTGCATACAAATGGTGAGAGGTGTCCCAGAACATAACCCAGGGCAGCTGGGGCCACTGGGGGAGTCTGAGGCAACAGTTATTTTCTAACTGGTGGGGAAGTGACCATGCCTGGTGCTGAGTGTCAGCCTTGCCTTAGGCATCTGTGACCCTTGTTTCAAAGTTCACTTTCCTGAGCTGATCAATGAAGCGGATCATGCTAGAGGGTGCCACTCACAAGGGGACTGCTAGGCCAATCCCTTCTGTGTTCTGTTTTCCCTGGTGTTATTACTTCACCTTCAATTTTTTTTTTTAAAGTCAATTTCCCAAAGAAAATGCTAAATGGCATAGGAGTGACTTCAATAGAATTGGCCCTATGAGCAGAGAGAAACATGCTCACTGACAGAGTAAGAAGTTCCAGACTTTATGTTCCCATCCTCCATTTGTATCTCAGAGTGCTTCATTCATGAACTGTCCCACTTGATCTCATCTTAATTGAAAGTACTAAACAACTCTCTGTAAATTACGGCAGCACCTCATGGAGAATCCTAAGGTGCTTCGTATGTGGTCTATACCAGAATTTCTCAGACTGAGCAATGGTGACATTTCAGAGAAGAGCATTCTTTGGTGGAGGTGGGGAGAGACCTCCCTATGGACTGTGACTTTTTTATAGCATCTTGATCTCCATCTACCGGATATCAGCAACAATCTCCAGTTGTGACAATCAAAAATTGCCAAATGCAAAATAGATGATGCAACCATGTTTGTATATATATAGTATATACATATATGTGTACATATACATGTGTATAAATATACACATATATGATTACATTTTTAAATTATAGTATTTCATATATATTGGGTTAAATGAAATAGCAAAATTAATTCCATTATTTATGTGCCTATTAGAGAATTTTAAATTTCATATTCAGATCACCTTATATTTCTCCTGGACAGTGCTGGTTTAGACACTTTGTTCTTAGAATGATTTATACATTTGTTTTCCTTTTTACTGAGTTAAAAATTGAAAGGGAATCTCAGGATCAATTGTTCCAGTAAACAAAATTTTCAGATGAGGAAACAGAAGCTCAGAGACACCCTTGCTTAGGGTCATAAGGCAAACTAGACACACAGCAGACCTGAAACTCTCTCTCTAGACTTCCTGCCCTGAGCTAAATTACAAGTAAATCAGCAGAGAACAATGAATAGCTGTTGGAAGAATAAAAACATACTGTTTCTATGCAGTATCGCATTCATTTATGAGGTTCTAACATAAATATACTTTGTGTATAATGGGGGGAAATGCCAAGCGATTGTGTACAATAATAATAATGATAAAGCTGGCTTCATGAAAAACCGAATACATTCCAATATAAGGTATTTAAATAGCAAGAGAGAAAGAAGACAGATGAAATAAACCTGTTAAAATATCTCTGACCACCTCTACACTTCTGTGATTTTGGTTTACAAAGTAGGAAGAATGAGGCTGTGTCCATGAATGAAATATAAAATCCACATTTCTTAGGAAGGAGGCATCCATCTTTTTCTATTTGTAAATGCTGACGAGCAGAGTTTAAGGAGGGCTAATGTCACTCATTCATCTTAATTAAAGAGTTAATTGCTCGTGGATCCTGATTTAGTTAGCCCAGCCTGGTGGCATGGGAAGCCCTTCCCTCTATGTATTTTATTGACCAGTGTAATGACATCATCAGTAAGTCTCAGGATTTATTCATGCTTCAGCCTATCCTCATAATGTTAATAGCCTTGTACATGATAAAACTTTCAAGAGGAAAGGAGTCCCTGCGCCTAGCTCAGAATACAAAAACGAAGGTGGCTGCTAACTGTCTCGCTTGGGCTGTCGTTGAATCATTCCTTCAAAGTCTGGAGTCGTGAAAATAGTAAGGAGTAATTGTAAGTGCCAGTTTTCAGAAAATGGAAAATTATGTAGCTGGTTTTTACAATTGCACATTAAATATTTGAAAGTTAGAAGTTTTCATTCAATATTACCAAATAGGTAAGATTCTGCTGTTAGCATGTTTATGACAATGGCATTAGAGTTGGTAGAGAATATTTTTAAGATACATATAGTCACTCACACTCAGAAAAACATCGAGATCAAATAATTATCCATGAATTGGATGAAATAATTTCTAAAAACAAAGGTTTTCAAGCTTTAAAAAGTAATTTTCCTCAAAATTGCTACCATTTCCCCAGAAATAATGTGTTTAGATGAACTAAAAGGCTCCAGTAGATACATGACTAATTTTAGACTCACATCCTTTGCTAATACTTAAAAAAAAAAGGGGGGGGGGAAAGAGGCAAAAATCAAAGAACAGCAGGGAAAAAAGTACCATCTTGAGGGCACACAGAAGTAGCAACACGGAAATGATGTTGAGAGTTAATGGGCCTTTTTGTGTCTCTTCTCACATGGAGCCATAAGCAGTCCTAGTTAAAGTTAATTAAAGTGAGTGCCCTGCTTCTGCAAACAAAACTGTTTCAAGAATCATCCACCATTTTATAAAAGACTAAAAAGATTAGATAGATAGATAGATAGATAGATACACATACATATATATTTAGTTACACAGCATTCTACATAATACACAGATAAAATAACATTTTCTGTATGGAGTGTAGTGCTCTTGTAGGCTGAAGCATGCCTATTGTATTAGGTTGATCACTTAACTCATCAGCTTCTCAATTTGCACATCTTTGAAATGGTGATAAGTATGATCATTCTCCCATGGAGTTGTTGTGAGGTGGAACTGAGTAAATGTGTACCACACTTGGAGCACTGCCTGGCCTGGGTGAGCGTCATACAGGTATGAACCATAGTTTTTCTGAGTAAGTCTACTTTTTAAGATAACGATTCACTGGAGCCTCTTATTTAGAGTTTGACTTTCAGTCTTAGAAATTTCATTTTTCTATTTTGTCATAAATTTTGGCTTTCTTATAAAACAAAATTAATATTGTTGTATATATATATATATATATATATATATATATATATATATATATATATATATATAAAATGTAGGCTCATAGCCACTTCCTACTTCTTTGTAGTTCTGTGACCTTGAGAAGTTGGCCTACCATTTCTAAGTGTTGGGTTTATTTTCTATCACATAAGAATAAATTAAGATATTCCTTATAGTATTTGTAAAGATTACAGAATGCAATAGTTGTAAAATCTTAAAATAGTATATGCTACATAATAAAGTAGTGATAGCATTTCAACTTCTCTCTTTTGTATTATTAGAAAAATGATGATGCATAAGAAACAAATAATCGAGAAAGGCATATTATTGCCTGGCTGGTTCAGTGTAGACCCATGGACCAGAAAGTCATGGTTCAATTCCCACTTAGGGCACATGCCTGGGTTGCAAGCTCGATCCCCAGTGTAAGGTGTGAAGGAGACAGCCAACCAATGATTTTCTGTCATCATTGATGTTTCTCTGCCTCTCCCTTTAAAAAAATCAATAAGGACATATTAAGAAAAAAAGAGGCATATTATTGAATATTAATAGTAGTTCTCTCTGGTGTTGAAATAATGAGGTTTTTCTGTTTGTTTTCTTGGTTTTCCATATTGCTTCTTTTTTTCACAGTGAGCATGTTGCATATACCAATATGTAATGAAAGTGTGCTAGAAGCCAAGTGTTAGAGTTTAGTGGAAGAAGACCCTACTTTCAGCTATGGGTGGTTAACTGAAAGTTACTAGACAGGAATTCTCTAGGTGGAAATGGAGGAAAATTACTGCAGATAATTGGGACTGAGCCAAGTTTCTAAAGCAGAAGCATAGTCTGCAACAGAAAAAAAAAATGAGTGAGCCTGATGTGATGTACTTGAAGGTCTATGAAAGGATCAAACATGATGTTGAAGAGTTGCTTGAAGAATAATTTGAAATGTATTATATAGTTAGTAAATGGCCAACTAAGTTGGTGAGAAATGGGACTCTGAAGTCCCCAGTTAAGCAGTGCTTAGATTTTAAAGTAGCATATAAGGTAAAATATTATATCAGAGATAAGCAAAAGTAGCCATAAATACCATTTAAAGCTCATATAACCCACTGCATGGCATGGTGGAAATGCATCTCCTGTGGTGGTATGTGAATGGTCCTAAAGAATAAATCCCTTATTAGACAAAATTTCTACAACTACAGAAATACACTAAGGAAGGGATGAAAAGTCTATGTGAAGGTGTCTATGGCTTCCAAAACATTTATCTTTAAGAAAATTGTTTAAGAAATTCCTAGTAGTTAATCAAGGGTGGGATAATATATGTTTCTGCATAACCCCTGGCTTTATGCCATTCTACACTAACATCAAACAGCTCTCGATTTTACACACTTTAATAGCTTTATTTGTGGTTTTGAGCATTAGACCAGATACTCTATCTGAAAATACTTATCAGAGTTTTATTGGTAGTAAAGCAAGGGGAATAGCCAATGCACATGTAAGATTGTCTGTTAAGGGTCTAAAAGAGAAGTAAAAAAGATTAGAATGCAAGGTTGGAGAGACTGATGGAATGATAGAATCAAGGGTGACTGAAAAGACTTAGCAAGATAATGGAACCATTGGCACACATTAGGAAATGTATTAGGAGATTGCTTCTGTAGGTGAGTGGCCAAAAAGGATGTTTGACTTGTTGAAGTTGAGGTAAAAAGATAGGTCAAATTTCAGAACAACTCTCAAGGGATCAGACCGACCAGAGAAATAAGGTTTGGGATGTAGGTAAATGGAGTTAACCTAGAACAAACACTTTCAGAATCAGAATTAAATGTTCTTATCATAAAACCTTGACTCAAGAGAAAAGGAACTCTTTTTTGTCACATACTTTTATGTTGTTGTTAATCCTCACATGAGGACAGTTTTTCCACTGATTTTTTTTTTTTTTTAAAGAGTGGAAAGGAAGGGGAGAGACAGAGAAACCTCAATATGTGAGAGACACATCAATTGTTTGTCTCCTAATAGGAGCCAGGGATCAAGCCTGCAACTGAGGCATATGCCCTTGATTGGAATCAAACCTATGACCCTTCAGTCTATGGGACAACACTCCGTCCATTGAGCCAAACTATGGGGTATATGTCATTCTCTTCAATAGCTAATTTTAACTGAAATGACTGATGATGTTAACTACAGAAGGTTCCTATGAGGATTAAGGAATTGTGTCCTATCTTCACAGTTAAAAACTCCAGGAGGTTATACAATCTCCTGGCTCATTAGATTTCTTATATGAGTTCTTAAGGCACATTTATTCTAAAGGGTTATTCAGACTTCCCTTAATTATGATTTTCTCTACTTTGTGACAATATAATTTAGAAATATTTAGCCATTTTAAGATGTTTTTCTAAAGCAAAACCTTTTAGATACTTATAGCTATCAAATCTTCTTTAGATTATTCCCTATCAGGACAGTATGTTTTCAAATTATAGTTATGAAATGATTTTAATAGGAAGAAGATAAATGTTCTTGAACTGAAGAGATGGGAGAAAGTTCATGGCTACTTCTGGATATAATTTCAAATAAAAAAAAAAGACTAGAAATGTTGACATCTTATACTAAATAATAATAGCAATGACTACAAGAATTTGAGCATCTCCAATATATTTGCTCCTGAATTCAAATGTTTATAGATGGCATCACATTTAATCTTCTAACTATCTGTAGAGAAGATACAATTATCCCAATTTAAAAAGAGAAATTTGAGGCTGAGAAAATTTAATTTGCCTGAAGGCTACACTATGGAAAGAAGTGAACCAGGATTCAACCTCAAATCTGTTGAACTCCCTTTAAAGCTCAGCTCTGGCTACCATACCCAATGGATACTCACTTTTTATCAATACTTTTCAGTAAAGCAAGACTGGTACCATTAAATTAGCTTATTATTATTAATAATAGGAAAAGAGCAAAAGGCAGGCCAGACATTACAGACATGTCATTTGGGTAGTGTTAGCAGGAAACTGCAACTTTACTCTCTCCCAGGGGAATACTGGCCCCTTCCTAGGTTACTGGTGGAAGGAAATGGACAAAGGGGTGGTAGACGCATGCACAACAAAGTTGGGGTGGCCAGGAAAGGTGCCTGTTAGTTCCACCTGGGAACAGAGATAATTGTCCAGAATGGGAGGAGCCACATGAAAATTTGGGAATACATAATCCCCCAAACAAATAACTTACTCTCTTCTGCCTCTTGGTTCCCGGGCTCTCTCTTTCCTGCTTCCTTGCATTCACCTGTGTTTCCTCCATAGCCAGATGGCCCCCATATGCAATGGACTGATGGACTGTAACTGGGGATACAAACCAAGGTAGCCTAATGCTGTGTTGGGCTGTGAAAATACGGAGGGGGAATTCTGGACACTTTGATTTTAGCTCTCCCACAGCTACCCTTCTTTGATGGCGGGACAAAGGAAAATAGGACCAGGGTAGCTCAGTGGTATCATTCCAAAGAAATAAAGCTGTTTACAGTATTTCACCTTCCCATGTGAGTCTCAGAAAATTTCTTTTCTCAGGAGAGATATCGCAAGAAGCCCATTCCCGCAAGCAACAGGTGGGAATGTGGACCTCTCCCCACCAAATAGCAAAATAACTGTAAAAAGGCTACCTGTGTAGCTGTTGTACATTTTATTTTTAAATATTAATCAAAACTTTAACTCAATATGAAGTAATAACTTAGAAAATATTTTTTTTTGTGGGCTGCCAAGACCACTTGAATTATGGTAAGTTTTTATGAAACTGAATTTTATTTTTAAGATACAGTTTCTTTTAGATTGAAGTACATGTTGAATCAAAATAACTCTGGACAAGCCAAGTACAAGAATAGAACTTTTTCCAACACCATCCCCTCACTAATAAACATGTGCAGAGAGCGGAACAGAGCAGAGGACAACATTTTTTGAATGTACCCGATAGCAACAATTCTGATATCATCCCATAAAAAAAATTGAAGACTAAAACCTCTCAAGAAATTGATGTAGAAAAAACAGGACAAACTAAAAGATAGTTGGAGAATAGGCCATGAGGAACTTTAACACGGAACCACTGGAACAAGAAGGAAATAAAAACGACTGAGAGAAAATGCTCAAGAAACTTCAGAGCCACAAAATAAAGATGCTAATCTCATGATAAACATAACATGGTGAAGGTAAAAAGCAAACAGAATCTCATTCCACTGAACTGAAATGATTCATTCAGGACAAATACATTTTTAAAAGATTCAAAAGAAAAGGGGCCAGCGAAATAAAGTGGAAGTCAATCCAATACAAAGATAAATGACAAAGTAGGCAGAGAAATACTGTATTGACAAGAGACATTGATTCTCTACAACAGAATGACAGAACCTGAGGAAAAAGAGACAGGTCCTTATTTCTAAATAAGAGTGGTTTGGGGGCTAGGAGGATGCAATTTTAAAAAATTAAATACAACCAAGTGAAAATAATTAGTAGAATCTAGAACCATTATGGGATACTAGAGGAAAATGTTATCAAAATTAGGAGTTAATTTGAGCAGAAGTGTTAAACAAGTAGCTTTAGGTTGTCCTAGGCACCCAACTTTATAACCAACAACTATAGGTATGCAAAATATTCACATAGATTGGTAACTGAAAATACTCAATGACTTGTTAGAACCTTTGAAAAAGGGTCAAGATATTTTCATTGGGATCCTCATTAGTTTTGCCACTCTTAGTTCAGAGAGGTGATGAGAAAGCTCAGACTCACATTTAGCAGACTGAGAGTTAAGTCTCAAGTCAGCTTTTGGAGTTTGCGGAGTTAGACCAGGTCATTTAGCTTCAGATGTCCTTTCTATTCAGCCAGAATAAGCCATTAGTCTGGCCTATCTGATAAGAATTCCAGGCTTTTTCTGAAGGCTGCACCTACTTGATTTGGAAAGGCAGTTTGGTAAAATGGAAAAGAAGTGTGGATTTTAGAATGAGACAAATGTGGATTGGAATCTAGACTCTGGTCACCATCTGTGGGACCTACGGTAATTAATTCACACTCTGACTTTCAGGTTTTTTTTCATTTATAACTCACATTTCACAAAAGGGGTGTGAGAATTAAATGAGCTAACGTTCTGTCACATGATAAGCATTCATTAAAAAATGTTCCCTTTTCCTTAATATCATATATCAACACTCTTACTCTGTTGCTAAATTTGACATATTGAGAACTTTTTAAACTTTTTATTTATGTTTTTTAATGTCCATGTAACTATAGGCCTTATTTCTGTGTAGGTGGTATTCAAGTCTTATACTCTTGCACACCCCCTACTGGGGATATGACCTCAACTAAGGTACATGCCCTTGACTGGAATCAAACGTGGGACCCTTGAGTCTGCAGGCCAACACTCTATCTACTGAGTCAAACTGGCCATGACTTACCTCTGCAATTTTCCACCAATCCGTATTGATGTTAAATATTGAAGGTAGTAAGCAGTAGAAGTCTATTGGCTGGCTCAAGTAACCAACCATTTTGTAGAATCTGTTGAAGAATTCACTGCTTGTGTATTTGTTCTAATCATCTGATTACTAAAAAGTAATAAAAATTAACACAATATGGCCAAAACCAGTTTGGCTCAGTGGATAGAGTGTGGGCCCAAAGACTGGAGGGTCCCAGGTTCGATTCCAGTCAAGGGCATATACCGTGGTTGTGAGCACATCCCCAGTGGGGGGTGTGCAGGAAGCAGTTGGTCGATGTTTCTTTCTCATCGATGTTTCTAGCTCTCTATTTCTCTCCATTCCTCTCTGTAAAAAAATAAAATATATATTTTAAAATTAACACATGTTCAGTAGTTGAGAAATTGGCTATTTCATAGATGTCATTAAAGGATGCTAGCAGGACTCTCTCAGCACTCTAAAACTCGATTGCAGTAGTCTCTAGAAAGCCTCTCTAGGGAACCATTAGTAGAGACTAGTGGTCATCTATCCTTCAGAATTATTATTACCCTTGCTATTAATGATGTTATCGAAGCCCAGGAAGTCCAGGTGAGGTGTGGTTGCTGCTAATATTGGGACTATTAACTTGGATGTTCCCTTTGCTTCACATATATCCTCATAAAAGATTAGAGCTAAGCTGTAAGTGCTGTTTGATGCAATGAGCATTTGCACACACATACACACACACACACTTAGAAAATAAAACACAAAAAACTTGCTATATCTACCTATAATCTAGCATAACAATAATTTTACCTAGTTATGTAAATACACAAATATGAAATAATGATTTGATAAAGTTATTTTATGCTACCTTATATCCATATGTATAAATGGAAATTTATGCTCCCTATATATTACTTGTATAGTAAAATTAGCTGTTTATGATTTTAAAATGTATATATCAAGTCTTGTCATTCTCTAAAAATTTTTCTGAGAAAAAATATAACAAAGACACAAGCTAGGATTCCCTCCAAATTTTCCTCACTAATCATGTTCATCTTTGACATTGACCTTTACCCTTAGGGAGTCAACATGAGGCTCTGTTTCTTGAAAAACATTAAATTACATTCACTTTAATTTGAAAAGGAATAATTAAATGGCTTTATGGATGCAAAATAAATTGAGAAAAGAAGAAAGAATAGGAATTATCAGTCCTCAAGAAGGTTCATCAACTAGAACATATAGACTACAATTGACAACAAGTAAGAATAAAAACCATAAGAAATATGTGAAATTATGAAGAATAAGAAGTAAAAATACAGGCAGAACAGTGGGGTAAATTCTCACCATATTGCTGAAATTTTAACTTGGGATAATTTTGATTATGTGTGTGTGTTTTTAGAGACAGAGGAAGGCAGGGGGAGGGAGAGACAGAAAAAGGTAAAGAAACATTGATATGTTGTTCTATTTATTTATGTATTTCATTGGTTGATTCTTGTATGTGTCCCAAGTGGGGATTGAATTTGAAACCTTGGCATATTGGGATGATGCACCAACCAACTGAGCTATCAGGTTAGGGCTACACGTATATATTTAAGTGTCATATGAACTAAAGTATTACACTAAACCCCCCAATTTTAATTTTTAGAATTTGTAGACTCAAGTATTATATAACAGTGCAATGTTATACTCAAATTTAGGATCCTGTGAAATTGATGAAAGAAAAAATAGAACCCTGGACCCTTCCAGAGCTGAAACAGATGGTACCTGCTCAAAGGGCATCAAAAAAGTGAAGGCTTTCTCTTCACATATGACATGGGACAGAAATACTGAACGAAATCCTCCAAAATAATGATCACTCAGGGCTCCTTTTGCTTCTGGAGGTACAGACTTCTTTGTTAATGCTTCATTTTTAGATTAGTGAGGCTAGTTTTCAGGAAATTTCCTTCTTTCACACTAGCCAATTGATATCAAGGGTCACAGTCTTTTGCAAAAGGCATTTATGTAGAAAGGAAAATCCATTAAGATGAGAAAACTAACAAGACAGAATCTTATCCCAACCTATCCCACTCCCATGAATTATAGATAACAACATTTGGTGAAATATGAAATTCTAAAAATACACTCAACGACTGGAGTCCTCTTAATGGTTTATTATGATAGGTGTTCCTGGTTTTGAAATATCTTCTTTCACAAAAGAAAAATGGGGGTGACATTATTTTAGAAAGTCCACATCTTTTAAAAAGATGGATTAAAAGCTCTTTGAGACAACTATGCTGTTTTTTTAGAACAACATTTTCTCCCTAAATAGTCCTTGAGGGTAACTGCTTGGAATAAACAGGCGATGCATTGGGTTCCATTCAAAATGGAAGCCCAAGGAAATACAGCATGGAAGAAGATGGCAGGGTAATCACTTTCACTGTGGCTGTACACGTGCGAATAAGAACAATAAAGGAAATCAGACTTAGATTGAAGGAATGATGAGATATTTTCACATCTAGAAGGTAGAGCTTTTACATAGCACTTCTTCACTGTGGAGAATACCACGGTTTTGGAGTCTAACAAAACTTGATTTGAGCACCTTCTCTGCTGTGTAATAGCATGTCACCTTGGTCAAGTTCACCACACTCCTGTAGCATCTATATCCTTGTCTGTGCAATGAGGACAGTGGTATGTACCTCTCTTGGTGGTTATGAGGATTAAATGAGATAACTCTGGCAATGGGCTTGTCACAGTGTCTGTGTCTTAGAGGGGTAAGCGAGCCTGGCATTTTGAAAACTATAGGGCTTAGTTGGTAAGCCTATGAGCTTTGATGTTAGATCCTGAAGATTTATTCTCTAACTTCCTGTGTAACAGTGAGAGATTGACTCCATCTCTCTGAATGTCAGGTGGCTCATCTAAAACATAGAGATGGTACAAGTACCCATCCATGAAGTTGTGAAGGTTAATCACAAAATGTAAAGGGATTATAACAGCTAACTGTGACAGGCATATATGTAACCTTAAATAACAATACAATTACAATACACCTAATACAGTATTCACAACTTCCAGACCTCTTTTTTTTTTTCTATTTTAAGGGTCTTCTGGTTTTGTTCCTTGTCTAATTTCATATCTCTGAAGTGCCTTAGGGAAAATTCCTAAATATATAACAGATACACAAGGGCACTGTGGAACATGGGCACTGCTCCTGTCATTATGTCACTCATAATGACTTTTGGCTGCTCAAATGTGCACACCTGGGGAAGGTTGCAACTTCAGTCTTCTCCATTATCCCCATTACAGTAGGGTAGGGAACATCTGGCCAATTAATTTTCAGTAGTCTGGGAGGCTGGATCACCAATTACAGCATTCAAGGGTTCTTATTTTCATCACCTTCCTATCGTCAGCACACACTAGACTTGGGGAGCTGCTTGCTGTGAGAGTTCGCATTGCTAACGTTCTACAGAAAGATACAGGAGAGGGCCACAAATCATAGGAGGCAGAACTGTAATTGGATATGATGTTCTCTTCAGATTTCCCTTAGAAATACACAAAGTGCCTCTAACGTGAGGCAGGTTAGCCAAGTTACGAATCTAAATACTCTGCCAAAGAGAGTAATGCATTTCCATTTAAACTAACCATGAGGTCAGGCAACAGTCCTCAAAACATTCTCACTCATTTGGATTCCTAATAAAGAAAAGGAAATATAGACTTCAAAATATATGGGTATAAGATGTAGGGATATGAGCCCCCACCCCACCAATTTATCGTGAAGAGGATGGCTCATTCTTAAATAACAAACTACCCCTTCCTATTATCACAAAGAATTATTTTTATTGTAATAACACACACTAAAAAACCTCATCATTAAAGCAGAAATTTAGGAGTAGGGGATGTTTATGCAGCCTGCTTCTCTCTTAGGACTCTGTTCTGTGCAATTACTATTTGTCCAATAAATAAAAATCCCCGACAGTTCTATGGTGAACTCAGCAGTGTCCAGGCTATTATTTAAGGCTTTTTAAAGAATAAATTTCAAATCATATGAAAAGGCATCTTAAAAGGTGAAAGTGCAGCCATTTTTTTTTAAAAGGTTGCTAACTGTGGGGAATCAAAGGAGAATTTTCTTATGGGAGGCAATATTCCACTCTGGCTAGTGGAGAACATGAAATCTAACAGGGTGTGATGCAGTAGAATTTCCACATGTCTGTTCAACACCTCAGAAACCTGAAGCAGTTACAGGTATTGGTGCGGGAATACTGGAAGAAAATTGGCAATTATAAATTTGCAACAATGAATGTCTACATATGTCCGCATAGGCAAGTGGATGGCAAACTCATTAGTCAACAAAGCCAAATATCAACAGTACAAAGATTGAAATTTGTTTGAGAGCCAAATTTTTAAAACTTAAACTTCTTCTAATGCAACTTCTTCAAAATGGACTCGCCCAGGCCGTGGTATTTTGTGGAAGAGTCACACTCAAGGGGCCAAAGAGCCCAATGTGGCTTTCAAGCAGCAGTTTGCTGACCACTGGCATAGGCTATAAGCTATGTATATGTATGTATTTATAACCATACATCAAGTTTAGAGTAGGTCAGAAGTAAAAAGTCCAGAATTTTTTTAGTTGAGCTATGTCTCCCTCATTATAGATAATACTAGAAGCCCAGTGCACGAATTTGTGCACAGTTGCGGTCCCTTGGCCTGGCCAGCAATAGAGGCGTATCAGGCAGCCGGCAGGCTGGGGGGAATGACCCCAGGAGGTGGCTGGCCAGGGGGGAGGGGCTGCAGGAGGTTGGCCAGCTGGGGGAGGGTCTGCAAGAGGTTGGCTGGCCTGGGTAGGGAGGAGCTGTGGGAAGTTGGCTGGCCGGCCCCCCTGATCAGGGCAATTGGGGGATTGGCCAGGGGGAGGGGCCATGAGAGATTGGATTTGGGAGCATACTGACCATTGAGCAGTTCTGAGTGTCTGCCTCCTGGTCGTCAGTGCATGTCATAGCAACTGGTTGACCTGTCATTTTGGTCATTCTGGTTGTTCAATCATAATGGTCACTTAGGCTTTGATATAGATTGGTAAAATTGAAGCATCTCACTCACTTCCCTGTCAATTGTTGGGTATATGAATCAAGCATCCCAGATAGCATCCTATTTCCTGAAGTCATTTTTCTGACAAATCATTGAAGAGGCCCTCCACTAGTTTCAGCTATCTAGATTTCAGAGTTTCTCCAGTTCCTATCCTTTTGGGAGCCTTGATTGCTCAGCCTTAGATTTGAAACTGGGAGATCGTATGCTTTCAATGTATTCTTTTTCTCCACTTACATTAGTCACTATTGGTTTCTGTTGCATGCAACCATGGTTGCTGATTCAGGATGGATCATGCTTCCTGCAACCTACCAGTTTACCAAAGTAGACACAGGAAATGTGTCCTTGCCTGCCTGGATAAAAAGCAAGATCGCTTTGCATTTAACTTTTAAAACATCCTTAAATTCAATCACATTAATAAAATACACTTTTAAGTCCAATACAAGTGATTTAAGTGTGTTTTAATTTTTTTTTTTTTTTTTTTTTTTTTTTACTTTTTTGCAGATAAAAACCTTTCTTAAAAAATGGACTTCATTGATTCGGAATTCAGAAACATTAATCTTTTATCAGCACTCAGAACCTTACTACACACAAAAAGATTAGTTTCTGTATTTGGACCTTAGTAGCAACACTTTTCCAAGTTTTAAATCATCTACATAGCATGTTAAATTATAGTGCTTCTCTTTCTTCTCTGACAGAACCCAACCTTTTGATTCTCTACCTTCTTTCTTTGCTACAGCAAATTGATCCTTCAAAACATCCAGGTGCAAATGAATTAATGGCCTTCTATTGTGAGAGAGACTGATGGAGTCCCTCCCTCCTCCTCCATACCAGGTCCTTTCCCCTTCTGAGAAACCCACATATCAATTAAACTCACCTGCTAATCAAAAGCTTGTTTGGGGAAAAAAATCCTTGCTTGTTCGAAGCAAAAGAAAGTGTAAAGGTGTCTAAATATAGAGATTTTGAATGTCAATTACTTCCTTCCTCCTCAGTTCCTGTTTTCTTGGGTTGAACTGAACGCTGGTAAAGAGCTGGGAGAGGGAAAAAGAAAAAAAAAAGGGGGGGGTAAGTATCTTGTTCACCTATATTTCCCTGGAAGTATATCATTGGTTTAATTATTTCAGCTCTTTGTCAGCAACATCAAGACACAGTCTTTATTCATGAGATGAAAACAGCATTACTCCCTCCTTTTTACACAGCCACACCAATTTCCTGCATAAAGGCAGTGAAAACCACAGTTCTTGCACGTTGACTGCCAACAATAAAAAAAGAGCTATTGTAAGCTGGACTATCAGAGGAATAAAAGTGAATGTGCAAACGATTCCCCATTCCCTTTCTTAACCACACCTGCCTGCTTAGATCCACTGACCACTACTCCTTCCTGCATGCTTTTCCTGAGAAATGAGTCTGAAGGGCAGACTGATACCAATACTAGGTTGTCTTTTCTTTCTTTGCCACTTCAGACTTAAAAGCTATATGGTTCTAAGTAGCAGGCTAAGTATCAAGCAATGCAAAATAAAAGAAGTTATAAAAATAGGACTCAGGAGATTGGGAAATCTGCATATATGAACAAAGACCCTTTTTAATGTACCAGACAATGAGAACAAAATAAAGTATGATCTATCTGTCTTAGAAAATGGCAGCTAATTTTTCCATTTCTTTGTTCACTAGGTAGATTTTTGTTAAAGGTCTACTATTTGGCAGTTACTGGGTTAGGAGGTGGAGTGAGAATTGTAACAAAGAACTAGCCTCAGCCCTCAGGAAGTTTATAGTCCAGGAAAATAAACCAAGAGCAAATAGAAATTATAATAGCTGGTAACAGGAGAAATACAAGCTGCTATCCCAGATAAGGGAGGTCAAACAAAGGTTTCTTAAAAAGATTCAATTTAAAACAAGGCCCAAAGGTTGAGCGTAAATTAGTAGGAAGAAGAAAAAGAAGACAGAAAAGACATTCCGGAGTTGTTGGATGAAGACAATGAGAGAGACCAAGACACTTCCGAGGAACACACAGTTCTTTGGACCTGGGTCATAGAGAGTGAAGGGAAAGCCCAGGGGAAAGATCAATATAAATATTTCTCACTTTTCCGCATCCAGTGCAGCTATAATAGGAAGCAATCCAGTTTCTGAGTAGGGGTGGCTGGGGATTGAGAAAATGAAAGAGGCAGACACAGAGATAGAAGGAAAAAGCTGGGGCCTGGTGGGACAGCTGCCCTCTGATGGAGAGACAGTGACCCAGAGCCAACATAGTGCATTTATATTATACAGCAAAATACCAGCACATTTTACCAAAAACCAAGACAAAGGAGATTATGTGGATTCTTGTGGCTTTTTTGTAATCCTCACTTCTGGGTGAGCCCAGATAATTGTGTTTATTCCTGGTGCTTGGCTGGATTCAGATAATGAAACCCACCCCCTGGTGCCTGAGCTGAAGGTCAGGCTGACAACACACCTGCCTCTGACAAGGTGTGTTTTCAGGACATGGCTCTGCCACTGGATTCAGCTGACAACAATTAAAGAAATGCTCATGTGCCTTCCCAGGCACTCTCTACAGATTAAAATACCAAGAATTATATAAATGGAAATAGAAAACCACAAAGGTTCTTCATTTCATGACTTCCAAAAACAAAACAAGGCATGTTTAGGTGACTATCAAAACATTCATTGATAAAAAAAAAAAAATGTTGTGTTTAACTGATGCCACATAATTTACCAAATTATATATCTCCACGGAGACTTAAAATCACAAGGGTAATGTAGACTGCATGACACAGAGGATAACAAAGTGCCTAATAGAGCACAGCCCTGTGAAACCATAGAACCTTTTTTGAAAACAAATTATTTTTCAATATGTTTATGTTAAAAAATGGGACATGGTTTTGAATATAAAGAGTAGATATATTTATATAATGTGTATCAATGAGATGAAATCTCACATGGTAGTTTTCAGTTCAATTCAGTCCAGTTAAGAATTATTGAGGACTTATTATATGTTGAGAATTTTAATAGGTTCTAGGGCAATCACAATTGATCAACAATAGAGTCAAGTCCTGAAGCTTAAAGACTAAGAAGATAGTTATTAAAAAGACACTTCAGTAAATGCTCAGGGTTATAATATGTTCCCTCTATTCTATGACCTAGAATATAAGGCACAACACACACACACACACACACACACACACAACAAAACACCACCTTTATTATTCATAGCTATATCGCTAGTGCCTAAAATAATATCTTGACAAAATCAATAAGTTCAATGTATAAACTGAATCTCAACAAGTGGTTTCTGAATATGAGAGCTTAAACTTTAGTTTCCATGTAGCTCTTTGTCTTCTAGCCCTCTTAATCTTTTTTCATATCTTGTTTTTGTTAGAGGTAGATAGAAACTGTACTTGGAGTGTGAAATAGAAAGTTCTTAGCTACATCAGATAGCTCCAAGTTGCAAATCACCTTTTAATAGTTTCTTATTGTAATTAAAATAAAATCTCCACTTTTTAGCAAGGCCTATTGTCCCTTGATTATATCTTCTACAACATCTCAACATGCAGTTGACATTTTCCACACTCTAGGAGCCCTACCTTTCCTGTTCCTAAAACACACTACATGTATAATATTTTTATTTTAAGATTTTTGCCCTTTCACCTCTGCCTGAACACTCTTTCCCCATAACTTTGCCTGGCTTACTCTTACCATAAAGGTCTCAGATTGGGTATTACAGCTTTAATGATCACCCTTTTAAAATGGCCATTAGTATTAATCTACTTTGCCATCCTGCTTATGTTCCTCATAGCTGTTATAACTATTTTAAAATAACCTATGTGTGTGCCTCCTCCCACTCTCTATGACTAGACATTTAGCTCTATAATGAAAATAAAATTATACTGTTTATCATTAGAGGAGTGTTTTAAACATAACATGTACTTAATAAGTATTTGTTTATTGCATAAATGAATAAATCATCTAAGGATAAGCAGTCCTTAATTTAAGATGAGAGAAACTATAGACTTTGTTGTCTGTTACAGGAAATTAAAGGCTCTAATATTATAATTTACCAAATTTTTAACAATATAGACCTAAATTATAAGCCTAAAATTGAGATCCACTTTTAAAAGATATTTTTTAAAATCAATAAAATTTTGTCCCCACATCTTTACACATAAAAATGTGTTTCCCATTAAGATTATTTTTATTCTAACAGAAACTTTTGGTCTAAAAAATGAGCCAACAGGCATAGGCTATAGAGAGTAAAAACTTCCACTGTAATTTCTCTCAATATTTTAAACTTCAAATAGTTTTTAATTGAACATTCATACAAGCCATAAAGAAAAAAATATAGCATGAAGAATGTCAATCTGCAAGATCTAGGAATCACTCTCTTATTTTTTATAAGGGCTAAAGCCTAGGTTCACCAGGAACCCAGATCATTCATTTTTGGACAACTATGCACAAAAGGATACAAAATATAGAATTCTTTTTCTACATTATCATTGTGACCTGGGGCGAATAGTATTCTGAACTCGACAAAAAGAAAGATACTTAAGCCACTTCTCCAAAGATTGATATCACATAAAGTTGGAAGTGAGCTACCCATTATGAGTGACAATATCCTTTAAAGTGATTCATATGAGCAGCTTTTAGATTACTTCATTGTTCATATCATTTCCCTGGAAAAGGTATATATATATATATTTTTTTTCATTTTATTGCATTTATTGGGGTGACACTGGTTAACAAAACTGTATAGGTTTTGGATGCACAATTCCCACCAGCTGTGTAAATGGTTCCCTTTCCTGCACATCCTCAGCAGCTCTTGTTTGTTGATTTATTGGTGACTGCCATTCTGAGACACGTAAGGTGATATCTCATTGTGCATTTAAAAGTCAACATTTCTCTGATAACTTTTGATACCAAGCATCTTTTCATGTCTATTGGCATCTGTGTATCTTCTTTGGAGAAATGTCTATTCGGGTCCTTTGCCCATTTTTTAATTAGATTGTTTATTTGTTTGTTTTGTTTTGCTTTTGTATGTGTGTTGAGTTATAAGTTCTTCATAAATTTTGGATATTAACCCCTCATCACATGTATCATTGGAGAATATGTTCTCCCATTTAGTGGGTTTTATTTTCATTTTGTTGATGGTTTCCTTTGTTGTGCAAAAATTTTTTTCTGATGCAGTCCCATTTGTTTATTTTTTCTTTTATTTCTCTCATCTGAGGCAAAATACCACAAAAAAATATTGCTACAAGAAATGTCCAAGAATTACTACCAGTGTTTTCTTCTAGGATTTTTATGGTTTTGAGTCTAACATTTAAGTAATTTAAATTAGGAAGTTGGCAGAGGGTAGTGGTGAAAAACCTGGAAGTTGAAACCAGAAACCCCTAGGTTCATAACTCACTCTCTTACTGTTTATGAGCCAATTTGCTGTATGTTTGTGTATCACAGCTTCCTCATCTGTAAAACAGAGAGTGATTCTCTCTTCCATGGAGCCATAAGCATTAACAGAATAATGATTTTTAAAAATATATATTTTGTTGATTTTTTACAGGGAGAAAAAAAGAGGGATAGAGAGTTAGAAACATCTATGAGAGAGAATCATCAATCAGCTGCATCTTGCACACCCCCTACTGGGGATGTGCTCACAACTAAGGTACATGCCCTTGACTGGAATTGAACCTGGGACCTTTCAGTCTGCAGGCCGATGCTCTATCCACTGAGCCAAACCGGTTTTGGCAGAATAATGAATGTTTAACATAGTACCTGACACACTGAAAGCTCAATAAGTGTAAGCTATTATTATTAGCCTCATTAATTTTAGGAGAAAATTAAAAAGTGAAGTGATATTGTAAAATGTAAAATTAACCCTTCATTGACTTTTGGAATTTACATATTTGAAAACATGGACTTTTGCTATATTTTCCTTTTGTTGTATTTTTTTTTTAACTTTGAAAGCAAGCACTTCCCTGCTCCGTGTCTCAGCTTTTATATTTGCCCACATTTTAGGATGTCTTCCTAATGCTTCTTTTGTGCAACAGCAAAAGCTGACTTAATTTTTAATTTCTTAAATTTTATTTTAGGGGCAGACACTATAATTTGAAAATTTTACCAGTATATGTACATTGTCCTCTCATACCAGTCTCTCTTAAAAGTTTCCTAGTATGCTTTGCATCTATTTATCAGGAATTTAAGTAATTTTTATTGATATCACCATTCTCTTTGCTTAGCAAGTCTGAAGCACATTTAGATTGCATTCCACTGTGCTAACTTATAATTGGTGGTGAATGGATACTCTGTTCTTCCAGGAAGAAATCAGTGAATCAGATTTTGTTATAAACTAGCATACAGTATTGTTTTCAGCTTATCTTCTATCTTTTTCATTCACCTGGTGTAGTCCTAAAATGTCCAAATCAGGATATGTGCAGCACATAACAATGGAATGCAAAACTTGTTAATCCTTTATTGTCTTTGAAAAACAGAAGTCACCTCTTTTCTCCTGCAGAGTAAGACTATTTCTGGTTTTGCAGAAATGGGTAATTTTTTCTCATCCTTGAAGCCTATATATGAAAAACTAATCAGAGCAGGAATTTCTGTTGTTATTTGCACATTATATAATGTTTTTAATTCACAATCTGCTGGAGTTCTGGAGATCTGAACTATGTGCTAACTACTCTGGTTAATGAGAGTGCTATTTAATTTTTGTAGTTCAGCCTCAGCCTGAATAGTGCAAAATCTGTTTGACCTGTATCTCCTAGTCATCGGTTTGCCACAAGTCTCAGACCTTTTTAATGATGAACTGTTCTGACTGGTAATCACCTTTGGGCCTCCTGTTCCTTCTCTTTACAAATTAAAAAGGAGCCTGAAAAAACATTTCAGTGCAAGGTGCACAGGTAATGTGGTGAGGTTGCAAGAGCAGAAAACCAACAGCTTTCCTGAATACTGATGACTAAAAAATATAGTGAAACCATCTCCAACCTCATCCACTATTTGCACATTAAGGGAAAGGGGGCTTGAATAGAGAAGCACATTGAGCTAAGAGGAGAGTGGCAGGAGCTGAACTTGAGATGTAGATGTGGTCACATCCTGTATGGCACATGTTATGAGAGGTACAGTTTTAAAAGCTCCTGGGAATGCAGCGAATTAGAGGGGCTGAACAGTAATGTGATAGGAGTAGTAAGCTGGCTTGCTGTATTCCAAGCAAGGAAGGATTGTGAGCTAGATATAGGATGGCAGTATAAAAGGGTCATTCATTTAAATTTTATTTATTGAGCAACTACTATGTGTTAGGCCCTATTTTAGATGTTGGGGAAAGAGTTTTAACCACACAAAAGATTCCTGATCTAATAAAGCTTACTTTCTCTTTTTAAAAATATATTTTATTGATATCAGAGAGGAAGGGAAAGGGAGGAAATCAATGATGAGAGAAAACCATTGGTTAGCTGCCTCCAGCATGTCCCCTACTGGGGATGGAGCCTGCCATAGGGGCAAGTGCCCTTGACCTGAATGGATCCTATAACCCTTCAGTCCACAGGCCAACTCTCTATTCACTGAGTCAAACTGGCTAGGGCTAAAGCTTACTTTCTAAAATTGGAGGGAGCTGATGGGAGAATGAATCCTCCTATATAATAAAAGCCTAGTATGTAAGTCAACTGAATGGTGGAACTATCAGTGGAATGACCAGTCACTATGACACACACTGACCACTAGGGGGCAGATGCTCAATGCAGGAGCTGCCCACAGCTCACAGACCCCAGGCCAGCCAAAGTGAGTGCCAGTGGGGTGGGTGGGAGGGGAGGGCTCTGATTGTCCTGCTGGTTTCCCTGCAGAGGGAGGCAACCTGTGGTGGCAGTGGCGGGTGGGGTGAGCGAGTGGGCGGTGCCAAGCCAGTCAAAGTGGGTGCTAGCCAGTGCTCCCAGATCGCCTCACTGGTGGCCCCACAGATCAGCCCTGATTACCAGCCAGGTCTAGGGACCCTACCTATGCATGAATTGTGTGCTCTGGGCCTCTAGTAAGTAAATAAAATATAAAATTAGTAGGTTATGTGATACAGGGAGAGGAGAAGGGGACTTCAGACTCTGAGACTAAGAAAGAAGGGTACTCTAAAGAAAGGACATCCAAACCAAGCATTGACTGATAAGGAAGTGGCTGCGAAGTATACCGCCCGTTTTTCACACCTTTGCCAGTGCTATCTTCCTAAAACACAGGTGGGATTCTCCCTTCAAAAACCTTCATCACCTTTCCTTTGCCTGGTGTTAAATGAAGATTCCACCTTCAATGCTCAGCCTCAATACATCTGACCCCTCAAATGGTCTCTGATCACCCCTGAGGAATTATTCTTTCTTCTGCTGTTTCCATAGCACATTGCGTGTACCTATACATAGTACTTTTCAAATTCTGCCATAGGTTGTTTATAGTTCTGTTTTCCTGATTACACTGAAAACACCTTCAGAGGTATTACTACTAATTCAGACTGAAGCAACAACAACCGCAACAACAGTAACAACAAAGCAGACAACAGTAGCAGGAGCACCAGGCCAAAAAGAACCATCTATATTTGAGTGCTGAGAACCAAAGTGCCTCATTTCAGAAACACAAGAGTCATTTAACTACATTGTCATACATTTTTTATTAAGGGCTTCTTTGGCTTCCAAATCAATCAAAATTATTCCTTAATTAAAAAAGAAAAAAGAAGCCAAAACTGGTTTGGCTCATTGGATAGAGCAGCAGCCTGCAGACTGAAAGGTCCTGAGTTCGATTCCAGTCAAAGGGCACGTACCTTGGTTGTGGGCACATCCCCAGTAAGAAGTGTGCAGGAGGCAGCTGATCAATGTTTCTCTCTCATGGATGTTTCTAACTCTTTCTCTCTCATCAATGTTTCTCTCTTCCTTTCTCTTTGTAAAAAATAAATAAATAAATAAAAATAAATAATAATAATAATAATAAAATATATTTTTAATTTTTTTCCTTATTCTTTAATCTAGAGAGTGTACAGGAGGCAGAGGGATATGATTAGGGGTTTCTTAAATTTTCCATGACCCACAAATGCCTTTAATTGAAGTTTGCTTATCAGGACAGTTCATTTCATTACCAGAATCCAACTTATCAATAATTGCAGTTCTTCCTTGAGTTCCTCCATTTGTGTTATAAAAGGCGCCACATCCCCCTAATTGCTGGAGCCCAAGATCTATTTTTTTTTTCATGGTGAATAAAGCTAAAGCTGGAAGTCTATAAACAGGAAACCAAAGAAAAGCATGCATCAGACCACTGGGCAACAGGAGAGAGAACTTAGGGAGCATGTGCCTTAAGGACCCCTTGACACAGCACGGTGTGAAAAGCTGCTGGCTTTGGCCAATTTCCTAGCACTCAGTGAATGGAGATTTTGTTTCTAATTATGGGTGAGCTATTTTTGTCCTCTTCCCCTACAGGGTCAGTTCTTCCAATCCCGCACTTATTAATTTGGGAAACATTTTGGAAAATAGTTGTGATTAAGACTGATGGGTGCTATTTTAAACTATACTCCAAAGAGAGGAGCTCGAATAAGCAAGCTAGTGCATCCTTTGGTAAGTTGGCAGGTGGTGAATTTTAGCATAAAGAATTAAGCTCCAGGCCAAAATCAAGTCTTATATATTGATAGCATAGCTTCCTAATCGTTTCTATGGAACCTGGTTCTGTTAGCACAAGGACGTTTAGTTTCTGGAGAAATTTTGATTGAATGCTGCTGAATTAGGAAACCATTCAGTGAAGAGCTGAAATAGCTTGTCTGATTTAATAAAAAAAATATTTAGACTTAGCTTTTCTTCTCCTTGATCTGAGTCTTCATCACCTCATAACCAGGCTATAATTGTCTTTGAACTTGGCCTCTTTGATGGCCATTCCTAGATCTACCCCATTATGCAAGCTGTGATGAGTTATCCTTTGTAAAGCATTCCTTGCACCATGTCACTCACTCCACTCTGTTGCTTAAGAATCTACAATGTCTCCCTGCTGTCCACTGAGTAAATTCTATATAATTCAATCTGACATTCAACTGGCCCCACCCTATATATTGAGCCTGAAAATAAATGCTCTCAGTATTGCTGATTCCAAATTGCTCCCCATCAGACAGACAGACACACTTGGCTTTTTGTCTTACCTATTCTTTCACGATCCATACTTTCTGTTTTTCAATGTCTAGCACAGAAAAACCACTTCCCTATATGAACCGCTTCCAGATAACTGCCTCCCCCTTTATGTTGCTATCTATTAACTCAACACCTGTTTTCACAGCAGCACAGAATACATGTTTCTAACAACTTTAACTAATTGCTTTACAATTGCACTCAATTATTTTTTTTCATGTACGTGTATTGTCTCCTCAATTAAATAATAAATTCCTTGAGGGAGACACATAGATTTTTGGCTTTGCCCTTGCTGTAATGGGATTCCTAACATCCTAACCCGGTGTTAGGTGAGCAGGAAGAACTTAATAAATGTGTGTTAAAGGACATGAAAATTCTCCTTCATTGCAGAGTGGAAAGTGCACCGGATTTAAGAAGTTGTAAAGCTGGTTCTGGTCTTGACTGTAACAGTTAACAACAGCATGCTGTTCAGTCAATTGCTTAACTCCTCTAAGACCCAGTTTACAAATTTGTAAACTAAGAATACTAATAGTATCTTTTCTACCTATATAAAAGCATGATGTGAAAAAGGAAGGAAATAATGTATACAAAAGTCTTATTTTTTTAAAGAATGCATTTCTATTATTTAATATACTTTCATATCCAGCATGGAAATCATTCTTCCTCCATCCTGGAAATATTACTGAAGTTGATTTTTACTTGGTTGACACAGTGAACAAGGGTGAACAAATGTCATAAACAATATGAAAACTGAATTATAATATACTAAAATAAAAGTCTTAAAAACAAGTGTTCATAGTAGCTTTATTTATAATAGCCTATATGAATAGCATAATGGCATATTCAACCAATGAATTGCTACTTAGGAATAAATAAGGACTACGTTAAGAGGGTTGGATCTCAAAAGTATAATGCTGAGCAAAAAAAATCCAGATCCTAAATAGTACATGTTTAAGGTTTTCATGTACTAGTAAATAACAAAAACAAATTTAAGCTATCCTATCAGAGAAGCAGATCAATGGTAACCTCGTGCCAAGGGTGAGAGTGGGGATGATCTGGGATTGGGTGCATGGACCTTTTTGGAGGGAAAAAATCTTGATTGTCATGGTGATTACCAGGGGTATATATTTTTCAAAATAATGATTATATACCTTAAATAGGTGGGTTTTATTGTACATAAATTTCACCTTAATTATACTTAAAACATAAATTGCTTTTGAAATTGATGTGACTTCATTGCACTTTCTGCAGAGAAATAAAGATTGATATGAGATTCTATGTGGCCTTATTTTACAAATGGAAGAAAGAGTAAATTACTTCCCCTTTCAAGGAGCACTGAGGATTGTAACCAGCAGGTCGCTACTTTGGCAGTGAAGAAAGCAAAGTGAGTTGGAATTTGTTTATGGGCCTTTGAGATCTAATACATCTGCCAAGTTTAGATGCATTACTTTCTTCTTATTGATGAATTAAAATAATTTTCCCAGGACTAAAAGAAGAATATCATTTATAGAAAATAGAAAAACTTCTGTTATTGAAAAAGGAAGTGTCTATTTTAAGTCTGATTTCAACAGTCCACAAAATGACCAACCCCCACACTGCAGAATTTACATTTCTAGACTCTCAAAAAATCAGCAAAAGCTGATAACTGTACAGCTTCTGTACTCTCCAATTATCTCCTTTCAGAGACTGAACACACAAACACCTTCTTGCATTTAATTAAGTATTGCAATTCCAGATTATCTTTGATTAATGAAGAGCAATACAGCGTATAGCTAGAATTATGTGATTATTTCACAATTGATCTTTAATTATTCCATCTGATAATTTCACTAATTTTTCATAATGGTCTCATCTAGCTTCTTATAAATGAGCTATAACAATTTATAATTTTTATTAATTTTTCTTAAAAATGATGTGAAGTTTTAGATGAAACTCTTAACCTTCAAAAACTGTTTTTAAAATTTTAATTAAAAGATAAGCTGTTCTACTATCACATAAAAAAACCAAAAAAAAACCCCAAACTGCATGACTTCTTCAGATATAGCAAGTCAAGTAAACACTCCAAATTTTCTTCTCTTTTGGTTGAGTTTGAAAGTTGATACTTGGGTGATTGGTACTAAATCATGTGCTTTTTTTTTTTTTCTTCCCTCTTTCTCCTGCATTTTTAATAGCTTAGATTTTCATGTCAGATAGATGATGGTATTATGCCAATTTGACTTTTTCTATGTACTATGGCTGCAATGTTCATAAGTTGGAAGTCAGAACTTTTTTTTTTTTAATACATTTTATTGATTTTATACAGAGAGGAAGGGAGAGAGATAGAGAGTTAGAAACATCGATGAGAGTGAGAGAGAGTTATCGATCAGCTGCCTATTGCACACCCCCCACCGGGGATATGCCCTCAACCAAGGTACATGCCCTTGAGCGGAATCGAACTTGGAACCCTTCAGTCCCCAAGCAGATGCTCTATCCATTGAGCCAAACCAGTCTCGCGGAAGTCAGAACTTTTATTGGGAACAAGGTGGTGGTGTCTTAAGATATGTCTTTGGATGAAGCAACCTAGGGAACATGTGTAGATAGAAACAAGGACCTTGTCAGAGCCATAGGCCACTCCACTGCCAGTCAAGCTGAACCTGAGACTGAGAGGAAGCAGACAATGAAGCTACAGGAAAATAAAATGTCATCAGAGGCAAAAGAAGGAACAGAGTCAATAAACTTACAGTGCACTAAATATTCATAACATCCATTACTCCATTTAATCATCTCAACAGCCCTCAGAAGTGCACATATTGTCATCCACATTTTAATATTTTTAACAGTTCATTGATTTTTAGAGAGAGAGGAGAAGGGAAAGGAAGAGAGAGAGAATCATTGATGAGAGAGAAACATCAATCAGCTCCCTCCTGCATGTTGCCTACTGGGGACAGAACCCACAACCCAGGCATGTGTCCTTGACCAGGGATAGAAACAGCAACCTCATGGGATGATGCTCAACCAACTGAGCCACACTCATCAGAACTCCTCATCCACATTTTACAAATGAGGAAAAGAAAGCATACCAAAGTCTTTGGGCTAATGAGGGCAGATCCAAGACTTCAACCTAAAGCTATCTTATTTGCACCCATTCAAATAAAAGCCATGATTGTGGAAAGCATGCACCCATAACACTCATCCTACTTCCTGGTTCATAGTATGTGCCCATTAAATGGAGAATGTCTATTGCATACCGACTGGATATAAACACATCAGATCCTCCCTGTCATCACTTGCTATATAGATTGAAGCTATGTGTGCACAGTCCTGACATGGCCAAGGTAGGGCATAACAAGGTGAGCTGAATTCCATTTAATCTTCTAGCAAAGGGGATTTGGGGGGACTGTTTGAACTGCTGGATATCATGAAGGGACACAGAAGGATTAAAGATGACTGATGCACTTATACCTTTGTGCTGAGAATGGCATCCTAATTGTATTTAGAAGGCATGGCTTAAAAGCTGTTGGAAGATACACTGCCATTAATTAATGTTTAGAAACTCCAGTGTTGCTTCCAAATACATTCAAAGTAAAACATTTAAAGTAAAATAATTCTTCCATTTATGATAAATGTCCAATGTGTCAGGCATTATGCTGAATTTTCAATGCATTTTCCTCAACACTGTGAGATGAGCATTATTATCCCCATTTTTTTTTTTTTTTTACATGAGGAAAATGAGATTCTGAGAGTTTGGGTGACTTGATGAAGGTCACCCAACTTGGAAATGGCAAAACTAGGACTGAAACTCTGAAATCTACTCCAGACTTAATTCTATACATAGTTCCAGAATGGATTATTTACTTGGACAGCAATATATTGGCTTATTGCACCTCAAATGTTGTTGTACAATAGATAATTGAATTTTCCAAAATAGTAAACATAACTCTTGAAGAAACCAAATTTTTAAATTGTCAATTGACAGAAGTAGAAATCTTTCTAAAACTGATGCATGACTTTCTGCCTATTCTGGTACAGAACACTAGGTAAGGGTTTACACCTTAGGGATAGCATAAGGCATGTCATCATCAGTCCTGGGCTTCACAGGAATAAGACCCAGTAGGTTGCAGAATAAAACCCCTATACTAAGAACTTATTTTCTTGATAAAAGTCCTTTAGTGTTAGCTGACTTTATTTAGGATATTTGTATTTTTTCTTAAAAAATGGAGAAAAGGGTATTCACGTGTTAGGCTTCTGAAAAGTCATAACAGATCCAAGTTTGTACAAACTATGATTGGGAGTCAAAGCTCAAATAGCAATCTCCCATGCAATTTCCTCATCCCCTAGCAAATGATCTAGTTCCATGGTGCTCTTCTTTTTCTCTGTCTTGTCAACAAGAGTCAGAGCATTGTGCAGGATTCTGACACTAGAAGTAACACAAGAAATAATATCATCTCTAGACTTACAGGCTTTCTGGCTCACAGCGAATCCATTGGTGGGGATAGTATCAAATACCCAGTACCATTCAACAGAATTTTAATGAGGAGAAACTCTAAAACCTACATATTGTTTATAACCAGAAGTTGATGATCTAGAGCTGGAATGTATGTTCACATGTTTTTTTTTTTATTGTGTTTTATTTGTTCGTTTGTTTTGGGGTGTGCGTGTGTGTGTGTGTGTGTGTGTGTGTGTGTGTGTGTGTTTATAAAAGAACTCAAATATCCAAAGAGATTTGGGTATTAAAAAAATATCATCATTTGTCATTTAAAGTTACAATGGGCTTCCAAATCTTTCTATATCATACCTCAATGTCCTGATTAAGATTCTGATGCCACAGTTAGATCAAATGTATAACCATATCAATACCAATCAAGGAGGTTAAAAAAGTTCTGGACATCATCTCTGCTCCCTCTACTTTGTGTGACAGTACATTAGCTTTACTCTCTTCTTATTAGTCTGCCATTCTAAAAGGATCATTTATTAAATGCACCAAAAGGTCAATGAATTGGCCAGGAAAGTATATTCTAACTCAATTTGTTAAATATCTGGCATATCAGAAAGCTCAGGGATAATGACAACTCCCAATTACTTAATATTTTTACAGAAATCCAGGGTTTATGGAAGATTAACTGAAGTTCTATTGAACTAGTTTAACATAAAATAGATAGGTTTAATCAGCCATTTAAAACTGTTCGTGTTTTTGTTCAGTGGGTTTTGCTCTGAAACTCTCATTAAATGGGTTGGTGACTCTATGAGTTATTGGTTTAGTTCTAACAGTTCTATCTAGCTTTCTATCATGTCTCATGTTAAAGCACCAAAGTTAATGGGAACAATGCTCACCTAAGTTTTAATACATATTTGGTCTTTCTTTCCTCCCCCTACTGCTTTCTTCCTTGCCACTGTTTGTTCTTCTTTATTTTCTCCCTCATATATTTTAATTTTATAAGATGTTGGTGAGTTTTTTTTTGTTTGTGTTGTTTTTTGTTGATTTCAGAGAGAGGAAGGGAGAGGGAGAGAAGCATAAATGATGAGAGACAATCACTGAGCAGCTGCCTCTTGCATGCTCCCTACTGGGGATTAAGCCTGCAACCAGGACATGTGCCCTGATTGGGAATTGAAACATAAACTCCTAGTTTATGGGTCCACACTCAACCACTGAGCCACCCTGGCTGTGCTCTCCCTCATCTACTGAATGTCAATTATACACCAGATACCCTATCTGAGTTTGCTCAAAGATAACATTAAAAGTAATTTCCTTAGCCCTAGCCAGTTTGGATCAGTGGATAGAGCATCAGCCTGTGGACTGAAAGGTCCCAGGTTTGATTCTGGTCAAGGTTATGTACCTTGGCTGTGAGCACATCCCTGGTGGGTGTGTGCAAGAGGCAGCTGATGGATGTTTCTCTCCCATTGATGTTTCTAACTCTCTATCCCTCTCCCTTCCTCTGTCAAAATCAATAAAGTATATGAAAAAAAGTAATTTCCTAAGAGGGAAACCCTGTTTTTCCTTCAAGTTTGGACTATATGAATGGAGATGTATCTTAAGCCACATATTTCATATTTTAAATTATATTGTGTATATTCTATTATAAGCACAGTTTAGTTTCCCATTGTACTTGAAAGAATGACCTTTCGTCATTCTTAATTAAGCCTTCTCCTCCTCCATCTTGATTAGCATGAAGTTGGATTAGATAAAAATGATGATTCATATTCTTAGAGAGTAGGGTGGTAAATAAGATCTTATTTGCCCTTTCATTAAAGTCCCAGCAATTGTCCCCACTGTAAATCTGTCCAATGTTGAAGGTATCTTTAATGTGGCAACCTGGATGCCCTGGGATGGGAGGTTGGCATGATGATGCCGTTGGTGAAAGAGTTGTCCTTTCTTCTCTTTTCCTTGTAGTTAACATTCTTCTCTACTCTTCAGACTGGCCAGCTTCTCTGTATCTCTGTGTCTGCTTCTCATTTCTATTCTTGGTTTCCATTCTTCCTTAATGTTTCCATTCTTGTCTTTTCCTTGCCTCTCCTAGGACTCTCAACTTTCTGGTTCAGTGAGTTGATTTTCATAATAGTTGAAGAGTGCTCCTATTATTTTCTTTTTAGTCATGTAAGCAATAGTACTCTACTTTTGACAGTTGGCTGTTTGGACGCCTGAACTATTGGTTTGCCCAGCTGGGGGGCTGTGCCCCAGTGAGGAAGGGATCAGATCATGGGACCAGATTAAATCTTGACTTCACTATTTCTAGCTGAATTACCTAGGATGAGTTGCTTAATTTCTCTAAGACTCAGTTGTTTGTGTTTGTGTGTGTGTTTTCCCCTTCATTGGAGAAACGAGAATATCAATAACAGCACCTCTTTCATTGGTTTGCTACAATTATTAAATAAAATAATATATACTAACACATTTAGAGCAGTGACCATGACATGGTAAGCTCTCAATCAATTTTAACTATTTTAAAATTTTTATTATTGTAGCTGCTCAAGACTTTTCTCCTCTTTTAATGGATAATTTTTAAAAGAAACCCATTTGTAGGTTTTGATTTCCTAATGATGACTAATATTGGATCTTCAGATTCCTTTAGTGTCGCAAATTTCACAATGATTTTTGACAATATGTTATTTTTAATATGTAGATTCTCTCAAAGAACAATGAGCATATACAAACCCATACTCACTGCCTATGGCTGTTCTAGGTCAACAGATATTACCTTGTTACTTTAAGTTAGAAGGGGCCTGTGCATCTGCAAAGATGATAAGATGGTTGATACAATAAGAAAAACATTCAGTTAAAGTTTAGAAGCACAGTAAACTTAAACCCATTTTTGCCTTTTCCATGCCATAAAATGGTTCATCTGCCCTTTAATAATATTGAGGCATTTAATCACAACTTATGCTTAGTTCAAATGAATGCTAATAAAAAAACCATACAATCCTTTATATGTGGTAAAAATGAGCTAAAGGCAAAGACATATCAGGAAAAGGAAACAGCATGGGGGTAATTCCGTTAAGAGTGGCTTAAAAGCCTGCATTGTACTACTGACATGCAAGAAGGGGGAGGCTGCTGCCAAACACTTTGTTGAAATGAAAATTGTTTAAACTACAAAAAGCAAGACAGCTCCATGGGAACATCTTAAAGTCCCAAGGTCACTTACAAAGGAGAGCCAGGTGGTGGAACATTGCGGAGGCAGAAATTATAGCCAGGTCTCAACTCTAGTTACCTTCTAAAAAGATATATATTTTACCATTTTCACAAAACAGAGATTTTCCTCTGCATCTAGATTGACACAGAATTTCAGAAAACAGAAGGTTAGGAATGTTTTGTTGGTTTATATGACTTTTTCTACTCTGATTACCTCTCTGTTGCTTTGCCTAGAAATAGCAATTGCATCAGAATAATTCATATCTCAAGACTCCCAAATAAATACTAAGTACTGCAAGTTTGGAATCTTCACAGGACTGGCTCCAGCCTTGATTAGTTTTGAGATGTGGAGCATGTATTTTTTTTAAAATATATTTTATTGATTTTTTTACAGAGAGGAAGAGAGAGGGATAGAGAGTTAGAAACATCGATGAGAGAGAATCATTGATCAGCTGCCTCTTGCACCACCCCCACCGGGGAAGTGCCTGCAACCAAGGTACATGCCCTTGACTGGAATCGAACCTGGAACCTTTCAGTCCGGAGGCCGACTCTCTATCCACTGAGCCAAACTTGTCTCGGGTTGAGCATGTCCTGTAATGGTCACCTCTTTTAAGTTACTACTATAATCACATCAGTTTTTACAGATGATGTAAATAAAGACCTATAAAATTGGAGGGCAAAGATAATTAATTTTCTCTTGATCTTCTATATATTACATGGAGAGCCAAAAATGGAGCAGTGATAAAGAACAGAAGTAGAAATCCCACATTCAGAAATTACTTCCTTTGTTTCCTTGGCAAAGTTAACCTTTTTTTCTGCCTTCATTTCCCCATCTGAGTAGAGGGTTATAGTATTACTTAGTATGTAATGACAATATGGTGACTTAAGACATGTAAAGTGGAAAAAGCAGAGCCTACCAAAGAGGAAGTACCCAAGAAACAATAGCTGAGTTTATTAGGTGAGAATCCTTTGCTGAGATTTTACCTATTATATTGCGTGATCCTCACATCAACCCTGAGTTAAGGCTATGTTATCTCCATTTTACCAGAATCCACCCACCAGTGAGCATTTGTGTGTCCATTCAAACCCACTTCTGCCTAACTCTAAAAAAGCCAATTCCATGACACAACAGTTAGCTTCTTGATCATGTGAAAAATACAATTGGTTCAATGTTTTTTTGCAATTGAAGAAACGGAAATGAACCAAAGTCTTTACAAGGGCTAGCGTAACTCCTATCCCTTGCAAATGAGAATGCTCCATTTTATACTTTTGCATTATATTTTAAAGGGATAATACAGAAATAAATGTACCTAAGAGGACTGCACTCTCGTGGGCAGATAGAAATGTCACTGACATGTGCAACTGTGATTGTTTTGGAGAAGAGGTGGAGAAGAAGAGCCTTCCTCCCCCGCACCCTCTTAAATTCACAAATGTAACAAAAGTGCTGCCATCTGCCTTTAGGTGAAATTCTGTAAGAGTACTCTGCTCTCCCATTGGTCACTGGTTTCTGTATGTACCAAGCAAACTGCCTGACCACCTGTCAGCCACCCAAACTAGAATTTACCATGATGGTTGATGAAGCTTCGGAGTATGTTCCATGGCATCAGTGCTACTTGCCAAGGCTTCCACCGTGTTACTTCTTTCATACCCATCAACAACTCCAAAGACAATGGCTCTAACAGGTGAAACAGTGCGAGGACTTTATCAAGACAAAGTCAAGACCAGTGGTGCGTGAATTTCTTAAATCCAAACCGGAGTCCAAAGGGAGATTTCATCCTGTAGAAACAAACCACCCGTGCAAACCATCTGTAGAATAATACACATGACAGACCCAGTGGTGATTTCACAGTTGCCAATGAAAGAAGCCTAGAAGCCTTCCAAGGAGACAAATGCTTCTGAAAAATAGCTTCCACTGCTTAGCATATGGGTCTGTGATTGCTGCCCAAACAAAAGGATAAAGCAAGGCAGGGAAGGAATGGCTGTGGCTGAAAAATGGTTTCCTTTCTTGCTTTTGTTATCATCAGGAGATACATTTCTTTTCAGTACCTTTTTTCTTTTCAGAGCTCCCACAAAGATGCCCAGTCTTTCTGACCAACGTTGGGCTCTAATGCCATTCAGGAAGATGCAATTCTTGATTTTTCTGTCTTTTTAAATTTCAGCAGCTTTTTACCTTTACCTGCTGCAGGAGACAGTTAGAAAGCCAACAGTGGAGCTGGCAAATACGTATTGCATTTAAGTCTCTTCCTATTCTCTCTACTGTACAACTTGATACCAAAGCCATTTTCCCTCTCCTCTTTGCACAGGGATGTGGAATTGAGAAACCAGAAGGTCTAGTCTGCAGGACAGAGCAGCTTCACGTGTTACCCTGCCGTGCACTCTGTGGTTGATAGGATAGAGGAAATCACAAGCTTGGAAGGGCATTTAATTGGAACCTCCTTGACCAGACGCACTGAGAAGAAGGAATGTCTCACTGGCAAAAGTAGCAATGCCATCATATTCTCACTCTTCTATCTCCTGCCCTTTGGCTTTCCTCTAGCTCTCTCTCTCTCTCTCTCTCTCTCTCTCTCTCTCTCTCTCTCTCTCTCTCTCTTTCTCTCTCTCTCTCTCTCTCTGAAGAGAAGAAAGATTACATATACAATATTTGAGTAGGAAAGGCAAGAGGAAGAAAGGAAAATTCACTTCTCCCTAATCTTCAATGCAACAAAAGGAGATGTGTCCAGAAGTGCAAAAATCTATGTTTGAATGACCTCATTCAGTTTTGCCAAATGCTACTCAATGAGTCATAATTAACTGGGCTCTTAATACATTTCATTGAAGAAAACTAGACATCATGTGATGAGTAACTTAGAATCTATCCAAAACACTCAAAAAGGAAGCCAAAGACTCAATATATTTACAAAAATACATTTCATTTAGGTGTATTGTTAAATATTTGTGTAAATTTTTGAAAAAGAAATAAACTACTATTAACAGTAAAGTATGTCTCTGTCACCAAAAATCAGCAGAAACAGCCAAGCTCAAGCACTGATATTACAGGTAAGTAAGCAACAGAGAAAATGGTATTATAGCCTCTCATGGATGGACAGTAGCCCATCATATTGAGGACTTTACTATAGGATCAAGATCAGGATCAGGAACAGTATAGATTTTGTCTACTCAAATGACTACTACAGAGGTGATGACTATAGCAGGTAGGCAGGTGTTTAGATAGAAGAGGGTACATAAAAAGAATATTTCACCGCCAAAACGGGTTTGGCTCAATGGATAGAGCGTCGGTCTGCGGACTGAAAGGTCCCGGGTTCGATTCCGGTCAAGGGCATGTACCTTGGTTGCAGGCACATCCCCAGTAGGGGATGTGCAAGAGGCAGCTGATCGATGATTCTCTCTCATCGATGTTTCTAACTCTCTGTCCCCCTCTCTTCCTCTCTGTAAAAAAATCAATAAAATATATTTTTAAAAAAAGTATATTTCACCATTCCTTTCTTTCCAGGTGATCCCAATATGGTTACCAAGAGAAGACTTATAGCTATGAGATAATTAGAGAATGAAACAAAACCATATACCTTTAGGGCAAAATTATATAGACACTATAAAAATGTTATTGCTACTAAAACTGAAGGGAAAAAAAAATCTATGGGATTTATCTACAGTTTTTAGGGAAGACTCTGGAAAGGTGAGAATTCTGAAGAATCTAGAAATTCTGACAGCATATCACTGAAAAAATGTGAGAGAGGGCAAGGATTTTTGGATAAGGGTAAGCTCATAAGCAAAGACATGTAAGTGGGAATAAACAGGTTAATAGGAAGGTACAGTAGAAGAGAAGCATGGTGTGCACCAATAGAGAATTTTGAAAGATGATTAGGATAGGCTAATTAATCAGACAGATGGAATAAAGTTGTATAACTTGGACTTTATTCAGTAGGTTCTCTGAAAGTTAGTATTAGTATTAATAAAATTTACTTATTTATTGAATAATCTTTGAGGGACAGGCAGTGTCTAAGCATTTTATATGCATTATTTCAGGTAATTTTCACAGTGACCCATGATTGCAGAAATTATTATTATTTTCATATTAGGATGAAGTATCAAAAAGCCAAAGAACTTCAGAAAATTCTCCAGGTCCATGCAGTGAATTTGATTCAAAGCTGTTTGACCTTAGAACTTAACAGAGAGGAGAGATGGAATCTAATCTTTTCCATAGCAACAGTAATTATTGAGTGCATATTAAGTAAGGATGCTCTTAAGGTTACATATGAGGAACCTGTTGTCTGATTTTCTAGAGCAGGCGCATGTCATAGTTCTTGAGTCCCTATAAGATCATGACCATGCTAGTTGTTTTATTTATAACTCATCAAATATCATATACTCCTGTAATATCTCTCTCTCTCTCTCTCTCTCTCTCTCTCTCTCTCTCTCTCTCTCTCTCTCTCTCTCTCTTCCTCTCATACACACAGATACACACACAAAATTAAATAATTTAACTAATGTCCAGAAATACTACATAAACAGTATCCAGGGTCATATGCATAGCAGAGCTCTGATTCATGTTCATATTATTCTCTTTCATAAACAAGGGATTGGCACACCATAGCCTGCAAGGCAAATCCAGCCCACAGTCTGTTTCTGTATGGCTCATAAGCTAAGAATGTTTTTACATTTTCAAATAATTTTAAAAAATCAAAAGAAGAACAGGTCATGGGACATGGATATTCTATGAAATTCCAATTACTGTGTCCATTAATAACATTTTATTGGAACACGATGCACACTTATTTAGGTATGGTCTATGACTTTAGACAATAGCAGAGTTGAATAGTTGTGACAGAGACCATCTGGCCTAAAATATTTCCTATCTGTCTCTTTATAGATAAACTTTTCCAATCCTGTCCTGAGTCATGTTCTTTCTACTTTGTCACCATACCTCTCATTATGTTGTGCTACCCCTAAAATACACACATCTAACAGAGTAAAGAAAGAAGTTCAGCTAAGGTACAAGAAAAATACCACAAATACAGGGGGAATTAACCCATCACTTTTAATTTCAGATTTGTAATAAGTGGCATATTGAAGTCTATTTTCCCCTAGACTGCAGACCTGACATGCAAATTCAGAGTAACAGAAAGAATATTTGTTATACAAGTGTCTCATAAAGATTTTGGGGGGAGAAAATGAAGCAAAGTGGATTAGAGACAAGAAAACAACTTGGAGGATGGTTTCAGTGAGTCAGGCATCAGGTGTCAAAGTATCACAAAGCTGCGATATTTGTGGAACGATAGACTCAATATCTGAGTCATGCAACCAACTGCTTTTCTGGAAGAATATTTGAGAATAAAATAAAAATATAATGGGCCTGTTATGATAGTTTAAGTGCTCTTTATCACTGAGAACTATAGATTTACCTATCTAACTTTCAAACAACTGGATCCTTAACCCAGATATGGAAGATAAGTTTTAACCCAGATATGGAAGATCTGTAGGTTTTTATACTAACCCAGGCATTAAGAGAACCATTTTCCAAAGTCCTTCAACTGCATGTGCTGTACTTCTTATAACTTGACTTAGAACTATGCCCTACAAGTATCTTCATTCAAGTAGTTTATGCCTTGGTGTTTTGGAGACAACATCTGCAAAGATTTAAAACATGAGCAATGTGAAGACATTGGGTATGATGCTCAGTTTTGTGTTCACTATGTACCATGCTCTCAAAAATTAAGGCAGAGATGGGATAAAGTTGTACCTTATTGCTGCATGGGGAAAAAAATAAGGCTTGACATTCAAGGTGCTAATTACCAACTATGATTAACAGAATATCAGACTCTACCTTGAAATCTTTTACGGAGACTCTACCTCAGTGGTCGGCAAACTCATTAGTCAACAGAGCCAACTATCAACAGTACAATGATTGAAAATTTTTTTGAGAGCCAAATTTTTTAAACTTAAACTATATAGGTAGGTACATTGCTATTAACTTAATTAGGGTACTCCTAAGCTGGCCTTTGCTAAAAACTCAAGGGGCCAAAGTGTCACATGTGGCTCGAGAGCTACAGTTTGCCGACCACTGCTCTACTCTGAAATCTTTTATAGACAGCAATTCCTAACAACAGAAACATTAATTTAAAAGAAAAGAGTGGTGCTTGTTATTTAGGAATCTGATTCTGAGAAAGCAGCTTCTCATTCTCCCCTTCCTTCTCCTTTTTCTTCTTCTTAAGTTAATGTGACATATTATCAAGGTTGTGTCAACCATTAAGGTGCTACGTCAAAGTGAAATTAGTTTACTAACGTAAAAATAAATGTGTTTTCCCCTTAAACTACAATTTGCTCAACTTCATTTGAAAAATAAAATACCTCAAACAGACAGAAAGAAAATTCAGACATTATCAGTAGTCCACATTTGAGAATCACTATCTTAAAAATCACATACCAGAGCTTCTATGAAGGTCGCATGTGATGCTTTTCAATAGGGTCAATGTGTCAGGTAATTATCCCCGGAGAGTATGGGGCCAGAGTCTCTCTTTTCCTCTGTGCTAGAGAAAGGCAAGCAAACTACCCTATGGCCAACCCTGCTTTTTAGTTCTAAGTGAAGTTTTTCTAGTGTCAGCTCCTGCTCCAGCCTCTTTGTGGGTTTGAGAGCCCAAATGTTCTTTCCCATCACTTTTCATTTCAAGGTTTCCATTGAGCAGAGTCAAAAGAGCAGCCTCTACATGGATAGAAAGCAAAATGTGAAGGGCATTTCAGAAGAAAGGGACCAGAAGGTCTTGCATTTATTTGAAAAGGGCCAGAGATAAGATGTTGGTCATCATCAAACAAACAGTCTATAACAAGACCACCCCTTCTGGCCCACTTATTCCTGGGTCAGGTTGAAAGGGAATGGGAAGTCATTCATACATTGATTTATACACAAATTGAATACGTAATAGCTCCTCTATGTACAAAAATTAATTTGTCAAATGTTTAGAGATGCTATGATTAATAAAACAGAATTTTATTTAAAATCATAGAGTCATAATAATTTTTGCCTTTATGTATGTTTTGAAATAAATAGTAATTAGGAATGTGCACCTATAAGCCGTTGGAGGTCTGAGGTAAATTTGGGTATTTTAAAAAGGTACTCATACTAAAAAATCTTGGGAATCATGTGCCTAAAGTGTCAGAAAGAAAATATCTAAAAGATGAAAAGAAAAAAAATACACATTTTCCCATGGCTAATGATGCAAAAATAAAATGAAGTTTGTCTTCTGAACTAGTTAAGCTTTTATAGTGGATTATTAACCAGATGGTTTTAGAAAAGAGATGATCATGCTGAACCAAAATACATTTACTACAAACAAACAAATCTAATTTCCTCTTACAAAAGGATTACTACTAAACTGATCAGCGAATAAAGTATTGTAGAGATTGTATATAGAGATTTCAATAAAATAGATGACAAAGACTCCCAGGATATTCTTGTTGCCAAAACAAAAATGCGGCCCAGATAATAATATGATGAATCAGTTGGCAAATGGTAGAAACCTAATGCACACTGGCTGAAGTTAAAGTTTGTACAATAGTTTTTGTAACAGAAAAGTCTAGGCCTGGCTTTGACTCTGGTAAGGGCTTAGGCTCTTTCTCATTATATATTTCTGTTATTGTTTTTTTAATGTTGCTAATCCTGAAGATATTTTTTCCACTGCTTTCCAGAGAGAGTGGAAAAGAGGGAGGGAGGAGGAGAGAGTCAGAAGAGGGAGAGAGAAATGTCAATGTGAGGGAGACATGTTAATTGATTGTCTCCCACATGCACCCTGACTGGGGCCAGGAGTTGAAACTGCAACCCAGGTATGTGCTCTTGACCAGGAATCAAACCTGTGACCCTTTGATGCATGGGAGATATTCTAACTGCTGAGCAAAACAGGCCAGGGCTCTCTTTCTTTATATGTTGGCTACACTTTTCATCTGTTACTTGAATGCTTAGCTAACTAGATCCTCTCCATTTGGTGATTCCCAACAATTCTCATCTTGAATCTTTCTACTTTCAGTTCTAAGTAAACAGTCTCTTTTTCTGACAATGGTACAGAAAGCAAGAACTGAATCTCACCAGAAGGACTTAAGTTATATTCCCAATTCAGTAGCCAGCAGAAGTCAATATTCTCAATGTCCAAATTTGGTCACATGACACTAGCATAGACTGACCCCTCAAGATCATATAGAGTGAAAATGGCAAAAAGAACTGTTCCTCAATGAAAATATTTCCTGAGGAAGGAGAAGTGCATACGAGCATAAACAACACATGCTAGTTATATATTTTTATTTAGGTATTGAGAAATTTTATGTGTATCAGTATATTAATTTCAAGTGAAGTCATTGATGCACACTTCAGAGCTTTACCTTTGGTCTTGTGGTTTATTGAATTCATCAAGTGCTGTATATCATGTTTTCAGTTCATTCAAAAGTTTACTTAATATGTCAGATGCCTTAATTATGATTCAAAAATGACTTTGACATGTTAGACCCCTGGGCCAAAGCCAAGTTGAGATAATTTTTACAGACAAAGAGTATAGTTTTGAGTTGATTTTGAAAAATTGATTATTTAAGTAGAATGTAGGGGAAAGGGAACATGACAAAAGTTCATTTGAAAAAGACCCAGAAGTCCGAGTTAACCACAAGCTCAAAATTCTAAATGAATGTTTTGGCTGCAATATTATATAATATTCTGATTAAGGTAATAGCTTTTCTATTTTTGCATGATCACATCAGATCCAATATTTATTAGTATTTTGGATAATCAATTGTTATTTTTAGATCTCCTTTTTGATGCTTGACACAGTTCACAATTGCATGTTGTGGTGTTCTTTGATATATGTTTCCTTGTCCCTCTTACATATAAATTTATTGAGTGCAGCATCCAGTGATATGTGTATGTTCTCATCAGATCACCATATCTTAGCATAAATAATGTGTTTTATTGGAAATAGAAACTTGAAAGTGCTCTGAACGTGAGGATGGTGGAAGATAATTTGGAAACTGTTTAATGAAAAGAAGAGAGGATGGAACAGACATGTGACCTTGGAGAAGGATATTAAAATATGGTGTCTGTCTTTAAATGTTTAAAATGTCTGTGAATGAGTAAGTAGTGCTCAAAGACTAGTACCTTCTCTTTTTCTTTAACTATTCAGGTTGAGCTTAGATGAGCATCTCCTCAGGAAGTTGTTGTACAAGTTGTTTCTGTCTGGTGAGAAGAGAGATGACTAGCTTGTGAGGTTCCTTGCAATTTTGATAGGATAAGAGATTCTAATTCTACAAATATTATCAAACTCCTGGGATCCTCTCTAGGTGCCTTGTCCAGTCATGTCAAATTAGTACCATTCTTGGGAGACTGGGTTGTACTGAGCCATACAAAAGTCAGAAACTCTTGACTGTGCCAAAGGTTATAATTGATGGCAAAGTTTCCTGTAATGATATGCAATACAGCCTCATTCTCTGAAATATGTGGGAATGAGGTAAGCACACATTGGCCATATGGAGAAGGCACACTGGGCTCATATACCGCACTTACAGGTCAAATTCTCCTTCATTTTTCTTTCTCTCTCCCTTCCCTCCCAGTACTGGCATTTTAAAATACCTTTTGAAATAAATGAGCCATTGTCTGTCTTTCAGAATAACTTTCTCATATATCTATATATTTTTAGAATTGCATATGGCTCAAAGTAATTATTTATATGACTAGTTTTATATGTGCAAAGGAACCAAAGTATATAGAAACATTATGGAAGTTTTAAATTATTTATATTGTGCACAGAATTAGGCTTTGGTATATCCCATATATTCTAAAGAAGACAAATTTAACCTTTCATTCAAATTCTTCTCCCATATGAAAGCCTACATCTCTTCTCTAAAAATTGAATATATCCTTCCTACTCAAGTCAAGCCTCGCCATGTTTAAAGTTCTTACCCATTTTTACTACCTTGTCTTCCCATTTTCCCTGTAAGCCCAGTTTCCTGGGTAGCATTATGTGCCCAATACTGTGGAACAACTATTGTAGGGGATGGTATGTTTCCATGGGACTGTAAGCAATGAGAGGCAGCCAGGGTGCTGTCCTCCTGTGTAAATCAAGAAAGAGCCCAACACAATTTTGGGTACAAAATGGCTGTTTAATTCTCAACATCAAAGCTGAGTTTTTGGGAATGAGCAACATTCTCTTTCCTTTTAATTTTTATCATTTCTTCAGAAGCATCTGTGGAAACCTCTGGGGCTTCAATACAGTGCTTAGATTCTTTTTTAAAAAGTGTTTTTACAAAGGAAATTCATCTATAATCAAAGCAGCAATAATGAGTCAACCTGGGAAACATGATAATTTCTCTGAAGGGTTAAATTGTTTCAAATCAGAAGTCAAAATTATATTTATACTAATGACAACCTTAAAAATGTAACCCAGCCTCCAATTTTTGCATCAAAATTACACATTTTAAATACCAAAGCTTGATGTGAATTTTACACTCTGTTTATGTTAAACCAAAAAAAGTGAACTTAAAAGTAATCATGTAAATTGAATGATAATAAGAGTTCTTTTATATTTTTAGACTACTTCAAATGAATAATTTAAAAGGCATCAAGCAAAATATTTTATTAACATAAAGTTAATGGTATATTTTTATAGTACCTGATTTTCAAAAATTTGCACTAAGACATTATCATAATCAGCTCATGTCAGTTGTGTGCCATTTTACATACACTATTTTTGAATAAAGTTAATGCACTCGTTGGCACAGAAGCTCAGCTGAAATCTCATTCCTGAACTATCGCTGCAACCTTATTAAAATACTTTTAATTTGCCAATGACAACGTAAATCCGAGGTGAAGATGGCTTTTCTCCTTGAAATGTAATTTCTATCAGCAGTGCTTCTGACTACATAGCAAGGTCACACAAAATATTTGCATCATTTTGTTAAAATAGGAGGAAAATAACAAGAATCGGCAGATTAGTCACCATGAAATGGAGCAGAAAGTATTTTTTACTCAGAAATAACATCATGATACAAATAAAACTTTATGATGGTGACTCTCCTGTAAATTAGATATTTATTCCTTTCCCATTAATGTGCCTTTTCTCAGTATGTTGGCTTGAACTATAATATAAATCTGTAAAGGTGCCAAGGAAAACTGGCTTATTTTCAAATATGAATTTTCATGTATTATAATTTTATAAAAGACTTTATTTTTTTATACAAAATTGGGCAACTATTCAGTAATTTCTCTTTTATATATTTAAAAGAATGGAATAAATAGCCTTTGACATGACAAACTGCTCTGCCCTCCTAATTGACATCTGATATATATTACTATAATTTTACTGATTTTATAGTAAGGAACAAGATACTTAAATTACAAAATCATTTTGGAATTTGATTTATGATATCAGTTCATTTCTCTTTAAATTAGTTAGTTCATCAGGTTTCAAACCATCAAACTATTAATTCCCCAAATGCATCTCAACACAGACATCACATTTCATGGACATTATTACTACACAGGCATCAGGCCCATTTTTTTGAGTACCTAGGAACAAAAAAACTATCCTCCTATCCTCTTGGAGATTGCTAAACACCCTTGAGGTCCATTGGAATCTCAGTTAATATTTCAAGATGATTTTTTTTATTTCTCTTCTGTCTTCTACCCAAAGTGCAAGAATAAGTGTCATACACCATTCTTGATTTGCTATGTCAAGTCTCAGTGGTGTTTTGTACCAGACTCAAAGGTCTAGAATAGTCCTTTAGAAACCTTTCAATAAATAAAAGGACTGAGAAATTGCTCAGATTTTCTTTAGATTCCCATTGGTTCCTCGTGAACAAAGAATATTTACTGCCCTTGATATTTTAAGCTTTCTGTTTTCTTAGCATCTAGTTTGTTGTTTTTTCCTCTCCAGTGTATGTGTTTTAGCCTAATAGTGCTTCTGAGTGCCCAGGTACTGCTGTGATAAGTGCCACAGAAATACTTCTGGATAAAGACAGATTACTCTGAACTGGTTTCCATTTTTCCAACAAAACTTCTGGTGATGAAAAAAAAAAAACCCACCAACCTAAATGCTACTAGTTTATAAAAATCAGTGGTATTTCTGTTTGCATAGGGAGTATGGATAAAGTCTTCTCTTTTAGAATAAAAACAGTAAAACAAAACAAAACAAACAAACAAAAAAACAAAACAAAAAAAATCCTCATAGGCATAGTATATCTTTGGGAATTTCATCCACATAGGTTGGAAGTCACTGGGTTCCTTTTCCTCCAGCTTTAGTGCTAAATTTACAGGAATTAAAAGTAAAAAAAAAATTTAAAAAAATGCCCCAACACCCTAAGATTATTATACAGAAGGCAGTAAGCACAGTCACATAATGAGAGGATGAGAGACTGTAGACTTTGGGCTCTAGAAACAAATTTGGCATGTATAATGTCCCTTCTCAAAAGATTTTGAAGATATGCCATGTAATGTTTGAGAAGAGTCTGAATTAAAAACTCCAATTGATGATGCATCAAATTAAAATCTAAATATGATGAGGTCAACTTTGGGGTCCTGAGAGCTTTCCTTCAGTACTTCAATGTGTTTATAATCACCCAGTAGACACTGGGAGCCCCAACATGTTCAAATGATTCATTTAAATAGAAACAAAGCAAGAGGAATTTGGTATGTGCAGGCCAATGGCCTACTTCAGAGATTCCAGGAGAAGGCAAGACTTTGTGATGGAAATTCTTTTCCCCTTGGGTTTCCTACTGCTACTCAATATTTTTCCTGGCATGGTACAGTTTTGTTTTTTGTTTTCCCAAAAAGAAAGGGGGGTGGGGGAAAGTCAGACAATTCTTGAAATAAAGCAGGAAGATGATAGAAACCATTACAGAGTTTCAGTTTCATGGAAACGATGTCACCTTGGGGAGCAAATTCTATGACTACACTGTAATGATCGACAGAGTGGTTAAGTTGCTTTGCATAATGTTTGTGTGCTTTGCAACCAAAGAGGAGCATTTTAATTAATTTTAAGCTCTGCTTTGCTCATTCAAGTCATCCACAGACTATTTATGAAACTGCTTAAAAGCCAGCCTATCCTAGAAACAGATCTAAACCTCCCAGCTGGATTTTAAACTTGACCCCAAATCCCCATGTTTACCTCCGAAACTCTCAGTGTGTTTTATGTCACTTCATTATTATGCGGATATATTCAGACCCTGTGACTGTTCTTTATTGCATACCTTGATTCCTTTGCTGGATTGGGAGCCATTAATAACTGGAATCTTCTCCCCCTGTAAGCCCTGTAATTCTGAACTATTCAATGGCCAGACTTCACTGATATTTTTCATGACTGTGGGATTGTAGATCCTCTCCTTCCTCAGAAGCATTTTCCTCCTTTGTTCACCTGCAAGTTCCAATTATCTTCTTGGGGAATTTGCTCCAGTCCCGCCCCATCCAAGCCAATTCGGTAGAATGTAACGTGTTCAGCACACATCACATAATAATCTCAATTGTCCTCTCTCCTCCATTCCTTAAGCATGCTGTTTTCTGTGTCATGTGACCCAAGCCTTTAGCAGAGTTCTAGGCATAAAAATAGATGCTGGATAAATGTTTGTCGTTTGCCTTTGTATCTTGCACATTGTCTCACACAATTCTTTGTTTCCAACAGATACTGAATAAGATTGGCTAAACAGATGATATATGTTTCTAAAATTATCTCTACAGTTATAGAATAAGCGTTATGGAATATACACATTGTTTATAACCATTTCTCCTTCCCTGATTTGCTCTGAGGCATCTAAGATGGGGTCCAAGGCAAGGCACCTAACCCATGCTGGGATAATCAGAATTATTATTTTTGCCATAAATGAGGATGAGGAAGGGGAAGTTAGAGACAGAGAGACGTTTCCATTGCAATTCTACCTTTGGAGCATCTGACTATGATCAGCCAACAATATTCAATTGGGCAGGCTGAGGACACTGAAGGAGATAAGTAAGAGAGCTATTTAGAGAGGAACAGGAAGAAAATTTGGAAGGAAAAAATCTACACCATCCTTTCTTCATGATTCAGGACCTATTTTAAGGAATTGGCTTAAAACAGGTCCTGAAATCAGAGTGTCTAGAAAAAATTAAAGGAAATGTTTCCTTTGTTCTCCTTGGGTTTTGTGAGATACCACAGTATTCTTCTAATGAACGCTCCCTGTTTTGTGCTATCTATCTCGATTTGGTTTGTTACTTAAGACAAAAGATTCCAAATTGTTTCAGAATAAAAAGGTGTTCTTAGGCATATACCGTATTTTAGGGAAGTGATTGTCAGGATGATGCTTGTTACTCCTCTCATTAACTGTACCAGTTACCTGTTGCTGCTATAACAAATTATCTCACATTTAGTGGCTTAAATAAATATAGGTTTATTATCATCTTACAATTTTGGGGTCAAAAAGTCTGAGACCAGTCTCAAAGAGTTCCATGAAATCATGGTTTTAGCAAGGCTGCATGCCTTTCTGGAGGTTAGAGGAGAATGCATTTCCTTGTCTCTTTTGGATCCTAGAGGCTGCCTACATTCTTTGACTCCTTCCTCTACCTCCAAAGGCAGCAATGATGGGTTGAGTCTTTCTCACATCATATCACCCTGTCTGCCTCTTCTGCCCAACTTTTTCATTTCTTAAGAACTATGTGGTTTTCCTTGGCTCTCCTGATAAACCAAGATAATATCCTTATCTCAAACTTCCTTTACCAGGTAGGGAAATATATTTACAGGTTCCTGGGGTTAGGTTAGAAGATTGAGGATCTGTTTTTAGGAGGATGCATTATAATACCTCTTAACCCCCAAAGCATAAACTGTTACTACTTGCTGTGTTGTATACCCTAACTCCCCACCTCCTCAAAGAAAACCAACTGCAATGTAAGTTCCATAAAAGCTTGAAACCTATCTTGCTTATTGCCATACTCCAGGGCCTACAACAAGGGCTGGTACAGTGTAAATATTCAATAAGTATCTAATCAAAATGAATTTAATCATCCCCTCCATAAACACTGACACTTGTTCTATCTTTTGTTAGAGCAAATTTATAGCAATTGCACATCAGTATATGCTTGTCCCCAGAAATTGTGAATGTGCTAAGTTACAATACATGGAAAAGGGAATTTAAGTAGTAGATGAAATTAAGGTTGGTAATCAACTGACTTTAAATAAGGAGATTATTTGGGATTACCAAGGTGGGCCCAATGTTATTGAAAAGGTCCATAAAGAAGAAGAGTAACCTGAAGATTATTATACTAAGTAAAATAAGCCAGTCTGAGAAAGACAAATATCAAATAATCACACTTATATGTGAAATCTAGTGAACAAAATAAACTGACAAAGTAGAACAAGAAGCATGGATATACAGTCAGAGGGGAGGGGAGCTTGGGAGGACTGCATGAAAGAAAGTGAAATGATTAGCCAGAGAAACATGTAAATGACTGTATCTCCACTACACTCACTAGCCAATCGGGAGTGCATATGCAAATTAACCCTACAAAGATGGTGGGTTAATTTGCATACACAGGTGCTGGACAGAGAGCAGAGCAGCAGAGCCATCAGAGAATGAAGTAGCTTGGGAAACTTGGCAGAGCAGGAGGCCATGGAACAGCAAGAAGGGAAAACTAAGAACCTGGGGAACACGTGGAATTCTGGGAATAGTAGTTCTGTTGGCAGCCCCAGAACCGGAAGTGAGAGCCCAGAGCACAGGAAGCACCAGGAATGCTGGGAATCATAGTTCTGGTAGTAGACAGATCTCCTAGACTTATGGTTGGCAAACTGTGGCTCGAGAGTCACATGAGGCTTTTTGGCCCTTTGAGGGTGGCTCTTCCATAAAATACCATGGCCTGGGCAAGTCTATTTTGAAGAAGTAGTGTTAAAAGAAGTTTAAGTTTAAAAATTTGGATCTCAAAATAAATTTCAATCGTTGTACTGTTGATAGTTGGCTCTGCTGACTAATGAGTTTGCCGACCACTGTCCTAGACACTAGAGCAAACTGATCCTGGAGCAAGCTACTGTTGTGGTGAGGGATAGAGGGAAAGCAAAGGTGGGAGACATAAGTAAAGTCAGAGTGTCTGGGAAAAATTAAAGGGAAGATATCCTGAAACTGCCAGGAAATCTCCACCAATGAAGCAAAGAGAAAAAAAAAAAAGCCTCTATTATTCTGTGAGCAACAAACCAAACTGGATTGGGGTCTCAGACGATTCGCTCATATTATTGCAAAGACAGACAGAAACTCCTGGATTGAAGAGGGCTCCTCTAAGGGATTTGATCCCATTGTGTTGGGACTTCAGATCTGCAGAACTATTAGAAAATAAATTTGTTTTAAGCCACCAAGCTTGTGGCAACTTGTTAGAGCAACGGATAGAAAACTAATATTAAATCATTTCTAATTACCCTGGAGCATGTTATAGTATGCTATCCACCTTTTAAAAACATTATTCCCTCCATCTTCTCATTTTGAGTAAAACCAAATTCTTCCTACTATAATTTTCTTTGGTGCAATCTTTCCTGGACTCCTCTTCTCTCATTTCTCTTGATTCATGAGACAAGGAATATTTAGCATATATGTCTCTTACATGCATCACCAGTCTTTCCTCCATGAACTAAAACCCTATTATTCTTCTAACACTTTGGCTTCAGTCTCTTAAAATGCATAATATATAGTAGCTTTGATTCCCTTCTCTTTCAGAAACTGATACCAATCTATTAATTTGGACTCAAAAACTTCACAGTGTAGTAGAAGACAGGTGTGGGTGGCTAGGATATTGATTGCAAGAAAGTATACACTATGTGCATTTCTTCCCCTCATCAAGTTTCTTTCCTGGTTTAACAGAGCATGATTGCAAATAAGGTGAAATGGCTCTCTTCTCTTTCCCCTAAAAATATCCCTTAATAGTAATATCTACAGTGGTAGTCTTTAACTAGTTCCTTCAACTGATTACTGATTTACCTCAATGTGCTCATTCTCTCTCTTCTCTCTCTCTCTCTCTCTCTCTCTCTCTCTCTCTCTCTCTCTCTCTCTCTCTCTCTCTCTCTCTCTCTCTCCCTCCCTCCTTCCTTCCTTCCCTCCTTCCCTCCCACCTCCCTCCCTCTCTCCCTTCCTCTCTCCCTTCTTTCCTCCCTTCCTTCCTTCCTTCCTTCCTTCCTTCCTTCCTTCCTTCCTTCCTTCCTCCCTTCCTTCCATTCATCCATCCAATCCATCGATATTTCTATCTTTCTGTTTTGCCTTTTCCTCTTCCCCCTACAGATCTGTGTTCCTAACTCCATGGGACAAGGGGAGAAGAACCTTGTCTAAAAGGTAATTTAAGCTTCAGGACCATGGACAGGGGTGCATTTTGTTTAGGAAACCACAAATAAATTACACTGTTATTTTAAAAACTATTTCATTTGAAAGTAATTTTTAAATTTACTTCCTTTCTTCAAAATCTTTTCTTCACACATGTCCTGCTTCTTCACAACAACCCTCTCTGGCTGCAAATACCACATTACTCTCATTAGCAGCACAGATTGTTTACTACTTAATATTTTTATCTGTCCCCTTGCCAGACTCATTTTCTTATTACTTTTTTCTGCTTTTGTTTACTCTTTTGTCCTCAAAGAATTTCAGAGAATATGTGTGAATTGCAAATTTATGTGATTCAACCTCAGTTGGACTCCATTTGTGAGTCATTTATTTAAACCATATGAAAAATTTTGAGGCAAATTTAATTTATATTTTAAATAGTCAAATTGTAAGCAATTTTATAAGATATGACTTAATTGATTTTTAAAACTTTAAGTAATATTTTGAGTTTTTCAAAATATTTTTACATCCCTCAAATTAACCACTTAACATGTATATTTCCTCCTTTCAGAAGTTACTGTATTTTTATTTACTGGGTAGTTTGGGTGGTCACATAAAAGAAATTCACTCAATTTTTCTCGTTTATTCTTAAAAATTTCTCTATTCTGTTCTTCATATCTACATTTTCTCTCATCACAGAGGAGTTTCACTGGCCTCAAATCCAACAAAAACTACCCACTCCTTTGATTCTCAAGATCTATAATCGCACCTGGAATGCTGATTAACTATCTTTCATATTTACCTTCAATACTTGACTATGTCCTTGATTTCTGCCTTCAAATACACTCAGATCCTCCTTTTTAAAACAAAATTTCCCTTGACACTGTTACTGCTTACTGAGATATCTGACAACTTAAAGAAAAACAAAAAGAATATGTTACATTCTCTACCTTCACTTCATAAAACTCACATAACAGGGCTTCAGCTTTAACCACTCAAAGAGAGCCATTATCTCAAGATTCACTGAAGGTTCTTTAATTGAAATATTTGATATCATTTTCCCTTCAGATTCATCCCCCCCCCCTTGGTACTTCCATAACAGTATTCAATGTGTATCCACTCCTCAATGCTGCCCTCCATCTCTTTTGTTTCTCTACTGTCTGACTCTTCATACCTTCAAGAAGATGGTCTTCATATTTTTGCTCTTATTTTAGGACCTAGATCGAGTCTATTCCTAACCCTTCTTCTCCCCTCCATACTCTCTCATTTCCCTTTCAAATTTCTCTATTTTTCCAGTATGGACTTGCAAATTCAGTTTACTTTGGTCTATTCTCACCATTATCCTCCTAATGTTTCTTATGCTTCCCCTTCTAAAACATCATACTATTGGATGGCATATGCCTAGGAGAAGTGTATTCAAGGACCAATGCTTGTATACCATGCTGTATGTTTGTACTGTGAATGGCTATGATATTCAGTGATTAAATATGCATGGTTAACGTTTAAACTATGTTTAATTTTTTGGATATCTATTTTGCATATTTGCCTATCAAGGGCTCTAAAAAGTCCTTCGGTTAAAAAACCTGTTTAACTGTTTAATCCAATGTTCCCAAACTGATTTTACCTTGTAAACATTTTGTACATCATTCTTAATAACATCTTGTTGAACACACTAGGGAATGTCATCATGACAGAATAGGCATTTTCTTTGCCTTCTGATGAACATGTTCAAATTCTGATTTTTCTACTTATTAGCTCTGTGGGCAAGCTCCTTAGCCCCTCTGAGCTTCTGCTTCTTCGGAGTTAATAACATCTTGAAGCCATCTTCTGAGGATTAGAGAAAGTGCATATAATGCACTTCACATGGTATCTATCACATAGTAAGTGCACCTTAAATGTTAGTATCATTGATATTATTGTATTGTACTTATGCATGCATTTTATATATGCTACCTTCTAGCATATTTTGAAGTCTCAATAACATATACTCCTAGTAAAATGTCTTATACATGGTTTTGCTCCATAATTACTGGGGTAATTGCATTATATATTAGAAGGGTGAGATATAGAAAAGTGATGAGTTATTTAAATTACTGTCTGTTATGCTGTGTTGTATAATGGCCCAATCTGAGTTGAAGAGGAGCATTTCCCCATCAATAAATTAAAATTCAACCCTGACTCTAAAAACCACAATGACTTTTCAGTAGCAAAGTCCCACAGTTAATAGTTGGTTTATAAGCAGTTTAAAAAAATAACTCAGAAATTAAAATGTAACAATTTCATCATTAATTTCTGTTTTCAAAAATAGTTACTGAATAAATTAATATCCCTTTCTTTTGCTGCAGGCTACTATGTTTGGTATTCTTATTAAACTAGTGCACATCAAGGGCCCCAGAATAATGGAGTTCCTACTATGGTTTTCATCAACACTTCAGATATTTCAAAAGGATTATCAGGCACTTCTGACAGTGCAGAGACCTACAAATCTTCAGAGAGATTCTAGAACCTCTTTATTTTTGGTGTTGATTTGAATAATACCACATCTGTGGTTTAGGTACCTGGGATATGAACCAATTCCAGGAAAATACTACTACTCTCCAAGTCATAAAAGCAACAAATTGGTATTAAAAGCAAACGTAGCAAATAACAATGCAGTAAATATAACAATACAACAAAATAAACAAATAAGCTAATAGAAAGCATAATTGTACATCAGCATCTAAATGTAAATACAAATGGTCAAATTTGTTTAAGTGATAAGAGTCTAACCAGTTTTCCTCAAAATAATTGAGAATGATAATTTGTACTAATATATAATTTTTAAATGTTTTGGTAAATCAGCCTCTAAGTTTTATTTATAAGTTTTATTTATTTACTTATTTATTTTTTAATTCACTAATTGAGTGGGTCAATACTGGCTGAGCTATGCATGACATGCTGGTCATGATAATAGCTGACCAGTTTTCCCTACTTGATGGAAGTCCCTCACCAACAATCTCTAGCTCAAGGAAGCAGTCACCAGGCACTACCAGTACTAGAGCAAGTCTGACTCAAAATACTAAAATAAAGTGGACCTCACAATCACCTAGCTTTCTTTTTGGAATGCTCTTTTCTCGGGAGCATTGTAATGTTTTGATTACAATGCAGCTGTAAAAAAAGAAAGATCTCTTACCCTTTGAGACAGCATGGAGGGACCTGGAAGAGTATTATGCCAAACTAAATTAGCCAGTCAGAGAAAGACAAGCATCACATGATCCCACTCACATGTGGAATCTAATGAACAAAATATACTGATGAACAAAATAGATCAAGGCACATAAAAGCATGGGGCAGACTGGAATCTCAGAGGAAGGCAGGGGTGGGTAGAGATTAAACAAAGAATTTATATTCATATATGCATAACCCATGGACACAGACAATAGTCGGTGAAGGCCTGGTGGGGGGGAGTGTTGAGGGTGGAGGAGGCCATTGGGGAAAAGAGGAGGGCATTTGTAATTCTTTCAATAATAAAGATATTTAAAAAAACAACAACTGAGATTTGGGGTTAAATTGTGGTTCAGATACTTATAAGCTCTGAACTTAAACAAGTAGCTAAATTTCTATGTGTTTCAGATGTCTGTCTTATATAACTGACTAATAATACTACCAAACTCACAGGATGACTGAGGATTAAAGGAGCTGGTGTTTATAATACATTCAGAGCAATATCTTGAAATGATAGCCCTATAGGTATTTGCTTCTATCATCATACTTATTGTCACATCACAATCATCACTAACTTTGCATAAATGTCTCCCTCACATCCTGCAGGCCTTGATTCAAATGTTTCCTTCCCAGAGGGCCTGCACTGGCCAACCTGTCTAAAGAAGTCCCCAAACCATTTACTTCTTTTAATCCTCACCTGAGGATATTTTCCCATTGATTTTTAGGGAGAGTGGGAGAGAGAGGGAAAGACAGAGAGAAACATCAGTGTGAGAGAAACACATTGATTGGTTGCCTCCTGCACAACTCCTGACCAGGGCCCAGGCCAGAGAGGTGCCTGTAATCAAGGTATGTGCCCTTTGATCAGAACCCGGGACCCTTTGGTCAGCAGGTTGATGCTCTATCCACCAAACCAAATCAGTTAGGGCCCAAAACCATTTTCTTTCTTGAATTTATCACTTTTCTTTTTTTTCTTTCTACATAGAGCAGGGTCTTTTTGCTTTGTTCAATGTTATGCCTCCAGTCTTTAATGGAGAAACTTGCCTGTAGTAGGTACACAATAAATATTGAGTGAGTGTCACAGGATATGGTCTGGTTTAAAGGTTTCTACTTAATAGTATCTAAATCAGTAGAAATGCCTCTTTCCAAGATTTCGTCTAATTAATATATAGGCACTGGTTGGTGATGAGTAAAGGGCAGTGTTATCTCGTTCTTTGCAGAACAATGATTCACCTCTTTGGTACTAAGACACATTCAAAATGTGATGAACTAGACTTCAAGAAGTCGAAGCTTTTGAGTTATAGGAACCTGTCATGTCTGTTCATAGAATTTATTTGTGTGTTCATTTAAATTAAATTAGCCTGAGTCTCTTCCTATCAAAGATGTTTCTAGAACACAACCACAAGTTCTTGGTTCCAGAACTCTATTTCAACTAAGACTGAATTATTTTAAGCTGAGAAAAACAAAACAACACAAAACAAAAAAACCTAATGTGTTCTATTTACCCAAACATGAAAGTCAATTTAGAAAAATAGAAATTTGTCACCAGTTTGGATGAACTAAAAATGGAAGGGGAAGCAACAATTTCCCAGGGTCTCATTGGGTCTTACATTGGTCAGTTAATTAAAATGACCTGAAATGTTGAACTTTCTTTCTCTAGGGGATATTTAAAAATTCCTATGTTTTCCCAGAGGAATGGCCATATTGTTTCACTCTCAATTTTTCATTGGAAAGTAAAGACACAAGCAGCCAATTAGCATTTCAGGGTTCAGAGCCTTTAGAATTTTAGAGTGGACCTGGCCTCCCACCAATTTCATTTTAAAGGTGAAGAATATGAGTCCCAGAGAGAAAAATGCTTTGCCCAAATTTACATGCAACCAGTTTAGGCCTATTTCCTATAATAGAAGGTATTATCTTTCACTACAAGTTCAAATAGTAAGTTCATGATGGGGGTTAGCACAAAGTCATTAACCCAGCATGCTGTTAACACTAGTAGATATAAACAAAAACTACAAGTGGTACCAGTGATCAGTAACTGGGCACTTATTTGGTCCAGAAAATGATGAACCCTTAGTGCATGTTAAACTCAGAATACCCTCATAAAGTAGTTATCATTATTATCACTTGCAGATGGAGAATAAAGTGGCTTAAAAGGGTTGCCATGATGTGATTACTCAGCTAATAAACTGCTGAATCTGTATTTGCCTCCCTATTTGATTGCAAACCCCATACTCCTGCCCATGAGGCATTGATAGCCCCAGAAATCAGATCTGACCCACTGCCAATTTTTGTTTGCTTCAAAGTAATAATAGTTTTTACATCTTTTAAATATATGGGGGGAAAGTATATTTCATAACACCTGAAGTTACATGAAAGTCAAATGTCAGTGTCCATTACTAAAAACTTATTGAAACAAAATTCTACTCCTTCATTTGCCTTTCCCTGTGGCTGTTTTCATGCAACCCCAGTAACATTGAGTAAAGACAGAGACCACACAGACTAAAAAGCTAAAATGTTGGTCCTCTACAGGAAGAGTCTGCGAGCCAATGTTCCTACTCATTAGGCTATACAGACTCTCAAAGTTTACAGTTTGAAAGAAAACAACAATAAAACAATTGGGATCAAAAACACGCCAGAAGCTTTATGAGGAGGGCAAATGCATGCCTCCCCACAAGAGGGACAGTCTCATTTGTGAACAGAGAGGAATGTTCAATCACAACCATCTGGCACAGGAAAACAATCTAGTGCTAGGGAAACAGTGGCTCCACTATATTCCAGCTAAGATAACCAAGTCATCCTGAAGTAGTCACGCCATTCCTGTTAGGGAGTGTTTCCTTATTCAGCTTGGTTGAGTGAAAACAAGAGTGAAAGATACTTACCTTTAACCTACATCAATGGTTTACAAAGCATGTTATAGGATTCTCTGGGAATCCCTGAGACCCATTCTTCCAAATGGCTTTAATAATTTTACTAGGCCACCGTTATCCTTTTCACTCTCATTCTCTCATAATGTAGAGTCCAGTTTTCTAGAGGCTGTGTGATAACTCATATCACAGCGAATTGAATGCTGATGCAGATATGAGAATTCAGGTGTCTTATACTGAGCCACATGTTAAAGAGAATTGCAAAAACGTGAAACAGTGACACCCTTTTTGTTAATTTTTATTTTTGTTTTATAAAACAGCCATAAAATTGTGTCACCATAAAATCGTTTATTATTTTTGATACATTAATAAAGTATTTTCTAAATGACTAGGTTTTAATGTCCAATAGGGTAAATTTTGATAGAAAAACCTCAGATACATAAACGTTCCTAACCATCTTCAAAGAAACTGTAAGACCTGCCGGGACCGGTTTGGCTCAATGGATAGAGCGTCGGCTTGGGGACTGAAGGGTCCCGGGTTCGATTCCGGTCAAGGGCATGTACCTTGGTTGCGGGCATATCCCCAGTGGGGGGTGAGCAAGAGGCAGCTGATCGATGACTCTTTCTCATCGATGTTTCTAACTCTCTATCTCTCTCCCTTCCTCTCTGTACAAAATCAATAAAATATATTAAAAAAAAAAAAAAGAAACTGTAAGACTAAAAAGTCTTAGAACTGCTGCTCTCCAACTTACTTCACTCTTCAGTGTTCAACCCATGTACATGATGTCTTTTCAACTATACTTGACTATGTTCTAGGGGCTCTCAAACCTGAGTCCACATTGAAATCATTTGGAAAGCTTAGCACCATTTCTCTGTGCTCTAAATTATCTAGGAGTAGAGCTTACATTGCTATGTTTTATCCTCAAATGATTCTAACACAACTAGTGCTAGGGAGTCCTGATGGCCTCTGCGAAATTTTATAGGCTGAAACCCTAATCCCCTTGTACCTCAGAACGCATTTAGAGATAAGGGTGTTAAAGAGACAACTGAGTAAAAATTAGGACATTAAAATGGGCCCTAATCCAATATGATTTGAGTCCTTATAAAAAGGGGTGATTATACCCGACTGGCATGGCTCAGTGGTTGAGTGTCAATCTCTGAACCAGGAGGTCATGGTTTGATTTCAGTCGGGGTACATGCCTGAGTTGTGGGTTTGATCCCCAGTATGGGGCATGTAAGAGGCAGCCTATCTATGGTTCTCTCTCATTGTTGATGTCTCTATCTCTTTCTCCCTCTCCCTTCCTCTCTGAAATAATATATATATATATATATATATATATATATATATATATATATATATATATATATATACTATATATATAATTTTTTTTCTTTTTCTTTTAAAGAGATGGTTATAATACAGACACATAGTGGAGGTAAGACAATGTGAAGACACTACAGAAAATGGCCTAACTGAGAGACTTCAGAAGAATCAACCCTGTGAACATCTTATCTTAGACATCCACCCTCCAGAACAGGGAGGAAATAAAGTTCCATTGTTTAAGTCAACAAGTCTGTGGTATTTTGTAATGGCAGCCCTAGCAGACTAATACAACCCCCTTCTCTGAAACTGCCCTTCTAACCTACACTCATTTACCACATAATGATTTTCACCATCTTTCCTTATCATTATGCATTTTTTTCATCTTCACTATAATATAAGCTCCACGGGCACTGAGAGTGCATCTGTTTAATCCATCCCAGTGTTATTAACTGACACATGGTAGATACTCAATATGTATTTGGTGACTGAATATATGTATTAGCATTAACATTTACACATTTATTTACTTAACTACTTCAATGCTTCTAGTATTCAAAGAGATTATACACTTCTGGATTTCAGAGATTGTGGCTTATTACCCCTATCCTCTATCCCCTTATAAACTTTGTAGCTTGTGTTTCAAAGGAAAAACTGCTGAATAAATGCCTCAATATAGGACTGGAAAGCTAACTTTAAAACATCTATTTCCCGAGTTAATAGTAAGAGGGAAAATGAATGTTTACTATAATTATTTTCTGTATATATAGCCTGGCTGAATTTAAAAATAATTTAGATTTATCTGTAAAAGTCTACTGATGACTAGTCGGAACCACAAGAATCTGTAGTATATGGCTGCATGAGCTGATTGGCCTGAGGGTCATTGGTTTTTGCCTGATTGCTGAGTAAGAAGGTTTGTGCATACATGTGATGCTCTGGAAATCTCAAGAGACCACTGAAGGGAAAGCAGGAACATTTTCATCTTCCCTTTATTGCTAACCGGGGTCTCCCCACTTCTGCAGTCACCCCTAACTCCCCTGCTATTTATGGGGTTCCTCAGTTATGCCTCACAGGACTTATAGGCAGATGGTGGGAGGAAGAGATCAGGGAATGTGAATGTTGATCAAAAAGTAGCTACACTCTCTGGAATTGTTGGGACAATGTGCTCCATGTGATTTATCTAATGTAACTCCTTCATCAAACCCATTTTCTATATTTGTACAGTGGAGTTTAAGAGAGCTCAATGAGTTGAGAGATAGCAGCGTAACAGAAAGTCAGTGCTTAATCACTATTGTTAAGGGTGAGGACTGGATTCAGTCCTAATTTTGCTCCTTACTAGCTGAGCAAGTTGCTTATCCTCTCCGTGCCTTATTTTCTCAAAGTGGAGTTGACAATAATAACAGTACTAAAAATACATAGCTCACAGAGTGTTTCTGAGGATGAAATAAGTTTATGTGTGTAAATATTTTTAACTGCCTCTTTCATGAAATAAGAGCTCAATAAGAGTTTATAAGGCAAGAAAATGCCACAATCAGGATTCAAACTCTGATCTGCCTGACCCTTAGAAGTCTGTGTTCCTAAAAATTATGATATATTTTCAGAAACAATTTTAACTCCTCCTCCTCCTTTTTTACTTCTACACTTCTCTCTCCTTCTTTCCTCCTCCTCCTTTTCTTTCTATTTATATATTCCTTTTATATTCACCAATATAGTACTTGGTAGAGGACTCAGGAGTCAGTGGTAGTTGCTAAGCCATGTTTTGCTAACAGACAACACACATTTTCATGTACTCCATTCATTTGTTCATTTCTCACAAAACGCAAGCCATGGAACTACCAAAATAAATACATTGCAATCATTATTTTGGGACATAGCTAGTCCTTAGGAAAAAATCTTTTTTATCATACACATTAAGGCATGAGGTGCCCCTCCACTGTCCTCTACACTCCTTTATATCTAATGAGAAGAAGAACCTGACAAGATGATACTCAAGTAATCTCCAGCTTCAATGCAATAAATGTGAAGGTACTGAACTTGAAAGCTTGTGACATTTGACAGAATATCAGTGAAATTGTTATATACAGCTATGGTTTGGACTATGTAAAATTACATCACAGAAGATGAATGGAAACATTTCAACAGCTATGAAATGATAACCTTGTTGGCAATGTTTAAGTTCGTGAGACTTAGAAAGGTAGAAAATGCCCCTTGGAACCACTCGGAAATGCAAGCACATTTGTGATGGCACACACGTGACCTACCACAGAACAGTATTAAATTGAGTAGCAAGGGAATGGAATAAAATATGAAGATTTGAGAGTTTATCAGTTTGTTAGCTGTGCATGATAATCACTTTGTTCCTGCTTGTTATATAATTCATTGCTGCACAGGGAAGCCCTAAAATTATATGATTGTACATGTTAACAGTGGTACAGAGTGAATATAAGCATCGTAAATTAATGGATCAAGATCCTTTACATATTCTAAGATACCAAATAAATAAATAAAACAAAGTCATTCAATTTTGAACCTAGTTTTCCAAAGTTAGTCCTATCTACACAAATCAATGCTTACAACCCCAGAATGCTTTTTTGGATTTCGGTACTTAAGAATCCTTGATTGATCTTAGGTCATTTTGCTGCTGCAACATACAACATACAGATCTGAGTTCTTCTTCTGAACAGTGTCAAAACAATAGTACTTGTTGCTGGAAATGTATGCAAGAAAGCCACTGTGCATGACCTGAGAGGTTTCTGCTGCATACCCCCAGGGAAAGTCAGAGTTCACCTAGCATAGTATGCAGGAAGGTCATTGCAAAGGAACATCAACACATACAGGCAGCCTTAGGAAGTGAGAAGGTTAACAGAGGTAGGCTGCCCTTGAAACTATGGAATACGAACCAATGCATCTCCTCCTTAGACCAATCCACTCCACAGTCTAGGTGCAATTGAGTATATTTACTCCAATGGGCATGTGAGTGTTTGCTTGTGGGCTATTCTGTAAATGAAGGGGAAAGATATACTGAGATGTGGATCATCCATGATCATCTCAGGTTAGGAAAAGCCTGTAAAGTTTATTATAAATAAACATGAGAAAATACTTTATTTTTTCTGTGTCATCATAGTCCCTGAAAGAAATAAAAATCTGTGTGAATATTTTGAGAGAGAATTTTTAAGAATTACAGAATGTAGGAAAGATTAAACAGCTTCAAATGGACACACAGCCCTAGATGCTTTTGCTCAGGGGACAGAGCATCAGCCCGTGGATTGAAGGATCCTTGGTTGAATTCCAGACATGTGCCCTTGCCTGGGTTGTGGGCTTGATCTGCAGTAGGTGTCATGCAGGAGGCAGCCAATCAATGATCCTCTCTTATCACTGATGTTTCTATATCTCTCTTTATTCCTCTCTGAAATCAATAAAAAAATATGCATATATATATATATATATATATATATATATATATATATATATATATTTAAAATGGAAAAACAGAAAGGGTAATAAACACAATATGGATTTTCTTTCTATCATAGAGAAACTTTTATTAATGTGCATCTCACTTTTGGGAGAGAGGAGAGTGAGAAGGGCAGGTGTAGAGGATTAAATTCAGGGATTTTTTTAAAATGAAAACTAAACAAAGCTGTATCAAAGGACACGAGGAACTCCTGTCATTAATGTCTTTAAATATATAGGATAAAAATTCAAGTGACTGGGAATTCAGCAGAAGTCAAATGCCTCTAATAAAAAACTTATACTAAGATGGCAAAATTATCTAATTTCCCAGGTGGTGTTGACTAGAGATTTCCAATGAGTCCCTCACAATAACTTTGACTTGAGTGTCTTATGATTGTGTTCAGCTACTGTTGTTTTTGAGATTAGGTGTCTGGACTATGAACAACCCTTGTCCCAGCTCTATAAGGGGCATTTTATTTTTTCTGGGATAAGCACTCAGCAGTATACCTCTAACACACAAAATATATAGAGGCTTAAATTCACTACTTGCTGTCAGCTTACTCCTTCTAGTCTTTGATCAAATACAGATGAAGTTTTCTGTTTGGCAATATCCTCTCCAATGCTTTTTCTGTCAAACCCTCCAACTTTTGCCAGTCTGATGGATGTAAAATAATATTAATTTCTATGTTCACTTACAACTTCTGATAGCTAATGACATTGAAAATTTCTCCCACATTTCATAGCCATCACGGTTTCCCCATTTGTGGATCACCTCTTTCTATCCTTTGCTCATGTTTTGACTGGTTTTCTTTTCCTTGTCAGTTCTCATGAATATTCCTACAGGTAGTTAAACAGCTAGTAACACTAAATACAAATGATCCAAAAGAAATCAAAACTGTTAAATCAGTATTTTTGATAATGAAGAGAAATGCAGAAAACTAAGCCTTTCTCACCAGAGCCAAATAGATCATAAAGACAGCGAGAGGCGTATTTTAGACCAGGGACTAGCAAACTTTTTCTGTGAAGGGCAAGATAATAAATATTTTATGCTTTGCAGGTCACAATCTCTATCACAACTATTCAATTCTGCTGTTGTAACCCGGATGCAGCATTTTCATTCACAGCCCGCATTCGAAGGGGCCTGGCCGTGTTCCTTATTTCCAAGAACCATCTGATTTGCCATGTAGACTATAATTTGTCAACACCCCATCCAAGCAGAATAAGAGTGTTTGAGTTGCTCTGTTTTATTTTGTTTCATGTGAACTGTGTATCTGTGTGGTCTAATTCCATACTCTATTTTGTTCAGGTCACTCAGAATAGGACTTTTACCATCTTAACTGCAATGTCAGCATTTAGTCCAGCTACGTTTTGTTTGGTAGCATAAAAGGAGCCCGTTTGATCATATGTCTCTTTCCTTTTGTTGATGGTTCCCAGGCGGCCACATTGTTATGATTAAAATGTAATGTTACTTTTAATTGCTATTTTTATCTGGTCTTCCCTAAAATTAAAAAAAATTGATCCTTCTACCCCACCCCATATGCTGGTATAGAAATCAGCACAGTAACTATTCACACATACAAGAGGACATAACTATTGCCTGCAAGTTAAAAACTTCCCGTGATATACTGACTCAATATTTATTATAGCTTTATTTTTTCTGTAATCACTTGTGATTTTTAATTATATCAAGCATTATACTGTGTTTGCTTAGTATTGCTAAGACTAAAATTCTATGTGCACTTATGCACCCCAGAGTTTATGAAAAATTTAAATCTAAATTGCTAAGAGACATATTTACATACCCTCCTTTTAATGGTGAATAATGTATGAAACTCAGTTTATCAACAATTACTTCTAATATGATAATACTAAGCATTTCTATTATTGTTATAATTGTAAATTATAAGGCATAATGAATCATTACCAGGTCTCCAAATAAAAGAAAGAAATCCATCTATACTCCCCTTTAGATCCTTAATTTTATGTCACTTGTTCATGCTCTTTTTTACAGTATAAAACCTTGAGGCCAGGAGCTTTATTGACAAGCAATTAGGAAGTCTTTTGTAATAATCTGAAATGCTTGAGTAAAACAAGCAATTCTGCCATGCTGGCTATTCATGTGTCTTCATGTATTGAAATTAAATGGTTTTATAAAAGTAAATCCAAAGAAACAGGAACTCCTTATATAGGTAACTACTCTAAGAATGTCTAGCCAGGAAAAATGGTTTTGTCCCCCATCACCATTCACAATGTATGGGCTGCAGAGAAAAAGACACCTCACGTCTGTCTACATTTCTCTTTATTTTAAATAGGCAGAGGCATATCATTTTCCTACCTGATTAAGAAAAAAGGTAAGCTAATGCCTTCACTTCAAAGAACAGTGGCTCTTGTATGGGCCATACAACAAAGGTCTAATGGACATTATATCTGGGTCTCCTCTCTGTGAATTCAAGTACCATTTCTGGACTAAAATCAACTCAATTAAATCCTGAGAGCTGTGAATTTGTCCAACATCTATACTGCATCAGCTTCTTCACATGGGGCACACATCATATGTCTCATAACTTAAGTACTTTCCATGTTAAGCTGGAGTCCTGGGCACAAAGCATCAAGGCTGTCCAAAGCTCAGGGAAGTAGACCTATTTTACTTGGATTGAGAGAGAGAGAGAGAGAGAGAGAGAGAACCTCTATTTCCTGCTCAGAAGATGATAACAATGTGGAAAATATCACTTTGGGGAGAAGTTCATCCCATCCTCTCTGCCTGAAGAATAGAAGTTTTCTCCAATACTTCAAATTAGGTGTTATGCATTTTAACCTGGTCACTGCACACCTTCTCCCTCAATCCAAGTATTTCTATAACAAACAATAAAACAAATGGCAGGGATGTTTTAAATTGGTTATTTAAATGATGGAGAGTCATTTGTGCACAAAATCATTACTAAGTTGTTAATTTTAAAACAGTAAGAATAGTATGGAGTATATCAGATCTTCAGCATTAGCCATGATTCTCTGAGAAACCTCCTCTATTTCTTAGACCAGGAACTCACAAACTTTTTCTATGAAAGGCTACTTAATATTTTAGGCTTTGCAATCCAAAGGACTTTATAAAAATTACTCAGCTTTGCCTTAGTAGCATGGAAACATGGACAATATGGACATAAATGAGAGTGACTATGTTCCAATACTCCTTTGTTTATGGACACTAAAATTTAATTTCACATAATTTTCATGTGTTATGAAATGTTTGGATATTTTTTCAAGTATCTAAACATATAAAAGCTATTCTTGGCTCATGGGCTGTACAAAACACAGGTGACTGGCCAATGGCAGGAAATGTTGTTTGCCAACCTCTGCTCTAGTTCATATTATCCATGCGTCACACTGTATGATCCTACTATTTTAGCTAACTGATGTCACCAGCTTCTGTTCTAATCCAAAAGACAAGACAATAAACACCTTTCTTTTCTCCTTTTCCTTCACTTTATCCCTCCCTCCCTTCCTCCTTCCTCCTCCTACCCCACCCCACATCACTGGTTACTATGGTGAGAGTAGCCTACACCATGTCCCAGTGTCCAATAGTCTCTGCCTCTGACTCTCTCTCAATGGTGGAAAGAACTACTTATTCACTGTTAGGAAGTCAATATTTCAGAGGGAAACATCTGGCTTCCAAGAACTATCTCCAGGAATACAAACCTCCAGGAATCAGGAGATTTTTCTCTAAGGTGCTTTCTGTTCTTTTGATTTAAAACGTCTCCCACCACAGTAGAGTGGCGACACTTCAAAAAGAGTCTGCTGGATATTGGATGCTTTCATGTCTAACACTGCCCAGTCCAGTCCATGTAGGTGAAGCTAGTGAGATAACCTCCTGTGCAAGGGAGGATAGGGTAGCTGACTCTGAAAATGATAGAGGATAGCAGCCTTTACCTGGCCGGGATTTTTAAAAAACATAATTTGCAAAATACATAAAATCACTAGCATTGTCATTAGGATGTAATTAATCACACACACAAAAACACCTGAGGGAGAAAGGATGTGGGGAGAGATTGAAACCAACTGGGAAATAGATGCAGCACAATTTACCAATCCATGAGACTTCCATTTGTATGAAATAATTGATTCTCATCAGATACAGAATAAAGGTATTTTTATGTTCCTTTCTGCTGCCCCCTTCCAATTCCTGTGTGGTACTGAAAGCATGTGACTTATTTAGAGAAATGTCAAGTATGAGTTACACCATTAGGAGCTGCATACAGGTCATATTCATAAAGTGTTTTAAATATTAAATCTTCAGATCTTTTATTAAAAACTAGAGGTCTGGTACATTAAAATTCATATACTGGAAGGGGGGTCCCTCAGCCTGGCCTTCCCCCTTTCACAGTCTGGGAGTCCTCAGGGGCAGGAGGTGACCTGGAAATCAGGGGAAGGCAACATCCCATCACATGTGTGCTGCTGCCACTGCCAGCAGTGCAAGCTTGGGCTGGCCATGATTACCTGAGCCTTGGGCTTCCCTAGGCAGCTGGGCAGCCACTATTAAGGCTTGCCTGTGCCTTGGGTTGGCCCTGAGTGGCTGTGGGACTGAGGAGACCGGGGGACTCCAGAGGCAGGTGGCAGGGCTGAGGGGACTGGGCGCCACCATCTTGTGGCTGTGGGCACCGCCATCTTTGAGGGTGGGGCAGTCAATTAGCATGTCCACTCCTTATTGGCTGTGGGCGCCACCATTAGCATATTCTCTCTTTATTAGACAGGATATTTTATCAGATGACATACTGTTTGACAAGCAAGTTTATTGTCTTGTCTTATTTATATTATCTGTCTTATACTTTTTTACTTGAATAATTTGTTAAAGTTTAAAATATCACATATCAAAGCTACAGTCTTTTTCCCCCTCTTATTTTGTTTATTTTTATTTTTTAATCTTCTGAGTAGCCAGCATATATGTTAACCTCTTTTGCAGGGAATTTATATCGAGTAACATGCTTTGCATTATTTGACATTTTTATTCACCTCAATCTCCATTTTTCTTTTCTTTTTTTATATAAATATATTTTATTGATTTTGTACAGAGAGGAAGGGAGAGAGATAGTTAGAAACATTGATGAGAGAGAGTCATCGATCAGCTGCCTCCTGCACACCCCCTACTGGGGATATGTCTGCAACCAAGGTACATGCCCTTGACCGGAATCGAACCCAGGACCTTTCAGTCCCCAAGCCAGTGCTCTATCCATTGAGCCAAACCGGTTTCGGCTCAATCTCTATTTTTCAAATTAAATCTCCATTTTTTCAGTTTAAAAGTTGTGCTAGCACTGTATACAGGGGTAAATTGATAAGTATGCATGATATATTTGTGTTGTCTGGGCCTCTTACCCATCATGTGCCCGACTCCCAGAAATAATTCCTCACCATTAAGAAGGGATCTGCCCACCCAGCACTTTTAAGCCCTGTTACCTCTATGGGGGCTCCAGGATTGGAGTGTGTTATGTAGACCCACCTACATAACACACAGGGAATTCCATTCTTTTGGCAAGAGGCATTAGTTCAGGAGTGGTCATGTGACCAAAACCATCCAATGAGAGAGAATGTCAGGACATTTGTAAATATCATCAGAAAAGAGACTCATGTGTTTTTTCTGGAGGAGTACATGCCCAGGGTAGCTAGTACCCATTATTATAACCATAAGTTTAAAGCCTATCTGAATATGAAGCTAGTACATAGGGATGAGGTGGGACCAAGAGATCGAACATCAAAGGAAAACAGACCTTTTTGATGGAGAGCTTGGAGCATGAGAAGCCAAATATCCTATTGGATTTTTCAGTTGAGTTCCCCAGTAGTTTCTGTTAGCCTGTTTGTCAGTTTACATTGGGTTTCTCCTTATTTTCAGTAAGTATTACCACCTACACCTATAAGCTTTGGTTATAATTTTCTTTTCATCTACTATCTATATATATAAAAAGCCAGCGACTGGATTGCTGTAATGACTGGTCGCTATGACACCCACTGCCACCAGAAAACTGGCCCAATCAGGGGGTAGGATGGGCTGGCCAACCTTTGGCAGCCCCTCCCCTCAGCTGGTCCTTCCCCTAATTAGCCTCTCCCACCCCAATCAAGTTGGGGCTCACTAGCTAATTGCCCTTGGCCCCTCACCCCAGCTGGCCAGGCCCTGTAGAGCCTCTATCAGGTCTGGCCAGCAGGCTCACCTCCTACCTTCACCTCCTCCTGACAGGCCCACTTCCATCCATCCCCATTGGGACTGAGCTTGCACAAATTCATGCACTGGGCCTCTAGTATTATATAACCAGGCAAGTGTGTTTCAGAACATTTAGGAGTCCATCTAAAAGGGTGCTATGTTGAAAGCCATGTCCTAATAAGACTAGTCTAGCAGATATGTGTAGAGTGGGAGGGTGCAGGTGAGGCAGAACACAGATTTAGTGATCTATTAGGACCTGATGAGGATCAAATAACAGAGGAAATGTGGCTGTTATCCCTCTCAGCTCAGAGAAAGAAATCCAGGACATTGCCTGAGGATATACAGCAATACAAACCTGAAAAATTTCCACAGAGGAGTCCTACCCATTTCCTTTGTGACCTTTCAGTGTTTTCTTGTGATGAACAAGTACTTATGAGGTACCCACTAAGGACCTAAGTAGTATGTATGACATTGTGGGTTGTAGGAATTACATTTAAAATGCATCTTCTATTGCCAAAGTTGTATCATGTCCTGTCTTCCAATTTAATATCTTCAGCTAATATGCAGAAGAAACTGGAGAATTATTTCAGATTTTATTCTAAAGATAACCATGTATGCTGACCTAGCTGCATAATTTACAAGACACTTTCAGTTTCTTTACAGTAGCTAAATTATGAGTTTTCTGTTATTCAATTAGTTCACACTGACTCCTAGAAGCCAGAGTTCAGAGCTGAAAGCATGGTCAAATTCATGAGATATTTACATATATTCATCACAGCACACCCTTTAAGATGACATTAATTAGAGCAAAATATCTGAATCTCACTGTGTTATGATTAGAGATACCAAATAATGCAGACTCTGGCACAAGAGTGGAGATATCTGTAGCATGATAATACTCTGAGCACTTAGGGGAGGCAGTGGTAGACTCCCTGAGAGGCGCATTAGAAAACTGATGACTTTTCCTTTTCTCTGAGGCTACAAAGGGGTCATCATCATTAATAGTAACTTCAGTGCCCACAATGTGGTGCTCAGTGAGAACCCATTGTCTAAATGTCTGAAAAAGATGGACTATAATAAAGATCATTCTCGTCCTAGCTTGCTTATCTTCCTTTTGAGATATCCTAGAGTTCCTTATAACTGAAATAAATTCTTTCTTTTTTTTTCTTTTTTTTTTTTTTTCAAAAAAGGACTCAGTCATATTTTCTGTTTTGTTGATAAGTCATTTAGTAGAATAATAACAACTCTTTATCTGAGTCCTTATACTTCACATATATATATCTGCTATGTAAGTGATTCTATTATTCTTATTAGCTTTATTTTACAGGTAATGAAACAAGTTCAGAGCGGGTAAGTAACTTGCCAAAACTTGCAGAGCTAGCAGGTGGTAGTGCTAGAAATCAGTCAGATAAATCAACTTTCAAGACCAAAATGCATCAGTGTGTGAAATTAACATATGGTTGTAAACCCAGATGCAGCATTCATCATGGTCTATTCTCCTCCTACAGTTACACTGGGGCCTCTGTGAGGACAAGGCTATTTCTTGGTGATTTTTTTTTTTTAATCCACTCTTGCAGCCTAGCCAGTTGAATATCAGGAGGTCACGGTTGGATTCCTAATTGGGGTGCAGGCCCATGCCTGAGTTGTGGGCTCATTCCCCAATGTGGTATATGCAGGAGGTGGCTGATCAATGATTCTCTCTCATCATTGATTTTTCTGTCTCTCTCATTCTCCCTTCCTCTCTGAAATCATCAAATATATATAGAGACCAGGGATATATTTAAAGCTACTCCTGTTATATAAGAGGGGAAGTTCTGGAGAAAGGTATAATGGCAATCACAGAGTCATCAGTACATGACAAGGTGGTTATATTTTATATAGAGTAGGTACTTGTACTCAGAGTTAAAAAAAAAAAAAATAAGACAATCAAAGAGGTGAACAACTTCGCCCATGGTTACAAAGCCAGTGTGTGATCATCTGAATTCAGGATGGTAACACTCCAAAGCCAAGGTCTTCCACTCCAACAAACACATTTTTGAATGAGTCTATGCAATGATTCTGCCTTGCATCACATCAATCACATGGCGTCTCAAAGTCTGCTGTCTTTAGCTCTAATTTTGGCAGAATTTCTCTCTCTCCCTAGTGGAGATGAGAGATATGCAATTGAATAAACACACACACACACACACACACACACACACACACACACACACACATACAGTGTATGTTTGTTCATTTATACTGCATCACGTTTCAAATATGATTCTAACTGGAAGCTAAAATTAAATAATGTACCTTACAGGATGCCCCGTGCTCCTCAGACTCTTTAAAATAACTTTACCTACAATGTTGACAGACCATCAAATGAATTCTTCAATGCTTTGGATCTTTAAAATGTAATTTTCTAAAATTTGAAGTTAATTCCCTATTGGTTTGCTATACAAAAAAGAAGTTGCATACTGCTTCATCAGCGGAAATGAGAGACGATTCTGAAGTTAGCCTTGCCAGCTTCAAATTATACATGATAATTAAGCAAGCTAGTGCTTTGCTGAAAATTCAATATTGAAATAAATTTTGGCTTTTGATTTTCTAACTGAAAGATGAATTTTTATAATTAAACAGGGGAATGATAATGATCAGAGTCAACATTTACAGAGTCCTTCCATCCTAGTCCTTCTCATCCTCACTATCCTACAGTTAGTTGTCTATTCATTATAGACTAGAGAGGAAGCTGAGGAACCCCATGGTGAAGTGCCCTGGCCAAGCTGATAGAGCTATTAACAGTGGTTAATATAAGCCTAGGTCTGTCTGTGTTCAAAGTCCACTTTTAAAAAATCATTAAACTTTACTGGATAATATATTCTGGTATAACAAGCATATAACAAAACAAAATATTCTTTCTTTCCTTTCAAACAAAACCAAACAGAAACAATAGGAATAATAGCTAGATTCTACCTGGAGACTGTAACTAGAGAATAGGCCAAAATGAATACCAAAAAGAATGTTGTCCACAGAGGATCCAGTTATTAAAAAATAAAATCTCTCAGTAAAAGGGACAATCTCTTGGGTTAGGAGAGGGAAATTAGTGATGACATGAGGAGATGAGGGAAGAAAAGATAGACTTCTCCCAACAACATGGCAAATAGAGACTTAGTAAAGGGGGAAAAAAAGCCAGGAAAATAGATTTAGGGATATAAAAGCAACAAATCAGCAAATATTAGCAGATAAACTCAAAAATAGAAAATCAATATGGAATATGCACAATGTAAAAAATGTATCATTGAGCACTGAAACATAGGTGTGTAGTTAACATAGTTGCCTTCTAAAACAGTCAAGAGAGCCACGGAAATTAAAATATCAGGACTAAATTATACGCCAGCTTATAATAATCTTATAATACTAATACATACCATTTACTGAGCACTTTTATGTGCCCAGCATATGCTAAACACTTTATATTAACTCATTTAGTTATTACAACAATCATAAAAAGGAAGTAATGATCTTTTCCTGATTTTATAGGCAGAAACTGGCCAAGGATTGTAGAATAAGTGAATGAGCTGCAATTTAAACCTAGTTATGTTTTCTCTCCCATCACAATGTACCCTTGACATATTCAGTGGTCTCTACTCTTAAGATGTAGTTATATCAATTTTTAAGAACTTTTTTGCATCCTATTTTGTGGTCATTGTTTAATGATGATGACCCCAACTTCAAAGAAAATACTCCACTTTTATCTGCTCTGGTGTATTAATTTTTTAAATATATTTTTGGAATATATATATTTTTAAAATGCAGTCTGAAAATGAATGTATTAAATAATTATTAGGATTGCTTATTCATATGAAGGAGGCTTTATACACTTTACACAATTCTGCCAAAGATCTACAATAGAAAATATATTTTCATTTTTTAAAATGTTAACTTTTAAAAACTATATATTTTATTGATTTTTTAGAGAGAGGAAGAGAGAAGGATAGAGAGTCAGAAACACCAATGAGAGAGAATCATTGATCAGCTGCCTCTTGCACACCCTGCACTGGGGATGTGACTGGAATCGAACCGGGGACCTTTCAGTCCTCAGGCTAACGCTCTATCCACTGAGCCAAACTAATTTCGGCAAATGCTAACTTTTTGATCTATGATATAAATTGCATTAATTCAAATTCTGCCAACTTGAAATTCATTGACTTACAGAATTTTAGAAATGAGCTAATTAGGATGATAAGTAGGAGTTCACTGAGAATATTTATCCTCCTACAGAAAACACATTTGGGGCACTTAAAAAATAAACAAACAGAAATCATGTAGCTGTTGACAAACAGTATGCCAATCTTAAAAGATTTTCACGTCATTATTAAAAGGTGGTCTAGTGGTATCTCTTCCCCATATACTTGGGTCTCATGAGTACCCAAGAATGATGAACATATAATTTATTAGTATGCTTTAGCTGAGACTTTAAAAAAAAAAAACTTTTTATTTTATTGATTTTTTTACAGAGAGGAAGGGAGAGGGATAGAGAGTTAGAAACATCAATGAGAGAGAAATATAAACAATCAGCTGCCTCCTGCACACCCCTTACTGGGGATATGCCCACAACCAAGGTACATGCCCTTGACCAGAATTGAACCCGGGACCCTTGAGTCTGCAGGTCCATGCTCTATCCACTGAGCCAAACCTGTTAAACCTAGCTGAGACATTTTTTTGTTTCCATAGAGTTGTCTGAAAGTGGTGAGTCTCGGATGCAGTTTAAATAATTTAAAATAAGGAGTTGAATTATATGAGCACAGAAGAACCAATGAGTCCCAGGAAGCACAGTTGCAAAATTGATATCAAATACATTATTAGTCTCAAAAATTCTCCCTCTGACTTCTCATGACAATGGTTCTCACACTTTTTATTTTTTGCAATAAATACATATGTATACTTTGAAAAAAATATTGTCATAATTAAGTTTGGATAAAATGAGGTTTAAAAAAAAGCTGAAGAACTTACATTCGGGAGTTGTGGGGCCATCTAACATGCTAATGTGTGTGGTAAATATCCAAGAAGTGGAATTTATAAGCAATCTTTCCAAAACTTAAATGCCATTGTACACATTTATTATAATATTCTAAAATTGTTTTCTGCAAAATACTATTTTGGCAAATCCTGTTCTAAGTTAGTCCTCACTTGAAAGAGAATCAGAGTTTTCTTTCTATTTTCACTTAAGGTTTTCTGTTGAAGCCATTATTTCCCCCCAACAAATCACTGAGTTGCTGTGATAACCAACTAGCTAGTCTGAAACTTGCCACTGACCCTCATTGATTTAGTAAGAAAATGTAATTAATTGCATTTAATCAACTTTTTAAAACCTTTGACATTTCTCCTTTTAGATTTTAAAATTCCATTGCAATTTATAGATTAAGATTTTAAGGCTAAACTATTTTTAACATTCTCTTGTCAGCCCCTACAACACTCAACAAAAGAAACTATCTTATGCCCCTGCCTCATTCCCAACCATCTACTTGCATGAGTCCATTCCAGCAAGAATGTTCTGTTGATTGCATTTTGTTCACTTATTCATCTGTTCATTAAAAACATTCATCAGTGTTCATAATTTCCAAGCACAGGATTAGACACTAATGATAACAGTGATGTATATGACAGGTATCATCCTTGAATGGGGAAAATTAAGTATTTAAATCCAATGAAATCAATATACTGTTGTTGGCAGGATAGATGCAGATAGAAGCAGTAATTCATCTGGCAGATTCAGGGATAGCTTCCCTAATGTGAGTAACCCCCAAACTGGGCATAAGATGAGCACTATTAGTACACATCTCAGTCAAGTGAAAGGTGTGTTTTCTAGGGAGAGAGTAATGACAGGGAAGGGGTGTACTAGAAATAGAGCAAAGGAAATAACACAGGCAGAGACAGGTGAGAGCTTTCCCTGTTTGAGAAATTAAAAGACAACCTCTTGATGGGGTCAAGATCAAGAAGGGAAATAAAGAGATATAGTCTGGAGAATTAAACAGGGACAGATCTTGAGCCAAGCATTTTTAATCACACTTCCCTTCCTTTCTTCCTAAAAGCCAAGCACATTGTAATTACCTTGCTCATTCTTCTTCCAGTTTCCCTCCTTAAAATGTTCTACCTAAATCCCATCTTTCTTTTAAGATCCAGGCAGAAATCACCCATCTAGCAACAGCCGTGCATTTCACAGAACTACTGTAAGAATTTCACAGCAACAGGAACATAGAAATAAAAATTGCAATGCATGCTCTCTCCTTCCAACCAACCTTGAAGGTTTGAGGGTAAGGGTTGAAGAATCTTTGAAGGTGAAAGGGAAAGTTATACCTATTTGATACAAAATGATTAAAAATAAAAGAAGGGCCTGGCATATCTTGGGAAAATTTTATATCTTATCCACAAACAGCTATTTTAAGAATGTCTCCAGATTCTAGGAATTTATCCAAAGAAAATAATAGGACCCATGCACAATGGTGCACAAGATGTTCATTAAAGCCTGCTTTTAATAGCAAAAAATGTCAGAGACCATTTCAAAGCCCCCTTCAAAAGGGGATGAATGTTAAAAAATGATGGTTTACCCACACAAAGGAGTACCATGCAGCCATTAAAAATAATGATGTAGACCTAAATATGTTGATATCAAAAGGAGTCTGTGACATATCATTAAATGACAAAAGCAGGTGGCCAGTAAGCTGGAATGATACTATTTAAATTATGTAAAAATCTTATAAAAACCTACTCACAGAAAGATGTTGAAAATAATTGTCACCCAGAAGATAACAATGGTTAATGTATAGTGGAAGATTTCCAGGTGATTTTTCGTTCTGTTCTGCTGTACTGTTTGATTTCTTTAAATAATATGCATAGTTTTAGGTGGAGAAAAAAAAAACCTAGTTCAATTTCTATTTTTTAAAAAGGTGATTTAAATTTCAATGTACAGAACAGTCTAATATGTTAGGGTTATGTAGCTCATTAGGCAAGCATTTCTCAAGTATTTTCTCCTTGTATGTGTCTGGTTGCTGCCTCATGCGGGGCCCCTATAGACATGACAACTTGTGTGTCCTGGGCTGTGCAAGGGGAAGCTGGCTGATGTTACCACTGATCTTGGATAGAACTGCTACGTTAGACTATTGGCTTGGCATGCCCATAGGGAATGAAAGATTTTCCCCCAGAATATGAGCCCTAGGATTTGGAGACATTGGTGAGAACACAGTGACAGATTTGACTGGCATTAGACTGTATAATAAGGGGATTTCTTTTATTCCCATTCAGGAAACAAGAGCTTAAACACAAGAATTTTGTTCCGACAAATGCTTTAATAAATGCTTCTCATACCAGTGGTAGGATTTCATACATCAAACTGAGTTCTATGGAGGCAGATCTTAAAAGAATCCAGTGAATACAACTCGTTTTCATTTACAGCCCATCCATTTAGGTCTGACTGACGTCCTTAATCTGTGTGCTTAATTTTCTTCTCCAAGATAAGGTCCTCCATTTTCCCGAAAATCTACCATCTCCAACTCCTTTGAAATCAACTACCAAATCTGCTCAATCAAATAAACCTTCCTTCATGATGCCTCTTTGCTCAGTGTGTGACCCTAAGCTGGATCACCTCAGCACTTACCTATTTGGTCTACTCTCTACTCATTTGCATATTGGGGTAATGTTGTTTTTCAGTTTTCATACCTACTCCATTTCTTCAACTCTCAACTTCTGTGACAACTGCATATTTGCAGACTGCTGAACCTACCATCTGCTTTCTAATTTGGCATTTTGTTCTTACTCTTGTAAAGACACATCTGTTTTAAACAAATGCAAAGGGTCCTAAATCAATGATGTGGACAATGGCAAGAAACCAGTACTCAGAAGCAGTGGTATGGCCAACGAGTGCAGTGAAGAGAGCTTCCAGCTTACATTTCAAAGTATACTTCAAGACCAAACTCAAAAGAAGATTTTTTTGAATATATGACAAGGCCGTTATCAATGACAAGAGCTATAAATTTAAGCAGGACAATAATGTGCTCAGCAGACAGAGAATTCTCAAATTCTCCAAATGTTTCAGATTAAAAAGCACTAATGAACCTGAGCGTCTAAGAAACAAACATGAGATGGATAGAGGCAAATGGAAAACAACACTGTATTTCTAAGTGGGAGGTAATTATAACTAACCACTGCACACTTTGACTGGAAAATATCATTATTTTTTAAATGTATTAATCTTTCCCGAGAACTGTTACTTTGAAATATTGCCCTGAACTCTTCCTTCATGATCACTCAAAAATAGCCTCTTGTTTTCTTCTAATTCTCTGTATTCTGTCCAGAGTTTTAGCTGAAATCCTGGAGTAAGCAGATTTCACCTCTGGCTTGCTCCCAACTCTCCTTTTATCTTACCTTCCCCAGATGTTCTCACCCAACAGTTCTCTCCCTAGTGACACTTACTGATAACAGTGTTAGGAGCTATGCATTCCAGGGGATTTGCATTTTAATAGGTCACTCTCCCATCTAGAGGCCCTTTCATTGGATTATCATTGTAAAGTTTAAAAAACAAAAGACAAGCAATGACTACAAAAACTATCAAGGCAAAAAAAAAAAAAAAAAAAAAAAAAAAGTCATCAAGGAGGGGACCTGGAGAGTATCTTGCTAAGTGAAATAAGTCAGAGAAAGACAAGTATCACATGATCGCACTCATATGTGGAATCCAAGTAACAGAATAAACTGATGAACCAGTGAATCCAGAGACATGGAACAGAATGTGGAATATTGGAAGGAAGGCAGGGGAGGGTGACTTGTAAGCTTATATGCATAACCCCTAGAGACAGACAATAAGGAGCTGAAGGCCTGAGGCAGAGTGGATGGTGGGGGTCAGGGGCAAGCTAGAGGGGGTCAATGGGGAAAAAAAGGGGACGCATATTATACTTTCAACAATATAGAAGTATAAAAAAAGTTTCCAGGTTCTTCTGAAAAAAATCAACAGGTTGACGACATGAGGCTTATATTTGAAAATGCAAGAATCAGCTGGACCTGTGGACAGGCTTTCTGCTCTACAAAGTTATGGGGTCTCCACAGTGCGCAGACCTCACTACTCCCTATCACATCCTTGACTCAAATGATTGGTCAGTTGAGCTGATTCATTATGGAGAGTACAAAAATATTTCTGTGGCTACAGAAAGTAAAAAATACTTATTTATTTCTTCTGTTTTTTGTACATTGTGTGTTACTCATTGACAAGCTTTGACTAAATGACTAAATGAACCATGTAGATACTGAGTTTGTGACCCAATTTTAGCCATGCAGGGTAGACTTGAGATGTAATAACAAAAGGTAGAAAGGTTCATTTTGGCTATTATTCACTCAGTCATCACATATTTACCAATTTAACAAAAGGCCAAGTAGCTAGATATTCAAGTGTCTGCCATGTCAGATATTGTAATAGGTGCTAGAAATGATGATGGTGATAAAATAATTAATAATATGTATGGCCAGATATTGTTCTAAGCATTGTCTCATTTGATCCTTATGATAACCTATAAGGTGAATTCCATTATTTTCCTAATTTCACAGATGAGAAAACAGGGCTCAGAGTGGCAAGGTAATTTGCCCAGATATGCTAAAAAGTAGTCTGGCTGGATCATGAACCCAGCAATCTAACTGCAGAGTACAGCATACCTAACCATTGGATGACATGGTCTCAAGTGTCACAGGCATATGTGGTGGCACGGTAGCTTCTTGGGGCTTTGTGAGAGCTCCTTTCCAGTCCTTATAAATAGACTCTAAAGATAATGAGATTTCTTGCCTCACCATGCTTTTAAATTTTATGCTTGTCCTCTGAATTTCTCACCTGTTTGTTCAAACTTTTAATCTGGATCATTTACTGAATCTCTCGTTTTCCAATATTTTAATTAATTTAATTTCAGATCAGACACTGCTGTATCCATCCTTTTATTCATGGCTCAATTTATAAATCCCAGTAAGGAAATATAAACAAATAAACAAATAAAACCCACACTAATCCTCTCTGGCAATTCCTAAATTTTATCTAATGAGCACTAATACATTAGGATAAGCAAACGTTTCAAACTATTTGGTCAGAAATTAGAGAATCAATTTTTTTAAGCATTTGGGTGATTTTCGTTTCTTCAGTCAATTCAGGTCTAAACACGCTGCCAGTACAAATAGCAGGGCCATGTCCCTTTGGCTGGATTTTATTAGACTATCGTGAGCGCAGACTGTCTTGGAAAGTTCTCTATGCCCTGGGGTTCCTGAGGCTTCAGCAGACTGACTACCTCACTCCCCTGAAGCAAAAGGCCAGGTAGCTTGATAGTTAAGACAGACATTTGGAGATTGCTTCTGGTTAACTCCAGTGTAGATCCCCGGGAAAATCTGATATTGTGTAATAGTTGTAACATTCGTGGAACCCAAATTTCAATTTGTTTGTAATCTAACTAGAAAAACTCTAGCTTTCTCAGCCCTTCTGTTTGCCTCCATTTTCTGACTGATCTGGTAAAAAATTAAATGTTGTAGAAAAAAAAAATCATGTCCCAAATAGCCCTATTTTCTCCCTCTCCTCTATCATTTTATAGGCATTCTTCTTCTAAAGTCCTTTCCAATAGTTGCTTTCTTAATTTAATAAACATAGTTACTTAGGGAATAGCATCAACATTTAACTTTATTTTATCTGAAAAAATAAAAGTCTGCTGTTTACCACTAAGCAAAGTATCATTCTATGGTTTTAACATAAATATGACAAATAAAAAAGAATGGCAATAGGAAGGGACCCTTTTCAGTGTCTTTATTACCTACTTCCACAGTCACAACTGATGTCAGGTAGTCACAGGCAGTGAAGAATCCACAAGTCACCCAAGTCCCAAAGATGTCTTTGGCACATTGAGTTCTATAATTCAGTCGTCTTCCTGCTACTATGTTGGCTGTCTATCTCCACCATTCTGAAAACTTCACTTACCAATGAAAAGTTAAAATACTCAAGTTAGATGTATTTTACATTTTCCTAAACACTTCCTCCATCTAGTTCAGACCCGTTCTTCTTGAACTGACTACTTTTTCTGCTTCTTCTCTTTGTTATTCCAATTATACTCTTTAAAAGCTGGAACATACTCTGAAGATTTTCTTCAAACATGCGCTCCACCTCCTACATTTATCTAACATATTTATTGAGCACGTATTATGGATCAAGCTCTGTTTTCCACGATAGAACTATAGTAGTCAACAAATCAAAGTCCCTGCCCTCATGTTGCTCATGTGTTAGTGATGGATAATAGATTCAACAAATGAGTAGTTTTATCTACACTAGTAAGAGAAAAAGATGCAAATTGGCCATACCTCCAATACACCCACCAGCCAATCAGGAGTGAGTACGCAAATTAACCCAACAAAGATGGTGGGTGAATTTGCATATGCAGGCATGGAGCAAAGACTGAAGACTGAAGGCTTGGCTCCACAGTGGCCCAGGTCCCAGGTGCTGGAGGAAAACCAGTGCTGGCAGCCAGGGGAAGGAACTCCTATAGCACGGACCTTGGTGCAATGGGCCTCTAGTGTAATAATAAGCATCATGAGGAAAATAAAAGAGATTAATACAATAAAGCAGGATTGGAGGAGATAGTTACTTTAAATTGAGTGATAAGTAAATGCCTTGCTGGGGAAGGGAAAGTGTAAAAAATAGTCTTCTTCCTTTCCTTGAAAACCACGTATCCTGCTCAATTTCTTCTACCGGTAACTCCTTTTCTCACACCTTAGAATCAGGAGTAAATGTTGGAATTATATTTACTGCCCATTCCCACTTCCCTATTCTTTTGCCATTCATTTCCTTTGCCAATTCCATTTAATTTTTTCCATTTGGCCATCATATCTTGCCCTGGCATTCACTTCCATGGCATTTCCCTGAAGTTCTTTGACATCTTTATTTCCTAGATCATAGATTCTTTATTTTGCTTCATATCATCTACCGTTAGCTGGAATGGGTACATTACATTACTCACATGGATCAAGAAAACAACACCATAGTGAGTCAATCCTTTGAAGTTTATTTCTACTCCAGGGACCTTCAGTTCTACTCCCCTGGGACAACCCATTTACACAGCCACACTTGCATCTAATTTGCATTCTCTGATAGTAACTTAATTTCTTTTCTTGATTTACAGGTTCCATCATGTCATTTGATACTGAACAAACTCTTCTTTTCATTTGGATCTATATACTCATTCGTCTCCAAGTCTAGTTGCACTCTTCTGATTCACCTCTGAGTACCAACTCTACGTGAGATAGATCTGAGTTCAAACTCCTTACGCCACTTAGAGCTGTAGCACTATAAAGCAAAGGGTAATATCTCTGGAGTATTCTATATAACAAAAGGGTAATATACAAATTGGCCCTAATGGCAGATGACCGGAAACAACTGGTCGCTATGACACGCATTGACCATCCGGGGCAGAAGCTCAATGGAAGAGCTGCCCCCTAGTGGTCAGTACACTCCCACAGGGGAGCTCTACTCAGCCACAAGCCACGCTAATGACTACAAGCATAGCAACAGTGGCAGTAGCCTCTCCCACCTCTGTGGGAGCACTAAGGATGTCTGACTGCTCCATGGGGAGTGGGCCTAAGCCATCAGTTGGACATCCCAGAGGGCTCCCAGGCTGCCAGAGGGATGTGTGACTGCTGATTTAGGTCTACCCCCCACTCCCTGGGGAGTGGGCCTAAGTCAGCAGGTGGATATCCCCCGAGGGATCCCAGACTGTGAGAGGGTGCAGGCTGGCCCAAGGGACCCCTCCACCTGACCGAGTGCACAAATTTTCATGCACTGGGCCTCTAGTGTGTATATAAAAACCTTAGCAACTCCTTAGCACCCAGGAATGGTTTAATAAATGGTTAAGGTTGTTATTCTTATTCCCTTTCTACCGAGTCTGGTTTCTCTCTTATAGGTCTTATCTATGATAAGTACAATCTTATGCCGCAAAGCATTTGCCTATCATCGTTATTGGAATAAGATTCTATTTTTTTTTTTTCTATTTTGCCTTCATATTACTGGTTTACAACAGCAAAATTCCCATAACTGTATTGATGGCTCTTAGTTTATATTGATGTTATCAAAACTCCTGATTATTATTCACCAAATCTTTCCCTCATTGCTAATTGACTGTCTACCTCATCTACTGTGGGCCCTACTTCTCTTTCATTAACCACAAAAATCCCTAAATGCCCTTGTTCAGACTCAACAAATGACCTAATCTCCCATTTTACTAATGCATCAGGATGTTAAATTCATCTCTTCCTGTTGTCTTGAATGTTATGCTTATTCCTTGGCTGAGAATAACACAATAGTTGCCAAGTACTCCCCCATTTTTAAGCATGTGCTAAACCATCTACATAGGACTTATAAAGGAGATGGCTCAAAACCAATTCTGCTAGCACAGGCCCATCACTTCTTTTCAATGTATAGGACATTAAGGCACATGTGTCAAACACAAGGCCCGCGGGCCAAATCCGTCCTGCCAGGCCTTGCAATGTGGCCCGCACCGCGCTGTCATCACTGCACTCCACTGCGTTTCCATCACAATGACAGTTTATGACTGTTCAGTAAACCATTCGGCCCGCGATTTAGGCTGGATTTTAGATTTTGGCCCCTTCTCTGATTGAGTTCGACACCCCTACATTAAGGTATAAGGAGTCTTGAGGTAATTTCAGGGAGGAGGAACAGTTGAAATACTATAACCTTTTGTCCTTGTTACTCACCTTGTATCAAGAGGGAAAATTTTTCATAAGGACCCCAAGAAGACCTTAGTATATATTTCTGGAGTTATAGAACTAAAGGTTTGCCATGTGACTCTCCTTAGAGACAGTTGGTGTTCTGAGTGACCTGCACCAGAACGAACGTGGTCTTCCAGCAATAGCTGGAAATGGTGCACAATCCCTGGGAAATGAAATGGCCTGCAAGACATAATACCTGCCAGGTATCATCTTCAGAGGTGAATAGGGAGATGAAGTGATCCAACAAGAAGTGGACAACCAGAAGGCCTGGGGATGAAGGAGGAACTGAGGGTAGCGGGCCAAAGGAGGAACCGTGCCTAAATTATAGAGGCTGTAAGTGGTGCTTCCATGTGAAATTTGTTTGAGAAATTCAACAAAAGGTGACTCTTTAAGAAAGTCAGCAAAAGAAACATGGAATCTGAAATTGTACATCACGAGAGAATAGGACAACAGATGACAACTATTCCAGACTGAGCAATTTCCCCCTTACTCTACTATCTACCTAGCCAGATCCTTGAGGAGTAAAATATAAACAGGGAGTGGGGACCAGGTGAATAAGGGAGAGAGAAAAAGAAATCCTGCCTCCTTTCCCACTGCAAGCTTCAGAGCCTAAAGTAAGCCTGAGCTGGGGTAATAGAGACCATTGTAGATTGAATGGCTTTTGAGATTAGATATTACACTGGTTGGGAATATTCATTTAGGAAAATAAGGCTGCTATTGGGAATTAAAGAAGTCAAATAAGCTGTTGTACCTAGCAGAGACTTTGCCCAGATTATGAAATAATGAGTTTAGGGATTCAGTAAAATGGGCAGTGAGAAAAAGAATAAACATACCACTTGACTTCACCCAGATTCAGATCATTAGATGAAATAATAACTTTTCTCCTATTCTCTTCAAAATCTTATTATTGTTCACTTGTTCTTTCTTAATAGTCTCATGACTCATAAGAAAAGTTCTCTCTCCAGTAAGATAATTAATTTCACCAACTTCCTCTTCATAATCCTCATTTATTCTACAATTGACTTTTCTTCTGAATTTGATACTCCCTCATTTTCCACAACACTGCACTCCCTTTATTGTTCATTGTAATAATTTCTAGTCTCAACTACTGGATTTTTTTCTGTCCATACTTAATGATTCTTTATGGTTTTCCCCCCCTCTGTCCATAGTGGGTCTCTATATGGCTTAATATACAATGTTTCATATAATACCCCAATTAAAAAATGGGCAGAGGACCTGAATAGTCACTTCTCCAAAAAGGACACACAAATGGCAAAACAGAGATTAAAAAAAAGATGTTCAAAATCATTTATCAACAGAGAAATGCAAATTAAGATCACAATGAGATGTCACCTCACATCTCTGGAATGGCTATCATAAATAAATCAACAAACAACAAGTGTTGGCAAGGGTGTGGAGAAAAAAGAACCCTTGTGAATTGCTGATGGGAATGCAGAAAGATGTAGTCACAATAGGTAAAAGTATGATGGTTCCTAAAAAAAAAGAAAAGAAAATGAAACTGCATTATGACCCAGTGATTCCACTCTTGGGTAGAAGTGAAATCCCAAAAATATTAATTCAAAAGACTATATGCACCCCTATGTAAAATGCCCAAGATAAGGAAACAATTCAATAGATGAGTGAATTAAAAAGCTGCGTGCATACATACAATGAGATCTTACCATTTATGACAGCATAAATCGACCTAGAGGAGCATTATGCTAGCTGAAATCAGTCAGTCAGAGAAAGACAAATACCACATGATTTCATGTATATGTCAAATCTAAAGAACAAAATAAATGAACAAAAAAAATTGAAACAAAGAGCAGATCCAAAGGATAGACTGATGGTTTCCAGAGAGGGGTGGGGAGTTGGGTGAGTAGGTACAAAAGGTGAAGACAAAGAAGTACAGATTGATAGTTACAAAATAATACGGGGAGGTAAAGAACAGCATAGGAATTTAGTCAATAATATTGCTATAACTATGTATGGTGCCAGATGGGTTATGAAAATATCAGAAGGACCACTTTATAAAGTATATGATTGTCTAACCACTATGCTGTATACCTGAAGCAAATACAAAATAATATTGAATGTAAATGGTAATTGAAAAATAAAAATTAAAAAACAAACTCCATGCAATTAATCACTTTGTGCCAAGCCAAGCGAATAGCAAGTTAAATAAAATACCCCTGCCCAGGCAACCTATGAATTCACTAGAGGCCCCACAACAAGTAAGAATAAATTATTGTTGTCACTGAGTTTTGGAGTGGTTTGTTATGCAGCATCACCATGGCAATAATAACTGATACACTCAAGGTTATTTTTTGTGCTCAAACCTAATTTCCTTTACCAGATTATATATTCCAAAGTTGTTCAGAGCCCCAGTCTTTTTAAAACCTCCAAAGTAAACTAATACAATGTCCTGCAGGGTGTGCGTGCCCAAACCATGTTCAATAAATAAATGTATACCTTCGTTTTCATTTACCAGACTGTTATTATGGTAGGCTGGGTGCCCTTGCAGTAAAAATACATGAATATCAGGTAATCAAAGATTATATCAAATAAAATAATTTGAACTGGGTTTTCTTCTTGTCGTATTTGCCACTGGAGGATCCTAAAGTTTTCCTGTTTGAAATATTACTTTTCAAAGATATGAGAGCTGTTTCAAAATATTATATTGTGAGTTCTTTGGAAAATCAGTTATGTATGGTGGAGAGAACACAGCTTTGATGCTATATACCCTGTCTGTTCCTTACAGGGAATGCCAATATGGGACAAACCCAGTGACTTTTCTGAGCCCAAGTTTCTCATATAAAAAGTAGGGTTAACAGCATTATTCCTTGGTGGATATTTTTTTTCTGTGAAGATTAGAATAACTAATATAGATAAATGCCTACCTTTAATAAAAATAAAACATGTTTATTGCACTCCTACTATATGTAATAGGTCTTTGACTCAAAGCCAGCACCGTATAACCACAGCACATTGTTCTAGAACATCAATTTTATTTGATCACACATAATCTGTAATATAATCTTTACAAATACAATACTGCAAATACATTTTTCACAGGCGGGTAGATTTGGGTCTGGATCTTATGACCATCAGAGGTTGGAGTTCCTTCTTTGTTAATGCACTAGAATGCTCAGGCTGCCATAATAAACCTGACCCTTTGGGAGGCTTAAACAATATAAATTTATTTTCTCATAGTTTAAAGGCTGCAAGAGCAAGATCAAGATACCAATAGGATTACTTTCTGGTGAGGCCACTCTGCTTAGCTTCTGGATGTACCCTCATATGGCCTTTTTTTTGGGTGGAGGGAGGGATATAAGGAGAGAGGGAGAGGGGGAGAGGGAGAAAGGGGGAGAGAGGGAGAGGAAAAAAGGGGGAGAGGGGGAGAGGGGGAGGGAGAGGGAGAGGGAGAGGGAGAGGGAGAGAAGAGTTTCTTTTATATTTTTTCCTTATAAGGACACCAGGGCTATAGAATTAGGATCCCACCCTTATGAATTTAATCACTCTTAATCATCTCCTGGAAAAACCCTATCTTCAATTACAATCAGATTGGGGGGGGCACAGCTTCAACATATGGCTTTGGGAAGCACACAATTCATTTCCTCAGAGGAGGGTATGGTGGCTTTGATAGTCCCCTTGAGAGGTGAAGCTTCATTCCCCTCCTCATGCATGCAGGCTGGCTTTAGAACTTGCTTCTAATGAATAAAATATAGAAGTGATGGGATATCATTCCAAGAAAAGCCACAGCTTCCATGTGAGTGCTCTACCTCACTCTCCTATACTAGGCCTCTCCATCTCAGATAATTTGATCCAGGAGAAGCCAAATGCCATAGAGATGCAAGGCATTAAGATCTGCCAACTACAGGAATAAACTTGGAAGTGGATTCACCAGCTCCACTCAAATCTAGAGTTGGCTATAGTCACAGATGATAGTTGACTGCAACCTCATAATTTCCAGGAAAGTTATTTCAAGTACTGCCAGGTTTCCTCCTATATCTAACAATAAAATGTGAGAGGATAAAAACAAAGTGAAGATGATTAAGCTAGAGAGAAGCAGGAATAATGGGTTTGAAAATTCTGAGACACACCAGATAGCAAACATTTCTCAAATTAAGAAATGACTTTCAGCAAAGCACATACCCAGAAAAACTAGTCTAAATAGGAAGCCAAGAATGTAAAATTATTTGTAAGTCCTCTGAAAGGGCGATAGCAGTGTCTCAGAGTTCCTTTTGGTCAGATAGAAGGGTCTTTGAAGATATTAATCAAACAACAGGGGTGCCAGGAATCCTGAGGGCATTGTCCTTCAATAGTCTCAGCAGAATTCTGAGTTACAGAGGGCTTATCTTGAGGAAACTGGAGTTGTGGCTCTTGTCTAATAGAGCAATTATCTGTACGATTCACACCTATACAATTCTTTTTAATTATTATTACTGTTTAAAATATTACATATGTCTCCTTTTTCCCCTATTGACTCCCTCTCCCACGCCTCTCTTGCCCAGGACAATCCCCCATTGCCCCAGTGTCCATGTCCATTGGTTATGCTAATATGTATGCATACAAGTCCTTTGGTTGATCTTTTACCCTCCTCCCCTCCTCTGCCTTCTCTTTGAGGTTGGATTGTCGATTCAGTGTTTCTTAATCTCTGGATATATTTTTGTTAATCAGTTTATGTCACTATATCCCACATATAAGTGAGATCATGTGATATTTTTCTCTGACTGGTTTATTTCACTTAGCATAATGATCTCTACATCCAACAATGTTGTTGCATGTGGTAAAAGTTCCTTCTTTATTATAGCAAAACTAGAGGCCCAGTGCATGAAAATCATGATGAGGGGGCAGTCCTCAGCCAAGCCTGCACCCTCTTGCAATCCAAGACTCCTCGGGGGATGTCTGACTGCCAGTTTAGGCCAGATCCTGCAGGATCTGATCAGGCCTAAACCGACAGTGGGCCATCCCTCTTGCAATCTGGGACTGCTGACTCCTAAGTACTCACCTGCCTGACTGATCACCCCTAACCCGTCTTCCTGGCTGCCTGATTGCCCGTGATCGCTTTTGCGTCAGCCCCTGCAACCATGGCTTCATCTGGAAGGTCATCCAGAATGATATCCATATGGTTGTTCAGCTATCTGGTCTAATTAGCATAGTGCACTTTTATTATTATAGATAGTATTAAATTGTGTGAATGTATCACAGTTTTTTAATACACTCATCTGCTGATGGGCACTTAGGCTATTTCCAAATCTTAGCTATTGTAAATTGTGCTGCTATGAACATACAAGTGCATATGTCCTTTCTGATTGCTCTTTCTGGTTTCTTGGGATATATTCCCACAAGTGGGATTACTAGGTCAAATGGGAGTTCCACTTCTAATTTTTTGAGGAATCTCCATACTGTTCTCCACAGTGGCTGCACCAGTCTGCATTCCTACCAGAAGTGCAAAAGGGTTCTGTTTTCTTCATATACTCTCCAGCACTTGTAGTTGGTTGATTTGCTGAGGATAGTCATTCTGACAGGTGTGAGATGATATCTCATTGTTGTTCTGATTTGCATCTTTTGGATGATTAGTGACTTTGAGCATGTTTTCAAATGTTACTCAGCCTTTTCTATGTCCTCTTTTGAAAAGTGTCTATTTAGGTCCTTTGCCAATTTTTTGATTGGATTGTTTATCTTCCTCTTGTTAAGTTGTTTGAGTCCCTGAAAATTTTGAGATTAAACTCTTATCTGAGATAGCATTGGCAAATAAGTTCTCCCATGTAGTGGGACTTTTTTTTCTTTTTTAAAAAATATTTTAATTGATTTTTTTACAGAGAAGAAGGGAGAGGGATAGACAGTTAGAAACATAGATGAGAGAGAAACATGGACCAGCTGCCTCGTGCACACCCCCTACTGGGGATGTGCCCACAACCAAGGTACATGCCCTTGACCAGAATCGAACCTGGGACCTTTCAGTCCGCATACCGACGCTCCATCCACTGAGCCAAACCGGTTTCGGCACAGAGGAATATCTTGTTGTTTTGTTGATGGTTTATTTTGCTGCGCAGAAGCTTTTTATTTTGATGTAGTCCCAAGAAAGAGATAGAGGAAAACATAAATAAATGGAAGAATATACTGTGTTCATGGATTGGTAGAATCAGCATCATAAAAATGGCCATATTACCCAAAGCAATTTATGGATTCCAAGGCAATCACTGTTAAAATACCAACAGCATATTTCACAGACCTAGAACAAATTCTCCAAAAATTTATCTGGAATTAAAAAAAAGACCCCAAATAGCCATAGCAATCCTGATAGAGAAGAACAAAGTTGTAGGGATCACAATACCAGCTATCAAGCTATCTTACAAAACCACTGTTCTCAAAACTGCCTGGTACTGGCACCAGAATAGATATATAGACTAATGGAACAGAACAGAAAACCCAGAAATTGACCCAAGCCATTATGCTCAATTAATATTTGACAAAGGAGGCAAGAGCATACAATAGAGTCAAGATAGTCTCTTCAATAAATGGTGCTGGGAAAATTGGTCAGATATATCCAAAAAGAATGAAACTAGATCACCATACACAAAAATAAACTAAAAAATGGTTAACAAAATTAAATGTAAGAAGGGAAACCATAAGAATCTTAGAAGACTCCATAGGCAGCAAAATAGCAGACATACTAGTACTATGTCTTAGCAATATCTTTACCATACAGCTCCTAGGGCAATGGAAACTAGAAGAAAATAAACAAACAAGACCCATACAGTTCTCAATATAGAAACATTGCCAGCTTGAACTGAAACACACACACACACACACACACACACACACACACACACACACACATACAGAGAGAGAGAGAGAGAGAGAGAGAGAGAGAGAGAGAGAGAGAGAGAGAGAGAGGAATGAATACAGAATGAAAAGAGGCTCCTTGGACTTCCAAAATTCTCCTGGCAGAAAGCAGGCTGAGAAAATATTTTCTACGTGTCATGAGAAAAGAAATGGGAAGAAGAACCAAGAGATGAGGTTGTGGAGCCATGGAGAATTGTTCCCAGACCTTGAGAACTTATCAATGAATGGCCAACACGTGCCCTGACAAATTTCACAATAGGTATGGACCACTGACATTTTTTGTGCCTATTTTCACCTGTTTGGATCAGGAATGCCTAGAGTGGTTATCTTAAACCCATCCCATCTTTATTGTTTGTATACACACTGTGTGTGTCGGGGCAGAAAATACATGCCTTTAGTTTCATAAGGAGAGAAAAAAAAGAACCCAAGAGGCCATACTGAAGGAATTAAACCCTAAGAGTTCTACCCATACCTGGCCTCAGTTTAGATGAGATTCCAGAATTTAAGCCAAGGCTTCAGTGGGATGACATTGTTGTGACCTTGAGTAGAGGAGGTGTGTATATTTTGTACGTGAGATGAACATAAATTGTGGATTAGGAAAGACTTGGAGGTTTCACAAATATATCCACAATTTCTTTGCTATTCATCTCTCCAAGAAGTGGAGCTTAAGTTTCTTTTCCATGAGTACGGGCTTTTTGGGCACATTGGGTATCAGTAACTTGTGGCTAATAAATAATAGCAAGAGTCACTTTTCAGATTAGGTTATAAAACACTGTGTTTGGTGCTTTTCCTTGTTCTTGTGATCTCACTCTTTACTTCTTCAGATCACTCATTCTGGGGGAAGCCTTATGCTACGGAGAGGACCACATGACATTGAAACCACCTGGCCTTAAGCCAAATGCAAGCATGGAAGGGGAGCGTTCCAACAACCACATGCGTGAGCCAGGAAGCAAGACCTCCAGCCTCCATGGCTTCTCCAGACTGCAGCTGTGATTGATTTCTGATTGCGATCCCCTGAGAGATGCTAAGCCAGAATCACCCAGCCAGACCGCTCTGGATTTCTGACCCTCAGACACTGTGTGAGATAATAACTGTTTGCTGTTTTAAGCTGCTAAATATAGGTCATAATTTGTTATGCTGCAATAGATGACTAATGTAAATAATCCTGTGTAGGTTAAACCTTATTATACTCATTCTATTGATAAGAAGGCTGAACTATCAAAATGTTAAGAGATTTTTTTCCAAATCACAAAGTGAACAAATGGCAGAATAAAGATTTGAATTAACATCTATATGTCTCATTAAAACAAACAAAAACACCTTTGTATAAATAAAAATCAAAATATAGTGAAGCACAATGTTTTTAATTTTTTTTTTTTTTTTTTTTTTTACAGAGAGGAAAGGAGAGAGAGGACAGAGAGGTAAAAACATCAATGAGAGAGAAACATAGATTCTGCTGCTTCCTGCACACTCTCTACTGGGGATGTGCTTGCAACCAAAGTACATGCCCTTGACCAGAATTGAACCTGGGACCATTCAGTCTGCAGGCTGATGCTCTATCCACTGAGCTAAACTGGTTAGGGTGAAGCCACCATCTTTTAGAAAAACAATGGTTGGGCTAAAACAGAAGTTCACTGATGACATACAAAACCACCATCTGCTAAAGGAGTAACTGAAGTGTTGGGCAGGCTAGGGAATGTGCAAGAGATGCTTAAATCTATATGCCACAGGGGCCAGGGCATCTGGTAAAAAAGAGGTGAGCCATCCCTTCTTGCTTCCAGCTTCCCCAATTATGTTAATTGTAGCAGAACTTGGCTTCCTGGCAATGCAGAGCTAGTGAGGCATTTGACACACTGTGGAATTTAAGTTCAAAAGTAAAATTGTTTAATGAATGCACACCCTACTCCTTATTCATTATGCAAAGTCCGGTTGTAGAGTTTTTCAATATGTACTCTAATTCTCTTTAAGGAACGTGATTCCACATTCCTCATATCAGTGTAGCGGGTGTGGAGGGGAGTAATATTCTGTTGGAAGAGGCTTTGGGTCAGTTAGAAATCCTCAATTCCGTTTTTAAGAGGAAGCTATAATCCCCTTTTCTCAGCTATTGTGGATTTTTTTTTTTTTTCTGTTGAGGGTTGATGGCTATAAAACACAGCACTTCCCCTTCAACTTTTCCATATAGCTTGATTAGACAGGAATAATCTCTTATGCTTTCATGCACAAATTTAGGAGTGACCCAGAACAAATGAGTTTTCTTCATCACCATAGCAACCAGGACTATGGAAAAATGCCACTCACTAGGCTATGCAAGTCAGATTTCATTCCTTTGATGTTAATTAATAAATTGCTTTCAGAAAATCAATGAGTTCCCCTACTCCCTTCTAAATGTTTGTGATATATTTTTTAGTACTTCCGAAAGTGATGGTTTGTAGGAATAGATGGGAGAGGCAGTGAGCAAGGCAGAGCACCTAGTATAAACACAGGTGATTAGGGATGCAGGATGTATGTGGCCAACAGTAGAATCCACTTGGAACTCATGGGCTTTGAAACACAAATCTAAGTTCATGTTTTCAATGATACAACTTTCCTTCCTCTCAGTAAATGGAGGCTGGCTGCATTCTTTGCAGAAAAAGAAATATAGAAAAACTAAACCGAATGGCTGTCGCCAAAAAAAAAAAAAAAAAAAAAAAAATGGTTGTAGTAGAAACCTATATTTAGGCTCCTCTATTCTCTTTATCCGCTTCTGGGAATGTAAAATTTCTCATGGGCAATTTGATGATTTTTTTTTTTTTTTTACTTAAAGTCTGGATTCACCCTTTCACTCAGAAATTCAACTCCTAGAGATTTACTGGAAGGAGAGACTCAGAGAAAGGTCCATGGATGTTTAATATAAATTTTAAAGTTGGAAACATTCTAAGTGACAATGAGGGATTAGTCATCTAAATGTGTTTTTAGAGATACTAAACAGGACTTGTAAAACATCAAGTTAAAAACAAAAGCTGGTTAAAAAAAAAACTGACTCTAGAGATGATGCATTTAAAAAAAACTCTGTCACCAAGCAAACATTTCAGAAATTCCCCAAAAATATATATAGACCTCATATGAAGAGTTTGTTCTTTGATCCTGTGTCTTTCTAAGGTCAGTAGCTGTTGAACTGAGAGTATGTGGTAGGTTATAAAATGATTTTTGACAGGACTATATAAAAGAGTTACTTGTAATAAGTGCTTAAACTAGGTATACAACTATATTTTCTTCCTAGATGACAAAAGCTTATTCCAAGATATATCACTGGTCCCCAAATTCTCTCCAATGTATTAAATATAATGCTGTATCAAAGAACAATTCAAAATTGGCATACTTTGATTTAGCTGAAGTTATAGATAAGATTTAAAACTGACATTTTATTTTTTTTATTTTATTGATTTTTTACAGAGAGGAAGGGAGAGAGAAATAGAGAGCTAGTAACATGGATGAGAGAGAAACATCGACCAGCTGCCTCTTGCACACCCCCTACTGGGGTGTGCCTGCGACCAACTTACATACCCCTGACCAGAATCGAACCTGGGACCTTTCAGTCCACAGACTGATGCTCTACCACTGAGCTAAACCAGTTAGTCTAAAACTGACATTTTAAAGCATACTGAGCCTTACAGAAAAACTATTAAAATTCTTTATTTATTAAGTAATGAAAATAAGTTCTAGATAAAATGATGTAAGAGTCAGAAAAAAATGCGTAAGCATGATCACAATATAGTTCCAGCTCCAAGATGAAACCTGAAAACCTTCATCAAATAAAGTTCATGAAGAACAACTATTTTAAAGTTATTTTTTTAAATATACTTTATTTATTTTTTTTACAGAGAGGAAAGGAGAGAGATAGTTAGAAACATTGATGAGAGAGAAACATCGATCAGCTGCCTCTTGCACACCTCCTACTGGGGATGTGACTGCAACCAAGGTACATGCCCTTGACCAGAATTGAAACTGGGACCTTTCAGTCCACAAGCTGATACTCTATCCAATGAGCCAAAGCAGTTGAAGCTTAAAGTTATTTTTTGAGCAGCAGAGGCATTTTGTTCAAAGACATTCTGCAAGAAAGACCAATATAAAAAACTAATTGGGATATATTTTTGACCAGTTGATGGGCTGGATGGGAAATCTCAGGCCCACCCACTTTACTCCATGGAAATAGTCTGAAGACCATTGTGGTAGAAGATAGCTCCTATATTTTTATCCCTGTCCATTATTGCCTTTCACTTATCATAGAGTTTTGGAAGAGGTCAAGATATCTCAGCTCATGCAACAATGGACAAGTAATTAACCACTTTGAGACTCAGTTTTCTTGGTTATAAAATGAGAGGTTGGATTAGATTATTTTTCTTTCTATATATGGCAGCCATCTTTTGAAATGTAATACTTTTATCTTTACAAAATAAGACAATAAGCAACAAAGAGGTGTTTAAATTAAAAATGCAATATGAAATGAGGGTTTTTTGCATATTTCATAGTTACCAATTATTATGTTGCCCAAATAGGCATTGAATTATTACGTTTTGAATGAATGACATTCTAATACAAAACAGAGTAGATTATTACTTCTTCCAAAAATTTCAGTGCCACTCCAACCTAGAGGGTATAACTATTTCCACTATTTTTTTCTCTATAAACCTTAGTTAGTACAACCAATTCGAACATGTCAAAACATCTCCAGCAAATGACACAGAAATTTCCTAGCAAAGAATATCATAAACAATACCAGTGAACTACACACACACACACACACAAATTCAGTTTCCTTTCATAATGTCCTAAAATGTATCTATGAGCTCTGCTTTTTGGGACCATATATGGCTCTTCCTATTCATTCTACATGAATGTTTATATTTGGGGAAGAAAGAAAATTCCCAATGTGTAGTTCAATGTGCACTTGGAAGTGCGTATGCAGAATCTATTGTCTAGGAACCACCATGGTTGTATTGGTTCTGTGAGTTTGGAAAATACAAAGACAATGTCATGGCCCCTTGACTGATAGGCCTGCTCCTTGAAAAAAACTGAGTGGTGGGAGAGAGTTATGAGGAGACTTGGCATTGTTTGATGGTGTCACGAGAAGCAGAATGTCACATTAGCATGTGATTATGCTGACGTAGCACCTATTTTTAATTAGGGAATAGATGGTGGAATCAACAGACGCAAGGTGAATTATGAAGTTGTATGTTAGACTGGCACCACAAATGAGCAAAGCCAATGTCAACTTCCCTTTTGGAGTAAATTTAGGGAGGTTTAATATTTCTGAAGCTAAAAAACAGAACTGTGAATACTACCTAGAACAGCTCCTTTACTATGATAACCTATTTTGTCATAAGAGGAATCATTAGGGCCCTGGCTGCTGTGCTTCAGTTGGTTGAGTATCATACCATGCACGGAAAGGTTGCTGATTGGATTCTCAGTCAGAACATATGCCCAGGTTTTTTTGGGCTTGATCCTTGGTAGAAGGCATGCAGGAGGCAGCTGATGTATGTTTTGATAGTTTTGCTATCATCTCTCTCCCCTCCTCTCTCTCTCCCTTCCTTCTTTTTTTTTTAATTCAATTTTTAAAATCTAAAAAAAATAAAAAGAGGAAGCATTAGAGTTTCCAAGAGCAGATATTTAATGAAATAACGCATCTTAATGCCAAATATCAGATAGGATTTAAAAGATTACTGTTTAATTATCTTTACATTGTTTGGAAGGCCCCCCCCCTTTTTTTTTTTAAAGATAATCTTAAACTATACACTGGTATAACAGTTATTTTCAAATAATTTGTCTAACTCAAATATGAAGCCACATATTAAAATGTGTCCAAAAAGGGCAGTTCTGAGTCCCTCTAATCACAAGGGGAGATTTTTCAAAAATAGGGGATTCCTCAGATTTCACTGAATGAGAAACTATAGAGGCTTGCCTAAATAATTGTACTATGCTTCCATCCCAAATGATTGTACTATCTCATTTTTGCCTCCTCTAAAGCTAGTGATTTTTTTCTTGGACTATGTCTCCATCTTGTAATAAACAGTCCCCCATCTCCACTTTCTGAAGGACATAATGCTCAAAAGGATTATGCTTCTTTCCAAGTGCTGGGAAGTCTCTGGTTCCTATGGGTTTCTGAGCATCACCTCCTCTGAGGAACCTGAGATTTTCTTGAATGTCTCCCCAGGGAACTTACCTTCTCTTCTGCCAGGATCTTAAAAGAGGTAAGGAGGTTTCAGGTGAATGAAATTTTCTTACCTAGTTTACCCATAATCCCAGTGTCATTTGTATCAGTTTAGCTTTCTATGTTAGTTTTCTGCCGTTAGAATATAATCCAGTGGCTTGAAAAAGTAATATGACTTTTGTTGATATGCTTGTTGAGAGACAAGTCTTTGTTTCTCTATGCTTCATATTGACTGCTGTTCTGGATTATCACTTTCAAAGGTGACTGAGTAACAAACAGCATTAGAAGATGGAGATCTTCTCTTTCTCAGGGGCAGAGGACAGATTTATTTCCTGACCAGGATGATAGACATAACATTTCCCTCCAGGCAAATGTTGGGAAGGTTCAACTCCTTATACAGTTGGGGGTTTTTCTACATTTTGGATTTTTCTGTTGTGATTCCAGGCCACTGTGTGGGTGGCATCCATCTGGGCCATTCCACGTGTCATTGTGGGACTTGGGTTAGAGGAGAACCAATGGAAACATGAAGCCATCCTTCCTGATATAACATGAGTATTATTTTCTTCTAATCCAACAACAGTGTTGTGTGCCAATACCCATGAGACAATGAGAATACCTTGTGAATAGAATAGGGCAAAATCACAGACCCTTCATACTGCTTAAGCGTGCTTATTAACTCCCCAACATCTACTAGACATCATGTGGCTGAGTCACCAGTTATGCCACTTACTAAATGTAGGATGTACTAACTATACCACCTATGAGCTATGTCACTAACAATGACACTTACTAGTTACACCACCTACTAGCTATGGGATCTAGCTAGTAACAATAACAATAATAAGAATCACAGTAACAACAATAAACATAATTACAGTGGGTGACAGAATTAATGACTAATATTTACCAATAGGAGTCTAGATACCGAAGTGTTTATGTGACTTAGCTCATTCAATCACGGATGTCATAGAAAAGCAGAATAGCGATTGCTCTCACAATTTTATCCATCAGCATTATTGTGAAGATCAAAAGGAAATATTGATAGTCAAGCACATTGGGAGCCATAAACATAAATCCAAAAGTAAGTGTATTTCCTTCCCTTTATCCACCTGGATCTCACGCTAGGCCCTTTCATCTCTGTTTCTGAACAGGCTGTGTCGTCTGTCTGGAATGCTTTTCCTGTCTTCTTCCACGGGCTCCTCATTGCCCTTCATGGTTGGGCTGAAAACATGATTGTAAGGGGAACAGATTTCTTCCCTCTAAACATATTTTCTTTTCCTGCCAAAACACAATTTCTTTTGGCTTCTTGGTGAGGGAAAGTGCTCCTCCTTCTTTCCAACCCCACTTCTCACTTATGTTGCTGCGAGGCAGAGTGACAACTTGGAGTAAGAGGAAAAGTGCTATTGCACATTCATTTTCCTCCTTGAGGCTCTTCCCCACGTGGTGAGCCATGGAGGGAGCTCTGCCCAGCTGGGGGACTGCAGGAGGCTGGATGCTCCACTCGAGACCAGAGGGATAGTTAGTTCCCTTGGCTAGCCAGTGGGACGCAGGGCTGGCAGACATTCACTGTAGCTTCCAATCCTACTCACATCCTGAAAGCCTGCTTCACTGTAATAAAGTTGAAGACTTTATCATACCTCATGCCTATATTCATTTCTAGCCAAAGGGAAGGGAGTAAATAACAGGCAAGTCCTGATAAAATACACCCCAGCCACGTTGGTCACATGTTCTGCCAGCCTGGTTTCTTCCCTCTAAGACTAGAGCTACATAGACTAGAGCATATGTTTCTGGAAACATGGAAGTGGGCTCTGGGGCTCAGCATTGTCCTTCAACTTGGAATGATAAGCCCGAGCCCTGAAATACTAAGGCAGTCTGTGATTACAGTCTCCACATTACACTTGGACAATGAAAGTGTCGATTTTTAGCTACTACTTAGTGAATGTTGCTACATGCCAAGAGTTTTATGTTTAGCATCTCATTTATTCCTCATTACCACCCTGTGAGGGAGGTCATAGTATTAACAATTTATAGATGGAGGAACTGAATTAATTTACCAAAGTTACATTGGTCAGGATTAACACCCATATTTTGCTGATGCCCAAGGCCAAGGAGCTTCTCCCTGAATAATTTCTTTAGAGTGGCATATCCTATGTACAACCTTTCAGGAATCTAGATTACCCAAGTCCTTGGACCGGTTAGCCAAAAAAACATTTCAAAAATTAAAGTTACTTGCACTATATGTCCATAAAAGGGGTTAGTGCACAGGATAGTAACTAAGTGTATAGGTTCTGTCACTAACTTTATAGGATCTGGCTGACCTGGGTCTGAATGACTTAGCACAGATTGCTTCATCTCAGGGAACTGAAGTAATTTCAGCTCATAAAATGGGGATAGTAATAGTATTTCTTTTATAGGTGTTTTGTTTTGTTGTGTGTGTGTGTGTGTGTGTGTGTATGTGTGTGTGAAAATGAAAGGCAATGAAGAGTTTAGAAAAATAATTCCCTCTCACCAGAAATATATCAATAGATATTATTGGAAATTAAAACCGTCGGTCTTAAATGAAGGAATTCCAGTGTAATTCTGGTGGTTTCCATGTAAACTCTCTGATGAATGCATGGGTTCTTTAACAATGTCTCATCTGGTAAAACACATTAGATGAATGTTATAAAAGGAAGACCAAGAGCTTCTTGGAAATTTTATATAAAATAACAGTTCCTAAAGCTCACATCGATATACTGAGAAACTGCAGCATCCAAGCTGATGCCTTCCCAAATAGTGGTATTCGTATGTTCCTATGGATTCTAGAAAGTGAAACTTACTTCTAGTTTTGTGATTTGAAAGATGATCAGCTCCAAACAACGTCATCATCGGCTGCTATTGGGGTTGAAAGCGACCATGGAGGAGAAAAATATCTTTCCCTAAAGGCTTAGAAAAAAATTATCCTGACACATGGAGACTAGTACACTTGTTATTTACCAGATTTCTCCACACCTGCATGCATATAACACATCGTTTTAAAAATTCACTAGCAACATTTGAAATTGGATTCGTTTTCACTTGGAAAAAAAATACCAAGAAAACTGCTAGCTACCAATGGCCAAAAAGGAAGACTTTTCCATACAAGGAACAATTTCTAGAGTTCTGTGAAGATCTAATTCTGTTCTCTTTCTTCTTTTATTTATATTGCAGATATTTTGCAAGTTACCATAAGACTTCATCCCCTACAAGAGAGTGAATCTAAGTGTCACAGAACACCAAATTTCCTCAGCATTTCACAGTTACTGAGACACCTGTGCTAAATACTTCTCTGTGTATCAGCTGCAAACACTCACTGTTCAATAGCCCTCCAATTTGTTATGTTTTCCCCATGGTGGGGCATTCTGTGCGCCTCACAATGGGCTATTGTTAGATGCTTGCGAGAAGAGTGGTTCAAGAGTTTCATAATGGATTTTAAATTTTTTTTTAAAAGTACCAGCAAATGTCACCTCCACTCCTTATAGACACTGCTTCTACCTCTTCTGAGATTCAGGCTTATCTGTAAATTAATTAAGTAGAAACTAGATGGGTACAAATACCATAACATTCTGAAGCTTAATTAGCAAATGCTCTTTAACTTCACCATCAGTCCTAACCTTGTTGGTGACTTTGTTTCTTAAGAGAAGAGAAAGCCAAGCGGTATCGTTCTTCGCTGCTTTTCAGAGAGGAAACAAGCGTGGGGATTTAAAAATAGATCAAGGGATGCTCAGAGGACAGCTCCCTAGCAACCTGGCGGCATTACTGGTGTGCTAACACGGGTGGCCTGCATCCCGCCAGGTAAATCAGCAAGCCCCTCCCACTGGTAGGAAAGACTTGGAGGGAATGGGGTTGGGTACAGGCAGGGAGGGGGCACACACACGGGCCAGAAAGAACCACAGATACTCTCCCCTGTCTCCTGCAGTCGGATCCATTGTGACCAGAAAGGCTCTCAGTGGCATTTCCAGGGAAGCTCCCAGACAACCCATTGGGGTCCAGCAGCGAGGCCAGAGGTAAGAGAGCGCTTAGTCATCAAAGACCCAGGAGAAGAGAAATCATTTCTGAAATGTTTACAGTTTGACAGTTAAAAATCCAGGCTCTGCCTTTTCTCTATTAAATAACAAAGGGGGAAAAATGAAAAGATGGGATGTTTATTGATAATCTTTGCGCCTGGTGCTGTGGAGCTTGTTTCTAAGGCTTTGATGTGAAAGGGGGGGGATCTTTCTTGCGTGTCATCAAGCTGCAGAGCACAGGCGCCCCGCTAAGAACTGTGAAAATATCAGAGAAACATGCCATCGAGTTGTCTGCCTACAATGATGCTGCTTCTTATTAAAATACAAGGAAGAAAGGTATAGAGACCAACGAGGCACTTCCTTTGCTCTCTCAGACTTCATGCAAGGAGTGTTATCTGGATGCTGAAGGTGTTAAAGCATTGTCCCAGTGTCAAAAGTGGAATAATTAAGTATTAAATGCCAGCCCATCAACCAGATGTGCCCACACCCTCTCCATTTTTTCCCTCTTTTTTTGGCTTGCTTATTCAACATGTCTTTTTATTTTAAAATATACATATTTTAAGATACTTAATGAAGGAAAATATCTAATTATTTTTATTCAAAAATTTCCTCCCTCCCTTCCTCTCTCTTCCCTCCCTCCCTTCCTTCCTTTCTCTCTTCCTGACAGCAGCTTCAAATAGTTGGTAATTCACTACTTTTGTACAGACAAGTATTTTTCTTTCTTTAACTCTTTTGATAGTAAAAACTACGACAATAGAAAACTCAAAAGAAACATAATGGACATTCATGTTCCTGTCCTTAAGCTTAAGGACTAAAACCTTAGCAAAGGCTGTTGAAGCACTTGTCCACCCCCACTCCCAGTGTGTACACCTTTCCCGCACACTGAGCACACTGTGAGGAACTGGGTGCATGTCCTTCCCAACCGTGCCCCCTGCCTTCCTTCTCTGAGCACCTCTCTGAAAACAGTTTTGTTTTTATGTTCCAAACTAAGTTGTTATATTGCACAACTTGATTCAAAACACACACACACACACACACACACACACACACACACACACACACACACCTTCCTATTAAAAAAAAAACACACTCAAAATTGTGTTGTTGAGATATATCCATGTTAGTACATTGCTTTTCATTTCATATACTGACTACTTGAATAAAAATAATATGATTTCATTGTACACTCTTTTCAACTAAGTCCCGGTTTCCACTTCCGATACAATTGCAAGCAAAGCTGCTATAATCAAACCCATGGGTGTTACCGTTCTTTCACAGGAATACAGGTAAATTATTATCTACTTGGGATAACTATGTTGCCACCTCCCCACATATTTGATGACAACCTACAATGTTGACTACAGAAAATTAAAACGTGTTGCCCTCTTACTGCTTATGACCACTGCACCCTGTTTTGTGTCACATGCCGATCACTATAGTAGTCTAAAGTATTAATATATACTTTATCTCCCTTGTACAGAGAAGGAGACTGGGGTTCAGAGAGTGCAAATAACTGGCAAGCTAGAGAGGGCTGCTCTTCAAACATAGATGTGTCCGACTTTAAAAGTTCTGCTTGGACCTACCACCCTCTGCTTCTGCCCATGCACAGAAATCTCACCCCCAGGGCCTCCTGATTTTTTGAATCGAATGTTCTTCCCAATAGCATTTGTTCAGCAAGAATCTAATATTCTTATTTAAACATACATTACATGTTGTGACTGGCCGGTTAGAGCGTGGTGCTAATAAACATACATTACATGTCTTTAATGCTCTGCCTATTAATATACAATATGAAACACATGAAAGATCATCTTTAAAAGGATGAGGTAAGTATAAAGTATATTATATTGATAGTATTTAATTTACTAATGATCTAAAAGATGTTCTTTCTAAAATATATTCATAACAGCTACTATTATTGCTGCAGATAGTGCAAACAGTAGCAGTATTTTGACAAATAAACATTTTATTGTTTTCATGTTTGATTGGAAGTTTAAGAATGAGGAAATGATTATATTTGAATATTAGGAAAATGAAGGCATATAATGTGGACTGACTCATCCAGTATCTATTGTATTTGTTCCTTCCTGTAAATATTATTTAGAGTATTTTAAAATAGGCATGAAAGTGCCATTGCCAAATTTTTAAGTGCTCTGAAATGAGTTGTTGCCGTTTTTAAGTGTGACACACATTGTTTTCAGGGGAAAAAAATGCCTTTCAGTGTAAACTTTATCAAACATTGTATTTGCAAATGTATTCCTGGAGCATGATATTTTTAAAATATATGCTTCTTTCATACCCACTGTGAATATATCACCAAAGAGACTGCTTAAGTGGGCTTTTTAAAAATATATATCTTCTAGAGCACACTAACACATAACTCATATTTGAATTCAATAACATTTTTAAGATATTTGCCAAGAGAAGAAAAAAAAAACCTGAGAATCTCTGAGGGACAGAAGTCTTTACAATCAATCTCCATTTTGTTATATACTGTATAAAGACACTTCTATATTTTAATAGTCTTGTTTCTATAAAATCAGCCACATTGCTGGTAATGTGTACTCATATGAGCATTTCCAGTTTACACCTGGATAAGGTGGTGAATAAATTTCATTTCTGGAGTCTTTTCCATAAATTCAACCCTGGGATCTATTGTTTTTATTCCAGCTATATCACCAATAATTTCACTTACTGTTCTAACCCCACTCTTTTCCCTAAAACATAGTTAGAATTAGAGAAGCCTCAAAACAGTAGAAAATAACTCCTTAGGAGCATCTTTCCTTAGTGGCTCAGAGAAAAAGCTATTATGCAATATATTGTTAAATAGAAATTTAGTAAATACCATAAATCAGGACAAATTATAATAGCTGTACATTTACTAAATGGCATAGATAAGTTCCTCATTTCATAATTAAAAATGATGATTGTTTCTTCAAATATTTACTGATTCATTATGCATCATTTTACAATGTTTACTGACAAATATAAGTGTCTTAGTTTATACTCTGTTATTTTTGTATATTATTTAATCTATTTTTGCAGCAGCAGGAAGAACAAGAATGTGACTTTTTATTTTTTGCTATTAAGAAACCTCAAAATAGCTTCTAGACATTAATTATTCAGTGCAATAAATATGTAAGGTATTGAAATGAGCATTATATGCCCTTTAAATATCCCCAAAGCAACTTTAGGGTTTGTCTTCAAGTTCTGAAAGGTTCCATGTTAAATGTCTTGTTAATTGTGATGACTCCATTCTAACTAATATCTTAAGATATGACACAATCTTACTGCAAAAATGATTCTTGACAAGAGTATATTCCCCTTACATCAGATATCCGTCTTGATACATTAAATTTGTGGACAATGACTTTGCAATCAGTCAAATGTGATTATATTAGCAATATTTGTTTTTTACCTGGTTTCGTGTTCTGAAGACTTCATTCTAGCACTACAAGTGATAATTCTTTCATTTTTCAATTGTTCATTTATACTTCTTTTATCAGTATCTCCAATTTACAGTTTCTTTGCAAGAATCTATTTAAGCTGTTTGTCCAACTTAGTTTAGTTAAAACTTGGTAATATATTCTGCAAATCCATTTAGCAATGAATATGTAAACTGTGAGGTGTCTCAATCTGTTCAATGAATGAATACAAAGGAGTAAGAGGGCCTCTGTCACCACCCCATTTTAAGGATTTCCCATGCTTCCCCAAGAATATTTCAGATTAAAAATGCGATTCAATTATCCATCCTCTATGTTCCTATAAATAATGTAAACATAATTTCTAACGTTTTCTTCTTATACCTTTGTGTATATGCAGCTACCATTATATGCTTATTATAATAAATTCCACACCCAGTTTAAGGGTCTTAAAACCACCTTCAAGTTCACTTACATTGTCAACAAATGTTTATCAGTCCTTACCAGATGCCAGGCACAATGCTGATCATTTCGGTACACTAAAGTAAATAGAAAATGACCAATTTTCATGGAATTGGCCATCCAGTGAATGAAAAGACAACTAAGCTAAGTCACAAATGTATACACATCTACAAATTGTGACTGGGGAACTGATAGAAATGTACATGAACAGGAAGAATATAGCTATGACTTAGAAGAAGAGAGCAAAGATCTTTGAAGAGGCATGCAAGATGAGAAGATGGACTTGTGAAGAGTTGGAAGAACAGGGGGTCAAACAACAGCTGGAACAATTAGACCATAGCAGGAAGGGGAAAGAGCAGGATCAGATCTCTCTGAGGATCTGACTTCTGTACATGTATAGCAATGCATCAGATTAGAGCAATGGAACTTCTGGGAGTCAATGACCGGGCCCAACAAGGGCCATAAGAGATGACCCTGCAATAAGGTCAGTGGGAGCCTCTGGTAGCTCCATGGAAACACAAAAGAAGGATAAAACCCAAATGCCATGTCATTGCTGCAACTTGTTTTAGGTGCCCTAGAAGAAATGCCTAGGGATTTCTAAAACAGAGTAGCTTTGGTCAGTCATTAAAGGCTGTCTACTGAGACTGCCAAAGAGGAGAGATATAAGGAAAAAAAAAAAAAAAAAAAGGAAGTGAAGGAAAAGGATAGGAGCAACAGCTGTTTTCTGTTTATTTAAAAAAAAGAATAGATAAGACATTAGCTTTGATGTTGGACACATCAAGGTTTCAATGCCAGTTCTGCCACTTGCTACCTAAATTATCCTGAGTAATTAACTTCACCTCTCAGCATGTTAGTCCATAATGATGAATAAAAACAGTATCTTCCCACACAAGTTGTGTGGCAAATGTGTAAATAACTAATGCATAAATAGGGTTTAATACAATGCTTGGCACAGACAAGGGCCTGATGAATTTCGCTATTGGTATTACTACTTCATGGGTAACATGATTTGTTTTGTGTGTGTTTCTTTGGAGGGAGGGGTCACTTTGAAACTGAGAAAAAGAAAATCTCTGAATATAGGGATTCATACTATCAAGCATTATTTATCTGATTTTGCACCTTATAAGACATTATTTTAGAGACTCTATGTCCCTTTTGAACATTGAGTATTGTTATCACAGAACAAAAGAGTATCAAGTAACTATGGGGGGGGGGAGAGAACAACCATAGTTACAGTTTATTAAAGGAACTGCTGTCCCCAACACATTAACAAATGGTTAATTTTTTTTCATGTGGTGATGCTGTATAGCATTGACTCTTTCCAGCACTATGAACAATAGGGTTAAAGACAATGTGCTTCAAAGACAATAAACATGCACAGGATGGATACAAGGTTATAAATGCACATGTACACACATGGTTTAATTCTAGAGGAACGAGATTGCTTTTAATTCAGAAATTTTCTCTCCTGACAACTATATTCCTAAAATCCTCCCATGATTTTTAATCCTTTCAACCCCCCTTATCTTCAATAGTTTACCACCATATGAGATATAACAGAGTTTTCAGACAAAATTTTAATAAGAAATCACTTACCATTTGGTGGCTTAGAGAAAGACAAGGTACCTTATAGAAATGTGAAAGAAGAACAAAGAGGTGCCACTAGAGGCAAGCGATATTACAAGGGAACGCTTCTGGTTGTATCTGCCTTTCCACTTAGAGAAAGATAAGAAGGCTGCCAGTAGCACCTTATATTCTGGAGAGCCAAAATCCTTTGCTTCAGTTTCTTCTTAAGAAGAACTCTCAACAAAAGCACCAATTAAAACGGATCATTGTCCCTAGCGGCTTAATGGTACTCTGTATTCCCTGGGAGAGAGTTACTTGACATGCCATTATTTGTATAGATTTCAAAAATGTAGAAAAGTTTTACAGAATGATTGGTTGGTTTGTGCTGTTTTTTGTTTGTTTGTTTTTGCACAAATTGATATTCTGAGCCTCTATCTTGATGAATAGAATATGTCTCTATGTCCTTCCTTCCCCTTTATATTTAACAAGATGGATAGTGTATTATAACTTTTTGTAAAAGTAATGATTCACAAAAAAGATGAGCCATAATCAGTTTTACGGTATTGTTCTCTACTGAAAATACTGCTATAGCTATGAAGTTTCACTAAGAACAATTTCTGGGCTTGAAGAAAAGATGATCTTTTGTGATTGCTACTCAATCAATAGACAGCATTAAAAAAATTGAGTAATTTTTAAAGTTCACTGATGCATAGCTACACTTGTATTTTGGTAGTAATACTAAAGCTGGAATAGTGGCACTAACATTATAAAATCCAAATCTTCCTTTTGTATTTTAAAAGCTTACATGGGACTGGCCATGTTATTACGGACACTTCAACGTCAAGCAAACTGGTTTCAGTATCAGAAATGATGGAATATGCTCACGCCCCACTGTCCTCACTGCGCTCAGCTATAGAATCTACAGAGAATGCACGAAGCAACTCTTTGAGGACTCTGAAACATAAATAACAACAAGCAGACTGGGAAAGGAGGCAAGAATTCATAGTGCCATTGAATGGGCATGAGCTCTCCAACTTTTTCTTCTTTCTCTGAGTCTGATCGCTGTGTTATCAGAAACTTGAAAGTGGCACAGAGAGAGCTCCTCTCATTCTGGCTGAAAGAATGGGAGAACTCCCAGCACTAAGAGAAGGAGCATAAATCCCCACTTTTCTCCTTTCCTTATTTTCTCCACTTTCTCACATGCTGGCCCTCCAGGCAATCCTGGGTTAGCATCAGCTGAAAAAGAAATGGGAGCCTGCAGGAGCTGCATACCAGAGGGAGGAAGACCTTCCTCTCTATTTGGTGGAACTATGGTTCCAAGAGGGTGGGGAGAGCATTGTCGGTTTTGGTGTGTTATTTGTTCCTTTCTTTCTTTTAATCTCTACCCTCTTGGTCCTGGATGCAGAATAATCAAAGTAGTGCACAGAAGAGTTGGATTCTGGGTTACCAAAGCCCCAAAATTTTGGATGAAGAACTACAAAGGGCACTTCAGGGAAAGTTAAAATAGTGGGGTGATTGTGGAGAAGTTTGGGACAGTAATCCCATAAACTTATTTATGAACTGTTTACTACTCATGCATGCAGAGATCTAATTCTAACAAACACACTAAATAATTTGAAAGCCTAACCAAGAGATAAACCATGACCTAGTTCCCAGACTGGTCAGTGAGGCACACAGGTGGAAAAGATCTGAATACCACTACACAGGATTTGAACACTGAAGTGGCATGAGGCAATAGCCCAAAGATGGCACATTATAACTTATAACTTTAACCTGACCTGCTCAAACAAAAAAGACATTCCCCTTAGGATTTGACAAGACTCAAAGTCATATGACATAATATTCAAAATATCCACAAATGAACCCAAAATTACCAGGTATTCAAAGAACTAGGAAACCCTCAACTTGTATGGGAAAAGACACTGATGTCCAGATGACAGAACTGTTGGAATTATTTGATAAAGAATGTAAATCATAAAAATTATTCAACATTGCAAATACAATTGAAGCAAATGGAAAAATAGAAAGTCTCCTCAAAGCAAAATATGATAAAAAGAAGAATTGGTTTACTAATGAACAGAAAAAATATAATAATTAAAATCTCACTGACTGGGCTCAATAGTGGAATGCAGATAATAAAGAAAATAGTCAGTGAATCTAAAGACAGAACAATATAAATTATTTAATCTGAACACCCAAAAGATTAAAAAAAAAAAATGAACAGAGTCTCAGGAACCTGTGGGGCAGTAACAATGTCTATTACTGTCTCCAAGAGAGGCAAAAGAGTACAGTATTAAAAACTAAACTGAAGAAATACTGGCCCAACTTTAATGAAAGACATAAATCTAAAGATTCAAGAAGCTCAGCAAATTCCAAACAGAAAAAAGTCCAAAGATAGCCACATCCCCAAAAGAAACTGCTATAAATGAAAGAAAAAGATAAACCTTGAAAAACAACATGTTACCTATAGAGAAATAATGATTTCTAATAGTTTCTGCACATTTCTTTTCAGAAACCATGGGAACCAGAAATAGCATTTTTAAAGTATTTAAAAAAATACTGTCAACCCAGATTTTGATACCAGTGAAAATATCTTTCATGAATGGTGGATAAAAAAAAAAAAGAAAAAAAATGAAAATATAGCGGAAAAGCTAAATAAATCATTGCCAACTAATCTTCTCTGAAGTTAGGCAAATTTATTAGGATGGCAAAATAACTAAAAAAAAACAAAAAAAACTCTTGACAGTTCTTTTTCCTTCTTTCTCAGTTACTTTTTATCTGGTCTATAACAGTGGTTTAATAATTTCTCTATACTCAGTGAACACTTGTCTAATTTGTGTATTTTTCCTCAGGTGGATGTTTTAGCTGATAACATGACCACATGCTTTTTTTCTTAAATGGTCATGTATAAGTGAACGGTATCTTTTTATGGTATTCAGTTTTTAAATTCTTATTGTAACAGCAACAACAACTAGAGGAAATTCTTTGAATAATTGTCTTAGAAAAAGATGTTACTATACTGGAGGAATATAAAGAAAGCAGTAAAAAAAAAAAAGAAAAAAGAAAAAGAAAAAAAGAAAAGAAAAAAAAAAGCAGTCATTTCTAGTTTTTTTTTTTTAATTAATAAAAACAAAGCAGTGTTATGATAATTTCCAAAACAGCTAAACTGTCCTACTCTAAATCCAACTAGAATCCCCCAAATCCCTTCACTTCTCTGAGATAAGAAAATCTAGAGATTCTATCTTTTGGACGTGGCTTGATTTCCTTGCAAAGATATTGCTAGTTTTAAGGTCTATACATTTACTTGACTGTCTTCAGCCATGATTTGATAGAGATAAAAATTATGAGGAAAGAGAGATCTGGAATTATCTTAAATCATATTTTAAGTGTTTTAATATCTCCTCAAAGTTTAACTTACACATTTTGGTCCTTTGATAATCTAACAGTTCTTAGGGTCTATGGCCATACCACCCTGAACGCGCCCGATCTCGTCTAACAGTTCTTAGGGAGCTAAGGTTCCCAATCCAAAACTCAACTTTACAAAACAGTCTTCTTAGTAAATCCTCCCATCTCTGGGTGACTCTATTCTTTTTTGAAGCGCATGTATGAAAATATGCTATTTTTCTTGATTCACTTATAGTCTGCTTAAGAGTTTCTTCTCCATCTGCTTTTAGCCCTTCCCTTTTAGTTCAAAGTGAAGAGGTGGCTAAACTCAGTAGATCAACAGAAAGCAGGGTACACTAATGCACTCATTATAATGTTAAAAGATTGTTTCTTGTTAGTCAGTATGGCTCACCTGTGCTTTCATGTTGGCTGTGAGGACATTTTATAGCCAATCTTTCTCTGAAATGCTTTCCTTGTTGAGGGCTTTGTATACATGAAGGCACAAAGAAGTGACTTGTTCATTTACCTCCAAAGCTCCAGAGCTCCTCTGTTCTCCCCCATGCAGCAGGCTTAACAATAGGTAAATATCTCCTTGCATATGAGGTGCTTAATCAAAATCCTCTTTCAGCACAGATTCCTCAGCCAAATGGGGCAAGGAGAAATGAACTTGCAAACAGATATTGAGATTTCATTGCTTTCGAGCAAAACTGAAGAGTTGGCTCCTTTTACTAGAGAAAGGTTTGTAATAATCAAAACCTTCTGGAGTGATTTAAAACTGTTTATTAGAAGGCTGCTGATGAGAGCTACTTTGTGCTGTTCTCTGTGAGCAGCATGACAAAAGGTCTTGCCCTCTCAATGACTTGGGAAGGGGGAGGGGAGGCCCAGAAAGGAGAGCTGGGCACGCCCAGCAAGAAGCCAGCCAGGAGGTGGACTCCTCTGCAGCTCCCAATGGCAACGGTGTCTTTTTAGCCTCATTCAGATCAAGTGGGAAATGAGACACACATTAATGCCCTCCAGTTAAATACTTGCCAAGGTAACAGATGGCCCATACCACTAAGCAACCTTGACCTTGTGGTCACCTGCCCTGTCAATCAGACGCAGGATTGCTTCTCTGGGGAAAACACTGTCTTCGGAGCAACACGGCATGTTGGACCATCATTGCAGATTTGACAAAACACAGAGTCCACACAGCAAATATGGGCACAGCGCTTTCCCTCATATAAACTAAAGTGCTGGCATGCGATATAAATTCCCTGAAGCCTTCCACTGCTTCCACATAAACATGGAAAAATGGACCACTGCTGAGTTAGAACCAACAGTTATATTCAACATCTGCAGTCAAAGAGCGCCATTTGGGGGCTGACAGAACACCAAGCATCATATACCACGCGAGCAAGCGCCTACCTAAATAACAGGAAATAGCTATGTCTATAGATTTTGTAATTAATCATTGTGCTCAGATGCATCCATTAAGGTGGGAAAATTCAACAGATACTTCAGAGAACACTTACCACTTGGTGGTGAGAGAGAGAGACTGCCTTTACCAATGTTAAAGCTTCACAGTCACAAATGGTAACATCGAGAGGATGTCTTAATAGATGCAGGGGGAGCCCAGCCATAAAGCTCTATCAAAGGGTCAGTAGGGACCTAGGGTGGCAGTTTCTGAAACCGAAAGGCCTCCTCTCTGAGATGAGCTGTACAGCTGGAAGGTAGGCAGCTGGAACTTTCACAGGCTGAGCAACAGTCTCACAAGGTTTCACTGGCTTGGAAGCAAGGGTTGGGATTCCAGTGCCTCCTCTGGACCCTACTCACCATTGGCCATGGATGTGGGAAGTAATGGGAGCATAATGAGCAAGAACTTGGATCTAAGAAGAGCCAGGGCTTGAGCCAGAACACTACCACTTTCTACAATGCCAAGTCTTTGACCATAGTCTATAAATTCTGCCTCCATTTCCTCATCATTCAGATGAGGGTAGTAATACTTTTTCCAAGGTATTGTTGTGACCATTAAAGGGACTAAAATATGTTAAGCCCTTAGCATGGTGCCTGGTGCAGACCGTGGCTCATTAAATGTTAGTTATTATTAATAAATGTTCATCATTACTATTAACACTTGAGTAAATCTTGGGAAGATGACTTATGCACTCTGAGCCCATTTTCTCATTTGTAGAAAGAGAAGTGGGAGTAGATTAGTATGATAAAATGCTTCCAGTTCTAGCATTCCATAGATTTGTAGCTCCAATTTATTGCTGGTAAATATAGATGCCTCCTACAGACATATAATAGGATACTAACACGTTTTCGGAGCATAAAATTGCTTAAGCTGGCATTTCGTTTCCTAAAAGGTCCAAGGCAATATCTCATTAAATCCCTTCCACTACTCTGCGAACCATTAAGAGGTGAGGAAACTGAGGGCCAGACAAGTTCAGGGGCTGCTGATGGCCATGCAGCTTTTAGGACTAAAAATGGAGGTGTAGCCAAAACTGGTTTGGCTCAGTGGATAGAGTGTTGGTCTGCAGAAAAAAAGGTCCCAGGTTCGATTCCGGTCAAGGGCATGTACATTGGTTGCAGGCACATCCCCTGTAGGGGGTGTGCAGGAGGCAACTGGTCGATGTCTTTCTCTCATTGATGTTTCTAACTCTCTATCCCTCTATCTTCCTCTCTGTAAAAAATAAATAAAAAAACATATCTATATTTAAAAAAAAAAAAGTTTGTCTTTAAAAAAAATGGAGGTATAATGACCACAGGATGGAGAAAGGACCATAGGATGGAGAAGGGACCACAGTGCTGAGAGGCAGACCTGTGGGAGGACCAAGCAGAACATGCAGTCATGTGGTGCTGTGCTTGTGCCCAAAAGGTGTCCGAGTTCCTTAGGAGATGACGGAAATCAGGCTCCGCAGCCAAGGGGACAGAGATGTCAGGTTAATTTATTTAACATAAATAATGTATTCCTTAATTATCTGCCACATGATTAAATAATTCTGATGTAAATAATTGAAATCAAGAGAAGGGAAGGACATCTAGCATCAGGAGCTTTGTTTTCCAAAAATATACTTGCAAGGTAGAGGTCGATTGGATTTCGAACAAAGACTTCATTAAGTTATCATTCACGGGATACCCCCTGGCGCTGCCCTGTGCCAGGCACTGTGCAGGGCTCCAGGAATATCATGGTGAATGAACTGAGTCCTAAATTTGCGAACCACACAGTCTACCGAGGAGGACAGCAGTGCAACCCAAAAATGATGTTATAACTAGGACCAGTTCTGTTGGAGAACAGAGGAAGCAGGAACAAATCGCCAGGGAGGCTCTAACCAAGGATGGACTCAGAGCTTAAAACAGGCCAAATATTGTAGAAGAAGAGCTGGATGCCTGGAAGGTAGGCTGAGACTGGGACTTAGGCTCCCCCAACACAGAGCATTTAATTGTACTTGTTCTCTTTCATTGTGAAAGGAACAAATGTGTTGTTCTCAGTAACTCTGAGCCACACCCTTAAAGAAAGGGTAACTGGGAGATGCAGGCCATTGAGCAAAAATAAAGCTCAAGTTTAGAAGGTGAGGCTGTGGTGTTAGGAATGCTAAAGTATGGCGCTGTGAATCCAAATCATGGCAACGGTCCTGGCTCTAATGTCCTTCTCCAAAACAGATTACTACATCCCTCTAAGCTCTTTTGGAACAACCTTTATGGATTGTCCTATTTACAGAAGTTACTTGGGTGATTGAGTGGTCTGACTTCTCCTCTGGGATTCTTCATGCTCTGCAGTATCATTCTGTGGCTCAAGTCTAGTGTTGTTTTTGGCTCACCAAGTCCTACCAATGGGTGTATTAATGTCTGGATCACTGGGCTGTGTTCTCTTTTCCCGTTTGCTGCTTCACTGGACTCTCCAGCTGGACTACAGGCTTGTAAAATCCACCAGGCTTTTTCCTCCCCCTTGTCCAGGATCTGAAAATGAATCAGTTAACTAGTCTAACGGAAGTTCCCTTGAGGATGAAGATCCTGGTGAAAAATACAGAATCAAACCCTAAAAAACGTTCATGTTCAGATTATTAAAAATAATGCAAGAATGTGCTTCCCAAGTGATAATCATAAAACAAACCATTTATAATCTAATTCTCTGACATGTTTCTTGCCCCAATTGGAGAAAAGGTCAGATAGGGTTTGGTGACAAGTTACAGAAAGTAAGTTTGGTTAACTTAAGCTAATTAAAAAAATCATAATGCAAAGAAAACCTGAGGATTCAGACCTCTGAAAAGATGGCAACTGGGAGGCTCTGACCATCAAAATAGCAAGAAGCAAACAGGAATCTCTTTACAGTGCTACTGTTGAGATGGATCGCTGCCAACCACTTCCTGCCTATATATCATTCATGAAAGTCAGATGCCCGAGGGAAAGTCTGATGGCCTAGCGGGGTCAGGTGCCTACCCTCTGGCTAGCAGACGGCAAGACACCTTGAATGAACATTACCCCAAAGATTGTACATGTTGAGCAAATTGTCTTTTTTCAAAGGAAAATCAAAATGCTGTTACCAAAAAGAGAAGGAATGGATGTTGGGCAGGCAAAAAAACAACAGATGTCCACTGCAGCAGGTCTATTTGGCATATTTTTCATGAGCCAAAAGACCAGAAACCATGGAAAGACACACACAGCCCCCCCCCCCAACACACACACACACACACACACACACACACACACACACACACATATACACACACATGAAACATACATAATTTTGTGTCAGTTACAATGGAAAGTGCACCTCAGAACTGACTTCCTTCCCCTTTGATTCTCCTCTTTCCTTCTCCTCCTCCTCCTCCTCCTCCTCCTCCTCCTCCTCCTCCTCCTCCTCCTTCTTCTTCTTCTTCTTCTTCTTCTTCTTCTTCTTCTTCTTCTTCTTTTAAAATCTTCCTCTTTCCAATTTCTTTTCTTTTGCCCAGTATCCCAAGTAACATCTTTGAAAAAGCTAGGGTATTTTCAATAAGTATAGTCAGCTAAGTCCTCAATCCTCCCCCATTCCTGTTATTGAATAAATATCAAACAGTCCCAGAGAAAGAAGTATCATACACACGTTTGATAAAATTCATTCCAAATTACCTCACATTATTTTTAATTGGGAGGAAAATGGAAGTATTTTTATTAAGTAATGATCTATTCATATTGTCATATTCCACCCTGAAGGCATATATCTTGTCTCTAATGAAGTGTTTTCTAGAAAGTAGAATATAGGCCTCTGTTTCTCATTTTTAGATGCCTCAGATTGCTATGGTAACCTGGGGTTTCTTGATTTATAAATTTCTTTCTTTGTGAAAGAAGTCATTTCACTTTAATTTAATAATGGATTTCGACTCAGTCCACAATAACAAATAAGTCTGACCACACCCCTTTTTATTAAAAATCTGTAAGTGGAATTTTGCAAATGAAAAGGCTTTTTTTTTAAAGACCCTTAAATGTAATATATAGTAGGAAAAACAAGAAAATGCTGAATAGAACAACATATGAAAGCCAAAATACAGTGGCAACTTCAAAAGCAATTCTTTAAAAAATAGCATTTAATCTTGGAAGATCAAAAGATAAGCTTGGAATAGTAATCAGGGTACAAAAAAAAATCACACAAAAAATAAGACTCCCAAATTCATGAAGCAGTGTGCTCAAGAATGCATGTATTTATTTATTCTTTGTTGTAAAAAATCCTGGAATGCAGAGTCAAATAGACATATCCAAATGGTATTTTGACACATAGCATCAGGGTTAAATGTGCCCTAGCTTATTTCAGTTCCTGCTTCACTTATGCTGGATTCAATATGGGATCCAAAAACAACCGAACATTTTAACTTGCAACAAAGTAAAACGTCCTTACAATTCTAGTTTTGTGTCATCTGCCTCTGTGTTTATCCCATTTTGCAAAATCAACAGGGAGGTTTAGTGGAAAGCAAACTGGGCCAAGAATCACAAGATTTCAATTCTATTGCAACCTCCACCATAGCCTTGCTGTGTGTCTTTAGGCAAAGGACACACAGCAAGGCTATGTAAACACTGAGTTACGTCTTATAAGTCACTGCCCAAACTGCATCAGCGGACCATGTTAGGATTAAATGAGATGAGGATACAAAAGGCTTTTGAAATTTATAAGTGGGACTCAAATGTAAAGTATTGTACTGAACAGAGCCAAATCATGCCATTAGCTTCCTAAATGGAAGGGAATGATATTCTGGGATCCCAGTCCCTCAAAGAACCTTAGGTATCTCATGGTTTTCCCACATGGTGTCAAGAAGGATAAGGATAAAATTTCTTGAAATTGAGCACAATGTGAGAACTGTGTAAAAGTACATGCTGTCAAACAAAGCATGGGCTACCAAAGGAGATGGTGAAGATCTACCAGAGATCACTTTATTTATTTTCTAAGGTTTATGTTCTCCTATATAATCCAATGTAATAAAAGCCTTATCTGCTAAATGTCCAACCATTCATTCGACCATTCAATAGTTGCTATGATGCCCAGTGACACCACGGGCAGAAGCTCCAACCAGTAGGTTAGCTTGCTGCTGGGGTCCAGCTGAGTGGGACTGGGCAAGATGGGCTGGACATGCCCTGGAGCCTTCCTGTGTTCCCTCCCTAGCCCTGATCTTGTACCAGTGGGGACCCTTGGCCTGGCATGCATCCTTTTGCAATCTGAGACTCCTCAAGGGATGTCAGAGCTGGTTTTGGCTCAATCCCCACAGGCCAGGCCATGGTACCCCATTAGTGCATGAATCTGTGCTCCAGGCCTCTAGTAAATATATATTTCCCTTTATCTGCCTCAGTTTGAACAAAACTAGGTCATGTTTCTGTTCTTCTATAATAAGAAGAATATTTAACCTCTATTTTGTGTACCTGTACAGTTTTTAGGTGAAAAGTCTTCTGCCCTCCAAAACTATGGGTATCTTCAAATTTCAACAAGTGAGCTATACCCCTTTGGATGATGTTTATTAAAATTAAAGTAACCTTCACATACACCTTACTTTATAGTGTTGTCTAAGACCAACATTAATAAATTTATAGTTCTCCCCAAGATGGTACCACCTGTGTATCTTAGGTGCCCTGTGTGACCCCATCTTTGATCCAGGGAAGCAGTGAAGAGGGGAAGAAGGACATGGAGTTAGAAAGCTCCACTTAGAGCATAGGTCCTGCCGTGCCAGGCATTGGTCCTGACTGGAAGCTTGCAGACTTGTTGAAAAAATGCCATTACTGCTCTCTCAAGGTGGTAGCCCTGTGCTCAGGTAGCATTTGCTGGATAAAACAAACTATGCATGACTAAGAAAAATAACTAAGGACTTTAGCATGTCCTCATTTTAAGTTCGTTTTTTCATCATCTATAAAAAGCATACAATTTTTCTTATTTTAAAATAATGTACATTTACCATGAAAAACTGGACAAGAAAAGTACAAAGAAAAGAGTAAAACTCTCTTATTCATATATATATATATATATTCCTCATCTGGCAACGCTCTGTGGTGTTTTTTTTCTAATGGGTATGTATATGTGTTTAATATTTGCATACTTGCTTATTACCCTAATACCTATCTCCTGAAAGAGAATAGAAGTTTAAAAAGACCATTATATTGACTGACAGTACATATTATAGACATACAATAAATATTTGTTGTTTTTTTAAAGTTCACAATAATACCATCAGGCAGTTTTAATTATTCACTTAGTGTATGAAATATATATATATATATATATACATACATACATATATATATATAATATTATGCAAAAGAATATGTATAGCATACATTATAATATTATATTTAAACTAGAGACTCAGTGCATGATAGGTTAAGGGCTTCATGATTCCAGAGTCTTGTCCATCCTGACCGAGGGCAGGAGAAGACCAGAGCATGTTGGGATCTAAGGCTCTTTACTGCTCCAGTAATAATTGTGTAGATGCATTTTACCTGTGTGTGTTATCTCTAAAATGCTGTTATCACACTGTAACCCTGAATTACATTCTAATGCACTGCATACTCAGATTCATTTAATATTTTTATCCACCAAAAATAAACATTTCAGAAAGAATGAAAATGGCTATTTTGCTTAGCTAAAAATAGTTAATTAGTTCCAAAACCCAAAGTACTAGGGAATCTCACAAGTAAGTTCCACACCATAATCTCCATTTCTCTTTTTATAATAAAGCTCCCATAAATTGTGGAAGAAGATTCTTTTTTGTTTTCTCCAAAAGTTATATGCCAAGAGTTATTGCCCCATTCCCCCCTCCCCCTCTTATTCTTAGACTTAACTAACTATCCTCAGAATGTGGCACTTTATCACCTTTAATCTAGACCAGTGGTCGGCAAACTCATTAGTCAACAGAGCCAAATATCAATAGCACAATGATTGAAATTTCTTTTGAGAGCCAAATTTTTTAAACTTAAACTTCTTCCAATGCCACTTCTTTAAAATAGACTCACCCACGCCGTGGTATTTTATGGAAGAGCCACACTCAAGGGGTGAAAGAGCCGCATGTGTCTCGAGAGCTGCAGTTTGCCTACCATGGATCTAAGAATCTAGCCAATGTCCTTTTTGTGTTTATTCTTAGTTTACCATTTTTATCTGCATTATCTCACCCTCTTTTCACCTTCAAAAGGCAACCAACTACCCACTATAATGTGTTTATATCTCCTATTTGCTTTAGGGTTGGCAGGTAAAATCCAGGACTCCCAGTTACACTTTAATTTCATGTGAACTACAAACATTTTCATACAAGTAAGTATCAAATATCACATGGGACATACACTAAATATGATAGTGCATACTTATTCCAATTTTACTCAACATTCTGCATTTTATTTTGGTAAGCTTGGCAATTGTAGCTTTCAATTGTAGAACAGGTGGTTGCTATTTTGCTACATGTGTCTTTGTGGCCCTTCCCCTACAATACATGGGAGCTCACGATAGATTCTCCATCCTTAGCTGGTGCAGCCGAAGGACAAGGGGACATCTTATGAAGCCAATAGTCTATAAGAGGAGAGGGTGGTAAAAGGATCCCCCATCTGCTGGAAAACAAATCAGTTTCACTAAAAAGAGATGTTGACAGGAATCCAAGAAGGCTGGTCAACAACCTTAATTGCTCTAACTACTCACCCTTCAGTTGAGACATTGTTAGCTGAATGTTTGTCCCATGTAAGTGTCTGTTATTTCCTGCCTAAGGGCTACATGTAAATTTCTGTTTATGTTGCCTAAGATACTTTCCCCAAAGCCTTAATAAAAGGGGATGACAGGGCCAGAGCAGGAGTAGTTCTCCCACTAGAGTTGGACTACTGCCTGGGCCCCCATATGGCCAAATTGAATTTCTTCAAGTCTCAAGTCTCTTCATTTGTGTGCGGCCCTTCTCCAGAACCCGAATCCTGAATTGAACTCTTTCCACGCGGACCATGAAAGAGATTACTATACCCATCCTCTCTCCTTCCCTCAGAGAGGACCATGGAACCACAGCACGAGGGCAGAACTGAATCCATCCCTTATTGAACTCTTTTATCAGAACAAAAGTGAATTCAAACTTATCAACAAAATATGGTTTGTGCCAGGCATTTTGATTATGGAAAAAGGACTCTGTGTAGAAATTGTCTGTAATTTCTGTAATTACATTTCTTCCAGGTGGAGGGGCAGGTCCATGGACCACTTAGTAAATGGAGCTCAGAGGCATGTCTCCTATTGGGAGAACAAGAGTTTATTTTTAATTTTTGTTCCTGTTTTTTCACTTGGCTTTAAAAATTTATTTCTTGTTCTTCCTTTATATGGCAAACACCATCCTTTAATTTAATTTTATTTTATTTTAAATATTTATCTTTGAAAGTATTACATATGTCGCCTTTATAGACCCTTTCTAGTCTGCCCCCTCCCTAGCCCCAGGTCTTCATCACCCTATTATCTGTGCCCATGAGTTATGCATATATGCATACAAGTACATTGGTTGATCTCTTCCCTCCCACCCACCCATCTTTACTTTCCCTTTGGGATCATCCTTTATATTAAAGTTTATTCATCATGCTATTTAAAATATTTTTTCCATATCCAATTACTCTACACCAGATGATGTATGTTGTACCCCATGACCTTTCTTTGCCAGCAGCTGCCCTCCTTGCATGCCTAGTTATTCTGCCTGCGTATTCACGGCCTGGAGTTCCTGCTGTCCTCCGTGGATTCTGAGACAGGAAGAGCTGAAGGACTAGGTTGGTAAACTTCCAGGTGAATATAACGGGAAAATCTCCAGAAACAAGAGAAAGGCTGCTAAGTACTCCCATTTTTCACCCATCCACCAGGCAACACTTCTCATCATTATTTCACCTTTAGGCATCAAGGAGAGGCAGAGCTGTGGGTCTTCATCCTTTATTGCTGGGGGTTGGAGAGATGGAGATGTGAATACCTGAGCCTGTCTGTGTAGCCTGCAGGCCTTTACCCAGTCACACCCATATATATGGCTCTGACACACAGCTTTGATTTTGTCCCTGCTCTTATCTGACACTGGAGGCCCAGGGTATTGCAGTCAATCCCTGCAGAAGCAAAGCTTAATAGGATCATACAACCTATGCCCTATATCTGCCTCTTTTGGCCTCTGCTCCTTTCTTTAAGCATCACTCACCCCAATGTCTCAAACAGCTGAGGCAGATGTCAGACTCCTTCAGGGGTGTCCTGGGTTTTCATTTTTCATTCCTCAAGTTCATGCTTTCCTGCAGCATCTAAAGTTTCTTTAGAGTTGACTTCAGGGGGAGGAACCAATACCCCAGACCAGTCTGTCACCGCAAGGACCACCTGTGACCTAGTGTTCTAAGTGTTCAGCGTGCAACTCAAGTCTGTGTCATGAGCTACCTTAGGCCTCTTAAGTCAAGGCAAACTTGTGGAGTAAGTATTTGTGATGTTTCCCATTAGATATTCCTCATTCGTTCTCTCATTTGTTCTTCCAAAAAATATTATTGGGCATTAAGATATGTTGGCACTCTGATAAGTTCCAGGAATGCAAAATGAATTCAAACAAAATATAGACCTTGAAGAATTTCGCTAACCTATGTGAGAGGACTTTTTTGGGAATATACAATAAAAATCCTTTGAAACTATGACATTAGTTATTTAAATCACACCAGTGATTAGAATGTGTTTTCTCCCATCCCACATAACTCAAAAAGGATTATTTTTAATGAGCTATTATTTCATTTTCCGGGCATTATTTCTCATTGTTTAATTCTTTTAAAATAGCATTTCACATTACTGAGGGGAGGGTTAGTTCATCTGCTGATTGCTGTGCCTTCTGGGATCCCTTCTGTTCCCTAAGGCTGAGGCAAAACCCAAATTTACTAATGAACTGCCAAAAATTTCATTTCACAAATCTCTACTCATGTGCCATTACTGTAAAGGCTTTGTAGTTGTTATTACAGAGATGAGTTTATAGCTTGGAAACTAGGGCAATGCTGTTTTAACTATTTCATTACCTACACTTTATACATTTTAAAGGGGGGAAAAAGTATGTGCATGAGTGCACGTGTGTTTGTGTGTGTGTGTGTGTGTGTGTGTACGAGAATGAGACAGAGTTGCACATTTTCTCAACTTGCATTAGACTCCATTCTGCAACACAATAAACAATGCTTAAAGACTTATTTTATCCTTGTTCTTTTAACTCACATTAGTATTTGATAAGGCCTTCCCCTTTTGTAGGCATTTATTTTTCCATTTGGTAAATGTTGACTTAGTGTCTACTCTGTGCTAGGCACCCTGAAAGTGCTAAAGATATAGCTATTGTGGTGGCTTTGAAATGTAGTTCAGCTTAGCGAGGCTGAACTACATTTCCCAGAACTCCCTATCCTATATATTTCCAGTTACCTTGGGCCCCAGGAGACATTTCTTGAGAGAGATTTGGAGGGTGGAAGTGAAGCAAGAGCCCATGTATTTTACACACATTGTCGGTGATGCACTGGCTTGCCTTGAGGATGTGTCAGTGGCTGGACTTGTCATGCTCCCTCCCTCCCCCCCTTTCCTCCTTAAACTTCTTTGACTCCTGGAATATGTGTTTAAGGCTATCAGGATAGGCCCTCAGTTCTGAAGGACATCCACAACCCTATGGCCAGAGGAAACAAAAGATGACCTGGTTTCAGCCCATCCCTGTGGGGATCCAGCTTATGCTTGTGGGTTCCAGTCTACACTGAATCTCCCCCACTGTCCATCTGTGTTCTTCTCTGCCAGCTCGTGGACTGTAAGCTTCAGCACAATCTGGGGGAAACTGTCTCTCCAATGCCCAAATTCCATATTTCAAGTCCCAAGAGCAAATCCCCTAATATTACATGGACATATCTTCCAGTGGTCCTGCGTCTCTGGTGGAACCCTGACTGATCCAGCCACAAGTAAGATAATTTAGATAGGGAGGGACTTTACAATGTAGATTGGGAGGGACATCTTTTCAAGATATTACCTTGTAGTTAAGTCACACCATTTATAAAAAAAGTGCTATGAATGTGAATTCATAGTGGTAGAACACTGTCTAAGCAGGGGTCTTCTAAAGGCTTAAGAACAGAGAATGTGTTCTATTTCATCCATCTTATCTCTTTTATAAATGCCTCCAGTGTGTTTTTGTTTCCAGAAAAAGCAACTATTATTTGGAAAACTGCTCTTGGGCTACTGATACCTGGTTTCTCCCCAGGAGGAGAACCTGACACTCAGTCCACAAATATGTTGGTCTCTACAATTATTTGCTCCCATGATAAAAAACAAACAAACAAAACAAAAAACAACAACCATACAATCTACACAATCCTCCCTAACCACCTCTTATCTAGTACCTTTCCTTGCTCAGTGACTGTTGTAGACAGAATGAAAGCAGAGGATAAGCCAATTGCTCAATTAGAATTTAATATTTAGAAGTTACTGGCACTAAGTGTTTGTTTAATGCTAATAAAGGTCTGATCAATTTTAAGAGTGCTTTATTCTAGACAGTATCTTACACTCTTCCAAAGCTATACTGCAAACCAAAAAGAAATGGATTCTCCTCTTTATCGGAATAATTGACACAGTTGCCAACCTAAATGTCCCCTTAAGCCTCTTTACTTCTCACTCATCACACTTCAGTCTTTGCCAAGCTATTTATAATACTTTTTTTCCTCTGCAATCTACTTCCTTCTTCACCCCTTTCTTCCAATCATGCATACTAAGAGCCTCGCTGAGAAGCATATCACCCTTTGTCTAGATTTTTTTCAGTTATTTTAAAAAATTATTTATTGTTTGAACTATTACATATGTCTCCTTTTCCCCCCATTGACCTCTCCCCAGCTACTCCTACTCACCAGCACCTGCCCTCACTCTTCTAGTGCCTGTGTCCATTGGGTATGCTTATATGCAGGCATACAAGTCCTTTGGTTGATCACCTCTTACTTCGTCTGAGTATGACGGTCTGTTCGATTCTTCTTTCTCTCTAGTCTTGCCACCTCCATTTTCTATTCTTATTTTAGAAAGAACTTACATGCTATTATGACCATGCACACATCCAGCTCAAAGCAGTTTTTGTTTCCAAGCATCAAGCAAGAATAGATTTCAATGAAGTTCACCTGAAATACATGTTAAAATGCAGATGAATGGTCTCATCCTAAGTTCCCTATGTAAGAATCTCAATGTCTGAGCATGAAGATCAAGATTTAATTCTGCCGCTGCTCAGCGGCTCCGCTCCTCCCTCACATTCTCTTCTACTCTTAGAACAATTTAGTCACTCACTGAACATTCTGTTTATGGTATACCCTTGCCTTTGTGTGTGCTGTTCCTACTGCTCAGAACACGAAGTCTTCCCTTGTTAGGCTTCTATTGTCTTGTCGGTTCACATGTTATCCTCTGAAGCTTTCTCAGATGCCCTCAGGCACAACAAGCTTTGGCTTTCTCTAGGTTCCCACTGTACTGTGTATGTTAAAAGAACACTCTTTCCAGGGTGTGCTCTTGTTTGCATGCTTTTCAAACAGACTTTAAATCCTTGAGAGAGAGAAAAAAAAGTATTTTAAATATTTTTAAACTCCGCTACAGTTCAGAGATGGTAAAAATATACTTAAGGAATGAATAACAGTGATCAACGTGTGCTGCTGCTCCTTAAGGAAGTTGAAGCATTTTGGAAATGACTTCTGTTCTGATAAAGGGCACATAATAAGTGGAAAATTATCTGTTGTCCCAAGAGACTCAGTTCTGCCCTTCCAACTCTCATCACCCACTCAACAAAATACATTCCTGTCAGTTAACCTGACTTCTCCTTTCTTGGAATAGAATTGAAGCTACTCAAGCATTGACTGTGGGAATCTCACTTACTGCCACCCTCAGGCCCAAGCAGTTAATCTTGTTAATCCTTTTGACTAGAGAAGAGTTCTGAAAAAGAGTTTCCTCTGTGATATATATTGGAAGCAATGTCTTATAGAGAGGTGCTCTAGACAAACTGCTCAGCTAGCCTGCCCCAAAGCTAACCCTGGGTCTGGTAACATCCTGAACTTCCAAAAACCAGGCTCTCCTTATAAACATTTTACAAAGTGTTCAAGAACTTTGAGGAACTACACAAAACCTACACCATTTGTAGTGAGGCTTCTGGCATCACAGATCCCACTGAGCAAATATTCAGATCACATCTGATTCAGTAGCTTTGACATGGTGGCTAACTTCAACGTGGGTGAAATTTTTATAGACATCATGGATTCTCTTCCTTCCTAGGCCAGTATTTCTCAAGTTGTGAACTTTAGACCATTTACATCTGAATCAACAAAGATGTCCATTAAAATGAAGAAACATCCCATCTATTAGATGCTTTCTCAGAATCCCCAGAGACAGGACTCAGGATTTTTAGCTGATCTGTTGCTGTTGCTGTTGTTTGCAAATGTAAGAGCAATCTTGACACCATTGTAATGAGCTAGCTATTAATGATAGAAAAGGAGCAAAGGGGTAAGGTCAGGTATTATAGACATATCATTTGGGCAGCTTCCCCAGGAAGCTGCAACTTTGCACTCTTCAGGAACCACAAAGGAAAGATGATAGATGCATGTCCAGTAAGCTGGGGGAGGAAGGGTGAGACACTAGAAAAGATGCTTGCTGTCAGTCAAACCTGGGGACAGGGATCATAGGCCAGAATTGGTGGAGCGTATGGAAGCCTGTTAAACTTGGGGGATGCATATCCCCCTAAACAAAGGAGTTTGCTTTCATGTGCTCCTGGCTGTTGCTGCACTTCACTCTTGGCTTGTGAGGCCCTTTTGCTCCTGCTTCCTTGCATTTGTCTCTATGGCCCACAGCCGCAGGCCATGGACTGATGAACTGTAGTGTGGAAACACAAGCTAAGCTAGCCTGATGACTGTACTGTGGCAAATGGGACTTTGGAAACCATGAAAATAAAGCTTTCTACTACATGTCATCCTTCCATGGGGGACCTCCAGAAACTCTTATTCCAGCAGTACCCCAGGAACTCCATTCCCATTAGCAACCAGGAGAGAGAGGCCTCTCTCCTATCCTGAAACAATGCTAGTGCTCAAGACAAAATGCAAATTGAACGAAAATTGTATCTACCCTGGTATTCTTAGTCCAAAATCTGTTTGAAGAATCTTTATTATAATAAATGTTACTTAAATGTCAACATCACCTGCAAAATGATTTTTTTCAATAAGAATTTCAGATTTTAGCTAGAAAAAAAATCCTCTGACTTTCTTTTGAGTCTAATAAGAGACTCATTATTATTAAAAATAGTAATTTAAACTCATTAGGTGAAAAAAAAGTATCTGAAATCTTCCTGATGTAGAGGTAAAAACTCAATAGGTAATGCTCTAAAAAGATTTAAAGAAATGTTTCTAAATGGTCACTATTTATCTGCATGCCCCCATTTTAATGCCTTTTTGGGGTGTTACATCTCTAAATAGAGAAGAGTATTCAATTTATGAGCTAGAATTTTTGCTATAGGACTAACATAAACAACATTCACTTATTAGCTTAAGTACCTGTGTTTTCATAGCAACTGTCACTATGTAAAAATATAGGATAAAAGTGAGCCTGCTAATAAATACAAATCATAAGCACACTAGTTGTGTGTATATATTGTGTATATGTATGTGCATGTGTCTGAGTCCTGTCTCTGAAGAAAGAGTAACCAAAATGAGCTAAGGAGTCTTCAGACAAAGAAGCAGATGGAAACAAATGTGAAATTAGTGACCTTGACAATTATGACTTGCTGTTGAGGGGCTTTAGTCAAGGTTCCATCTTTAGTCCAGGCCTTTACCAGTCAATATCACACCGCCAAAGTGGAGAATTCTTCCATGTCAATTATCTATTACAAACAAACTGTCAACTTCCTTTGAAATAGTTAAACAAATCTATACATTGACGCTCGCAGGTATCTCTTTATACAACATTGAACCAACTTGAGGTTTATGCAGCATAAACTTCTGTGTGGATATTTCTGAGATCTGAAAATTGGGAAATTCTCAAAGGAGATGAAGATTTCTGATGTGTTACAGAAATGCTGGGTGTTCCTATCAAAACAGTGAAAAACAGAGAAGTGGATTTCCAGGGTCCCAAATTAAGAATATTTTTTTAAACCTTCCATTTAATTAAATTGCATGGCTAGATAGGAGAGTCTTGCTAAAATATTGTGATTAACACAAAGGAAGCTTAACAGACAGTGCTATTATAGGTGAAAGACTGCTAATTGCCATCTTCCCAATAACTTATTGATTTTAATCAAATCTTCCTAGAGCAGCATGCCAACAGCAAATGGATAACTAGATAGAGGGAAAACACAACAATAGAGGGAGTAATATGGAAGAAATTATTCATGTTTGATTTGTATAAAATTGAACAAATATTCTTGATCAGCATTTATACAAATATAGATTTGTGGGGAAGGTGCTATCTAAATTGCTTCTCACGCAGTGTATTAAAAATTACCATAACTGTTAGCATTTTTAATTATTTTGATCTGCTGAAAATAGATTAAACTGAATGGGAAATTGGCTTATTAAGGCTTATATATTTGAGTTATTATGAAATGTTCTCAGCCACTGCGCCTTGAGAATCTTTTGGTCTAAAAGACATTTCTCTATCTTTGGCTGATAATGGAAGGATAGAGGATTTAATCCTCAGATAGTAAGGTTTTGTTTGGGGGAGAGCGTGAGAACAACTTTTCTCACACCCTACACTTCATTAGGGAAACGAAGTCATGGGAACATTCCATAACTGAGCAACTGGTCTGTGTGACAGCACCGAGTTTCCTAGGGTAGAAAAGCATCTTGCTAGACTAAACTTAACACTTATAACATGGAGAGCCCTTGAAATCCATCTTGTATTACAAGAGCAGTTTCTCAGTGTGTGATTCAATATAGTGTGAAGCATTGAAGAACTCACACTTTGGTCATTCACTGATGATGAAAAAGAAATACAACAGCGAGTTTCAATTGTAGTCTCTAGGCATCCCACGGAATGTGTGTCTTTGGGGAACACCTTATTTATCAAATCGGTGACAGTGGACCCAAAGGTAGTTTTTAGACACAAATATGACTACACTTGAAATCTTTACGCCATTAATCTGTGTGTGTGTGTGTGTGTGTGTGTGTGTGTGTGTGTGTGTATTATTTCAGAGAGAAAGCAGGAAGGAGAGATAGAAATATTAATAATGAGAGAGAATCATTGATCAGCTGCCTCCTGCATGCCCTCTATTGGGGACTGAGCTGGCAACTAGGGCATGTGACCTCACCTGGAATGAAACTATGACCTCCTGGTTCACAGGTCAATGCTCAACCTCTGAGCTACACTGATGGACAACTTTCGTGCTTCTTTAAGGCTAAAAAAAATGCTGTATAAACGGTGGGATAATTCCTTTAAATCAAAACAAATACATTATAATAATGATTCACAAAATGATTTTCTATTTACAAACCACCCCTTTTATTAAACCTTCCCAATTCAATGGCCAGGACTGGGAGATGTTAGTCTAGTAGCCAATGTTCATTTTAATTTTTAAGGGAAACTATTGAAATACCAGTAGTATAAAGGTTTCCGTCACAGAATTATCTCCTTCAATATGTATGCTAGAACTACATGTTTTAATAGTTTAGGACAGAATTTGTCAACTTCAACATGACTAACATTTTTAGCATTTGGGATCTGGGTAATTCTTTGTTGCAGAGGGGCTGGCTGTCTTGGGTATTGGAGGCTATTTAGCAGCACTCCTGGGCTCTCCCTAGGAGGGGCCAGTAGTACTGCTCTTCCGCCCCCACTTGTAAAAAACAAGTACGTCTCTAGACACAGCCAAATGTCCCTGAGTAGGCCCTAGCAGGTTTGGCTCTGGATAGAGCATCAGCCTGGACCTGAAGGGACCTGGGATGGATTCCAGCAAGGGTACATACTTTGGTTGCAGGTTCCCCAGCACTGGTTGGGGTGCATGCAAGAGGCAACCAATAAATGTGACTCTCTCACATCTATGTTTCTCTCTCTGTCTCACCCCCTCTCTTCCCCTTTCTCTAAAAATCAATGGAAAAATATCCTCAGGTGTGGATTAACCAAAATAATAATAATAATAATAATAATAATAATAACTAATAATAACAGTAATAATAATAATAATAATAATTCCCTTAGTAGGTGAAATTGCTGCTGATAGTAGAAGGCAATGCTGTAGTTCTTTTGATGATGATGTATCACTAATCATTCTCTAGAAAATGATTATTTCCCTGTAATAATGCAGAAAGAGAACAATGAAATTTGCATCACAGGTCTGAAGGCTGAGAAGCTATTTACATGGAATCTATCCATAACACACCTGCAGCTAAGTCAGCATTTTACTCTTATGAGACTAATTGGCTATATGAACTAAGACGCAGAAAACAATCACAGCGATCATCAGAAAGGCGAGACAGTCTCATGACTAAACCATGCTACCTTCTGTGTAAGGCTTCAGGGAAACGTAGTCCAGTCCAACAGCAGCAAATGGTTTGGAAATAGTTGCCACCTTGGGCTGATGGGAGCCCTGGTTTGCTTCCAGGCCCAGCAAAAAATAGGGCTGTGACACATTTAGGACATCTGCCTTGGACAAGGCAAGGGCAGTAATTGACATATTTCACTCACTGGCCCGTTCCCTCCTAGTCATTTTAACTTGCTCTCTGGATTATTTTAAGCATGTGATGACACTATAGTAAGATATTTTGTGCTACATAAACAAATACATAAAAGAAAAAAAGAAAGAAAAGAAAGTTCACTTCTAAGTATTAAGGAAGCTTTTCCCTTTCCCTAAGCAATATTTCAGGCTCTGTGGGTATGACATCAAATAAAAAATATAGTCTTTCATATAAAAATGGATGGTCTAGTGATCTGGTCTCTAGTGTAAAACAAAAAATCCCAACCAACCAACCAACCAACTAAACAAAAAAGCCACTCTCCTATTTAAAAAGTATATGTAGTTACACAAAGTATTGACTTTCTAGGAACACATTTTCCTCTGTAATCTATGTAATTCTTTTCTAGTGTTCTTCTGTATTTCTCTTACTTATTGAGTTGTGAAGATCAAATATGAAGCCAGTTTCCTAAGAAAACGGTATGGTTTCAGATTTTAGGAATGCATTGTGCTTCTTTTGGGCCAAAAAATTGTCATATAAATGGTGTGATAATTCCTTTAAATCAAAACGGATGCATTATAATGATTCTGGAAATGATTTTCTACTTACAAATCACCCCTTTTCTTAAACCTTTCCAATTCTGTAGCTATGATTAGGAGTTGGTAGACCAATACCCAGTGTGCATAAAAAGTAAAATTTTTGTTCACTTCTCCTCAGCTGCTGTACACAGAATGAAAATCCATTAATAAGCTCTTTCCAAAATGAGGGTTCTGGGTTCCTTGCTCAATGGAATGACTCTTAGGTAACCCAGCTCAATCAAAGGCGAATCTTGGCACAAAATAGCACTAACGTATGAGTAACTGAAACTACATATATGAAATCCTGGTATAAAACATGCTGACTTGATTTCTTTGTATCAGGGTAGATTTAATTTCCCTCTTAGTATAAAATAGACTGAGAAAAAAGTGAGGATAATCTTGAGTTTTACTGGCCCCAAGCCTGGAAAACACCTGTTCCAGTGCAGAGACTAGGCCTAATAAATTGAGATTTTCAAGGGGCTATTAACTCAGAGATGAAAGCCCTGGGAACTGACTTATATATGGATATAAAAGGGTAAAAAGATCCTTGTGCTGGTGGTCTTCCAACCCGGAGGCAAGGGAGGGCTTCTCTAGGCAATGGCCATAGAAGTTCACAGCGAAGTGTCCTTGATCAGTTAAGACAAGTCCTAGGTTTGTCAGTTGCGGGTTAATTGGCTACAAAGGAGTTTGGCACAGACGGATTCTTGAGCCTCAAGTCCACAAGTTTTCTAGGAGGCCGTTGTGTGTGTGTGTGTGTGTCCCGGACAACTTCTCTGAGAAGAGGATCTTTTGTTTCCGACCACATGCTATTTCACAAGGTCAGGGCTTAGGTTCACATCAAACATCACAAGTTTAAGATGCTTTGGAAACAGCCTTTATTTTCCTCATGCTAATTTGACATCTAAGGCAATTTCAGAAGAAAGAATGTACTTTATTGAGAAAGGAAAGAAAAGTGTCACCTAGTGAAAAAGAAATATTAGAAATAAAGCACGATTTCCTTTATTTGAAGCGTATTGGCAAGTTGTTTGGGTGTTTGGAAGGGAAACACACTGGAAAAGACAGAGCGCACTCAAGACAGCCACATGGGTTCCTTGGGCAAACATCTTGTGCAGGATGGGCTCCTCTACAGCTCAGAGCAGAATGTTAATCAGAAAGAAAGTCAAGGACAGAGCCACCAAGGGGCACTTAAAAGTATATTTAGATGCACACGGCAACTGAACTCTTAATTTTGGGTAAGTGAGGGAGTAAAACAAATCACACCATTTGTTATCAGCTGCAAAGGCTGGGGAAGGAAAGGCTCCCATTTGAAAGAACACTTCGGGGCTTTTCCTTACAGGAGAAACATGTTTCATGTCATCCAGACACTAAGTAGATTTCTTTCACAAAAACTGTTACATTATCTGGGTAAACATGTCAATCAAAGACTACAACTAGCAATTTACAGCAATGATGCCAGATTTAACATCTAGAGAGCAAGATCCAGGGGGAAATAGTGTTTTTATTTACCTCTTTTGTTACTAGAACAATTTTTTAAAAGACACGTTTTTACATAGAAGGCGCTTTGAAAAGAGAGTTATCTATGTTATAGTCAAAATAAATACTGAAAACTTTGAGGTCTTTTTATTGGATTGTTTTTTTTCTTTCTGTGTAAGCGATAATTTTCCCAAAACACGATTCACCAAATTTTTGAGGGTATCTCAGAAAAACACTTCTCATAATAAAGCTCTAAAGAAGTGGTGACATGGAATCTTATCCCTCTTGTATGTTAGAGGTTTAATCATTACTTATTAATTTTCCTATTTTCATGAGGTTTTCTCCAACTTAATATTCTATTAAGGTAGCATCTGTTGGAGGAATTATCTTGGTTTTTTAAAGCAAATTTTAGCTGATTACCATGAATCTACATAATTAGAATTAGATCTAATTATGTAGTGTAAATACATGTAATATATTTATAACATATAATGACATAATTATGATTCACAATGTTAGAAAACCCCTCCTTAAAATGAGTTAGAAAAATATGCTGCACAACCCCCTACAATTTATGAGCGATTTTACAATGTATGTTTTTTCTGTAGTGTCTAAATAGAAATAGAGCAGTATGAAAATATAATTAAAAATAAATATAATTTGAAGTTATTACCCCAAAAGAATCTTCATTGGATATCAACCAAAGGACTTTTATATAAGTTCCTATAAGATTTAAAACTGTAAATATTTTGAACTCTGTTTAAGAAGAGCACATTTTCAAATGGTAATCTAATATGTATACATTTCTAATGCATCCTCAAACCAAGTTCTTAATGTTTAGAGTGTCCAGCAAGAGCTAATGCAAGATGGCTCTAACATTGTCTTCTAAACCATTCATCCACATGATAGAAAATGTAGCAAATGATGATGAACTGGGGTCTATATACTAATTAGAAATATGAAAGAAAAATTGGGGTGGACAACTATTCATTATAAATATAGATAATACATTTCAAAAGTATAGGACAACTGTTCATTTAATTCATAAAGTTGACTGATATATTTAATATACTATAGGAGGATTGACACATTTTTTCCTGTAAAGAACCAGATAGTAACTATTTTAAGAGGGACACAGAGGCTCTATACAGCTATTTACTTATTTTTAAATATACTTTTACTGATTTCAGAGATGAAGGAAGAGGGAGACAGATAGAAACATCAAAGATGACAGAGAATCATTGATTGGCTTCCTTCTGCACATCCCACACTGGGGATCCAGCTGGCAATCTGTGCATGTTCCCTGACCTGGCCTCCTGGTCCATAGGGCAAACTTCAACCACTGGGCAACACTGGCTGGGCTATGACAGCTATTTAGCTCTGCTGTGATAGTTTTAAAGCAGACAGGGATCACACTTCAAGAAAAGGGCATGGCTCTTTTCCAACAGAACTTTATTTACAAAATAGTCAACTACTGGATTGGGTTTGGGAGGGACACTTAGTGTGTCTTAGGGGATTAAAGACTCAATTCTGGAGTTTGTTCTCTAGATTTATATTTTGCTTTCCCTATTGCATAACTTCGTGACCACAGCTAACTTACTTTAGTTTTCTCATTTATAAAATGCTGCAAATAACCATTTCCCGTCTCATAAGGTTGTTGTAAGGATAGAAATTAAATAATTTATGGAAAGCACTTACTATAATAGGGTATGTCTTCTCTGTAGGAGGAATAAATCGATGTTTATAGATATAAAGTGTGGCTATGCAAAATATTTGGTATTCACTGTTAGTTTTCAAGCTTTAATGATGTCCATTTGCACGCTAAGGGTAGAGAAGCATTAGTTTATCTGCAGAAGCAAAGATGTCCCCACTGATAAGTAATTTTTCCAAAATGAAGTAGAACACAATATCCTAATGAGTCTGATCTGTTGATATATAAGGCATAAACTATAGAAATATATTAAATAATTTATGTTTACTTAGGTAACATATTTTACAAATAAAGCAAATATACCATATAGCATGGATAGAAAGCATATCATTATGTATTCATGCTTGTCCAATCAACAAATACGTATTTCATGATTAATATGCATAGTCATTGGGTTAGGAAATAGTTAACCTCTGCTTTCTCGTTTTTTTAGTTTTTGTAATTTGGGGAGAGACAAAAAACAAATAGCAGACAATTAAAATTCAGTGTGATAAACTATTCTAATAGCGTGCAAATGTTATATTTTTTTTAACAAGATTTTGAGGAAATCCTAAAGAAAATTCTTCTTGACAAATCACTGAACATTTTCCAAAAGATTTTCATTAATATATATCTCACTAGTAAAAATGCAAGCCTTTTCAGTACAGGGTCTGTGTTTACCTGTATAGTATTTCCTACGATGTTTCTCCTGTTATTATGCACACCCTTTTTGTTAAATAAACATTTTTTCAATAAATTAATCTTGCTTCTAGTCAGGTAAGGTAGTAACTTTTCATCAAGCTTTTCTTGAGGTCATACAATCAATTGTCCAGGTACACCTATGAGGTTGAGTGAGCTCCCTGTAATTAGAATATGTGAATCTTATCTGCTACCTATCTTTCCAAAAAGTTGTGATGAATAATAATATAATTTAAAAAGTGAACATATTAATAATAATAATAATAATAATAATAATAATAATAAGTCCACACAATGCCAGTGTATTTTTAGCTCAATGCTCCATCAACTCAACAGTAGAGACTGTAGTATAGTGGAACTAGGTTGAGAGGCCCTGGTGATAATTCTTAGTATCATTAAAATTTGAAAAGAAGTGATACATCAATCAGGCAAAAGCCTTACTCATACGGCCTTCCTAAATAAGAGAATGAGGTAGATCATATCTCATCACAGTGGACTGAATCTTATAAATGGATACATAATCACTCCAGTCAATTCTGGGCATGGGGAGAACTCTTTACCACCCATATACCACTGGCATACCTGGCTGCTTACCAGTTTGTACCAAATGTACTTCCATTCCTTGCTTCATCCTATGTTCCACATGCCTGTGTTCCTTGGCAAGATATAAACTACATTGCGAGGAGAGGGGTGGGAAACTTGATGTAATTCATTTTCCTTTCTTCCTATCCTAAACTTCCCCCTGATTCCCTAGTAACTAGCAGTTTTACAGAGTAGTCCACATAACCTGTCACTAAAGAAATGTTGGTTCGATTTTTAACAAAGAATCAATAGGGAAAAGTCTACTATGAAAGATGTTTATTTTACCCACAGAGAACAGACAAGGTAAAGACTTACTGCATTCTATTAGCACAGAGTGGGTGGACATAGGGGATGGGGAGAGTAAGGCCTGCCCTCCACCTGCTTTAGTAAATAAATTAAAAAAATATCTTGTTACCCAGTGACACTGATGTGTATTTTCATACTCCTTCCTATCCGACTATGGCTGCCTTTGTTGTCCCATGGTACACCTTGAGTATCATGACACAGATCAGATGTCCACAATGACTAAAATACATACTTCCCAGCCATTTACAGAAAGTTTCCCAATCCTTTTAAAGCCCTTCTATGCTCCTTTGTATAGAGATGGTACCACTACTTACCTCCCTGGGCTGTCTAACTCAGAAAGAATGGCCTAAACCATACAAGGCCAGGATTTACTTGAGGAATGAAAAGGCCTTTCAGTGGAGCAAAAGTAACCAGCAGCGAGTCTCCTTCCTGGTCTTTCAAGCCCAGAATCCTTTTCATAGAACAAATGTTTAATACAACTTTGAGTAGGACCAAAGTTTAACTTCCACTTTGATGATCAAAACACAGTATCCACCCCTTTGCGTTTAAACTCCGTAATTGAGTAAATTTTGGGAGAGCATTCATACAACTTGTTCTGTGAACCTTAAAAATCCCCCAGTCTCCGCCCTGTGCTGCCCACAAATCTTCTGAATCTCCAGAGAAAAGGAAAAATCTCTCTGGGGGACCTCTCTTTCAGGCTCTGTGTCTTCAACAGTTACTGAAAATGCTTTGTACCATTTTACAAGGCAAACACTTCCTGATATTTTAGAGAATATGACCTTTGTCCCTTAAAACCAAATTAAAATTGATTCCACATTTTCTAACCTTCGTATACACTATCCCAAATATCAACTCATGTATTGCTCATGGTTCAATCAGAAAAGTAGACATGTGATATCCAATAAAACTTCACCTTACATTTCCGTATTCAAGTTGCCATCATCATCATTGTTGTTATTCCTACTATTCTTTTGATTTGAATACATTGCTACTGCAGCTTGAGAGATTCCCAGTATGCACTTCTCCAGACACAAATTTTCATTAAAAAACACATTTAATGTTTGTCCATTGGATGCAGATGGCAGGACTAGCTGGAGCCAAGCTCACTCAGCTGCATTGATTCCCTGCTCTATTGCCTTTCTGTCCTGGGAGCGACAGTGAGAGTCAGGGTTGCCGGGCTCACAGTCAATCTCCAACCCTAGGAGGACATATAACTAGAGCCTACTCTTGGTAATTTTTGTTTCTGCCTGCCCTGATGTGAAATGCCCTGAGAAGAGACATTCTAAAATGTACTCTCAATCTCTGCCAAATCATTTACTTTTCTGTGTGGAGGATTTGCTAAGGAGAGAAAGAGCATTGCATGGATGTATATTTCAATTAACATTGCCAACATTGTGAGACATGTAAATTATTTTAAATGTGTGTGGACTGATGGACTATAAAGATGACAGTGGATCTGAACCTGGCTACTTCCTGTAGTCTGCAGACCTGAGCCAATTTGGTCATGCACCATTGTTAGAGTTAGAAGGGAGCTGTAGACCTCTTTCTTACACATTCAATAACAGGTTACAGTGAAAATTAGTGTCAGAGTGAATTCAGTCCTGCGTGTAGGTATTTATTAACATGCAGGCTCGGAACAATCACATAACTGAATGCCAGGACTCACCCATTTAGGTGTTCCAAGAGTGCTTTGAATCAACTCTATCATTACGGCAGGTGCTTTCAGCAGGATTTGGCTAACCACAGAGTTCGAAGACTTAACTAATCAGTAGCCTACTTAGCTGGAAATAGAGTTGATTGTTTGCTCTGAATTCTTAATTTCCTGCAAGATCAGGGAAGACTGCTATAATATTTTATCAATGAAGATGTCCTGAATATCACAGATTTCCCAACAATATCTTTCTACTTTTGGCTGTTGTTATTTAATAAAACCTCAGTGTTGCTCATAGATAAAGACAGCTACTCCTGTACTAGTTGCCTCTGGAGTGTGGCACTTTGTGTGGAATGTGTATACTTCATTAGGGTGACTAACCACCCCTAGGCCCTATATTAAAGGATCAAAAACATATATATCACACTGTCTGTGCTGCAATTTTTTCCATATTAGCTACAGACTAGATCACATCTACAGGGCTCTCGCCTTTGCTGATTTGGCATTCATTTATTTGTTCAAAGAAACATGCGTAGACTCAAGCCCTATATCCATTCTGGGGCTGTTAAGATGCATGACAGAGCCTTGGGTCTCACAACTCAAAGTGGGGTCCATGGACCAGCATCATCAGCAACATCTGAGATCGTGACAAAAATGCTGACACTCAGGTCCACGCTCACATGTTCTGAATGAGTTTCATCTTAATAAGAGGCCAGGTGCTTCCTAAACATGGGACAGTTTCAAGATGCATGGTCTGTCATAGCAGCAGAGCTCCTCAAATATTTGTATTAAAGTTTGGGGGTGGGGGGAGAAACTCATTCAAAAAAAAAAGCTCATTTCCAAGCATCCTTTCTTATGGCAGGACTCAGAACCCAGGAGCCTTCTTCAATTTAACAAGCAGACAATTGTTCTACAGGTGTTCCTGAGCAGTCTTTGGGAAATACTAGATGGTTGGAGGGTAATAAGAGCAATTTGGGAGTAAAAGGTTGGGGGGAGTGTATATGAATCAAAATTGAAATGAGAGTATCTTGAATTTTAAATGACTGTGCTTTGTGCTGATGGCATTGAATACTTTATTTCTGGGGGGTTTGAATAGAACAGACAGCTTGCCTAATTGCTGCTCCAGCTTGGAAGGGTCACAGACTTGAATATCTTGTGCTGTAAGAGGTCTTTTTCACAGCTAATTTAGGCCATTTCCATGTCTGATAAAATGGATTTTTGACAGAAACAAGGAGGTCTAGGCATTAGTCATTACTGGGTGTTAATCACAGAGCATTAAGATACTTGTTTATTACGATTAAGCATTCCACTCACTTACCATTTTTCTAAAGTAAACTGCTTTGCATTTGTGTAAAGGGAGGGTGATAGAACCTGAGGCTGCCCTATCAAGACCTAGGGGTCCATGCATTAAAGCTTAATAAGTTGTATCTCTATGTCCTAACAGATAAACCAAAGGGAAAAAAAAGTTAATGATAAGGCCAAAGGAAGCTTTATGTAACCAGGGCTGAGCTACTACTTTCCAATTCTATCTCTGTCTTAGTTTTTTTGAGCTGAGTTAACAAGGACAAGGTTTTCAGGTAACCCTAGATTGCTGCTTTTGTAAAAGATTGTTAGAGCTTGAAATGAAAGGAAGTGCCTGGTGAGAGGAACACATTATCACCCATAAAAATGAACCAGAAAGGAATCATTGGAGGCCTTCAATGTTGCACACAAAGTAAAAAAGCCACATCAGAGGTACAGTTCTAGAGATTTGCCTATTTCCAGGCCATCACATACAGAGGGAATTCTCCAAGACCAGATCTGGTTTGAGGGGTTGCCCAGGTAACCCTGGCACTTAAGCAGTGTTGAAAAGGATCTTAGGCCCTTAGCACAGGGATTCCTCTTCAAAGAATTTATTCCGCAGGGAAAATAAAAAATAAAAAAGGGGAAGGGGGTGGGGGGAGAACACAGATAAGACTGCAAAGATGTGTCTAGAGGGATGTTTGCTCAGTTATACTTGGATTGGTGAATAACTAGAAACAACACAAATAGTGACTGGCAAAAGTCTGGGTGAATAAGTTAAAAAATACTCACACCATGGAATACTATATAGCAATTAAAAAGAAAATCTAGATTATTGACATGAAAGTATGCCCATTAAAAGAAGAGCAAGCTATAGAACAGTATATATGAGCCATAATGGGGGAGAGGGGTTACTATGCAAATAGGAAATAAAATATCAAAGAATACTCAATAAATTTTAATGGCGTTATCTTTGAGTAAGGTAGAAATAAGTAGTGTTCATATTCAAATGTACACTTTGTATGTTAATTTATTTAAAAGTATGTGTTATTTTAACATCAGAACATAAAAGATTGTGTCAAGGATCCTGAAAGATTATCCCCCTGATTCTATTAATTTCAACCTTTCCTTTTCTTAGACATGAGCCCTCTGGGGTCAAGGAATAGATGTGCCTGAATTCTGTACGTGAGCTAACCATTCAGAAAGCCCCATACATAGTTGAGGCCCACCAGAAACTTCAAGAGAGCAAATGCCAGCCTGGCTGTCTTTCTGCATCTTTCCTGCCAAGGTCTTTCAGAGTCTCTAGTGTTGTGATAAGGAGCTAGTAGGGGAAGCAGGGAGATGGGGATCAACAGATGAGAGAGCTCAGACAGAGACTTAGACGGGGAAGCTATCCTATGCACACTCATTTCAGATTAATAATCAGGTAGCTAATTTTTGAACTGTCACTTGTACCTGGCACCTTCTGTCAGAGCTGTTGACGTGGAGTTCCTTTCACTTCACACAGGCTTGCTAGCTAGAAGGGCTGGCGTGGCTCCAGGTATTCAACCTGCTAACCCAAGCTGCTGTCAACTTGTGCTCCTTGGCGGAAACCATTGGATATTTTCATGAGCAAGTGCAGGAAACTATTTATAAATGTGATTTCTAGTTAAAGAGACAAGGAAGCCTCCATCTCAGCTCCACCTGTTCACCTCACCTCTTGTCCAACAGAGTGAACCACAGTTTCAATTCTCAGAGAAGAGTTCATTAGGAATAGGGCAGAAGGGATAGTTGTAGAAGTTAGGAACATCTAGATTACTTGTAATTCTGTACTAGCTGCTGGTTATGGGATTTTGAGTAAAAAATGGAGGTGTTGCCGCAGCTGTCTCACCTGTCAAATTTCAACAAAAATATTTACTTGAGCCCGGCTGGCATGGCTCGGTGGTTGAGCATTGTCCTATGCACCAGTTAAATGGTTTGATTCCTAGTCAGGGTACATGCCGGGTTGCAGGCTCAATCCCCAGAGGGGGGTGTGCAGGAGGTAGCCAATTAATGATTCTCATGATTGATATTTCTAACTCTCTCTCCCTCTCCATTCTTCTCTGGAAATAATAAGTTACTTGACCTGTCTTGTAAATATTAAATAAAATATTAGGTTGTGAAGTAGAGCTTCCATGTTTGGGAATGGGTTTTTTGTGTGAATTAAATTGAAAATCCTAGCACTCTAACACAATCCTAGGACACTACTCATATACCCATGTAACTTCAAACAGCACCCTCCCACCCCAATAAGTAGCCTCTGTATTCTTTCCTGCTAACTAAACCTTGTTATTTTGCCTTATCCTCAGAGAGCCCGTATCTACAAGGGTGGCAATCCTGATATTACTGGATAACATGATTGGTCTGATTTTGTCATAGGCCCTCCTCCTTTTGCTAGCAATTTCTTTAAACATAAGTACCATCTCTCTGGCTGGCAAGACCGATGGGATGTCTTTTCAAGGCTTCTATGAAGGGCTTTCTTCATCTTATAAAGTCTTTAAAGGAAAAACTTCTGTCTTGCTGCACCCAGCCACTGTCAACTGCAATGCTGTGTGGCTGCACAGACATCTTAGTGGCATGAGCAGAGAACTGGAGGCAGGCAATGAGGAACCAGAGCAGTGACACCGTTGACCCTAGGACGTGGGCTTCTGACAAAGTTCTGTAATTTTCTTCAGACACCATCTACCTGGCCAGGTCACCAGCCATGATGGTGATGAAAGTCATTTTTAGGCCCCTTTTGCCTTTTTGTATTATTACACACAATAAAGTCCAAGAGTACAGGGAAAATATTTCCTAGCCTGAGAGCTCCTGGTTAGTTCAAGATTCTAGAACCAAGATCTACAGGGGAAACTAGAAATCTAATATGTGAAAGATGAGAAGGGAACAAAAAACCTAAAGGATAGCTGTATTTCTCTGCATTCATTCTGTTGCAAACATAACCTATGAAGTGTTAATAAGTGTGACATGGATTATAAAAGGGCTGATTAAAAAAGGTAGGTGAATAAGAAATTAAATAGGTCACTTGTTTCATTTTTTTCTTACTATTGCTAATTATTGGTTATTTTATTGCAGATATTCTCAGAATTATGAAGATGTCAACATACTTATACATATTCAATGGGGGACATAACATTTAATGTATTCTAATTATTCATATTTATTTAATGTATTTAACTTGAGTATTTTTAGAGGTGAAATGTTCAACGATACAACAAAATTAAAACACAAAACAACAAGGAAAACCTCCACAAATTTGGGAGGATCACTGTCCTGCTGATGTACAGATAACAATTTTTTCTGCTCAGACATATTTTTAAGAAAATGTGGTTAGTAGATTTTGGCTTCTTTAAGTCTCTGGTTTCTTTGGAGGGTTTTTGTCTTAAGTCCCCCCAACAATGAATTTCTTCCAATAGGGCAAAAGCATTATCATCGCTATCACTTTTAAAACACATTGAAGAAATACTTATTGAGCACCCATCACAGGCACAATACTCTTGTAGGGATGTGGAATAGAACATCACCCTGTTATCAAGGGGCTGACAATCTATATGCAGTATCACATTGGTGGGAGATACTTCTCTATGAATCGTAACAATCTTACTCAATAATCAACATTTCATATACCCTGGACCCATCTTTTTAGGGATGCTGATATAAGAAGGCAGCCCTGAAAAGGAAGAGGAAAAGATCCCCTAAGGAACACATGCATATGCATTCCTGGATAAGAAAGTTCAAAAGAGTGATTTTTTCTTAAAGGATTCAGAGGCATGACACAGTCTGCCTTGAAGTCTATTTGCTGACATTTCACAGTAATAAAAATGAGATCTCTCTTTGGAGGGAGAATGGGCAGATTTGCAAGCAACCCTTAAACAAGATTAGAGTCTCCTTACCCAAGATCAAAATCCCCTCTCTCTCTCCTAAGGTATCTCCTACATGTACAGGAACCATCCGGCCCTCACTACACTGACCTGAGGGACTGAGTATCAGGGAACAGGTGTTATAATGTCACTCTGGTTGTTGCTCTTATTGTGAATAATAAATTCCTTGTTTCTGACCCATGGGTCTCCTGGCTTCTTGTACTCTGCACAGTTCCTGATTTATTATATGTACACACGTTAGCCCATTTTAGACAGAATGGCCAGAAAAAAATCTGGCCAAGTTGTAACGCATTGTAGCTTCTAAACTTAGTTAGGAAAGACCCTGCGAGCTTCCTAAATTAGTGATCGTCGGGTGTAATGCAGCCACTAGAATAAAAGCTCCATGAAGGTGGAGATTTCTCTTCCTATTCAGTGCTGCATCCCAGCGCCTAGACCAATACCTCATACACAATGGCCACTGAATATATTTTCAAGATTGCCTTCTTCTGCCTTGTCTCAATTCACAGAAAACCACCATAGAAACCAAACAATCCTATATAATAAAAGCCTAATATGCTAAGTGTCCAGTTGTCAGTTCAAGCAATGAAAGTATAATATGCTAATGATATAAGGCCGATCAACCGCTCACTATAACATTCACCGACCACCAGGGGGCAGACAGTTGACCAGTCACTATGATGTGCACTGACATCAGGGGGCATATGCTCCAATCAGTAGGTTAACTTGCTGCTGGGGTCTGGCTGATTGCTGATCAGAACTGACCAAGACATGCCCTGGAGCCCTCCCAGGAGTCCCTTCCTGGCTGGCCAACCTCCCTCCCTCCCCAGCCCCCATCATGCATCAGAGGGGTCCCTTGGTCTGGCCTGCGCCCTCTTGCAATCCAGGACCTCTCAGGGGATGTCAGAGATTTAATCTTGATCCCACAGGCCAGAGGGACCCCACTGGTGCACGAATTCGTGCACTGGGCCTCAAGTAATAAATACTTTTGTTGGATGATGGGGATATATTTGAAAGGAAAAACTGCCTTACTGAGTGTAGGTCAGAAAAAAAAAATATTGTTAACTCTTGGGTATGAGTCTATATTAAAAAATAATTTCCTCTGGATGCTTGGTTTTATTTGAACCCATCATACCAAACATACTAAATAAATTATGCTAAAAAATAAGTTCCAAACCAAGAAAATGTACATACACCTGCAGGCATTCCAATTAGATTTTTTTTTAAACTCAGAAAGTAATTATGCCATTATCTATTACTGAACCTAGAGAGCTGTGAGGAGATAGCAGAATTCATGTCTACTATTATTGCTAGAAATATTTTTTTTTCTTGCTAAAAACTAATATATCAGGAAAGTAGTCAAGAATCTAAAAAATAACATTATAAATACTGACATTAATAAGTATTATGGTCATACAGTAAAAACAGGGAAACATATTGATAGTGACTAAAAATCTGTAGCAACTGTCACTTTGTGCTGAGATTCTAAAATTACCCTCACATTTATTAATATACTTATGGATTACATTTGTCTTCACTTATAAAACATGGGTTGGCTACCAGCAGAATTGATGCTACAGGAGATTTAAGGGAAATCATATATTTTTTACTAGTTTGATGGTACTGTGATCATTTTTTTAAGGTTTCTGGCCATGGCAAAATATGAAGAAAAAAAAAAAGTAAATTTTTCTGGGATAAAACAATTCAATTCATTTAATTTTCATATTTCTGTAAGGTTCTCACTTCTTGGATTTTAGAAGTCAGAACAAGATTTGTACATTCTTTCAAGCAGTTAGAAGTAACTGCACGAACAAAATAACAGCTGACACTGAGCACTGGCCAGGGGCTGCACCAAGAAATTCATTCATCTCAGCAACCACTGGGTAAGAATGGCAATGCGCCCGTTTTCCAGATGAAAGACGGGAAATTTAAAGAGGTCAAATAACTTGCCCAAGATGATAGAATTTGTACCAGATATACTAGGATCTAAATCTAAGCCATTGAAATGCAGTAGTCTCAATCACTGCACACTATTCAGTTTTAAAGGAAAATCTTGTCAAGCAATGAGTGAGCCTGCTCAGTGACATAGGCTGGCTGGAATAATGTGCAGCACATTCATATTTTAAGCTTTTTAAAAAACAAAATCAAAAAACAAAACAAAATAAAAAAAAAGACAATTTCTAGAGAGACACAGAGATAGAGGAAGAGAGAAAGAAACATGGATATATGAGGGAGACATCGACAGGCTGCATCCTACATGCCTCCTACATGGGATTAAGCTTGTAACCAGAGCATGTACCATGATTGGAAATCAAACCAGCAACCTTTTAGAGCATGGGACAATGCTCTAGCCACTTAGCCACAGCAACCAGGGCACATGCAGCCCATTCTGATTCAAGGTTCAGTGTGGCTGAAACCAGACTTCTCAACAATGGTGACATAAATCCTGAAGGCATTAATGACAAAGAAAAGTTTATGATTTGCTTCATGAACCAACCTGCACTCAAAATCTTGTCTTATTTTCTGTTTTTTTGTTTGTTTGTTTTTCCTTTTTGCCCTATATCCAGGTCTTCTGATTTATCAAAGTGGTCTATGTGACACTTAATAAATATTCCTATGACTTCTACTTCTAGACCTACTAATTCTAGCACTACAATTTATTTAAACCATAGTGCTAAAGGGAATCATTTCTTAAATGCAATGATTATTGCTAATATGTTTGGTGCCAGGGCTGTACTCAACGTGAATGATAGAGCAATGAATAAGATACAGCCACTACATCTAAGAGGTCAGGGTCTTGTGAGAAAGGCAGATAAATAAACCCCAAATTGAATACACTCGGAGAAGAACTTTAAGTGAGGGATGGCCAGCATGTCATGGGAAGTCGCAGCAAGTCAACTCAGCAGAGGAGGGGGCAGGACAGTACTCCAAGAGGCAGAGCAGTTAAGATGAACATAAAGGTAAATAGGAATTGGTCATTTGGGCAAAGCTGAAGACTGGTGGGTGGGTGGAGGAGAGGGAAAAAGCATTTGAGCTGGCTGAAGGAGCAAAAAGCACTTAAGAAATTTGCACGTCACACACAAACAGGTATGCCCAGTAGGAATCTTCCGGAAAGTAAATCAGTAGAACTATCCACGTTCACAATAGTTGGGCTCTTTTGTTCAGGTCAGGGGTTTATGCTTTATGTGGGCAGAGGGGAATGCCTGTCACCCATACATGGGTATTTGACTTAGAGAAAAGGGGCAGTCATGGAGGAGGGCACCCAGCAGCCTTCCCTGCAATTGGCGAGGTCAGTAACACCTGCATTTCCCCTTTTCCAGTTAAAGTGATCAAAGCTTCTATGTTAGATGAGGGCAGTCACTAGGGTAGCAAGGAATCAGTGGGACAAATTCATCCTGTCCATTTGTTCTCTTTGTTGGAGGTCACCTCAAGGGAATAAAATCTCCCCACTCCCAATCTATTCAAGGAAGCATGGGCCAGAGGTCTTGGAATTCTAGGATCCCCTCCTACTAAAAGAGGGAAATAAGGGTTTTTTTGTTTTGTTTTGTTTTGTTGTGTTTTTTGTGTGTGTGGGGGGGTTGTTTTGTTTTGTTTTGTTTGTTGTTGTTTTTTGGTGTGTGTATGCTTTCTTGTTTGTCTTTTTTTAACTTTGCTTTTGGGTTGTAAGCCTAGGCCAGTGGTCGGCAAACTCATTAGTCAACAAACAGAGTCAAATATCAACAGTACAATGATTGAAATTTCTTTTGAGAGCCAAATTTTTTAAACTCAAACTTTTTCTCACTGCACTTCTTCAAAATAGAGTCGCCCAGGCTGTCTTTTTGTCTATTTTGTGGAAGAGCCACACTCGAGGGGCCAAAGAGCTGCATGTAGCTCGCAAGGTGCAGTTTGCCGACCACAGGCCTAGGTTCTATAGAAAAGAAAAATGTGAGTTACTTTCAAGAGCGAGAGTTCCTGGTCTCCTGGTTTATGATGCACAGTCAGACTCCAGGAAACTTCTGAGTTATTTCAGAGGAGCCAGACCTAAAGTTCAGGAAAAGCAAATGCGTAGGCCCAGAAAATAACCCTGGTAACCCTGGGCATCCAGCAAAAGACTCAGGGCCAAATTTGGCCTGAGCAATAGCTCAGCTACCCTGTTTCCTACCTGACCTGTGGGGTGTGGGATCAGGAATCTCAGAGGTGCTACCACAGAAAGAAGAGAAACCCCACCCAAGCCTCAGGGTGCATAAGGAGGAGTCCCTACCCACTGAAAGGATTGTGCACTTCTGGAAAATCTCAGGTGGAAAGAGAAGGATTGAGAGAGACACAGACAGATAAACAGAGAGTCAGCTAGAGACCAACTTTAATTTGCATAATTGATGAATTAAAGGTTACCAAACTTTGGTAGCTCTAGCTAAAATTAGCAGGATGAGAAACTCGATCTGTGAAAGGGACCAGCTTTAAGTTGGGCTGCCACAAGGACCTTATCTATAGGTGGAATTTCCAGGAAAGGCATCTTATGGGCCATCTATTATCAGAGCCGACTTCCTTTGGTTGCATTTTTGCACTTACTGTTGTTCTTTTCTGAAAATTACAGATTTCTCTTGGTTTAATCATTACTGATGTAATGTGTTGACACTTGACTGGTTAACCCTAGAGTCCACAGGCTCCATTTTCAGGGCTTTTCCCCTATAATCCTTCAACAACCAGACTTACAGTATGTATGTTCAAAGACGAAGCGCTCGTGTTCCCTTGCTAAAGCACCTGTGTTGCTGTGGAGATGTACCACCCATGCTTCCGTGACCCTGGAATAGCATGTGAAGTATGTAAGATGGAGTGCTTCTTTACGTGTATGGGACACAGGGTTAGTAACTACTGTATGTGATCATACTCCTGGGCATTGCATTTGTAAATATGTTTGCACTTTTTGAAATCAAGTAAAGGATACCCGATTTACCTGTATCCCTGACAAAGCTACATTGTTTTTATTTATTTATTTATTTATTTATTTATTTATTTATTTATATTTATTTATTGATTGAGTTTTTACTTTGTCCCTTTAAATTAACTTTAAATTCATCAATAAGCTTATTTTCCATTGGAGAGTACCCTGGGGTCGGAGTGGAAGTTGATCTTAATGTCCTTCATCCTGAGAGTGAATTGTGACTGAAGAAGTTTGAGAATCTCTATAGTGTGGAAAGGGAGGGAGGAGAGCTTAAAGGGAAGCAGGGACTTCTTGAGGACAAGGCGGCAAGTTGCATCATAACCGAGGCCCACAAGCTGTCAGCAATTACATTATTATATTAACCTTTCAGGTTAACCCGCGGTCTAGGCAGAAATGAAGAATGTCAGGAAGAACTGTATAAGCTAGTTGCTATCACTCTTTAGCTTCTCAAACTTTTCTGTGTCTGGACTTAATGAATAAAATTCTTCCCAATTTGCTCCCCGCTCCCCCATATGCATTTACTTGGATTGAACCAATATTCTGAGTAAAGCCCCTTTTATTTTCCCTTAAAAATCTAAACATGACTCAAGGACCAATAATAATAATAATTATGGATCAGAAATTTGAGAAACCAAAAATTATGTGTGTGTGTGTGTGTGTGCCAGCCAGGCAAAGAAAAGCACCTCCTCATTTACATGAGCCAAGGAAGTGTGAAATAGATAGAACAAAGGAGCAGGCACTAATATATATATTTAATTGATTTCAGAGAGGCAGGGAGAGGAAGAGAGATAGAAACATCAATGATGAAAGAGAATCATTGATTGGCTGCCTCTTGCATGCACCGGCACTGAGGTTTGAGTCCGCAACTCAGGCATGTGGCCTTGACCTGAATCGAACTTAGGACCTTTCATTCTTCAGGCTGACTGACGCTCTATCCACTGAGCAAAACCAGCTAGGGCACCAATATATTTTGATTACCTATGTCTTAACCTTCCCAAATTAATGGATGTTCTTCCATAATTAATCCTCTATATATGATAGAAATTCCCTGGAATAAAGCTTTCCTTTTCTAGGGAAAGATTTAGAATCTTTCTCATTTTGCCATTTACCTAAAAGAGAGATAAGGATAGATGTTTCCTGCTTGAAAAAAAAAAAAAAAAAAAAAGGGAAAAGTAGTTCCATTAGCAACTTTGGTAAGAAATGGCTCCACATTGTTCCTCTGACAAGTAATTTTTCCCAGCATGTGTGCATCTTTAAAGTATTGCAAAACAATATCTTAAAATGAACTGATTAGTATGCATGCTCTGTGGTCACATTTAAGTTCTATTTATAAAATCTATTCTGTTCCAGGCTCAGACAAACAAAACTGAAATGCAGCTGTGTAACACATTGATAATTTTCATTAGTTCTAAAAGCCTCAATAGAATTTGCAATTTTATTCATTACATCTAAATAATCCTGGAAAACCTGTTGTGAAGGTGACCTTTCCCTCCTCACTCACCTACCCCCTAGCGCCTGTGCTTTCCTGACTGGTTTGAATGTATGCATTAGTGTGTGTATGTGTGTGCATTTGTGTGTGTTTATGTGTGTGTGCATGTGCATGTACCTGAGCGTGTGTGTGTGTGTGTGTGTGAAGGGGAAGAAGGATTTTGCAAGAGTGAAGTCCAAAACAGAACAAGAAATCAAGTCAGGCAAAGATGACAAATGAGGCATTGGGAATGGAAAGCACCTGAGTGGATGCTGAATGCCCTTCTAACCAGGGGCCTCCTGCCACCATACCCCAGATGTGAAGGAGCACAGATTCCTGAAATCCCTGGGCCAATATGGACTGTCTTCTAATTCACTGGGAGGCAGTTCTATGTTTTGATGCGAAGGGATGAGAATTTTCCCAGAGAGTGAGCCAGAGGACAGGCTCGTGAGAAATAAGCAGGGCTGTCTCTGTGCCCTTCGACTTGTTCTTGCAAGGGAAAACACTGCCAATGCTGGAGATGGCTTTTCTTACCGGGGACGTTCGTGTGTGTGTGTGTGTGTGTGTGTGTGTGTGTGTGTGTGTATGTGTGTGTGTATGTGCACATGTGCATGTACATTTGTATCTTTGAAAAATAATTTTAAAACACACACTTCTCAGAATACTGGCAGTCTGCCATGGAACCATAAAGAAGTCTTTAGAAAATTAAGATAACAAGAAAATAAAATAACAGAATATGAAAGGTGAAAAATAAAGACAAACATTTGAAATGTCACAACTACTGAGAGAATGCTCAACACTGACCAGGCAATTAAAATGGGAAACCCTTGTGTGTAGAGACGGTGAAGCACTGTCTTAGATAAATACATGCGTGTGGATACAAACACTCTCCCTCAAGGGCTTATCTGATAATTGCTAATTTGGGACTAAAGATAATGACAGTTATGCATCACCCATTATAGGCAAGTGCCACCCTGCATATTCCATCTTCCTCAGGAAGGCTGGCCAGGGCCTCAGCATGGATTATGTTATCTCAGTGTCTCTGAAGGAATCATTTAGAATAAAAACAGGGGTGGGGAGGGGTGGTGGCCAGCTGAGATTCTGAGAAATATTAGGGTAAGTAAAGCTAAGGCAGCTCCTGTATTGCTCAGAACTTTTAATATGAGATTGCCAAATTTTAATCTCCAAGAGAGAAAAGGGAGTATAAGGCATGTCTCATACTAACTAAAGCAGACACACACACCTACCCCCCACACCTTCCCTCCCCACCCCCACCCCCGAAGATTATCTATTAGAACTAGGTTCTGGAGGACATTTTTTTTTTTTTTGGAAATACTATTTTATCCAGTAATTGCTTTACCAACAATTGTCGAAGACTAGAAATGAAAGTTCAGATGGAAGAACATTGAACAATGTGTACTGAGTGAGGAGCAAGAAAATCAAAGTGTGGAGTTTTATGGTCAGCTAGAGAGAGTGAGAGAGAGGGAGAGAGAGAGAGAGAGGGAGAGAGGGAGAGAGAGAGATATCTGGATATCTGGGCTTTCAGAGGACTCAGAGAGACACAAGATGGGAGAAAAACAAGGACAATAGTGAGAAACACACTCTTTACTGAAATTTGTCACTTGCCCAGTTTTAAGCTGTTGACACTACAATTAAATACATAAATTTGCCAACAAACTTAAAAGGTTCCAGAGATTTTGTCAGCTGTTACACAAACAAGCAGCTTCCTACTATTGCATTGCATGCTTACTAAAATACGTAGCTATATAATTAGGTAAAATTCCATCTAATTTTAAAATTACTATATCCAATGACTCTCAGGAGACAGGCGGCCTGCAGATGTTAGGAGACTTTTAGGCAATAATTATGGCACCAAAGCAATCTCATTTGAAGAGGTCTCCCGCCAACAGTACTTGAGAGAGGATGGAGAGAACACATAAAAGGAATGTGTGAAGAGCTATAGAACTCGGTCACCAAAGGAAGCTTCCAACTCACCTGCTTCTCACTGCAGAGCCAGAGAGATTTTCAACTACATAACCTCCTGAAGGAGCTAAAAAATAGGCTGGGAGGTTTCGTACAGTGATACCTCTAATGTGAATGTATTTAAAATAACAAACACACATGTGAACTTTAGAAAACATTGAAGGCCTAGGAGTGGCCGTCACAGGAATATTCTGGCAAGGACTGACTGAGGTCTGGGACTTGACCAGAGTCATTTACAGGCAATAAAGACCACGTTGGCCTACAATTAGGTTACATGTTTCTGTAGTGGTGGTACTATCTGGACTTGGTGGAGCTATTCAAGTTTGGTTACTTTTTACAAATACTGAAATAAAATAAATGCTTTTAAATAAATCATATCATGTGCATACATTTTGAAATAAATGAATATTCCTCCAATTTAAAAAAAAATATCAATTATTGCATAATTTACAAAGTTTAGGTCAAGTGTATTATATGTTACTACTATTTATTGTGGTTGGTGTCACTTTGGCTGATAGAAACAAATATCTACTTTCCTTCTGCAACATCAGGTGAAACAAGCTGCCATTTATAAGTAACAGAACTTATGAGTGATTTGACTGACTACTGTACTATTATTTTAGCATTCTATCACTTTTAATCTGCTTAAATCTATAGGAAACATGCACTTTCTAACTGTTCATTTTCCAGCTGGAAGTCATAACCTTGGGAAGAATTTAGGCATGATAAGAACTGCGAAGGTCAGGGAGCTACCAATAGCCATGGATTTAGGACAGGCTATTCAGCAAACGACTGGAGATGATGCTGACAAAATAAAAAGCAACTGATTTGAGCTACACTTTAAGTTTGCAAACATTGTCTTCTGGAACAAGTTAAATAAGGTACAAACAATGCTGGAGACAGAGCCATGGAACCAAGCCCTGAGCTATGGTAATTACAGACTTAAGCACCTCGAGAATTCACTCCAATTACTCTCTCTTCATTACGATGGCAAATTAATGTTGAATTATGGCAGTTTTGAGTTATGAGACCTTTTCGGGAATATACCTTGGACATAAAATGAGACTGCCCTGCACTGGCATTTCATTTCTTCTCAAAGTCATTAACTATCCAGCCAGCTCAACAAAGATGAACTTAAGTGCTGCTGTGTACAATGAGAAAAGTGTAAGCTGGCATCTATTGCTTCTCATGTACTTAGCGTATGCTAAGATTATACCCACTCTTTCATATAATTCCTGATAGCCATCCATTGATGTGTCTCCTGGTCTCATGCATCTTTATTTCATAGTGAGCTTTATGGACTTTGGAGGGTTGATCCACTAGCCCAAGTTCACTCAGGTTCAAACCTGGATGCTATAAGCCTACAGCCTCCACTCTTAACCACGCAATGTATGGAGACAGAGTGAAAATGTAAATACATTAATGTCTGTCTACATTACCTTTGTTTCTTGATCTTGCCTTGATTCAACAAAGCTTGTGTTTGGTGTTTGATAATGCTAAGAAAAACTGTAAATTACTGTGCACAGTGTTATTGCTTTAATTCTATAAGAGGACTATAATGAGGACTATTCTTTGTAATGCCAGGGTGATATTTCTGTGGGTGGTTTTCAAAGCACTTGCTAGGCAATTAGAGGTAATGTGGATGGCTTCCTTGTTGTCCTGGCGCATGCCATCCACTGGGCATTTGCTGACAGTGTCTGATGTGTGTGCACAGGAACTCATCTGGACACTTCATTTGCTTCTCAAGTTTGAGAGTCCCCAGGATTTGGGCAGTGAGCCATGCTTTCCAATGACTTGTGTTGGAGATCTACAAGGAGCAGTCTCTATTATATTCTGTTAATCCTCACCTGAGGATATTTTCCCATTGCTTTTTAGAAATAGTAGAAGGAAGGAAAGGGAAGTGGGGAGAGAGAAAGGAGGCGAGGGGGGAGAGACAGAGAATGAGATATTGAACTGAGAGAGACATCAATTGGTTGCCTCCTGCAAGTGAACCGACGAGGGCCAGGAATCAAACATACAACCCAGGTACGTGTCCCTCACCAGAAATCAAACTCTTGACCCTTTGAGGCTGGGGCCCATTCTCTAACAGCTACACCACACCCACCACCCAGGGCTCTATTGTATTTTAAACATAGTGTGTGTGTGTGTGTGTGTGTGTGTGTGTGTGTGTGTGTGTGTATTTTATTCTGACAGTATTTCCTTTTTTTCTTGGACTTCTTCGCTGTACTTAAAATTGCCCTAGTAATCAGGAAAGTGACTCTTCAAACTGTGGCCTCCTGGCTGTCTTTATTTATTCTCTTGCTATGACTTTCATCGTAACTTTTCAGAAGTCGCAGAACAAAGGAGAACTGTTCTCCCTGCCAAGGCATTTAAGCTCAGCAGAGGCAGATGCCCAGCGGTGTAATTTCTGCCCAAGTGTCACTGATATATTATGGGGGAAACATCAAATCAGATGAGTACTGGAGAAATTAAAGCCTACCCCACAGTCTCTCTGCTGGACCTATACTCCTGACTCCCGATGTTAGATTTATATTCACCTTGCAGTCCTCATGTCTCCTAACCTTTATCCATATGTTACGGTAAAAAAACAAACTATTTTCCCCATATATCTGTTTAATAGTATTTCTGCTTTTTATGTTTTTTTAAATGTTTTATTTGCCTCTCTCTCTCTCTCTCTCTCTCTCTCTCTCTCTCTCTCTCTCTCTCTCTCTCTCTCTCTCTCTCTCTCTCTCTTTCCTCATACCACGTTCTTGCCAAAGTAACCTGACTTGTATCTTTCCATATTTTCCTCTGTCGTGGAAGTTTTGGTCATTGTATACATTACCTAAAAATAAATAAATAAAAGATACCCTATTTTACACACTGCTCTGTATCTTTTTAAAAAAATATATTTTTTATTGATTTTTTTACAGAGAGGAAGACAGAGGAATAGAGAGTTAGAAACATCGATGAGAGAGAAACATTGATCAGCTGCCTCTTGCACAACCCCCACTGGGGGTGTGCCTGCAACCAAAGTACATGCCCTTGATCAGAATCGAACCTGGGACCTTTCAGTCTACAGGCCGACACTCTATCTACTGAGCCAAACTGGTTTCGGCCTGCTCTGTATCTTGCTTTACAGACAGGCTTTTAGTAGTTATGAAATCTCTCTCACCTCAGATGGATTTTTGCTCCTCATCATAGATGTGCATTGCTTAGATAGGTAATGAATGCTGATGGCAATGTTCCATATGACTGAGCTTATTCAGGACATTCCACTGGCTATCTTGGCCCGCTCTCAACTAATGCTGACTGAGTGGAAAGGAAAGCAGGCGCAGGTAATAAATCTGCTCTTAAAGCACATATAATCTAACAGTTAATTTATTTAACCACCCATTCATTCGGCATCTACCGTGTTCCCAGCACTTTTCTCCAGCTACCCATTAGAAAAAGTATCTGCTTTATGGGCCGTGCTTCCTACTAGTGTTGCAGAAAGGCTGATCATAAGCTACTGCACAAATAAATAAGATCGTATCAGAGATTAATACATGCTCTTAAGAAAATAAAAACAGAGCAATGGTAAAAGGAGCAAATAAACAAGGGATAGGCTTTAAGTAAACGAGGCCTGCGGCCCACAAGCCATGAACTTGACATGCTTGGTAGAGTCCAAGGAGATATCAGTTTGAACAAAGAGCTGATTGCTGTAAAGAATTAGCCCTGTTGAGGTCTGGACTTCACAAATTAGCTAAGAGCATCTGAGGAACCAACAGATGTCAGAAAAGAAAGAGCATAACGGGAAAGGAAGGGGCCTTGTAAGAGGTGAAACTGTTGAGATGAAGAAGAGACAGGTCATGACAAGTTAATGAAAATAACAACTTACAAAAATAATGGCTGTTAATTACTCTAAGATTAGTGCAAATGCTATGGGGCAGTGGTCAGCAAACTCATTAGTCAACAGAGCCAAATATCAATAGTACAATGACTAAAATTTCTTTTGAGAGCCAATTTTTTAAAACTTAAACTTCTTCTAACACCATTTCTTCAAAATAGACTTGCTCAGGCCGTGGTATTTTGTGAAAGAGCCATACCCAAGGGGCCAAAGAGCTGCATGTGGCTCAGAAGCCAGTTTGCTGACCATGGCTATGGGGGTAAAAAGGAGTGTGTGAGTGCTTGTGAATAATACATGTCTCCATGGAGGAGGTAATAATTGAGATGAGCTTTGAAAGATGGGTAGGATTTGGACGAGTAAAAAATAAGAGGGGGAGTGGGCAAAAGGGTGTAACAGCTGGTGAGAACAGCCTGTGCAAGAAAAAAAAAAAAGTGGAGTAGACAGGCAGCTCTCTGCCGAACAAGTGGTCCATTGTAAGTGGGTGAGCAAGTACTGGGGAATATTAGCTGTGAAGGGAATTGATTGAGAATAAGAAAATGATCCAAGAGTTAATCTGCAACCACTGAAGACCTGGGAACAGGGAAACAACATAATCAGAGCTGAGATGTCAAACCATTTTTCTAACACCTGACTATGAGATTGAGTTGGGAAAGACCGGAGGTGAAGAGGTTAGCTAGGAGGCTTCGGGAACAATCAAGGATGCAGAAGCTTAACGGAGGGACTACTGGAGAGATTGTAACAAAGAATAAGGTGGAGAAAAATCTGAGACATGAAATGTGCTGTAGATCCAACATAGAATTTCCTTTTCCAACAGGTTCATCAGACACAGCATCTCTCATCCACCTCTAGTGACAGGGAAAGTGCCTCCCAGGAAAAGCAGTTAGTTCTGTGGTTGCCCAGATCCCGCTGCTTAAGAAAGTTCTTTTTCACTCTGCTTTCCTGTGAATAGGATTCACTGATGCCAGTTTTGTGAAAGTAGACTATGCAGCCTTCCTCTCCAAAGTCAACCTTACATGTATTTGAAACCAACTGCCATTTTCACCTTTTATCATACCCAGGTAAACCCTCCTCAGATTTCTTGAGCCATGACTTTTACTTGGTTGCAGTGAATATGTCTTTATTTTCATCATTAATTGACATTTTCTGATTATTAACCGTGGAAACACCTTTTTCCTGAAAATGGTTTTATTTGGAAAAATGTTCTTGCTATCAATGGTTAGGCACTCATTACACTACTGTGGGACAAGAAAATCACCCAAAGAATGGTCCTGCCATGAATAATATTATTTAGGGCCAGGGTGAGCTAAGAATGATTTTATAGAAAAAAAAATCAAAAGAAGAGAATATTTTGAGATGTCTAATAACTTTATGAAATTCTCATTTCAATGTCCATAAATAGAATTTACGGGAACATACTCATCATTTATGTATTGGCTGTGGCTCCTTTAATACTGCAACAGACACTGTAAGGCAGGCAGAGCTTAAAACACTGACTATGTGGTCTTTACAGGAAGTTGGCGGGCCCTTGTGTATAGTTCATAGATGGGTAGTGTAAGCTTCATCTGGGAGCTTATTAGAAACACAGACTCTCAGACTCCACCTCAGACCTACCCAATGAAAAATTACGTTTTACCTGACTTCCAGGGACATGCATGTCCATTCATGTCCCAGAAGTAGTGTTTGATCAAGGCCTCTCAGGTAGGTGTGGACAAGAATCATCCAGAGTCTGTGGTTCCAGCCCAGGAGGTGGGTGGGGGAGGGCTGAGACTCTGCATTTTGGATAAACTTCTAGGAGATACCACCCCTGTTCTTGCCTGATCAACTGTGAATCACACTAGGGGACTCTCTGCTCCCCATGTTTATATATATATATATTACAGAGAGGAAGGGAGAGAAATAGAGAGTTAGAAACATTGATGGGAGAGAAATATTGATCAACTGCCTCCTGCACACTCCCTATTGGGTATGTGCCAGAACCGAACTTGGGACCCTTGAGTCCTCATGCCGACAATCTATCCACTGATCTAAACTTGTTGGGGTTGCTCTCCATGTTTAAATCCCTCCTCCTTTACAAGGTTTTCACTGACCATTCTCACCCCAGTAAGTTTTCCCTTCCTTCTTTGAGCTCCTGTAATATCAACAGAGCCCATTTTACATTTATATAACAGCATCTGGCATTAGTAGATGTCTCCAGTGGAAAGAACCTTCTAATTACTAACTTAATTGCCTCCTGCTAATCCCCTAACCTGCTAAGCATATTCCCACCTCAGAGCTCTTGAGTTGTGTTTCTGAGGCTGCCTGAGAAGCCGTTGGGTCATCTGGCTTCTCCTTCAACATCCCTCCTCAGCAATGCATCCTCCGACCTCACTTTCTAAAAGTGCATTCTACTCACAAGCCAGCAGTCTGCTGTCTCCTTGTTTTCTTTTTCTTCATACAATTATTCAATACATCTTTTCTCCACCTAGATTATACATTCTATGATACCAGAGATTTGGTATCCACTTATTCAACACTGACTTACTGAGGACCTACTATGCGGGGTACTATTCTTAGATTAGAAGAAAAGCTCACTTAGAAAAATACCTATCACTTGCTGGCATCCAGTGCATGTCTGCTGAATAAATAAATGAACATGTTCCCTTTCAAGTTGCTTGGAGAATTATGGCTGATCCTTTATAAGATTTATATATTCATTATTGTTTAGCATAATAAGCGTACAGCAATAACTGATCAAAGTTAATATTCATTGAGTACTTCTGTGGCAGGTGCTTGAAGTACTTAAGTTTTTATTCTCATTTTAAATGTAGGAAACCTGAGAAGTAAGGAGGTTATACTAGTATAACAACTTTAAAAAGGTTAGCCATGCATAAATCCAGACAGTCTAACTACAGGACAAAAATGGTAACCATCACATATTCCTCCTTCTTAAAGTGAAACATGTGGAAAAAGTAGCAGGTCTGTGTGGCAACTCAACAATTCTGTGAGATTTACTGATAAAATTTTAAATATCCACTCACTGCTTGCCTCACTCCACTAAGAACTGAAGGTAAGTAGTCCTGCCAAAAAACACACTCACAGCTCTAGCCAGTTTGGGCCACTGAATAAAATTGGTCTGCAGACTGATGGGTCTCAGGTTCCATTCTGGCCAGGGGCACCTACCTTGATTGCAGACTGGATCTCTAGCCCCAGTTGGGATACATGCAGGAGGCAACCAATCAATGTGTCTCCCCACATCAAGGTTTATCTTTGTTTCTTCCCTTCTCCCCTTCCCTTCAACTCTCTGTAAAATCAACAGGGTAAAAAAAGAAGATTAACATCAAAAAAGAAAAAAAAACAATATGATAGTGAGAAATGAAAGTAAAAATAATTAGATCCTGGTAAAATATAAGTAAGAACTAGTACATAAGGATGAAGGAAAAAGACAACTATGAAAATTAGTTATTACCTTTGTGCTTGATATTTTGCCCTGAAATTCATGGTATCAGACATGAGTGGAATTTTGTGTCTCCCTCAACAACAACAACTATATATATATATATATATATTGATATATATCAAGAAACTAGAAATATCAATCAGAAAGAATATATGCACCCCTATGTTCATAGCAGCACAATTTACCATAGCTAAGATTTGGAAACAGCTTAGGTGCCCATCAGCAGATGAGTGGATTAAAAAAACTGTGGTACATTTATACAACGGAATACTACTCTGCTGTAAAGAAGAAATTCTTACTATTTGAAACAGCATGGATGGAACTGGAGAACATTGTGCTAAGTGAAATAAGCCAGTGAGATAAAGATAAATATCTCATGATATCACTCATTTGTGGAATATAATGAACAATATAAACTGATGAACAAAAACAGATCAAGAGACAGAAGCATCCATCAGACTGTCAAACCTCAGAGGGAAGGTAGGGGAGGGAAGGGGTAAGAGGGAAAGATCAACCAAATGACTTGTATGCATGCATATAAGCCTAACCAATGGACAGAGACACCAGGGGGGTGAGGACATGAGTGGGGTGGGGTAAGGGCAATGAGGGGATAAGAACTCATGTAATACCTTAATCAATACAGAAAAAAATAAATGAAATTCTAATGTCTGATAACTCAGAATGTGACATTCTTAAAAAAATTGTGTCTTTGTAGATAAATTAGTTAAGATGAGGTCATCCTGGTGTAAGGTGAGCTTTTCATCCAACAGGACTGGTGTCCTTATGGAGGCAAAAGACACACAGAGAGATAATGGAGGCAGAGATTGGAGTGAAGCATCTATAGGCCAAGGAATGCCAAGAATGAGTGGCCACCACCAGAGGCTCACAGAATGCAAGGAATCTGTCTTCCCTGCAGATTTCAGAAGGAGCATGGTCCCACTAATAGCTTGATTTTGAACTTGTAGTTGCCAGAAGGGTGTGACAATGCATTTCTGTCATTTTATAATAAACCATAGAGGGTGTGGCTCTTTGTTGCACAGACCTTAGAAAAGAAAATCTACGATTTTCTGGAAGAGCACAATACAAAAGGCAGACTTATTTTAGACAGTCAAGTCTTCACATTTGATGTCCAGTGGATTTCTACAGAAACCAAATGAATCTGTGGTGTTTTGGAAGAAGAAAGACACTCTGGAGGCACCATTCCTGATAAAACAAAGAGGAAGTTCTAGCTTGAAGGAGACTGAAGAGACATGATCCGTAAACGTGTCCCTGGACTGGATCTTGAGTCTCTGAAGAACATCATTAGAACAAATAGCGAAACTTGAATAGTAGATTTGGATGAACGGTAACATTAGATCAATGTGAACTTCTTGATCTTGAGGTATGTACTGAGATTATCCTTTTACATAAGAAATGCATGCTGAAGTATTAGGAGGTAATGGGGCGTCATATCCCAATTTCCTCTCAAATGGTCCAGAAAAATGAATTCTGAGTGAAGAGTGTATTAGATTTCTGTATATACTTTCTGTAACTTTTACATAAATGTGTCAAGTTAAACATTTCAAAATAATTTTAAAAAACATAAAGTTATTCTCAACATATGACTCAAGTGCAAGCTATAATTTGGGAGAAGAAATTTGCAACACAAAAACTGAGAAAGAATTAGCAACTAGAAAGGGAATTCTTATGAGTTAGTAAAATAAAAAATGGTGGAGGCATTTCTACAGTGCAATAAAAATACAGGCAATATGATTGCCCAGAAATGTCACAGAATTATTTTAAATGACCTATAACATATGAAACAATGTTAAACCTCATTAATAATCAGAGAGCACAAATAAAAACAACAGTGAGTTTTAGCAGGTTTGGCTCAGTGGATAGAGCATCATGCTGTGAATTGAAAGGTCCCAGGTTCAATTCTATTCAAGGGCGCAAGCCTGGGTTGTGAGTTCGATACCCACTGGAGGACTTGCAGGAGGCAGCCTATCCATGATTCTATTTCATCATGGGTGTTTCTGTCTCTTTCTCTTCCTTCCTTCCTCTCTGAAATTAATAAAAATATATTTTAAAAACAAACAAACAAAAACAATGAGTCTTCGCTCACTCCTGTTACACTGACATGAATTTAAAAGTCAGATAACACGGGGTACTAATGAAGACTTGAGCTCCAGGATTTCAGAACTGTTGGTGGACTGCAATTTGATGCAACCACTCTGAACATACCAAGTTTGACATCACCCGAAAAAAAACATAAATTATTTAGACATGCACTGTGGTACCTTGCGTTACTATCCCCGAATGTACTGGCTCCGTTCTCTTCAGTGGTCCTCCCTGCATTGTACACCCCACCCTGTTGAATTCGCACTTGGTTGTATGACTTCCTTTTGCATAAAATATATGAATGGGAATTTTGTGTGTCACTTCTAAGCAGAAGCTTTTGCTTCCCAGTTGTGTGCTGTGGGCTCTTCCCTGCGGCACAATCCTAGCGATGCTACCACATGTGGCTTCTCTTTCAGACAGGTCTGGGGTAAAAGAAAACACGGAGCAGATCCCCAGCCTATGAATGCAGCATGTGGGACAGGAGAGAGCAATAAACCTGGGTTAGTGCAAGCTGCTGAGATTTATTGTTGTTACTTAATTACATATCCAGCATATTCTTACATGCACACACATATCCTCTAGTGTCTATTACCAAATATGTATCCTAGAAAAACTGTTCTAAATGTATACCAAGAATTTCCCAAAATATTTATAGCAGCACTGTTTATAAAAAGGGAAAAATAGAAACAATTAAAATCTTCATCAAGAGCGAGATGAACAGCTACATTGTGGAATATTCACACAATGGGATAGACCTACACTACGTACCTCAACATTGCAAGTCTCAAAGATATAACCCTGAGACAGAGAAATAAAATACTGTATGGTTCCACATATTTTTAAAAAGCAGGCAAAACTAAACAACATATTGTTTATCGAACCATAGACAGAGTAAAACTTACAAATAAAAGAAATAACACAAAACTCAGGATAGCAGTTACTATGGGAGGGATGGGAGAAGAAATAGGTAAACGCAAGAAGGATCATATAACGATATCTCACATATGATAATGTTCTATGTGTTCGTCTTATAGTGGGTACATAGTGATCATTTATTTTGCCCTTATATATATATTTTAATGTGACAGTTCATGTATAGTACACCTCACAATAAGAAAAAAGGGGGAGGGTAAATCAATACAGGGAGTATAAACTTTCAAAAACATCATAACTCCAAACTTTTTCTTTATTTAAAAATATATCGTCAATGCAATTAATTCATGTTTTGTCAATGTAGGCAAAGGGTTCCTTGGAGGACAGTCTTCCCCAGTATTTTTTCTTAGTTGTAAAAATTTCCAGCAATCCAAATGATTCCTGCTGATCTCTTTATTTCTAGGGAAGGGTGTGTATATACTACCATTTTTATTTATATTTTATTTTTATTATATATACATATTATTATTTACAGAGAAGAAGAGAGAGGGACACAGAATTAGAAACATCGATGAGAGAATCATCAATGAGCTGCCTCTTGCACACCCCCTACTGGGGATGTGCCCTCAACCAAGGTATTAGGTCTAGTAATAATTAATGTCGTTTTCTAATACTTTTTTAAATCGAATTTATTTAAACAATACAACAAAATTTAATCAACTATATATTGTAGTTGCCGTTGTTTTCTACTACTTGTGCCCAACGCTCAGGAAGCATTTTAATCCCTCTGTTGTAAAATTCTTGTGATTTCGATGCAATAATTCGGTCAATGCATTTTTGAGGCATTCTTCATTATTAAATTTTTTTCCAAAAAGAAAGTTTTGCAAAGAACGAAACAAGTGGTAATCGGAAGGGGCAATATCAGGAGAATATGCAGGTTGAGGGAGAACTTCCCATTCCAACTGGCGCAGTTTTTCAGCAGTGATTCTTGCAGTATGCGGTCGTGTGTTATCCTGGTGAAGAATTACGCCCTTCCGATTAATCAGCGTGGATTCTTTTTCTCTTAAAGCTTGGGCTAACCTTTCCAATTGGGCACTATACACTGCACTTGTAATGGTTTGGTTAGATGGTAAAAGTTCATAATGAAGAATTCCTTTAAAATTCCACCAAACACACAACATCACTTTTTTCGCATGCAAATCAGGTTTTGGCGTGGGCTGCGGAGCCTCATTTTTGTCCAACTATTCAGGCCACCTTTTCAAATTAACATACAGCACCAATTCTTCATCTCCGGTAACAATTTGCTCTAAAAACAGCAAACGGTTTTGACGAGAGAGGAGCGAACTGCAAATTGTGACTCTTTGATTACGGTTGTTGTCGGTCAACTCATGAGGAACCCATTTTCCAAACTTTTGGATTTTGCCAAGTGCACGCAATTGATTGGAAATTGTTTTTTTTTTTGTGAACAATTTAAAGTTGTCGCAAGCTCTTGTTGGGTAATTTGAGGATTTTGCACCAAAAGAGCTTGAAGAGCTTCTTGATCAAAATTGGACACACGGCCTCGACCACTCTTGTCATCTAACGAAAAATTTCCCTCGCAAAATTTCTCAAACCAACGCTGGCATTTTCTGGCGCTAACTGCATCTTGACCAAGAGCACTACAGATGTTTTTTGCAGCCTTACTTGCTTTTCTTCCTAATTGGAACTCGTAAAGCATGAAGTGCCAAATATGATCTTCATCCGCCATCTTCTTAGCCCTAGTTTTGCAACAAAAACCAAACCAAACACAAACTTTTTCAAGCAAAATTTGTTAATTGCACTTCACACGTTCTGTAGATACCACGTGTTTGAAGGTTATGTCAATACAAGTCAATGCCAAGCAAGATTTTAAACGAATGTTTAAAAACGACATTAATTATTACTATACCCGATACATGCCCTTGACCGGAATCGAACCTGGGACCTTTCAGTTCATAGGCTGATGCTCTATCTACTGAGCCAAACCAGTTTCAACTTTATTTATATTTTAAATCTCAAAATGAATAAAGATCTTTTTTGTTATTGCTGTTTTAAATAGTACAGGCAGCCTGAAAGAAAGGATAGCAATCCAACCACTGGTGTTGCTGTGTTCATTGACTATAGGCAGCTCCTAATACTGTGCACATGGACACACATGGAAACCACGTCAGAAGCTCAACAGAAAATCACATGGATCACAAACACTTTTACTTAAAATTCATAGGGTACATGCTGTGGCCAATGTGGAAATAACACAAGTGAAAAAGATGTGTGAAGATATCATAATATGTGGATAACTTTTGTTTGAGGGACCTGCTTAGACTAAGTAGAGTAGTATTTTCCCATTCCAAGATATGCTCGATTATTTTTAAAAAATTACAAACAAAAACATAAGGCAGTTGATTGAAAGGTACGTTGGTGAGACTGACCAAAAGAACATGCATTTGTTTTCTACCTGGTAGATTATAACCAGGACTGATCGTCCAAGGGAAACTCAGAGGAGAACCTTCAGAGGGTTTTTGTTTTTTTTAAGTGAAAGTCACATCAGACCCCACTGGTGCACAAATTAGTCCACTGGGTCTCTTGAAGATAATAAAATAGAGAAAACCTGATCAGCATAAAGGGAGAGCATACAAATGATCAAACTGCCAAAAAAAAAAAAAAAAAAAGGGCTGTTGATATTTGCAGAGAATAAATGTCTCAAGATCTGTGGTCAAGTACACGCTCAAAATGAGAGCCGGTCAGGTCAACATCATGGTTGGTGGCTTGATTGCTCTATAATTCGGTTAATAAATAGCAATTCTGACTTGAAAAGGAAATGCTGCCAAGAATTTGAAGGGCTGGAAAATGGCCCTGGATAGAGAACGAATCCGTTCATCCATCTGCCAGTCCAACCATGCATTCACCAACTGATCATCCCTTTATTTATTCAATTCCTTCTTTATCACACATGATCTGAACTAGAAAAGCCTTGGTTTAAACTCCGGAAATTCAAAAAAGTTAGCAGTGAATTGACACACAAAATTAGTTCTTATAGGGGTGCTAGGGGCCCTGACTAAACATTAAGGTTGGAGATAACTTTAAAAAGTTCACAGTCTAGTGCATAATTTTCATTCTCACCACTACTAACGTTATAAGATGCACAATTCTAAGTTGGAGGTTGCCCTGTGCATTGCATTGCAGGGCAGTTAGCAGCTTTCCTGGCCCTACCCTCTGGATGACAGAGGTACCCACTCTTCTTTCCCAGATGTAATAATCAAAAATGTCTCTAGACACTGTTAAATGTCTCTGGAGGAATATCAGTACTGGTTGAGAATTACTGGTCTAGCAGAGGAGGCAAATGTGTTCAAACGTTTGCAATGTCATCTAAAATGGTTGATAAATAAGAAGCATTAAAGAGTGATAATGTAACAGAGGAAAGAGTGATGAGGAGAGACCAAGTGAGGAAGAGAGAGAGAGAGAGGGAGAGAGAGGGAGAGAGAGAGAGAGAGAGAGAAAGAGAGAGAAACCTTAACTGGCTGCCTCCTGCACACCCCCTACATGGGATTGAGCCCATAATCCCATAATCCAGGCTTATACCCTGACCAGGAATCCAAAGGGACAACTTCTTGGTACATGGGATCATACTTAATCAACTGAGCCACACTTGGCTGGGCTTCCTTCAGGAATTTAGAGAGTGTACACAAAGGCTACCCTTGAAGCTGGGTCTTAGAGAAAAAGCACACTTTTATCTTTTTTTAGAAGACACAGTTCTGCCAATGTGTGAAAATGCAAAAATTGCATTTTCTATCCGAGGTTAACCCATTTCTAGTTTCCTTAACCTCTGGCTATAAGGAACTAATGTATTTGAATATTTTCTGACAGACAGGAGGGAGTCATTGAATTATTTTCAGCTAGAAAGTGACACCATTCATTTATTTATTCATTTATTGAACAAACACTTACCAAACACAGCTCTAGATATGGTGCTAGGCTTCTAGGGCATGAAATGAAAAAGACACAATGCCTGAACTGGAGGATATAAAAGCACAATACATAAAAAGTAGCCAAAAATATTTTCCAATTCTTTACAAACCCGCTTTCTTGCTAAATAGCACAAAATCTTAGAGAGTAACTGCCTAATCCTTTCACTCACTTGCCTGATGGCGGACATTGGAGCTCAAAGTCTATAAAATGAGGAAGATGTGTAAACAAATAGTTATGAAAGTCAGTCAGTCCTATGTGGTATTTAAAAACTGTCAGGGATTCTGAAGAAAAGGTGATTGTGTGTGTCTGGGGATCCAGAAGGCTTTTCTGAAATCATGGCACTTAAACTGGCCTTACAAAACAAGTAAGAGATGTTCATTATTAGCAAAAGAGGTGACCAATAGATAGGACAGCAAATGAGAGCATACTAAAGAAGTTAGAATGCCCAGGACATAGTGAGAATTCACTATTGACAGATGACCAGAGAGATAGGATTATTATTGTATTCTAACACTCTCTTAATAAGTGGGAGCAAGTTGCTCAGTTAAATAGACATTATTAGGTACATAACAACGTTGGTGTACTGATGAAGTACAAACACCTCCCTCCTAACACCCACACACGTTTCCATGGACAAAGAAATGACATATGCCATTCTCTCAAGTATGATCGATGACCATGATAATGAGGTCAAATCTTCTACATAAACTGGAGACCTCAATGTTTAGTCAGGGCCCCTAGTACCCCTATAAGCACTAATTTTGACATGTATTTTGGAAGTACCTTTGCCTACTCAGACTGGCAAAAAAAAAAACAGGCCGATAGATGAAACTTCTGGTTCAATTCTCTCCTGCTATATTTTCATTGAGACTGCAGAACATGCCCCATAGAAACCATAGTACAGAGATCAAAGAGGGCGCATGGCTGACTGTGTAGCACAGCAAATGACATGTGCTAGGGCAGTGGTAGGCAAACCTATTAGTCAACAGAGCCAAATATCAACAGTACAACGACTGAAATTTCTTTTGAGAGCCAAATGTTTTAAACTTAAAATTCTTCTAATGCCACTTCTTCAAAATAGACTCGCCCAGGCCGTGGTATTTTCTGGAAGAGCCACACTCAAGGGGCCAAAGAGTCGCATGTGGCTTGAGAGCCGCAGTTTGCTGACCATAGGGCTAGAGGATACATGAAGACTTGCTGACACTGGCCATGCAAAGGGCTTCAAGAAAATGAATGACATCAGTGTGTCCACACAGCACCGTGTGAGATTCCTTCATCTCTGCCGCAGTCGCCTCTCTCTTCTTGCACTGCCACCAAAAACAATCATATCTCACGAGTTATGCTCATCAGTGACTAATTAACAGGCATTTGGCATACTCCACGATGTGTCACACAAGCAAAGAAAGACTCCCAGGGCTGTTGAGCACATACACCATCAAAAGAAGCCTGAGGGTCTGGGCATTGCTTCTGGCATCCCCCTTCACCTGCATGCTGCTCTCCGCCCAACCACTGCTGGGTGTTTGTGGACCCCACTGGTTTTCAGACCCAGTTTCCACACGTATCTGCTTGTTCAGAAAACTGAGAGAAGAAAGAAGCCAGAGCTGGTCTTTAGAAATATGTACCTGTGGGCGGGCTAAGCCAGAGCAAGGCCAAGGATTCAAGGTTAGACTATGCTGATTCCATTAAAGAAAAGAACACAGTTCTTTGATGTGAAGAAACATCAGTGAGGATTGAACTAGCCCTTGTTCACCAGCCCATAAGACCTGCAGGAGGAGCACGGTCTTATGTTTATTCATCACTGCCAGATGCCGATGCATTTGTGGATCGACATTTGGCTGAAATATGAATAAACACGGAGAATTCACAATCAGATATCAGAGCTGGGAAGCTGAATACCACTGATGGATTATATTGTTGAGCTATTTAGATAATTGGACATACTAAGTACAGAGTTTTCTGCACTGATAATGGACTTGTCCCATTGTAGTCTATTTAACAAACACTTGGACTATTTTATAAAGCTTGTTTACTTTCCTGTACATCCTGGCTTTATTGATATTTTGTCCTTTGAATTACAGTGTCACCCTAGCAACGCTCCACAGAAAGTTGAGGAGGGCATTATCATTGTTAACTCCTGTTTTCAAAGAAAAAGAAAGCAAAACCCTACCAGGCTGAATCCAGAGCTGGTCTATCTTGTTTCACCCCCACATATGCACCCCTATTTGACTGCTGATCAAAGATGAAGGTGGCAGATACCTCTATCTCCTGTTTCTCAACATAGATGTCTTTCTGTGTACATTTTTATTGCAGATCACTCTGCCTGACAAGTTCTTCCCCACGTCTTTCCATGTCTCCCTTCCTGACATCCATGTCTCAGCGCCAACGTTCCCTCTCAGAAACTTGACACTCGCCCAGCCAGCTTGGCTCAGTGATTGAGCATAGACCTACGACCCAGGAAGTCACGGTTTGATTCCTGTAAGTCTGGGTTGTGGACTCGATCTCCAGTGGGGGGCATGCAGGAAGCACATGATCAATGACTCTTACATCATACTCTATTTCAAGCAGGTTCCCAGTGACCCCCCCTTATTTGGTTCTCTTCTTTACACTTACTATCTGAATTATTATTACTTTGTTGTCTATTTCTTCCATTTATTATGTAAACTCATTGAGAGCAGAGGCCATGGCTACCTTCCACAACATCCTGTCCCCACAATAGAATACTGTGCCTGGCTACTGGTTGGTACACAATAGTGATGTGCATACTTCAGGTACTTTGAGGACTGCAGACTCTTAAATAGAACCAGTGCTGTGCTGTGGAACAAGCAGGGCCAAGTTGAGTCTAGGTACCCAGTCCAGTGGGTGATTTTCATTTTCTTTGTAACATGGCATCTGGCACTATAAGCAGCAGGCGTGTTGGACCACATTTGGTCAGTCCATTTCCTTAAAAAAATGTATACTGGGCTCTGAGTAGATATTTATGATTCCCATTAAGAAACTGAATAGCTCTTCTAACTTTCTGAGGAGATCTCCAAACTGAGTACTTGAGTATATCTTACCTGAGAAAGAAGTGTTAGCACTGAAGACCAAAGTTCTTAAAAGTGCAATGGAACCTACAGATGAGGGTGTTTAGACTCGGATCTGTCATTCCCAGAAGTTCCTGTGTGTTGGTTCTTAACAAAGTAAAATGTTCTCCTTGAAATATAATTCGGGAAATGCCCTGTGCATTTTAGAGATACTTACATGGGTTTTGTATGAAGAATAAATAAAATGCTTCATTGAGGATATTTAAATCGTATCATTTCCTTCAAAGTTTTAGAGCTTGATGTTTCCAATCTTTACAGAAGCAAAGGGTCCCTTTAATTATCAGTCCTAGGCAATGTTGCCTGCTAGGACAGTAGCATAACAGTTTAATTCAAATCCTGGATGATTTCCCTGTAATTCATCAGCTGCTTTATGAACTTGACAATGACTTATAGTTTACATTTTTGAGATGGTAAACGATGAACATGGTGGGATTATTCAGTCTTCATTTCTTGTTTAATTTATAACATTTCTTTGGTCTTTCAGCTCATGAAATTTTCAGGTGGCTCCTCCTTCCAAGTAGTAGCACCATTACCAATTTTCTTCCTTTCTTTTTTTTTTTAAATTGAATTTATTGGGGTGACATTCCATTGCCAATTTTCTTAAACAGCAGGGATGGAGGCGGTGGCCTCTCTGAAGCAGCTGCAATTTGAATCTTTGGCCCTTGGGCATGTTCAGAATTCAGTTTTCTTTTTCAATTTCACACAAAAATAAAATAGTGGGAAAAGGCAGGAAGCTATAAATGTTGTTGGAAGTAATTTGACAGATTCCCTGAGCATTTATTTGTTTTGTTTTTACATAATCAATTTATGAAAATTATCCTGGTTTGGGGAGCTGTATGCCACCATCTCTTAATCCCCATGCCCCTGAGAGCTCAGACCTAGTGTCATAGTTCAGGCTCACTTTTGTTATGGGATTAAGAGGTGAGTTTCAGAATGCTGATTTTTTTTTTTTTTTCTCAGTAGAAGGGGGTGCGGGGACTAAAATTCTTATCAGTTATTTAAAAACAAAACACACACACACACACAAAAAAAAAACTTGGATGCTGACCCTGTGGAAGACATGGAACTGTGGGTTGCCCTGGTGATGAGAAACATTAGACCAACTCCTCTTTGGTGTTGGATCCATAATTTGAATATGGCTTGAGAGTAAATGCAAGTTGACTGGAAGTTGGATAATGTGGTAGGTGGGAACCACAAGGAGTTTGGGAGTTTGAATACAGTGCCTGCATAGAGAACAGGCTATTTTTACCTACATTATATGTTGATTTAAAGTGATTTGTTAGAAGCTTATTTGGGGGGGTCTGAATTGATGCACGCTGGGAGGAAGTCTGTGCTAAAATTTAGACCATAATTACAGGGAAAACCTCACCTAGTACAGATGGAGGATAAATGTTTTCATACATATAAAGTGTTTGGAGCCTGGCACACCTAAGAACTCACTGTTACCTGTTATAATCACCATAGTATGGGAGCTCAATCTGTAACCCACTCATGGATATTTAGGATAACTCTTCTTTTTGGTGGAATGTTTATGACGGAACGTATTTGATTATTTTTGTGTTGTAGGTGGGTAAATTTCCCCACATTAAATAAAAACAGAAACCCCCAAAGAAATCATGGATTTAATAGTTGTGTTATTTTCCTTGAAAATATGTTTTACCCTAAGGAAAAACAAAACAAAACAAAAAAACACACACAACACCAAATATACAAATCATTGCTGCAACCCTGAAACACTCACATGACAATATCTAAGTTAAACTTTAAGGAGTCATCCAGACTTATTTCATTCAATCAGCCTTATTTTTTTCCCTCTTTCCCCTAAACATCTGAACTTTACACTGGGTTTAAATATGAATCAATAAAAGATGAGTGAAATATTAGTTTCGTCTTTTCACCAAGCTTTCTCATTTAACGGCATTTTCAAAGAATCCTTTCTAAAATTACATTTTAAGGCAATTTTCCCACTTGCATTATGTTTTTGAAGTTCATTGTTCTTGGGAGGTGAAAGATTCCAAATGCTATAAAGCAAAATGTCACAATGTAAGTTGTAGGAAAGGGTAATAAACTTGACTTTCCCTTGCAGTGCATTTCAATTAGGTATGTCAGTACCTGGAACATAAGGAATACTGCATTTCCTTTTGCCAGTGAATCAGACTGATGTTGAATCAGGTGCATATGAGTATCAATGGACAATGCAAATACACAAATACAAAACTGCCGTCTTCAAAAAAGTATACTATAGAGATGAATACCCTTTTAATGAAAGTTCTAGCATTCTTATAAGAAACCCAAAATATTTAATTTCCCCATGTACTTTTCCTCCACCCTCATTGTGTGAATTGAATCTGCTTTATTCTACTGATAATACAAGTGAGAAACAAGAAGCCCACTGTGAAGTACTGGTAGGCAAAGTCCCCAGCTATCACACACAAAAAAAACAAACAAATGCATTGATGAAAATAAATGATGGCTTATTAGCAATGTTTACTTATTCAGGGATAATTTTACTTTCAGATCAAATATAAATCTAGTTGCCAGAAGGCAGAATAATCCAATAGTATGAAATCAGTTGTAGAGCTGCCTAAGAAGGCACATGGACATTCTTTAATTCTTAACAGCTGAGCCTGAGGGCACTGGCAGAGTCCGGTTATCAGTACTGATTTCTTATCTTTATCCATGTGCTTGGAATGAGGAACAAATAGGACTTTGACTTACCCAGGTCTTGACATGCTAAATCTTGTATCAAAAAATGAGGAACTTACCCAGGTCTTAATGAATAGGAGCTGGGCACACCTGAAACTCCTTTTGACCTTAAACTTCCCCTTTGGAAATCAATAAATATTCTGTGTTGACTGTGGTGGGTATGACTGCCTCTTCATCAGAGAGGTGGTGCCCACCTAGAGCCCAGCTTGATGAATCTATCTCTACTTCTTGTCTCTTTCTCTAATTTCTTAATCCCCAGCTCCTCCATTCAGAAACCTGTCCTTTTCCATGCGGGATGTGGAAAACAGAAAATGCCCACCACAATCAGGTCATGAGAAATGACAGGACTTGCAAGACTTATCATTGGAATGGTCATTCAATGATACTCTGGATTAAAAACAAACAAACAAACAAAAAAAAAAACCACAGGAATTCGCCAACTGATAAAAATAAATTGTGTAGAAACTAACTTGTAAAGCACAAAAGTCAATAAGCAAAGCAGCTTATGTTGGAAATGAAAACTAAAAATAAGAAAAAGTTCATTTCATGATTTGCATGAGGGATTAATAATAATAAAAAAAAAACCTCGTTCCAAAAGATAAGGCATCTGATGTAATTTTGTATCTTGGGATTATAAGATAAAATACACAATGAAAATTCATTTAAAAATTTGCTTCTATACAGTATTCACAATCATGTAATCCTTTCCAACCCGTATAATTGTAGCATTGGAAATATTAAGCTTATAAGTCTCAAATATTAAAATTATAGGAGATTCAAGGGACCTCTATATACCTGTCTAATAAATTAGAGAAGAAAAACTCCTGAAGTTGCAGAAACTTTGGGAAATATACATTATTGTGTGCAAATGAAAATATTAACTCATTTCTTTGGCCCAGCCAAGTGACAAATAATCACACTATGTATACAGAGAAGCCAATGTTTTCCAAGACTTGCTTTGCCTTAAGATGCAATAACATAAATATATTTGGCAGATTCTCCAGTGATCTATTCTCAGGTCAGAGAAGCTGACTCATGATAACTTAGGTGAGTCAGAATAACAGAGCACTTTCTCAGTTTGCAGATCATGTTTCAATTTCAAACAATTAGATTTCAAATTTCAAAGAACCTTATAAGTCAGCTGGCATTAGTATCAGCAGCACTATTTAAATGACTGAGGGAAATGAATTTGGCTGATGTACGGTGACTTGTCCAAGGTCATGAAACTAGCAAGAGTCTGAGTTTCTCATGTCCAGGTTTTCATGTGATAGCACTGCACTGTGCCAGAAACACAAATAGAGACACCTCTGCCCACATAATCAAGTAAGATGTATGAAATGCTGATTGGAGCTGCTGCTTCCTGTTTCCGAGCTTCCATTTGGAATGTGGTTGCATTGATATACATGGACATTTTTAAATACTTGATTTTTATACTAAATTAATTTCTTTTTTTGAAAAACTTGCAATGAATATTGTATGAACCTGAGGCAAAGATGCAGAATCAGTTTTAAGAATGTTTTGCATAACACATTTGCACAATGTAAGTAATGCTGCCCAGAAGGGAAAAGAGCATTTGATAATATGGTGTGCTACCTCTCAGGATTTCAGCTTCTGCCTGTTCCTGGTGTCGAGTACAACCAGCAAGGCCATCTTTTAAAATTTAAATGTCTCATACACATTAACTCAGAGAATGATGAATTCTATTTTGTAAAAAGTACAGTGGGTTTCAAATGCCACTTCTAAACCATTCCTTAATTGCCTACTAAGAAAAGATTCAATTGGAAAAAAAAAAAGATAAATTTAAAATTGAATAGCTGGAGAATACTTAGATATGTAGGTGATACTGAATAACTTTTTAGAATCTTTGTAAAATATAAATTGCCTAATTGTATTAACCATTAATTCTCATAAAAAAAAAAATACCATAGCAAAATCCTATCAACTTTTGGCATTAAGAGAAAAAATATGTCTTGGGGTAGATTCTGCATTTCTTTTTATTTTCTTTCTTTATATATATATATATATATATATATATATATATATACATATATATATATATATATATATATTTAATTGATTTCAGAGAGGAAGAGAGAATGGAGAGAAAGATAGAAACATCAATGATAAGTCAAGAATCATTGATCTCTTTGGATCGGCTGCTTCCTACACACCCTCTACTGGGGAAGGAGCTTGAAATCTGGGCATGTGATTTCTGGCTCATAGGTGGATGCTCAACCACTGAGCCACACAGGTTGGGCAGATTCTTCATTTCTTATGCACAATATGTGGGCTGAGGCTCAGTAGGTTTTCCTGTCTGAGCCAATCCATCACTCACTCTTCTTTTTCTCTGCTTAAGAACTAATGTTCTTTTCTTAGGAGTTTCTGTTGTCATTAGTTATAGAAGGAGAGGTAGGCAGTTGAATAGCATGTTGCTAGCCCAGGTCCTCACATATCCCTCAATTTTCCTTCGCTGAACTTAACACAATTTCCATGACATAATTAACTGTTAATCCATCTGTTTCCATTTGGGAAGCATGTCTTACCACTGTAGCCCCAGTAAAGGCAGCACTCAATACTTCGTCAGCGAATACTGTTAATAATCAAAAGGGATACCTAACACATCTGCTTTCTACTATTATATTTTATTTAAACTTTTGTTAACTTTTAATCTCTTCTCCCAATTGCCATTACCATTACTGACTGCATTCTCTATATCTCATCCATCTGTTTATATTGACCCATGGTCAATACTTATAAATATGGGATGAATGACCATTCTTTTTTTAAAAAAAAGAATTATTGATTTTTTACAGATAGGAAGGGAGAGAGATAAGAGTTAGAAACACTGATGAGAGAGAAACATCGATCAGCTGCCTCCTGCACCCTCACCCCACAGGGGATGTGCCCGCAACAAAGGTGCATGCCCTTGACAAGAATCGAACCTGGGACCCTTCAGTCTGCAGGCCGACGTTCTATACATTGAGCCTAACCAGTCTCAGCTGAATGACCATTCTTTACATGGATTCTAACTTTTCCTTATGAATCTTACAAACAGAATATTTTAAGTTTGAAATTATCCTCCCCAAGAGTAGTGTTGATCTTTTAAATCCTGGGTGGTTAAGATTGGTCTGAACTCAGCCTTTGCTCCCTAAACGGAACTGGTTTTAAAATACCCCAAAGTATCATCAGCAGAGTAAAAAATATTGTTTAAAATTAGTCCATGCCCCCTACAACATGGTCTAGGGCACATGTGTCAAACACAAGGCCCGTGGGCCAAATCCGTCCCGCCAGGCCTTGCAATGTGGCCCGCACCGCGCTGTCATCACTGCACTCCGCTGCGTTTCCATCACAATGACAGTTTATGACTGTTCAGTAAACCATTCGGCCCCCGATTTAGGCTGGATTTTAGATTTTGGCCCCTTCTCTGATTGAGTTCGACACCCCTAGTAGAGGGACCTTAGCTTCTAATTCCCATTCAGCACATTCCCCATCATTAAGTCAAAGCCAAGGCTGTAGTAAATTGTACACAAAGGAGAACTAAAGAAGTGATTATTTCATTTTATGTACTTTCTCAACTACTGTCTTCCCCACCCAGGCAGGGGCATAGTTCTCTGGAGTGAAAATGGCAATGTCTTTGTTTCCTATGATTTAGAAACCTGTTTGACCATATGTTGGTTTGCTTGAGCTTTCTGCTTCAAGAAGGAACTCTCTTTCTTTGCCACCTTGGTGGTTTGGCCTTACAGTCAGGGAGTTTGTCAAAGGTGAGGCTTGTCTTTGGGGAAGGAAGAGTGGGTGGGGAGAAGCCTGTGCACCTTCATTTAACTTCACCCAACACTTAACATTTAAAGAGAGTGACCTTACCGAAACTGGTTTGGCTCAGTGGATATAGCGTCAGTCTGCAGAATGAAGGGTCCCAGGTTCGATTCCAGCCAAGGGCATGTACATTGGTTGTGGGCACATCCCTGGTAGGGGTTGTGCAGGAGGCAGCTGGTCGATGGCTCTCTCTCATCGATGTTTCTAGCTCTCTATCTTTCTCCCTTCCTCTCTGTAAAAAATCAATAAGATATATATTAAAAAAAATAAAAATAAAGAGAGTGACCTTGAAGTTGCTTTAAGCTGAAAAGGTATTCAGAACAATATTTACTTCAGGAAGTTAGGTTATACACATGAACATCATTACTTAGCATTATTAACAGCCCCAGGTATCAGTCTCTTACTGTGTGCCAAAGTACTCTATATGTGCTTTAAGCCCTTAGAAGAAGCCTGAGAGGGAACATTATAAAGATTGGACAAGTTAAGTAAATTTCTGGAACTTACGTAGATAGAAAATGTCAGTGTCAAGAGAACAGGAATTGGAATCTGTCTAAGTTCCATCAAAGCTTATATTTCTCCCTTCTTCACACCAATGCTTCACTCCCAATAGCAGTAATTTCTACAGATACAACCGCCCACATCATGACTGGTTTAATGAGCATGAATGACTATACTGCTCCTTAGTTCCTAAAACCCAGGACTCATTAAACCACGTTTGTGAGTTCTTAGGCTCAGCAAGAGAATGTTGTCAGTGAGAATGGAAGAAACTATTGATTGGGAGTGCCTGCAGATGGGAAGTGTTATACTTTATAATAACAACAGTCACTAGCATTTCTTCAGCACTTACTATGTGTCTGACAAGAATATAAGTTCTTCTTTACACATATATTCATCCATTCACTCATTTATTACCTAAATGAATACTTACTGAGTGTCTAATATGTCCCAGGTATTCCTGTAAGGGTTGGGAAAATAGAAAACAAGGCAGAGAGAATCTCTAATACATAGACAAATAAGTGAACAAGGTAATTTAAGACTGTGGCATATGCTCTTGGAGAAATTAAAGAAAGTTATGTTTTAGACAGTAAATGGGAAGGAACTATTGAGATGGAAGGTCTGGAAAAGATATAGGAGCATCTGAGTTCAAGCCTCGAAATTATAAGAAGTTATCCACACATTAAAAAAAAAAATGAAGAAAGAAAGGAAGGGAAAAGAGAACAGAAGATAACAGTAGAGAACAGAAGATAGCAGAAGAGAACAAGTTTTCAGGCACAAATCCATATGAGAAAAAAAGTTTAGTGTGTTGGGAAACATAAGGCAATCTAGTGCAATTGGAGCCAGATGGGACCATGGCCAAACCATTCTGTAGCCATATTGGCCTGAGTGAGGATTTAGTTTATTCTGAGTAAATGGGAAATCACCAGAGTCCTGTGTAGATGAGAGATTTATCTGATTTTACTCTTTCACATGCTCATTTGTCTTTAGTAGTGTCCAATGCTGGACTTGGCAAGGAGGGATGAAAAAAATGAAATTAGATTCAAGCTTGCATGGTTCAGGGGTTGAGCACAGACCTATGAACCAGGAGGTCACAGTTCCACTCCTGGTTAGGGCACATGCCTGGGTTGCAGGCTTCATCCCTAGTGAGGGGCATGCAGGAGTCAGCCAACCAATAATTCTCTCTCATCATTGATATTTCCATCTCTCTCTCTCCCTTTGAAATCAGCAGGCTAGACGGGAGTAGCAAGAAATATCCAAAGTGATGAATAGCAAGAACCTACAACCAAGATTACTCTACCCAGCAAAGCTATCATTCAGAATTGAAGGTCAGATAAAGAGCTTCACAGATAAGAAAAAACTAAAGGAGTTCATTACTGCCAAACCAGTATTATATGAAATGCTGAAAGGTATTCTTTAAGAATAGGAAGAAGAAGAAAAAGGTAAAGATGAAAACTATGAACAACAAATATATATATATATATATATATATATATATATATATATATATATATCATCAAGTAAATCTAAAAATCAAGTGAATAAAAAATCTGATGAACAGAATAAACTGGTGAATATAATAGAATCAGTGGTATAGAAAGGGAGTGAACTGACAATTCTTGGGGGAAAAGGGTGTGAGGGGTGCGAGAAGAGACTAGACAAAACTCTTACACCTATGATGAGGACAGTGGTGGGGGGGCGGTAAGGAAGGTGGGGTGAGAAGCAGGTGGAGGGGAGCTGTGAGGGAAAAAGAGGAACAATTATAATAATCTGAACAATAAAGATGTATAAAAAAATAAGGAATAACTGAAAAATATTTTTTTAAAAAGTAGAGTAGAGGAGGGGACACAAAAGCATGGATTTCCATGAGATGTTGACTTGTTTTAGGGCAGTACATTGTAAGTAAATACTATTGTTCTTCCCTATTCATAAGAGAGGAAACTGAGACTTAGGGTGAGTGAGTAATTTGCCCCAAGCCCCACAGATCTGGGGTTGGGGTGTCTGAGAACAAAACTACAATACATCAGTCTGACTCCAGAGCCCCAGCTCTTCCATACAATACTGCCTCCCCCAGTGGAGCTGGGAGAGAGACATGTCTGTGTCTTGGATTACCTTATTTACTGAGAAGCCCATCAAATCATAGAAAGGAAGGTGTACCCATAGCCATCGTTTTAGCATCAACCATGTGATCAAAGTTAATAGTACTATTAGAACATTACCCCCACTTATTGGTTAATAAGTCAGCCTAAGTCAATTTCAATTGTACAGAAATTGCTTTTCTGTTTTTTCCCCCCTTCACAGAACATGATCACTGTCAGAGACAAAGGGTAGCCTGATCTTTTAGGTCAGCCTACCTATTTGTTCTCTAAGGACATGGTCCATTATGATGATTACCAAGTGAGATACTACACCTGTACCACCAGCACAACTACACAGAAATTTGCAGAAAGCTGATTCTGAGAAGCCTGAAGTGTATAGGAAAAAAAAAATGAATTGAGTATGAAAAAAAGCATTGCTTACCACATGACCCAAATCTCATCATTCACACTGATGAAAGCTTATGACCTCTAGATTTTTATTCTTCATTTCCTGGGCAGTGATCTGTCTATGTCTTAGCTGTAGGTCTTCTGGGTCATGCCCTCTTTAACCTCAGTATCCAGAGCTGGCTGCACAAGCCATTGACCTCTATGGTTCTTTAAACCAATCTTCCTAGTACTCTCCAAAGTGAATGATTCTTTTCTGCACATACATGCTTACTCTAAGCCTCCAAGAAATGGTTAATGCTGGTGATTAATTCCCCTTTCCTATATATTCACTTCAAAGACACTTGCCCTTAGTGGGTTTCATAGTTTATTATCTCTTCGTTTGAAGCCAGCAAAGTTTAGTTTGCTTTAAGATAAGAGTTCTCTCTGTTGAATATTAATGAAGAAGTTCAAGTTTGAAACACTTGAGCTTTTCTGGGTAAGCAACACAAAAAGCAGTCAAGGATGCATAATATCCATCTCTATACTAACACATTGTTTGAATCAGGTAGCATTTATTGAGCGCCCACTGTGTGCTAATTGACTTGAAGTATAGGAAATGAATAATTTCTGTCCTAAGTTTAAAAATTGTATTTAGTGTAAATATATATAGTTAGAATACATATTTTATAGTAATTAAGTGCATTGTACAGTAAGTGCCAAATAAGAAATGTAAATTATTGCTGTAATCATCAAGGAAAACTCTTTATGGAGTTGAGACCATATTGGGGCTTTCAAAGTGTCAGGTCTACTAACTGTTCCCTGGAACCACTATCTCCCTTTTTCTATTTAGAAATAAAGTTCCCAGTAGAAATAGTATTTCCCTGAAAGCTAAGTCATGTGACTATTTTGGTCACTGAGAAGATATGTGTGCAACTTCCACATGGAGCTTTCAAAAGAAGTTGTTTCCCTTCCTTGTCCTCTCTTTCTTAATCCAAACTTCTGGGTGGACATGGTGTTGACAAGTTGGTGGACATGGTGTTGACAAGTTGGTTTGACAATGCAGAAAGACAAGAACTAGGAGGCTGTGGAGCAGTCAGATAAGAGTAACCCATGTCCCTGAATAAATGATCTCCAGAATCATAACCTCCTGACTGCTATCTATCTCTAGACTGCTATAGGATAAATAAAACTTCTATGCTGTTAAACTCACTGCATTTGGCCCAGCTGGCATGGCTTAGTGGTTGAGTGTTGACCTATGAACCAGGAAGTCACTGTTGGAGCATATGCCTGGGTTGCAGGCTAGACAGATCCCCAGTATAGGGCATGCAGGAGGTAGCCAATCAATGATTATCTCTCACCATTGATGTTTCTATCTCTCTCTCCCTCTCTGAAATCAATAAAAATATATTAAAAACAAAACAAAACATAACATGCTGCGTTTGTGTGTCTCTGGTTTATATTGATTCAGACTGTATTCCATAACTAATAAAGGAATAAAGGGATTTGGGAAGAATGAGGGATTCAGCTAGTGCTCACTGATTTGTATTTAGATAAGTAAAGAGAAAAAAGTTAGAGTGAATTAATGTCAGGGGTTAGGAATGCCCAAGCTGAGATACAAAGCCAATAGCTTAAGAAGCTATTAAACATGACAAATGAATTGGCCACTGGAGCTATAGACTTCTATTCTGGATGAAGAAAAAGCAGAAGGGAGAACAGAGAGGAGGAAGACGTGGAGAAGAATTAAAGAGTAGGAAGAAGAGCAGGAAGAAGGGGATGAGTAGATAGTGGCAGCAAATTATTTTGAAGACCACTGTGTACAGTTTCTTCTGTTTGTCATCTGAGTTTGAGATGGGGAGGGGTTACTAGATTACAGAATAAACAGTAAATGATAAAATCACCTGCCCCTGTAAGTTATCTAAGCTATGCTATCATAAGACTATTCAATGCAGTGTGTTCATGTTCTGTTTAGAAAGGATTTTTGCAAACAGAAAGCACCTCACTCCTGCTCAGTTTGGGGCAGCAGGATAACGGTTAAAGACCTCAGGGGAGATGTTGGAAGATGAGTCTGCAAAGAGATTTAAATGTCAGAAAAGTGACTTGGGCCTCTATAAAAAATGAAGGGCTCAGGAATAGTTTCTTGGTTTGGGACTGGAGGAATCAAAGTAATTTCTTAGAGTGGTTTATTAATCCAGAAAATCTTGATTGAAGTTTTACTACATGGCAAGCGTATTGAGACAAATGTGATTGCAGTCATACAGAATGAATTAGAGGCTTTCCAAATGAAATCATCCTCATGTCAGAAGAGAGTGAATGAGCAGCCAGAGTAATGAAAGATATCAAAGCCCTCGAAATTAAAAACTAAAATTTTAAAATGCTTAAAAAGTTTCTTTTAATCTAAAATATTTTCAGTAACTTACAATGGCATACACCCAGCGCTCCAAGACAATGTGCCATATTTTTTTTTACAGGGGCTTTGAGTCCTCTGCTTGGCACTTTTTCCTGTGCCCTGGGTTATGATATGGCCAGTCTCTATATTGGGACAGGTATGGAATACAGTCAAGCCTCTGGTGGGTATCTACACAGACGACATGCAAAGACCACTTTATTTCTCTGTCTCTTATCTTATTTTTACATCATTTTTTTTACACGCCTTTGCTATAGTCTCCGTGTTGGTCATGTCATCAGATACCTTTAATAGACAAAGGTAAACCACTGTACCTGCTGTTTTCCTAGGTGTGCTAATCACCCCCTTGGGTCATTTGGAGAGACATTTGAATGGTATAGTGAGTTGAAGTGCTCTCCCTAAATTGAACCAAAAACCTTGGGATGTGACCGTATTTGAAAATAGGATCTTTGCAGATGTTAGTTAAAATGGAGTCATAAATAGGGCATACCCTAAATCCAATGACTGATGCATATGAAAGCAGATGACATGCAGACAGGCAGACGGGCACAGAGGAGAAGGACATGCAAAGATAAATGTACATATGGCAGTGATGCATCTACAAACCGAGGGGTGCCGAGGATTGCTAGAAGCCACGAGAAGGAAGACAAAGGCAGGAAAGGATTTGGACCCAGAGCCTTCAGAGGATATATAGACCTGCTGACAATGTAACTTCAGACTTCTAGCTTATGAATGGGGAGAGAATACTTTTCTGTTGTTTTAAGCCACCCAGTTTGTGAAAATTTATCACGATATGCCTAGGAAACCAAAACAGATGGGTAAAAAGAGGGACTGGCCTGGATCCTCTGAAGAAAAATTAGGTTAGCTAAAGAAGGTTCAGAGGTGAGGCTATGGGCACTTGGATAATGGAACTTAAAAATGAAAATAAAGGGGTTAAATTCAGGTGAAATCCATGTATTTTGAATTTAAAATAATAAAAGATTTCTGACTTCTTAGATCTTTGAAGGAAGCAAAAGCAAAAAACATATTGGATGGGGATTGGGATGAAGAGTGGTAAATTGGGAAAAATGGGGGACAGCTATAAAAAGAACAAAAGACATATTGACCTCTTAAAATAATAACTAGAGGTCAGCACATTGAGTAACAGGGGGATGGGCCCATTCTAAGCTGTGAGGGTCCAGTGGACTTTTGAGTGCTGTCTTTGTGGTGGGTTTGAAACCAGTCTTAAGGACTACAGCCTTGCCCTAACCTGTTTGGCTCAGTGGATATAGTGCTGGCCTTTGGACTGAAAGGCCCCAGGTTCTATTCAGTCAAGGACATGTACCTTGGTTGCTGGACCATCCCCTGTAGGAGGTGTGCAGGAGGCAGCTGATCGATGTTTCTCTCTCATTGATGTTTCTAACTCTCTATCCCTTTCCCTTGCTCTCTGTAAAAGAATCAATAAAATATATTAAAAAAGAAAAAAAAAAAAAGAGAGAGAGACTACAGCCTCTCACAGGGCTCAGCCAGATGCCACTTAAAAATGTGAGGTACTTAAGTATACTAAAAATAAAGGCAAAATCATATTTTTAAAGTAGTTTTTGCTTTTTAAATATTTTAATAGACTATATGAATTTATAACTAATACTGTATTAGTAAAACTCCATTTGAAAATAATATACTTCTAATTATGAAATTTTAAAGAATGTACCTCTAGGTGAAATAACCTTCTAGATGTATGTTTCTGGCTCCAACTACCCTAGCCCACCATGGACCTGTTGGAGATCCTTTTCCCTAAGTCAAGGTCAGTGTCAGGGTGTTGTCTCTGCTCTCTTCTATCCTTATTTTAACCATGGTCCCAATGGAGTCTGGATTAAACAGGGGAAACTTGAGTCATTGTTCTGAGTCACCTTATAGAATTGGACTTTAGTTGGCTGTTAGAGGTCCAGCCACAGTGACCTTAAATAAGGCATTGTGTGTGTGTGTGTGTGTGTGTGTGTGTGTGTGTGTGTGTGTGTTTAAAGGCTCAATTCAATCAAACACCCAAAATTTGGTTTGGTGCCCAAAGTGACAGCAAGGTTTTCTCAGGATGAAAACGCATTTCTAGCCAACAGTCGATCAGGAACCTGCATTAGCAAATAAAGGACTAATCACCTCAACTCTCAGATAGATGTTCTTGTCAAAGACATATTCCTAAATAAACACAGTTCAGTGGTGTACTCACAAATGGTCTATTCATCTGAGCAAACCAATCACAGGAGCTCATTCAGGAAAACTGGTCGTGTCTGGCTAAGGGAGTTCCAGGCCTCTGCCTACCTGCAGAGTGAATCATTTGTTATCCCCTGAGAAGGTACAATCTGCAGCTCAGGCCAAGGGTCAATGCATCGCCGTGTGATGGAGGCACGCGTTTATGGCTCTATGCACTCTCTCCCAGGTCTATGAATAAAAAGACGGAGCTCTCTTAGCATTATCATTCCCCTGACCTTCATGAGCGGAGCCATCCCAGCAGGGGAAAAAAACAGCAGGGGAAGAACTAGGCAAATTAAAATGTTAAAAACTATATTATAGCTCGTTTGTGACCTTTAAAAAAAATTAGACTTGAGAATATTAGGCTGGAGTGGATACAACAAAGTCTGACAGCTGTAAAGTTATAGATTTTTTTTTTCCTTCTTCTGAGTGGCTTTCTACCAAAATCTTTGTGCAATGAGCAGATCCTGTGTCTTTCTTGCTGGCTGACAGCCAGAGGAAACTTGGAATTTTGATCAGCGCTTAACTACAGAAAGACATTTGCCTTGAATTTCAGAGTATTCCTCAGTTCTATAAGCTATTTGCAGGCTTTGTCAAAGAGTCAGTTCCTATTAATAAGGCAATGCAAAACACTGCTGATGGAAAGTTATGCAACACTCTATTTTCCCCTTCAACTTGTGTGTTAGCTGGTTTGCTGAGCGAATTCAGTATGACAAGCAAACATTTGAAGCCACCAGTGTTAGCATAAGAATACTTCTAGAGAGTGTGTTTGAAATGATGGCAAGTGTCAGTATATTCCAACTACCTAGAGCATTCAAACTGAAACACCAAAATGCTATTGTTGTTTGAGCCCTGCCAAGCCGGAAGGCATACCGCTGCTGTGTACAGGATGAAAGGCTTTTATTGTCCCCAAGAAAAGAAGCCCTTCGGTGTTCTAAGTGTCTTCATCCGTAACAATAAACAAGCAAGCAAACACACCCGCCCACCCAGGATTGTACAGCAATTAAGTATTTCTTCTGTTCTAAGCAAAGTGATTTTCTAATTTGGGAAGAGAGGGGGCACGATATATATATATATATAATTTTTTTTCATTTTTTTCACTTCTTTGACATTTTGAGGTAATTAACATTTGGCTCATGTTGCTTACTTTAATTTACCAATATGTTATTATCTCTCTCCACTCTCCAAAGTGTGTATGTTTTATTAGGTTATGGATATTTTTCAATGACCACTGAATTTCTATCTTTTTTTATAGGCTGGATAGTCACAAGCAAATCTATTTAACCTCTAGGCTTAAATTTAGGGTAGAGAAAATTTTAAAATATTCTTGAGTAATGTGGTGCCCACACATAAGAAACACCATTAAAGGTCAGTCCAAATTAAAATGAAGACTACCAAGTGTCAGAAGTTAGTTCACAGAAGCAGCAGAATACATCTGCAATCTGATTTTGTGGAATAACTATTACAAATGAGGGGGGGGGGCAGAAACACACACACAAAAAAACCCTCAGTCGTTTTTTACAGAATCCCATTTTCTTAATAGGAAATTGATGAATGACAGCATCTGGCAAGAAGAAAAAAGCATATGGTCCAACTAACTGCTTCTATAGAGGTTAAAAACAGCTTTGGAATTTCTCTGGTTGCCGGTATGATTGACAGACCGTCAAATAAATCACTCACTTTGTCTCCCCTCTCCAGCCGTCCCATGTACTGACAAAGACACAAGGAGGGATCAGCAGTGCTGTGCATGAGAAATGAGACATGCGATGGTAACAGAAATGGATTTTTTTGCACCGAATTCCCTGCACGCCAGGCAAAAATCTATCCGTAGGACACGGAGTAGGCATGTTTTCTTGTTCTTTCTATTTATAATTTTTAATTATTAATTTCCTATATAATTGGTTTCTTTAGAGAATGAAATGCCTAGTAGGTTATCTAAAACACGGTATCAGAGTCTTGGGGTTTGAGGCTGCAGAAAAAAAAAAAATAGATGGGCTGATACTGAAAGATGTTATGGTATGTAATACAAACAATGAAAATTAAGCTGAGAGGTCTTGAATGCAGTTAGGCTAATTAAACAATTCTCAGTGTTTAAGTTCTCGCCATTCTCTCCAGGGTATACTGCCAATCATTGCACCTTGGGGGACTGCTCCTGTTCGCCCTCACCTTCAGGCTCACTTAATCAATGTAACCTTCAAATAACTCATCAAATATTTTTCCTATAAAAATAAAAGCTGATTTTGTGTCTTCAACTCAGTTTCTCTCACCTTGCTCTCTTTTCTCCAAGACAGTGTAAATACTCACAGAACAGTGTTCAAAGGAGGAAGCTTGTCTAGTTTAATCATCACATGTGCTCAAAGCTCCTTCCTCATTTGCCTCATTCATCCTAGGCGTTCTTCCTCTGCCTTCTGTGACCTGAAACCTGCCATCTCTGAAGCAGTATATCTTATCACTACCAGTTGCATTCTTTTGGCTAACCTCTGAGGTGGCCTCCAGTGATCCCTGCTCCTGGTTTCTATGTTCTTGCCTAGTAGCCTTCACCTCCTGACATTGAATAGGGTTTTGCCGGGAGCCAATTCCAGCATGTCATAATTATAAGAGTTTCATCAAAAGGTTGATGAGACTTAGGGGCTCAACAAGGGCTGAGTCACATATGTAATCATCTGTTGGAAAGGCTAAAAAGCATCTCCCCCAAACCCAAATAGGATAATTGTTTGCTGCCAGACAGCTCAGGGCATCTTAATCTACACGTTATTGCCTCCTATTGACCAAACACCTGAACATCCATAGGCTATTCTCCAATCTGACAATGCTTCTCTAAACCCTACCTTTTGAAGTGTATTATCTCCATCTTGCCTTAGGACAGACTGTATTAATAAGAAGGGTTCTGAGTCAAAGAAACTCTCTAGCTCCTTTAGTTGAAACTCCTCTGACCACCAATGCCTTTCAAAACTATCTTTCCGTCATTGGACTCCTTATTGAATCTATGTACAGCATTTTCCCTTTCATAACTTTGGGGCAAGAACCCAGCAGGATTTACCCTTGCAACCAACAGGATATTGTGGCAATGACTTCTGTGATGGAGTTACAAAAGATAGTACAGCTTCCAACTTGCTATCTTATGGGTCACTAGTTCTTCCAGAAGCCAGCTTCTGTAGCATGAAGACTCTCACATAGCCCTGAGGACTTGCACCTCTGTGGGGTCACACCTACAAAGAAACAATGAAGCCTCCTGCCAACAACCAGCAGCCAATTGCCAGCCACATGAGCTCACTACATTAAAAAAAAAAAAATATATATATATATATATATATATATATATATATATATATATATATATTTGGTGATTTCGGAGAGAAAGGGAGAGGGAGAGAGAGAAACATCAATAAGAGTCATGCCCCACACTGGGGGTCGAGCCCACAAACCAGGTATGTGCCCTGACCAGGAATCGAACCATGAGACCTTTGGTTCATAGGTCGATGCTCAACCACTGAGCCACACTGGCCAGGCTGAGCTGACCAATTTGAAGGTTGACCACTAGGCTGCAGTTAAGCCCTCAGATGACTCCAGCCTTAGTTAACAACTGGGTTACAACTAAGACTCCAAGCCAGAACTCCCCAGCTAAGCCACTATTCACTCCATGACCTATGTGAACTATAAGATAAATATTTATTGTCTTAATATATTAAATGTTGAGATACATTTTTACAGAGAATATGTACATAACTAATATATATTACATTCAAGTCTTATTTTGTTATTCCTAGCTCAGCCATTGAAGACATGGGGAATCAGTGAAATCCACTTTTCTCTCTAGGACAGCAAATTCCAGCTACAAGTAAATCTCTAAATCTCATCTCCTCCAGGTTTGGTAAAACATTCTTAGTCCCATCAGTGCTTTGGCCCTCTGCTCTGCTTCCTAACTCTAGATATTTTTTTCTGGGTCATCTCTCTCACAAGCCTTTATCACACTTCACACAGGTATTTCTGATTGCCTCTTGCTCAGATCTCCCTAGTGGCCACAAAGCACCTCAAACTCGCAGGATGAGAATGAACACCTCATTTTCATCCAGATTTGTTCTCTCAAGTCTTTGGTCTATCATGCCGAAGTACAGTGCTAGGCACTTAAATTTCCAAATCATAAGCCCAACATACCTTACTACGTTCCTTTTTTTTGTAACACAGAATTCTGAAAGACCACTCTCTTGCTTAAGATTCCTTTGGAGCTCTCTACTGCCTTCAGGATAGAATGGATCTAAGCTTCTGAGCACAGCAATCAAAGGCTGGCCCGTGCCTATTTTTCTACCCTTTTCTATCACTTTCTATAACTAGCCATTCATACTGAATCATCTGCTAGCTGCTTCACATTCCAGGGCCTTTGCACACGTTGTTCTCTCTGCTTTGAGCATTTTTTTTTTTTCTCATACTGACTCCCCATCTCCTGGGCATTTCTACATGTAAAAGATAAGGAAGGCATATGCCTCTTTACAACTTCCCTACAAATTACAGTCTTCCTTGGTTCCCTCTCCCCTGTATCATTTCCCATGTATTACTCTAGAGATCTTATCATCCTATATAATAAAAGCCTAACATGCTAAGTGTCTGCTTGACTGGTTGACCATTCAACTAAAGCATAATATGCTAATAATATGCTAAGGCTGCTTATCCGCTCGCTATGACATGCACTGACCAGCAAGGGGCAGACGCTCCAGCCAGTAGGTTAGCTTGCTCAAGGCTGAGCAAGATGGGCTGGACATGCCCTGGATCCCTCCCATGGCCCCTTCCTGGCTGGCCAACCTCTTGCATCTCTCCCCAGCCCTGATTATGCACTGGTGGGATATCTTGACCTGGCCTGTGCCCTCTCGCAATCCAGGACCCCTCAGGGGATGTCAGAACCAGTTTCAGACAATCCCACAGTCCAGGCCTAAGGACTCCACTGATGCATGATTCATGCACTGGGCCTCTTGTATTTTATATTGTGTTTACACTGTGTCTTTGGTATTCAAGCACAGCTTCAGCAACCCACCCACAATGACACTCCCCCAAACACACACATGTGCATGAGCACTAGTATATGCCCCAACTCCCACCTACCCACTCTCCAACCAGGTAGGAAAACCCTCACATTTATAAATTTTGGAGCTGCCTCTGCCTATGTATGCTAATTTATTAGGTTAAACACACATACTCACACTAAATAAATAAATAAATAAATAAATAAATAAATAAATCACCACCTGGCCTGTCTGGCTCAGGGGTTGAAAGTCTACCTATGAATCAGGAGGTTATGGTTCAATCCTCAGAATACAAGCTCAGGTTGTTGGCTTGGTCCCTAGTAGGAGGCATGCAGGAGGCAACTGATCAATGATTCTCTCTCATCATTGGTGTTTCTAACTCTCCTTCTCTTTTCATCTCTGAAATAAATAAATAAATAAGAAAAGAAAAAACACACAAACAATAAAAAAAGCCCTAGAATTGGTTGTTGCTAATTTTTTATTTTATTTTAATGATTTCTGTCCCAATGAGGACAAACTGAACAGACAGAAAAAGAAAAAATCTCTAAGGAGTGGCTAAAAATTCACAATAAATGTATATTTTGTTAAAAATAATAAGTCATGTCATGGAAAAATATATAAAACTAAATTTGTCTCTCTTTGGTAATTAGCCTGTGTGTTTCATGTAAGATGGTTTGATTCCAAAACTATAAAACTATTATCCTAATTTTTTATACTATGTACATTATTTCAATTTTTATTTACTTTTATTAATCCATAAGAAATTTTGTTTTACATCTTGTGAGTGAGCAATTATAGCTATTAAACCAATGCTATATATTGAATAATTCACCATTCCCTTTCCTCACAAGCTGAAGTGATTTCAAATGCCATATTGTTAGATTTTCAAAATGATGCAGGTTTATTTCTGAACTTTTTCTGCCATTGTTACCATGCCAGATCAGCAATGTTTTAATCATTACAATTTTACTAGAGGCCTGGTGCACAGATTCATGCACAGGTGGAATCCCTCTTCCTGGCCTGCAAGTATCAGGCCAAAAGCAGCTCTCTGACATCTCCTGAGGGGTCCCAGAATGCTAGAGGATGATTCTTGGGTGACACACCCCTGAATCAGGCTCCTTCCTCTCTGGTTTCAGTTGCCTCACCTGAGAACCAAAGCTGCCAAGTAACCCCAGCTTGGCAGCTCCTGCTTTGAATGTCTGCCCCCTGGTGGTGAGTGCACATCATAGCTACTATTCAGTTGGCCAGTAGGTCACTTGGGCTTTTATATATACAGAAGATATTTGCTATCTGTATAGCAGATTTCACTGTTTTATTCTTTGTTTTCTATTCTTGAACATTTCTGTTTTGGATAAATTCCAAAATCATCTAGACAAGTTCTACTGACATATTGATGGATATATTGAGTAGATTAGGACAGCATTGAATTTATAGATTTCTATTAATGTTCTTTATGTCCTGGAATATAATGCCTCTTTACTTATTTACAGTGTAGTGATGAAGAATTCAAGGTCTCTTTCTTCTTGTGTAATTTTGGGAAATTAACTTAATAACTCTGTGGGGTGATAATTCAATAATTTAATCCATATACAACTTTTAGAAAAATGCCCATCACATGTTGTAAACACCATATTAAAATCCTTTTAAATTTCCCAATAGAACATTTATTTACAGAAAATAAAACAGGGAGAAAAATCAAGCTGGTGAGCAAATATTTTCTCCATTAATCACCTAAATGTCCATTTGGAGAAGGTGTCTAGCAAGTTTCCTGCTTTCTAGGGTTTGGTTGGGTGTTATGCAGGAGTATCAGGTGCATTATCTAGGTCTGGATTGGAGACACTGCTATGGGTCTTAACTTTATAATCTAATCCCCTCTCTAATAATAGCAACCTTTCAATGTTTTAATGAGAATTAAAATCATCATAGCATACTAATGATACTTACAAGAACTCAGAATGTAGGAGACACTTTAGGCATTATTATTTATTATCCCAGAGATCTAAACTGTTAACATCCCCATTTTGCAGTTGAGGAAACTGAGAAGCAGAGAGGTTTTAAGACAATCTTTAGGTTGTAAACTTGCCATTAGTCTTAACCATTATGTTATATAGTTTTTTATTTTCCCACAAAAACTAAGTGACACCAAGTAGGTGTTTTGGTGACATGATAGAATAGTTGCAAGTTACAGTTTCTGGAATACAGTCTCCCATTCCAGTTGCTTCAGTTTATAGCTGCCTCGGATCTTTGATTTTGTTTGTTGCTGTTACTATTATTATTGTATTACTTTAACCATGAGAGAAATTAAATATCTATTTCAAAGAGCAATAGAACTGAATCTACATGCACAGTAGATTGCTATGTCCTTTTGACTGATTTCATGACTTAGGAACCAGTAACTGAATAAATATCCAAGGTGAGCAGGCCATAATTCAGTTCGTTTATTGTCTCTGGTGCATCTGTTTTCTTTGTCTTCAAAACACATTTGTGGGTAATTTCCAGTATACACTGGTATTTTTAGTCTATGATACCATTCATTAATGAGTTTGAAAAACTCAATTGAAGAAATCTAACTCTATTATACAGGTCTATTACACATGTATATTTTTTGTTTCCTATTACCATAGTAGCGAGACATGGAAGCAAGGACATAAACTGAGACATTAGTGTTGTGATCAACCATAAATGTAAGATTTGATTACAATTGAAATTATATCCTCTTGCATGGTTACTAGTCTTGTTAGTGGGGTTAGAATTATACCCTCATTAAAAATAAAGCAACATAATTTATCATATTGACCTTTAACATATACAATTTATTATTCAAGAAAAAGCTGCAGATTGACACCTGGTCATAGTCAAGTCCATACTTACGCCAAGTATGCAGATTAAGTCACAGAAATTCATTCAGTTATCCAAGTGTCAATAAAATCTTCAGATAGTCAACAAATGTTGACTTTTTCATCTTTATGCTTAAATACCATTTAGACTAGGAGTTATTAAAAAATGAAATCCAAAACCTTTACATGACTGAAAATATCACTCAACTCAATTGTACTTTGCAGTAAGCACAATTATATTACAAGCTATGTTTATAGACACATTCAAAATTGGGAACATTAAAGTTGAAATCGCTCAGAAAGTGGTGACTAAAACATTTTAAATCTTTAAAGAAAATAAAAAGCAACCCATAAAAAGTTCTCCACTAAGATATGCATTATACAAAATAAGAGTAATCACTCTAATAGTATTTGAACATTAATGGACTCTTTTTACATATAAATTTGGAATTTCTGGCCAGAAAAAGCAAAGGTTCAGAAAATATATATCTTTAAAAATATGTATATATATATATATAAGTACATGGGTCTTTTGTTTGAAATAGCACTCTCCTTCTAAAAGCTAAGAAAATTTGACCAGTACATTATGCTTTACCAAATTTAAATACCAGAGGCAACTTCTAAAGCTTTTCTTTTGCCTCAAAGATTACATGCTTATAGAAACTAAACATAATATCAGAGGCAGCTATAAACTGAAGGAACTGGAATGGGAGACTGTATTCCAGATACTGCAGCTTGCAACTGTTCGATCATGTCATTAATTTATAATATTTTAAGTATTTCCAACCCCTTTCTTAATGCACCTGGCATCTTATTTCTGGCTTTAACTGCTGGCATGTACTGGGCATAGAGTCCAAAGAACCCACGACAGACAGGATGACTCCTAAACATTTTTTCCTCAAAGGAGCTTCAAAATCAGAACCCATCAGGGTACAGGATGGTTTCAAATCTATTTTTGCCAATACCCATTATTTTTCACATTATTCTAGGTTATATTTCACATAGGATCCAATTCCCTAAAGTGCCCACATCCATCTGGAGTTTTTCCAGAATTCCAAATTTCCATTAACCAAAATAATTTAGCAGCATGTGCCAAGATCACTTGCTAGTTCTCCGTGGTCTCTTTCAAGAAAGCAGTGAGTAATGAAGGAAAAACTACTTCTTATATTCTCACTCTGTCCCACTGTTCCCTCCTCACTCCCTTACTTAATTCAAATATTTTTATTGTTAAATGTTTGGAGAAAATATTAAAATTTTCTTTATGCTTGGGAACAAACCTAACCAGGCACCTTTCACACGTGTGACAATTTCATGCAGATCAGACACATTCTATTAAGTCCCCTGCATGAGATTTCAAAAGCACATTGAGGCAGGTCTACATCTTTTCTTTTTCCTGGCAAATTCATGACTGATGAGCATGCACAGTGTCTAGTGTACGCTATTTTTTAATTACATATCATCATTTTAGATTTTAGTTAATCAGAAAGCTTCTCTTCTCCTGGATCTAACAATTTGGGGGCAAATTATTTAACTTCCCTAAACCTCAGTTTCCTTGTATGCAAAATGGAGGAAAATGCCAACCTTATAAGGATGTTATAAAAATTAAATGACAAAATCTGGGTATATAACTTAGCTTCTGGAATGTAACTCTAAATGTTAGCTATTATTTTTATTTCTAAAAACATTAGGAAAAAGTCTCCAAAATAATTAAAATTGGGTGGGCGCCTACACTCAAAATATAGTTTAGACTTAATATCAACTAAAAAAATGTAGTTTGCCCTAACTGGTTTGTTCAGTGGATAGAGCATCAGCCTGCAGATGGAAGGGTCTCACATTCTATTCTGGTCAAGGGCATGTACCTTGATTTCGGGCACATCCCCAGGAGGGGGTTGTGCAGGAGGCAGCTGATCAATGTTCCTCTCATTGATGTTTCTAACTCTCTATCCCTCTCTCTTCCTCTCTGTAAAAAAAATCAATAAAATATAATTTTTAAAAAAATGTAGTTTGCATCATGTGAGTAACCTGACAATATGGTTTTCTTGAAATCAGGGACAAGAGTTCACTCATGCCTTGTTCTTTTCTTATAGGCCTTTACATATGTAATACGTCCTTTAAACATGGAATAAATTCTAAACTCTTTAAAATGGCATTCAAGGCCCTCATTGCTAGGACTTGAGTGCACATGAAGCTTGCATTGGCAGCATCTTAATTCACCTTCCCAATTGTATAGCAGCCTCGCCTTTGGCAGGCTTGACTTCATCCACAACTCTTGGGAGAAGGCCTTTATTCACCTCAGACAACTGGTGTCACCCAAGTCCCTTAATACAGTTTAGGTTTAAAGATGAATTTGTCAACCAGTCTTAAACCAAGAATGGAATTCTTAAGCTATAGTGTTAGTTTCAGGACTGAGTATGGGATGTAAGGCCACTAAACCAAGATAAAATGTGTAGCACTGGTTGATCATTGAATTAAAAGGCTCTTTTTCTCATAAGGAAAAAATGAGGAAGCATGGAAAGTTGTTGCTCTAGAAGGCCACTCTTGACAGCAAAGGGAGCTGATGCCCAAGAAGACGGAGCACAGAGATGTAAAAAAAACCCTAAGAAACTTCTTTTTATTTTCATTCTTTGGTTGATATTGTCAAATCATTGGATCAACTCTTACCTGTAGTGTATTTAACCAACACATTGCTTTTTAGTCCATCTGAGCATTCCTTTTACTTGCAGTCCAAAGCTTATGTACCAACTAGTTTTCTAGAGCAATGTTCAATTAGAGTTTTCACAATGTTGTGGTCCAGCTATAGTTGGTGGTTTGCTTGTTAAAGACCCAATACCCAATCTTGCTTCTGTATGCTTTTTGAAATAGCTCCTTGCATAAAAAAAAAAAAAAAAAAAAACACTTTTCTCCTATACGTTCCTCATTCTTCCAGTCCCAGCTTATATACAATATAATTTGCAAATCTTAGGTATGTACACATATAATACCTTAATAGAAAAAATGAGGAAAAAAATTGCAAATCATAGATTATGCCATAAATATAATGATTTGTATTTCTATCCATCGCCCTTTCTCCCCTGCACCTGGCTCTTAGTCACTTGTGGGTAGAGCTGGTGCTATCCTGGCCTTTGTGTCTCACCACTGTACTTGGCACTGGGTTTACATTCAGTACTACTGACAATGGATGAATCTAACCAGGTGATTGGGCTATGTCTTTAGGAAAAAATATATTCACAGTTGATCTGTCTAATTGCTGATGGTGAGAAAATAACATGCTTTGGACACCTGTGTGTTAGGGCCCATGATACAGGGTTTGACATGCTTGTAATATAACTTCATTTTAATCACAGTATTGGGGTTCTTATTCACCTTTTACAGATCAGGAAACTAGGATTCAGAAAGATAATTACTTTACCTAAAATCACAGAGTTGGCAAGTCAAAGTGTGCAGTGGAGTGGGATGATCATTCATTGTGTGCTTTTGTGTGTGTGTGTGTGTGTGTCTGTACCACAGAAAATCAAGATCTGCTATCTTGATCCATTTAGCCCAAAGATCAGTGCAAAATAATATTTAGTCCTATATAATGTTCTGTAGTTTAATTGAGCCTGGTTTTAAGAACTGAACATATAACACAGGAATTTCATTAGAGCAACTGTGTTAATTACCCTAAAAGAAGAGTTTATTTCAAACTTCTATTATTAAACAAGTATTTATTTAGTGCTTTTTGTGTGTCATGCTGTGTTCTAGGTGCTGTAGTATTATACAACTCCTCCCTCTCAAAAATTATTATTTTCTCTCATAAATGTGATCAATGCAGGATTATTGGACATTTGTCCACACATGGAATGCTAACACATGGAAAGTTAAATAATAACAAAGTATTTTAAATGTGAATATATAATTCTTTGATTTTTGAAGCATCTTAACATTTATCTAATGTGGAAATATCAATAGAAGAGAAAGTTTTATATAAACATTCTTTCCATTAATTTGGGCTAGGTAATTCCCAGAGGTTAGAGTTAAAATGGCTTGCCCTTTTTTTTTTTTTTTTTTTAATTTCCCAGGAGTCAAAGTCAAAAGATAGAGTTACCCCATGGAAGGGGTTTTAAAGTCATGTCAAATCTCAATTAAGGGAAAATCCAATCTAATACTTAAAGTAGAAGATCAAGATCTCTAACCTCATTTTGAGGCTTACTTGGTGAAAGGTCTAACCTGACTGTTTCTGCCATACTTCCTTTCTTGTTTCTTTTCCTTAAGATTTCTAAGCCTAGACCGGTTTGGCTCAGTGGATAGAGCGTAGGCCTGCGGACTAAAAGGTCCCAGGTTTGATTCTGGTCACATCCCCAGCAGGGGGTGTGCAAGTGTGGCTGATGGATGATTCTCTCTCATTGATATTTCTAATTCTCTATCCCTCTCTCTTTCTCTCCGTAAAAAAAAATCAATAGAATATATCTAAAAAATATTTTTAAAAAGTGCAAAAAAAAAATCAACTTTTTCTAAAGTCTCTTTCCTCAGGGAACTGATTATCTGGACCCTCTTTTGAAAATCAGACTTAAAGTTACAAGGAAAATACCTGAAAGAATTTTAATTACAGAGGAAATCTATTTAAGATGTAAAAAAAGATTATAAGATATATGTTTGAAAAAACAGCAACAAAGTTTCTGATAAAAAAAATACCTTGCAAACATTAATTCATTACCAACATCTTTCCCCTTCCTCCCACCTCTACCAAAAATGCTTAGCTTTTATTTCGAATGATACTGATTGCAATGCAGCCTTCTGATTTAATCGTTGCCTCTGGAAAGATGCCATTTATTTAACAAGGGTCAGAGTGTGATGGGGGGAAGCAGAAGGCAGATATAGCCAGAAAATAGATGCCAATCACACACTGCAATTCAGTTTTATATGCACAGATTGAAAATTGAACAAAATTGATGTCTCTCAAAACTAGGTTTGTAAAAACAATCCCCTTCCAATAAAAGCCCAAGGACTGATATTCTCCTTTTGATGATGCTAGCCAAGGTACTGTGGACTCACTGGTCATTTCCCAATAGCATTCCCTAGAGGCAAACATCATTGAACAAGCATAACATCATATCTTAGTGCCTAAACGCACCATTTTCTTATGGGAAATATCATCCGAAATGCAATAAACTGATGCTGAAAGGAATGGCTTTGGACTCCAATACAAAAAAAAGAAAAATTAGAATGAATTCAAGATCACATGATTGATGAGATGAAAGAGAAGTTGGGATTCTTAGAAGCAGCTGGAAAGAATGTAAATTAGAGAACACAAATTTTCAACACATATCAAATTTTCAACACATATCAAAAAGCTTTATAATAAACCTATCTTTGACCTAACAATCTCAGTTCTAGAAATGTCTCCTAAAGAAAGAAATCAGAAAAGAACCCAGAATACATATATTTCTATTCAATGAAATACTGTACTGTAGTAAAGACAAACCAACTATCGTAACATAACTGAAAATGAATCAATATTGGATAATACTACTCTGAGAAAAAAATCAAGTCATAGAAAAATACAGTTTTTTGTTTTTCATTTTTCAAACCAATGTCAGCCAAAACAAACAATGCATTATTCTGGATTAGCTAGAATATATAAATGAAAAGTATAAATGAAAGCAAAGGAGCATTAAAACTACACATAAGATAGTAATCACATCTTAGGAGGGGGAAAAAATTCTTAAGGAGAAAATATCCACACAGCTGAGATTTAGGAAACTAAGGTCCAAAAATCTTAATTTTTTTTACAACTTTGATTCCTCTTCCATAAATGACATCATAGCTCTGACATACAATAGACAGTCAATAAAGTGGTTTTGAAAACCAACCTTGTCATCTCAAGTTTTTAATCCTCCCTCCCTATTAAAACATTCCGGGGGAATAAGATTATTTTTTTAAATTATGAGAAGGAAATTATCTACTGATGCTTAAATGTGATTTCTTGCATAACAGGTTTGGTATGCTAGTTTGGGACAGGAATGCAAAGTCATCAGTAGAATTGTTCATGATCTGAAGATACATATAAAACAAAATGGGACATACAATGGAAGGGACTATCTTATGGAAACATTTTTAATGGGTTTGTCATGTAAATAGTTCATTTGTCTTTATTGTACTATATTGAGGATGAGAAAGGTGTAGACTGATTCAAGCCTAAAATATGTCTGTTCTTGTTAGCATCATGTATCACTTGAAAGAGTAGTAGGTGGAATAAAAGCAGAAAGATGCAAAGCAATATTAAGATCAGGGGCTAAGTACTCCATGTGAAACACAAGAAGAGATATAAGTGAAATAGGAATTTTTAGGGCAGTAAACTTTATTTAAAATAGTGTTAGAAAAAATATAAAAGCAGTATGAAATTGTAAATCACAATAGAAAAAATATATAGGGAGGTGAAATTTGCCTTTAGTATATACGTGGGAATTTAAAGTGCAAGTGAAGTTATAACTAGTACGTATTAAGTGTAATTTCATAAAGATTCTGAATTATAACTGTAGTAAGTAAAGTGGCAGTAGAATTCACACAAAGAAGGTGAAAGAGGTAACAAAAACTTGCACAATGGGGAAAATGCCCATGTAATTTCGGAATGGTCTAAGATGAAAAGCTGCAAATCGAACAGGAATAGATAAAGGAAAGTAAATAATGACGAAAGAAAAGGGACTTGAGAGGAGTCACAACTTCAGTGTAGCATGAAATTGAAACATGGCAAAAGGATAATATGAAATGCTGAAAAGGCAAATGACAAAAGTACACCCCCCACCCCTGGCCAAATGGTTACAAAAACAAGGCAAGGATGAAAAGACTTGGGGTGATTGTGGAGGATTTAGTTAACAATGCATCATTACAAGTTGAAACATACAAATGAGAACAAATGATTGAACTCCACAAAGCGAATGAATAATGAAAAGCTTCAGGAAGATTTTTTAAAAGCTGAGTGAGGGAAGATAAACATTTCACCCAGACAACCAAAAAGAAACACATGGACACAAATGTACTGGCTTAAAATGGTTGGGCAAAGAGAAATAGAGAAATTGCAGAAAAAATTGTGAAAAAGGTTAAAAGGCCAGCAGAAGGCTGAAAGAACTAGGGAGGAAAAATAAAGCTTGCTGAGAGAGGAAACTCCTAGAGGAGGGCACCTTTCCCAATTATTTATCTGCTTTCGGAAGTTCAGTTGTCATCAGATGCTGACACACAGAATACTACTAAATTGGAAATAACACCAAGCCTGCTTAAATAGTTTAAATATATTTTTAAATATGACAAATAAGCAACATCAAAGATAATCAGTTGCTAAAGGGAATAAAATTCTACAGCTATAGATAACTAAAATATTATTGAGCATCGAAACTTGAGACAAGTAGAAATTTGGACTAAACTCTCACTGACAGTACCTGATGCTTCTAGTATACACTGAACATTTAAAACAAAATACAAAACAAACAAACAAAGATAAAACCCAGCCCAGCCGGTGTGATTCAGTGTTAAGCACTGACCCAAGAACCAAGAGGCACCTAGTTTTATTCCTGATCCCTGATTGGCACACATGCCTGAGTTGTGGGCTTGATCCCCAGTAGGAGATATGTAGAAAGGAGCTGATTGATGTCTTTCTCTCTCTCATTGATGTTTTTACCTCTCCCTCTCCCTTCCTCTCTCTCTAAAATCAATAAAGACATTTAAAAATTAAAAATAAAATACAATAAATTGTTGCTACACACGCACATGGAGCACTTTAAGCTAATTCACAAACCCCATCCCACCCTTGAACATATGACTGAACTTTAAATCCCCATGTTTTTATAACTATACTAGGGGTCCAGCGCATGAATTTGTGCACTGTGAAAGGAACTGTGGTGGGCAAAGGAGCAGGTCTCGGCCCATCCTCCATGCCCCTGCTCAGCCCTTCGTGCTGCAGCCTGCCAGTCCTCTGTCTGCCGGCAGCCCCACTCCTGCCACCTCCACTCCCACATGCTGATGGCACCGGCCCCACTCCCACCCATTGATGGCACAGAGCGATTGGGGGTGGGGGACCAGCACCAGCAGCAGGTGCGAGCGGCTGCTGCTGCCCAGATCCATGCTCAGGAGTAGGGGAGGTGGAGAAGCCCTCAGGGGCAATCAGAGGCTGCAGCCACTGACAGTGCTGAGTAGTTGGGGCTGGTGCAGGGTGCTGGCAGCAGGTGTGAGCTCTGGGTGGGACTGAAGCTTGTAGGAGCAAAGAATTTTCAGTAACCACCAGAGGCTTGTCCCGATGACAGCAAATGGCAACTCGCCTTGATCTGGCACCCCGCTCACCTGCTCCACCACCCCACCACGCTGACACACGCCATGTTCTGTGTGTGCCCCCTAGTGGTCAGCAAACTTCATAGCTACCAGTTGTTCTGTTATTCATTGTTCCACCATTCAGTCTATTTGCACATTAGGGTTTTATATATATATATATAGATAATGAGTTGGTCTAAATATAGTAAAATATAGAAAATTTATGTAAACTAAAATGGACAACACAGAGAAGCACAATGGACATCTAAAGAAATAGACACATGAATAGTTTATTTTTAGTTGATAAAATATTCACCAAAAAAGTATTGGTTAAAAAGAAGAAGAAAAAAAAAAAAAAAAAGGAGAATGTGAACCTGAGTGACAATTACTATGGAAAAAAATTAAGAGGAGGGCTGAATAGGAAATCATACCTTTCAACTAGAAAAATTATTCACAACCTTGTTATATTCAAGAGAAGCTTCTTTTAGAAAGAGCCTGGAAAATACTGAAGTCAGTTTGGAAAGTTCACATTTTGTGACATGGAAATCAATCACTGAAAAAACTGCTCAAGGAAAGAGTACACCACATTGGAAGGTAAAGCAAAGTAAAAGATCAAAAGCAATATCATACCCCGTTTGATAATAAGCAGCCTGATAATGGAAAAGGAAAGGATGGTTGGAAACCATGGCTGAGATGATGCAGGGCAGTATCTCTAAGTGCACGCACATCATGTTGACTCATTTTTTTCATGAGCTTATGTGGGATGACTAAATTGTTTCAATAGGTTAAGGTCACCACTTTCACCTGCTGGTTGGTAGAAACTGCTAAAAAGCCATCTTCAAATTGGATAAGTCTTAAAGAAAGCTTCATTGAGTGAATGCAGGAGTGGCTATTCAAAATTTGCCTGAGGATTTGAGTCCAACCACATTATTACTTAGCATTTAATCACAGTTGTTTTTGATTTCCACCAGGCCATTCTGGCACCCCGAACTTAGGACAGATGAGGGGCAGCTAGAATCCAAGTGGTCTGATTTTCATTTCATTACCTAGTCCACTTGAAACAAATAAAGTCAGGCACCAAGTGTCAAAGGTCATCCTTGAGCCCTAAGTCTAGACAACTCTGTACATGAGCAAACAAGATTTTAGAGATGTTTGACCCCAATAACTTATTTCACAAGCATGCTTATTTAATTTGTTAAAATGACCCTTATGACACGTAAAAATGTTATCCCAATATCCCTAATAAGTAAATTCAAAAAGGTAAAAAAGCTATCCAAGTCTGCAAAGTACATGACAATGAACAGTAAAACATAGATTTTCTCTAGAACTTTAAACTGCTGCAAATAATGGAGTCTCCATATTTACCCATTCCTATCTCTCAAAGCAGCATATAAGATTTCAATCAAAATGGTTAACATCATCACCTAAAGAATCTGCATGTATAGTACTTTAAAAGAATATAGAACTGCTCTAAGGATGTACTTGTTGTACATCTGTATTACTAAGCATTTCATGTATACATCTGGCATTTAACCGTTTTTTTTTTCCTTTTTCTATCAAGAAACTAAAATCCCAGGTTGACATATTTATTGAACATTGGGTGGCCTTATTCTCCGAACTCGGCTCTGCATCCTTCCTCCTCTGTGGCCACTGGAGTTCTAACGCGCATGCTTTACGTGCGGTACGCATCACACTTTTCTTAGAGTACAAAGAATTTCTTAAAACGTTACAGGATAATCTAACAACTTTACACACTGTTTAAGAAATATAGAAAAGGGCAACTTGCTCTCATTGCTCTCATTTGCTTCTTAAATGCCAAACCCATACACAGTGATATAGTTTTATGGAGTGTAGTTTTTTTCCCCCCTTGGCATTAGACATAACATTACTTTTCAGTGGCATAAATTGAAAACAAAATCACATTACCTGACAAATTTTCAGCAATTTGCCAATACTAAATGCTACTGAGTCTATTAGTGCTTGTATATTGAGTTAGTTTTATATGAATTTTTTCTCTCCTATAGCCACTGGTAGAAGAGAAATGCAAAGTGAAAGAAAACTAGTTGAATCAGTTAGCACAGAATATAGCTTTCCGTGTGTGTGTGTGTGTGTGTGTGTGTGTGTGTGTGTGTTTTAAAGCCTTGCTCTACATTAGTAATTTCATAAAAACCTCAATGAACATGTTTAGGAATAGGTTCCCAAATTACCTCCCTGGACAGTTAGAGGGATTCTAGAAAAGTATATATAGAGAAAGAACTTATGGAGGTATTTTTTGTAGACAGGAACCCTGTTTTCATCTTTTTTATTTTATTTTATTTTATTATTTGAACACAGGCTTTATCTTCATACTAGAGGCCTGGTGCATGAAATTTGTACACTGGTAGGGGGTGTCCCTCAGCCTGACTGTGCCCTCTCATAGTCTGGGATCCCTCAGGGGATGTCTAACTGCTGGTTTAGGCCCGATATCAGCCAAAGCTGGCAGTTGGACATCCTTCTCACAGTCTGGAACCCCCTCACCCCTTATCTCCCATCTTCTTGCCATTCCTAAGCTCTGCTGTGAAGGCTGGAGAGGCTCCTGCCACTGCTGCTATGCTCGCCAGCCAGGAGCCCAACTTCTGGCTGAGCTGTGCTCCCCCTATGGGAGCGCACTGACCATCAGGGGGCAGCTCCTGCGTTATTGGGTGTCTGCCCTTTGGTGGCCAGGGTGCATCATAGCAACCTGTCATTCTGGTTGTTCTGCTGTAAGGGTAGCATAGGCTTTTATTTTATAAGTGTTGGGCTGTACTTAGGAATTATCAAGGACACTTTTCCCAGTGGAATGGTGACATCCTTAATAGAAAGAATTTGAAGTTATACTTGAATGAGGACAGGGCAGAGAAGGTGATGTTCTAAGCTTCAGATAATGAAACTTTCAGGAAGAGAGACTATAGAGGAAATGCATGAAAAGTGTGAGCAACATATTGTCTGAGTTTTACATATGACTGATAAGTGGCTAGTGTTTGTTTGAAGAGTAGATGGATATGTTGCAGCATTCAGAAGAGTTTATTCCAATAGGCAGTGGGACAAAGGTATAAACTAAGTTAATTTTCTTCTTTATTATAAAGAGTGGAGTCAAATCTAGGGATGGCCAACCACAAGTCTTACAGCAATTCTGACATCTCTCTGAGAAGTAGGCACATACAATAGTTCTAACGGTGATATTCCAGCAACTACTGTCCTTAGATATGACCAAAACTGCTTAACCTATAATATTTATTGAGGCCCAGAACCAGTCCTGGAGAGAGGAAGGTAGGTATTTTAATGGGGGAAATATGAAAGTTGTATATTCTTAATGGTTCCATAAAAAAATGTTAACAATCTTAGGAGGAAAAGTTCAGGTAGGACAGCTGTGTTAACAGACGAATAGATCTCTTCCAAGAGCATAAGTTATTGTAACTGAAAAATCAATGGGTCTGGGCTGCCTATCACTAATTGTGCCAATTAAGCAGAGTCAGGATTGAATCATATATGAACATTTATTCCAAAACAACTGGTAGTATGGGAGAGCAGCAGTTCATCCACAAAAATCTGTTCTGCCTCTCCCCATAAGCCAGCTGCTTATATTGGGTAGAAGGACAAAGATTACATTGGGAAGTAGGCAAAAGGGTATGACAATTGGGAAGTTGACACATTATGCAGGCTGGAAATTTGCAAAGGCCTGTGAATGTTTGTATTCAAAGGACTGGGATCTTCAAAGGGCTGGTGGCTATGGTGTCTACAACAAGGTTGTTAATCTTTCTGTGATAATAGGCAGCTCCCTAATGGGGAGGATGGGCTGCATTTCCAGATGAACTCCCAGGGCCCATACAACTCCCAGCCTGGTTAGACTTCTTAAATCAGAATAAAACAATCTCAGTTTCTCTCTTCTTTTATTTTTCCTTGCAAAAATGGGAGTGGTCCCCAATGTATATTTGGGTCTCATGTCTTATGACATCCCTGATAAATTTATACAATAGTAAAGTCTGTTTATTTTCTCCTGGTAATATTTCTCATGTTAATTTGATTATCAGTCCCGCTAGAAGAATTTCGAATGTGGGAGGAAAGTTATTTTTTGTGCCCCTACACTGGTCATGTGTATACAAGTTAGTAAGGGAGTGTGAGTGGACAGAAACCTGTATGTTGTACTTAAGGGCCTGAGCACCTCCTCCGAGCAAATGGAGTCAGGAAAGAGCAACAGGGACTTCCAAGGATCCAGAGGGAAGGTGCCAGAATGGCTCTTTAAGGAGCATCCCTGATCCAAAGTAGCCAAGTTCTTAGCAACAGCATTAATGGCCTAGCAGTGAGATGAGTCTGCTGAGGGGACCACTGCAAGGAACACTTTCCTGAGCATTTGGTCACGCTGGTCCTAGCAAAGCTTTATTTAGTTGTAACTTGATTGGAAGTAGGGATGTGGAGATTCTTTACCAGAACACAGAATAGCAGAGATTCAAGCCACAATCACTTCGGTTTATAAAGGGAAACACAGCTCTATTTTGTAGCTAAAGCCAAACCCTATAGGAACTTGAGCCTTCATTCTTATAAACTGTTCACAAGCCTGCTCTACCTTGCTGACTTGTATGGTCCCTTAGGTGAGTGCTCAGTGCCAAAATGTGCTCAGTGTCAGCATCACCTGGGAACTTATTAGGTCTATGAATCCTCAGGCCCTGCTGGACTGCCTACCAAATTAAAATCTCTCAGGAAGTCATGTTTCAACATGTTCTCTGGATCATTTGTAGGCACAGTACTGTGTGAGAAAAACCAACTTAGTCCGTAGCACACTGTTGTGTTCATACACACACAGACACACACACACACACAGACACACACACACACACACACACACATATCCACTATATAATGAAAGGGTAATATGCAAATTGTCCCCTCCCCCCAGCTGGGCCTGACTGATGTGCCCCAATTGGGGCAGGGTGGCCAGATCCCACTTATGCATGAATTTATGCACTGGGCCTCTGAATTCTGACCACCTGGTATAGCATATAACAGAGGGCTCTTATATGTGAAGTGGACAGGACATGGGATATGCCAGTAGAAGTCAGGGCAGCATGGGCACTCCCCAGGGAAGGACAGATGGGGTATTTCAGTTTGTGACGATACACAGAACTGACAAGTAACCATTTTTCTCTGGACAGGACCCATTCTTCCCACAATACCTTTTCCCAAATCCCCCACTTTTCTCTTCTGTGTTTGAACTACTTAAAAATAAGCAGAGGAAAAAAAATCTCAGTTTCTCTCTTCTTTTATATTCTTATGACAAGGCTTTTGCAGGCACCTATAGAAAGGCTACTGTGACTGGGACCCATAGCTTTAATACAATTATGGATTTCAATCCACTCTTTACAGTTTCCCAGGGAAGTCAAAGATGGCTCAAGAATATTAAGTGGCTCTAAAAAAGAGAGATAAAGTGTGGAAAAAGAATTGTCGCTTCAAAAAGCACCTCTAAAAATATTTCTAAAAGTGCAACCTTCATTGATTTTTAAGCAGCTTTATTTCTTCTTCAAAAATGCTGGAAAAAAAGTCAATTGGCTTTCTCTGTTTTATTTTACTTTTCAAAATAATGCTGATTTGGAGGAAAAAAAAAGTCATCACCATTGCCTAAAGTTCTGCAAAATAATGATGTGGTGTGGCTTCTAGCTAATGGTCCCAGTATATTTGTAAATCAGGAAATTTATTCCAGAAGTTGTTACATAAATATCAGCAGGGTAGATTTCTTTCATTTATTTTGCATAATTATATTGAAAATAAATAGTTCTATTATAGCATTTTAAAAACAATGCCACTGCCTGCAGGAATGTGTCTTTTTATATTCATGGAAACATCAGTCTACTGCAAAGACATGTCCTGGTAGGTCAAAATTACTTTGGATATTCAAGTACCATCACAAAGAAGAATTAAGGAAACTAAAACCCCGCATGGATAGAAAATCCAAATGGCACCATTAAGACTGTCCTCTAAGTGTCTGGAGTTCATGTTCCTACATGCTTTCATTCCCTATCTCAAAGGAAACTGGGAGAGTGACCCTTGAGAAGACACATACACAGATCTTTCCAGATAAAAAAAAAAGTATAGGCACCTGACAATAACAACAAAAAAATGCTTTAAAAACACACCCGGTTTCTATGTTTTATCTAACTTTACCTCATTAGCCCTCATTTACATAGACATACAGACCTCTTACAGTCTGACCCCCCGCAATCCATCTTATAATTAATGTATAGAAGCATAAATAGTGTCAACTGTAGGGGCAAATATCAATTTTAAGTCAATCAGTAGTCTTCCCCTAGCCTAAGGGAGTTTCCTTGAAAGATGAAACCAAGAATTTTGTCCCTTTCTTGAGATTTATAAATGTGCTTCTATTTCTAAAGGCAAATTCATATAATCTAGCACTTTACTTGGTTTCTGTCCATTTTACTCTCCATGTCTTAGAGAGGACCAAAGACCACCAAATCCAAATTGAGGTTGTTTATGAAAAAAAGAAAAAAAAAAAAGCTTAACATTGACACTTAAAAGTCTATGTAAGTGGGCAGTGGTGATAATCTTTGTCTTCTTGATGCCAATATTTGCTCACTGATTTGCTGTTGACAGAGACTGTCATATTTTTAAAGTTGTTTATAACGTTTCCTGACTTAAAATAATTCTGAGAACTTTTTTTTCTTCATCAACTTCTCTATTAAATTGCCCACAACTTTGGTGAGCTTATTTTAAATTCATAGGCTGAAATGTGTTTACTTGCCAAGTATAAAATGCTTGAGGTGAACTTCCAGTAGTTAAACTCTGTGCTTGCCTCTTCCCATGCTTACATCAAAATTACAACTAAATTATAGAACGACTGTCATTGAAAACAATCTAAAGACAAACTAAACTGACATCCTATAACTAAGGACTTAGAGAAGCCACACTGAGGCTGATGGGGTGGTGGGGCAAGGATGAGAATGGGATCTCCCACTTCCACCGTGTAGCACTTAAGAATTGGGAAGAATATGGGGGCTGTAGAGGGTCCCCATGAGGAGTGCGGGGTTACAGCCCCATCCCAGGCTCACCAGCCTGGGGCACCACGGATAGGAAAAATAGATTAAATACTTAACTTTAACAACCGAAACCATGAAATTTCTAAAAGAAAACACAGGCAGTAAACTCTTTGACATTCCTCTTACTATTTTTTTCTACCTAAGGGAAAAGGAAACAAAATAAAAAATACATACAAAACTAAAAAGGTTTTGCACAATAAAGGAAACCATCAATAAAACAAAAAGACAACTGATTGAATGAAAAAAAAACAACAAAAAACTATTTGCCAATGATACATCCAATGAGCGGTCAATATACAAAATATGTAAGTAGCTCATAGGACTTACCACCGAAAACTCCCCAAGCAATCTGGTCCAAAAAAATGTGCAGAAGACCTGAATAGACACTTCTCCAAAAAGGATCTACAGATGGCCAATAAAGGTATGAAAAAATATTCCCATCACTAAACATCTGGAAACATAAAGTAAAACCAAAGGAGGCATCACACTGGTCAGAATGGCTGTCAGAAATCAACAAACAATAAGTGCCTATGAGGATGTGGAGGAAGGCAACCCTAGTGCACTGCTAATGGAAATGCAAATTGGTGCAGCCACAATGGAAAACAGTATGAAGGTCCCTTAAAGAAGTACAAACAGAACTACCATATGATCCCGCAGTTCCATTTCTGGGTATTTAGTTGAAGAAATCCAAAATCCTAATTCGAAAAGATGTATGTTCACTGCAGGGTCATGTACAATGGCCAAGATATGGAAGCTGCATAAAGGTCCACAGAGAGAAAAATGGATAAGGGAGACTTGGTGCATATGTGCAATGGAATAGTACTCAGCCATTTGCAACAACAAGGATGCACCTAATGGGTATTATGCTAAGCAAAATAAGTCAGAAAGAGGAAGTCAAATACCACATTATTCCACTTACATGTGGAATCTAAAATGCAAAATAAATGAACAAAGAAAATAGAAACAAAATCATAAGTATAGAGAACAAATAGATGTTTGCCAAATAGTTTGGAAAGGTGGATGAAAAAGGTGATAGAAGTTAAAAAGTACAAATTGTCAGTTATCAGAACAGTCATGATCAGGTGGACAGCATATGGAATATATTAATCAGTAATATTGCAATAATATTGTAACTATGTATGGTGTCAGATAAGTTCTAGTCTTATTGGGGTGATCACTTCATAAGTAATATAATGTCTCATCACTGTGTTGGACTAATATAATGCTATATGTCAACTCTAATTGCAAAATAAAAATTTAAAAAGTATACAGTGCCTGCGCCCCATGGGCCAGACTTCTTGAAAGAGTATATAGTAGCGAATGTCAGGGAAGCAGCTGAATGTTTTCCTAGTGCTTACTTCCAAAAATACAGCTCAGAAAATGGGAAGTCAGACATTTATTAAAAATCCTCCATTAAGTGAAACGTTAACGAGAAAATAAATGGTGTTTTCGATTACCCCAAAGAAAATACTTAAAACATAGCCCCGGTAGTCTGACAGTTCAATGGAATCTCTGCTGATTTCTTCCTAGCCAAATGCATTACCGTCTGAAATATTTCTATGGACATATACAGGAAATAGCCTACCATCATAAAACACTAAGATGCAGAAATCAAGAGAGAGACTTGGAAGAAAAAATGATTTAGCGGAGGGTTGCTTAATTATTACTGAATATAATTGGTTGGTTTCAGATTGCATACTGGAATAAGCTCACCCAAGTCTGCTTCTAAACTTTCCATTTAATAAAATTTACTGGTGTTTATCAACTTCCTGGCATTCCCTGGTGTTATCTGTATCTTCGTTGGTATAAAGTATGTTAAAGTTTTCCTTGTGTAAAGTTTATTCAAACAGAGTTCAGAGATTATGTTATTGCACAAATTAGTACAGGGAGTGTGAGCGTGTTCGATAATTTCTGAATTGGCTTTTTTTTTTTCCCTGATAGAATTAAGTGAGGGAAGTCTGCTATCTGGAATCCTGTGGAGATTGCAATATAAAAATCAACAATGCCAGCTGAATACATGTGGCTGATCTTTGCTTCAAGAGCCTACAGTCATCATTTTCCCCTGGTGATGGCTAGAACATGTCTACAAAATTGGGTTTCAAAAAATATTTCTTGTACTAATAAATGGGATATCTAGTTTCCTTCCAAGTAATGCAAGTGACTTCATTTTTAAAAAGGAGATACTAATTATTATCCATTTTTTATTTCGTTTTCAGTTTAAGATCTTCATTATAATTGAAAACTCAGGAAGTAAGGACAAACTGACAACCACTGTGATTTAGTACTCAAAACCAGTTTCACAACATTTTCTGATGGGGATTCAGTTTCAGTGAAATGTGGACAGGACAATGGCATATATTTACTACTGAAATGTGGACAGGACACTGGAAGACAGCAACAGGTCTATAATGTAATGAAAAAGAGTCACTGAACATTGTAGGTAAACTTTTATTAAGTCTGGTGACAAAATCCTCAGGAGAGAAGTGTCCTAAGTTTTCCATGCTAATTCAGCAGCCCAAAGCTTTATGTATGTCTCATCAGCTTCCAAAACAACGTTCTTTTTGATAGTTTCATAACTTGTTTCCTAATAAGTAGCACATAGAAATGCTAACATCTCTATATATAAAAGCCTAAGTGACTGTCTGACCATTTGACCATCCAACCAGTAGCTATGACATGTAATGACCACTAGGGGGCAAATGCTCAGCGCTGGAGCTGCTGAACTGCAGTGACTTGGCAGCTACTGTTCTCAGGTGACACACCTGGAACCAGAGAGGAGGGAGCCTGATTCCAGAATACATCACCCAAGAAACACCCTTTCAAAATCTGGGAACTCTCAGCAGATGTCAGAGAGCCAGTTTTGGCCCAATTTCTGCAGACCAGCTGAAGGACCCCACTTGTGCACGAATCTATGCACTGGGCTTCTACTATTGAGTATAAGCATTCTAAATTTTCCATGATAATTCAATACCCCAAAGCTTTATGTATGCCTAATCAGCTTCCAAACCAAAGATCTTTTTGATGATTTCATAGCTTACTTCCTAATAAGTAGCACATGGAAATGCTAAAATAGATGGATAGATCAATAGAGTTAGATGGAGATATATGTGGGCTGACAATGTGTGTACATCAGGCAGAAAAACAAAACTTTAATATGTCCTCATTATGAGGATATGATCTATTTATCCACATAAAACATTACCAGGAAAACTCAGTGTTCTTAAAGTGTAGGCTCTTGGTTTATTTCATTTTGTGCTGAGAGGAAATATTGTTGCAACATGCCCAATAAATTGCAACAACTCTATCTTCCTCCAATTATTATCTCTACTAAAGGACTGGTGCACAGGATTTGTGCATACTGGGGGTGTGTGGCTTGCAGGGAGCACTGCTCATCCTGGTCAGCCAAGTGGTGCTCCCACTGTGGGAGTGCACTGACCACTCGGGGACAGCCCCCTTGTGGTCAGTGTGTGTGTCATAGCGATTGGTTGAGTAGTTGTTCTAGTCCTTTGGCCTTTTGGTCGCTGGGCTTTTATTATATAGAATTACTGTTGGTAATACTCTGAAAGAAAGTGGGTTTATGTTCATATCTCTCCATTTATGTTCCTATGATTATCAATTAGAGTAACAGATGCAAATAAAGAGATGGAAAGGGTAAGATGAAAAATCCACCTTCTTATATGCCAGAACTCTCAAAGTGAAGAGAATTGCTTACCATGTTAGTTCATACTACAAAATTGGAAGTAATGAAGTATTTATTATACATCATTGACACACAAATCTATTTCTGAAGGTGAATATTCGCATTTGGTCTTTTAAGACATTGACACGGAAGATTCATACATCTATTTTGTAATAGGCTAATTACCTATAATTATAGATTCATAATAGATAGTTATTATTTAAACTATCAACTTAGTTGAGTAGTTCTAAATTGGTAATTGACACCTTATCATTACATAATTAATATTAACAACTGAAAAAATGTAAAGACTATGATTTACAGTTTGATTATATCTCAAGTTTATATTTTTTTATATCAGACCTTACAGATCCAAGGGGCAAGCATTATTAATATTGTTATTTATATATAAATTATCATATAAACCAAGAACAATTAATTAGGGATGGCAATATGGCAGTTATAATCAGAGTAAAATTATGTAATTCTATGTCTCCTAAAAGTCTAATTTATGGAAATATTCATACCATTTTGTAAATATATATAAATAAGAACGTGTGTCAAAGCATTAACTATAGAAGAGAAAAATGAGGTGTATGTAAATGTTAAAAATGAATATTGTGAAATAAATTATGGGATATCTAGACAATACAATACAGTGTTATGTGGTAATATGGAAATAAATAGGTGGAGGTATTTATATTCTAAAAATTATACACATATATCTTTGTCTTAACAATAAACAGATTATATATATATGACTATAATTAATATTACCCTGTCTTACCAGTTTAAATTAATACAATTAAAGTAAGACATTAATAAAAGTACTTATTAACATTTTAAAAATAAAGTTTCTGAAGGAACTCTTTCTTTATTTTATACTATTTTTTAGGGAAAGTTTTCTATTGTCCACCACACTTTCACCTTCTGAAATCAAGAGAAGATGTTTCCATTCTTACAGTATTCTGTCAAAACCAGTGTGAATCCAAAATAAACACTCCTTATGTTGAACCAATCACAAGGTAGGTTAGAAGACAACTCAGCTAATTCCAGCAATCAGCAGAGCACCATGCATGACAACACTAAAGTCTTGGCTAAGATTCTAAGAATGTGAGCTGTTCTTGGTAAGAAGCAAGCTCATACAAGTCACCAAATATTGTGCTATTGCTATCTTCTCCAGAGTTTATCAAAACTATAAGATCTCCTTCTGCAAGAGTACTTTTTTTGAGAACCTGACCAGGCAGTATTCTTTGTCCTCCTAGGAATATCAAACATAAAATTGCATCCTATTATGCCCTGAGAATAAACATGTTTTAGTATTTTAAAATTACCCAGGAAATATTTGTTTCAAGGCAAGATGAAGCAACAAAACCACAATGAGGTTCTATTTAGAAACACCCCAAAATGGACATATGTGAGACGATACTTTTCAAGACACTGGATATCAGTAGCGAAAGGCAATGCTTCCTGAGCCCAACCTGAGCCTGACAATTTCTCCAGCTGACTGCTCTGAGAAAGTTTCCAGACTGCAGCACAGGAAGAGGGAAATTGCAGAATGCTTGAGTTGAGGAGATTGTACTGAGAGTATAGGAAAACAAAGAAAGACAGAGTTTGTAAATCCAGAGTTTTATGGAGGAAAGAACACAGAGAGAAATCTCCATGAATCTATAGCAAGTATATTTCCATATTTGGCAGGGTGGTGATCTGTGTGTTCTTGCAAGAAACAAGTGGTGGCCCTAAAGAGCAGCCTAAAATGATGAGGGGGAAAATATTCAGTGTTCAAACAGGCACAGAAAAGTACCTGTTCCCAACAGGCAAACTGAGACCCTCAAAATTCACAAGGAATTAGGTAGCGTATGCAGAAGAATTTGCATCTACCAGTATAATGAAGAATAATTAACCCTAGACTAACAAGAACATAGCCTTGTTAATCTGCTTTAAAAAATCTCAAAAAACAAGGCTTGAAAGGATTGCCCAGCTGGTGTGGTTCAGTGATTGACACCAACCCATGAACCAGGAGGTCATAGTTGGATTCCCAGTCAGAGCACATGACTGGGTAGCAGGCTCAATCCCTTGTAGGGACCTTGCAGGAGGCAGCCAATCAATGATTCTCACTCATCATTGATGCTTGTATCCCTTTCTCCTTTTCTCTTACTCTCTCAGTAGTCAATAAAAATACATTCATTAAAAAAATCTGAAAGGATCAAGCTATTCCTCAGTAATTTAGGTATGCTACATCTCATAATAAACCTCAAGAATTTTTATAGGAAGACAAAAATATCCAGTTTTCAATATAATAAAATTCAGAACGTTTGATATCCCAAAGAACAGTGTGTCAGGGGAAGGGAGAGAGGGAAGAAGGGAGGGAGGGACAGAGAGAGACTGACACACACACACAGAGACTATATATTTCTAGAATAATGAATGTATAGGAGTCTATGCTAAAACTTTCTCCCAAGAACAAATAATTACACCCATGTTTCATACTATACCCTTTCTTTAGTAGATCACCAATGATTTCAGTATTATCTTGGGAATATGGAGCAATTTGTGTCCCAATTTTAACTTAGGATCTTTTAGTTTAGCACAAAATAAGTTCATGAGCATACAGACCATTTTTGGGACTTCACTTACCTCTATAGTTTTTGTAAAAGAAGGAAGAGGGAGCTAAAAAAAAAAAAAAACCACAAAAAACAAACAAACAAAAAAACCCTGATAATTTAAGAGTAATGAAAGAAACATCAAAACCAGAAATTGAATATCCTATATAATAAAAGGCTAATATGCAAATCGACCAAACAGAAAAAAAGACTGATTGCTATGATGTGCACTGACCACCAGGCAGCCAAAGCTCAATGCAGGAACTTCCCCCTGGTAGTCAGTGCATTCCCACAGGAGGAGCGCTGTTCAGCCAAAAGGTGAGCTCATGGCTGCAAGTGCAGTGGTGGTGGCAGGAGCTTCTCCTGCCTCCACTGCAGGCAAGTGGTAAGGAGTATGGGGTCCCAGATTACGACAGGGATGTCTGACTGCTGATTTGGGCCTGATCCTCAGGGGTTTCGGGCCTACGCCAGCAGGTGGTCATCCCCTGAGGGGTCCTGGATTGTGAGAGGGTGCAGGCCAGGCTGATGAACTCTCACTCAGAGTGCACAAATAATTTCATGCACCAGGCCTCTAGTACTAAATAAGAGAAGATGTATCATCATAATTTCTTCACCACTATCTAATTACAATTCCCAACCATTTGTTTTCCCTGCCAATATCAATATAATATAATGCTTTCTTTGAAACTGAACCAAAGCAATAATAGACCTTTTAAGAGAGAGAGAGAGAGAGAGAGAGAGAGAGAGAGAGAGAGAGAGAGAGAGAGAGAGAGAACCGTGGAATTAGTTTACCTAATCTCAATTATTCCAGTTATAGTAACACTTTGGTTTCTTTAGCTGGTCTCCAAGAAACCTCTGATCTAAATCTCCTTTGTGTTTAAATATTTTGTGGCCACTGTTCTTACACAAAGTATCTACCTTTTTTTTCCTGAACCATATAGTTTGTCAATTATAATTAATTGGTGCAAACTATCAATTATGTCCAGTGATCAATTTAGGCTTAAATTGGAAAACAGGCAAAACATAAGATATCATTGGGTGAATTTCAAATAGCTTAGACATGGTCATCCATGTTACAATTTTGAATTATATAAATGAATATTTGTCTATCATTGAAATGGGCTTCTTCTCTCATCTCATTAATAACCTAAAACATACTGATAAATATAAGCATTTCCAAATCATCAAGTTGAAGCAGTTATACTAAGTATTATTTAAGTACTAAGAACTTTTTCATGTGGCACTTTTTAAATGTTGATGTTTGCATTTCCTTTTCACATCATGTTGGAGATCTCATACTATTTTTATTGTGCTGCACTAACAAGAAAAGAACGTGAGGTATACAATGTAAAAATGGAGCAATGTGAAAATGACTCCTCCGAAGTAAAGGTATGGCAAATGGACCTACATTGCTATACAAAGAATTCACATATTTAAAGGAAATACAGGCAATAGGAGAATAGTGCCATTTATAATGTTTGTTTGCTGTATAATTGTCCAAAACTTAAATACTATTTGTTCACTCAAGTTTTACTTATGTACATGTAATTAACCATATAACAAAATCAATTTATGACCTATCTTTCAGTGATTTTTTCATATATCTGAAATTATGGATTTTATATTTAATTTAAAATGGGTTTAAATTATTCAAGTTTGAGAAATAATAAATTAGTTTTCCTTATGCTTTCCTCTTACTCTATGTCAGAAGTGATATGAATAAGAGAATTTTTGTGCTTATCAAAGTATTTCTGTATATAGCACACTCCCAGGAATAAAGTTAGGACTCAGTAACATTATAATACAATTTTTTAAAATTATGGTAAAAACCATATAATGTAAACCCTAGCATCTTAACTTTTTCTAAATATGCAGTGCAACAGTGGTAAGCACATTCCTTCTGTTGTGTAACAGATCTCCACATCTTCTTCATCTCACAGAAGTGATGCTTGACAATTCCCCATGTCCTGCTCCCCCGGACTTAGGAACCATAATTGTACTTTCTGTCCCTCTGAATTTGACTACTTTAGATACCTCACAGAAACAGAATCACATAAAATTTGTCTTTTTGTGGCTGGCTCATTTCACCTAGCAAAATGTACTGGAGATTCACCCAGGTAGTAACACTTGTCAGGATTTCCTTCTTTTAAAGGCTGAATAATATTCCATTTCATGTACATGTCATGATTGTTTATCCATTCATCCACCAATAAATATTTTGTGGCTTCCACCTCTTGCCTAATATGAATAATGCTTCTATGAACTTAAGTATGCAAATATTTCTTCAAGATCCTGCTTCCTATTCTTAATGCATTTTATGATAAAAGGTAAGTAGAAAACATCTCCATTTGCTGAGGGTCAAGAGGACCACTTCGATGTTTCTGAGATGTTCAAGGCACTTATTTTCTAAGGCAATAACTCACATCATATTGAAAATATTAGCACACATCCATGTTTGACATTAAAACAATTTTAAATTTGTGAATATTGAGAATTTATAACTTATTATTAGAAATGATATGGCTATCTGTCACTAACTTCACTTATGAAGGCAGTGACTCCTTAACAGTCATTGCACATTCATAGGAATTCTTATGAAAAAAACAAAGGGCATGATCTCACTCATTTGTGGAATATCATGAAGAACATAAACTGACAAACAAAAATAGATCCAGAGACACAGAAGCATCGAACAGACAGTCAATCCTCAGAGGGAAGGAAGGTGAGGCTGAGGGGTGAAGGGAAGAGATCAACCAAAGGATTTGTATGCATGCATATGAGCATGACCAATGGACACAGACAGTAAGGGGTGAGGGGATGGTGGGTGGGAGTACCAGGGAGAACATGGTAGAAAAAGGACAAATATGCTATACTTTAAACAATAAAGATTTAAAGGTTAAAAAAAAAGGACACTGAATCTACTACTTATTTTCCAATGTTATGACCCTTAACAGTTAATAGAATTGCTATACTACGTAATGGGTATTGAATTAAACACACATTGGTTTCAAATTTGGGGTTCTTTTTTCCATTCTTGAAATAATACTTTTTTTTTTCTTTCATGTTTCAAGCATTTTTTAAGTCCCTTGGTAAGTTCACAGGCCTTACGCAACCAGTACCTCTAATGAATGAAACACGCCTGAGCACCAACTATCCCATCTCTAAACCCGGGTAAAAACAAAGTCTCTAGAGGTTTTAATGTGGGACATGAGAAATAAAAGGATTTAGAGATGGTCCTTTCTGAGCGCTGTGTATATAGTGTGTTACCTTGACGAGTAGAAAAACTTTCAAGTTAAAATATATGTTGAGAAATGAACAGGGAAACTCTCTCTTTTAATAAATTAAAATCATGCATCCAGTTAGGAGACCCAGAGTGCAGAAAAGCCCTGGGGTGACTGCATGGGGCTAAAAACGTTAAGAAAGCCATTCTCTATGGGGATCCTTTCACAGACAACGCTATGCCAAGATTTCACAAGGATCCCTCTTGCCCTTATGTTATCTGTCCTCCAAATCCCAAATTTCCCTATTCATTCTTTAACAAGAGAGAAGGGAATCATTATCTTAAAACAAGAAAAATAAAACACACAACAGAAATACTGCTTTGTGGAATTTCAATTACATGTATGTCTTCAGAAGGCATTTGACGTTTGAAACACCCTGACTTATGTAGATACTTATTCAAGGTGCCACGGGAACATGTCCTGGACTTCATATCCTAAAAGAATGATTGTCCAGTAATTAGTGCTGTAACTGCTACTTGCAACTGTTCTCAATAGATAACTGTGGGGCTTGTGTGCAAACTAAACTCACTTTCATTGGGAGTTCTTTAAAACATACAGCAAGTAATCACACCGAAATATTAATTTGCACTCAAACACTCGATGCCACAAGACACTCCAATTATCTGGCGCTGTTTAAGCCAGAAGACTTTTCCAGGCTTTAAACTAGTCTCGGAAGAGATTTAATTCAATATCACTTACCCAGAAGCAGGCAGCATACTCTTTTTATGACCTTGGGGTCAATGAGAGTGACCCAACTGAGACCCAATCAAATCTGAATATGTATCCCCCTAAAGAACTACTCACAAGGTTAAGTATATCTTCCTTCTAGTTGCTGAATAAGGAATCAATTAATGAGAATAGCAAAAGAAGCCATAAATGGTTGCATGAACTGTACAGAGTGAGCCATATAAACAGGCCTCTCTTTTCTTTCATTCTTCATAGATTTCTGAATAGAAAAAACAACAATGCCAAAGGCATTCTTGTGCTTCCTATCATCATTACAAATCAATATCTATTTTACTCCAGTATCAGATTGTGTTATTTGAGAATCCACAGAGGCTAACCAGATGCCTAAGACCATTTAGTGATTGGTCACATGGCAAAGTTTGCTTGACTTGAATGCTTTTAAGGTGTGTGAATTCATTGATTTGGAGGGAAGCAATACTAATATGTTTGGTAGGAAGAGATCATTTAGCGAGAGAGCACTGTTTTAACTTTCAAAATTTATCAAAGGATATATTTTATAAAGAATATAACAGGAAAAAGAAAAATGCTTTCTATGGGAAATACAAGAAAAGAGCTGAATCATTATGTTCAGTTATAGAATATCAATGCAAAAGAGAGGAACAAATATAATTTAAAACTTTAAAATAATAACAATAGCTACTGGAGGGTTTGCTATCACTGAACATTACTCTTTCATTCCTCACTATAATCTGTGAGGCTCAGAGAACTTAACATCCTCACTCAGGGTCACAGAACAAGGGAAAGGAAGGAGCTTAAATCTGAAATATTACAGCTAACTCTTTATATGTAAGTGTATCTTCTATCATCTATTATCAAAGAAACGCAAACATAGCAACAATTCGAAATAAAACCAATGAGTACGAAATCTTATAATAAAGCGTTAACTGATGTGGAATAGGCAACAGTGAGGCTCAGTAGAGGGTGGGGGCTGAGACTGTAGGCAGCAGTAAGCTAGAGCCAACAATTAAAGCCTCAGTCAACGGAAGTCCTCTAAAACTGGAGCCAGGTTTCTCTAGGCAGTTGCTATGTGTTGATTATTCAGAGCTTCCAGTATTAGCAGTTCCTTGGCTTACTCTGGATATAGCAAACGTGACATTTCACCAATTGCCTGGGAAGAGATGAGCTTGGAGACTTTTGGCATACATCTTTGTTTCCTGCATCTGGCTACAATAATGAAGTGGAATTCTCACTTTCATCTCTCAAGTGTACCAGCAATGATATTTTAAGGTCAGAAGTTGTGTTCACTCATTAATTAGGAGGGCTTCCCTTCACCTGCATACTTATCAATCCATCTGTCCTTCCACCACAAGCCAATCCTTGAGGGAGCTGAGCTCTGTAGTGAGGCCCTAAACTTGAGTGTGACTCCTGTGTGTGCATTGGCAGAATATTAATAAATGCAAGTTTGTTAGTTGTAAACCTTGTTTGATAATTTTCTAAATGTAAAAGTTCATCAAGAACCTTCCCTACATCTGTTGCTCTTACTTAGGTCAGATAGCTAGTTCCTTCTGAATGCGTCAATGCCACATTCAATCCAATCTTTTTCTTAGAAGGAATTGCAGCAGTTTTCCCATCTCTTCCAACAATAGGCTCTCCTTTCCGCCACACTCATCTTTTTCCCTAAATCCCATTGTGCTTGGATTAAATGAAGCATCTAGTTTCCTAGTCTCCTTTATAAAAATCAACTTTATTGTTGAAAGTATTACAAATGTCCCTCTTCCACACACCCTCCCCCTCTAGTATGCTATTCTGTAGCACCCCTGAAGTGGTCTTACTGCAGCTTTAAGGCTCTTCTCATTCAGAAGCTACTACTCCCAAGGGTGTTAAACTGAGACTCAACTACCAGGATCAACATTTGGATCAGGATTAACTGTCACAGGAAGGCAACCAAAGACTGGGCCTTATGAAGGAAAGTGATTTTCAGAACAATTCTTCTCTCTCAAATAACAAACGAAAAACAAAACATGACTAATGTTTAAAACAGGAGGAATAAAGAGACACAGAGAATACTGGACTTGTTAAATAATAGTAGTTTACTGTGCTCAATGACTAACTACTATGGGAGGCCAAGACAAAAAGATGCAGTATTAAGTTGTGTGTGTGTGTGGGGTAAGGGAGGGTTTGAAGCAGGGACATACCTGTGCATCATGATTATAACCTCTTGAACTCCAGGTAACCAACCAAGACTCCTTTATGGCATACATGAATCTTTCCAGATTTTTGCTTTCTTAAATCTCCCAGGAAAGATCTAATGAATTCTGTAAAAGAAATCATTAAGCTCTCCGAAATTGTTCAAGATAAAAATATAGGTTAACGTTATTAAAAAACTTCTCAAAGGGTACATACACCCAAGTTGTGTGGATATCAGTGCATCTTTGGATTGGATACTGCTGAAGCAGGCAAGAGAGGATGCTTACTGCCTTAAGCACCACTGAAACATTTTAATGGGCTTGCTCTCTCTGATACAGGTGCCCTCATCATCACAGAGTTGTTTTCATTGAAGTATCAATTGTGCATGACTGTATTTGGGGCCAAGCAGAAATTCCGAGACCTATTCTTTCTTGAGTTTGATTTCTAGGCTCTTCACAAAGGTCCTTCACTTGTTGTCCTCTCCATGATGCATGTGTTCCAGGAAGCAGTCAGCAGCAAGCAGCTCATATTAATGGATTCTGTGAAGAACTTCACTGGAAGCTGACTGACTGCTGAGGTGACTTTTCCAAAGGGAACTAGGTTAAGCCTGAACCTGATGTCCACATTCTTTACTGTATCCCATAGCATGCCTCAATTAAAACCAGTCACATACACCTGCACAGACAGTATCACTGATTTATTTCATATTTTTTCTTTATTGATTAAGGTATTACATATATGTCCATAACCCTCTATTGATTCCCCACCCCTCCGCTTATGCCCTCACCCCCCTGGTGTCTATGTCCATTGGTTAGGCTTATATGCATGCATAAAGTTCTTTGGTTGATCTCTGCCTTTTACCCCTGCCCTCTACCTTTCCTCTGATGTTTGATGGTCGGATTGATGTTTCTCTGTCTCTGGGTCTGTTTTTATTCATCAGTGTATGTTGTACATTAGATTCCACAAATGAGTGAGATCATGAGATATTTCTCTTTCTTTGACTGGCTTATATCACTTAGCATAATGCTCTCCAGTTCCATCCATGCTGTTGCAAATGGTAAGAATTCCTTCTTTTTTACTGCTTCATTTCATAAGTAACAGAGCAGAATTCAGAGTACACTCCACAGGCTCAGTCTGCTCCCCATGCAGCACTCCTCCAACTCTTGAAAATCTGGACAAGGCAGGCATTTCTAAGTGTCAATGAAAGTGTCTTCTGCTGGGTTATCCTAAACCATGGAAATAACTTTTATTTTATTCTAAGTGCAATGGAATTATCATTAGAAAACCCTTATCCCCATAGGTACATATGATCTGACTTTAATTTTCAATACAATCATTATGTCTCCTAACTTCATGGAGGAAGAATCTTTCTCTATTTTTCCCATTCAGATGCTAACTTAAATAAATATAACTAGTGGCCCAGTGCACAAAATTCATGTGCATTAAAAGGGAATTAACTAGAGAAAATATTTTAATATTGCTACTTGCCCTTTCTCTACAATAGAAGTGTCAGAGAGGAAAGAAAATTAGTAAAATTTTGAAAATCTTTCTTCTGTCAGAGTCTGGAGTGCGCTGTGGGACCCAGAGTCACGTCCCCACATACCCACAGCACCTCAAAATCATGAGACCCAGACCTGGCCAGCCCTACCTTTGTCAAGAGGTCCTCTGGCCTGGTACTGGGGTCAGGGGTGCAGCCTGAGGTCTCCTGTTAAGCCCCACTGAGGGACTTGGCTGAGAACCATACAGCCTCAGGTCCCTGCTAATTGCTCACTAAGGTTCGATATGGGAACCTAGCCTCCGCTGTGGACACAGCCATCTTTACCATTACAGTGTGACGGTCAATTTGCATATTCCCGCTTTGTTAGATAAGATGCTTAGACCAAGCTGTGCTTCTACTTCTTTCTTGACTACCTCCATTTTTATTCTCCCAAGCCTTTTATTATGAAAAGTTTCAAACATACAGAGATGTTGAAACAACTGTACTGTAAAAACCTATAAACCTACCATGCACATTCTATAATCGATGTTTATATTGATTTTTCAATATCGGTAAGTTAGAGCAAACACACCATCCCCAAATAAACACATTCAATTGTACTTGGGATAACATCTAATTCTTTGTCATAGTCTCCTCAGCTCAGCCTGACCTGATTTCTAGACTGTACATGATCTCGTTTCTTACCCCCCCTCTTCTATATTGTTGGCATCGAAGAACACTGCCATTCTCCATTCATCAAGATTTTCTCTGATGTGGGCCTTTACTTTAGATCTTTTCCTAACCGCCTCTGTCTCCTAACTTATTATCTCACTTAAATGCAGCTCCTCAAAGACTCTTATCTTGACTGTCCCACCTGAAGTACATCATCAGCCCTGTTACTCTTTACCAAAATGCCATACGTGACTGAATTTAGACCCTCTAACATCCTCTGAGATTTCCATATTTATTTTTGTGTTCATTTCCTCTCTATCTCATTCTATTAAAATGTGAGCTCCATGACAGTGAGGATCATGTTTGTTTTATTCACATCCAAATCGCAGTGGCTTGAGCACAACCCAGTTCATAGTAGGAGTTGAGTAAATCTGTCAAGCTAATTTATGAATATCATGAAAAGGCAATCATTTTGCACAGATAACTAGAATCTACTGTGTTGGGAAAATCAAACAAAATATAAACATAAAACCCCCTAGGACTTGCAACACAGAGCCAGCCATGTAGTAATTCATGGGGCCACTTCCTAGGTGAGAGAAAAGGAGGCACCAGCTAATGAAGATGACTCACCAATGTGACACCCTGGCAACTGCAGACAGTTGCAGTGGACCTATGCCTTGGACACTTGTCAACAATGCAAAGGGAAGAGCTAGGCATGCACACAGAAAAACACTTGACTTCTTACTGCATGAACTGGAAAATTAGGAAACATGCAAAGAGACTGAATTGAAGCATTGCATTTTCTGTAAAATATTTCTAACCTATTGCAACTATTTTGAGTATATCCTTTTAAGTTCAATATGACATTTCTTCCAAATATTTTTGGGAGATATATATTTTTTCTTCTTCTTCATAACCTTCTTTCTAGCACCATGAAAAGCTTCAGGATAAAAAGAGAGCTGTGGTGATTTTCCTACTAATTAGTTGCTCTTATTAAAAAGAGCAAGATAATTGATTTTAGGATACACTACCCCTTATTAAGACCTAATTAAGCTGTATATCAAAGACTAATTAAATGGCATTATTCCATCTCACTGATGAGTCTTGATGCTTGGTGAATAGATTTAGGTGGTAGATGAATATTCTTGGAATAGATTTCACAGCCAGACAGATAAATATAGACTAAGAAGCTGAGTAAAGGGAATTTTTCGATTATCTAAACCTAACAAACTTATTGGTATTTCTTCAGCCTGACAGTTTGAAATGCACAAGATGAAACCTTTAAGTACAAACTCAGCACTATGATGGGGAACAATGAACGAGCTTTTTTGGAAAACAGAAAATCTAAATATGTCATTAATCCTTCTTGTAAAGTGTTTAGTGGAGAACTGGATGCATTTGTTCTTTAGTTATATTTTTTTGAGCTTCTTTTGTTGAGTGAAGCTACTCAGATTTGATGAACTTCAGATAAGAGAACAATTATTCTAGTAAAGAATACCTGAAAACCTGAGATCATATTTGAAGTTGCCAATCACCATCCTTGCTAAGCTATTCTGTGGATCTCAGGGAGAAGAAAGGGGAGTGGTAGGAGAATATTATAGTGGTAAGATATCTATATATAGAAATAGAGAAATATGCTAATTAACTGGGACACCATAACAGGTCGACTGGACAGAAGGAGGTTGCACACCCAGCATTGGGGGTAGGGTGGCAGGGGCCTTTGGGTGCCTGGACTGGGGAAGGGCCTGATCAGCAGCAGCCATGGCTACTCCAGGGTCTGGGAGCAAGGCTGGACCAGTGACTCACAGGTGGGCAGAGCTGCTTGATTTAGAATCTTGTGCTGGGCTCCTAGTTTTAATATAAGAATGTAGGGATTGTTGGAGCAGTAGGCCAGTCAAACAGAAAGTGCCCTGAAAAATTTTTGGAGAGTAAGAGCTATTAATAAGATAAATCTTTTTCAGAAATGTATTCTACAATAGATATGGCTGTTTTCAACAGCAAATCAATCTCTGATAAGTCACTATTTTATTTGACAAAGCAGATCATATACCAGCATTTACAATGTTATGTAAATTCATTCATTGCTTTAATGCCATCAAGTGAACTTTATACTGCCAAGGCTGTGTCTTCAAGGCAGTGTCATTGCAAAAACAGAAACTCATCATTCCATTTAATCTACAAGGTCAGGACACTGTTAGATTATGGTGGGTAGTTTCTCAAATACTTTGGCGCTTCATAATGCAAAAGCTTTTGAATAAATCACCAGATATTTGCAGAAAGTAATGATTTCACCATATAGCTGGGCTCTATTTGATTGTCTTTAATAGTTACCTTCACTGGCAGTATAATAATTTGCAAACAATAACATCAGTCATCTGTCACTTTTGCACTCATTACCAGCCAAGGTATAACCCCCAGAACCAATAAGCTATACCACTGAACATCTAAATTAAATGCCACGGTGGACTAAGTGCTGGTTTTTCATTTGAAACTGAACTTCTGCAACTGTAACATGTCTTTAGAATTATCTGAAGGACATCTACCCTTGCATTCTTTTTTGCAATAATATGCACAGAAGTGGAAATTGCTGCAACATCCCTAAGAAAAAACTGTGCAAATAGAGAACTGAAATCTCAATTACAGCACAAAGGAGTAAACAATTTATTTTTAGCTACCTTTATAGAACTCATGGTCAGGAGATAGAGGGTTTGAGTCAAGTATTTCAAGGTTGCTGTTCTAGGTACTTTGTCAGATTTAATAGAGTTTATAATGTTTCTCTTTCTTATTTCATTTCATATAAAATTATGGATCTTAACATAATTTTGGATAATTATACACTGCACATGATTGCTGAAAAACAATCAATTAGTGACAACTATAATCTTTTCTTTTGTTTTGCATTCCATGCTTATTTTTCTGGTAGAGGTGGAACAAGAAGGAAGGGGGAGGAAGGAGGATAAGTTCATCTCTCCTGTTTTGTGTGGCAATTGGGGGGATAAAAATTTTCAAGAACCCAAGTTAGAAATCCATAAATCTAATCATACACCAGTAATAGAAGAGTACTGAGACATATTCATTAAAGTCTTTGAGATCCTTACAAGAAAAATACTATCCATATCATGGGAGAAATATCAGGGGATCATGGAACACAATGGACCTGAAAAAAAATTTAAGGAAATAAAGAACATTGTATGACAATTGCAGATTGCCAGCCCTCTGACTATTGGTTCACAATCATTAACCTGAACACAGCCTCATCTAACTGCCTGGGAAATGATTGTTGTGCATTAACCTTGAATCTGAGCTCATTTGGAAACAAAGTCTCAAGACACTAAGGAGAGAAAAAAAATATTCGCACAGTGCACAATACTTCAGTGTTAAAGACAAAACCAGCCTTTTTCCATAGGAGATGCATGAGAACAGGAGACAGAGGCTTTACAATGTGGCCCTGAGCTGTGAAGTACTATGGTATTCAGGTGCATTAAGGATGGATACGGTCACACCAGATGAGCTAATTAAAAGATGCTTTGGTTTAGGAAAACTGACACTCATTCATTAGCGTGTGAAGTCTACAGAACAATCAAAGTATAATGTGTATGATCTCCTCTTTGCCACTGGCTCCCGCCTGGTGGCACAGACAGATGAGAACAGTTTGTGTTTCATTTGTGTGTTTTTTGTTTGTGTGTGTGTGTGCGTGTGCGTGTGTGTGTGTGTGTTTCACAGCTTGTGCCAAACCTATTGCCAACTCAACAAATTCAACCACTCATAAACCTTATTGAAAGTAAGTTGAGTAGGTGCTTTCCTCCATCCCGACTTGAAGTGACTTTAGGCAAGTAATAAAACTATAAAAAAATAAAAAGCTAGGATATTAGAAATGCACTTTAATTTTTCTATTTTAATTGCTGAGTAGAATGATATTATTTCTTTATACTGTGAGAGAAGTATATTCTAGACAGTGGCTCCTTTATAAATTCTACTTTTATCTTTTCCTTTATTCTCTTTTTAATTATTTCTCCTATTATTGAACTATGAAGTTGAGTTTTAGGAGGCTGGGAAAGAAACATGGTTCTTTAGCAGACATTATAATACTAAAACCTCTTCAAAATATGATTTTTTCCCTAAAATTCTCAGTTTCCCTGCTACTTCCTGCCTGGTATTATAACAATTGTTTATTTAGTGTCTTCTATATCCAGGAATTACTGGTCTCTGTTGCTTTGTGCAAAGCTTTGCATATAGTAGGTGCTTAATAATCACTGCTTGACTGAATTAATGAATGAATGACACAAATATTGCTGCAGTCAGTAATGAATACTAGAAAATGAACTTCTAAAGCTGCTTAGTACTGTCTATAATTGGATTAGGCATTTTCTAACGGTTGGGGATATGAGAAGCATTACAAATTTATCCTTTGGCTCAGACATTTTCAAATTTTATTGAATGCAACTCAACATGTAAAATAGATTTTGCATTATGACCCATTACTTTCATACACACATACCTAAACACATGAATCTATATATATACACACACACACACACACACACACACACACACATATTAAAGCAATATAATTGGTTGGCAAAACTAGAAAATGACCTCTAATGAGTTATGCTCTATGTATAATTCCCTCCCCTTGTTAGGGGCAACTCTGTGAATTTGATATGATGCCATACCTTGATTACGTGACAGTATATGGGGAGGTTAATTTTTTTTCCAGCTGTAGAGTCTCTAACTCTTAATCAGTTGAATTCAAGTTAATCAAATGTAAGATTGTCCTGGTTAGACCTAACTAAGCATGTGATTCATTTGAAAAAGGGTTTAGAAGTCAGATACTTCAAGAAGTACCAAATCCTCTTCTACTGGCCTGAAAGAAAGTAGGCAACATTAGTTCTACATCAAGGAAATAAATTCTTCCACCAACCACATGACCTTGGAGTAAAAAGGGGTTCTGGACTCAATTCCAATGTGGGGAAATTTCCCCACACCACCAACCAACTGGGTATCCTATAATTCAACTCAATTCTGATTCTATTTACAGGAGACAACCTCCGACCCAGGGTACAGCCAGTCACAGACACCCAGATACCAGTCACAAGCTCAGGTTGTCATCTGGACTTCTGAGGAACTGGCTGCAAATTGGAGGTTCCCAGGACCCTTTGTTTAGACTTCAGATACCAGTCAAAAGTCCAGGTTATTATCTCAACCTCTGACCTAATGGCTATAAAGCAGTGTCCAATAACACCCTCCTTGGGTTTGCCTAACTTCCTACAGCACAGAACTCAAGCCATCCATTTACTCATTACTCTGTTGGTTATTTTAAAATCATATAACTCAGGAATAGGCAGAGAGAAGAGATGCCACAGGCAAAGTATGGGTAAAGGGCTAAGCATTTTGGTGCTCTCTACAGGTACACTTCTTTCCAGGAGTCTCCACCTGTCTACCACCAACCTGGAGGCTCTTAGAATGCAGGCATTTTGGATTTTTATGATGGCTTCATTGCTTAGGCATGGTTGATTAAATCACTGACCATTGGCAACTGATTCATCCTCCAGCAGCCATGCTGTCTCTGTAGGTCAGAGGTTTTTTGGAGAGAAACAAGAAGTTTGTGGAATTGGAATCAAAGCTCCAACCCTCAAATCACAGGGTTGTTTCTCCTGACAACCAGTTCCCAGCCCAAAAGTTACCTCCTTAACATAACAAATACATTTTTTGTCACAATTATGACTTAAGAAATTCCAAAGGTTTAGGAGCTGTGAGTCAGAGGCAAGAAGACCTAATATATATTTCTCATTAGAAATCACAGTACCACAGAAAAGAATCCCAACACTATGTATAAGATCAAGCATCCCCTGCTGCACCATTTCTGAAGCCAGTAAGATCCTGAAGAGAGGATCCAGCTAATCTGTGTCCCAACACTCAAACCACGGAAACTGAGATAATTATTGTTGTTTTAAGCCTCTAAGCTCACAATGATTTGATACATAGCAGAAGACTAATGAAATCTTAACCTTATTTTTCTTTTTTTAAAAGGGCTCTTCTTAGTCAACTAAATTGGTAGCATGTGAAATAAGTATTGGTAACAAACCACATTCTAAAACCACATTTAAAGCTATTTTTCCATGATGTCAGGATATATTTATCCATAGAGGTACATTCTTTTGAGTTAAAGAATTGTGGTTTTAGAAACTATGCTAAACATTAAAAGCCATTATCTTCAATTAACATTCTTAGTTATTAATTTATTTGCTTACTTTCTAAACATTTAATGCATGCCAACTATAGACCTAGTATGCATTTGGCATTGATTTACAGAGGTGAACAAAATATATATGATTCTTACCCTTCAGAATTTAAAGTCTGAGGGTTGGAGACAGACATAAATACAAAAGGTTAAAAAAATCAGAAACAACTAAGCATATAATTATAATTACTCAATAAATATTTATTAAGCCTTATTTCAACTACTGAATGTATATTTATTTGTAGGGTTAATCATGGGAGAAATATAGTCCATATTTAGAAGGGCTACAATATCTGGTGGAAAAATATAAGATTTGTAAATAAGTAATTATTCCATGATAATTATTTTCTTGGTATTAAAACAGTAAAAGATATAGCATAGAGCAGTGGGTTGGCAAACTCATTAGTCAACAGAGCCAAATATCAATAGTACAACAATTGAAATTTCTTTTGAGAGCCAAATTTTTTAAACTTAAACATCTTCTAGCGCCACTTTTTCAAAATAGACTCGCCCAGGCCATGGTATTTTGTGGAAGAGCCACACTCAAGGGGCCAAAGTGCTGTATGTGGCTCAAAAGTCACAGTTTGCCAACCATGGGCATAGAGTGTCAAACTCTACCCAGAGAATTCAGGGAGGGCTTCACAGCAGAGGTGTCATTTTATATGGAATATGTGGATGGGTTGGCCAAGTACCTCCATGTGTGGAAGAACTTTCTATTTAACCTTGTTATACTTCTTTAAGGACTATTTTGCTAAGAAATTTGAGTTTTGAAGCAATTAAAACTATTTAAGATTTTGTTAATAAAAAGAATAAAAACAGAAGTGTGATTGATATAAAACTATATCCCTGAAACACAAATTGAATTATATAAACTTGGACATAAACTTGGTACTATCAGCACCAACAGAATATAGATCAGTAACAAGTCAGTTAAGTTCTGCAGGGGTAGATGTAGGGAGAGACAGAGAATTAGTCCTAATAGTTTGTTTGTTCTCTAAGGAAGGACTGAAGTAGAAAACTTTAACCAAATGAAATGAAATGATAATAATTAACTGAGTAGCATAACTCCAAGCTGGGCTTTACATCTATAATAATAAAAGCATATTATGCTAATTACACCAGATGTCCTTCCAAATGTCCTTCTGGACAAAGCCAGGAATACGAGGGAAGCCGGTGCCAGCAGCAGGGGAAAGGAAGGCCTACTCTTGCACAAATTTTGTGCCTCGAACCTCTAGTAAAACATATAAAAGGACTGTCCTAAATCAAACATTCACACTCACCTTTATGGAACAATAGAGGCCCAGTGCATCAATTCATGCACCAATGGGCTCCCTTGGCCTGGCCTGAGTGATCAGGCTGAAACCAGCTCTCCGACATCCCCTAAAAAGTCCCAGATTTCGAGAAGACATAGTCCAGGACCCAATTAGTGCATGATCAGGGCTGGGGAGGGATGTGGAAGGTTGGCCAGCAGGGAAGAGAATGCAGAAGGGCTCCATGACTGGACCCCAGCAGCACACTAACCTACCAGTTGGAGTATCTGTCTCCTGGTGGTCAGTGCACATTATAGCAGCTGGCCGACCTGTTGACTGTCTGCCTCCTGGTGGTCAGTGAACATCATAGTGAGTTGGTTGAGCATATCTATACTATTAGCATATCATTAGCATATTATACTTTGATTGGTTGAATGGCCGATGGAATAACCAGACATTTAGATTATTAGGCTTTTATTATATAGGATGCTTCTCTACAGCCCAGTCTGGATGGGTCCGTCTATAATAATAAAAGCATAATATAGACTAATCAGACTGGTCATCCTTCTGGACATCCTTCAGGATGAAGCCAGGGCTGCAAGAGAAGTCAGGGTCCCAGGCTCCTGCTGGCAGCTGGAGGGAAGACCAGGGTCCCGGGTACCAGAGAGAAGGCGGTGCCAGCAGCCGGGGGAAAGAAGGCCTACTCTTGCATGCATTTTGTGCATTGGGCCTGTAGTTTACTGATAAAAGAGAAACACCCTTCTCTATGCTCTACTATTTTTAACACAGCAAATGCTAGAAAATGAGTAACCACAGAAATAAGGCCAAATGAACATCAGGCAACTTAAACAATTTACTCATAGGGATCTGATTCTTAGGTCCTTTTAGAGACCATTTATCCTGTCTTAAACATAATTCTCATAAGCTATCTCATTTGCTTTCCTAACCTAGGAAAAGTTAGAAGCACTTCATTGTGCCTTTCAAACAATGTTACTGTCAGCTTTCAAAGACTTTGCATTTTATTCTATAAAAAAGAAGAAAGAATCTTTGATGTGGGAAAAAAATTAGCTTTATCTATGCTTCAGAGAAAAAGTCTAAAAAGAAAAAAAGTCAGTGTCTCTTGCGAATGCATTTAATGATTTATTTCCAATAAACAGAAAAATATTAACTAGTTGTTTTGCATTTGGTGAGGGCATTGTTTTCCCGGTTGTACTCTGCTCCTTTGCAACAGAAAACGGAATCTCATGAAGAATGTTATAATCATGCTCACCTCCAGAAATAATAATTTTTTAAGTTATTATGTTTGGCCAAGTTTTAATATTTAGAGAAGATTTTATGTCTATCTTATTGATTTTTTTTTAAAGGACTATATTTTTAGAAAAGGTAGAATACCAGTTCAAAGGAATCACAGAGTAAATCATCATTAGCATCATAAAAATAGCCCTGTTTAAAGCGTTTAAAGCTTAACTGGGGTTCCAGTTTCTCCCGTAGACTAAAGGTAACTCTAAAAAAAGAACAGCTGGATGCTATAGGCTTCAAGTATAATGACCGCTATCATTCAAACAAGTTAGAAAGCATTGGCAGCTATTTTAGACCTCTAGCATACCAATGTCCAGAATTTTGACCTTGATCAAAGATATGTAGCTAAACCTACAATTATTTTTTTATTACAATAATTCCCAGTTGCTGATGGTCTCAGGATCATGCTTCATTTGATTTTTTAAGCAGATTTTAACTATTAAGATTTGTAAATATAGCTTATGAAGAAAAACGAAAGCACCGATATTTCAATTTAAGTGTCCTAGCCATATAAAATTAATTATGCAGACCATATTAATCTATTTCACTATATTGTTTTCATAATAAACAAAATTTGTATATCTTATTCTGAATTCAAATAAATGTAGGCCATGTAAAAATGCTTATAGGAAAATTTTCTCCCTTAAGTCTTTAAGCTAAGTGCATGGACCAAGGCAAAACGGTACAACTAGAGCCAAAGATTTTATTGTAACTCAACATGAAACTAGTGTAACTTTGTTTTAGTGAAAGGAGATATAAGGACTTGAAAGAAAAAGAGATGTTTTATATACCTTTAATATACCTTTTATATACCTTTATATACCTGAGTTTGTCTTTTTCATTTAAATTATATATTAGATTTGTTCATTAATCAAAACTTACAGAGCATCCAAAGTTTAGGTGAAAAAAACAAATAAATAAGAAGAAAAAAAACCTGAAAGGTGGGTATACACATAGTAGTGGTGGGTCTCTCTCCAAGAAAGAGTCTATACTCTGCCTTTAGAGTAGATTTTTTAAAATCTTCATCTGAAGATATGTTTTAGAGAGAGGAAGGGAGGGGAGGGATGAAGGGAGGAGGAGGGAGAAAGAGAAAGGAAGAGAGAAAGGAGAGGTAGGAGGGGAGGGGAGGAGAGGAGAGATAAGGGGGAGAGGGAAAGGGAGAGAAAGAAGGTAAGGGAAAGGGAAAGAGGAAGGGAGATAGAGGGCAAAGGGAGGGAGGGAAGAAGGAGGGAGGGAGATAGGGAGGGAGAAGGAGGGAGAGAGGGAGAGAGAGAGAGTGCAAGCGCATGTGAAAGAGAAATATTGATTGTTTGCCTCCTGTATGCACCACTGCTGGGGGAGGGAACTGCAACCTAGGTATGTGTCCTGACTTGAACTGGCAACCTTCTTTGGTGGATGGAATAATGCTCCAACCAACTGAGTCATCCGATTACGGCTATAATACATTACTTGTATAAAGATGAGTAATTTGTGATTTTTTTTTCATGATGAGGATCAAGTAAAATTGGTAGTTTGTTTATGATATTTTGTTACATTTTTTGCTATAGTGTTCTGAGAAATTAAGTTTTTTCTCACTGGAAAATTTACTTTGGGACAGTTGGAAGAAACAGTGCCTCAGGCATCATGGTAGTCCTGCCCTCATTGAACATATAGATCTATTATACTACCAGCTAAAGAAGTTGTATGAGATTGTCCAGTACTAAAATTTTCTTGTGCTTTAATTTTTACCCCATGAAAAAAGATTATATTACTTATTTGAGATTGTTGTTTGGAGGATTAAATAGAATACTATTTGTACTGAATTTAGCACAGAGCATGGCACATGTAATTACTTTATAAAGACTGTTTATTCTTAGTGATAGTTTTTATGACCTCAAGTACTCTACAATTAGTAAGGAAACCAGGCACTACAGTGAACAGTGGGTAGCAACACTTGTACATTTAATCAAAATGAATCCAAACATATATCAAAAGAGATCTTTTTTTTTAATTCTATCTCTTCCCCTTCCTCTTTTACAATAGATTTTAGATCTTAATTGGTACAGCCATTATGGAAAATAATATGGAGTTTCCTCACAAAATAAAGAATTGAGCTAACATATGACCCAATGACCTCTCTTCTGGGTCCTATCCAAAAAATTTGAAAACACTTATTTGTAAAGATGCTTGAGTACATTAGAAAATGAGGGGATTATGCCATCAGAATATTGCTGAAAACTTTCAGGCAAAGTCTGCTAGAGTCAGAGGTGCTCCAGCTCACAGGGAGAAGCCAGACTACCTTTGTGACTGTTTGCTAATAAGTGTTTGCATGAGTTGCAAAATTTGTTCCAGGCATGTAATAGGTGTCCAATAATATTTGTGGAGTAAACAAATTGCCATAGGAAATAGAAAGAAGAAAAAACACACACATACACACTACTATTTTTCATTTGCAAAAGAGGAAATGTAGCTGGACTGGAAATTGAACACCCAGTAAAATTTATTTACTAAGTGGGCTTCTAACACAATGGGAAACCCAGCATGGATAGCAAGCTAGCTGGATTGGTAGAGAAATAAATAAACACTTTCACTGTTGCTTATGTCCGTTTATAATGGTGAAAGGGCTCATGTACCTCCTCCTTCCATTCCTAACCTCTTCTTAAAATTGGGCATAATGCACTCTCTGGTGGCACATTCCAGGGGACACCAAGTTAAGTATCTCCCTTGAGCCCAATTACATCCTCTTTCAAATAGGAGCCCTGCTATTCTCACAAAGTCACAGCCTCGCGAGGAATAGCAGCTGCAGCAGCAGCTGTGATGCTGAATAGAACCTTAAGTAAGTAGCCTAGAAGACCAGTGAACAATGAGTGATAATAAACCAACTACAATTAGTAATAAAAGCCTTAAAATAACTGTACTCATGAGATAGTACTGGTCATATCCTTGCTGTGTTCTGAAAATAATAGAATCTTTTTTTTTTCTCCCACCAGTGTAACTACAATGGTAATTAAAAGCTGATTTAGGATCAAAGGCAATCTCAAGGTTATAAATGTAAGTAGCTGGCTCTGAAAGTTTAGGTATTTTGCACATGGCATCTCTTCATCTTAAAAAAAAAAGAAGTGGGGTGAGAGTTTTGAAGAAAGCTTCAATAAATGAGCTAAGTGAGATGACATATGAAGTAAATCACTCATTCAATACAAAATATTTTTCATTTCTAAATCATGGGGGGGGTGGGGGATGGAGAGTCCTGGCTAAGGTGGCTAAGTTAACTGAGTGTCATCCCATGCACTGAGAGGTTGCTTGCTCAATTCCCTGTCTGGGCACATGCCCAGGTTGCATTCTTGATCCCCAGTAGGGGGCATGCAGGAGGCAGCGGATTGATGATTCTTATCATTGATGTTTCTCTCTTCCTCTCTTTTCCTCTCTGTAATCAATAAAAACATATTGTATTTTATAAAAATAAAACATTTGGGGGAGAAAGGACACAACGTAGCATGGCTGATTATGAAGAGGGAACAATTTTATTACTAAACACCGTGATATAAGATGTGAAAGGAAGTGGGAAATGGTGGTGAATAATGTAGGCAAAAGTAGTTGGATAATGCTAAATGGAAGAGACAGCATTTGGTTAAACCCAGAAAGTCTCTACCTCTTGCTGTGTGATATAAATATCTATCTATTTTTGCAGTTTTCTCTTTGTTTCATCATCATTTCCTTTCCCAGATTTAAAAATTGTTTACTTGAAGAAATCATCATGTCTAGATACAAACACAAAACCATAGGGGTGAGAATGTATTAAAATCATGGAAGAGCAATGTTAAAAAAATGTTATGTTATTTCAGAGCTTTGGAATTAGCATAATATTAAATTAACAGGGCGTTCCCAAGGAAAGCATATGTAACCCCATGTAGATAGTACTAGAAACAGAGACCAAAACACAGACAGATTTGTCCTCACAGAGTTCAAAGCTCAGGTGGACAGCCAGACATTAATCCACTAATGCCACACATCCCACATTTAGTGACAACAATGTTCACAAGGAAGTCTAGGAGGCCACAGATTCATCTAGTCCAGAGAAGATGCTTAGGCTGACATAGAGCAAACCCCTGAGCTAACCAGGTGAAGGGGCCATGAGGATGGAGAGGGGTAGTGATATCTGCCTTTACAGAAAGAGTTCCATGGCTACAGGTGGCGTGGCATATACAAGGGACTTACAAAAAAATTGTTTTTTTTTCCTACAAGGAAGGTATTTTGAAAATGTGACTGTTGTGTTAGTTAAGCAGAAAAGGGAAATCTCTGACATGAGTATTTTCTTCTTCCTGTGTGCTGCCAGATCCTTTTGTGAGTTGAGACATGGCCTCAGAATTCTATACCTTGCACTCCAGGAATCCACAGTGCAAATAGCAGCATACTTATTAGCCCTATCATAGAGGAAAGAAACAAGTCTTTATTAATTTGTATGTCCCCTCGGTCCAAGTTCTTTTCACAAGATTAAATCCTCAATAAACAATGAATCACACAAAACATGAAAGAAGATCATGAACTTGGACACTGAAAGGATAATAAGGCTATGCTTTATTCATTTGTTAAAACTGTTAACACCTAAAAATTATTAAGGATTTTTTCAGGTTCTGGAAGATAGAGTCACATCCAGATAGAAAAAGTCTTCAATCTAAGGGTGTATAAATGCTAATGAGGTTGAAAGAGATCATAATACAATTATTAAATCAGTAAATAAACATAATATATGTGGTAAATGCATAAAACAAAAATGGAGTGATGACAGAATAATATATGTTGGTCAGAAAAGCTCTTTTGCATTAAATAATATCTGAGCTGAGATGTGAATGAAGGATGAGAGCAAGTCCACTTCAGGGAGCAGAGATAAAGAGCAGACAGACACAGAAATCTCAGTTGAGAAGGATGCTTGTGCTGGCTGGACAGTGGTGAGCAAGCAGGAGGCAGGTGTCACAGGGCTGGAGAGTTCAAGCAAGAATAAACTCAAGCAAGACCTTTGAGATCCAGGTGAAGAGTTTCAGCTGTCTTCTGACACCAAGGGGAAATGTATGAATGGTTTTGGCAGGAAATGCCACCATGGGATGCATAATTTACAGAGATCCTTCTGAAAGTTTGGTGGAGAATGACATTGCAGAGGGGCCTGATATCAGGAAAATACTCCCAGCACCAATGATCATCTGGCTCTGTAAATAGAGATACTCTTTCTGTCCTGGCTGTGAGAAAAAAAGGAAATAAAGTAGAACTAACATGTCAACTCACTGAAGTGAAAATGGAACATCTGACAGAAAATGATTATGCCATGATTCTGTTATTTAACAGAAGCAAAATAAATTAAAAAGTGAATGAACAAATGAGTAAATGAGTAAATCACACCCAGACATGAACTTAGACATTTATTTGTACAAGGTCTACAAGCATCATGGGTCAACCATAGAATACCTATCCCTAAATAAGATCCTTCAATTTGAACTATTACTTATAACAGAATACTATCCCCAATTTCCATTCCATCACATGAATATTTTATATTATATGGGCATATTACTTTGAAAGCAATATTTTTCTATTATCTGGCATCCAAATCATTATATGCTTCAGATTTCACCTGAACTCCAAAGGAAGTTCTTCTAATAATACTCTCTGATCAATGTTAAAAAATGCACTACTTAATTCATCCCAGCCGTGATAATTTGTGCTCATTCCTCTCCTCCATGAATGCTGGGGCCACCTTGATTCTCCAAGTTGGCTTATCCACTGCCATGATTTAACCTGGATCCCTGACCTTTTTTTTTACCTTTGCCTTTCTACCCCTCCCATTTCTTTTTTTCAGAGTGTATTATCTTTGGTTTCTGACCTAAGCTTTCCTTATTAACAGGTACTAATAAGTACTTAAAGCAAAAAAAAGACCTTGTCAGACTCCTACCTCTCTTAGACTTATGTACTACCAGCCCCAGCATCCATCCCAAAGAATAATAGGAATCAAAATATATTTAGAGACTTGTCATCACACACACACACACACACACACACACACACACACACACACACAAAGGTTCTATGGTTCTATTCAGGATATACCTTACTAACTGAGAAATGTCATAACATTTGAGTAGAATGTCTACCTTTTGTTGTTGTTGTTGTTATTCCTCACTTGAGGATAATTTTTTCATCACTTTTAAGAGGCAGAAGAAGGGAAGGGAGGAGGGAGGGAGGATGAGTAAAAGGGACAAGAAGGGGGGGGGAGGGAGGGGGGGAGAGAGAGAGAAAGAGAGAGAGAGAGACAGAGAGAGAGAGAGAGAGAGAGAGAGAGAGAGAGAGAGAGAGAGAGAGAGAGAGAGAGAGAGGAGCAGGGGACAGGGAAGGTGGTGGGGAGAGGGAGAGAGGAAGAGAGACAGAAAGAGATATCAATGTGAGAGAGAGACATCGACTGGTTGCCTCCTACATATGCCATACCAGGTGCTGGGAGTGCACCTGAGGGTGAACCCGCAATGCAGGTATATCCTCTTGACCAGGAATTGTACCAGTGACCCTTTGGTTCATGTGCCAATGTTCTAATCACTTAGCAACACTGGCCACGGCTGTCCACCCTTTTTTCACTTTATCCTCCATAGGGTAACTGGAATTCTGTGAGTACCCATATTTTTAAAGCATTTATTGTGTTTCACTCCTATATGTTTTTCATGTGTTTCTGATTTAACATTGATAACAAGCTCATAAGATGGTTTCCATTGTAATTCCCATTGTATAGGTTGGTAAACTGTACCTTGAAGGTGTTAAGTAGGTTGCCAAAAATGTAGTTAGAAAAATGGAATTTTTTCTCAAGTTAGAACAATGGTAAAGACAGAATTCAACTGAAGCTGGCATTGTTCTAGCACCTGCACCCTTAGCTGCTAGCTGAATGCCACTCAGGAAAGAAGAAATGGAAACACTTATTTCTCCATGCTATATACCATACTTTCTTCTTATGTTTAAAAAAGATATAATTCCATGTCACAATATTAAAAAATTATTCTTAAGAAAAATTTCAAGTATGAGTTGAAAATGTAATTATTATTATACTACCTATTTAAAATATTAATAACAGCATTAATTTCCCCTACAAGTTATTTTGGAATTAATATCAAACAGCAGGCAAGCTGTTCGAACTCTACAGCATCAATTCTGAAGACAAGTGTCTAAAACCCAAGTTGCTCCTTAATATATTCAATTGAATTTTGGTGTCAGAGCTAACTTCTCTCATTCCTGAATGAATTACCTTTCTTTCTGTCTCTAAACATGAAGGGGACATGTGTATTTCAAAAAAAAAAAGATGTTGTAAAATTTTCAGAATATTAAAAATTCTTCTTCAAGCAAGGCTGGAACACTCCAGATTCTTTAATAATTCAAACCTCTGTCTTCCTAGGTGGGCTTTGCAATTGCAAGGGAAAGTTAGGAAGCATGAAATGGCCTGGCTTCCCCAGGAAGCAGGCTCTTCTTAGCATACCAATCAGAACATTTTCTTCTTTGTCTTCAATAGATCAATAATAAGACTGCCAAGGTGTCTATCCAACAGAGGCCTCCATTCCAATTCACCATTCCAATGAGATGTCCTCAAACACAGCAGCCAATACTATCTGCAACTCATCAATTTCTTAGCTCTTCTGACCATAGTTTACATGTATCTAATATCAAGAATCCTGACACCAATTCTTTTATATTAGAGCAGCTTCCTTTAGGATTTTATTTCAGTAAGTAAAATGCTCTTTGGGAACTATTTATTTTTTCCTCAGCTTGTTCTTTTTCCTAGCAACCCCCCACTCCCCACATCAATCCCACAGACTTGTCATAGTTAGAGTTAAGGTATCAACTTTATCATAAAGTTTATAATACATACGTATGAACAAACAAAACCAAATTGAAAACAATGAGCTGAAAAACAAAATCAACAGTAACCTTGGGTATCTGTAGAAAGCATACATACACACATACACACATATACACAAACAACCCATCCTGCATTAAAGACAAAGGACCAAAAAGATCATCATAACCCCAAGAAGAAATATAAAAAATGTCTCATGTGACAGGTTCAAAAGTCAGACATTCCCAAGTGTTTCTTAAAAAGCAAAATAAATAATAGAAAATGATAAACCCATTTTAGTTGTAGGATTCTTTGCAGTTTTCTTTGTGCTGTTTATTACATATGCTATCACACCACATTTTTAAAACCTTGAAACAAATCTAATGGAATGTGCAATTTGGTACTATGTATTATTTCTATATATTTTATGGAAGAAAACTGTAAATAAGGTTAGGTGTGCAAATAAGTAAAGTAAAGCATTTACTAAATAGAGGAAAAGCATCAATGAAGACAGCAAAGAACTTGAGTTTCCAAAAAGCACATAATTAACTATCACTTGGAACTCTTCCAAAATCTTATTCAACAACTGGCTAACACTTAGGCTAAAATTCACTGGGTGACATGAACTCTCAGGGTAGGAATCGCCAGCTCTGAGAGAGTCAGCCTTATTAGGACACATCAGCTCTCCCTCCAATATGGACATTCATTCTCCAGGGGAAAGGTGTGATGTATACCACAAAGGAAAGGATGAATGGTCATGGGCTCATTTAACATCCAGCCAAGACAGGATGGTTGCTGAGATTGAAAAAAATGAGATCACACTAGTAAAACTTGTGAATGCATAAAATTTAAACTTGATGGAGCCATAGGTGATAGATTCTATAGGTCTATATATGGATATTAATAAATTTTTAAAAAGTGCTCTGTTCATTTAGTTCATTTAAACCATTCTTTAAGCACTTAGATATCAGGCACTGGAGGTAAAGAAATTATTAAAACATTGTCTTTATCAGGAAGTAGCTCCTGGTCTAGAGGTGAAATCAATGAGTAGGAGAATTGTGATAAGTGGAAAATTGAGAGAGTGACAAAGACCCCTGATAATGCAGCCTGAGAGGAGGGAACAGAAGCTGTTTGTTATTTTTTATTTTATAAACATGCACTTTTTTTTAAATATATGTAAGCAGCAAGAAAGGTTAGAATCCTAAGAATAAGAAAAATACTAAATGAGGTGACCAAAGATTTACATATCCACTTAGGAACCCAATTCGCAGACACTTTGATTGGGTGAGCACAGTGGCAGCTCATTTGGTTTATGACACACGTGGTGTCATTCCAGGGAATTACCTTTAGAGGAGTTTCAACAGATGCTGTTCTCAAAATGCCACACAGAGCTGACGGGATGTCTTTGGTGAATCTGGAAGACAAGAAAAGCATTGGTAAAAAGCTATCAACTTGTGACACAGGTAGCACTGAGAATAAGTGATAGGAAATATTCACACCAAAAAGATCTGCCCACGGAACACAGAGAATGCCAAGGAGTGAAGTGGGTTAGTGGGTTTACCCTAGATGTGACAGGTGTCTGCATTTCAGAAGCACCATGCTAGAGTGGGTAATGAAAAAGCTTTATGTGAATAAAACCAAGATTCCCCAGGAAATCTTGGGTTTCTTTTTTGAATTAAACCCAGTATGGAAATCCTACTTTAACCTGAGAGAGCCAATTTTGCTTCATTCTTAGCTGCTATTTCCATGAGCATTTGAGCAGATTCTATTTGACTGTTCTTGTAACCAGTAAGAAACATGATCTGAAAAGTAAAGACACAATATTTTAAAAGAACAAATTGCCACCTTTAACTTTTAATAATTTTGTTATCCTACCAAAAGTCTCACAAGCTATTTGTTTGTCTTTGTGTCGGGTGATTATATGCATTTCATTTCATCATTTATACTGAGATAATCAGAAAGTCATTATTTGTCTTAGATTTGGACTTAATTCAGCTCAGTGCAAAGGGATGCCACAGACAAGCATTATGAAAGGTGTAACACAAAACTCCATATATTGTATCAATATACAATGAGCATGACTTTATATTGGGTTCAATCTTCCTTGAGAATCTTAGACAATTTACATACCACAACAACACACTTTTGAAACTCCCTTAACATTGGTTGCAAAAGTTAAAAACAATGGCAAAGTTACATTTGGATCCTCTCCAAGCATAACTGTCAGAAGGAAGGGAGGTGATTGGGCGACATTTACAAATACGTGCAAGTGTAGGAAAACCTGATGACTTTTATCAGGGTTGTGCATTGCTTTTGGGATTTTTCTGAGTTCTGATAGGCAATTAGATAAAAACTGTCAATTGGAGTAACTGGAAAATACTTAGGAAAAATCTAATATTGGAGCTCTAAAATGTTTCTGACTGCATTAGAATTTCTGAAGCCTCCGAAGATAAATATCGGAAATATAAAGGCAGATGTTTTGGTCCAAGGTAACTAGACTCACTGCCAATGTTTAATGAATGTCAGCTCTAGAACACTTTACTTCTTAGGCCTCTTGTTTTAACAAGGAACCTGAAACCCTCTGCACTGAATTCTGTATTCATGGGCGTGATTGTTCTTTTGCTCTGAAAGGAATCTATATATATATTGTAAAACTCTAATATACTAAGTCAGCGTTTTTCAACCGCTGTTCCGTGGCACACTAGTGTGCCGCGAGATGTTGCCTGGTGTGCCGTAGGTGCAGACAAGACAAGAATTTTATAATTTTTCACTATTTTGTTTACTTAATATTTCATAATAAAGTAATTATAAAATACTTTCTTTGTGTTTATTTAATTCCTATTCAAGAGAATTACTTTATATATAGTCAATATAGGCACAGAGTTAAATTTTTTAACATTTTCTAATGGTGGTGTGCCTCGTGATTTTTTTCATGAAACAAGTGTGCCTTTGCCCAAAAAAGGTTGAAAAACACTGTACTAAGTATCCCTCTGCCCATCTGTCCGGGTGCTCTGAGGCACACTGACCACCAGGGGACAGATGCTCAAAGTAGGAGCTGCTATAACACACACTGTCCATTTACAGATAAACGACAGCCCGGATCTGGTGTCAAGAAAGCAACATTCGGTTCCCCCAAGTGAGACACAGGCACCACCCCCATCCTGGAGAGACAGCCCACCAAATTGCAGCTGACTGCTGCCAAGGCGCAAAATGCTGCCCACTGCCCAGCCCAGCCCGGAAATGGTGGCTGTGGGTGCCGGGTAATGATGTCACATAGCAACACCTGGCTTCTTCTCCTTAGTGACAAGCCTCCTTGCAGTTTCTTCAGCCCAGGAACACAACTTACTTTATAGCCAATGTGAAAACACTTTATACTTTAATCAAATGTCTGTAAAGCCTTTTCCTATGCCTCATCTCATTTGGTCCTCAGAGAAGTCCAGGAGTAGAGAGTTAAGAGACTCAGTAGAATCCTATTTTCTTTTCATTAGCTAAGAAAGCGAAGCTTTAGAAAGTTTAGAAACTTGACCCAACTGAAAAGAATAAATGGAGGACCTTGAAAAGGACTTCAGGTTTTCTCACTGTGCAGAATATAGTCAAACACTGCTGGAGTTAAATATTTTACCCCTTGTTCTCCCTGCATGATCTACAATAATAATAATCTGATTACTGTTGATATTTACTGCTGTGTTGCTGACAACTACCTAAAAGAGAAGTTGGGGTGCTTCACTGGGCTGGAAAAAGTTTAGCTACATCAGAAAGCAAGTCTAATTAAGTGAGTTTTTTTTTCTATATCTATAAAAGGCTGTGTTGACTTGCTCATGAACAATACATATAAAGCTCTTGCTGGCACCTATGGCACATGTATGTTTTGATCTGTTATTGTCAATCGTGACTTTGGTTGACACTTGTATTATAGAGAAAAGGTGAATAGTGATATTAAAATATTTCTTCTAATTAATTTCCTTTCAATGTGCAAGAATCCATGCACTGGGCCACTAATATTACATAATTAAGCACTTAATGCTTCCATGGAGGAGGGAATTTTTATTTTCTTTATTGTTTTTAAATCATCAGGCTCCTTGTAAACACAACCTAATTAATATAACTACTTTCATTATAATTATCAAACTCAGGACAAATTTTTTACTCTTGATGTACAATCTGCTCAGAATCCTCTAAATCTTAACTGTGGAGAAAATTACCAGCCACTGGAATTGTCCAAATGGTACTGTAAGAAACACTGACCCCACTAGAATGACAGGCTTCATTTACCAGAAGATATTAAAACCCTGTCACTGTGATTTCCATCCAGAAGATTTTCACTGAAATAATAAAAAATGAATGAAGGAAATCAAATGTAGTCAATCTAGTTAAATATTCATTTTCTCATCTTTAGGGAGCTGTTTATTATACTTGAAACACCTGGCCTTTAGTAGAACATTGTCTGGTTTTAAACTTGCTATCATGCCACAGCAAATTCCAAGAGGGCTATAAGTTAAACCCATTATTATGAAAAAGCTGAAATAACAAAGTGTTCTTCTCAATCCGGGAATTACTTAAGGAAACTGTGATTCTAAGAAAAAAAATACCCAGATTGCCTAACTTTCAGGGCCCTATGGTGTAAAATTTAAGGAGGCACTCACACAGAGTGGCTGGCTCAGCTCTTTGCAGGAAGCTAAGAAAAAGAGCCTCCTTAAGTTGTGCACCTTGTCTACTTCACCCTGGTTCTGGCCCTGAGTTCTTAAGTACTTCTGGAAATGGTGTTCAATCTAAACGTTTTACTGGTAAACATTAGACAACAATAAAAATAATCCTGATACAAGTGACAGAATTGTGAGACAATGTGGTTCCCCACAATCACACCTTAAATAAAACATGCATTTGACATATCATTGAGAAAATCAATGCAAAGACCTTACGTAGGCAGAAGAGGTAAGAAACAAGCCAGGTGTGGAAAGGAAATGCCTGGCAGGGTATTTCCTAACCTTGTTCATCGCTCCCTCTTTGCACTGGAGAGAAGCAGAGTTGGTGGTGTTAGGAAAAGAGCAAGTAGAATGGAGTAAGAAAACAAAGGACGCATGCACAGCCCAAGAACTTAACCAAGAAGGCACATGACACCAGCAAAACAAAACAAAAACACAACAAAGCAAACAGGACACCCAGGATGGAGGCAGAAAGAAATGGTTATATACACTAGGATTTTGGTCCTTGATTCAAATCTGAGACCTGTCACATTACGTAGATTTTTAAAGCATCTTAATGTCTGTGAAACATGTTGTCTATCACGTATGAATAGAAATAAAAATTACAGCAATAGGAGCTATAGTGAAGTACTATCTGTGGGACATGGAGGCATTTTGAACAAGTGTTACCTCAGTATTATAACAGCTTAGAGACAAGTATTGTCCCTATTTTACCAAATTGGTAATTTTGAAAATAGCATAATGCATTTAATCACACACACACACACACACACACACACACACACACACATGATATCATAATACATTAAGTTATATATAGGGGTGGGAGAAAGTACACAAGACAGTTTGTTATTGTAAAATCATATAATCATAACCTGCATTATCTTTTTCCATATGGAGAACTCTAAACCTACTTTTGCCTAACCTTGTATTCTGAGGAGAGTATGAAATCAATTCACTTAATCAAGATGTTTATTTTGAAATAAACATCATATGTAAAACCTTCTTTTCATAACAATTAAGAGATTCTCCTAATAGTAAAATGAAGGGAAAAGAAGCTCTTAAAGGAGGCTCTCTTCTTTATCTTGGACAGCATTTCATTGGAAGCTGATCCAGAATATGTATCATGCAAAACCTTTTCTGGGACCACCACATAAGCACCAATTGGGCAGCAGTATTAACCATTTACTAACAAAATTGCTTCCCCTTCCCTGTCTCCCTCCCTTCCTCCCTTCCTCCCTTCCTTCCTTCCTTCCTTCCTTCCTTCCTTCCTGCCTTCCTGCCTTCCTGCCTTCCTGCCTTTCTGCCTTTCTGCCTTCCTGCCTTCCTGCCTTCCTGCCTTCCTGCCTTCCTGCCTTCCTGCCTTCCATTGTTCTTTCTCTCCTTACTTAGTAACCTGAGGGTTTTTTCCTCTCTTTCTAAGTGGGAAAGATTGATTCCTAAAAGTTATTATTACATACAATGAGATGCCCCACAGAGTTTCATATATATATTGATTTTTTTACAGAGAGGAAGGGAGAGGGATAGAGAGTTAGAAACATTAATGAGAGGGAAACATTGACCAGCTGCGTCCTGCACACCCCCTACCGGGGATGTGCCCACAACCGATGTACATGCCCTTGACCAGAATCAAACCTGGGACCCTTCAGTCTGCAGGTCAACGCTCTATTCATGGAGCCAAACCAGTGTTGGCCCCATACAGTTTCTTGAGTTGCTTTTTTTGATATTAGTATACTGAAAGTAAAAATCACATAAAAATAATAAAATTAAATATTGTTGTCAAATTATTAAGATTAAAGACCAGACATACAATTAGGTTTCAAAGAAGGTATTCATTTTTGGGGGTGTTGATTTTGTAAACTGCTGCTTTATAAAAAATACTCTTACCAATAAATAATTTATTCATATTTTAAGGTTGTTTTTGCAACACATTCATCACAACAGATTTTTTTTTGTGCCATTGTATATTGGAGCATTGCCAATAAGAATTGTTAGTGAAAATATGACCTTCCTTGCTTTTTCTCCAATGAGATGGTGTAAAGAGAGAAACCCAAATAATCTAAACAATGTTTAACACTTTTAGCATCTGTTGGAAAGCAAAAATGAAGACTAATGTTCTCCTAGAGAGCTCATTCTGTGTTTATCTTGATGACTAGAAAACAAGCAACCAAATAACCATTGAACTGAATTACAATAAAATATACGTTTCTCAGAGAGAGGAGCACAAAATCCATTTTCATTTGGCATGCTAAGTATGCTATATTTGAACAGAATGTTACATATTCATTTCATTCATCATTTAAAGGCAGATAATCAGGAAGTCATTACGTGGCCTGCATTGGGCAGCTATTCGATTAGAGCATAATTGAGCTCTCTGTAATTCAGCCAAAGCTGACAGGTAGGGAATGCATAATCCATCCTGGGTATTTTGAATGTGGGGGAAAAGGATGGGTCAAACAGTACTGATAGTCAGAACAGGCCATGGAGATAAAAGACAAGAGTTAAAAAATGTTTATTTATATTTCTTTCCTCTTTTTAGTTTTTTTAATTGTTCTGTTCAGTTAATTTTACAAATGAGCAATTTAGCAATTTTAGTAACTTATTTGGAAAATCATTCTCCCTGGCCACAGAAGACTGTGCACAATATTTTGGATCATTCTGTCTGCCCTCTATTGTTCACCAGACTGACTGTTTATATAGACTCTTAGACATAAAATAAGTAAATTAAGACCCGCCACCCCCCGCCTCCCCAAAAAAAAACACCCAAAATTATTTTATCCAGCAGAGAAGAGATTGGAAATTCGAGTGCAGAAGTTGATAAGACAGCAAAAACTACAGATAGTCATACTATTTCTATAGTTGATTAAGGCAGCTATTTATTACCCTAGCATAGTGGTGGGCAAACTCATTAGTCAACAGAGCCAAATATCAATAGTACAAAGATTGAAATTTCTTTTGAGAGTCAAATTTTTTAAACTTAAACTATATAGGTAGGTACATTGCTATTAACTTAATTAGGATACTCTTAAGCTGGCCTTTGCTAAAAACTCAAGGGGTCAAAGAGCTGCATGTGGCTCATGAGCCGCAGTTTGCTGACCACTGCCCTAGCATGTATCTTATGACAAATATTCATTGCCAGCACACCTAGTAACTTGGTAGGCATTACCAGCACATGGCAGACATGGTTTCCCACTACTCTACTCATGGTTCCATGCTTGTCACATCCTCCCTCCTACCTTTAGCCTTCCCATCCAAATCCAAGGCGGAGTTCCAATCAGAAGAAAATCTATGATACCACCGTAGAGGATTTTATTTGGGTTGGAAATAAGCTACATTTGCCTGGAGAATTTCTAAATATTTACTAATATGTATTAGTCTATTTGTGTTGTATCAGTAACTAATTTTGTTATGAGGCAGAGGGAGGAGCATTTTATCATTGTATTCATTTCCTAGTGCTGCAGAACCAAGTACCCTACATCCAGTGGATTGAAACTGCAGAAATTTCTCCTCTCAAGGTCTGGAGGCTGAAAATCTGAAATCAAGGTGCGGGCAGGTCAGATTCCTTCTGCGGGCTGAGGGAAAATCTGTCCCATGCCTCTCTCCCAGCTTCTGGTGAAGAAACACTGTCTGTCCTTGGTGGTCCTTGGTGGTCCTTGGCTTGTGAATACCTCACTCTGATCTTTGCCTACATCTTCAAGCAGCCTTTTTCCTGTCTGTGTCTGCACACAGCTGCCCTCTCTTAAGGACCTCACTCACGTTGGATTAGGGGCTCACCTTCCTCCAGTTCGGCCTCATCTTAATTAATTACATCTGCAACAACCTTATTTCCAATTAGCATCACATTCTGAGGTGCTGGGAGTTAGGACTTCAACATATCTTTCTGGGAGGATGCCATTTAACTCGCAACAGCACTGTGCAGTATTGTTGGAGCAGGATCATAATAGAAAGCGATGGATTTTCAGTTGGTCTTATTACTGTTTTTAAACTCTCATCAGAAATGCTCCCCTTTATTGCTTGCACCTGAGGCAGGCCACTTGCCATCCCCTCCCAGGTTACCTTAAACTCAGCTGACTTGGTCAAAAGACATTGAAACACAGGAAAACATAAGGAGACTATCCAGCAAGGAAATCCTTGTGGTCATCAGGACAGGATCAGCCAAGGACAGAGCAATAAATGTTTCAGCTCAGAGAAAGGAGGACTTCCCTTTTTGCCCTTTATGAGATGATTCAAATAAATATGCCCATATTCAAATAAATAGGAATGGGTTCTGGTTCAAGATGGCAATGTAAGAGAATCCTGCCTTCACCTCCTTTCATGAACACACGGAATCTACAGCTACACATGGAACAACTTCTTCTGATAAAAAACCCAAATCTGGCTGCACAGGACACGCATGGGGAAAGGAGGAAAGCCCCCATGGAAGCTGGCAGGAGAGGCTGGGACCCAATCTCAGAGAAACCCACCTGTGGTGGCCACCCTCAGCCATAGGACAATCAACTTGGAGCTTCTCCCTAAGGAGCGGAGTTGAATTCCACATGTTGAAGATGTGCACATGAGATACCAGCCCCCAGACATCCGGCTTTGAAAACTAAGAGGATTCCTGGGTCAATTACTCATGGGAGCTAAGATTTAAGTTAAAAGGCCAGTGAGCTCAGACTCACCTTCTTCGTGGCTCAGCACACAAATTCCCATCAAGAGGCTCCTGGGGATAGGGTGTGGAAGACACGTGTCTGCTTGTTCTTCAGGCTCAGGCTGAGGAGCAAGCCTCTGCTTTGACACACATATGGGGCCTGCGGAGGGCTCTCCAGGACAGAGACTGGCCACACCACCTCCCTCCACTTGCTCTACCTGGAGACACCTGTGCTCTTGCGCCTTCTGGGAGAATCCCAGTAGCATGTGGGCGGAGTCTGAGCACCATCAGCAAAGCATGAGCTCACCTGTGGGAGCTGTGGATGGTCAAGAACATGGAAATGCCAAGACTACAAGCTGAGTTTGTAGACAAGAACTATTTGGCCCTGGTCCCATCTTTTTCCGTATGAAGAACAATGCACCCACCACTTTTGTACATTTTTGCTTCTTCCAGTTAATTATAGCTTTTGGGCTCAAAAAACATACTGTCAATTTCTCTAGTAAATAGGACCTTTCCCTGCACACAGTAAGTATCTAAGAAATTTTAAAGTCACTTAAAATTCAGAATTAAGAATATCAGAATGGTGCCAGATTATGTTTCTGGGTTATACACTTAAGCCAGAATATATAGGCAGCTCTATAACCTCCATTACAAAAGTCCAACTTGATGCTATTTTTAAAAATTCACTGCATTGTAATTAGCTTTGATTAACAGTGCAAAGAGCTAAAGGAAAATAGGATCTATTTCTTTGTTTCTTTTTTTTATAAGTTAATATGTGGGGTATTTACGTGCACTAGTCTAACTCGCTCACATATCACCAGCAGAATTGGGCCCCAAGCAATTTATTTATTTGCAGCCATAATAAATGACTCGGGGGATTGAGAGGGTGAAACAGTCTGTCATTTGAAGATTTGTAGTGATTGGTTACAATAGGAAAATGAATTCCATGAAGCCAACTCGAGTGTGCATAATAAATTCATTGCTTTGGTTACCACAAAAACAAAATATCAGAAGATTTAGTTCCCACATATAAAACAAAAATCACTGCTAATAGCAAAAATGCTGGAAAGACTGGATCCAGCGATGGTTATATGTGTAAAAAGTACAGGCTGTTTCAGCAAATTTTCAGCAGCTGGAGAGAGTCCATGCAATGCCCGAGGCTCCTCTGGAATTCTAGGCATTGTCTGTTGTCCCTTGGGTTCAAGCTTACTTTTGGTGTAAGCAGTCCTTCCTGATCCACATTTCTGTGATTTTAGTTATAAGAGTCAGCTACAATCCAAAAATATTAAATAGAAGAGTCCAGAAGTAAACAATGCATACATTTTAAATTGCTCCCAGTTCCAATAATGTGGTAAAATGAGGCTGTTGAGCTTCTTCCTGTCTAGTGCCTCCACACTGTGCACGCTCCCTGCTATTAGCATAGCTCTTATTTAGCTGTCTTGGTTATCAGGTCAACTGTCCAGGTATCACAATGCTTGTTGCTCAAGTCACCCTATTTCCTTCATAATGGCCCCAAAAAGCAAGAGTGTTGATGCTAGCACATCAGAGATGCCAAAGAGGAGAAAAAAAGTGCCTCCTTTAAAGAAAAAGTTGAAAGTTCTCAGTTTAATAGGGAAAGAAAGAAATGATATGCTAAGGTGGCTAAGATCTACAGTAAGAAAGAATCTTCTATTTGTGAACTTACAAAGAAGGAAAAAGAAATTTGTTCTTTATTTTGCTGTCACACTTCAAACTGCTGAAGTTACATCCATAGTTTATAATACTTGCTTAATTAAGATGGAAAAGGCTTTAAATTTGCAGGAGGAAGACATGAACAGAAAGCATGTTTCAAGTCACAGTGACATATTTCTCCAGAAAACACAGAACCTATACCAAGACTTCAGCAAAGATTCCCTGAAACAAGTGATACCAATGGTTTCACAGATTCAGGAACAGGTTTGGATTGAAAAGGGAAGGAGGGAAGGAGAGCGGGTGAGAGGGAGGGAAGGAGACCTTCACATAACTTTTATTGCAGTCTAATATAATAATTGTTCTACTTTGTTATTGGCGACTGTTAATCTCTTACCTGATTTATAAAATTTATCATAATTATATATGTATATACTAGAGGCCCTTTGCTGGAAGATTCCTGCAATAGGGCTTCCTGTGGCAGTCTCCACTTCCACCCTTGCTTTCCTCCCTTCTCCCCAACCCTGCCTGCTTCCCGCCCTTCTCCACTCCCGCTTACTCGCTTCTCCACAGCTTCACTCCCTTCTGCAGCACTTGGCTTCCTTCTATGCTGTCATCAGTCATCACTGTGTACCTGGATATGCAAATTAACAGCCATCTCGATTGGATTAATTTGCACACCTGCTCCTGATTGGCTGGTGGGTGTGGCTTGTGGTTATGGTCAATTTGCATAACATTCTCTTTTATTAGATAGGGCATGGTGCTACCCATGCTTTCAGACATGTTCAGGGGGTGGGGGTATCTTAGAATGTGTCCACACAGATTAGAGGGGATTACTACTAGTATACTCTTCTTTCTACCCCTGGGTCTGGAAGCTGGAAAACTGTTTTCAGATCTCCTTGCCAACTAGTTTCCTTTAGATTTTGCCAATAGGAGTACCAGCTGTAGATGAGAAGACCAGAGCAAAAGACAGGGTTTTCTTCTTTTCTTTCTTTCTCCAATTTTTCTCCCTCCCTCCTTTCCTTCCTTGTTATTTCAGTGCCTCTGGGAGGGAAGCATCAGCAGGAGCAGGAGTGCACCCACAGGCAGCAGTACAGGGGTAGGCTCAGCAGCTCTTGGAACTATAAGCAATAACAATCCACCCCTTTGCTCCTCCAGTTCTCTTCTCTTTTCTCTGTTGCTCCAATTCTTTGTGTTGAACCTCTGTTTTTTTAAATGTCTACATGGTTTGTTTTCCTAACTAAACACTAATGGGTGGACCATTACACCAAGAATGTTCCCGGAAGCCCCCCAAATCTGAAATTAGTTATGAATCTGTTTGGGTCTAATATCATTCTGATCTCATTTTTTAAAATATATTTTTACTGATTTCAGAGAGAAAGGGAGAGGGAGAGAGATGGAAATATCAATGATGAGAGAGAATCATGGATTGACTGTTTCCTACAAGCCCCCTACTAGGAATTAAGCCTGCAACCTGGACATTTACCCTTGACTGGAATCGAACCCAGGGCCCTTCATTTTGCAGGCCAATGTTATATTCACTACTAAGCCAAACCAGCTAGGACCCACTGTGATTTTATTGACAGTAAAAAATTAGAAACTAGTAATCTATGCTATGCAATGACAAAAGTTACTGAAATTGTCCATCATCATCTGGAATAAAGTGCCTATTAATGCCCAGTTTGAAGATGCCAAGTGGCTGCTTTATAGTGGACATGATTCCAAGGACCAAGTGACAGTCATAAGGCTTCTGATTATGCTGGAGACCTTAAAGAGAAAAATATAAATCTCTACCCCATAATGTGGACAGAGCGTGTGTGATGGCCCTTATAGAGTTCCTTCTGGGGGTCACAGAACTGAGCTACCGAAAATCAGACCCAAAATTTGATCTTATAAGCTGTAGAAAAGCAACATACATTGAATATACAGCCTCAGCATGTCTCTTATGTAAGTGCCAGGGCATTGGTTAACAAGGAGTAAAACTCTTAAAAACTGTAATGAGGTTCTGTGAGTGGACTCAAATTAATCTGAAAGTTTGAAAGTCCAACTCCCTCTGAGCCTCCTTTTCCAGAGGAAGCAATTTGTGTTCCCCAAGGAAGCAGAAACTAGCTCTCTCTTGCTTTAAGAACCTATAATAAGCTCAACCTAGGCAGTTACTTTGCATGATGATGCCAATTATTTTCAAGATGCACCCTCATTTCAACTTATTGACTTCATGCCCCAAACTAGAGTCAGATGCAGGATTATGAGAGCAAAGTTTAGCCTAGAAAGAGATATCTTAGGTACTGAAGGAATTATAATACTCACTTAATTTATAGTAGCACAACCTGGGTAAGGTGTGTAGAAAAGGATTCTGAGATTGTTAAGCCAAAGGGGGAACAACAGAGCAATGTAGTAATGTTAGAAGATTAGAGGTGGCCTTACCAATTTGCTTGGTTGGCTGACTGAAACATTTACTTAACAGTGATAGATATTTAATGAGACTGTGATAGTAGGACTTCTCTGGAATAGTGTTTAAGAAGGAATTCAAAGATTTGGGAGACTGGAGTATATTTATCATATGTTACTCTCTTCTTTTCTGTGTCCCCTGGAAAACTCCAGACAATTCTTCACTGATTGAAAGCCTACAAGACAGGACTGCTAGGATCCTTGAAAAGCTTTGTGGCTGATGTCTGTAGGAATTACTATGGAAAGTAATTTCATTGAAGGAGCTCATTGATTTCATTGGAAATAATTAGGTGGCAAAAGTCAAATGACAAGAGTACCGATACAATAACGGGCAGCAATGCTGGAGTTATATTATTTTTAAAGAAAGATTTGGGGTAGTAGCTAGTAAATCAGAGGTTTTTTGGAACAAACAAGAGGTTGGGAAGTGATGGCCCATGAACCAAATCAGGCATGCCAGCCATTTTGTAAATAGTTGTTTTTTTTTTTTAATATATTTAAAAATTGATTAAATATTGATTGCATGTCCCACACTGTGGATAGAAACCATAAACCAGGGATGTGCCCTATCCTGGATTCTAATCCTGACCTTCTAATTCATAGGTGGATGCTCAACCACTGAACCATGCTGGCTGGGCATAGTTTTATTGAAACATTATCTTTCACATGTGTCTTTTCTATGGCTGCTTTCATACCCCAGTGACAATAGAGACCATTTGGCCTGTGATATCTGAAATAATTACTATCCGACCTAATGTAGAAAAATATTTGAAAACCCTGTATTAGATGATAACTATTATATTGACTTAGGTATATAATTAGTCAAACATTCAGACCTAGTAGAAGAGACTTTACTTAAGTCACCATACTGGAGACTAATGGCCTCTTACCCAGTTGTCTAAACCTGAACAGGTGAACCAATTTGATACCCTTTGAATGAAGGGAGTCTGGTTTTTTACCAAAATATTCCTTTACTCCAAGAGACCCTGGTAGAGTGTATGCTGAAAATATGCCTCTAGGCCACATGTGTCAAACACAAGGCCCGCGGGCCAAATCCGTCCCGCCAGGCCTTGCAATGTGGCCCGCACCGCGCTGTTATCACTGCACTCCGCTGCGTTTCCATCACAATGACAGTTTATGACTGTTCAGTAAACCATTCGGCCCGCGATTTAGGCTGGATTTTAGATTTTGGCCCCTTCTCTGATTGAGTTCGACACCCCTACTCTAGGCCTTCTGTAATATAGCCTAAATCCATTCAGCCAGATAACCATGCTCTGAGGAAAAGTAAACTCAGATGTTCAGGAATTATTAGATGTGGGCTTTGAGTTGATGCTAATGCTTGAGAATCCCAAAGGCTGTGGTGACCAATAAGAGGATGACCAAACAGATCACCCTGGTATTGTTTTCCTAGTTCTTAGATTCCAGTTGGAATAGGAAGTCGAAATAACTGCTGAGTTCTCACTTTTACTCTCTGACTCATGGAGGGAGGGAGTAGTTTTGGGCAGCTTCCTAGCCATTTCTTAACAACCTTCCTCACCTCTTTACTATTTTTTAAAACTGCTTTCCTTAGGCCTTTTACTCTCCCTTCAATCTCTTTGATTGAAATATATTACTGACACACTTGCTTACAACCAGGTTGGAGCTTAGATACTTGGGATAGATGGCACCATTTCCTCAGTTTCCCATGTGAAGATATTATACACAGAGGAACCAAACAAGTTGTTCAGGGTCTCATATCTACACATTTGTCAGACATGGGTATGAAGAATCCTTTGCACTTGACCCAACATACTGGATATTCTAAACTTATGTCTGAATTGCTCTTATACACATTTTAAACATGTATAGACACTTTGGTCATATTGAGATCCTGTACAGCTGAATCTCTCGGGAAAGATCCTAGGGATATGCCTTTTTCAAAAGCTCTATGTTTCCTAGAACAGCAATTGGCACCTACAGCATTTTGTAGAAGAAAATATGGAGCAGTGGCATCACCAGATGATTTATCTTAAGAGAATGCCCCTTTTGTGAATAACAGAGGTGGAGGGAAATAAAAATAATCACAGTAATAAAAGAGAAAGATACAAAATTGACCATGCCTCCATGATGCCCACTAGCTATTCAGGAGTAACTATGCAAATTAATTGACTAAAGATGGTGGGTTAATTTGCATACATGGGTACCCAGCTACTGGGGGCAGGACACCTGTGTCGTCTCTATGGCAATGATGCAGGTGTTTTGCACTATTCTAGCAGCTCTGGGCCTCTCGGAAACATGGGAAAGCAGAAAGGCAGCTCTGGTCTGAGCAAAGGCTGTGTCGGCAGCCAGGGAAGGAAGGCCCAATCTGCATGAATCTTCAGCATTGGGCATCTAGTGAATAAATAAAGCAGGTGAATTTTGTTTCCCATCCCTTTAATGGATATATGCTCCAGTATCTGAAGCATGAGCCTCATAGAAAGAATGTCTTCCTGGTTTTTTTAAGCCCATAAAGATGCCTGACCTACAGAATCAGTCAGACAGCTGTGTAATGTCTTTAAATAAAAGTTCTGCAGCCCCACAAGACACAAAGAATATTTCTGTGCAAGATTTCATCCTTCCAAAGGTTTTTTTTTTGCAACTATATACAAAAATGTTTCAAAATCTTAAGAGGAATAAAGGGGCCAATGTAAGTGGTACTATTGCTCACAATGAAGGATGTGGAGCCCATGAACAACATCTAAGTTACTGAGTTGAAGGTATAGTGATCATTAGAATGGGCTCATACTGGCAACTAGAGCAAGAAATTACCCTGGATGTCTTCACCTCTAGACATATCTGTGGCTGAATACCTTTTCCACTATTGCTGAATGCCTTTTTCATTATTGGATTTCAACTGGCTAAGTGATATCCCATACATGCATAAGGTGACATAATTATTTTCTTTTTCTTTTTTTTTTCTAAATATATATTTTATTGCTTTTTTACAGAGAAGAAGGGAGAGGAATAGAGAGTTAGAAACATCGATGAGAGATCAGCTGCCTCCTACACATCTCCTACTGGGGATGTGCCTGCAATCAAGGTACATGCCCTTGACAGGAATCGAACCTGGGTCTTTTCAGTCCACAGGCCAATGATCTATCCACTGAGCCAAACCAGTTTCGTCCATAATTATTTTCTTAGTGAGTAATATTTTTAACCCTGGTGCATTTACAATGAAATATAGGAAAAATACTTATAAGAATAAAATCACAGAATTAATATTTCTATGTTAAGGAAACTATGTATGTTTGATATTTTCAGGTACTTACAAATGCATACAATATTTTGACTTTAACTAACTGGACAGTCTTATAATTCCAATTATAATATAAAATTGAAGGATTAATTTAGATGTGTTTTAAGTGAAATCTTATTGTCTTATTTTCAATATTGGAACATAAAGTGGAACTTTAACAATGCTATATTTGGAAGTTTTACTTATAAGATATATAAGTATTATTTAATTTCTTAATAAGACTCATCAGATAATTGAAATAATTAAAAGGAAATAAAATATATTAAATTTACACATGCAATTTAAAAGTTTAAAGTTGTTTAATGAATTAAATGTGTAATAGGATCAAGCAGTAATCAAAAGATTCTTTAAAGGTAAGTGCTAAAATTTGTTATAAATAGTATAGTGGTTTTAGTATACTGAATTAAAAAGCTTAAAGAAGAACCAGGTTTATGAGTTTGTTATTAACACATTACATTTTAATTTAAATAAAATAAACACCCAAATAAACTTTTATGTGGTCCAAATCTGCACAGTAAGGCAACAAAAATGTGACATTTCTGGACTAAGCATATAAGGACTAGCATTTTTTCAAATGGCCCTTAAACATAAGACAACTACCCCAAATTAACATTCAGAAAGAAAACATATGTCAGTGTTGAAATTCTAGAAAACTGACAGATGTTAAATTTGTTTCCAACGTGTAGTCTTCAAGGTTAATTTTCATTTTTGACCATAAGCCATTGTTTGCTTTATATAAAACTCCCCAATGTTTAAGTAACTTTACAGGGGAAAAAAAATTCATAACACTCACTCATAAAGTTCCAGCTTAAAAGAACACCAGCCCTCATCAATTCCAACACCTCCTTTTGTGACAAGGAAATGGAACCTCAGAGATGTAAAGTACCTATGGGCACAGAGCAGATCATCAAAGAAGTGAGACAGGGAGCCGAATCTCCTAGGTACCACTGCCAGCTATCATCTCTAATTCATAGGAAGCGCTTAACCCATCAACTCTTTCAACATCTGACCCCCGAGCCAGGTCTCCATTTTAACCTCCAATTTTGAAATGGGGGTCCGGAAATTAATGCCACATTGTACAATGACATCATTATGCGAACCGAGCCCGCTGAGGTCCTCGAGCTCTGCTTTTTCACAAGTCCCCGAGCCTTTCATTTTTCAACCTGGCACCTTTGGTGTCCACTAAGTATTCACTTGGAGTTCTTTTAAAAGGAAAGTTTCACACACTTCCCATGGCCTCTATTCTCATAGAAGGAGTGACATTTGAGAATTCTGACAGTAAGGCATCTCTGACTTCAATCACAGAGTGCAAAAATGAATATTTTCCACATGCAACTTTAAAGGTTGGCGCTCTTTTAACACAGCCTTTCAGTTTTACTTGAGATTGACTGCGGGGGAATTGGATGGTAGTTCAAACAGCGCAGCGGAGGGTGTTTGATAATCAGGGTCCGGTGTAAGAGGAAGGATGATGAGGCGTCTGGCACCAATGCAAGGCAAAGCCCATGGCTTTGGGGGAGATAATTGATCCAAAGAAACTTCCACAGAAAACTTCCATTGCCACTTGTGTGAGCTCGGCTTCGGCTCTCCAGCTGGTGCTGATGTTGCCTCCATACTTTTTTCTCAAATTGCTATTGATTGGAGAATTTCACATAGTATTGGTTGATATCAACTCATAAAATGTGTATATATCTGTATACAGATATGTTCTAATATATAATATAATATATATGTATATATTATAGAAAGAGCTTAAGAAACATTTTTAAAGAGAAATAAGACATAAAAGATGAATACCTTTTTTTTTCCTTTCGTGGTTATAGAAGAAGTTCTAGTGTCTTAATATATGCTCAGTAGTATTTCAGGTTTTACAATAACATTTTTCTTATAGAAACTATGCTAGTTAAATATTAAGACATTAGCTATCTAAATGCTAGATAAACTCCACTATACATGATTATCATTTTTGCTTCTACAATCACTAGTTTTACAATTTCCAATGCTTTTCATTCTTACATTTGCTATCATTTCATTTTAACCTAAACAATTTATTTTAACATTTTTTATAATGCAGGTTTCAAAGGATAAATTATTCAATCTTTTGGTGTCCAAAAGAGTTTTCTTTCACCTTGATTTTTGAAACATAATTTTGCTGAATATAGCATTCTAAGTTGTCAGCCCCCACCCTCCACCCTTCTTCCTCACCTCCTTCAGCCAGTTAACATATTATATTTGTTTCATTGTCTTCTGGTTTTCAAATATGATGAGAATCTAGCCATTATTCGTCACTCTCAAAAACCATTTCCCCTTTATATAATGCTCTACCACCCCCACCTTATTGCTTTAACTGTTTCTCTCTCTCTCTCTCTCTCTCTCTCTCTCTCTCTCTCTCTCTCTCTCTCAGACAATTTGACTATAAAGTGGTTGGGTATATTTATCCAGTTTAGGGATTCTCTGCACTTAAATCTTTATATTGAGGTTTTTCATCAATTGTGGAAAATTGTCCCTATCATCTCTTTAAATATTTTTTTCTGTACCATTATACATCTCCACTTTTTTAAAATTATATGTATATTGGACCATTTGATAGTTTTGCTTTGTGCCAGCTATAGGCTGAATAGTGTTCTTCCAAAATTTGTATATTGAAGTCTTAACTCACAGTAGCACATTTTGAGACTATTTGTAGATAGTGTCTTAAAAATACAATTTACTTGAAATGAGGTAATTAGGGTAATTGTATAAGCCACCCAGCCTGTGAAATTTGTTATGATAACCCTAGCAAATTAAAAGTGTCTTTTTGTGTTTTAAGTTTGAATAATTTATATTGATCATCTACTAATTCACTGAATCTTTTTTATTCTGTGTATAGTCTATGATAATAAAAATATGTATTCCACATTATATTTCTCATTTGTAGCATTTCCATATAATTCTTCATTACAATTTTTATCTGTTTAAATCTATATTTGCTAATACATGTTGTCTACTTTGTTCTACTAAATCTTTAATGTATTTATTATCATGATCCTTTAAGATATTTATCATCCTATCTAATAAAAGAGTAATATGCAAATTAATCACCACTGGTTCTATAACAAGCCATACCCATCAGTCACGCCCACCAGCCAATCAGAGCAAGTATGCAAATTAACCCTAATCAAGATGGCTATGGCCACAGAGAGCAGGTGGAAGGCTTGGGTTTCCCTGGCAATGGAGGAAGCCAAGCTTCCTACACATCCTAGCAGGCCCAGGCCTCCACTCAAGGTAGAAAGTTTCAATTATATTGTAGAAGGTAAATAAATTCCAACAGAAATAGTGGCAGTCACTGAGCTGGAAGAACAGGGGGCTGGGGTTGTACTGGGCGATGGAGGAAGCCAAGCTTCTGCAGCCCTGTACAACTCAGGCCTTCACTTCAGGCTATAAAGTTTCAATAATAGAAGATAGATAAATTCTAACAGAAATGGCTGCTGCCACCAAGAGAGCAGGAGGTTTGGCTCTGCTCCAGGCTACAAAGTTTCAATTGTAGAAGATAAATAAATTTCAGATACCAGGGCCTCTGCTTGGATGGCCGGGGGGCATGGCCTCTCACTGAGGCAGCCCCACACCACAAGGGAACCCTTATTCTGATCTAGGACACCCTTCACGGCAAACCAGCTGGCCCCCATCCATGCACCAGGCCTCTATCCTATCTAATAAAAGAGTAATATGCAGATTGACCATCACTACAACACACAAGATGGCTGCCCCCATATGGACACAAGATAGCCACCACAAGATGGCCAACAGGGGAGGGTAGTTGGGAGGCACCAGGCCTGAAAAGGAGGGCAGTTGAGAGGAACCAGGCCTGCAAGGAAAGGCAGTTGGAGGTGATCAACCCTGCAGGAAAGGGCAGTTAGGGGTGACCAGGCTGGCAGAAGAGGGAAGTTGGGGGCAATCAGGCTGGCATGGGAGTGGTTAGGGGGTGATCAGGCTGGCAGGCAGAAGTGGTTAGGAGTAATCAGGAAGGCAGGCAGGTAAGCAGTTGGGAGCCAGCTAAAGTGGCAGTGTCTCCTTTTTATTAATTCTTAGGTAAGAAATTCAACTGTGTTTGAAGAAAAATATTCAACCAAGTATGATGGAGAATAACTAATGCACACATTTGCCAAGATATGCAGCAAGTATGAAGAATGTTACTTAGTTTAGTTTTGTTAAAGTATTTGATATATGAAGGTGAGTGGTAGAAAATGAGTAGATGTTGCTGTAAATATGTATTGGTTTTGACAGCATGCTATCTCATCCCTCTAGAAAATATCCTCTGCTTCCAGAGAGAAAAAAAAAGAGAGCAATTACATCAATCAGTTGCTTCCTGCACACCTCCTATTGGGAATGGAGCCTGAAACAAGGGCATGTACCCTTACCAAGAATTGAACCGGCAACCTTTTGGTGCATGGGATGATGCTCAAGCAACTGAGCCACACCAGAAAGGGCCATTTAATCGTATTTCGAAATAACTTTGATTTATTATAATCAAATTCATTCTATATATGAGGAAATTATGACACAAAGGACTTAAATGATATGACTGAGATTACATAAATGTTGCTAAAATATGTTTTTTTAAATCTCATTAATTGATTTGGCAATATTGTTCTTTACTTGCTCTGCAAATACATTTTACTCATAGATCATTTGTCGACATTCTCTTGATGACCATAGAATTACAATGTTACTATATTTTACCTCTCTTAATAGTGACCAAAAGTTAGTATATCAATAATGTTTTAGTAATTTAGAAGAGAATAAAGTATTTCACTAGGTAGACATGACCAAAAGATGCTTCCAATATTAAGCTACTATATTGCCATTTTTCAGTTTATTTGTTTCTTCAGGCAAAAAGAAATAAAAGTTTTCTACCATGTGAATACTGTTAATATGTGTGGACTCTCCTCAAGAGAGTTATACTCTAGTTTAGTGAAACAAAATAAATAAATGAATTAACATAAAAAATAAAAGGGTCCTCCTAGTACCTGTCATTTGAACTCTATTCTGGAATCTAATTTTATTTAATATGTCTATCTGATCACAGTTTCAGCCTGCACCCTCTTTGATCCTGGACCCCTTGGGGGATGTCCATCTGCTGGTTTAGGTCCAATCCCAGGGACAGAGTCTAAACCAGCAGTTGGACATCCCTCTCACAATCCTGGACTGCTGGCTCCTAATTGCTCACATGCTTCTCTGCCTGGTCACCCCAACTCCCCCTCCCACCCCCCACCAGCCTGATTGCTCTTCACTGCCTCTGCTCTTCACTGCCTGATCATCTCTTTCTGCCTGTACCCCCTCCCCCGCTGGCCTGGTTGCCCAAGTGCCTCCCCTGCTGGCATGATCACCCCACTCAGCTTGCTGTTTATCATTTGGTTGTCCCTCACTAACCCCCAGCTGGCCTGGTTGTAGGCAGCAATTTTGTGAGGGCGTGAGGGTCAATTTGCATGTTACCTCTTATTATATAGGATAATCAGCATTCAATAAGCACTTGGGAACTAACTGACTGCATAAGTGGGGAGCACAACTCAATTTCAGAGCAGCGCACACTGACTTCTAGCTGGATTGATTGAAGAAGGCTTTTCACAGCAGACAGCATTCCACCTGGGCCTTTGAACCTGGCCAGGATTTGAGTGACATTGGGTTAGAGGCAGGGAAGTGGCATAAACCAGAGCACACAAGTGCCTAAAGATGCAGTAATGTATGGAGGATGTCAAGCAGCTCCGTTTGGTAGAAGCATTTGATATATGACGGTGAGTTATAGAAAATGAGGTTGGAACGGAGGTTTGGGACCAGAGGGCCTTTCATTTCAATCTAAGAAGTTTTACTTTTCTTTGTAGACAATGGGGAGTCAGTGAAGGATGGTGCCCTGGGGAATGAACAGGGACAGGAAGATTAATCTAGGTGACATCGGCAGACTGGATTAGAATGTGGAGAAATTGGAGGGAAGGGGACAAGTTGGCTATAAATTGCAATTGAATAACAATGAAGTCTGAAACCAGAGTCAAGGAAGTGTGCATGGAGATACAGTGGCATATAGTAACTGCTAACAATTACCAATGGCAAAATAATCATTTATTATTTCAGGCACTTTACTAAGAGCATTAATGCATCACTTTATTTGCTTCCAAAAGATCAACCTATCTGCCATATAATATTAACACCATTTTACACTTGAGAACATAAAGCACTCAGGTCACACCTGGCGATTGGTATAGCCAGAATTTGAACTCAGATGTGACTCCTGACCATAAGCTCATAGCAACTCTTAGTTATGGAGAAGTTAAATCTACAGTCTTAATAAGTCTCTAGATGTGGAGTAAAAAGGGATTTATCATGAGAAATTTCAAATTTAGCCAAGGCCAGTTTGGCTCAGTGGATGGAGCGTCGGCTTGCGGACTGAAAGGTCCTGTGTTCGATCTTGGTCAATGGCATGTACCTTGGTTGTGGGCACATCCTCAGTAAGGGGTGCGCAAGAGGCAGCTGATTGATGATTCTCTCTCATTGATGTTTCTATCCCTCTATCCTTCTCTCTTCCTCTCTGTAAAAAATCAATAAAATATATTTAAAAAAAGAAATTTCAAATTTATCATTAAATAAGGTAAGTTTATATTTATGTTTAGGACATAATGAGTCTGGGGTGCTTCCCAAGTATCCAAACAGGGAGTTCCAGCAGACAACGTTAAATGTAAGAGCAAAGTTCAAAGACAGGTCTGGAAATGGAGATTGAGTAAGTGTGTGCACAGAGGAAATATTTGAAATCACACTGCTGCCAAGACAGAGAGCATAGAAAACCAGAACGGAGGGTCAAGGACCAATCCTTTGGGAATGCTCTCATAGATGAGGAGGAGAAAGGGCAAGTAGGGAATGAAACCCAGGAGTGTCAAAAAGACAGAAGGTGTTATGGGTTAAATTGTGTTCCCATAAAAAGATATTTTAAAGTTCTAATTCCCAGTACTTCGGGTTGTGCCTTTATTGGGAAATGGGTCTCAACAGATTTAACTAGGTTAAGATGAGGTTATTGGGGTGGGACCTAAAATCCAATATGACTGATGTCCTTATAAAAAGGAGAGAGCTGGATACAGACATGAACAGAAGGGAACAGGATTTGAAGACCCATAGGGGAAAGACAGTTGTATTGGACATGAGACATCTCTATAAGCCAAAGAATGTCAAAGATTGCCAGCAAATACCAGAAACTACAAGAGGCAAGAAAGGCTTCTCTCCTAGAGTTGTCACAGAGAGCATGGTTCTGCCAAAAACCTTGACTTTTATCCTTTTCACCTCCAGAACTATGAGGATAAACTTCAGTTGTTCTACGTTTATACTTTGGTACAGCAGTCTTACAAAAGTCATACTGAAGGCAAAAAAAACACCTATATATATAAACACACACACACACACACACACACACACACACACACACACAGGATCAGGCTCTTTCAAAAGGATGAATGGGAATGGTCAATAATGCTCAATGCTGATGATAGAGAAGCATATTTAAATTCACATACCTTCAGATACCAGACAGTTAACGAAAATATCAGAAGTACTGGCTGTGAGATAGGAATGAATGGCAAGGACTGTGATAAGCAGAAGATGGCATGCTCCATAAAGGCATTCAATTTGTTTTTAATTACTAGGATGGCAAAGAGAAACACATCTGCTGTCCATGAATGCACATCCTTTGTTTCAATGAATAAAGTGCTATCACTAATTCTCTAAGTCTGAGGATATAAGGGTGAGCAGAAAGAGACACGTAAGGAGGTTGGAGATCCAAAAGAAATAGAATTTTAAAAATACGATAGAGAATATCTGAAAGCTGAACAGTCAATGCAGGAATACAAAGAAACTGGTAAGCATTGAGAGTAATTTTTATAAAAATGTATACATAATAAATATCATGGCCCGTTAAATAATTGTATTGAAAAGCTATGTTCTTCCTTAAAAAGTGCAAATGCTCAAAATATTTCTGAAACACTTTTGTTTTCATTAGAAATTAGTAATCACTTTTATGACTCCTATAGAAATGCAACATAATTATTTAATAGGCATCAGACCTAGTTCAGATAAAATATTATTATTAAACTTCATATTTATCCTGATTCTTCTGACCTGCTTTTAAATGTCAGTCAAATATTCTCTTAAAGATGAATATTAGCCATGACTGGAGAATCTTGCATAAGTTTTGTTAAAGTGTTTTTCAAAGAATTTGTCCACTTTCATCTATTTTGTCAAATTTATTGGCATTGAGTTGTTCATAATACCCCTTTAGTGTCCTTTAATGTCTGTAGAATCTAAAGTGAGGCCTTCCTTTTTATGACTGATATTGGTGAATTGTGATTTTTGTCCTTTTTGATAACTTTTGCTAGGGATTTATCAATTTCATAAATATTTAAAAAAATAGAACTTTTGGCTTTGTAAATTTTATGTATTGTTTTAATTTTATTTTATTTCACCAACATCTGCTTTTATTTTTTAATTCCAAAATTCTACTTAGCTTGCTCTTCTTTGTCCCATCTTCTTAGAATGAAAACGTAATGATTTTTATACCTTTTTTTATTTTTTAAAATAAACATTTAAAGCTACCTGTTTCCTTATAAGTACTCATTTGCATTTGTTCCCCAAATTTTGATATATCAGTTTTGTTTTCATTCATTACATAGTTTCTAACTTGCAGTTTTTTCTTTGACTCCCAGGTTATTTAAAAATAAATTAGTCAATTTTCAAACATTTGGGTATTTTTTGTTGATATCTTACCATTATTGATGATTTAGTTGTGCTATGGTTAAAAAAATGCACTTTGATAACTTTCATTTTCTTTTGAAATTGATTGAGACATTTTGTGACCCAGCATGCAATCACTCCTGGGTCACATGAAGTTTTCCATTTTAAAGTAAAGTATTGTCTGTAGTTGTGGAGGTTAATGTGAGTTAATGTGGGCCTGGGGATTTATAAATTGTGATTCAGTCCAGTTAGTTGATTGATAGTGTTGTTTACATCTCTATTCCACTAATTTTTTGTCTGCTTGTTTTATCAATTACTGAAAGTAGATATTATAGTCTCTGACATCAAATTTTTCCATTTCAATTATTGGTTTTATTAGTTTTGCTTTTTGAATTTTAATGCTCACTTAGTAGGTACACATGTATTGAGAAATGCTACGTCTTTCAGATGAAGTGCTTTTTTATTTATTTACTGACTAGATTATATTTTTATTGATTTTGCAGAGAGGAAGGGAGAGGGATAGTTAGAAACATCAAACAGTTGCCTCCTGCACACCCCCTACTGGTGATTGAGCCTGCAACCAAGGTACATGCCCTTGACCAGAATGGAACCTGGGATCCTTAGTCCATGTGTCAACTCTCTATCCACTGAGCCAAACAGTTAAAGTTGAAATGCTTATTTTAATCTCTCCCTTTATATCTTGTAATAGCCTTTGTTTTAGATATTAATGTAGCTGTGCCAGATTCTATGCTTATGGTTTGCAAAGCACATTTTTTCCATTATTTTACTTTCAACCTTTCTCTATCTTTGTATTTAAAATACATATGGTTGGGCTTTGCTTGATAACTTTTCCATTAAAATGAACTACTAGTTTATTTATCATTCTTGCCGATTTTCAAAAGGATATGATAAAGGCACTGGAAACACAGAAACAAAAGAGGTCTGATACGTGTGCAACAGTAACCTCACTGGAGTGAACATGGCTATTTTAAAGGAGACCATGTTGGTATTGTAACAAATAATTTAAGTGAATCAAATTACATTGCAATTGTTCTCCATTGAATGTGCAGTATATCAATGAAATGCTTTGACCTGTGGCTTACACGTTTGTTTTGTGTGTGTGTGTGTGTGTGTGTGTGTGTGTGTGTGTGTGTGTTTTTAATCACTTTTAATTATACCCTATACCCTGTTTTTTCATGCTTTCCAGGTCATTTGGAGAACCTTCCCTACTTCTTATCAGATATTTGATTATATCTAAGTTTTGAGATCAGATGGCAGCTTTTAGTTTATGAGAAGCCAAGAAAAGGCACATTTCTCATATTTTTATTCAATTAATTTTGGCAGGGTTGCTTTTGCCAGCTTATTCACTTCACATGCGAACGAAAAAGAAAACAATAAATATTTTTAAAAATAACAGTCTCCATGGAGTCACATTGCATTTGGCTTCTGTGGGATGCATCTGATTGCAGATCCGACAGGTGTAAATTAATATGGCAGCATCACTGAACTTATTTAATGACATATTTTTCTAAGTGTTTTTATTATAGCGGCATTTATTCTTAGTATCTGAAAAGTTTTTGAATAGTTTTACTTGCCATTCTCACATTAAAAGGCTCCAGTGCTCTGCTATTCTATTGTAGATTGCAGTGGGGAAGAGCATAATATTTGAGTTGCTTGTGGCATTTTCTGGCAATATAACAATTGATCTCTAATCAGAAGACTGAAGCAAGCAGGGAAAGACCCAGTGTAGGAATTCATACATTTGGTAGCTTAATGGATATTTACAAACTGTTGCTTTCCCTTATACACTTGATCATGGTCATGTAGCTATTGCCAGAACCAGAAGTAAAAGCCAAATTATCTGGCAATAATTTTAATGTTTTTCCCATTAGAGTAAATTTAATTAATATATGTTGCCTTTACAATATTTTTTTTTTGCCTCTTTAGTTGATATGTAGGTTAGCTTTTGTCATTTTTGGCTAGAATATCATAAGTGTTCTAATTTGCTTTGCTACCTGTAGTCTCTTTCTACTGTAATTAATCTTAAAAACTTTCCAGAATGATTTTTCTTAAACCAAAGTTGGATCATGTTGGCAACTCTCCATTGCCCAATTAGTATAGGATGTTTTAAATGTTTCTATTATGTCCACATTCAAAACTGTCACTACCCAAATTCAGGACAGGTCAGGAGCAGAATTCTGGCTTAGAATCCTTCCAGGCCTTGTCTTCTTGTGGTTTATTTTCAGTTTGTGTCCATTGTTCATGTATCGATAGCAATGACATTCACACATGAGTTCCTGCCAGCTCTCACATTCTTTGCCTTTCTGTCTTGGGTCTGTCATAATAATTTTTTCCTGTTTGAGTTTGAAAACTCAACTCTGATTTCTAAACTTGTTGGAAAATGTCCTTGTTACGCTCTCACACAATAGGACTTGTGTCTATTCTAGTGCTTGAGCATTACAACAGGTCTCAATATTATATCAGGAACCAGAACTTCACCATGATATGCTTTCCATTATGACTGGCTCTAAAGACACCTAACTAATGACCTAGGCATCATGCTATCCCAAGAAGAGGACAAAGCCAAGAAAATCCCAGACGAGAAGTTTAAATTCTGAGGAACTGTGCCTTCCACATATTCTGCCTATAAACCCTTTATTGTTTAAGCCAGTATGACTTGAAATATTTTTTTCATAAGTGAAAGCATCTTAATTGATACACCTGTGATGCTTAGTGGTGTGTGCGTGTGTGTGTGTGTGTGTGTGTGTGTGTGTGTGTGTGTTTATGTGTGCCTGTATGCATTTTTGAGATGTGTGACTTGGAAAATTTAGCTGGAAGCAGGTGAGATTTCTAGATTTGTAACTTAAAGTTGAGCCCAGCTCTTAATTCTTTAAAGTGCAATAACTATGAGTTCCTATTAAAAAATATGGGCTTTGCTCAACTAATCATTTATTGGATAGAAAACCATGGTCATAAAAAATCTAAAACACGGACTCATAAAACACAGAAATAGAGGAAGAAAATAAATTGTACAGATATTATTTAGCAATTACAGATACAAATTCTTGTTCAAGTTTCTTCTTCTGGGAATGAAAATAAATTGAGAGGAGTTGTGTTTCAGTATTAATAAATAAGAAAAGGATGTATTTATTATTGAATTCTCTCTCAGGGACTAATAATTTAACTATAACTTTAGGAATCACAATATCCTGTTGAAAGAAAGTGAAATAATGAAGCACATTTTATATAATATGGTAAAAAAAAAAAAACTCATGGTATGAAATGGCGAGGGATATGTTTTACAAGACCAGTGCTCTAACCCCTGAGCTATGGAGCTAGGAATCTGTTTTAAAAATCAAAAAATGAGTAAGAATGAATACAACCCTAAAATTTCATTCACTTACTCCTTATAATTTACGGAAGAATGATGGAGTCAAAAAAGCGACCCATATGGGAGACAGAAAATATTAGAGAGAAAGAAAATGAAAAAGGAGATATATGAGTTTATTTATTTTCTAAAATGCTTTTTAAAACATTAATTAATTTACTAGTTATATTCAGCACAATTAGGGGGCTTAAGAATGGCAAAAAGACTGGTAGGGATAATCAATGATAGATATATAGATATATACATAGATAGATAAAGAGATAGATAGATGATTGATAAATGATAGAGACATTTGTCCTTTCTGCAACCACATAGAACTGCCTAAGACCCACAGTTAAGTTAACTTTTCTAAAGTTCACTAAGTGGAGTAACACCCTGCTGTGGTAATCTGTTCATTTGGCAGAAGAGGAAGTCAGAAGCTGTGATGAAAACTGGTGGTGTTTAGCAGCTTGCCCTGGCATACAAGCGGTGGGCCAGGCAGTAATGTTTCCCTGTTAACTCCATCTCCAAACCCCTCCCTTTTGAATGGCATGCTCCCGCTAGAAATGTCAAGTTTCACTGTGCAATTATGCAATTCAACCTACACTAATCAAGTGATTATGCAATTAGAAAAATCCTAAAGTTTCAGGTGTTTGTTCCTTAATTTTTTCCCTTGTAGCCCTGACCGTTTAACTCTGCATAAAGCATTCACTTTCATACAAGTGTTCCCTATGAATAGGCTTTTTGGTTACTTTCTTCTTTTAGGAGTGGCTTTGCATTTTTCTTACTCATTATTTCAGGACTGTTACCTGACACTATGTATTGGTGCTAATTACATAAATTAGTTTTATTTAAAGAGAAAACAATGATATGCTCCCATAGGAACAGAGGAAAATGTTTTGTTTTGTTGATGTTAGACCTCCCTAAACATTTCTCAAATCATATCACATAATTATCTGATTCTCTTACATGCACTTGCTAATAAGTATGGAGAATAAAGGGAATACACTGCCTTTGTAGGAAATATAATATATTAGAAGGCAGAAAACCTGGATTGAAGTCTTTGTTTTACCACTTATTGCCACAGAAATATATACCCAGAAAAAATGTACCTAATCTATCAGACTCGGTATACTCATCTGTAAAATGGAATTAGTAAGATCTAGCTGAGTTGTCAAAGAAATATAAAATGTTTGTGAATGTTTAAACCATGAAAATTTAAACCAATATAAAGAATATGTTTTCTAGAAATTATAAAATTCAAGTATTGGGAGGTAAATCCTCATGAATGTTATATGTTAGCATGTCATGATGGATGCTTTCATTTTAGACTATATATGTATAGGAAAACAGCATGAAATGAATACAGAAAAAATGTGCGTGTATGTTATTTTTTGTTTTGTTTTGTTTTGTTTTTCCGGAACAAAAGGTATGATTCCTTATAACTGTGGAAGATAAAGACAGTGCCTCCCTGGGAGTAAAGGATAGACTTGCTGTGTTCCCGTTACAAAAGATGCAGGCTTCCTAAGGCCAGGGTTCCCTCGTGTAACACAGCACATCCTGTATGCAGGTGACACCTGGCTTCACCCTGTGGAACTTGAAAATCATAGGAAATAGTCTTCTCTGACCCAGTAGTTTTACATGAAGGATAAATTGACGTGTTTTTGTATTGTTGTTTTCAACACTGAGCAGATATCTTTCTAGAATAATTTGTATTTAGTTTAGCAGAGAGCTAGAGTTACATGACCTTGGCTATTTTGTTGATAAACTTTTTTAAGTCTTGTGATTAAAAGAAAAAGATGTTCAAGATTCTAACTTTGGTATGTTTTGTATTCATTTTCTAGGTAACAATAGGTTGAGAAGCAGTAATGAGGGTGCTACATTAAACCTGCACTCTTTAAAAAACACACTTCAAGAAAATTCTGTCTTTACCAAGTAAGAGGAAATTCAGACCTTCTTTCTACTACATCAGCACCTTTTTCAAATATTTATTTATTTTTAATTAAACAAATATGAAATCAAAGTAAAGCAGTCAATGACCTCAAAATTAATTCATATTTCCCTACAGCTTATGATATGTCCCATTTAAATACTTTCTATTCTGTCTGGAAACAAAAGGAAAAACATATTATTTATATATCCTTATTAGTTTTACAAACTACAAGCTTAGAAGATTCGTGTTCGAGTTTCCAATCAAGAATGCTGAGGTGAACTTAATTAATTAGTGAGCTCACTTAATCAGTGCCCTTAGAGACAATTTTTTTTCTTGTTTTTCACTTTGTGGAGAAGGACTCCAGACATTTAACAAATATCTTGTGTAGTCATTCTTTAAAGTAAAAGATAAGAAGGCAGTTCTAATGCTTGGGATAGGAGCATTTTGTAGACATATTCAGAGTTCTTCACCATGGAGTAGATTTAATTCTGTTGCAAATATCAACAAATAGGAAGGACAGCTACCAATCCCTTATACCAGAGTCATTCATCTCCCACAAGCACAGAGACTATCTCTTTGCCCAAATCAAAGGAGATCCAAATAAATTTTAGTTTGGTCATGTAGACATGAGGCTGGTTAGTTATAATGAGAAGCTTATCTAAAACTGAATTTTAAATTAGCTTCTCAAATATGTAAACTAATGCAAGGAAAACAGTAGAAATTTATTTTGAAAATTCTAATTCAGTAGAATATATATATCAATATATCCTATCTAATAAGAGGGAATATGCTAGTTGATTATCACGCCCTCACAAAGATGGCAGCACCCACAGCCAATAAGTAGGGAATATGCTAATTGACTGCCATGCCCTAAAAGTTGGTGGTGCCCACAGCCACAAGATGGTGGTGCCCAGTCCCCTCAGCCCTGCCAGGGTGGCAGGCATGAAGCATGGCTGGGCCCACACTCAGCCACTCCATGTGCCTGCCTCCAGAGCCCCCCAGTCCTCTCAGCTCTCCATCTGCCCAGGGCAAACTGAGGCACAGGCAAGCCTCAGATGTGGACTTCCCAGCTGCCCAGGGCTGCCCGAGGCTCAGGTAACCAGGGTTGGCCGAGGCTTGTGCTGCTGGCAGTGGCAGCAGCAGAGGTGTGATGGGGCATTGTCTTCCCCTGATTGCCAGGTCGCCTCCCAACCCTGAGGGCTCCTGGACTGTGAGAGGGGGCAGGCAAGGCTGAGGGACCCCCACTCCAGTACATAAATTTTCATGCACCGGGCCTCTAGTACATATATTAACCTAATTTGAGTGCAGCCATCACTATGGGAAACTTTCAGATACCCAAACAACATTACTTAAGCCTAATTGTGGCATGAAAAATTAATACATTTACTCTTTCTTGTCTCTATCTTCCATAAGGTTAGATTATTACAAAGAATTTAAAGAATTGGGAAGGGAATTCGATTTTAAAAGGTATTTTATAACCTAAGGTCCAATGTGTTCAATTTAAGGGAATAAATTGGGGGAAGCTATAAGTCAAGTCAGATTGGTGAGTGTTCCATTATAAAGCTTTATTGGATTTTCAATTATAATTAACAGAATAATAACTAAAGATGTAAACAGAAACAGAAATGACTGTACTATCAAACACCTGCTTCATAATTATTTGAACAACAAGATGTTTTTGAGTCTCCCACATATTTATAATCCTGGCAGGTTGGGTTTTTATTTTTTATTTTTTAATGCCTGTCTATGTATCAATATGCTTAATTATTTTACAGCTCTCCAAGAGACAAACACGGCTCAAAAAACAATCTGATCCAGGTGAGAAACTAGAAACGATAAGACTATCTTGGGGAGATCAGTTCACATAATTGAAGCCAAAAGACAAGGCCAATGCAAAATTATTTGAAAGTTTTTTGTGAATTACAATGACCCCAAAATGTCAATTTGGGACAGAGTGAGTCAATAGATTCATAGTGATCTCCTAACTGAAGGCTGGGAGTGATTGGAAAACTACCTTCAGGGAACTATTGCTGAATAAAAGCAGGCCTCTGCCATTCTCCCATAAAGGAGGCCATGCACCATTCTCATTTGGCATCCTAACAATCTTATATTTGGTTTGAGCAGTACATTTTCGTTTCATTCATCATTTAAAGACAGATAATCAGAAAGTCATTACACTGGCCGACACCAGACCCTTCGCTCGATTGTATCGTAATTGAGCACTGCGGAGCGTGTGCCAGATCTAATGGATAATGAATATATTATGTCAGGAGAACTGCCTCAGTGAAGCTCCAGGGGAAAGACAAGGGGGCTGCGGCGGTGACACAGAGGGTCACAGATGTTGCGCTGAGTTACTGATGGAGTGATCGTGTAATTAGGTAATCAATGGTGGGTGCTGTGCTGTTTGTGGGCATCGCACTCTGAAATTGCAAAGAGCACATGCGTGGAGAAGTCGCCACTTATTCAGCATAGTTTAGAAAGGCCAGGCTGAGCATATAGTTATTGTTAACCATTGTAGTGCAAATGTCCTGGAAAAGCAAGATTAAGATGTAGACATGAGCCTGGGTAGGGGATGAGATTATGTAGGCTAGCTCTTATTTTACCTTTTCATCACAGCCTGGTCAGGGTCCTTCAGTTTTCTGTAGAATAATAAAGTCAAGGTAATCATATTCTATGATGGCCCATTGAGAAAAATCTCCTTTTCTTTTAGAATTAATTATATTCAAGAGTATTTTAAGCCTAAGGAATGCTTAGGCTCATGTAATAATAATAATAATAATAGCAATATTATATAAAATTATTGAATTATTTAAAGCAAAGCATTTTCTAATTACATTATCTGAATCATTTCATATATTCAAAACAACCATAGTGCATATATTATCATTATTATTATCCCTGCTATACAGATTTGGAAACTAAAGCATACGTTAACCTAATAACTTGCCAGGACCACAATGTAGTAGATGACCGAATCGGCACTCAAAGTGAAGTGCATAACTTAAATATCCACACTTCTAACCACACTGCTTTAATATAGTCTCAGTCTGACTCAAATCCATTGATGTATTGTTCTTTTCTCATTTTTCTCATGTAAAAACAATTTCTCACACTAACATTTATAAAAGGTATGTTAGAGAATATGCAATACTATAGATTTTAAAAAAAGCAAATGCAGTTATATATATTATGGCAAAGACTAGCATGTTGTTAACCTTTGTCACAAGGAAAATCAACTATCATCAGATTACACCTTGATGCCTTTTGACCCTCCTGTACCCTGTTGAATCCAAGGATTTGAAAATCACATATAACATTTTTAATCAAATGTCACAGATATTTTATGCCTCAACATGTGTGTTACCTATCTTCTGAGGTCTGGCAGCATCTGGTAAATTGGTATCAGTCCGGTCCATCTGTGGGCTACCAACAGGTCCTGGTTTTCCTAGATACCATTCGCCGGAAAATACGGTATCTACATTAACATTCTCATTGCTGGTATTTGAATATGCTGATTCTGGTGAAAGATCTCTGCCCAAAGGGATTCAATAGGACCTTATTCATTAAGTTTTTCATTTCTTTGTAAATGTGGCAGGGATAACATGTCCACCTAGCTCAAAAAAAGTTAATTTCAGGGGAAGAAAATGAAATAAATAAGCTTCTGACTGCATCAAAGACTCCTGAAATAAAGTAAAACAATGTTTCTAGATCATGCAGACCAAAACAACAAATATTTTAAGTCTTCCAAGGGCAAATACTTCTGTTATGTGGATGTTGTACTAGACTCCTGCTTTCCTCCTATTCCATTTTCCAAACAGCTATGCTGCTACTAGGTACACTGACTATACGTTATGGCCACATGTGTGATAGAGGAAACTTTTTTTATAAAAATGTTTCATTGCCAAGAAAGTAGTGTTGCATACATTTCAAAGCATGAACCCTTATTCTTAGGATGAGCTGTCCTTCCATTCATATCAGCTAAAATACTACTTCCTTCTCCCTATACAGCAAAACTCTGTGTCCCCATAATTTGAGAATTAAAACACTGACAACAATAAAAATCCTCTGAAAACTTGATTGTCTGTCACACATCAATCTAGCCAGATGAAGTACAAAATATGAAATGTCAAATCTATACTTCTACCTATTAAAATGATAGCATTCACTATATATTGAATGCACCTATGTAACAAACACAACATTATTAGGTAATTTCAAGTTCATCACATAATATCTTAATATTACTACAATATATACTGCAAAATGGTCACTGCAGTAGTCCAGTTCCTAATCAAGTTGAAAGTGCATATAATTTGTCACCTACCAATTCCATTCCTAAGTCATCTACGGAAATTATTTTATAACTATAGATGAGAGAAGCATTGTTTGCAATAGGGAACGTGTAAAAACAACCTAAATATCTAAAACAAAAGAATGAAGTGTGGGCAGCCATACAAGTGCAGCATTATATATCCATGAAATGAAAGGAAGTATAGCTACATCTGTGAAGATTGATGAGCGCTACAAATATGCTAAGAAAAAAAGAGCCTCACAGTGGTGATTCATTTTAGAGCGTTTTATTTTATTTTTCTGGAGTGCATATGTATGTATATGCAGTCTTATACATCATATATATTAAAAGTGTAAAGAGATCTTTTGGAACGATAAACATACATTTCAGGAGAGTTGCTTCTTCTCATGAGAAGGGAGAATAAGTAAGGCATTAAGTAAGGCACACACAAACACACTCACAAAATTATAATATGGGGCTGAAGTCAGAGCGAGGCTATGCTGCTTTTAACCTCAAAATCCTATCAGTCTTTTCTCTATTGCAATTCATTTGTTCCTGTGCATTAGAATTTATTCATCTCTCAAAAACATCTTTATTTACAATGAAGTACTTAAAAAATGACAAAAGGAAGGGAGGAAGGGAGGAAAAGAAACTATAAGGTATTTTCCTCAATCTCCATCTATCACGGTATTATAAGGAGGTTGTTTTTTTGTGTGTTTTTTTTCATTTTCACATCTTTCCATTTCATATTGTTTTCTGATAGGTGTGTATAGCTTTAGAGTAACTCTCTGATATCCCTCTGCCTTGAATTTTACTGTCTGATTAAGGTGCTTAGCTTTTTAAATCTAAAGTTTGATGTGAAGATGCTATCAAACAATATTGAATTCATTATTAGTCCAAGAAGTCAAGAGAAGGTATCCTTTGCGAGTGGCAAGCCTACTTTGGCATGGGGTCTTTCAAATATTGCTCTCTATCCTTTCTAGTAGAGGGAAAAAACAAAACCACCATGTCTCCAATTGCTGCATTACAGTCTTAATTTCAGTATTACACGGCCGTCTAAAAGCATTTCACAGGTGTTTGCTGGAACTCATTAGACTATTTGGAACTCCTTCATGCTCCCTAAAAGGCAATTAAAATGTGTCTGCAAATTACCTCATGTGGCCCAAAGCACAGCTGCCTCTTCCCCCAGTTACTACGCAGTGTTTCCAAACACCGGAAAACTGCTTGGAAACCATCAGTTAGCAAAGGCAAAAAAAGGGCCTTTGGGTGGCTTCCTTTCTTCCCATCCCCAGATAGGCCCATTCACTTGGGGTCTCTTGCCAAAAACAAGAAACAAGGCTGTTAAATGACAAAAGTGGATGATTACAGAGGGAGCTCTAAGGGCCCGTGGATACAATAAAAGCTTAACGGATCCAATGAACTGGTGGATTCTGCTTTTAAAATCTTTTTCTTCTGTAATAAAAGTCACAGAGAAATGTGGATTCAGATAATAGAACTAAAAATTCGGTGAGTCGTTTAAGGCTGGAGCACTGACTTTCTCGGGCTGTGACTATCCTAGTGTCCAAGTATTACCTGCTTATTTCTGCAAGCAACACCTCATCATGGGTATATACCACTAAGACGGAGTCTGCATATGTAATTCTAAATTAGAGAATACCTAAGAGGAAAAGGTCTTCCCTATTCTTGGAGACTTTTACTTCTGCGAACATAAAAGACACATTGATTGGGCAGTCATGAACATCCTTATGATAATCCTTTGCAGTAACTGCTCTACTTAATCTCACTGTGCAAGTCCTGATGCTGAAACTCAGGAAGGCCACAGCCAGAGAGAGAAAAGACTCTTTCTATGTGGGATTCAAATAAGCTGATCCCGAACCACAAGAATGTAATCAAACATGCACCTAAAGTAACACAAAATTAATAAGTCTCTAATAATCCCATTTGTAGCAAATTTTTTCATTGTCCAATTTTTAATTAGAATTACTTCTCCTGAACTTGAAATTTCCTTTTTAGCTGTGTTTCTGGATTTCAATTAAATCATGATAAATCAGGCATTTTGAAATGGGGAAAAAATAGGGAATGTATTTTGAACTGGAAAATAACATAAGAATTAGGAAACTGCTATTTGTTTTTTGTTTTTTTTAAATTTGCCATTAAATCAGCATATGTAATATATGCTGGTATCTAAATGTTCAATGCCACCAAAATGAATTATTATAAACAGAAAAAGTTCTGTATGTCAAATTAGAGATTAAGCTCCACACTGGTATTTTTTTGCAGCAAGATTTGCACATTCAAATAAGATATTAAGTCTTAATCAAGTGATGGGAAGTATAGTTAAAATTCATTGAAAATGGCAATATAGTATGGAAGAAATTTAGTATTTTCCCAGATAGACGCAGAGCATATATTTCCAATAATTTAATTGGAATCCTGTTAAAAATAATTAAAGGATGACTAACAGGTAATTTGTAATTATAAAATGCTAAATATTAAAAGTTGGCTGATTATCATTAAAAAAATACAGGGATGATTCTTGGGAAGAGAAGAATGAGGCAACATTGATAGGTTTCAAGTCTAAATTAGCAATCATCTTAACTACTTTATTGCTGATGAATTAAAGAGATAAATGAAACTTTAAAGAAGATGTTCTGGTACTTTGCTATAGCTTAGTTTGCAGCATAAAATGGCAGAGGTGGAGTTAGACAAAAACAAGTTGCTCTAGCATAAAGCTTGAATAATAGTAATAGAGAGTGGACAAAATTAAAGTTTGTGATGTTCAGGTCTCATGAAAATTGCATTATAGTTCTCCATCTATCAGATCAACAGAATTGATGCCGGCATTCTTCTTTAGGACATCCTTCCTGACTATAGCAACTTTTAATGACCTTTCCTTGTTGTGGAATAAATATATGCTTTATCTTGCTATTTTTTTTTTTTTCATTCATAGCACTTATTACTCTGTGTATGTGTGTGTGTGTGTGTCTGATTGTTGTCCCTTACCTTTACTCCACTAAACACCACACTAGAATATAAGCTACTCAAAGACAGGAATTTGGTTTCTTTTCTTCCACTGGGGTCTCAGGAATGATTCTAATAGGTCCTCAGTGATTTGTTGAATTATTAATCGTGGCATTCTTGTAAATTTATCCAGAAATTACTAGTAGTACTTGTTTATAAGTTCTCTCCTTGTCCTTTGGTAAATCCAGAAATATAGTCTTCTTTAAGGAACTATAGTTAATCAGGATCAAGAGAAATTACTCATATTAATTAAAATTATAAGATACAGGTGTATAAATTAGCATGTACATATTGAGATAGCTAGGTGGCATTTAAGTGAAAGCATCAAATAGGTACTTAGAGTTATAAGTCTAGGAATCTGACTGGGCTGGAGATAAACACATAGGAGTTGTCAATATATAGATGCTATTTAAAACCACTATTAAAATTCTTATCTAAATATTTCATATTAATATGTCTCTTCAACTATATTTTAAATTCAGCTTTTGGCACATTGTCTTGTTTGTTTTCCTTGGTTATTTTGGATATGCCAAGTTTGCCTACCTGTGGCTCAATGGTACCATGCCTTGCCTTAGAGGGGGAACTAGGGGGCCAGAAAATAGCTTTATAGTTCTCCCACACAAGCCCTAAGCCCTGAGGACAAGGAGGGTCTGACTTCCATCAAATAATCTTAGGAACAAATCCTTAGGTATGTTAACCATAAAGACAGAGTTTTGGTCAAAGTAGAGATAAGATCTAAGCCTCAGTTGTGTTTTGGCTCCAGGCCAATCAGTGGAGACCACAACCCTGAAAGGACACACCTAAACATCTAATGAATATTCTATTGAGATCCTTCCCTGGGACCTTCCTTAAAATCCCCAACCTTAAAAGGTTTAGAGGACCTAGTGTTTAGAGGACCTAGTTCCTCTCTCTCTCTCTCTCTCTCTCTCTCTCTCTCTCTCTCTCTCTCTCTCTCTCTCTCTCTCTCTCTCTCTCTTCCAACCTCCCTCCCAACATTGTGTCTTTCCTCAGGCCCATGCCTTCCTCCTTGAGTTTCTTTCCCCAGCATGGATATATCCTTGCTTTCTTTATCCTAAGTTCTAAGCACCCTACTTTTGCCTCTATAACTTGTTTCCTGAGCCCACACAGTCCTGCTGGCTCACTGCTTCTACTGTCACTTCCACCTCTGTGGCTTTCTAAATAACCATTTACTTACATTTCAGATTGGCTCTGAATTCTTTCTTAGCCAGAATTCAAGGTTGCTTAACAGAGATCCAATTACCAGTAACATTCTGGGTCATTTCACTACTAACAATTCCCTGTCCTATCTTTGAGTCATTATAACACATTTTAAAAATGTCATTTCTGTATTTATTGTCTTGTTTCCATCTTACCTGCCCTTAAGAAATGTAAGCCCATGTGCTTAAGTAACTTTGACTTGCCTGTTAAATTATCAAATTATCTGGCACAAAAGTTTGTGGAATGACTGAAGGAATGTTGTCTTATAATAGTGTATTTCTAAAATCAAGTTAATAATAATACAGGCTTGTCAAGAGATTTGATTAAGCCTAGATAAAGGACTTAGGAAATAGATTCTCAATAAATGACCAGTATAATTATTAGCATAAAATGCTAAATGATTTTTATATATGTTTTCAGATCATTTTGATGAAGAATACAATTGTAGCAAAAATTTTAGGTAAAGTGTTTTCCAGAACCCTTATCTGTCATCTTCCACAGTAGCCAAAAACAAACAAACAAACAAACAAACAAAAAAAACCACATTGTTTTAAACATTCAAAAAAACCTCTTTTGTAAAATATATTTATCATTTTGAAATTTTGATTAATTGCCCTGATTCCTTAACTTCCTAATTTAGTGTTTTGAAAAATGGTTTCCATTTTTGGCATTTATTTTTCAATGTTTTATCTTCAACTGAACTTTACTTAGATTGTCGTCAGAAATTTTATGTGATAGAGTTAGCAAACAAAGTCAATATTTGGCAATACTAGTATGCACTACTTTTATATTCACTTTCCAACATCATTTTAGCAATCCACAACAAGAGGTTGGAGGGTGCCAGATTCTACTGTTTTATTATATTCACATAAGCATGGTGGGCTTTTATAGAAGAAATAGACACATAAAAAGCAATGTGACACAGGAATTTTTAAACCATGAAATACATGACTTTTTAGTCAGGGTCACTGAGCTCTTTTCCCTTTGATTAAAGAAAAAAATAATTGACAACAGCCAACACAATATTCATCTGGTGTGAATGAATAAAATGTATATCTATTTTTGGCATATTGGCAAAAAAACATATTTTTGGTGTGCTACAGAATTTTAGTAATTAGCTTAAGTATACATGAGATGAAAAGGGTTGAAAATGGGCTGCCTTAAGCCAGTGTTAAAGTAAATATCTCCAATAAAGCCACTGATGTCAGTCAGTGCGTATCAAAGAAGGAAACAGAGGAAGCATTCAGAACAACTTCAATATTCTCTCTCACTCCCTGGTTGAGATTTTAAAATTGATTCTTTGTTAGACAAAGCACCACGATATGATAACATAGATAAAGATAATTTGATATCTAGAACACTGCCCTTCTGAGTTCTAAAACCAAAAAGCTAAAATTACCTACTGCCCATTCAAGGTTTCCATGGTAGTTCTGGTATCTAGGTTTAGGCTTTTATTGCCTAATCATAACCAGTTCATGGTTCCAGAGGTGTTTTATCTCTTCTCAGAGAAAGAGAATTAGAGGAAACAAACTACAGTTAAACCTAAACTAGACCAGATTAAGAAAATAATGTCATGATGCCATATCTGAGTATATGTATTTACAAATATACCCTTATATTCATTATTTCTCATTTTTAATAGAACTATGTTAATAATTACTTTTTTTAGTACATACCCTATCTAATAAAAGATTAATATGCAAATTGACCATCACTCCAAGACAAAAGATGGCTGCCCCCATGTGGACACAAGATGGCCTCCACAAGATGGCCTGCAAGGGAGGGCAGTTGTGGGATGTTAGGGGTGACCAGGCCAGCAGAGAAGAGCAGTTAGTGGTGACCAGGCCAGCAAGGGGGGGGGCAGTTGGGGGGACTTAGGCTTGCAGGGAAGAGCATTTGGGGGGTTCCAGGCCTGCAGGGGAGGGCAGTTGAGGGGGCAGCCCTGCAGGGAAGGGCACTGGGAAGGAACAGGCCTCAAGGGGAGGGCAGTGGGGAGCCAGCAGTCCTGGATTGTGAGAGGGCAATCAGACATCCCTCAAGGGGTTTCAGATTAGAGAAGGTGCAGGCTAGGTTGAGGGATAACTCCCCACCCACTCCCATGCACAAATTTTGTGCACAGGGCCTCTAGTAATTCCATAAATGAAAACTACTCATTCTTTATAAAATCCAGATATAGTAGAGGATAGTTGACAAATAAGGAAGTCAACAGTGACCTGCTGGGCTTCACAAAGGCATCCTGCCAGATTAGAAATACTTTCTTTTTATTTTTCTCGCTCCCTCCCTCCTTCATCTTACCTTTTCTTCCTATTGTTTTTCCTTCCTTTTCATTTAAAAATATATTATTCCCTGAATACAAAAATTATGTTTATTGTAGAAATTTTGAAAAATATAGGAAAGCACAGAAAATAAAATAAAGATTATCAATAATGCAACCAACCATAGAGAATACATTAACTATCGCTATCTCTTTTAATCATTTTTAGACATATATGTACACATGCATATATATATATATATATATATATATATATACATATACATATATATATATATATACTCTATATATTTAAAATAATACATATTTTACAATAAGTGATTATGACAAATATACTGTTTTGTAACTTAATTTGCCATGTATTCATATGTAGTTGAATATGTTAGTAGCCCAATTTCAAATCAATGGCACTTCAACATCGACTTACGTTGTCTAGTCTTTGTTCCAAATTAGACCACTGCTGTATATGTTGCACCCACATATGAGAAGTTTTAAGAAAAGGAGACAGAGAATGGAGGGAGGAAGAGAGGGAGGAATAAATGAAATTAGTAAGGAAGAAAATAATGTGAATGGTATGTGAATAGTAAAGATTTTACTACAACTCAATTTTCAAAGTAACTCATTTGACTAAGTTCTAATTTTTAAAGCATTTTGTTTCATTGCATTGCAATGTTTGTGAAACCTATCCTATAACATAGTTAATGTATGCCCAAAAGAACTAAAGCAAAAGAGAGAAATTGGCTTTTATTTTCTCCTTGCATACAACTAAAAAATTCACATGGATGTTGAACAGCCAACGAGAATAAATCAAGATTTTAAATCTCACAATAAAATGCCTGAAGATATTGAATATTAAGGATAACTTAGTCAACCTATTTGAACTCTAAATCTACATTTTAAATGGAAAGTTATTTGATAGTCTTTGCATATTCAAAATTGGAAGTCCTAATTGATAGAATTTACAATTTCTTAATCTACAGACCATTGAGTTGAATTGTAAGTTTTTATAAGCATTCTTATTCATTCTTTGATTTAAGAATATTTTTCTTCACTAGTCATAACATACTAATTGTACAGATATATTTTAATATTTAAATATTGCATAGCATAGGTGTACATTTTAACTTTAAAGTTAATTTTTTTTTTAAATACTCTACAGATAATTTGGGAGAAGGTTAGAGATTCCAAAATAAAATAATCATAGAGACATCCATAAAATTTCAAAAAAGTATATGAATGGAAAAATAAATGTGTACAAAGCAGTGTGCCAAGAACAGTGAAACTTGAACAGTTTGTGATTTAATCCAAGTATATATTCATATAACATTTGAATTTGAAGAATTATTTTAATTACAATTTTGATGTTATTTTGAATTATAAAAAAACAAATTTAAGGATACAGATATTTATGTCATAGTCATAAAAAGATAAATGAGATAGCTTTGAACATTAAAAATATTTACTCTAATTGGACTGCAATAATACATGTGTATATATACTAGTATGTACGCATGTATGTTATGTATATAAGTTATATATAGTATATTAGAACAGCTCATTTAATTAGCATAAATTTATTACTTTATGATAACCAACATAGGAGGTATGATAATATTTTCTTTACATGGACTATTCCTTTCTTTGCCTCACCAGTAAATTCTTTCTGAAATGCCTCAGCTTAGATAGTTCTTTCTAGTTTCATTGCACTTAATTCAATTAGTCTATCTTATTCCATTCACACCTAAATTGGTTTCCTTAAAAAAGCAAAAACAACACATTTTTCAAAATGTTGAGTATTCAAGCCTTATTACAAAAGCATGTTTAGCCATTTACAAAAACAAACAAACATGGTATACAAAACTTTTAAAACCTGAACATTGATTATTGAAGTGTGTGTGAATGTGAGTGTTTGTGTGTGTGTGTGTGTGTGTGTGTGTGTGTATAAGTTGAATAGTTGGTAGGCTTTAGAAACACAAAAGAGATATAACAACTTTAAGAATGACTTATTTTACACACACACACACACACACACACACACACACACACACATTTCATACCATCATGAGCTTCCCAAGATGCATATTGAACTAATGCAATAAACAATTTACTTGATATGAAAGCACTTAGCAAATGTAGTGGAAAAATCAGTCATAGTAGACCAATGACAAGAAACTACTGACTTTTTTTTTGTAATTTAAATATAAGGTGGAAAACTGTTTGTTTGTTTGTTTTTGTTTTTACTGAAAATAGACAATCTCATGGCAAAGAAATGATGCAACCTGCAGCAAATAGGAAGATGACAGAGGAGAAGCAAAAAGAGCAAGGAGAGGGAATCTGCCCAGAATGAAAAGCACAATAAATTTGACGGCTTTAATTAAATGTGAAGGAAGGAGAGGGAAGGAAAACTTCAATACTGAGAACATAAGACTGTCTCAGAAGGTGACAGAACTTAATCCTATCAACATCTCATTTGCATAGCCATAGTAAAAAATAACAATGGCATTTTTGTGACCAAAAATATATGCAAAGCAGTCATTGTGATGGTTCAGTAGCTATTTTTGAAATGGAAATTTCCTTACAATTTGAAACAGTTCCTTCTTCAAAACACCAAAAGGCATCAGGCTGCTACTTTGGGCTACAGAGTCCTTTTCAATGTGATAGGCAGGATTTTAGCATAGTATTCCCTTCAGGGGAAAAATTAACCCCTGTCTGTAGAAAATTGATATATTTTTTTCTTTGTATTTGAGATTGCTATAAGCATCTGAAATGGCTGATTAAAAAACACTGTGTCAACCAAAGGACTTATATGCATGCATATTAGCACAACCAATGGACAGGGTCGCAGGGGTGGTGGGGGCCTGTCCTGAGGGGGTGACTGGCCAGGGAGGGGGTTTATGGGGAGAAGAGGAGACATATGTAATACTTTAAACAATTAAAAAATAAAAAAGATAATCTAATAAATAAAGTCTAATTACTGAACTTTACTAAAAAAAACCCTATAACAAGTTTCATGCCACACTCATTAAAACAAAACAAAATAAAACAAAAAACACTGTGTCTGTCCAGTGAAAAACTAAGTTGGTTTTCTATTTATGGTAGTAAAAATATCTTTCGCAAGTGCTAAAAAAAAAAAAAAAAAAAAAAAAACCACAAAATTTTGTCTCATGTGGAAAAGCTAAGTAATTTCATTATCCGTATCCCCCAAACATACACAAAAATCTCTGATTATTAGTTGTGACCTCCTTGCTGATGGTTGCATAAACTTATATTTCTGCCACTGATTGTGTGCTTATATTCAGCACTAACATTTTAATAAGAAAAAAATGTTAAATATCAAAGTAATAGATGAGCATTCTTCTAAAAGCCAATTTCATTAAATACCATCGGTATTAATCTTTCTAAATCTTAATTACAGCCTTTTGACATATTACCCCTCATTTGACCTTTTCTGCTCAATTCCAGTAATGAACTGTAGGACGGACAGGGATACCAGCCTGTGTAAACCTACAGGAATGAATCATTTTAATGCTACTGAGCAAATGGGAATGGTGACCCAAATTATATTGTATTCAGGAGTCAATGAGACCACATTTTTCTAAATGATCAACCAAGTCCAATCTCTTTCAAGATTAACACATCCAAAATGAGATGCCCTTCAGTCTGAGCAGATAAAGTTCTAAAAACTGGGGTTGGAATAAAAAAAAAAAAGTCTATTGCTGAAGAACAAAACTTCCTGAACTAGATATGTCCAATGAATTTAAAAACAATTAGTAATGGCAGATTGCAATCGAACAACTTGAAGACCAGTTGAAAATAGTAGGGACTGGCAGTTCCAAGATTAAAAAAGTAATGATTCTGCTATTAAGCCACATTTGCACCAATCAATAGCTCAAAGGCATCCTTATTTTGTTAGATCCAATGAATAAACACAAGCAGAAATCATTTTGGAAAGAGGGCCTGAGAAACTTTTGTCTTGGACCATGTGATGACTTTTCTATCGAGCACCAGAAATTTGAATGGTTACAGAAAACAGACTAGAAACTACCTTCTCATTCACCTATATATATATTTATTTATTTATTAGTTTTTCTACTTATTTACAGGGCAGACAGGAAGAGCATGTGATTTGTTTGGTACAGTTATCTTTTCCCATGGGTGTTTCTTCTTTTTCTTGACATATTTCTACTTTTCACATATCATGTTATTTGATTTTGCTTACTGCATTTTTTTTTCTTTTTAAAATTGTTGTTGTTTTTTCCTTTTCCTTGTTCTTCTTGTCTGCACCTCCACCCCTGTATATATCATCTTCATGGCTTTAAATCTACTGGTCTGACTCTCTCTCCATTTTATTTTTATGTCAGCAGTAATTTGACTGGAAAGTTGAGATGATTAAAAAAAAAAATTAACAGCATAAGTAATCTAGAAATCACCCTGTATGATGTTTCCCCTAAGATCTATCTTTAAATTTTAAAGGTGGGCTGTAGTCCTGGTAATAGAGTACAGCTATTGTGAAGATCATAACAATTTCACAACTTTAGAGCACATCAGTAGAAATGTTTTAAAAATTATATATGAAGTCTAGATTATCTGGGAGAAAGCCTGTGATTCCAGATGTATGAAATTGAGTGTAAAATTGGGACAGTTAAAAGATGCTTATGATAGTGCCTTTGAAACTAAAATGTGATTAATAATGTTGCTTTGATATGAAAACTAGGCAAAGAAGATTTACCAGTAAAGTCAGCAAAATTCTATAACTTCTGGAATTTGAAACTTGGGAAATTGTTTTTACCTGTCTATCCTAAGAACACCAAAGGTAGTAATACAGCAATGAGTTGGAGAAAAATTTTTCTTCATTTTGCAACATCAACTCAGACTAATTCTGACTCACTGTAGACTCAGAATCTGACAAGGGACAATATATAGGTGAATGAGAAGGTAGTTCCTATTGTGTTTTTTGTAACCTGAAAAATCAGCCCTACCCTTATTTTAAGATTGAATTGGTATCCCCAATGTAAGAAATTCTGCCATATTAGATTTACTAGTATTTGTTAGTTTTTGTTGTTGTTTGTTTGTTTTTGCTAAGTTATCCTATTGTGTTTTTTTTAAAGGAGATTTTCTATAGTTAATACATTAAGTACCATACACTTCCATATAAAATTTTGTTATATTACTAAATCTACTAGTTATTGAGGATAATTTTGTGTTGCACAACAATTTTGCTAAAACACTTTGCAATTATTATTTAGTTTAATTTCATTATAACTCTAAGAAGAGGGAAAATTTCACTATTAATTTTTCTAGCTATTAATATTTACAGTGCAGGACATGAAGAGCATGCATTAATTCCCTATGCCACACAGTTACTAAGGGACAGTCAAAATCTGTGAGCCCCCATCTGCAGGGATCCACAATCCCCGTGGGTAAACTAAACATACACTCCACTGACTCTTATGTTATTTTAGTTTGGTTTCTTTCTGGCCTGGAGACTTAGTCCCCAGGAAATTTATTTGGGGTCACTGAACTGCTGGCCTGGTTGCCATGACTGATTGACATCTGGGGTGTTTTGGAAAGAGGTCATTGCAGAGGGGATTGTTTTCAGAGGAAAGGGGTTGTTGAAGTACCTGACAGAGGCTGAAAATGAGTTTCAGAAAATTCCCCAAGACCCACTGGGATGAAAAGCCCAGGAGGTAATTTTCCATGTGTACAGGCATTCCAAATTCTTCTTGTTAGGTCTGACATGGAGCACTATTTCCATAATGAGCATTAATATAAGGTAATTTTCTTGGAAAAATAAACAAGGCTGCTTGAAAGGCCTATTCAACTCAATTTCCATGGGAATATAGCAGCTTGGTGCCCTGTGAAGGATGGAACCCTTGCACAGCAGGGCCCCTAACTTGGAGTTTCACTGATGACCTTTACCATATATATATATAAATTCCCTCCAATCCACAGTGTGGAGAAACACAAGCCTCCTGCTCTCCAGTTCTCTAGGGCTCATGTGCTCATATCGTGCTCGTCATGTTGCATTAGATATTGTGACTAAGGAACGTAGGGGATGCATCATAATGAGCTACTCTAGGAAGATAATTCAAAAGGAGGAAAAGAAAGGTGGAATGCAAAGAGCCAGCACCTTGAAATAACAGACAAACTGTTCTCATGGAGATGCCTTCCTATTACCTCATGATACTGAGGGCGCACAGTTCTGATTTAATTCTAAACATGTCTTACAGGGTATCTGGAAGGTGCTTTATTAAGCATGGAGTGTGTGTAAAGATGAACTCAACATGATCCCTGCCCTCCGAGCACTGATAATCAAGAGGAGGAGAAAGACAGGCATACCAAGGGGCATAGTAATTATTATATAGAGCTGCAGAGCAAGGATTTGGGTTCCGATAGACTTGGAGTAGTGTCCTGGCTCTGCCACTTTGTAGCTATGAGACCTTAATCAAGTTATTCTTCCCCTCTGAGCATCAGCTTTCTTATCTGTAAGTGATAATATTACTTGCAGGGTTGTTTTGACAAGGACTGAACACAGGGTCTGATTTATAGTAATTGCTTTGTAAACTTGTAATAATATTATTATAAGTACCATCAGTAATAATTCTAAAAGGTAGTCTGGGTTAAGTAGATTGAATGAAGTCATTGCAGGGTGCTAAGAGTATAGAGAGGAACAAGGAACAATTCTTAATTAGATTAGAGAAGCCATTATGGGTTAGATGACAGCACTTAAAATGGAACTAAGAGTGGGGAGGATTTGAATAGCAACAAATAATATTAATGATGAAATGCCAAAGGGGGAAAGAGCCATAGAAGTAGATGTAATGGTATGTTCATTAAAAAATAAAGTAGTCTGATTTGAGCAGGGCATGGAAATGTAGGTAAACCTGTGCACTGATGTAGTGATGGGATAATGGAGGACCAAATACAAGACCCTAAACACTGTTCTTTTCTTAAAGTAGCTGGTGTTTGTGGAGTAGCCTTTTAGTAGAATATTAATGGGAATGTGGCTTAAATAGGATTTGTCATCAATTGGGGAAAGGCTAGATTAAATGAAGTCTTAGCTACAGGACTTTACATAGCCTTTAAAAAGCCAATGTGTACAGAATCGGGGATATAATAGCAAATATCTTACTATATTCTGAAACATTTTCTTATGGTATATCCACTTAGAAAAATAATTTAAAAATAATATTCAAATGACATTGGTTTTAAGAGACTTTGAACACAAAAATGGCATCTTAAGTTTCATGTTTAACAAGCTTGTTGAGTAATCTTCAAATCACTGGTGTGTAAAAAGGAAATAGGTTTATTTGTTGATTTCTACCCTGTCAGTCCTCCAATCTGGCTGTTTAACAATATCTTGTGTAGGTTCTGCAACATTCTGGATAAGTTTTAGTAAATCAACTTTTAGTAAATCAACTGATTCAAAGCTTGATATTCCTTCCTACTTCTTGCTCTAGTGACACTGTCGGCAAACTCATTAGTCAACAGAGTCAAATATCAATAGTACAATGACAGAAATTTCTTTTGAGAGCCATATTTTTTTAAACTTAAACTTCTCCTAACACCACTTCTTCAAAATAAACTCTCCTAGGCCATAGTATTTTGTGGAAAAGCCACACCCAAGGGGCCAAAGAGCCCCAATGTGGCTTGCGAACCAATGACCAGGGCTCTAGTGCATTTAGCATATGAAAGTGCCAAGAAGAAGAAAGAAAAGTCAGTTATTAACATCTTGAGGCTGAGCTTTATCCTTTTATTGGCTAACATTATCACTGCTCCTGTGAGGTAGGCATTCTTAACTGGCCCTCATTAATACATGCATATAGATTCTTCAGAGGGTGCCTTGCAGTCTCCACATTTTCCTGATCTTTGACATTGGAATTTCAGGTCCAAGTCATCTCTTTCACTCTCCATCTCTGACCACAACTCAAGTTGCTTTGGCCTTCCAGTGGGGGAGCCAATGCCACACCTTAAGTCAGTAACTTTTCTGGTGCTTCCTGGACAGTCGGTGTGCATGTTATTCAAGTGTATGTCACGTGAAGTATCTCACCAATTCCCTTTCCTCCACTCAGATTGTCCTGGACACAGGTAAGAAGGCATATTCTCTAAGCAGATATCCAACCAGGAAACAGAAGGAAAGCACATTGCTCCTTCTCACTGACACTTCTAATTATGAGTGATTCACCTGGAGTCACCTTTCCCCACCTCCAGCACATACCTACGTGGTTTATTAAGGAAGAATCACTCTGTGGAGAGGAGAAGAAAACATCGCCCAAACAATTCTGCACTCTCAACAAGGCCTGTGACCCTGATGCTCCTCTTCCCTTTTCCTGTCCACATTTTATATCTACTGAGAGCAAGAAAGGGGTTGGGGAGGGCATTATTGATAGGAGAAGTACAGGCTATTTTACGCTTGGGCAACCCTGGGTTTTCTGGTCTTACAGGTTAGAGGCTCTGAGCAGCTCTTTTTAGTACCCAAAACACACAATTCTTTGAATTCCACTCAGACTCTGTACTCAGCCCCAACTCTTGGATAACTGGCAGAATTCTAGTTAACCTTCTTCTACAAATGCTGAAAAGTTTAATTAAAAGTGAATTAAATTTTTAAAATTTAATTTTATATTTATAGGCATACATGAAATACACATGCATATGTATTTTGCATCCTTGTGAGTATATATTCACATAAAGCTGAGGTGGAATGAGTGGGCCATGATAGACATGTGGAGTGAGTGAATAACAAACTATTGTTGATAGAAGCTTTTAACATATTTGAGCTCATTTCTTATTGAAGCGCATCATGACTGATACAGATGTTGTTTTGGAGAAAAAAGAAAGAAGGGCAGATAGATGAGGAATGCTACACTGGGAGAGAGGATGGTATTTTAGGTTTGACTTGAAAAATAAATCAAGTTCCATTTCATCTAAGAACCAAAGAATGGAACTACTATGCTTGGGTGTTATATGGTGGTGATTTGAGTTCCCCTTCTAAGTGCCCAGTTTGTTTGTTCATCCTGAGACTCAGCTGAGTTTTTTTTTTCTTAGTTGCATGAGATACATCTGAAGAATTCCAATAATTTCTCTGCTTGAGCTCAATCTCATTTGAATGAGTTTTGTTTCTAGCACCATAACATCGCCTATTTTTTTATTGCTTACAAATGAAGAACCAGGACCAAGACTACAAAACTGAATTATAGATATCCTAGTACCTGCCATCATGTTATCGTGATTATACATGCATGTGTGTTTGTGTGTGTGAACACATGTGTATTCTGATATTTGTCACTGAAAAAATATGCTGAAGCTGAGGATGAAACTAAGTCCTCTGTCTTCTGTGATTTACAGTCACTTGAACATGAAAACTTATTTTAGAAAAAAAAAACTTTAAAATGAGTGAAGAAAGATTGGTGATTGGAGAAAATAGCAAAATAACACTGTGAACAAAGCTGTGAATGTTTCGTCTTAATGTGAAATGACCACTAAAAGTTAAGGGCCCCTTTTCCTGATGTGCCTCTCTTTCACAAGCTGTGTGTGAATGAAAAGGTCTTAATGTGAGCAGAGTGTCTCACACTCTGTAGACACTCCACCAGTAATTGTGGAATGAATGTTGGAAGCCTCTTTTGCTGCTCCTACTGGTAGAAAATGGTTCTTGCTTTTATTCTTTTCCTATTTATTTGATTGTTGTGTATAGTTCCTGTACAACATCCAATTCCTCCTCTTTCAGTAAGAGTCAATACAGATTTTCTATGGGAACTACCTTTGCAGGAGTTATTTGGCTTCATACAACAGCCCAACTTTCCCACCGGAGGAAACACATTCAACCCACACTACCGGTCATACTATGTTCCTGGATGTGTGAATTCTGAGGGGAGGAGCACAGAGAGGTACATTGTAGGAGCTCATCCCCTCATGGGCTATTGCCCTGTTGTAACAATGCAATAAATCCTGCTCGCTAGGTACATCATCATCACCCTGGCCCTTCTATTTCCCAGTGCTCAATTGCTTGGCATTTTTCAGCTCTTTTGATTCTATACCAGAGTTCCCAAACAGAACCTCATCCTTTTCTTCTTCCTTTTTTTCCAAACAAAAGAAGCCTAATGGATGTGTTTTTGAAGAAGAGTGTTTAGAATATCTCAGAGACTGTGACAATTTGTGATGGCCAAGGCTCACACCTCAAGCCAGATTTCTACACTTCTCTCTCTCACCTTTAATTCTGATCATCTGCAAGACCTCAGGGCCCTTCTCCCTAAGAAGACCTAGGGTTTGCTAGCACTTTCCACCTCTGAGCTCAGAAATTCATGTATTTTGTTACTGAGTGTCCATGTTGCATCTTCAGCACATATATCTCCAGTAAATGTACTGAAATAAAATTCTGATGCATTATTAAGATACTGTAAGTCTTTTTTAGACAGAGAGTTATGGAGTGTTCTGAAAAACTACAAGCTATAGGGCCAGGTCACAGACAATTGCTTAAGCATCCCTTACAATATGTCAAACCCTTGCTCCTTTCTTCTGTGGAAGTTTCCAAAGCAAAAGAATGAGATCTTGGTCTCTCTACAAAATGAAGCACAGATAGTTATCCTTAAAATGACTTCTGCCTTCTTTTATTCTCTAGGTTTTCAGTAAAGAAAGTAAAAAAAGACACATGGGCTATGTTAAGTTAGAGGTGGACACAGAAATATTTTCAATTATAATGTTAGAAAATATTGTGACTGGCAATTTCATATAATACAGAACATGCCTAAGAGCTTTTAGTGCTATACCTGTACCCCTGAGATAGTTCCTAAAACCACACAATTATAGCAGTTTATTGTTTAAGCAGCCATAACATCTCCTAGCATAAATTTCCACCTATGCATTCTACAGTGTGCCTACTAAATGATCAGCATGTCAGCCATCCCATTTGCCCTTGCTCATCTCCAATGGTGGAGCAGGTAGCTCATTTCACTTTTAGATGGATAAATTTTTAATTTCTACCTTAATTTATAAACCATTTATGGTCAGAAGTCTTGGATCTACTCTCTAAAGTAACCAGAACTCTCTGTACTATGTACACATATTTTAGGTTAGACTCAACTGAAATCTACTAGCTTCTCTTGAAAGCCTAAATATAAGTTCCTAATGGCCCAAATAAACTAATTAGGAATCGCAATTTAATTACACATTAATTACACCACCATTTGATTTTTAATTAGTGTCACTAAAGGTGAACTGTGACTACAAATTTGTTTCTATTGATTGTGACGGTAATAAAGCCTAATTTCTAGTAATACCTTTTTTTCTTTTTTTCTTTTTTATTGTTTTAAGATTGCTCAATGGATTAATAGTTTTATATTCCTTACTAACTTTCCTGGGGCATTGTACCAAGTGGATTAAAACTTAAATGCTACAAAGCTACAAAAGAGATTCACTATAAAAATCCATGACACAGGTAATTATCACCCAGGTTTTTCAATGACTTTTTGATGTTTAGGTGGAGCTTTGAGCAATAAAAAATTTTTAAACAGAAAGAATTAAAAAAAAAAAAAAAACCCACACATTTTCAGTGGATATATAATAGTCTTCAATGTCTCATCTATTGATTTTCTTCAGATGTTTAAAACCTCAGTGTGACTTAAATTTCATGAAATGGGGTCATTGACATCTGAAAAAGTACAACAAAAATATATACTGAATATCCTGTGGACTGAAACACATAATTGCCTAATGAAAAGGTTATCCACTGTGTTAAGTCCATCCCTGGCTAAAAATTTCTATTACTTCTAAGAGAACAGATTTGGCCCTATCTTCAAAGAGCTCAGATTTTATGTTGACTGGAATTTGTCCATGGTATTACTATGTTCTATTACCAGCTTATGGTATCTAATTTATAAAGTCAATTTACATGCAAAGCTTTCTGTATTCTTTGTGCTACTTAAATTCATCACAATACATTTATATTTCCTTTGTAAAATTACTTCCTGGCTCCTGGCTATTCAACACATAACTTTTTAAACAAAAGAAACTAATTTAAATGGTTTTTCCAATAAACCAATTCTAATTCAGCTACTGGGTCCATAAAACCTTTAAAAAATGTTCCTTTCTTGTAGAATATATTCACAGTAAAGATAATGCTAGCTGCTATACAAAACCCATCTATCTTTAAGAAAAAAATATTATTAATGTGATTTAAAGTTAACACCATCATAACTTTCAGAAGGCCCGGTAGAACACTTTGCAAGTTCTGATTTTCATCACCCTGAAAAACTGATGTTCTTACAAGGAAAACGTAACAATATTGTGACTCTAGAGTCAGTTTACTGAGCAAGTAGTGATCCAACACTTGCCACTTTCTTCCTGCTATAATGAATTATAGATAATACCAATGCAATATATTATTTTATGTAAGAGAAAGAAAGGAAAAACATCCATTTGTTATTCCACTTATGCATGCATTTATTTGTTGCTTCTTGTTTGTGTCCTGACGGTGATTGAACCTGCAACCTTGGCTTATCAGGAGGAGACTCTAACCAACTGATCAACCCGATCTGGGCCCAATGCAACAACAAACTGATGGGGTTGTCAAAGGGGTGGGTGGGTTGGGAACTGGATGAAAAAGGTGAACAGATAAAGAAGTAAATTAGTAGTTACAGAATAGTCATGGGGATGTAAAGTACAGCATAGAGAATAAAGTCGCTATTATTGTCATCACTATGTATGATGTCAGGTAAGTACTAGAAATATTGGAGGAAATACTTTGCAAAGTATATGATTGTCTAATCACTGAAATACCAATACAAATCCAGAAGTAGAATCAATTCATTTCAATGAGTATTGTGTGTGTGTGTGTGTGTGTGTGTGTGTGTGTGTGTGTGTTAATTTATTGAAAAATCGCATTAATTCAAGGGCACTATGCCAAAGTTCTTAGAAAAACCCTGCACCCTAGTTAAAAGAAACTAGTGGAGGTTTCTTTTTAACTTACCTAAGTAAAGTTTCAGATGTTGACAAGTAGATGGAGTATAATTGAGATATTTATGCAGTAAAAACCAATGAACATGTTTTCAATTTCAACAGAAAATTATATTGTCCAGCTTGAAGTTCATTTCTTTAGAATATTTTTTGTAAGTAGAATATCAATGGAAAACAATCCAGGTGTTGTTGTTTTTTTTTGGAAAAAAATGTTTTTAATCCTCGAGGATATTTTTCCATTTATCTTTTAGAGCACATGTGTCAAACACAAGGCCCGCGGGCCAAATCCGTCCCGCCAGGCCTTGCAATGTGGCCCGCACCGCGCTGTCATCACTGCACTCCGCTGCGTTTCCATCACAATGACAGTTTATGACTGTTCAGTAAACCATTCGGCCCGCGATTTAGGCTGGATTTTAGATTTTGGCCCCTTCTCTGATTGAGTTCGACACCCCTATTTTAGAGAATGGAAGAGAGAGGGAAAGATCAATGTGAGAGGAACATCAGTTGGTTGCTTCCTGCATGCACAAACTAGGGCCATGGCCTGGCAGGAACCTGGAAATGAAGTAAGAGGTACATGTCATTGACTGGAATTGAACCTAGGACACTCTGGACCACAGGCTAAAGCTCTATCCACTGAGCCAAACAGGTTAGGGCTTTTGAAAATTCTGATGTTACAACTTTAGGACCAAAACATGTCATTAGTTTTTATTAGTTTCAATTGTATGATACACCTCACAAATTCAATACAATTTTGAAAGCCCAAGCGTAGTTAATAAAAATGAAGTGATCTATAAAATAAAGGAACAAACAAAATTGAAATAGACTCAAAGACATGTAGAAAAAACTGATGGGTTGTCAGATATGCAGGGAGTTATGGGACTGGATGAAAGAGATGAAGGGATTAAGAAAAACAAATTAGCAATTACAGAATAGTTATGGGGATATAAAGTACAGCATAGAGAATATAGCCAATCAGATTGTCATCACTATATATGTTGCCAAATGGGCACTGGACATATTGGGAGGAATACTTTGCAAAGCATATAATTGTCTAGTCACTATGCCGGAAACTAAGGCAAAATAATATTAAATATAAACTGAACTTTAAAAAGAAGTTTAAAAGAGAAGTTGTCCAGTATGTTAATTATTCCTAGACTTCATGCTAAAGGACAAGAGTTTCCAGTCATTATACTAGTATGTATATATTTTTTAAATTAAAGTCAATCCTGCATTGATTTATTGGGTAAGTTCAGAAGCATGGGAAGGATGGGGAAGGTTAGGGAATGCATTGTTTCCTTTCTAGAGCACTGATAGCACAAAGATAGATTGAGTTTTAAACTCTGAATATGCAATCTCTACAGGAAACATTTGGAATTATATCTGCTGCTTCTTTTGTTTAATGATCTGGTGTCTGAAAATGAGAATAAGGATTCCAGTTTGGTTTCTTTCTAAGCAATTCACATAATATGCCTTCAAGACAGGAAAACAACTCTCTGTGCTTTCGGGTTATTTGATATGCCTGGTTTAGACCTTATCAAAATGAAATGGATGTGAAACTGAATAGAACTGAAATTAATTAGAAAGCTAACTCTATTTATGGTGAAACATGCATCAGGCTCTTTAAATCTCTCATGGACATAGTGTTGGCAGGAGATGTTTAGGGTTGCTTTAGAAAGTACAGCTCTCCAAGGCCCCAGGATTAAAATCTCAGGCACTTATTTTGTTTGCAACATGGAGTCTCTAGAGTCATAAAGAAATGAAAGCTAAATATCCTTGTAACTTGATTTGAACTTAGGTAACAAGGTAACTCTCTGCTTTTATATTGTATTAGAAAACATCTTCTACTGGTGTTGAATAACATTGAATTAACAAGATAGAGAGAGTTGTCTGTAGTCACAGCTAAAGGAAACACATCAGGAATTTATTAGATTTGGATTTATCAGTGCATAGAAATTCATGATGTTTAACTTAAAGGCAGAAAGAGCAGAACACTTTGAATAATAGCTTGAAGTGGATGATTAGCTAAGGGGATGCAACATTTAATAGCCAAAATAAATGACTGTAATTATTTTATTACCTATGCTAACTGATTCCATTGTTTTTATTGAAATAACAGCTCCCTGAGGAAGGAAACAGAGCTTCAATGAATCTCCATGTGTGCTTGTGTGTTCTTTTACAGAAATCAAACACAATGAAAAATAGCTTTCATTGATAATACCCTTAAATGTCTGCATTTAGCCCTGGAAGAAAATGTCCTGTCCATGTGCTGACACCTAGAATTACCTGGAAGCCTCTGTATAGATGAGAAAGCTCATGAAAAGACAATATGGTTATTTTGAGAGACTTAGTCTCCCATATTGGTACTCATTTACCAGCTCATATAAGCCTCTTTTTCTGTTCTATTTTGTTTACTACAAAAGGCTCTCTTGAAAGTCTGATACACCATCCTTCTAGCAAGCATGTTCACCTGTGCTAGCATTTTTGCACACCAGTTTCTCAAAGAAGTAGGAAGGATGTGGGATGCAGCCAGAGGGTGTGGGAAACCACAGAATAAGATATTCCATATTCCTAGAAAGTAAGTTTCACTTAAAGATTTGATAAGCATTTTTTACAAAAGAAAAATGGTTTCATAGGGATTATATAAACATTCCCACACAAAAAAGAGAATCCAAAATAAACTGAACTTGTAGTAGACCATCCATCGCCCTCCCTTCTTCCTCCATCAGCTCCCTCTGTCTTTCCTTCCCACTCCCTCTGCCTTTAGGGTGATAGCATGAGAGAGATTGATAAATGTCCCTAACCTACTTCTTTAGTTCCTCTCAAATGTTCTATATCTTCAGTGAGAAAACAAAATATCTTTTGCCAGCATGGGATGTAAGATCCCAGAGATGGAACAGAAAATTAAAGAGAAGACACAGAAATTTCTGTGATATGTGTAAATGGGAGGTAAATTATAGAGCAATACTCTGAATTCAGATTTTAAAATTTCTGACCAAACTTTTTTTCTGTTAGTGAAATAAGGTCAATGTTTAAGTTGTTCAATCTAAATATGCCATGCTACTTGGGTGGATGTTTTCTCTGACTTGGTTTAGAAAAATATTTTGAGATTCAAAGTTTTAGAATGATTTCCTCCCAGCCCTTGCTACTGGTTTATTTTCACTCATTTACACAGCTAATCATTCATTAAACAAGCTTTGCCTGAAAATTATTTTAAGGCGGACACCCTGGTAGGCATGTTGGAGATACAAAGTTGGCTAGCTGCACAGAGCTCACAGTGTACAGGTGAGCAAATAAACAACTAGTAATGCAATGACCAAGTTGATATTTCATAAGCCAATGTTAAATATGTTAGCTATATAGACTGTTCTAAGTACAGTTGGTACCTGAATTTGTAGGGTTGTTCAAAAGAAGCTGGGAGACATGATTTTTATAAACATTAACAATAAATTAAAGCAATGGCCCTATTGGTTTTGCTTTCATCATTGATATTTCTATCTCTCTCTCTTTCTCCCTTCCTCTCTGAAATGAATAAAAAAATAAATTAAAAAAAATCCAAGCAACGTCTTTCACCTGTTTGCCAAAGGGTCTACAGTTCACTCAAGCATCATTGTATCAGACAATATTAGAAGACCAGTCTTTGTGAAGTATATTAACTGCAGCACAATGCATTATGCAATTAATCGCTGGCTCTCACATTTCATATTAAGTGCCATGGCATCTAGCAAGGTTTTGAGTTGATGGAACATATAGTCTTGGAGGGGCTTTGAACTTTTCATATGACTTTTTAAAATTTGAAATATGGTTACACATTCCTTCCATGCATCCCATCCCCAGATATATACACAACAGCATAATTATCACCTATTTAAGGAAGCCACACTTGACAGCTCTATTGAAAGTATAGTATTATTCTCTATTTCACACTCTATTTCCCTTAGAGCAATATATCCATTTATAATGTAATTCACTTATTTACTTGTTTTTTTTTACTCCCTCACTACATTTTAAATATAGTCACATGACCATATTTTAAGACATTTATTTTAAAATCAGAATCCTTCACTGCCCAATAAATAATTGTTCAATGAGTGATTGAACACATCAATGGAAAGATGAATAAATGAACAGAATCCTAAGTTGAAGATCTGATGGCTTCCCATATTCCAAATGGCACAAGTTTTTGGGTGGTTTAAAACAAGGGATAATAAATCAGAGTTGAGATTGGCTTCTGGCCTCTCCTACTTACTAAAGCAGTAAGGGATAGTGAATTTGAAGCTATCCTATTTAATATTTCTTCCTCATGCTCTTCCAGACTTCTGTATTTTCTTAAGGATTAAGCAATTGTATTGGAATGTTTTGGAATATATTTGTATTGAGATATTTTGTCTCTCCTTCCCTCTGGAACATGTTGGTGTTAATGTCAATACAATATCCATCTAACCTCTTCCTGCTGGATTTAGTTGTGAAGGCACTCAAATAAATGTCTCAAAGTAATGAAGAAAACAGAGTCCCTCAGGACAAGCATCATTAAGAATAAAGGTCTTAGAGGCAAATTCAGGTCTCTCATTTCTACTGATAATGTTTCCCCCCAATATTCATATAGAAAACAGGTTTTTATGATGTTGGGAGAAGATACAACCAGAATGAGTCTTTGAAATGAGAGAAGGCATTTTTCCCCTCTTTTTTTGCTCCCTTTTCAGAATGGGTATAAATATTGTGATAGTTCCATCATTCCAAATGCCTAAACCTTCATCACTTCAGAACCTCCAATAACCAAAGCTACTAAAAGGAAGAGTGCTGTCGTATCATTAAAGTAAACTAATTTACTTTAGTAGCCAGATATAAATAAAGATTACTTTTAAAGAGAGAGAACATTTTCTAAAATGATAATATTATGTTACTTTGGAGAAATCGGGAAAGAAAAAGAGATTGAGCATATAAAAAGAAGTACAAACATGTCTTGGAAAAGTTCTACTAGTAAGTATTTTTTTATGCAGTAGGATGACTTTGAGAGAATTTCCTATTGCTTTGTTAGAATTCATGATTGAAGCATGATGCTTATGCATGGTATTTACACATTTCAATAAATAAATAGCTACTACTAGCTAAGCATGAATCTAGGTGTATGTTGTATGTATTGCTTGTTTTCATTCATAGGACAGCCCTCTTTTGTGGAAAAAAAAGATAGCAGACTCAGAAACAGTTTTGAGTTATATAAATAAACAGCTACAAGAGAGGCAATTAGTGTTGTACTCAAATTTAAACTAATTGTTGCAGTTATTCTCTTATGTATATAGTTCTCCCCTCTCCATTGGGACATTAGGGGAGACTGCATGACACACCCTGAGCTCACTTTAATTCTGACAGATTCAAACAAGGGTGAAGTGAATTAATAAATGATAATTTCTGTCAATTACTTTACCCACTCCAAGTTTAAACAATCACTAGTAAATAACTCCAGACATTCCCAAATGTCTCCTTGAAGCAAAATAACCACTCTTCCTTTAAGAGTCACTGCTGTATGGCAGCTAGGGGTGCTCATTGAGCAGTCCTACTTCAATCATTTGCTACCTCTGTGAACTTCAGAAATCTTGAACTTACCTGAGACTCAGAGACTTTCTCTACAAAAACTGAAATTATGACCATTTTACTTATGTTATATAATAATTAGAATACCTCCAAAATGTGAGACTTAATGTGAAAATAATTTAGATATGCTAAATGTACTATTTAATATAAAGGGACATTTTATTACTCATTTGTAGAAAAAATAAAGAACATAAGAATATTTAAACAAAAACCTTAGATCATTTTAAGGAATATACTTGGTTCCTAAAATTTATCAGAAATCATTGATATAGGTGATCTAATCCATAAAAACTGAGGAGACTTCTGAAGACTGCTATGCAAGAGACCTGGAAGGGTGGCTCAGTTGGCCAGAGTGTTGTTCCATGCACCAAAATGTTTTGGGTTTGATTCCCAGTCAGGGCACATACCCTTGTGGGTTCTAGCTACAGTTGGGGTGTATACAAAAGGCAGCCAATCAATGTTTCTCAATCAATAAACATAGCCTTAGGTGACGATTAAAGAACTATTTGCCACAAACATAGTGACTGTAATGAGAGGATTTTTTAATATAATCAGAAAGTTGTTAGCCTCTATGCAACAAGTGAGATATGAGAGACCATCCAACTTTCATACAATCCGAGGCAGAACAATAGAAAAAGCCTTGTTCTTCTACATTTTTGAAGCAAACATAGGAGTCAGTTGAGCTAATTTCTAATTTCAGATCTGTCAAGATTTAGCTTGTGACCCTAAACAAGTAACTTAATCTTTCCTGAATTCCATTTTCTTTATCTGTTCAGTAGTAAATTAATTTAATTAATTTGCAATCTAGTTGGGAACAACAGTCAGTGAGATAATGTACATGAAATATAAGTAGTAACACTTAAGTATATAAAGTGCAATGCCAAACCAAGGCATGTTACTAGAGCTGTTTTCAAAACACAAAAGCACGGGTATTTCAGAAGCTGCCTCAAACAAAGAGGTACTTCTATCTTTTCCAAAACTCTAAAACAGTGTGCTTCACCTGGACTTAAAAGACATTAGATTTGAAGAGAATATGAATGAATTGACTCAGTTCAAAAATAAGGAACTCACGTCAAACAATTCTCTCATTACCCAAACCATAGGTCAAAATACCTAAAATCTCCAGAAATTTGTAATATAAACATTTTCATTTTCATTTCTTTACATTCCATTTGCAAAGTGAAAGTTACAAAGCAGCGAGAAATATCTTCACCCAGTCACTCAAGGTTTAAAACTTAAACCTTGATTTTTAAAGATAATTCTAAATATTAGTGAAACTTATAAGACCAACAAGCATTAGTAGATTTTGAAGAGATAAGAGCATGCTCATTAAAATGACCAAAGAGGGAAAAACTATAAAAATCAAAGATATGGTAAAATGTCAAAAAGTACATGTGATTAAGTCTGGCCAATTTGGAACATAAACATTTTTACTACAGTGTGGTATTTGAAAACATGTTTTTATTACATAAAAGAGAGGTGTGAGAGAGATAGTATTCACCGGGCACTTCAATAATGATACATCTTGATGCCTATATATATTCTTTCTCTGCATTCTATAACTTCCTTTATTGGGCATAGTTATTAATTGTATTAATTTTTACACTATTTTCTTGTCCTTTTTGAGCCATCTCAGTTTGGCCAAAGTCAATGGCTTTTTGTTTTATTGAGATTAAATGCTTGGATATCATTTTAAAAGTAAGAAAGTGTTCATCTCAGAAGTTCTGCCTTCTCAAGGACTTCATTCATCTTCTTCTATTTTCTTACTTTCTCTTTCCCATATGTCTTCTGCTTCTTGTGTCAATGGTTTAGAATTCTGGAGATGTTGGGCAGAGAGCTCTCATGGGCCAACATTGGGATAAAACTGGACATGGACTGTAAAGATGATGGTTCAGCACCGAGGACAGCGATCACTGACCCACTACTTGGCCTGAGCCTGGCATGATGGGGTTTTACTGTTTTAAACTCACCAATAAAATTCTGCAAGGTCCGCACTAGCAATCAGCAGTTTATTTACCAGTTTATGCTGGATTATAGTCTTAATTTACATTTTTGTGCTCGTTATACAGTTCTAAGGGAGAATGTAAGACTTAAAATAAATGACAAAATCTTGCTGTTAACCACATAAGGAAAGTTAGACTTGGCCTATAAAATAGAGTCTTAATGCATACTTGGCCAGTGAAAATCTCACAGCAGCCTAGAACAGAGGTTGGTGGCTTTCATAAAGCTCCATACTTCATATGTTTGAGTATAAATGACATATTTTATGAATTATAACGTGATTACAATATCTCTTATTTCACTTCTTTCTTCTTGGAACTGTGAGTCAGAAATCTCTTTGGGCTTCCTTTAAATTTGCAGTAGTATATTTGTCTTTTGAAAGAAATCTTTACCTGGGTTTAGAAACCAGGAAACGGAGTATGCCAGATATATTAGTTCTCTCATGTAGGTTGTGGACTCAGCAATACTTTCTGACAGATTTCTACCAGATCTGAAGAGCCTTCAATATAATCTTCCAAATGTTTATTGAAGGTTTGTACACACATTTTTCCTTTTCATTTTGGGAAGGATAAAACCTGTAAAACAATTGTATTTTATACTAGCCCCTTCTCAGTGTCATAAAACGGAAGCTGTCATTTAGGATTTATTGCTACAGAAAAGCACAGGAGTTCAGGATTTTTCAAGTTTAAGCCAAACACTTTGCACATGCACCAGCTAAAACTCCAGCACTTACCATTCTGTGAAGTAAATTCAGGCCCTGAGGCTTGATGGAATAAGCACTACAGGTACTTTATAACAGCAAGTGAAATAATCAATTTAGCACATCTGATACATGTGCGGTTCAGTTTTTGAAAAGTAAAAAAGCTGGAAGAAATGAACATGGCATATGACCCATTCTAAGCATTTTGAAAATGTACATCTAGACTTGAAAGATAATTTATATTGTAGTTTCATGAGCATCCTAAGGGCCTCTATGCAGAATCAGCAAAGAAACATGTATTGGCAATCTGCCTGGAGGGAGGTAAGGTCTCTGACCAGCTTGTAGAGGGCAACTTTGCAGTTCTGTAAATAGCTACATCAGTCACATGAAGCTGGTGTTTCCTACCGTGACTAAATTTTGACATTTGGAGAATCAGAATATTGTATAAATATAATGTTGTGCCCTCTGAAAAACTGGCTAGTGACTCATTCTCCTGGTGAGGACAGTATTACAAGCTTAGTTTATTTTAAGAACAAAGACACACCATACTTAATGCAAGATAGCAAGAAAAACCATCAAGAATCAATCCTGGTAAGAGTTTTATATTGAATACCAGCAGCTGAGTTAAATACACATGACATTTATAATAAGGAAAAATAAGAAATAACCAACTCAAGTATCTAAATAAGAAATAACCAACTCAAATGTCTAAATATTTGTCACACAAAAAGAAAGTATCCTTAAACATTGTTTTTACCATGGATGTGCCATGTGTCAAAGACCATGTGAGGCACTTGGGGTATAAAATGAACATAGTCCTTGCATGTTTTTATTCTAATAGGGAAAACAAATAAATTTTATGATAGCATGCATAGTCATAAAAATGTATACAATTTTTACAAATTATCAGAGAGGATATAATGATTAATATTTGTTGTTCACAACCTACAGGGCAAGAAACTGCTAAAGTCAAGATAGCTGAAAGATACCAAGTATGACAGTGTTGGGATGAGCAAATCAATAACTTATATGCTACATATGAAGGTAGAAACAATGAAAAAACCTTGTATATGTCATCACATTGAAGATTTTGAAACAAAAACAAACAAACAAACAAACAAACAAAAAACCTGACTCAATTTTAATAAGCCTAAATCTTACAGAAGTGGGGCAGATTCTTCAGGTGACCATCAAACCTATGGTGTGGGTATCAGTGGGGATTTACAGTACTTGGGGTGTCAGTGTCTGGATGTAACAGAACCCACTAACTAATGGTAATGTAGGTGAGAGATAATAGTCTGAAGTAAAGGGATGGCATGGAATAACCAATAAAGAAAATATTTTTGAGAAATTAAGAAGATAAATCTAGTAATCTTAAAAATAACAATCAATATTAAAAGAAAATATAACAATTGGCATACCCATTAATTGTTGGGGCAATCATCCATGTGAAAGGAAAATTTACATTCCACCATGAAAAGTATGGGTCTTCCATGTAAGTGTAAGGATCAACAAGAACAAAAATCATATATTATAGAACAAGAGACAGTAAAAGGAATCATATTAAAATTATACCTAACTTCTATAAAAGCTAAACAGATATTTTCTGTACTCCTAAAAGTTCACTTTAAGATATACATACTCAAGAAAGATGTTTAAATAGACATCAAAACACATGTACTAGACTATTTTTAGCAATTATTCATAATAGTGTCAAAATGAAAAAGTTAAAATATTTCATTAGTAGTGTGGATAAAATGTGGTATATTCTTACAACTGAATACTATGCATTAATAAGGAAAACATTACAACTCCACAGAAAAATAATAGGTAAATTTTGTAAACATAATGGAGAATAAAAGAAGCCAGGGACAAAAGATCATCTATTTATGAAATATATTATTACAAAGTAGAAAAACATTTATGATGTTAGCAATCAGTATAGATGCTATTTGGGGGAAGATAGTGACTAAAAGGGAGACATGAAGCAGGATTACAGGTCCTGGTAATGTCCCATGGCCTGTGTGTGAGTTACCTGGTATAGAAGTATATATACTAAGATAAAGAAACAAATTAGGCTCTCTTAGAATTAATTGTATCCTGGTTTTAAGTGATTTCTCATATATATAGTCTTTTCACTTTGTAGTCACCTGCATGCTTTCAATAGTTTAGGCTTACATAAATTGGATGAAAATTGTTCACTGGTTGTTTTCTGTGTGTGTATAATCATTCCAAGGACTTGTGTGGGCTGTCCATGGAAACTCACAAGTGGTCATGGACTGGAACAATGCGTTACTCTTTCCCCTGAAAATAATGGCTTCCAGCCAACTCCTGAGAAGAATGAAACTGCCTGTGTCAGACTCCCTGCTGTGCATTAGAATTTCGGTTACAGCTGTTACCTTGTTATAACACCCACATTTCTTCTTGCACAGGCCAGCTTCATAGAGAAAAAAAAAATCGCCCTGCATTTTTTGCCTAATTATTAACTTCATAGATCTTGGGAACAGACTACAGCTCAAACACGTGTATAATTCAAAACATGATTATAATATTATTAAGATCCGGAACAATAAAAAAATTAGTCACTGCTAATAGGCTCATATAACAGAAAAATGATGGATTAAAATTAGCATGTGTGTGTGTTTTTTAAAACTTAACATTATAGTGGACAGATTTATTAGTAGAAATATGAAGCGATTAGATAAATGGAGGGGAAACAATCCAGCATGGATCAAGGTGAGCCAAGAACCTGTTCAGAACATTGGCAGCCTGCCTAGAATACCTCTAGAAAGGGACAAGCAACTTTAATCTTTATTAAGGAGTAATCATAAGTGGACTGACTCCGCACACCATCTGCTCTCAGTGAAGCATTGGAGTTACAGGTTGCTCACTCTGCTATGTCCTTCACCCCTGCTCTCCTACTTCACCCAAAGTCCCGTTTTCAAAAGTTCAGTTTTAAAGTTTATTATAATTACTATTCTTTACAAGAAGCATTTATTTTTCATGAGTAGTAGAGTGGATGCCTGAGGTTCCTTTTTCAACTCTGAAAAGCAAGCCACAAGCCACATGACAGAAAATATTACCTGACTAGAGATATCTATTCAGGCAAGAGATGGAGAACTTTCAGTTGGATGCTAATATCCATCTCTGAAGGTTAGAAATCAACCCATGATTTGCAATGCAGTACTAAATTTATATTAATGATAGAGAGACATATGTCTTGTCCTTGATATAAATTAGATAGAAGAAATGTGTGCATTCCGGTTTCTAATATTACACTATCTTAGATTAAACAAGGTATCTCTAATTTCATTTTTTTTTATTGTTCGCTATGGAAGACTGTGCTCTATTGAATAGGACACATCAACTCAAGTTACTTAAATTGTATGGGAGCCTAGAGTTAACCTGTGATGCTTCATAAAACACACCTGTCATAGGTAAATATGACTGCAGTGCAATACAGGGGGGTTGTGTGGATTGAAGAGTGCCCTCCAAAAATGTATCTCTGAGTATTAACCCCCAATATCTCTGAATGTGTCCTTATTTGGGAACAGGATCTTTTCAGATATAATTAAGGATATCAAGATGAGAACCTTCTACATTTAGGGTAGACTCTAAATTCAATAACTAGTGTCCTTATAGAGAAAGATGGAGTTCTGAGACACAGAGACGCAGAGGGGAGGCATGGGAAGAGGAAAGCACAGATTAGAGTGATGCATCCATAAGACAAGGAACACCAGGGACTGCATGCAGCATCAAAAGCGAAGAGATTCTCCTTCACCAAATCTGCACACACTGTGATTTTGGACTTCAGATCTCTGAACAAAAGAGTACATTTCTGTTGTCTTAAGGCCCCTGGTTTGTGGTAATTTGTTAAGGTGGTCTTAGGGAATTGCTATGGGGATAGTTACTATTAATTTAAAATTTCTGGGAATCTTTCTGTGAGTTTAGGAAAAAGAGACTCATTGGTGTTCAGAAGACACTGGCTGTTAAGTAGACCTTTGCCCTTCTCCCTTATAGTTCACTTTTTTTTTCTTCACATTCACTCCTTCCCTTCCTTTGCCAAGACATGTTACAAATAAAGTGTTCTTCAAGGACCAGAGTCAAGATAACATGATCAAAATGAAAGATTTCAGAATATTCATGGAATTAGTTTTGGCAGAATCTTTAGATAGGTTATGGACAGACAACAAGATATAAGGTGCCACTACATTTCACTGACACAGAAACCTTAGAGGTAGAACTATTTTCCTGTGGATAGGTTAGTGCTGTGGCTTACTCTGATTATGGAAATGCAACACATTTTCCCCAAAGACAATGTGCATAAAATCAACTTGCCTTTGTACTTTTCTGATTAGTGTCACCATAAGTGTCTGGTAACTTTCTTAAGGCAAACTCCTACCACCCAAGGGACATACGTTACTGTTTCCTATGACTTCCATTCCTAGGGCCACTCTCAAAGGATACCACTAAAATACTGTCAAAACACATTCTTATGGCTCGGCAAAACTCAGTCACTCTGACAGCATTTTAAAAAAATATTTCAGTACTTATTGACTTATTGTCGTTCTTTAAATAAAACTGTGGAGCAAATAAGAAAACAGTTTGTTCCTAATTTGCAAAAGCAGTCACAAACAACTTAAATCCCCTACAATGAAATTACTAAAGATAATGTTCTAAGAGTCTCTTTGTCATCAAACAGAATTTTTAAACAGTTATGTTTTAAGATCGAAGCACTTCTCTTTTCAGACCATTCCTTATCTTGTGAAGTTGTCCTTGTGAAAGATTTGCAATAACAGACTATCAGATCATTAGGGTTCATAAGGGATAGCTGGGAGAAACAGAAAGAATTTCAATGTTAACAAATATTTTGAAGTTTTCTTTAGATGGGTTGTAATGACACGTACAAAAAGGAAAATGAACATAAATTGTTTTAAGATAATAATTGGTGCATAGCAATGAAAGTCATAATTTAGATATAAGAAGCAGTTCAATGCAATGAAACAAAATGTGCCAAGAAAACAGAACTCCATGATTCCCACAGGAGTTAAAGGAATTTGATAACCAGGAAGTCACAATACATAGATAATAAATGTATCCTGGATATATTTTAACTGAACGCTGTCATTTCGATCATGACATCAAATGCAGGACTGAAGGAAAGTGGTCTTTGTATTGATTTCCAAGGGCTGCCATAATAAGTCACCACACATTTAATGAGCTAGAACAAAAGAAGCATGTTCTCTCACAGTTCTAGTAGCTATTAGTACAAGTTCAAAGTCAAGGTGTCAGCAGGGCCATGCTACCTTTGAAGGCTCTAGGGAAGAATCCTTCCTTGCCTCCCTCAAGCTTATGGAAGCTCCTGACAATCCTTTCTGTTCCTTGGTTTGTAGATGCATCAATCCAATCTCTGCCTCCATTGTTTTCTTCCTTCTGTCTTTGTCTTCTGTATATCTCTGTGTGTACTCTTCTTATAAAGGCACCAGTCAATGCATTTAGGGCCCACCCTAACCCAATGTGACTTCATCTTAACTAATCACACCTGCAAATATGCTATTTCCAAATATGGATGTTCTTTGGGTGGATATGAAGTTGGGGGAGATATTTCAGGAATATTCCAACAACTGTCCTTCCAATGCTCTAATCCTAAAATAGCCCTTTTTATTAATTTGTCTTCTTATTGAGGAGAGAAAAGGAAGCTATAGTCTACCTTGATTCTTCCTGAAACCTTATGTAAGAATGAAAAATAAAGTAAAATTAATGATTTGGCTTATGGTTATGCAAGTTACAGTATTGAGTGCTAGTTGACTAAAGGAGGTAGAAAGTATAATGTTGGAGACTCAAAGTGGCTCCAGCCTTTCACAATATCATGAACTTCGGCCAGCTCCAGACAAAATGTCAGCCCTTAGAAACAGTGGGAAATAAATAGATCCAAAACTATCGCCACTAACTGAAAAGTTAATCCACCAACATCTGCCACAGATTGGGCTAGTAACGTTGCCTTTGTAAACACTAATACTTCTTCCAAGTAACCAAGGCCATCTGTAAACTATCTATTTCATTTTTTGTTAATCATTTTCATTTAAAAGAAATACAAATAACTGATATCCATAAAGAGATTGGTTGTCTTCTTCCATTTATGATAGGTCACACATATCCATTCTTTCCAGGAAAGTTTCTGTCTATGTACTTTTGATTCTGAAGTCCAACTATCATAGTAAGAATATGTCCACTTGGATGAAATTAACTAACAGAAATGTACTCTTATGAAATATACTGTTATTACATTTATTACTTCATTTGATGGAGCAAGCTCCCTGAATTAGAGTCTTTAATTCACACCATTTTGAAGATAAGAAAATTGAGGGTAAGGAGATGAACTAAACTTCCCAAAGTCATAAACATAGTGAGTGAAGGATCTGAGATACAAAGTCAAACAGTTTGAGTCCAGAGCCCATGTACTTTACCATTATGCCCTATTGTATAACCTACTCTCTCACACCTCAAGTTTTCACAGGCTGCCAGGAACCCTTAGGAATCTCGCTTATTTTAAAACTTGCAGAGGTTTTTTTCTGCCCTTGGCTCTTTGGTATGCTACTCCATCAGCTAGTTTCCTATATTTTTATTATTATTTTTTCAATAGATATTTTTTACCATTGATTTTTATATATAGAGAAAAAGATATAGAGACATTTCAATGTGAGAGAACACATCTCCTGCATGAGCTCCGTCCAGGGCCAGGGCTGAGGAGAAGCCTGCAACCAAGTATCAGTCCTTGACTGGAAAGAAACACAGGACTCTTTAGTCTGTAGGCAGATGATCTCTCCACTGAGCCAAACGGGTTAGTCCAAATTTCTTTACTTTTAAAGCCAGCTATCCTTTGCTATCTCTCTTCCAAGACAGTAGTTTTAGATACAGCTCTAGTTTCTGAATCAACAATCATCCAAGTCTCCCCCCATCTACCATCCCAAACTATACTTTCTGTTACCTATCTGAGCTTGGGCTGTGACTACAAAAGACACTACCTATAGTGGTTTAAATAAATAGGTGGTTTAAATAAAAAACACGTACTTCTTATAGTTCTGGAGGATGGAGAGTCCAAGATTAAGGTGCTGGCAAATTCAGTTCTTGGTGAGGGCTCTATGCCTAGCTTACAGGCAGCCCAATTTCTCACGCATCTTCACATAGCAGACATAGAATGCTCTGGTGTCTCTTCCTCTTTTTATGAGGACACTAAGCTATCATGGGGCCCCACACTCATAATCTCATTTATACCTTATTATTGCTGCCCACATGCTCCTAATTAGCATCACATTGGAGGTCAGGATTTCAGCATATGAATTTGGGGGACATATATTAAGTTTCATTTCATCTAAATAAAAAAAAATGTTGTTGTCAATCAGAGTCTTGTTACTTATTCTCAAAATGGCAACATAGAATGATGAAATACATAGGAAATTTGCAATTTCATGAACCCATATCGCTTTTATCATGGGAACCTTAATGAGTATCTAAAATTCATTTAATATAAAAGGATTTCTTAACTGCCTTCCAAGAACTGCAATGGTCAGATCCTCTACTACTTGAGTAGTGCAAAAAGCCCTATGTTTGAAAATTATTTGCTTATTTTTTCTTTGTTTGAGGATCTGATCATCGAAATATGTGGAATGTGCAATGCCAGAGTATTGTTTTAGGATCCCCCAAAACAAGCCTTAGGATTTCTCTGTCATCTAAACCTGGGAGCAAAGTGCACTGTCAGCATGTCTCCTCCCTCTCCCTTCAGGGAAGGCACAAGACAGCTCTCCTCCTGTCAGGATCTCAAGAATTGTCCACGGTTGAGTTAGCTGCAGCCTTAGGCTTATTTTACTCCACCTTCCCAAGTCTCACCTTTGCAACTCTACTCTCTTGAGATTCTATTAAATTACTGGTATTCCTAATTTTACTTTATTCTGTGTAACAGTTTCTTTAGAAGAGGAAGAGCCCAAGGGAGGCTAGTGGTCCCAAACCGAGGAAAGATTGGTTTTTCAAAAATGGGCTAAGGAGAAATGCAACTTAGTACATTTCTTTTCCCAATATAGTGTTTTCAAAAAGGTGGCAATCACAAAACCAGTGCATATATTTCAGATAATGCATGAATGAGCACAACACAACATTTTAAGACTGTACATTTATTATAATCTATGTGCCACATAACTGTGTTTCAATCAACTAATGGACCACATATACAACAGTGGTCCTGTAAGATTTAGAATGCAGCTGAAAAACTCCTATTGCCAAGGAACATTGAAGCCATCTTAATATCATAGCAAAATGTATCATCGATATGTTTGTGGTGAAGCTGGTCAAAACAAAAATAGTACACTGCCAGTCAAGTAAAAATATACCACATATAATTACATATAGTACTTAATACTTATTATTCATAATAAAATACTATATTACTAGTTTATGTATTTTCTATACTATACTTTTTGTTTGTTTGTTTTTGTTTGTTCTCACCTGAGCATACTTTTTCCATTATATTTTTAGAGAGAAGGGAAGGGAGAGAGAGAGAGAGAGAGAGACTCTGATGTTAGAGGGACACATCTATTGGTTGCCTCCCACACATGCCCCAACCAGGCCTGGGGATCAAACCTGCAACCCAGGTACATGCTCTTAATGGGGAATTAAACTGCAATATGAGTGAACACTAAGCACTGAATCACACTAGGGTTATATTGTACTATACTTTTTGAAATTACATTAGAGTGTACTCCTTTTACTTATAAAAAAAAGTTTGCCATAAAACAAAATTATTTTGGCAGCAGACCCATACATCTCATGTTTACCCCATCTCTTGCTTGCATCATTTTCTCTTATGCTTGAGGGAATCTCAGGTTGTTTTATACAGTAACATGCTATACACACATGCTTGTAACCTGGGAGCAATGGGCCCTATCATATAGCCAAAGTGATGTTTACACAATACAATATTGGCTACCCAATTCTCAAAACATATTCCTGTCATTAAGTGGGCATCTATATATATCTATATATATCTATATCTCTCTCTCTCTCTCTCTCTCTCTCTCTCTCTCTCTCTCTCTCTCTCTCTATATATATATATATATATATATATATATATATATATATATATATATATATATAAGCCTAAACAACCGTTACAAAGGTCGACCGAATGATCAACTGACTGGTAGCTATGATGTTCACTCACCACCAGGGGGCAGATGCTCAATGCAGGAGCTGCCCCCAGGGGGTCAGTGCACTCCCACAGCTAACCTCCCATGACTGGTCAACCTTTCATGGCTGGCCCTGATCGACCCCACTGGGACTGGGTGAGGTAGCCCTGATATGCCCTGATTGCAGCCAGGCTGAGGGATCCCACCCATGTATGAATTCCTGCACTGGGCCTCTAGTTGTTGGGAGCCATCAGAGTTGGGACAAGCAACTCTGTCTTAAGGAAATAGAATTAAGTTCCTTCTAGCAGAAGTTGTGCAGTGCTCTGAGGGCTTGGCCAGAAGATAAGATTAACCTGCCACTTAGCATCTTCCTGCTGCTTCCCCTTCCTGATCCTCCCCCCTAGATAGCCCAGCCTTGGAATGTTGCACCTTGGAATGTTACACCTCTCTGGCAATTAGCCAATCCTGTGTTGCCAGATGCCAAAGACCCCTCTGCATAGGCAACCCTGCCCCCCTTTGTTTCTGCTGTATAAATACAGCCATTTCAAAGAATAAAGTTGAGGCTTGATCAGAACCTTGTCTTGCCTCCATTCTTTCGCTTTCCTTGTTTGTTTCATTCTCTTAGGTGGTTCCTGCGTGGCCCCGTTGTTGCCCCGCGGGCCGAGACATCTAGTGACTATATATAACAAAAAACATAGTAAGCCAATCGTATCTATGTTTGTCACTGCTTCTAATAACAAGATGAAGTTAACAAAGTGAGTGAATTTAAAGGGGGAAAAAAAGTCTAAATATAACCACACAGAAACTCCCTTCTTTAACATGACCTCCTCTCTTTTCTGTCTGTCCACTCCCTTCCTTAGTTATCATCCCTTTGGACATTAGAATCCAGTCAGCATCAATTGTATTAAGAACAAAGAAAAAAGATGCAGGCATGTTGACCATATAAACAGAGTTTCCCTCAAGCTAAAGATAACTTCAGTTGTGTTTTAACATGAAAGCAGAATGACTGTACAACCCTACAGGAAACCATACAGAATGGTGCCCTGGTAGATAATCAGGACTTGATATGATGATCAACTACTCTCTCCCTTGGCCAACCCATCAGTAGAGCCCACGACCCCAACTCCCTTAGCCACCATGATTAATAGTTGCTGTTTTTTTCTGTAGTCTTTCCCCTGAGTGCCATTAGGGAGCCAGGTCTTTGAGCACTTGTTTACCTGGAACTCCAGGCTTGGCACCATTTCTTCAACTAATAAACTCATACTTTCTTTGCTGTAAACTCCTGCTCACATGTGGAGAACGAACCCCTTCAGTTAGAAAACAAATAAAACATGCAATGAGACTATGTGAATGACAAAAGTCTAGAAAGCATTATCTTAAAAGATCAAGGTACTTATTAAAGACAGAAAACACACACATTCAGACTTTGGAATGAGATGACTCACCGGATGGGTCACCTAGGACAGAATTACTTTAATGTCTATGGCCTCCCTTAGTTTCTTCTTCAAAAAGTATAGAATGCCTTTTTAAAAGTCCACTTATAAGGATGAACATCAAAACTACCTGATAGGGCCCATAATAGGTAGCTAATACATTTTAGTTTTCTTTTCCCTCCTCCACCCATCAGATAAGATAATAAACATAGTAAGTGAGGTTTGTGGGTTGACTCAGGTCTGCAAACGTTTTCCTTTCTTCCCACACTTACCTCTTCTTTGTCGATCACGCAAATGACCTTTATTGCTCCTTGAAAACAAGATTTATTCTCAGAAGATTTTTGGTTTTATATTAGGAAGAAAAAAACCTCACAAGCTTCAAACTCTTTTAAAATCTGTTCTAAGCTGTTTTGTTTCTTTTGAAAGATGGGAATTGACCATCTTATTTTCCAGTGGCTGTTAGAAGCTGGGTCAGAAAAAGTTAAGTTTTTAAAGAAATGAAAAACATGTTGCCTTTTCCAGAAAAAAATAAAAAATAAAAAGCCTGACTGTCTGTGAGAATAAAGCAATGTTCCAGTAATGCTGAATAGTTCTCTAGCAATTTTTCAGTACTCATCAGTGATAAATTTTTTATAAGAGATGTAATTCTGTGGTTCTGAAATTTAAATACACTTTTTTGAACTATCTGCATAAGTAAAAATTGATTTTTATGGGAATATGGAACTATTTAGCTGAAAATTATGTAATGATTGATTGAAGCAGCAATCATTTCAATAGAAGGATATTTGCATAGTTTTTAATGATCGCTTGCATAAAATATGTAAATTTCTTGAAACTTTTATTTTTATATTTAACCAAAGGCTTGTTTGCAAAACACTTTAAAAGAAGGCAGAGCTTGCTCTCCTATTTTAAAAAATATGTTTAATTACATGTAGAAATATCTGTATACTGTAGATTTTAAAACACAGCCATTAGGTAAAAATGAAATTAATCTTATATTCTGACCTTTTAAAAAGTTTTCAATCTATTTCTTGAATCTTGAAGAGAATATTTATCACTAGAACTGAAAAGAAAGTGTAAGATACTATAAATATTCAGGAGACACATAGTCACTAAGAAAGCTTAAAGCTTTCTCTTTTAGGAGATAACCTACTCATACTGGGACTTGGAGTTGAAAACCCCTTTAAAAATATTGCAAGGCAGGAACTATCTCAAAGGCAAATGTAATTCCATTGGGACTCACTATGGAAAGAAGACCATGGCTTCATAATTTCTAGAAGGACAACATTACAATAATCTTAAACATTGGCCTGAGTGATTTGTTTATTTATTAGTTTAGCTTCTAAAGAATAAACTGTAAGAGCTATTCTCTAAAAAAATTACACATATATAACTTAACAAAAATAAATCTATTAAGCACTCCAGGTAACCAAAGAATAATGATCATTGATTAAATTTAATTCTATAATCTTAAAAAAAATAATAGTAAAGAGGAAGGATAAATTAAATCATATACTCTGCTATTTTCCTGAATTCTTATTGTGTATAAGAATTGCCCACAAATATGCCAACCAACTTAAATTTGCATGTAAGTGGGGGGACATATCCAAAAAAGCAATAGACATTCACGTTAGTAGAACTGGAGAAATATATCATGTTATAATTTATATAAACTTAGAAAAGTCAAATTCTTAAAATTACTGAATAGAATGGGAATTTACTGATGATTTCATTAATATAACATTAATATTTATGTATGTAAATATATTATGTCATCAATCTATTAATCAATAATATTCCTATCTATATGGATAAATAAATGAATAGACATTTTATTTATTTATTGAATGTTTTTATTTATTTATAGAGAGTGGGAGGGAGAGAGATAGAAACATCAATCTGTTGCCTCCTGCACAACCCATGGATAGAGCCTACAACCCAGACAGGTGCCCTGACTGGGAATCAAATCAGTGACCTCTTGGTTTGTGGGTCAGTGCTCAACCATTGAGCAATACTGGCCAGTCAGGCATGAATAGATATTTTAGCCAAAGGCACCATCTTACTTGATAGGGAAACAAAAGGTGATTTCCCATTAAAAAAATTACAAAAATGCACCTATCTCTACTCTTAATACTAGAGGCCCAGTGCATGGATTGGTGCACCAGTGGGGTCCCTCAGCCTGGCCTGTGCCCTCTCACAATCTGGGACCCCTCAGGGGATGTCAGATTGCTAGTTTCAGCCCAATTCCCACAGGCCAAGACTGAGGGACACTACCAGTGGCGGAATCCGTGCAAAAGGCCTCTATTATGCATATAAGATCTTTGGTTAATCTCTTCCTGTCCTCTCCCCTCCCCCCTTCCCTCTCATATTCATCATTATGTTCCAGGTTTCCATGCCTGTGCATTGAGCTTCTGCCCCCTGGTGGTCATTGCATGTCATAGCTACTTGTTTAGCATATTAACCTTTTATATGTATAGATTTGATTGATAATATTATCAATGTAACCAGAGTAAATGAAACAATTAGAGGTATAAAACTGAAAAGAATAAGTAAAACAATCTATATGTATAAATCATAAGATAATATCCCTGAAAAATTCAAAAGGATAAATTTAAAAGGCTATACACAATAAAAATTCAGGAAAATAGCAGAGTATACAATTAATGTAAAGTGTCAATAGACTTTCTATATCTTCAAACAACGAGTTAGAAAAAGATAACAAAAGAGAAAAAATGTATAGTGCAAATTTAAAGATTAAATATAAATAAAGTATACTAAAATAAGTAAAACCTCATAAAGCAATCTTTAAATTTCCTGAAAGATCAAAAGATTAATTGGACAAATGAAAGGCTAAACCATATTCTTATGACAACTAGATATTTTTAGAAATAAATTAATTCAGTAAATTTACTATAATCACAGAAAATAGAGGCACTTATAATCCAGAGCTAGATACATTTATTATAATATCCTTGTTGATAATTTTACCAAATAAAAATTATAGGAGAAAACTTGAAAAAGATAAGCAGTTAGAGAAGAAGCAGGACAGACCTATCAGAAATTAAAGCAAACTAAAATTGAAACAAAACAGAAACCCTCTAAAATTCATTAAAAGTCAAAAAAAGATTGGTATTATCACCCGAATAATCAGATAGCAATGTTGATGTATGTTTTCAGTGACATCTAAAATCTCTAGGGGAAGTCAACTTTTTAATCAATAATATTGGCAAAACTGAATAATGATTTACAAAATTATATAACTGAAGCAATATCCCATAGCTTATACCAGTCCATTTACAAATGGATTAAAGATTTTAAAAACTACAAGGGGTAAATAAAAATATAAATGGATTACTTTATAATCAAGGAATAAAGATAAGCTATTTCACATTCAAAATTCAAAAGCAACAAAGATAATACTGATATATTACATTTTCAAAGAAAACTAAAACACCATAAGTAAACTACAAACAAAATAATAATTGGAAATTTTATTTTTAAATTTAAACTGCTAAACAGGCAAACAGTTTATCTTCCTAGCATATAGAAAGCTCCTAATGATTAAGAAGTAAACAGTAAAAAAAATCATAATATAAAATGGGGCAAACTATGTAGTAGAGAGTTTCAGGAAAAGCAAATGACACAAATATGAAAAAGATAATGTCTCATTCAAAATAAAATACATATAAAAGAAACTATACAGAGATGATGCAATCTCACCTATTATATTGACAAAAATTCAAAAGATTCACACTTGTTCTGTTGGCAACACTAGGAGAAAGGGACCCTCCATAATGTTGCCAGGGTGATTGCAAAATGGCATAATTCCTATAGAGGAGAATTTGCCAATATCAAACAAAATTACATGGCATTAACCCCTTGACTCAGCAATCGATTAGGAGGATCTCAATAGGAGAGAAAGAAAACCACCCCATGTGTGAAATATTAAGGCAAATGGTTATTCTTGGCAGAATTATTTGAAACAACAAAAGGTTGGAAACTATTCAAAGGTGCAGCGTTAGAGGAATGCTTTAATGAACCATTAACTGTACTTCTTCCAAAAGATGGTATTATGCAGGTGAAAGGAAATACAAAGACCAGCATTTTGGTAGTGGTAACAAAGGATCTCCATGTTATAGTAAATGAAGTTTTTAAAGAAGTGAAAATACAAATATACTTATGCCTGTACTTGCTTATTTTTTCAAAAATAATAAGCTACAAAACATATAAGAAATAATTAAAATGTTTGCTTACAAAGGGCCTAGAAATTATAATGAAAGCAAGATTTCTCTGAGAATTTAAAATATGTTTCTTTTTAAACCATGTAAATGACTTTATGTATTAACACATAAATGAATCATGAGAAATACATCTAAAGTGAAGAACAAAGTAAAACACATGAATAAAATCTTATATAAAATTTGGTTTTATCATTATGCTAGAGGCCTGATGCATGAAATTCGTGCAAGAGTAGACCTTCCTTCCCTGGCTGCAGGCCCTTGGCTTCCCTCTGGCACCAGGACCTGGCTTCCCTCCAGCCACAAGCGGGCTCTGGGTACCCAGGCTTCCCTCAAAGCCCCAGCTTCATCCAGAAGGTCGTCCAGAAGGATGTCAGGTCTAATTAGCATTTTATGTTTTTATTATTGAAGATAGAATTTAAGTATATAATAAGTGAATTCCTCTGACAAATCTGTAATAGTATATATTCTACAATAATACAAAAGAACTAAAAAAATGTCTTAAACTTTACCTAGTGATATTATGCTTAGCACATAGTTGATGCAATTATGAAATACCTAATAAATCAAATAAGTATATAGGGTATTATTAGAAACCAGGCATTTCAGTGTATAAAATTAAATGAGTGAAGAAAGAAACCCTATGATATTAAATTTGTATTAGGAATGTCAGGTATAGTTATCTCTCTTCAAATTGTAATATTCACAATTAAAAATACTTTTCTATTAAGGAAATTCTGGAATATACCTACATCTTAGCAGTTTATAGATATTTCATATAGTGACCAAGCTTTCATACTTTCACTTTTTTCACTCTAATGTTTCCTAATTTATTATATAGAGCAAGAGCAATACTGATTTTTCAATAATGATCATGTTAACAAGAGGTATTTATTAACTACCCACACCATGTCAGGCATGGTATTAAGGTGATGTATTTGAATTTAGCTCACTTTAATAATCTGAATTTTATAGGTAAGGGAACCAAGCTTGGCTTAGCAAAATAGTTTTCCTTGTCCATGTTCACACAACTAGTAAAACAGGATTATAAATATCTGACTTTAAATTCTGTGCTTCCTTTCATTGCCCTGTGCTCTTATGGTTGTTTGGTTTCAAGTTGAAGTTATTTCTTTCATATTTTAGGGTATAACATTCCCTGTATCATTGAATATGATATTTAGTTTGAACAAATCAGTTTTATGTTGTGTGTTTCACATTTCTCACCTCTAATACATATGGTTTGGACACGTCAATTCTAAGGTTGCCTTCTAGCACTAAAGGTCTATGACTCTAGTTTTCTTAGACTATAGCTTATTGGAAGCATTTCACATAACACAATTCTTAGACCAACAAAACCAATCTGCTAGTCTTTTCCTTTCTGGAAGACAACAGCAGCTTCCACAAATTAAATCCAGTTGTTATTTTTATTTTTATTTTTAGAATTAATCTTTAAAAATCTTTATAATTGAGAGTACAAGTGTCCCCTTTAATTTCACATTGCCCCCCTCCACTCAGTTCCCACATTGCCCCAAGCCTTTACTATCCTATGGTCTGTGTCTATGTGTATATACGTTTTTTGATTAATCTCTTTCTGTCTGCCTGCCTCTCACCCTCCCCAACCCCCTCCCCCCATGCCTTAGTTTATTCCATGTTTCCATGCCACTGGTTCTATTTTATTATCAGTTTGATTGGTTCATTAGATACTGCCTCTTCCTTCTTGCCATTCTTTCTTTCTCTCAACATTGCCTTTTTAAAACTACTTCTTTATTGTTAGTAGTAGTAGTGGTAGTAGTAGTAGTAGTAGTAGTAATTTACTGTTCCTGTCTGATTTGCAGACTCAAAAGGCCAAACAATTACTATTCTGAAAGTCAGTTTTAATATTTGTTAACCTTGTCAGCAAAGGGAGGTTCATAATAGTAGAGAAGGCCAAAAGGTTCATAATAGTAGAGAAGGCCAAAAGGTTCATAATAGTAGAGAAGGCCAAAAGGTTTTCAGAGTGAAAAGGCCTCTAAAATAATTCTTTCATTTTTCTGCTCTGATAGTTGAGATATTTGCTATCAGTTATCCCTTTACCTGAAGATACTGAGGTTCTAATAGGGTCCTTCTAAAATGCACATATGTTAAGTAAGGGATCTGATCAGGAGGTAAAATGATGTGGAGGAATAGAGACAGCTAGAGGCATTTATTATTATTAAAATGATTTCACTTAATCACCTTCCTCACAATCATGGAGAGTCTAAGGCAGCGTTTTTCAACCGCTGTTCCGCGGCACACTAGTGTGCCGCGAGATGTTGCCTGGTGTGCCGTAGGTGCAGACAAGACAAGAATTTCATAATTTTTCACTATTTTGTTTACTTAATATTTCATAATAAAGTAATTATAAAATACTTTCTTTGTGTTATTGATTCCTATTCAAGAGAATTACTTTATATATAGTCAATATAGGCACAGAGTTAAATTTTTTAACATTTTCTAATGGTGGTGTGCCTCGTGATTTTTTCATGAAACAAGTGTGCCTTTGCCCAAAAAAGGTTGAGAAACACTGGTCTAAAGGAACAGGGCGCCAACCAGGTAAGTGTTGAGTGTTAAAACAGGATAGAGTGCTTGATAAAGTGAAGGGTAGAACAACTGGTAGGAGGCAGGAAACAGCCCAAGGGCATCCTGGTGAAATGACAAATGAAACTGGAAACTTGGCCTACTTAACAATTTTGCCCTAGGCCAGCCCATCTATGGAGGTCATCTTCTTCAACCCCAGGCCTGCTGACTTGATTGCATAGAAGCACGTAAGACAGCAGGGCTCCTATTCAATACCTAAATATTTCCAGCAAAGGAGTTCCAATAACCTTGGCCCAGAGAGAATTTATCACAAACTGTTTACTCCACATTTTTGAAAGCATAAATACCCAAAGCCAGGCAGGTGATCATGACAACTGTGTAAACTACACACTGCCCGTCTCTTTGAGATGAGCCTGGTGCTGCACCAGCAATAAGAACACAATGCACTGCTCTCTTGCATATTAAGTTGGGAAGAGCTGTCTCAGACATTCTACAGAGAATTCTCAATGAAAGGGTAAGTGTCTGCACAGTCAGCCTTGTAGACAAGTCATAGCACTAAGATTTCTAATTACAAAACCTGTTTTTACTAAAATAGCTCTCTGGCGCACATCTCTGATAACTGGGTTTCAGCTCTTTTCAAAGGACAAGACCTTGGAAGAGACACTGGGCGGAGAAACCCCCACAGGAGCTGGTGCTGACTTCTAAGTCTCTCTGAAATGTTGAATGGCTCGGTGCTGTAAAGGTATCTAACTACCTAGCCAAAAACCATGCACCAGAACAAAATGAGGAAGGATTATCCCTCTCATCCTACCAAGGAGCATAAACTAGTCAGAAAAGGCAGAAGACAGTAAAAAAAATATATATATCATCAAGAAATATGTCCTCCTGCCTTGGCAAGGCTTGCTGGCTGGGGCTCACCTACCAGCAGTCTTATTTATTAGAAGCTGCTTCATTCCTGCATGAGGGGCAATAGCGTTACCATGGCTGGCAAGACACGAAACTCAAAATATGTATGGGCATGCAGAACTAAAGGCGAGAGGCAAGTCCTCATTGCTCTATTCACCTCCGAAGAAAAATATTAGCACACTGCTTTAACTGGTGTCTTCTATGGTAATTTTTGAAAATAAATCATGTAACTCTATAAATATCATCATAGGACATCAAGTCATATGTATGCAGCATGAGAAGTCCTTTAATGCTTTTTTTTTCTTTTTTTTAAATGAAGGGATATAGATGGCTTGATTTTCATTAGTCTGATTTTTTTTTTTCTTTTTAAATAGACATGGAAGTCAATCATTCTAAGGTGATTTCCTTTTTAAACCCAATCCTACATTCATACAGAAAGCCTTAATGAGTCTACTAGGAGTAAACAAATTAGTCTCCAGGATGTATTATGCATTAATTAATCAAACTAATAGTATTGTATAATGTGCTATAGATGAAAATTAGTTCCAAGTACAATGCTCACATACAAGAAGAGACTGGATAAAAAATATGGAGTAATAAAAAAACATCAGTTTCTATAAATTTGAGTTAAGCAACTGTGCTTTCTCTCCACTGATTTTCAGCTATTCAATTAGAAAGAGAACATTCAAAGTTGGCCTTTACAGTTGAGATACCTGTGTGATAGAAAAGCTGTGATGATGAAGAAAGCAGCTTTGAGTAACAATACCTGCAGGTCTAGAGGAGGGATGAGCACACTACAGACTACAATATTTTTGTGTAACTCAGCAGCTAATAATTGTTTTTCCATTTTTAAATGGTTGAAGGAAATAAAAAGAAGAGTAATATTTCATAACATGTGAAATAACATGAATTCAAATTTTAATAATGCCCATAAATAAAGTTTTATTGGAACATAGTCACACATGTTCCTTATATCAACAGGTAGAATAGCTGTGAATGGCACATGGTCTGCAAAATCAAAAATATACTTTCTGACTTTAAAAAATATATATATTTCTATTGGTTTCATAGAAGGAGGGAGAAGGAGAGAGAGGTTGAAACATCAATGATAAGAGAGAATCATTGATTAGCTGCCTCCTGCATGCCCTACACTGAGGATTGAGCCCACAATCCAGGCATATGCCCTGAACAGGAATTGAACAGTGACCTCCTGATTCATAGGTCAATGCTCATCCAGCTGCACCAGACAGATTACTCTCTGACTCTTAATAGAAAAAATTCTGCAAACTCTAGACTTAGGAAACAAAAGTCCTTTGCAATGATAGATCCAATGCATACATGGTACAGGAATATATGTAAAAATGAGAGGAAAAGGCAGACACCATCTTATAGGAGAGAATAACTTGACTTCTTGCTCTTTCTGCCAAATTACTTAGACTAATTTTGAAGAAAATTAGACAACATTAATGAAGGGACTATAACTAAAAGTGCCCACCTTATACTTTTAAAAAATGACAAGTTCATAAAAGACAAAAGTGGACTGAAGAACTGGTCAAGAACAAAGAAGATTAGAGGGACATGGCAATCAAATTCAACATGTGACCTTGGATTGAGGTGTGGACCAGACCTGTTTATATTTGTAACTAGAGGCCTGGTGCATGAAAATGCATGTAGTAGAGGGGAATCCCTCAGCCTGGCCTGTCCCCTCTCACAGTCTGGGAGCCTTCAGGGGGAGGGAGGTGACCTGGCAATCAGGGGAAGGTGAAGCCCCCATCACATCTCTGCTGCTCACTGTTGGCAGCACAAGCCTCAGTGGGCCCTGGTTAACTGAGCCTCGGGTGGTCCTAGGCATCTGGGCAGCCGACATCTAAAGCTTTCCTAAGCCTTGGGTCAGCCTTGGGTGGCTATGGGGCTGAGAGAGGGTCCGGCTGCATAACATGCCTGCGACCCCCCTGTGGGCCAGAAAGAACTGGGGGACTCTGGTGGGGCTGAGGGGGTTAGGTGCCACCATCTTATGGCTATTGGTGCTGCCATCTTTGTGACAGCATGATGGTCAATTTGCATAATCCCTTTTTATTAGATAGGCTGTTTGGGCCATAAAGAACATTACTTAATAACTGGGTAAAAAGTAAATGTTTTGGATTAGAGACTAGTATTGTATCAAAACTAGTTTTCTCTTTTGAACAATTAAAATATAGTCATGGAAGAGGAGATTCTTACTCTGAGAAAATATACACAGAGGTATTTGGGGATAATGAGGCTCCAATAGTATCATAATTTAATCTCAGATGTTTCAGGAAAAACATGTATTAATATTTACACGTATCTATTTATCAATCTACCTATAAATAGAAAGGAATGCACAAATTTGGCAAAAATAGGGAAAACTGGCTAAATTATACTAGTGTAATGGAGTGTTTTGCCCAACACAAATTTTCTGTATATATGTATGAAATTATTTAAAAGTAAAAGCTAAAATAAAATTAAGAGGAGTGTGCTTCTATTTGCTTCTCCCTCCTCATTAATGTCAACCACAAATGAACACTTCTTTAGCTCTACTTATAAGTAGTACTTAGGTTTTGAGTGGTTACTTGGTGTGGTGGCTTTGTACTGTAGCATTGTAATTAATCTGGAATAACCTTTCCCAGGTTAGAATCAGTGCTGAACCCAAGAGGAATTCCTACAAGATTTTGAATGTAGAAGGGAAACAGCAGCCATTATGTTTTAATTGAAAGTTAGTGGAGTCTCCAGGCACTAAGGCAGTTCACACATGCTGTCACCAATTTGGTAGCTTACTTTGTCGGTGTGAGTCCTCTACAAGACTCTTAGGCCCTTCAGCTCCCAAGAGACCTCCTCCTTTAGTGTCTGATAGTCCTGGATCAAATCTTTTACAACCTGGTGGTGAAGCCTAGAGCCTAGCTTTTCCCAACGGCCAACCAGGCAGCAGTTACAAGAGATGAGAGACAGACCTGGATGCAGGGGTACTTACTAACCTCCACAGCTAGATCTCCAGGGCTGTCTATACCAGCTTCCAGATTTGTGTAAGGTATAAATCCTTGTTTCTAAAATCCCATATTCTATCACTTACAGGGGCTCTGCTCTTCCCATCAAACTTTCACTTATACCCTTTGTTTCCTGAAATACAGAAAAAGTCATTTAGCAAGCACTTACCTGTTCATCTCAAGACCCAAGTAATTACCATTTTCTTTGAAAAATCTAGAAACTGCTATAATGGTATCCTGAGAAGTTTATAATAAAAATGAATGAAGTCATCATTTGTTGGGTGCTAACTATGTGAAAAGTCCCGTGGCGCACATGATCTCTAAAACTCACAAACACCCACAAGCAAGTTATTATCCTCATTCTTCCAGATGAAAAACTGAGGGTCAGGGTTAGGTGTCCAACATTTCACACCTAAGAAATGGTAAAGTTGTGTTTATATCTCCAGTTTATATATATTTTTTTCATTGCATTAAGTTGTCATCTTAGGAAAAGAAGTAGATTTCTCATGTTCCAGAGAATATTTGCTTTGTGAGTGCCCAGAAATGTGTTGAATCTTAATATTTAATTCTTGCTTTTGTTTATATCATCGAATCATTATATCTTTGAGGAACTAGATATGTATTATTATCTTTAAGCAGTCCTATGTCCTAGAGAAGAAAATACTAATAATTGATGAGTACAATGAGATATATCAAATAATCTTCCACTAAAAAGCTAATTAGATAGTCTCAAATATAGAGTATTTTTTTTTAATTCGCACTTTTTCACCACACAACATGTTTTTCTTAACTCAAAATTTTGAGTACTTCTATATCTATGATCTCATCTAAGCTTTACAACAATGAGCCTAGAAAATATGTAGAGCTTGTGTTATTAATGTTTGTTTTATAGATGCAGAGATTAAATCCTAAGAGATTACATGAATCATCTTCAGTGGAATCTGTTGCTTTTATCCGCCTAGTTTCCTTTTTCCCTTGATCTTATAAGAGCAGACTTCACTTGAAGACTCCACTTCCTACAGTTTTCCATCCCGATAGTTTGTCTGAAGCTGATTCCAGCATCAGCTCTAGCAGTGGAAGCTTGTTGACCTGGAATATTATCATATGACATGGACTCAATCACAATGATGTGTTCAAAATTGGCATGCAACCCATGTCAATTTATTCAGGGAGAAGCTCAGAAAAGAAATTTGGAAGGAAGCACCCTCTTCTGAACCTGGAGGGGAAAGAATGTAGGCCTATAGTTGAACAGGTCCAACACAGAGTGAAGAATGAGTTTCAAGTCAACACAGTAGTAAAAAAAGATGAAATGTAGAGAGACATTTTCATGTTATTTGAGCACCAGGATCCAGCTATACTTGAAGGCAACCACAAGTATTCAGTTTCATTAAAAATATATTCTCTCCTTCTCTCCCTTTATCCCTCTTCCATTCCTCTCTCTTCCACATCACTCCTTATTTGACCATTAACTAAGCTTTACTGCTACTACTACATAATAATAGTCAACCAAGTTTTTAAGTCTTAACTATAAGCCTGGAATTTAGGTCTACTGATATTTAGCATATATATATATATGCTAAATATATATATATATATATATATATATATATATATATATACACACACACACACATATATATATATATATTTTTTTTTTTTTCTCTCTCTCTAAGCAAGCCACCTCCTTAGAAAAGGGCCCTTATTTTCTCATTAGCTGAGATATATTCCTCCAAACCAAACATTCATTTCCATTTTGCTTCTCTGAAATTTTTTTTCTCTCTTCAATACCCATTGGAAGAATAAATACTTGTGAAATCTGACCTTTCTCTAAGCTGTGTAATTGCAATGTAGCATAAAGGATACCAATAAAACTGATTTGAGTGATATTTTTCTGTTGAAGAAATCTAATTTATGCTATAATCAAAGTCCAGAGATTGAATTATGACATCAGTCATCAATGTCTCCCTTAATCAATTATTTTTTACTATGTTTAGGAAAGATTTATAAGCAAAAGAAAGCACCCCTGAATTGTTTCCATGAGTGTTTTCCTTTTCTTCTATTTTTTTAAAAAAACTAGAGACTGATAAATCCTGTATTGCACTACAGCAGTATTTTACTATATTATGATGAAAGAGAACTGAGAACATTTTTGTCTGAGTGATGAAGGAGTAGGCAATATGTAATTTATAACAAAATAAAAGCGATACTGTATAACACTATAAAGCTGTCAATTGGATTATCTCTGAATAAGCTGTTCAATGTTTACTTGTATATAACTGATATGTTGAGCAAGCAAGACTTGTAGAGTGCAATCAGGAAACTACTCGATTTCTTCCCCTCACTGGTTCTTCAAATCCTTTTCATGCAACCAGTTCTGCACCTGCAAGAATTCATGGGCAGATCTCACAGCTTCGCTCCTGCCCTTGACCCAATAAACCATTCTTTTGTCAGTCTCAGCCATAAAAATAATCTCTTCTTAGTAATTACTTTGTCCACTTTATTGTATTGATCACAAACTCAGAAGGTCATTCAACGTTAAAAGTTTCACCCCATGGACCCTCCTTCCATCAGCTCCTGCCTTCCTTTTGCTGCTTCCTGGTGTAGGAAGTGGTCATGTGGTTGGCTTTGTTTTTCTTTCTTGAGTGCTCTTTCTTCTTACCGCATTGGTGAGGCTGCCCATGGCTCCTCCAGCATTGAAACAGCAGAGGAAGGAGAGGATGCTGACAGGATGCTTTCTGGGTTGACAGTGTATAATGGGGTACTGGATTTCTCTGATGGTGACAGATGTTAAAAGATGATTCTTTTTCTCATGTGTGCTCCCCATGTACTTCTAGGAGATGTCCTTAATAGTCTCTTACCTGGATGGTACCTGTCCTTCATCTGTCTATTCCACCTCAGTTTCTCACTTCACTGTGTACATCCTGCATCTTCTGCTGAGGTCACTTGTCAGTGGGCAGGTGATTTCTGGGGAAGTCTTGGGTCAACATTCCCACTGTAATAGGATATGTCATCACCTCCAACGTGCATTTGGGTTTCTCCCAAATGCAAACCTATTTTATACTGGCATTTCAGGCAGCTTCTGCTGGCCTTTTAGTTCAGAAGGTAATTAAGCACCAAATACCATGTCCACAGAACTCAAAGAGTAACATCTGGAGGATCCCCATGGAGTCCCTAGTCCCTAACGAGGTTTCAGAAGAAGTGGAAACCATCAATCCATCCTCCATCATAAAAGATTCCTTCAAGGTTTTTATTTCAACCTGTTGGCAGCTACAAATTAAAACTTTTTATAGGACCAGCAACACAAGTTTTAAGCTACCTTTTTCTTTGTGAGTCCTGACTGAATAGTCTAGCTCCTCCATTTGGAATTCGAAGAGCTGGCATCTACTTTCTCAGAGCTTTAGATAATATGTGTTATTAAACAGCCTGTGGTTGTGAATCTTTTCCACTCAAAGCATTTCACCAAGTAGCATAGCATTTTTTATTTTAAAAAACATAGTTAAATCAATCTATAGTTGTCTACACGTGTGATAATTAAGAAAAACTAAATATTTTTATCCTGCTTGTACACATTTAACGTTAAATTTAATTCTTAATGAATCTGCCTATCATATGCATATTGAATAGAATGATATATACAAAAGGATAAATATACTAAGTAGTTACAGAGGGTGAGGAAATTTCCCAAAGGAACAGTTCCCGTCAAACAAGTGCCTTGAATATGAACCACTCTGTCACTAACTCAAGGAGCAAAGACCTAAAAGAGGTTCATTTTGTTCTATCCTGACTAGATGGAAGGGGAGAAGTCTGCTGATATTTTAGTTTCAGTGATAAGCAAATCCAAAGAGACTGCTGGTTACTTGTAAGGAAGGAAGTCAATATCTACCAACAATGGTTGACTTTATAGAGTAGGCATATGGAGAACATTCATATTTGATAGATTTTATATTATTATTTGTAATGTTATTTTGAGCATGTAATTATCTTCTAATAACAATACTTAAAATAATTAAGCCAAAAACTCTTGTTTTGGAATTTATATTTCTGTAGCTAGTAATTCATCTATTTTTATTTATTTATAATAAAGTATCTGCACCTAGAAGTAATATCTAACCTGAGTATTATCAGGGGCAGACAAATTATCTAAGTATCAGTTAATATAAAAATATTTACTTAAAATCATTTGAAGTGTTAAAAAAATAAATACCATCAATTAGTCTTTGTGGGGAAGATATTAAATAGGATCCTAAATTATCAGTGGGTAAAGTAACTACAAAATCATCAGAATCCTACCATTTTTTTTGATAGACACATAGATTGAGTGCCATACAAGGTTGCTAATAATGAAGTCACTAAATATTAGTATTTTTGTGTCAGTGATATATATGAATTATTTAGTTTAATTTTTTTTTTTAGCAAATCTATTGTATAGGCACTGCTAGTTACCCCATGAAGCAAGTGAAGACACTGGGGATTCGGAAAAGTCAGTAACTACCCTAAATCAGACATTTAGTAAGGTAAAGCTAGGGCACTGGAATGACGTCTTACACATAACGGTGTATCTAAACACTTACAAGATTTACCATAATTTGTCACAGGCTTTGCTGTCTAGGCATGACAAGCTTCCTCTTAAGAGAAGATCTTATTCGAGGTGCCAACAACTCCAGCCTGGTTTAAGCCTGGCAAACTCTTTGATTGAAAGTAAATGGCAACCATTGTTTGCCCGCTCACTTTTACTTTTAATGTACATTTGTGCGAGAGTGCAGAAATGAAAGCCTTGTCAGTCACAGGTATACTTAGAAAAAGCAGTCCGAAAGCAAAAGGAGTTCAAAAATGATTCCACGGGGGCACCATGAGCTGGCCCTAAAGGCTTATTTTCCATTCAATTGCTTTGCAAAGTTTGGAAGCTGCTTGTTAATTCCATTTTTTTTAACTATACAATTTTAAGGTGTTTGTTATTTCTAAGTAACATGATGGAGTTGAGTGTTTGGTGTGTTTTTTTATTGAAATGTCAGTGGAAAAAAATTTAGATGTCAGTAGGACATAATATAATTGAATATTATAAAATTTACTAATATTTAGATATTACATTTATTTTTTAAAGTGTGCTAAAATTTTTAGTTAAAGAACACACATAATTGTTACAGAAATTTAATAATATTTTATTTAAAAAAAACACCCAAGGATATGTTTATTGATTTTAGAGAGAGAGGAAGAAAGAGAGGGAGAGAGAAGAGAGAGAGAGAGAGAGAAACATTGATGTGAGAAACATCAATCCGTTGCCTCACGTATGCACCTTGACAACCTAGGTATGTGTCCTAACAGGGAATTGAACCACAACATCTTGGTACACTGGGCAATGCTCCAATTAAGCAAGCCATCCAGCCAAGGCATATTTTATTTTTTACTCATGAACATCATCATGAATGATTTTCTGTTTCATGATTTTCTTTTCCCTAACATGAAGAGGTTTCATTTGGGTAGTCTTCTGTCTGTGGTTAATATAAATGTGAAGAATTCATAAACATTACATGGGAGGGGGGTGGATATATAAAGGTATTGGCCAGAGAATTCTAACAATGTATTGGGCTTCTATTCTGCACAAGTTGAGGAATGGTAACACACCACATGGCTCAATTTCTGCATTGGAGCAGAATCTGTCCACCAGACAGTAACTAAGAATGAGCTCCAACTTTTATCTGCATCTCTCAAAAAACACACAAATTACCACACAAGCTTTTATAGTAACCCTTCTCTCCAATGTCTATTACCTTCTTACCTCATTTCTGTTCTAAAGTCCTTCAAACCCTGAAATCTCAAGTCTTCTTCTCTCAAGTCTGCTGGCCCTTTTTCTACTCTGTCTTCTCTCATCAGTAGTCAAAACTTATCTTTCTAGATGCATGTTCTCCCTTTCTTAGGACACTCTGAAAGTCATTTCCACACCCCTTCCCCATGGCCCCCTTCTCCTAATTTTGTATCACAAAAAGATTCTGAAACCATGCTGGCAAGCACCTTGCTTTCATTAAAGTTGGGGAACAAGAGGAGAGGGGAAGACAGTTATCAAACCATAATACATCCTATTTTATTGCGCCAATAATAAGGACAGGGGTCCCAAACTTTCCTGGCAGGTTACTCTTGGTTTTGTAGTAACAAATGGTTCCCAGCGTCCAGCTGCTTCTAAAGCTCCCTGGACACTGCCACTGTGTCCCCAGAGACTACAGCAGTACCAGTGCAGCCCCATTCCCTCCTCAAAGGTCTGACTCTGTGGGACCCTGAGGAAATAGCACCAGGTGGGCAGCTGGACCCTCACAGGTCTGAGTCCCAGTTTTGGGGAGACCTGCTTCCAGCTGTCTTACTTTTGATAAACACAACCACTTTCTTTGTTCCCAGCTCAAGAGGAAGGTAGTGGCTATATCCTGCAGCTATTATGTATAGATGGCCTAGGACTTTGTGTTGATTTATCCCTTTAGTATCTGCATAATTGCTGCCTGTATTGGATTCTCCCTGTGAAACTCCTAGTGTGGCTCCTGGTTTCCTCTTTGGAACCGGATTGAGATAGGGCTGGGGGAAGCTGAATGTGTAAGTCACTGGGCTGTTATTAGAAAAGCTTCCCAGACTATAGGTGGAGGAGAAACACTCTAGTTTCTGATTTGTGATTCAAGGCAGAATCTTGAAAATTACGGTTAAAATGTTACCAAATTCTGAATTCAAATGAAGGTAGTTTAAATTGTTAAGCGAAAAATCTCAACTTGTTTGATATTTCTTACATTTTGAGTGTTTTTAAAAGATGGCATTGTACTGCTGTCATTAAAGAATCACACATTCTTGAAATATATCAAATTTTATGTAAAACCTTATAACTTATCTACAGAGCCCTAGAATTGAGTCCTGGTGGCTCCCAAGAGAGAAATTTAAGGTAAACAATTTCTTCATATTTTGTTCTCTCTTTTTGCATCTCAGGGAAGACCAGTAATTTTTAAGGCTTTATGCAAATCTATTTATAACATCAACAACAGCTAAAACCATATTGTTTTGTGTTTTATCTCCCGGAAAACAAATAATGTGTGGAAAATGACTCTCATTTTATGTGTTTTGCTAATCGGATACTTATAATATCACTTCATGTTTGAATAGAGTTTTATGATGCACAGAATACTTTTGTAGCTCTTGCCATCCATATACTTTCCAAAAGTATGTATCGGGTATTTTGTACATTTTTCCTTTCAAGAAATTTTAACTCAGAAGGATTCAAGAATTTACCCAAAGTTCTAGAGTAAAAGGTGGCACCTGATGTTACTCCTAATTTTCAGAACTTTCTGTTCATCCACAACTTTCCTTAGTTGCATTTTTGACTGCCTCTTCCATAAAAAAATGTGTTATCCAATGAGAATATCTAATGATGGCCAACTAGATTGAAAACCCACAAATTAACAATGTTTACAAAAACATTATCACACTTTTGTGTAGCCTATACTATTTATTACTGTGTTTAACAGAAGGTTTATCAGCGGTAGGGCTCAAAAAAACCACCTGGAAGGTATAATTACCTTCAGGGTTATTTTATTATTAAAAGGTATAATGAGAGGTACTATAATGGTAGATTAAACTATTAGGGAACCTGCCACAAGTGACTTCATAATTTGAAAGATCATTTATCATTTTCAATCATGACTTTCAGTTCATTTCTCTGGGTGATTTTTCAAAATACTCTAAGTCTCTCTCTCTCTCTCTCCCTCCCTCCCTCCCTCCCTCCCTCCCTCCCTCCCTCCCTCTTTTAATTGTTCAATAGATAAATTGGTCCTCTTTTTATCAGAGGAAATAAAGATACATTTGATAATTAATCTAATTATACACGTTCCATTTAAATTTATACATCTTTAAAACTTATCTTTGTATGAAGTTATTGAATGCTCAATTCTGCTTACTTTAAAAATCTATTCTTGGGACCTGAATTTACTTTATCTCTTGGTCTTTTTAAACTTGCCAAAATAGTTATAAACTATTCACAATTCTTGATCTGAAAGTAAACTAAACAAACAAAAACAAATAATTTAGACCTACTTAAAAATACTTAAATGTATGTATCTATATATCTATCTATAGCTATACATTAGCAGCTTTAGTCAAAATGTATATATTTAGTCAAATTTATATATATATAAATACACACACACATACACAGTGATTTGGCTGAAACTGCTGATTTCCTCCTCAATATCAACCCCACCACCTCCTTACAAGGATGTACCTATATTGCCAGACACAGCAGTATATCCAGATAAAAATTGTATTTCCAACCATCCTGTACAAATAGGGGCAGTCAATGACATGCAAACAACCCTTTGGTGGGGCTTCCTAAAATGATATATTTTAGGAAGGATTTTTTGGGTGGCAGGTTTTTTTTTACAGTTTTATAAACCTGGTTTTCTTCTACATTCTGACTCATTAAGATTGATAGAGTTATGATGGCTAGTGCTACAGTATCCATAGTGTGTGTGGTTCACAGGCAAATGTAAGGAAGAAAGCCATATTCTAAAAAGAGCAAATCATATTGACAGAAGGATCATGGGCCATTGATTAATATGTGGGTGCCATATATCTCTGAAGTGCCTTCTGAATTCTTTATTGTTTGTTGTGAGTAAAACAAACCACTGTAACTACAGGTCTTTCACTAGTGGCCATAAACAATTCCCTAAATAACCTGCAAAACTTTTAAGATAATGTAATGTAGTGCTCTTATGGAAGTTTGGTGGAAACATGTACTGCAATATAGTTTGGAAGATAAATCAGCATGCAACATCAAAAGTCAGTAAATGCAAATATATTTTGACTTAGCAATTGTATATCTAGTAATTTACCTAAAGGAAATAAACTTGAGTATAATATGTACTGATAGTGATGTTCAACCCCAAATATTGCCTACATCTGTTGGGAGTTTTGAACCAACATAAAGGCTTAATAAAAATAAAAATTATTGAGTAAAATACAGTAAGACTGTACACAATTCAGATACTAAAAATAATTTGTGTAATATTGTTACATGGAAAAATATTTACAACATTATGAACTATTTTACTATGGAATCATATGTTTAATTAAAGTAAATTAAGTATGCAAGATGTACATTATGATACTGATAAAAAATTACATTAAAAAATTACATGTGTTTTTAGAAAACTTATCTGCGTGGTCACCCCCCCAAAAGTTGACTCAGTTATCTCAGGGGTTTCAGTATTGGGTAACTTATATTTGAGCTTATATTTTAAAGAAACTCAAAATAAACAAATATATCTTATATATTAAAATAAAACTATGTTGAAAAATTCAAAAAGCTTGCTGATATTAATATGGGAGCATGATTAGCATGGCTAGGTTAGAGAATTGAAGTCACTAGGATTCCTTTGCAGATTCCTAATATATATGTAAACTATCTCAATTTTTGTCAGCATAAGTGAGAAGGGAAAGTCTGAAAAGTTTCCTAATGAAATGAAGACGGATTATTTTTTACTTCCTTTTGACAAGGATTTAAACAATGCGGCTGCACTAACTCATTCCAGGTGAACAGCATGTGGCAGCAATAGATGTGTTCTTATTAAAAATTAGGATGCCTCATCTTGCCTGTGAAAGCTTTGAGAAAATAATGTGGCTTGCTTGGTCTTTGTCCTGAGTGTCTGGCATACAGTAGTCTTTGAGTACATAACAGTTGCTTGTAAATGCAATTGCCTCCATCTGCTTTGGTCCCAGGATATTGCCATAGTCTTTCTTTGATATGTCTTTTTTGAGGACACTTTTTCTTATTTTTGGTCCACCCCACAGCAACTTTGGTTGATGAAATTTGAAAAATAAAACATACATAGGAAAATCATATATCTGAACCAGATAGCCCATTCATTCGTGTAGAAAATTATTGAACAGCTGTAGTAGACAGTTTGACAAATATTTCCAGTTCCTAACCACTTCTAGGTGCATGACAGGAAAGCACTTTCAGAGATCTTTTTGATAGGGCCGTATTGTTAGGACTGGCCAATGAGTGCTGACCTCATGTGACTCTGTCTAAACATTAGGTTGCTCATGTGGGACTCTCTGAAGCTCTCTTCCTCTCCCCTCTGTAGGATGGTAACCAACAGCTTTCTAGATATCAATTGGTCCATCATCTCAGATCCCTAAATGACTACAGTGAGCAGATTTTCAACAAATGTATAGTGTGATCAAGATATACATTTTTCACTATAATCTACAGATGAGTGAGATCATGTGATATTTATCTTTGACTCACTTATTTTGCTTAGCAAAATGCTCTCCAGCTCCATCCATGCTGTTGCAAATGGTAGGAGTTCCTTCCTTTTTATAGCAGCATAGTATTCCAATATGTAGATGAACCACAGTTTTTTAATCCTCTCATCTACTTATGGGCACTTAGGCTGTTTCCAAATCTTAGCTATTGTAAATTGTGCTGCTATGAACATAGGGGTGCATATATTTTTTTCTGATTAGTGTTTCTAGTTTCTTGAAATATATTTCTAGAAGTGGGATCACTGGGTCAAATAAAGAAATAAAAATTCTACAATTAAAAAAAAAAAATATATATATATATAGTTATTTTAAAGCAACTGATATTCTGGAGTTGTTTGCCACTGTAAGATAACCTGGACAATTCTGATTATATACAATACGTTTTGCCATATGAAATATATTTAAAATTTTAAATTATACCCTTGAACTCAACAATGACATGTAACTCCATTAAATATATTTTAAAATGGATTTAGTTTTGAAAGAAAAATATATCTGTATGTATGTGTATATATATATATATATATATATATATATATATACACACATACATATACATGTTTTTCATTATAAAATGTTGAGACCATATCCAAAGAATGTATGTGGGCATACACATGTGTAAAAACAATTTTGAAAAAAAATCAATTGGATGCTACCACCTTATACTACATTTATGTAAATGCAAATTGAATATCCCTTTATTTCTATTTACCAGTGAAAAGATAAACAGATAGGCAGAAACATATAGAAACAGATAATTTTAAATGTTATTACCGAAGTCATTATGTGAGTCTAATCGAATATCAGAAGAAAATTAAAATTGAAATAAGATTTACATTCAAAATATTGATTTTTTAGGGGAAAATGTGTTGTTGTCCTTTGTTTTGTTTTGTTTTTACCAGGAATTCTAGTTCCCTTTTGAATGTATTGAACATAGTGCTAATATTATAGAATGATTAATTTTAAGTTATGAATGCTTTATAGGATTATGCTAACAAAAGGGGCTTTCATGTCTTAAATTTACATACTAAAAGTACTAATGGTTCAATTACATAAAGTCTTCTGTCACTACAACTTATTTGAAAAAGAATCTGAATGCAAAAGCAGATGGAGTAGAGATGTCCAGGGGAGAATGGATTGGGCACTGGGTAATGGGTATAGCTGGATTTATTATAATAGCCCACCTACTTTTTTTTGGTAAGACTTTATTTTCTTATTAGAGCAGTTTTAGTTCACAGAAAATTTGGGAGGAAGGTGAAGAGATTTCCTACAGAAACTCTGCCCCGAGACATACCTAGTCTATTTTAATGTATATTTGCCATTCTCCATAATATAAAATTTAACAAAGAGATTCTGGTTTCTAAAATGAAAGCCTGTTTGAAACAACCTGGGTGCCTCACTAAAGGGTCTCTCTTGAACACATGCTAGACAAGCAGGCTGAAACCTAAGGTGAAGGCTTTGAGTGAGTGGACAGATGTCCATTAGGAACTGCTAGAACAGTGCTAAAAACATCGTCACTTGTGACCCAGCTTTCCGAATTTTCATAAGCGAGCAGCACACTCCAAACCCAATTATCCTGCCTTCTGCTCTGCAGGCTGGCCATTGGATTGATGATAGAGCAAAGGTAACAAAATTAAACAAAACAGGGATTTCATGTAAAAGGGATTTCTCTCCGCCTTTGTGATAAGGTGGTATTATCATCATCATAAAAGGTTTTAACTAAGTGAGGCATTTTATATTACCTGTAAAATACATTTTAAAGTGCTAACCTTGAGAAGAATAACCCTGATTAATTATAGTTCCCAATAATTAATTCACTCTTTTTAAATTTTTTATCCAATTATAATTCTTCTTCCTAGCTGGTTTCCACTGTAATCGCTCATGTTCTGTAAGAACAAAACACCCAGAAATGGACCTAATTCTGCAGCCTGAATATAGCAGCACTAATTATAAAAGTAAACTATATAGAATGTCAAAAATAATTTGACAGAATTTCTTTTTCCTGTGACAACTTAAAGAACTAATAGGTTCAACTCAAAGATATCCCTTTTAAGGTTCCACATAGATACTCTCATTGCTGCATACATCTCTCAAGAGCTGCTAGGAGATAAGCTCTTTGAAACTATTAGTATTTTCCCCTATAATCCTTCAAAAAATAAACATTAAAAACCCACATATACACACAACCAAAACAAACAAATATATATATATATATATATATATATATATATATACATACACACACACATACACACACACACACACACACACTCACACATATATATATATATGAAAAAGTTCTTTGTAAGTTGGAACAGTCAACTCTTTTGCACATACTTCAGTGGAAATTTTCTTATATACCGATGGCCAAACTACCTTTAAGAATTTTCATGATTAGATGAGAGCAAACCCATAAGGAATAAGAGAAAGAAGGAACCCAGTCCAGTACACTTGAACAGTTCAATTATTGAGGCGGTAGAAACAAAGAGAGCTTTAATTTTTTTTCTTTAGTTAGTGAGAGCTATGGACATTGTGTTAGAAATTACTTGTGCTATCATGCTGAGACTGGAGGTGTCATATATTAAAGGAAAGAATTGCAAGAAAGGGATCTGGAGAAAAGAGCCACCCTTTGATGACACACCATAGAAATGATTTATCACTGTGTGGAATCTGATAATCAGTGGAATGGTGTTAATATCAGGAGCTAAAATATTAGATCCCATATGTGCCCTGGATCTATCCAGGAAGCTGTTCTTTTGAGTCATCCAATTTTTCATCAAGAAGTTGGAAGTGAGAACCCAAATAGACCAGCTGATCTCTTCTGGGATCCAATTCCTGAGACCAAATGTAGGTACCAAAAGGAGTTAAGGAGTCCAACAGTTTTCCTGTTCTGAAAGTTGTTACAGTGGAAATTTATTTTAGGCCTCCAGAACAATGATCTCATTTAGCAAACCAACTACCGTGTTTCCCCGGAAATAAGACATCCTCCAAAAATAAGACCTACTTACAGGTTTCCTTCTGAGTGAAATATAAGGCATCCCCCGAAAATAAGGCCCCCCTAGGCTAAACATGAAATATTTGGTCCACTGATTCTGAAAGAAATGAAGTCACAAGAAATTCACCAGTAAATTCAGGAATTGGATTGCTATGATGATGTTCCAGAAGATGATGGCATGATTGTCATTGAATAAATGAGTAAATTCCTGATACTGTAGGATTCACAGTTTGACTGGTTTATGTTGACAACTACCGTACTACCGTACTGTATACAGGTAATAAATTTCCTTTATTTTCATTTAACAATAAATGTGTACTGTATTCTTCTTCATGGAAAAATAAGACATCCCATGAAAATAAGACCTAGCGCATCTTTGGGAGCAAAAATTAATATAAGACACTGTCTTATTTCTGGGGAAACAGGGTAGTAGTAGTTTGAAATAATGAGAACTAAAAGCCAGAGAGTCCATCAATGGAATCAAGCAAAGTGGTCAATGATTTTCTTCTCTCTATTTTTCCATTTGGAAAAATAGAGAGAAGAACCTGGATACCATAAAATTATACATTTCTATCAGATGATACCTGTTTTCATCTGCTCCTAGTATTGCAATAATTATTCCTTGGAAAAATATCACCTGGATGTCCAGGACCTGTGAGTGGAAAGGGGAATCCACAGCTAGTAAATTGGAAAAACTAGGGATTAAATTATCTCTAAAGAACCAATGTGATACTCCAGCTTGGTGACTGAGATGGATACCTTAAAAAAAAAAAAAAAAAAAAAAAAAAAAAGCCTGATCAAAGAAGAAGGGATAAAATGAGGATAAGGGGGGGTGGGGGGAAGCCAATTATTTCCTTTCTATCAAGGCCATTCCATTCACTAATTGATATTATAACAAGCAGAGAAATCTGTACTCCTAAGTGTACCATCTTTTGTTCAATTTACCCCAGAGAAGAGGCATATGCCATTCTAGTTTCAATCTGGGGCTATAAAGGAGATAAGCAGGATATAGATGTAGAGAAAAATATTGTAATGTATGATACAAGAACCTCTCCACTCAAGAACAAGAGTAAAATATACATATTGCTTTCCCATCTAACGTTTGTTATACAGAGAAAGGAAACACACACATCAATATCATGCATATTTTATGTCTTTATGTGCTGAAAGATATCAAAGTTATTATGGCTTTATGGAAGAATATGATCATATTTGTATTATTTTTCCACTAACAAAAGTCTTACAATATGCCCCTATTATCTTTCATTTGCAGTTGAGGAATCCAATTCTTGCTGCCTACTCTGTCTTCACTGAATCTGTCAACTCTCTTCTTGATCTCCTTGCCTTTGAACCTTTCACACAATACGACAACTAACTCGTACTGAGTCCTTGGCTAAAAAATATTGGAATCCTGATTGTTCTTTAGAAGGCTCTTCTGAATATGGATTTTCTTATTCATGGCTCTGGTTAATTACTCTTTAAATCCACTTGCCTATTGTGACAAGTCTCCACTAATATATGAAGCTCTTCAGTTTCTGAATGCCCATTCTCCCTTGACAGCCTAATCCTATTGCTCTCTGAGTCTTGTTCCACATAAGGGAGAGAGAGAGAAGGAGACATGATCAGTATATCAAGGTAAAAACTATGGTAATATTATCTACCCGGTGACAAATCAATTGGCAAGAAAAATAAGCACTGCAAGAATACCTAAACTCTCAGTAGTGTCTAAACACTCTCCAAATGCATTTTGGTTCTGAGTTGTCTACAGGCCAGTTGACAACCAACTTATCCCTGGAGCATGGCTGAAACAACTCTTTGCACTTCAAATTGATGACGCCATTCTTTGTGTGACATTTGAAAAAAGAAAAGTGTGTTTCATATTTATTAATTCCTTTCATATTAAAGGAAAAAGTATGATGTAGATATCTTCGATGTTTTGGAATGGTAACCTAAACTCTCACTGGTCAGTCATCAAATTATTAGTTGTTAATACAGCTTCTAAACACTCTTTGTTTCAGTTTATTTGTGTGTGTGCATACTTGTTCTCTAGTGGAAAACTAATGAAAATCTCAGAACTCTCTGGTTTCAATGTCCAAAATCTTTTTATTATGTTTCAAAGCAACAATGCAATCAGAAGTTATCCTCCCCCTATAAAGAATATTTAAATTCATATAAGTGGGATTGTAATTCTATATAATAAAAGCCTAATATGCTAAGTGTTCAGTAGGCCATTCAACAAATCAAAGCATAATATGCTAATGATATGCTAAGGTCACTCAACCACTTGCTACAATGTGCACTGACCACCAAGGGGCAGACAGTCGACCAGTTGCTATGATGTGCACTGACCATGGTGGTCAGACACTCTGACCCGTAGGTTAGCTTGCTGCTGGGGTCCAGCTGATTGGGACTGAGAGAGACAGGCTGAACATGCCCTAGAGCCCTCCTGTGGCCCCTTCCTGGCTGTCTAACCTCCCACATTCCTCCCAGGCCTTGATTGTACACTGGTGGGGGCCCTCAGCCTGGCCTGGACCTTCTCGCAATCTAGGCTGAGGGACTCCCCCACTCTCTGAGTGCACGAATTTCGTGCACTGGGCCTCTAGTACATAAAATAAAATTATAAACTTTGAAATCACACCTCAGATTCAGAAGAATTTAAAAAGTTTTTTACCAGGCAAGAGATGATTAGTGGTCAAAGTGAGTACCTCCATGATGAGGGGTGGACTCAAGAAACGTTAACGGAAAAATTCTATACCCAGTTTCCCTTTTGCTCTGTTGGGAGACTGGACTAAACAATGATGTTTTTGGAGATGAGTATAACATTTGAAGCCAATGTCTGGATGGGGGTATTTAAGCCACAAACAGAAACTATCAAAATAGAAAGGGCTATTGGCTGAATTACCAGTTGAAAGCACTCTGTGGAAAACATATACAGAGTCTCTAACACATTATTGATGGGCACATGATGCACCACCATCCATCAGGCACCAAATCCATTCCACTAATTCCCCTGGCAACAAGAAAAGACACTAACTAATCCAGAATGGAGCCAATGAGTTAAGCCAAGGTGTGCCATGAAAGCTGTACACACCAACAAATCCTGTAGTTTCTTCATTTAGAGAAGAAAAAACATTTTGAAAAATTATATCTTTATTAAAAAACTTTAGAGATTACAAGAAAGCTATCATAGTTATCTCCATATAATCTATTTTCATTTAAAATTAAAGTTAATAATAATAAATATTAGTTTCTGAGTACTCATATCATTTGTACGACGGCAACACATTTACTATTTGTATGTACTACTAATAAGAATGTTGCAATGGCCTCCATATCAGAAACATTGAATATACATCCCAATCATTAAGAAAGGAGATGCCGGTGACTGCAGTAACTATAGGACCATGGCTCTATTTCCCACCCAAGTAAAGTGATGCTCAAAGTGATGCAATAAAGGCTTCTACGTTGCATGGAGCAAGAAATGCTGAGCATTCAAGCTGGATTCAGAAAAGGAAGATGCATTCAAGATCTAACTGGGGACATTCATTGGAGTGCTCCAAAGACCTTCAAATGAAGGTTAGCCTAGGTTAATAGACTGCAATAAACCCTTTGACTGCATGGATCATGAAAAGCTATGGGTTTCTCTGAATGAAATGATGTGCCTCAGCACTTGATGGTTTTCTTGTGTAACCTATATTGTGGACGGGAAGCCACTGTCAGAATGGAATATGGAGAGAGAGAAAAGTTTTCTATGGACAAAGGTGTTAGGTGAGGGTACATTTTCATGTATTTCTTTCATCTGCATGGAGAACATAACATATTAAAGCTGGGCTAGACTAAGAGAGGAAAGCTGAGTAAAAACCGGTGGAAGAAATGTCAATAACTTTAGTTACTCCGATGACACTACCCTATGGACAGAACGTAGCAGTAATTTGAAACAACTTCTGATGAAAGAGAAATAAGAAAATGTGCCAAAATGAGTCTGCATTTGAACATTAAGAAAACAAAAATCATGACTACAGAAGAAATATATAGCTTTAACCTGGACAATGAAGACATCAAAAAGGTTAAAGATTCTGCTCACCTTAGTTCAGTCATCAATATGAATGGATATTGCTGCCAAAATATCAACAGAAGGCTGAGACTCAGAAGGGCAGCAACAAAAGAATTAAAAAAGACCACCATGACCAAAGATGTGCCATTAGATACCAATGCTAAGATGATCCACACCCTCATATGCCCAGTTATATATAGACTGCAAATGTTGAACAATGAAGAAGACTGATAGGGGAAGAAGACTGATAGAAGACTGATTCATTTGAAATAACAGTGTTTGAGGAGAGATCTGTGAATATCCTGGACCCACAGAAAGATGTATTATACAATTGGTCCTAGAGCAAATTAAGCCTGAAACAATTCTGGAGGCAACAATGACAGAACTGAATCTGTCCATGGACATATCAGGAGAAGGCAGGGTTTTCTGAGAAAGACATTGGTGGTGGGGAAAACAGAGAGCAGTGGCAAAAAAGGAAGGTCAAATATGAGATGGGTGTATTCCACAAAAAGAAACAAGATGCTTGAGTCTACAGGAGCTGAGCAGGGCTGTTGAGGACAGGACTGTGCACAGCATCCATTCATAGGGTTGCCAGGAGCCAGAGCAGACTCAACCACACGTAACACACATTCATGCTCTTTATATGAATACATTATTTAATTTAATTATATTTGACTCTCACGCTGTCTACTTGGGTGTAATTATCTCTATTTAATAAATGAAATAGCAGAAGCTCAGGTGGTACAGTGACATGCCATGCTTCCCACAGTTGCACATGCTGAAAAAAAGACTTTGTTAGTCTAATAACAAATTCCTCTTTCAACATCAGTGGGTATGTGGATGAAAGACACTGAGCTCCAGATTCACACTTTTTCCTTATATCTACTTTATAGGATAATTTGGGCATCTAAGTTCTGTAAGTTAATCCTGGTTTTCTGAGGATCCAACTATCACTTTTTATTTTTGAAAGGGAAGTAATGAGGACAAACAACAAGGAAAGCAAGTAGTAAAACATCTAAGAGAAAAGCCAATTATGTCAATGCTTATTCACTCATTTATTAAAAATGTGTTGAACTTTATAAAGTCATAAAGTACTGTGCTAGTTAAGCAGTTATTTTTTTCTTTATTTATGCAATGCACCGGTATTCTATGTTCACCCCACAAGAATAAAATATATTATAGAAAAACTCACTCTTTACTTCCCCCTGAAGTGAATTATAGATATCGTGATAACAAATAATAACCAGATTTTTAAGAGAGCCCCAATACTAAAGGAAACAAAAGAAAACTCAATTTAGTATGAAAGGGAAATGGACAATTAGCCCATTAACTCTTGATTAGATTGATGGAAGAAGGTTAATGGATAACTCAATAGTTTTAACCTTAACAATGGTACTATGTTGGCTCAGAAAATAGAACCAACAGGATCATTTACTTAGAAAAATAATCACAGATAAGTCATTTCTGAGAGTAGCATGTTTGGGGTGGGGGGGGGGAAATATGGGCCAAATTTTACCAAGCTACAGAATTTTTATCAGTATTATTATATGTTCCAAACTAAACTGTATTCAGTCAAAAATTTGTGTGCTGAAGTCCTAACCTCTTGTACCTTATAATGTAACACTAATTAGAGATAGGATTTTTAAAGAGATAATTGAGTTAAATGTGGTCATTTAAGTGGAATGCAATATGAGTTGTGTCCTTATAAGATAAAATGTGGACACATACAGGTACAGAGAAAATACATGTGAAGACACAGGGCAAAGACAGCCATCTCTAGTAAAGGAGGAGAAGAAAGTTCTCAGTAGACATTAGACATGAAGCCCATTGACATCTTGATCTTGAACTTCTAATCTGGATAACTGTGAGAAATAAATTTATGTTGATTAAACCACACACACACATACATACAAATAAAAGTTGCTTGTTGAAATTAAAAAAAAAATCATAGACATCTTATTTTGACAGCTTCTTGCCAACATGTAAAACTCTGGAGCAGCTTATAGCATCTGCTCCCTGCCAGGAGCATGAAGTAAAGACCCAAACAGAGGAATGCTATGAATCAGAAGTTTTCCCCATAGTATGACTATAAGTAAGGCACCTCGTAAACAGACTATTACTTTGAGTTGAAGATGCTCTAACACCTATATTCTCTTTATCCTATAAAAGCAGCTTAATTCCTTAAGAAAACTCTTGCTATTTATTTCATGAGAAGTGTAAAAAATTATTGTTCCAGGCTAAAAATGATGTTTATGACATTCTATAAGAATCATGCTCTAACTTCAATTTCCTTGTGCAATTTAAGTTACACTATGAAGCTGGTGGAGGATCATTAGAAGGCTGTGATGTGTGTAAAGATCTATAGACAAAACACTGAGCAGCAATTACAAATTTCAACAAAAATTGCATGATTCTTTGCCAGTTACTGTTAGAATCTGAGACATTTTAAACAGGAAGGAGGTACTGGTTTGTATGGCTTTATGGTTAAAGTAGTAACCCACTCAATGAAGAGTCAAGGGCATGTACTTGGGTTGAAGGTTTGACCCTTGGCCCAGGTCAGGGTGTGGGGGGGGGGGCAACCAATCAGTGTGTCTCCCTCACATTGATGTTTCTCTCTCTCCTTTTTTCCTCCTCTCAACTCCTTCTGAAAAGCAATGACAAAATATCCTCAATTAAGGATGAACAAAAAAAAAAAAAAAAAAAAAAAAAGAAAGAAAGAAAGAAAAAAAGAAAGAAAGAAAGAAAGAAAAGCCTATGTGACTTAAATTGGTTGAGCATTGTCCTATGAACCAGGATGTTATGGTTCAATTCCTGTCAGGACACTTGCCCAGATTGGGGCTTGATCCCCACTAAGGGGCATGCAGGAGACAGCTGATAGATGTTTCTCTCTCATTGATATTTCCATCCCTCTATCTTCCTCTTTCTGAAATCAATAAAAACATATTTTAAAAAAAAACTATTCAAAAAAGAAAATAGGAAAAATGAGATTTTTAACAAGGTCAGTCATACAGTTCTTATCCATGTGGTTAATTAATCAATTCATGTATCCACTAGTGCATTAATACAAGTACTAATAATCTATTGTGTGCCAAAAACTGAGTTAGGCAATGTGAATATAGTAGTTAACAGGGCACACTCCCTTCCCTTTAAAAGAGCAAAGGACTTGTATGCATGCATATAAGCATAAGTGATGGACACAGACAACAGGGGTGAGGGTGAGGGCAGAACTGGGGTATGGGGGGAACTGGGGTATGGGAAGAGAAGGACACATTTGTAATATTTTAATCAATAAAGAACAATGGGAAAAATTAGTGCAAAAATATCCTCAGGTAAGGATTAACAGAACAATAATAATAATAATAATAATAATAATAATAATAAATGCTAATACCTGGCTTCAAAAAAAAATTAACTTTAAAGTGGGAAAGACGTACAAGGAAGCATATGGTTACAATGTAATAATACACCTGCCAATTTAAGGGCATTTTTTGATTAGGTGGGAGATGGGATTCAATGCTGCTGGTGCTAGAACCTGCATCATATCAATTTCAATTCACTGGGTTGCATTCAGGGCTAAAATGCTGCTGAGAGAAGAGGTGGTTAACTTTATTATTCAATGACAGGAACTTTATCGAGTATGTATTGTAATTTAACCAATGAAAATTGGGAGAGTGTAAAAACCAAAAGTCTAAGGCATTTCTGATTGAAAACTTAGCAGCAGCTTGAGTCAATGTTTATCATCTTCCCACTGTTCCAATCCCTCTCAGTTCACAAGAACCCGCAATCACTTCAGCTGAATGGTGCTGGTTCAGGCTCTCTCAAAAGGTTGTAGTGATAATGTCGACCAGAAATAGAGTTAATCTGAGGGTTTGAATATGGCTGCAGAATGTGCCTCTGCATTGGCCACCCACATGCCATGCAGTTGAGTGCTGGTTGTTGAAAGGAGGCCTAGTTCCTCCCATGGGGACCTCACTAGAAGGTTCCTTGCGTGTTCTCAGGACAGTAGTTTGTTCCCCCCAGAGCTAAGGACCTAACAGAGCAAACAGGACCCAGACATGAAAGGCAAAACCCATCATTTCTGCAGGAACTAGGGATCACAGAGCTATGCTAGTCAATGTGAAGGGACTACACAGGCGTATGAATTCTAGAATGCAAAGGAAGCTTACTGGGGGATGTGTTGGAGTCTAGCTATGACAAAGGAAAAACATGAAGACATTTGTTGATCTATTGTTTGGATATGAGATAGCACAGGAAAATTGAGAATGAAACTCAGGAGCCTGGTTTTGACAATATCATTGCTGTTGTTTAGAAGTGTTTTGCATCTTCACTTTCCTGCTGCTTATTTGTTAACTGTATACACGACAACTATTATTTCTCTAGGGAAAGTCACTGGTATGATGTGTGAGATCACAGTGAGGTTAATTGGTAGCATCTCCAGTACAAAGTAAGGGAAAGTATTCTAGGGACTGTTCTAAAACCAACTATTTCAACCAATTAATGAAATCAGAATGCCTACTTATATCTCTAAGGAATATCAAAGGTTTAGAAAGTAAAATTGATTAGTAGTCTTCAGCACCAGATTGTACAATATGAAAACTGCAAATTTTCTCTAAATCATACTATTGGCACTCTTAGCATTTTGGGCTGGATTATTTTGTTATTTATTTATTTATTTATTTATTTATTTATTTATTTATTTTTACTATGGAGGGCTTTCCTCTGCATTGAACAATCTTTAAAAGCATCCCTTACCTGTATGCTTTAGATGGCAGTCGCACTTCTATTGTGAAAGCAACATGCTTCTAGACATTAACATATGTCCCATTGGGGTAAGGAGCATGGAAGGGATATAACTCCTCTTAGTTAAGAACCATTGTTTTAAGCATTTTTATAAATTTAGAAAAAAATATTTTGGTTTAAGTTTTGGGGAAAAAAATAAGTTAAAATATAATTGGACTCTGGTGAAATCTTGTGATTAACTCACTGGCTCAAAAGTCAGTGCTTGGCCCTAACCAGTTTGGCTCAGTGGATAGAGTGTTGGCCTGTAGACTCAGGGGTCCTACGTTCGATTCTGGTCATGGGCATGTACCTTGGTTGCAGGCACACCCTCAGAAGGGAGTATTCAGGAGACAGCTGATCAATGTTTCTCCCTTATCAATGTTTCTTACTCTCTATCCCTCTCCCTTCCTCTCTGTAAAAAATCAATTATATATATATATAATTTTTTTTAAAGTCAGTGCTTGCCATAAATACATAACAACACAAAAATGTGTCTCTAATTTGATAGAAAATACAGAACAGTTTTTTTTTAATCTGAAAAATTCATTTAGATAAAAATAAAAACAATATTTTAGGTCACTCCAGACCTCAAAAATTGAATACCTTCTGTCCAGGCCTTCTAATTCATATTTTTTTTAAATTGAAAAAGCACTTCTGTTCTCCTTTACTACTGGGGAGATTTGCCTGGGAGTAGTAATATTTATGAGAAATTCAAGTGTCTTTATCTCTATCCTTATTTGTAGAAAGTATAACAAAGACATTATTTCCTTCTGTATTGAGTAAGGCAGACTGAACAATAGCCAGTTGATTTCATGCAAAATGCATAACATTAAAATTCTTTTGTACATTGATAAAATGTATTACTGAAAAGTGAAGTATAGGATGGCCTTTAGTATGAAAGTGCAAGGAACACCACAAGCTGTCTTCCCAGAAAACAACAAATACAACATGACAAATAATAACCATACAATGTGTGAAAATTCTCTAAGGGCATACCGTAAAACAAAAACCCAAGCACAACATCATAGGCTGTTAGTGTCCTTGTGATTGTCAAATTCAAAGCTTTTGTCTTGCCTAAAACCCATGAACAACACACTTTTGTCAGCTTCAATCCTAATCCAAGGAAAAGTGCAGTTTTTAAAAAACACTCTCTGTGCTAGGGTAGTATCAGACATGAGCCATACTTTATAATAAATAAATCTGACGCTATAGAACTAAGTCTATAATAATAAAAGAGTAATATGCTAATTAGACCAAATGTCCTTCTGGGATTCATTCCTTCATCATTCTGGGACCTCTCTCTCTCTCTCTCTCTCTCTCTCTCTCTCTCTCTCTCTCTCTCTCCTCACACATATATATTTCTTTTTGTTCATCTTTTTAGTTTAAATAGAATAAGGTGAGAAGGCAAGGACTATCCTTCCTTGTATTCTATACCAGGAACGAATAGTGTCCACTATAAATACGTTAATTGGATGAATGAACTTCATATTCTAAAAGCTTCTACTGCTGCTATGCTTTAAGACTATTCAACTACTAAAAAATGACTTTTTTTTTTACATTCCAGAGGTGAGTCCACACAATATCACTAGATGAATCAGAATTTTAAAAGCTGTTTGAGAAAATGCACATATAAAACTCTGCTCAATTCTATGCAAAGTCATCTATACTAATTTGAAACATTGGTTCAAGTCAACTTTTTCCATATAATTACTAAAAATTACTTATTGCCTAACAAAATTTACTACTAAGCAGTCGGTGTTTATAAAATACCAACCTTATTTAGGTGATACAACTGATAAAAATCATGGACAAGAAAGACCCTGCCCCTAAGGGCTCAAGAGCTGAAATTGACAGGAAAGCTGGCAAAACATAAACAAACGAATTGCAAAAGTGGATGCCTCCAACCATCTGCTTAGCTTGTTTCTTCTCTCATTTTGCCAGGAGCCTTTTGAGAAGACACAGAGCCATACTGATGCCCTCCATCATATGCTCTCTCTCCTTCCCATCTGTGATGCCCTGTCCTCTGCTCAATGACATTGCTTTTGCTTTGCTCTTTCCAATTGAAATACATGAGATAAAAGAAGAGAAAGTGTTTCATGATCACACAAGCATGTTGAAAATGAGAACAGACTTGGATGTTGAGCAGGTTCTACTCTTTAGAAAGGCACATGATGAAAAAATAAAATAAAATAAGGTCTAAAATGCAATAGGCCATGTGGATATTAATTTATCCAATATACATTTATTAGTTGATGTGTGCCACATATGGCAGTAGGCTCTGGAGATAAGGGATGGTGGTAAAAAAAAAATGGGGGTGGGGGGAGCCTAATCTTTGACTTTAGGGAATTTATAGTTTAGAAAATGAGGCAGAAAACAAACACATAAAATAATTATAAAATATTGTATCGGCTGCACCCAAAACAATCTCAAAGCTTAGATAAGAGAGTGGGGGGATCCCTAGACAGTTTAGCTCAGTGGATAGAGCATCAACCTGAGGATTAAAGGGCCTCAGGTTCGATTTTGATAGGGCACATGCCTGGGTTGTAGATACCATCCCCAGTCGAGCATGCAGGAGGCAGCTGATGGATGATTATATCTCATCGTTGATATTTCTAACTCTTTCTCCCTCTCCCTTCCTGTCTGAAACCAATAAACACATATTAAGAAAAAATAAAAAAGAATAATGCAGTTGGAAAACTGCCATGAAAGAGCTGGTTGAAACATACTTCAATGGGGCAGTGAGTTTAAACTGAGACCTGAAAGGTGAGAAGCAGCCCAGTAAATCATTAAAGGTAAGAGTGGTGAGAGAGGCAATTTGAGCAAAGGTTTGGGAGAAGAAAACCTTGGCGTGTCCTATGAGAAGAAAGCAAGCTAGTGTTCCTGGAACATGAATGAGGGGAAGAGCAGTGAAAGAGGAGCCACATGATTCAGAGACAAGGGCTGATCATGCCCAGCCTATGGGTTCTGCTGAACAGCCCTGAATTTATGCTAAACTAGAGGCCCAGTGCATTAAATTTGTACACTGGGGGTTGGGGGTCTGTGTTACTCAGCCCAGCCTGCATCCTCTCCAATCTGGGACCTCTCAGACATTGCTCTCACAATCTTGGACTGCTGGCTCCTAACCGCTCACCTGCCTGCCATCCTGATCACCACCTAATCACTCCCATGATGCCTAACTGCTCCTCTGCCAGCCCAATTGCCCCCAACTGCCTTCTCCTGCTGGCCCAGTTGCCCACAACTACCCTTCCTTGCAGGTCTTGTCCCCACCAACTGCCCTCCCCTGTAGGCCTGGTTGCCCCCAAATGCCCTCCCCTGCAAGCCTGGGTCTCCCCCAACTGCCCTCCCCTGCAGACCATCTTGTGGTGGCCATCTTGTGTCCACATGGGGGCCGCTATCTTTGATCACATGGGGGCAGCCATCTTGTGTGTTGGAGTGATGATCAATTTGCATATCACATCTTTATTATATAGGATACTTATGGGAGTCACTGGAAATTCTTATCAAGGAGGTAACACAATCTCTGCATTTTTTAAAATATATTTTTATTACCGTATTTTTCGGACCATAAGACGCTCCGGACCATAAGACGCACCAGTTTTTAGAGAAGGGAAATGAAGAAAAAAAGATTCTGAAACAAATAGTGTCCTAAAATATTTTATGTGCATTAAAACCCAACATCACAGTCATAAACACATGTAATCAACCCTGTAAAGTAAACAGCAGCATTTAGAACCATTTTAGAGCCGGGCAAGCACACAGAGACCACACAGAGCCGGGCAAGTAAAAAAACTTTTTTTTTTAAAGTATATGTGTAGGCTATATTTGGACCATAAGACGCAGGGACTTCTCCCCTCCCCCCCCCCCACTTCTGGGGGAAAAAAAGTGCGTCTTATGGTCCGAAAAATATGGTAATTTCAGAAAGGAAGGGAGAAGGAGAGAGAGAGATAGAAACATCAATGATGGGAATCATCAATTGACTGTCTCCTGCATGCCCCCTACTGGGGGAGCCTGCAATTTGGGACATGTGCCCTGAGTGGGAATGGAACTTTGACCTCTTGGTTAAGAGGAGATCACTCTGACTGGTGTGTCCTGAGCTGACTGTAGGGAACCAAGTGAATTACAGGAGAAATGACTTGTTGGAAGGAATTTTAAAGAAGAGAAGTAAGAATGATGACAGAGTTTAAATAAGGGGCTAAGAACAAAAGGCGGTCATGTTACCACAGTCGCCTTTGGCAATGGCAAGATGCTACCAGTGTGGCAGGGTGGCCGAGTTTGGGTGGGAGACTTTTTTCTTCATGACAGCACCTTTAGGAGTCCTAGGGGGGAGTCCTGGCTACTTGTTCTGTCTTGTCTTGTACAAGTGACCTGCATTCCGCAGTCAGATCCTCCTATTATTTTCTTGACAAATATTTGCCCACTTCTAAACAGGAAGCATTGAATATGTCCAGAAGATCATGATAGTGGCTGGGATGGCAGCCTGTGGGTCCTGATTATTTGCTATCGCTGCTTCTGATGCTATCATCCTGAGGTCAAATATGCTGGACGGATATTGCAGAGGCCGCATGGCCGCGCTGGAGTGTGACAGTGGCTCCCTTGGTTGTGAGATAACAAGTGCAGGCTTCCCTTGCTCAGTGCCACCGGCCACAGCTTTACAAACGGCACCCTCTTACAGGCCTTGTACAACATCGCAGGGGGAGAGCCACAGATTTTTCAGAGCTGAGAAGGAGCGCTGTGTATCTGCTCATTAATAAAAAAGGGAGGCCGTGTTTCACAAAATATGCTCTTGTGGGCTAAAGCTGTCTTTCTCTGTTCCTTGCAACAGCCAAGGGCGGCTTTACATCTCAGGCCAATTATCTCTCACTGTTTTTCAGAAACTGACAAAACCTATGAAATGAGCAATGATAGGAAGATAGCAGACCCTTCTGAGGTTTACTGGGCACCCTGTATTTGCATCTGATTTTGGTGTCTCTCTGCCTGGAGTGGGTAGGAGGGAGAGAGTGCCGGGGGTGGGGGGGACACTACGTATCTCACTGTAGGAATCGAAGATTTCCAAATATGAAAACAGCAAACAGACAAAACAAATAGCTTTTCATTTCCATTTCAACTGCCTCTCATCTCCCTGCTGGACAGCTCCCCTCAAGAAGGGGGCAGGGTCTCTGATCAAAACCCAACTTCATTTCCACCCTGAGAAGATAGAGTTAGCAGGGAGCGAAGCTCTGTACATGGCTACCCTTAAAGAAACCTTCCCTCTAGCCTGGGTTTGAGGGATGTAACCTTCCTTTTCACTAAGAACTGCCAGCACTTGACGGGCAAAATAAACCATAGGGGCAAGTGGAGTGATTTCCTACCAGCATGCTCTCTCACAGGGGAAGGACTAAGAGGCAGAGAGGGAAATTTATCGTGACTCTCCACTAATGGGGCTCTGTGCCCCCCACAGGTGAATGCTTGTTTTGGCCCCCGAAACCCAGGGGAGCCCAAGAAGCCCAAGACGCTGTGGGCAGCACTTGCCAGGAAGAAGACAGTACAGGAAGCGCAGGTTAAAAAAAAAAAATCAAAATGGGGCTGAAGAGAGGATGTGAACATTTTCTGATTGTTTATGTCATTTCCAGAGCACACACAGAATTCACTTAGCATACACCCATAATAAAAAGAGAAATGATCAGAGGGGATGTAGACTAGAGCTTGCTGAAAACTGATTTTTTCAGATACTGGGTAATGTTCTGCAAGAGAAAACATTATGTCAAATGTGAATTAAATTTGAACAACAGCCTTTCAAATGCAAATCCCTCAGAAGGAATGTAACTGCTATACAACCTCTAAAAAACCTTCCGAAAGAAATAAAGTGGGTAAATGTGATAATTACGATCTCTATTTATAGGAAAATGATCTGAATGCATTTGTTTGGAGATGTTTTTGTACCTGCATCATGGAGGGCAGAGGTAAAACAGTGAGGATCGATTCGGAAATGTTCTGGTTGGAGGTGAAAATGGAATGATAGCTCGCCTGACACAGGCAAGGACTTTCCTCTAGGATGCTAAGAACCATTATTATATACTCACAATTGGCAAGGTCAGCCCTGACCTCCATTCACTCTTTCAGCTCCCCCTACAACACCTGCCCCTGCCTCATGCACGGTGGAAGCTACATGCGCTCTGAGGCAGTATTCTGCTAAGCGTTGCATTGTGGGGAAGCTGATTGTCCTTGAAAATACGAGGGGTACTGTTTTACACTGAATTTTTGGGATGCAGAGTCACAGAGGCAGAATTGGACAGGAGGAGCAGATGACTGACAATGTGATTATAAATGTTCTTCAGCTCATCCTAAAACAAAGGAGATATGAGGTCCGGAGCTGGTCTGGTTCTTTGGAGTTGTCACACACTGAGAAAGGTAACTGTGTGGGGGGTGGAGGAGGGTAGGGGTGGTGGTTTTGAAGGGCTTTTCATTCCTGCATCTACCAATCTTTGGCCACCTCTTAAGTCAAGGGCATTTCCCAGTGAGAGATGCAGCTGTAGGTACATAGTCCCAGAAACTGTGGGGTGGGTGAGAGAGCACCCAACACAGCTGTATAGATGATGGGGCTTAAGAAGGCCCTATCCAGAGGATTTTCCATCACCAGTTGGACATTATTATTTTCTTTTTATTTATGTATATTTTTACCACAATTTATTTTTATTTCTTTTTTAAATTGAATGTATTGGGGTGAAATTGATTAATACAATTATGTATGTTTAATGTATTCAATTCTATAATATATCATCTGTATATCGCATTGTGTGCTCATCATCCCAAGTCAAGTCTTCCTCCATCACATTTTGTCTGCCTTTTACCCTTTATTACCTTCCTCTGCCTGACTTCCCTCTGGAAATAACCTTACACTTGTCTGTGTCTATGAATTTTTCTTTTTTATTACTTTGTTAATCCCTTCATCATTCTCACCCAATCCCCAAACTCCTCCCCTCTGACAGTTGTCAGTCTATTCTCTGTATCCAAGAGTCTGTCTCTACTTTGTTAGTTTATTTTGTTCATTAGATTTCACTTATAAGTGAAATCAGATGGTACTTACCTTTCTATGACTAGCTTACTTCACTTAGCATAATAATCTCTAGGTCCATCCATGCTGCAGCCACTGTAGAAAGCAGTATGAAGATACCTCAAAAAATTTAAAATGTAACTGACTTATTATCCAGCAATTCCATTTCTGAGAATATATCCAAAGAAACCTGAAACACTAATTCAAAAGAATATATGTACCCCTATGTTTATTGCAGCATCCTGCATAATAAAGAGTTGATATGCAAATTAACCCTCACACCCTCACAAGATGGATGCCTACGACCAGACCAGCAAGGGGGTTAGCAAGAGATGACAAAATGACTGAATAGCAGGCTGCATGGGGTGACCAGGCCAGTGGAGGGGGCAGTGAGGGGCAACCAGGTCAGCAGGAGGGGCAGTTGGGAGCAATCAGGCCAGCAGCAGGGGGCAGTTAGAGTCAACCAGGAAGGTAGGGGGGCAGTTTGGGGTGGCAGTAAGAGGCAACCAGGCCAGCAGGAGGTGCAGTTGGGGTGATTTATGCTAGCAAGAAGGGCAGTGAGCGGCAACCAGCCAGGAGGCAGTTGAGGATGACCAGGCCAGCAGAGAGGGCCGGTTGGGGGCAACCGGTCAGCAGGGGGGGTGGTTAGGGGCAATCAGGTAGGCAGACAGATGAGCTACTAGGAGCCAGAGGTCCAGGATTGTTAGAGGGACTGACTTCCAGGCCTAAACCAGCAGTCGGACATCCCCCAAGAGGTACTGGATTGGAGAGGGTGCAGGCTAGGCTGAGGAAAACCCTGCCTCTGTGCATGAATTTTATGCACCAGGCCTCCAGTTATTTGTAACTAGAGGCCCAGTGCACAAAATTTGTGCATGGGGGTGAGTGTCCCTCAGCCAAGCCTGCACCCTCTCCAATCTGGAACGCCTCAGGGGATGTCCAACTGCCAGTTTAGGGATTGGGCCTAAATAGGCAGTTGGACATCCCTGTCACAATTCAGGATTACTGGCCCCTAACTGCTCGCCTGTCTGCCTGATTGCCCCTAACCAATTCTTCCTGCCAGCCTGATCACCCCCTATCTGGTCCCCTGCAAGGTTGATTGATACCTATCTGCTCCTCTGCTGGCCTGATGGCTCCCAACTGCCCTCCACTGCTGTGACCCACCTCCTCCACACCGCACAGAGCTGCAGAATCCCTAGGCATCACAGCATGGAGTGGCCCCCAGGTCTCGCCTCCACTGTGTGCGCAGACATCTCATGGGTGCCACTTAGGCTTAGGCTTTTATTATATAGGATAGCAAGATTTGGAAGCAGTCCAAGTGCCTATTAGTAGATGAATGGATTAAAATAATCTGTGGTTCATTTACACAATGGAATGCTACTCAGACATATAAAAGAAGGAAATTTTACCTTTTACTTCCTTTTTATTAACCAATTATTCTCACTTAAGGGCCTTACCTCAGAAGAGAAAACACATGAAGCTGTTTTCTAAATTATATACCCAATAATGAATTGCTTTATCATGTCCTTTTCCAACTATAATGCTAAGAACATGTCTGTGGGTGAATGAGGAGAAAAACCCAGGACACCGATGCTGAGAGACATACTTGGTTTAGAAGCCCTGAGTAGTCACAGTAGATAAAGAGTGTACCTAGAATCTAGAAGAGCATCTTATCATGCATGCCAATCAGAGGATGCTAAGAGAATAAAGCAGCTACTAGAACTTGCCCACGGTCAAGTCCATATCTTTATAGGAGAAGTAATGAGGATGGGATGAAGAGATGAAAAGGGAGTAGAGGCTTCTGTGAAAACTTAGACCCACTCTTTCCTCTTTGAGTTATGTAGCCTTATCCTTTCTAAGCATCTAGGAGTGGAAAAGTCAGGAAACAAGGACAACACAATATACTTGGGCTGACAATGTTGCTGTACCAACTCGAGCATTCTGTAGTTCCATTGTGTGTTTTCTTATTCCCAGATGTCTGTGACTCTGTCAGCCCTTCTATTGTTTTGTTTCTTGACCCATTCCTATTTTATTTTTATTTTTTAATATATTTTATTGATTTTTTTTAATAGACAGGAAGGGAGAAGCATAGAGAGCTAGAAACATTGATGAGAGAGAAACATTGATCAGCTGTCTCCTGCATGCCCCCCACCAGGGATGTGCCCACCACCAAGATACATGACCCTGACAGGAATCGATCTGGAGACCCTTCAGTCCACAGGCCAACACTCTATCCACTGAACCAAACCAGCCAATGTGACCCATTCCTATTTTAAATGCTATGTACATCAGTCATACCTCCATCCATATTCCTACTTTCTTTGGATAAACAGCAGATAAAATCTGGGCAAGGTGCCTATCAAAGGCCCCTCTCCTTGTCATCTGCCTGGACTTGCCTGCAATGCTGATTATATATATATATATATTTTTTTTTCCTGGCCAGATTTGTTAGTGAAGTGGCCAAAAAGTTCCAAGGACCATTTGCTTTTGTGAGATTTCTTTCAGCTGGTTCTCCACATTGATGAAGTTCAGAGGGTTTAGAAAACCATCTGAACTCTTGGGATTTTATTTGAACCAAAACCCAAACTTTGAACCTTTTTTTGGCTTTCCACATCACAAGTAAATGGTGTCCCCTGCATTGGTATTATTCCCTCCGATTCCCTCCTGACTCTTTGTCCCCTGAATACAACTGAACAGTTAGTTGGAGATCAAAACTTGATCCAAGGGTCACCTCTGATTGACGACCTTCTCTCCACAACAGCCACTTTAATTAAAGACGACACCGACCAGCAACCACTTTCCCATGGACCCTTGGATGTGTTCTTAAGACACATTTTTTTCCTGTTACGCAGCAGCTGAATTCCCTTGCTCTAAAGAGTAGCAAGTCCCAGAGGATCAGAGATCTTAACCCCACGGCAGGCCAACCTATTTATGCTGGCTACTAATAATGACGTATGTTTATAATGGTGCAATTCATCCTAGAGGCCTGTGCACAGCATCCCACTGACCACATGAGTGCCCTTTATGTGGGCATGTGTCTATGTACACCAACATATCACAACTGCACAAAGGTCTTGACTGCTGTGGCTTTAATCAGCCCTTTCTTCCTTTTGCTCAGCTTCAGGGGCTGATCCCTGAGATTAGGGGAACCAGAGCAGACTCCTTTTTATCACTAGGTTAAAAAAAAAGAAGAAGAAGATTTGAACAATTGGGAGTCCAGCTTTGTTGCTTATTAGGGTCTGTGTACACCAGACATGATGCTGCGAAGCAAGTTGAGACAGACCTTGTGAAATGCATATTTAATAGTGGGAACTCTCCTCCCATTTTATCTCTTCCCCTTCTCTCCTTCCATTTAATGAACCAATTATCCTGACAAGGAGGAGAATGCTCCCTTCCCAGCTCCTTCTCACTCTGAGCCTTTATTCCCTGCTTCTCTAAAGTGCTGCCTAATTTGGCATAAGACCCTATTGTAGGTTATTTTTATATTCACCATGAATTGTGTAAAATTGTTTCAGCACTTTGGAAATTTTTCTCTTAAAGCAGGAGATATTATTTTATTCCTATTTGAGTGACGGGTAAGATGTGATGGTAGGAAAATGTCCAAACCTGAAAATACACTTAATTGTCTTCTTTTCATTTAACAACATAACAGTTTGTTTTCTCTAAAAGATTGAACACAAAGAAAAACATGTAGACTGTATATTAATGGGTTTCCACTTATGTTTTTGTTGAATCGTTTAAAATGTAGCAAATCTAGTTTTCTTATTGAAGACTTTGTAGCTATTCATTAGTCATGATGAAGCATGATAGGATTTTTTTTTATTAATTTGCACATTTTCTTTATTTACATGTATAAAAAATCTATGGATTGCCAAATGTTTTCAGGATAAAAATGGAAGCAGTTTTCAATAGTGCTATCAACATAATTATTCTTAAGAATTTTATGTTCTCTATTTGGTAAATACCTTAATTATTTATATTTTTGCAGAATGTAATCTGAATTACATAATGGTTGCTCTTTGTCTTATATGCAGGGTGGAGCAAAAGTAAGTTTATAGTTGTGAGCATGCAAAACACAGAATTTTTCTAGTATTATTATTAAATACTAGAAATCCAGTGCACGAATTTGTGCCTGGGTGGGGTCCGGCTAACACAGCTACAATTAGGAGGAGGAGATGACTGGAGGTTGGCCAGCTGGCCTGTCCCAATCAGGGCCTGATCAGGGCTGGGCTGGCTGGGGGGATGGGCTGAGGGCGATTGGCCGGTGAGGGGGATCTGATTTGGGGGCGGGCCATGGGAAGGGGCTGTGGGCAGTGAGTTGGTCCATCCCACCCCTAAGTGGGGTGTGGGGGCAATCTTGGGAGAGGTTGGGTGGGAGGAAGAACTATAGGAGGTTGGCTGCCCAGCCCTACCCCTTATTGGGATAGGGAGCAATCAGTGGTGGGGCCGGCCAGGGGGAGGGGCTGCCGGCCAATTGGGGTGGTAGGGGCCCATTGGGGGAAGGGCTGGCTCGGGTGAGGGCCACACCACCCCCTGATTGGGCAGTTCTCTCGCCTACAGTGGGCATCATAGCATCCAGTGATTCTGGTTGTTACAGCATTATAATTATATATATATTTATTATTGTGTTATTTTCCATACAAAAAACTGTAAAGCCACTTTTGCCACACCCTGAAGATTTAAACCTTTTTATTTTCTCTACAGATAAACTGAACCAAGTGACATTTGTTGTGATATCTTTAATTAGAAGAATTGTGATCATTTTAATTTATAATCAGTAATGTGTAGTAGGCACTCTGATAGATGATAGTTTCAACAAAAGTAAAAAAATAAATATAAATAAGTAAATAAAGCCTCTGTCCTTAAGAGGATTCTAGACCAGTGGGATGACAATCCTTCTGAACTTACAGATACCATTGGAGCAATATGAAAGAATGTTTGCAGTCCCGACATTCCTTGTTTTAATAATAATAGTTAGATTTAGTTTTAAAGTATTGCTTGCTCCTCTAATACCATTCTAAGTAGTTAGGGAGGAGTTGATCCTACTTTCTTCTTCTAGTAGTCAGATTATATCCCAGTCCTGGCCAATCAAATCATTCTATCCTCCTAGCCACAAAAATAGATAACTATCATAACAACCAATCAGAATCTGTGCTGGGGATTTTTCCAGAGCTAGTGAGAAGAAGCATGTTCTTCTCACTGAGTATGTTAGGTCAACAGAAAATAAACATGAGGCCCTTGATGCCTACATTAAAAGATTAAGCCACTATGCAAAAGCAGTGTTAAGAGTTAAAGAATCCTGATGATATCACTTAAATACTTGGATCTAGCTATAACTAAAGCAGAAAATCTATGATTTTTTTTTATTAAATTAACTAAAGCATATACCTATGCCTGTGTTTTGTTTGATGTAGTCTGAATTGGTACCTATCGATGGCAAATAAAAAATTCCAAGAACATGGGGCCAACGGAGAGGCAGTAAAAGATTTCTGGAAGATATTTCAGTTGAAGTTTCTACGTCCTACTAAAAGCACAGGTGGCTATGTTGATTTCATTTAAGTCTAAGGATCAAAGTTTTGTGCTTTTTTGTTTTTGTTTTTTTTTTTTAATCTAAGAACCAGTTTTACCATCAGCTCTTTTAAACTAAAGACCATGGAGAATTTCTATTGGAAAATTTGTATGCAATATTTCTGTTCTTATATATCTGCTTTCTATTTATTGAGTCCTTAGTCATCAAATAAACTTTTAAATGAGAATTTGATAAAATCAGAGCTGCTAAATTACATTTAGTAGACCCCCAAAAATATATGCTGAATGTATTCTGTCTTACTGCACAAGAAATTACATAAAACTTTACTCTAAAAAAGTAATTGTGCCAACTAACTATATTTAAATGTCAAGACAATGAAATATTTGTTGGGAATTAGTGCTTCAGGGCAACATACACAGTAAGTGACATTTCATGATCCCTTCTATCTCTACAATCCCTTATGGCAATAAGGCTGCCTTTCTTTCTCCAGGATATTTCTGTTATACCACATGAGCAAGTGGGCTGCGCCCTCAACAACCATTGGGTGAGGTTGGAAGTGCATCATGCTCCTCAACTCACATTGGGTGAGCTTGACAGTGGTTAACCCCCCTTGACAACTATTCCATGAGGTTGTAAATGGGTCATGCCCCTCAAGTAACATTGGGTGAGATTAGCAGTGGGTCCCATGTCTCAACAACCATTGGTTGATGCTAGAATTGGGTTGCACACCTCAACAATTATTGGGTGAGGTTCAATGTAAGCCCCACCCCTCAACAAAGATTGGGTGAGGTTGGAAGTGGGTCATGCCCCTCAACTACCATTGGGTGAGGTTGGGAGTGGGTCCTGCCCCTGAGCAACCATTGGGTGATGTTGGAAGTGGGATCCACATCTCAAAAAACATTGGGTCAGGTTCAAAGTAAGTCCCACCCCTAAACAACCATTAGGTGAAATAAGAAGGGGGTCCCGCCCCTCAATTACCATTGGGTAAGATTGGCAGTGGGACTCGCCACTCAACAAATATAGGGTGAGGTTCAAAGATGGTACTACCCCTAAACAACAATTGGTTGAGGTTGGATGTAGGTCTTGCCCCTCAACAACCATTGGTTGAGGTTGGATGTGGGTCCTGCCTATCAACAACCATTGGGTAAGGGTGGAGGTGGGTCACAATCCTCAAGTACCATTGAGTGAGGTGGGGAATGGATCCCACCCCTCAACTATCATTGGGTGATGTTGGAAGTGGGACCCATACCTCAACAACCGTTGGGTGAGGTTCACAGTAAGTCCATCACCTCAACAGCCATTGGGTGAGTTTAGAAGTTGGTCACGCCCATCAACTGCCATTGGGTGAGATTAGAAGTGGGATGGCAATGTCAACAAACATTGGGTGAGGTTCAAAATGGGTCACACCACTCCACAACCATTGGGTGAGCTTGAAAGTTGGTCCCGCCCCTCAACAATCATTGGTTGTGGTTGAATGTGGGTCCTGCCTATCAACAACTATTGGGTGAGGTTGTAAGTGAGACCCACACCTCAATAACCATTGGGTCAGGTTCAAAGTAAGTTCCACCCCTCAACAACCATTGGGTGAAATAAGAAGTGGGTCCTGCCCCTCAACTACCATTGGCTGAGGTTTAAAGAAGGTACCACCCCTAGACAACTATTAGGTGAGATTGGAAGTAGGTCTACAAGGCAGATCACAAATTAATTACAGAAATATAGATCTCTCTGAACAACACCCACCTTTAGGCCAAGCCCTTTGGATTGGTACTGCCTCCTCCTCACTGCTCATGCCCAATCTACCTTCCAGGACCCAGGGAAATTGTGTCATCCCAAAGCACTTCCCCCCACTTTCCCACACTTCTGCCTTCCTCCCATTACCATAAGGCACTATATGTCTCTCTCCCAATCCTCAGACTGTGGAATGGAAATCACAGCAGGTGTACAGTGAAGACCCTGGCAGACACCCCAGGATCCAGGTGACCAAGGCCAACATCAACAGGGATCCATGGATAAATTCTGTTGATATCACAGGCTCTGAATCTGTGCAATGAGCATGCTCCACAGGTGTGGTGCCCTTCCCTAAACCCCAGTCTATTATGAGGAAAACATCAGAGAATCCAAAAGGCATGCTTGAAAACACAGGACCAGCACTGTATAGCCAGACATGGCCCAGTGTGGCCCTGAGAGGGGGCAGCTGAAAAGCTTGGAAAAGACAGACAGGAGAATGAAAGCTGGGTCTAGGTGGGATGCTGCTTCCTGAGAGACAGCACCCAAGCAAACAATCTGAGTCTTTATTTTGTAGCAGATATCACAAGGAAAAGTAAAGACTTGATCAAGATGTTTACAGCATTCTCAAGGGTTTTGATCCTACTCCATTACATGTACCTGATCACACTTATGTAAGTAAGCCATGCTAGAAACTTGAGGGTACCTATTATTCTAAAATGGAAGATTCTTGCCGAAACCGGTTTGGCTTAATGGATAGAGCGTTGTCTTGGGGACTGAAAGGTCCCAGGTTCGATTCTTGTCAAGGGCATGTACCTTGGTTGTGGGCATATCCCCAGTAGGGGGTGTGCAAGAGGCAGCTGATCAATGACTCTCTCTCATCGATGTTTCTAACTCTCTATCTCTCTCCCTTCCTCTCTGTACAAAAAATCAATAAAATATATTTTAAAAAATAAAATAAAATAAAATGGAAGATTCTCTTCCTTTTGTATTTCATGGGCTTTACCATAAAAATTTGAAATGAAACATAAAACTGAAAGTTGTAATTTAATGAGCCCTGAATATGGACTTCTCCTATTCCATCCAAATCCTCTTGAACCTGTCTCTTTCTCCACAGTGTCCAGCTGCGCAAGCTGTGGCCAGCTTTGTGCAGATGCAACTAGAAGGGGCTTTGTTCTGAGCACTCACACTGGCATTTCTCTTGCTTCTTGTTCTGGGGAGCCTGTGGGAGCCATTTCAATGTTCATACTGGTGCAAACAGAAAGTGCAGGGAACCTGACAATAGGAGACAAATGTAGGTGGACACATGCTTCCCATTTCTTGGTCCAGGCAGAGAGTTCTGAGAAGCACTTCTTATGCTTATTCAGATCATAAGGGAGGTTAAATTTCCCATAGCCTTCGAGCTCTATACCAATTTGACAAGCATTCTAGCATTTTTTTTTCTTCCTATTTCCCACCACGCCATCTTCAAACTTTTGGATTTTTTTCCCCTTAAAAAACAACCTACACACAAATCTTTGCCACATTTTCTGTTTTTGGAGTCAGGGAGAATCCAGGCTTTAGCTAACAATATTATTTTCCTTTAGAAGTCATCTACAGACACCTGTTTCCAAATGACAGCATTCTTATAACTACTCTGGCATTCTGCAATAAACAAAAGCTAAAGGAATGGGATAAATTGGAAGAGAACTATGTGCTTTTCAAACATTCTTTGAAGGAAAACATCAAACACCTCAATTAAAAATATATATTGGCAAAAATGACCTGGTTCTAACCAAAATCCCACAAGAATTATTCTCAACATTATATCCTAGTGAAATTCATTTCACCAAAAACCTAAAAGTCATAGAATCTTAGAATTTGTAACCCTATTATTCAGCATGTGCATATATCTTTGAAAGATGACCCTCATCTCTGTTGGAACACTTCCAGTAATCTGATTATTGTTAGGTTCTACCAGGCAAAAATATGAAGAAATGAATAAAAGAGTGTCATTTACTTATATAACTTCCCTTGAGAAAGAAATTGACTTTGGAAATCTTATTCAAGATCATATTTTAAACATGATATCAAGGGTTCTATTGTTAGACTTCCTAGGTTTGAATCTCTGCTTTAACTTTTACTAGCTTCATGACCCTGGACAAGATATTAAATTTCTCTAAGTTTCAGGTTTCTCTTCTGACATATCGCTATTGCAAAACCTCTTTCAAGGGGTTCTCTTAAACTATGTTTGACATACAGCTGGCACTAAATAAATGTGATGTATTTTGTAAGCCAGAAGGTAGGGATTAATTTCATAGTCTAAAGAATAATAATGAACTGTACTTTACACAATGGAATAAGAAAGTAAAAATTAGATAAAAGATATTAGACATTTCACTCTATATGGAAATGATGCAATTTTAAAAGGGTGGTGTCTAAATGAAGTATATTTAGTGTTTCAAAGAACTTAAACTCATTTCTTTAACTCACCTATTATAAGCATTATATTGCTATAAATATATAGGTTTTAATTCCAGATTTCTTGAATATATTACAACATTATTCCTCCCTTTGCATTGCATATACAAAAACAAACAAACAAACAAAAAACAACATGAGAAAACAGGATTAAAATGTTTTACAGAAAGATACACATTCATCTCCTATTAGAAAGCCGAACTAATTGGCTTGAAATCATAGTTAATGGAAATAAAATCAAAGCTAAAACTGGAGAAAGAATAATATTTAAATCATAGAAGGGAGAATCCAGTAAAAAAGTTGCAGTAGAAGATTCAATGGCTGTTCTAAAGTCCCTCACTAATAATCTGGGTAGCCTTCGGCAGGCCACTTAATTGCTATAGGGTTCAATTTTCTCTAGCTCAAATCTAGTCTAAAACAAACGGGGTGGACTTGATTATCTCTGAGTATTTTTTTTTAATTTAAAATGTCATGATTCTATAATTTTATGTTCCCCTTTTATATGATAGATAAAAGCATAGGCACACTGGTAAACATTGCTTTGCCCACAAGTATGATCATGCAGCAAAATCATTTTTTCCTGACCTTGATCTTGACACAAATAAAAATTCCATCAGAATCACAGAAAAATCGGAGTCCAGTTCATTATGAGGCATGCTGTGTTTCTTTTGAAAAAGACACATGACATTTGACATTTAGTTTGGATTTCCTGAAGCTTTAATAACATCAAAACCTGTAGTAGAACTTCACTAATGAGGCTTTCGGGTTGAGAAAGGAGGAAAGGAACCAGACAAGAAAGTTTTGTAATTAGCACATCAATTATTTGCATGTGAGATGGTGCTCTTGAAGTGTTTTAAAAGGAACTTGAAAATGAATATTCCCATAAATGTGTCTACTGGTTTAGACCCTTAACATACTAACATTGGAGGAAAAGCTTACTGCTTAAAGACAAATGGTTCTTCAAAACTTTTCCAAATTTTAAAATTCAGTTTTTATAATCATCTAAATAAATTGGTTTGGGCTATACATTTAAAATATTGTTCAAGATGTGTTCATAATTAAATAAACAGTGAGCAAAATGATGCTTTTGGAAAATGCCCAGTGAAGTACTTTATTTTCTTTTCTCAGAAAAATAATTAATCTTTGTAATAAAATGAAGTGAGGTAATAATATATGAGATGGCTTTCTTAACAACAAAATGGCTTCTTACCACCTTGAGTGGAAAAAACTATTCAACACATTTAGGCAATGTCTCCACAAAGCTAAAAGATCAGATTTCTACTATTACCTGCCTAATTTTATCGAAAGTAACTTTGAAATGTTGGCAAAGTCTTTTATGAAGTAATAATATAAAATCACCTTGGAGGTTATAGAAGGAACAGATGCCACCTATTGTTTGATTAATTAGACAAATTAAACTCATGAATTAGTGGAAAAAGACCTTCAAACTATCACATTCCTACTCTCAGAAGATGAGTTCTGCTATCATGATGGGAGAAATAATTAATTGGAAATTTCTTAAGGAAATTTGATGACTCAGGAATACTGTTTTATAATGCCATGGTTGGCTACTTTATGGTATCATGGGAAAGTAAATATAATTACAACAGAAACTGTCAAAATTTTACAAAATTTTGCACAAGGACATTATGCACAATATGAAAAGCATGTATGATGTTACCTCTGTAATGCCCCACAATTGGAACTCCAATCTTGGTATATAATCATCTAAGTTGAGATCCCTTTAAAATCAACTTGTTTCAATTTAACATCATCTCATAATTTATAATCAGAATTTCTTTAATAAAATGAAAATCACCTCAAAGGCAAGAGGTATGTCATGCAGAACCCAAAATAGAATTTGTATTAAACTGAAAATTGGTTTATGCTTCACCACACACTAATTTGACTTAAAGAAGACATTCCTATCCTCTCAGCCACAAGATGTTAGTTCAGGCAATAAAAAACATTTGGGTAGCACAATGTGGAATAGATTCTATAATGTAAAGATGTCTCTGTCAATTCCCGTGTAACAAAATACAGAAATCCCTGGGTTAGCGTTATTAGTATAGGCTCCCAACAACTGCACTCTGACAATAGAAAGGTAAACAAAAACAAAACAAACAAAACAACAACAAAAAACAAACAAACAAAATGCTAGTGAAACAAAATGTCTCATTGCACTTGGTACTTCATTTCTTGCTAAGTAATTTGTGGTATTACTGAGGTTAAAAGAAAAGGGACCTCAAATTGAATCCGAATGCATGCTGGTTATGAGGCATTTCTTCCACTCTTGGGTCACAGACCAACACTGTTTGAAACGTGTACTTAAGTGGTGTAAGGGAACAGATTGACTTTGCTAGTGGTGAGGAGAGAATGTAACCCATTGAAGAGACAAGTGGTAGATACTCCTTTAACTTTTATTACAGAAAGTGGAGTCTGGAAGCTGTAGTGAAACAAATGGAAAAGGAGAAAAATCCAGAAAAGTTTGATGAATTGAGTGCCTTTAAGAGAATCAGCATGTAATTAGCTTTTATTTACCATTCACTACACATAAATCAAGTATTCCATATTATCTTTGTTTTTAATGCATTGTGCAACAAAACACAAAGCTTGCTATCCATAGAAATAAGAAAAGAGCAATATCTTATGAAATGATAACTTCTTGTCAACCCAGCTTCCCTCTGTTGCCTGGTAATAAGAGGGTTTGATACCACCTGACACATCACACTGAAACATATCATACAAGAAATTCACAGATCAATGCCAAACTCCATGAAACCATTGGAATGGAATAGAAAAGATATTTTCAATGAGCCCTTAAGAGCAGAACACAACTAAATATAATTCTTTTTCTCTACCTGTACTGGAGTTGGTGCCTAAGGAGGAAGGTCAGAGGATTAGTGGCAACACTGAAGATGGTAGATCTGACATAGCAACATCATCCAGTCCATTCTTCACACACTTAGATGCAATACCAATAGACCTAATTTTAGAGATGACCTTGATAAAGAAAGAACACAAAACAAACAAAAAACATGACCTCCTACCCTACTGGCATGGTTTAGTGGTTGAGCATCAACTATGAACCAGGAGGTTGTGGTTTGATTCCAGATAGGACTCATGCCCAGGTGTAGGCCTCAATCCCTGTTTGGGGTGTGTAGGAGGCAGCCAATCAATTATTCTCTCTCATCATTGATGTTTCTTTCTCTCTCTCTTCTCCCTTCCTCTCTGAAATTAATAAAAATATATTTTGGAAAAAAATTAAAAGAAAACACTGACTTTTTTCCATAAACACTTGTATGAACGAACCATGCCATAGGGCTGACCGACTGCATTCCATTGAAAACAAATGACTTATTGAATATTAAGTTCAGAATGTTTTCTTTGGTGTCACAAAATCCAATATACTGTTACCTATTTTAGGTGTAGCTCATAGGAATTTAAGAAAAATAAGTTATTGTTTGGCTATAGGGTATGTACTGAATTCTATAATTAAACACAAAACTTAGAAAAAAAATACTCTAGTGTCATGGGACATTATTGGGAAATTCATTGTTAGGCATTCTTCTGACAGAAAATTTGCCAATATTCTCTCAAGGCATGATTTTTAGAATCCATTAATAGGCTTAAAAGTTGTAAACAACTTGTTTTTAAAGTACTATTTTGAAAGGTGAATGGGCTGGAATGGTTTAAATATTCAAATACAGTGAGTTGTTACAAGAGAGTGTTTTTTTATTGGATGATCTGTTAACTACAGATGCTGAGATTGCTGTCTGTAAGTATATGCAAACAGGAGTGGATTCTATCTTTAAATGGGTTGAACTGCACTGGTTGTGACTGTCAATGAGGTAAAAACAAATACTCTGCCTCCAGTGCCTAGCATCAGTCTTTAAGTGAGAAAGACAATGTTGGTATCTATAAGCAATACTCAAAATACACAAAAGAGAGGGCTGTTTTGCTTGAATCTGAATCATAAACAGACCCATTAGAGCTCATTATAGGTATTTATTACTTTCTTATCTGGAGTGGACCACCACTGCAGGCATCCACACATCCTTCCCCAATGGGAGAATGACTCCTGAGTGTCTACCTGAATGTCTCACTGTCTCTAGTATCTGCTCTCTGCATTTCTGTTTCTTTTAAGGCCTCACAGGAAAATATTTGGAGCTCTACCTGTGGTAGAAATCTTATTTGTGCACATACAATTAAAGCCCTGGTTACTTTGGACAAAAGGTAGTAGCTGTAGGAAGAATTCAAAAGTCAGAGTATATAAGCCTGAATCTTTATTTTGAAGAAAGTCTTTTTGTACAAGTCTCTGGTGTATTCATGTAAGAGTTTTTCAAAAGCATATATACCAATTAGTAGTATTGCTTGACTGAAGATATACCAATGTTCAACTTCACTGATTAAAGCTATCATACTAATTTCCAAAGCAGTTGTACAGTAGATATGGATACCATTATGGGATGAAAATACTCACTGTCCTATATCTTCAACAATCCTTAATGTTGCCTCACTTTTTAATTTATGCTCATTGGGAGAAAATCATAGTTTTAATATAAAGTTGTCAATATGGTTGAACACCTTTTCATATATTTTAGGGCCATTTGTGCTTCTTTTTTATGTAATTACCACTCATTTATTTTCCTCATTTTTCTGTTTCATTCCTTGCCTTTGTCTTACTGAATCATTTGAGTTCTTTACATATTGGGTAATTTTCTCAAACTTCTAGGAGCTCAGTTTCCTTCCATTAAAAACAAAGATAATATCAAAATTTAATTAATTGTTATGAAGCCTCATGAGCTAATTGATTTTAAAATGGTTAAAACACTGCTTGGCATAGACTAAGAGGTAGTTAGTATAATATTACTAAATATTTTTGTTACGACTAATTATCTTTTATGAGGCAGAGTAGATGAACTATCAATTAGTAGTTAAAGTTATGTTTTGTGAAAATGCCTCTATACCAGCTCCTTCTTTCCAGGCACTTTAATTGGGCTACCAGCAATGATTAGGGCTTGGACAGGCAGAGGGTCAAGGTTCTGAAGAGCTAAAATTTAACTTTTATCCTTTCTTCTTTAGCTTCAGTGAAGTTCAGAGAATGGGATGTCTGTGCATTTCAGAACAGAAAGTGGGGGGGGGAAGCACTCTTTTAGGAAAGCATTTATAAAGGTGTCATTTCCTAAGTTGTTTTTTTTTTTTATTATTGTTGTTGCTGTTGTTTTTGTTTTTAGTGGGGTGGGGGATGGCTTTCTCCCGCTTGTGGATTTAATAACCAATTTGAAGAAAAGCAGTTGAACTAGTTTCAGGTTAATAGTACTCATGTCACAAGTGCCTTAGAAGTAAAATATAGGGCTTCAAACAAAGGCATTCAGCTACCTTCATATAAAAGAAGCCTTGTGGGTATTTTTACCCTCAAATGACTCTCATTAAAGTGGAATGTTTACCATTTATGAGATACTCATTTCGTCACTCATTGGTGGTGGGTGTGGCTAATGGGCACTAGGTTAAAAAAACTGGGAAGGATGCCACCTTTCCTCCCCACAGACAATATGTATCCTCATCTATGGACCAGCAAACACCTTTGCATCTTTTTCCTTCAGTGTCAAGTGCAAACTATTAGGAGAGGCTTTCTCATACATTTGGTAAGTGCAGTTGAGCAAGAATAGTTTGTTCAGACCACTTTCTCTGGACCACAGAGACACAGAAACATAAGTGTCCTGGGCTTAGTGCCAGGTCTGCTTCTGTGTTGTAAGGATCAAACCAGTTAATAACTGTGCAAGTGCCTTGTACACTCTGGGGTCTATATGACTGACTGTTAACCTTTTGTGACTGCGATGAAAGCCACTTATTATTTATATTGGAAAAACCCACAAGTGTACAGATCATTGCTACAAGCAGCCACAGAGTTTTATGTGTGATTTCAGAGGATTTGTGAACTTCTCCTAAATAGTAAGGAGCACCCTGGACCTGAAGTTCTAATCCCCAGTTCTATGGTAGCATAAAAGTTTATTATTTTGAATGATAGGCAGGAATATTGTAAAAGGTAGCATAGGTTACAACTGTATATGCCTTTATTTTCTCTATTTTGGGGTACCTGATCACAGGCCAGCATTGTTTTCCTTGTTTATTATCACTTCAATAAGAAATTTATAATTTTAAAAAGAATGGCTGCTATTGTTACAGAATTTAATTTTATATTTATTATCAATGTGTAATATCAAGATTACTTTAATATTGATATATCATTAACTTCCTCAAAATCATGTTGTTAAAATTGATGTTTAATTACTATTTCCATTATCATCATTACTACCACCAAATCATTTGCAAGCACTTTAACATATACTCAATACAAACAGATTTAAAAGCTTGAATTCAATGATTTAACATTTCAGTTACACACAAATATTATTTTCCGTTCTTATCTATAATCAAACATCTGGGAAATATTTTTATTGATGATTACTAAAAAAAAAAAAAAAAAAAAAAAAAAAAAAAAAAAAAAAAATAAAAAAAAAAAAAAAAAAAAAAAAAAAAAAAAAAAAAAAAAAAAGACCAGGGAGTTTGAACCTGCATTTAAAAAGATCAGATTCTTTGAACAGCCAACATATGTATGAAAAAATGTTCAGCATCACTGGCAATTAAGGAAATGCAATAAAAACTACAATGAGATATCACCTCACACATGTTAGAGTGGCCATTATCAATATAACAAACAATAACAAGTATTGGAGAAGTTGTGGAAAAAAGAGAACCCTCATTCAATGCTGGTATGAAAGTAGACTTATACAACCACTATAGAAAGAAGTCTGGCAACTCCTCAAAACATTGAGTAAAAGTACCATACAACCCAGCAATTCTACTCCTGGGGATATACTACTATTCAGCCACCAGAAAGGTTAAATAGCACCATTTGCAACAACATGGATGGACCTGGAGAATATTATGCTAAGTGAAATAAACCAGGCAGAAAAAGCAAAAAGAACCATATGATTTCACTCATATCTACACTAAGAAAAGAGAAATATGCAAACTGATGTACCTTTATGACACTCAGCAGCCAATTAGGAGTAATTATGCAAATTAACCCAACAGAGATGGTGGGTTAATTTGCATATACAGACGCCAAGTGGCGGGGGGAGGGATCCTTGCTAAGAATTCTCAGTAGACATTTCTGCACTTCTAGATTTCAGTTTAAAGTAACTAATCAATCTACCTATTTTGATTGTTGACCCAGTTTAAGTTAAGATTTCTTTACTTAAAGGCGTTCTGCACTGCCCCAGCCTTTCCAGCCTCTGGAGCTGGAGTGAAGGCCGAAAGGCAGCTCTAGGCTGGAGAAAAAGCAGTGCCAGCAGCCAGGGGAAGGAAGGTTCATTCTTGCATGAATCTTTGTGCATTGGGCCTCTAGTGTGGGATATAAAACTGAAACTCATGAAAACACATAATAGTGTGGTGGTTGCCAGAAGGAAGAGGGTCAGGGGAAAGGGGGTCCTAATATATAATAACAGTAGAAGATTTGACTATGGGCAGTGAGTACATGATGCAATATACATATCTTAAAACATAGAAACCCTAAACTGAAACCTATATATTCATGTTGACCAATATCATCCTAATAAATTTAATTTAAAAAGATTATATTTTTAACTCTTTATCTTCCTACTCCCTCTCTAAGTCCTACATACTAGTACATCCACCATGATATGGCAGAGTTTTATAAAGGAATCTTAACTTCAACTGTGTCAACAATCAAAATAGGTAGATTGGCAGCAATCTTAGAAGGGCAGCGATGGTCCCTCTCTTTCCAGTGTGTATGAACTGTGTCCTGTGTATTTGGATCTGAGTCCTGCAACCCTATGAATGAGTTATGTCCACATGTCCTGTCTCAACAACCCTGCTCATCTCCTATAGATTCAGCCTATGACACATTTTATAGAGTCAATCCATCTTATCTCTGGTCTTTCTCTTCTGCTGCTGCCTTCTATTTTTCCCAGCACTACTGTCTTTTCCAAAAAACTCTGCCTCCTCTTAATGTTCCTGAAGGAGGACAGCTTTAGTTTTGTCATTTTTGCTTCCAGTGGTGTTTAGGTTCAATTTGCTTTAGGATCCAATTGCTCACCTTTTGGCTGTCCATAATACCCATAGAGCTCTGCTACAACCCATATTTTAAAGGAATCATTTTTATTTTCCCTATCAACCTTCTTCGCTATGCACCTTTTGCATCTGTATGTAGAAACTGAGAATATGAGGGTGTGGATGGTCTTAGCCTTGAGCTCTAATGGAACACCTTTGCTCTTAGTGATCTTTTTCATTGCTGCCCTTCTGAGTTTTGCCCCTATTAATGCTTTAATGAAACCAGACACTTTTTGTGTTGATAGAATATATATTTGACAGCTTTTTAATGTAATTTGAGAATCTTACTAAGAATTCTCAGTAGACATTTCTGCACTTCTAGATTTCAGTTTAAAGTAACCAATCAATCTACCTATTTCGATTGTTGACCCAGTTTAACTTAATGTTTCTTTATAAAACTATGCCATTCTCTCCACTATGGCATTTTTATTTTATATGAAACTCAGGGTCAAAAAGTCATAACTTATTACATGCCATTGTGACAGTTGGCAAAGCATTTGGAAATAAAAATAAAATTGCTATAGCAGATCAACTTTCCCATGTTGTAGGTGGATTAAAAAAATCTAAGTGAAGATCTAGATGGTTTGGCTCAGTGGACAGAGCATTGGCCTATGGACTGAAGGATCCCAGGTTCGATTCTGATCAAGAGCACATGCCTGGGTGGTATGCTTGATCCCTAGGAGGGGGCACGTTGGAAGCAATCAATCAATGATTCTCTCTCATCATTGATATTTTTATCTCTCTTTCCCTCTGTCTTCCTCTTTGAAATCAATAAAAAGATATTTTTAAAAATCTAAGTGAAAAAAATTAAATCATAAAATATCAGAGTTTATAGAGTGATCATCAAAGGTGGCTTTTCTAAATATAAGGTCCCAGTTATATCATTAATGGTGAAAAGCAAGTTGTATAATCTCATTTAAATGGCATATTCATATTTAAATAGATATAATAAAAATATGGGTAGAATAATATCAAACTCTTAACAGTGAGGGTCAGCCTGAGTAGCAGCAAACATTTATAAATATATGTTATACATTTCTACAGTGTTTGAATTTGTTAAAATAATATTAATAATATTTGTAATTAGAAAAGGCTGGCAACAATAACAAAGAAGAAAATAGTATTCTTTTTTAAAGAAACGTTTGTTCAATTTTACAAAGTAATAAAATTTTTCCAAATATATTTTTAACTTTAAGTGTAATTCTTTCCATGTTATTGATGAGAATGATCAGCCTGCCTTGCTCTTATAAGATTATTAAATGATTATATTAAATAATTGGATATGCATATATATCCAGTGATGTACCTTTGATCTTGATGTATAGTCATACGTTCTAGGATGTCTCTCATACACACAGTATATTCAAGGGTGGTACCAACTCTATATATGCAAGACAGCCTTATGAACCATGTGATTTAAGAAATCCAAAGTAGATTCAGAAAGAATCAATAAGAACTTTAGTATCATCCCACGACTTTAAATGCAGAAATTTACTTATACTGACATTATTAGGTCATTTCTAGGCATTTTTTCAAGGAATTAAAGATTTCTGACTCTAGATATTTGTTGTCATATATCTGAATGATACTTATGCTATCAAAGACCACAGACAAAAATCAAATGGAACTATGTTAAAATATTCTAAAAGTTTAAAGCTGATAGGATATTTTTAATATATATGATCTTAATTTATTAAATAAAAAGATATCTTAAATAATTTGCTCATTGATTGCATATGCTTGATTTGTCCAGAATATTGCAGCTAGATTGGCTAGTTAAAAATCTTTATATAAAATGTCTTTATCCCAAAATGTCTGTCCAACATTGAAATTGATGAACATTGCATTCAGGCAAACACAACCAGCCCTTGGGGAAGAGCACATCTTGGCTTCTGTTGCAATACTGAGAAACTGGATAATACTAAGTCCAAATTATGAGACTTTTGGCAGTGGCAATTTCATAGGAAAAAAATGGTTTAGAGAAAAATAATTCTAGTACTTTGCCCATAGAAAAAATCATAAACTAAGTAAAGCATCATCTCAGATTATTCACTCCATTGAAAATGTTCTCTAGTTATCCATGTATCTGGCTAGTTAACTCTGTTTCTTTTAAGACTTAAATATACCTAGGGAACCCTGTATATGAACTTTCAGAATTTTATAGAATACCTGTTTTCAAATATTCAATCTCTTAAATGTTCAAACTAGCAACTTACAGTTTGTCATTATTTTGGAAAAGCTATATAATTCATCCAACGTACTAATCAGATATTGATAAAGAGCCTCAGTTGTGGTACTGGCAGAGAGGATTTGAGTAGGAAGGAGATTGGATTGAGTTACATGTTTGTTTTTGTGTTGGTTAACCGAGAATATCAAAGACCTCCTCAACATTTTGCAAAAAAATTCAAGGAAGAAATATACCAATATCTGAGAGAACTTTTGACTCAATAACCTTAATGAGTATAAAAAGACTAAGGACCAACTTGAATCCCAGAAAATAACAAAAATTATATTGGTCCATTCCTTGGAGCAAGAATGGATTTTGGATGAACTGTCTATATATTCAGTGATCACAAATAAATATTGGCATCCCTCCTAATTATCTTACATTTGTTCTTTTAGGTGATTGAAATGTTGAATGTGCTAACAGAATATTTTTAATCTACCAATAGAAATATTTTTGATGTGGGTAACATAGGATCTTGTAATAGATAACACAGCTAATATGTAGCATGTAGTAGTTGTAGATAAGCTTTAAACTTTCAACCCTTTGTTCTGGCTGTAAAATGTCAGTTGGACCCATTTGGTGCTTTTTATTACTGCATCAAAGCCATGCTGTGAATTTGTAGCTGCCATAAATGCTTAATGTAAGAGCTCATTGTGCAATAAAGTGTCAGAACACTGTTTTTAAACACGTTTTTAAAGCAACATTTTACAGCTTACATTTTTTTTTTGCCATTGCATACTATAAAAAGCACATATTTTCAATGTCACATTCATAAGAAGCATATAATCATTCCTGGGAAAGCCTCATACAGTGAGAATTAAAAGATTCCCCTTCTGCCTTTTTATACACCTTGCTTTTTCTCCCCTATGTTTGGAGATGTTACTTCATCTTTCTCAAAGGAGAAAACTACAACCTTGGATGAACTCAGTGTATTCAGATATTAATCTGGGTGCTTTGATCCTCAATTGATTTAAACTTAAACATGAAGATGAATACAAAGAAAAAAAAATAGAAAGTTGTGCATATCCCTTATTTCATCTCAGTTTACATTGTGTATCATAAAATAATGTCATTACATATTTACCATCCAAATATCCAAACTCCGTTTTTTATGGAAAGACTCCTTTTCTTCTAACTATGAGATAAAATTTTAATTTGAAATATAACCTTCTGCTATCCATCCTACCAATGTCCTTATTCTTTTATACTTAAAAAAGTACCTTGCCCTAACTGGTTTGGCTCAGTGGATAGAGCATCAGCCTGTGTACTGAAGAGTTCCAGGTTTGATTCTGGTCAAGGCATGTACCTTGGTTGTGGGCACTTCCCCAGTACGGGGTGTGCAGGAGGCAGCTGATCTCATCAGTGTTTCTAACTCTCTATCCCGCTCCCTCCCTCTCTGTAAAATATATATGTTTTTTAAAGTACCTTATCTTGGGGGAATGGTGAACAACATAGACTGATGAACAAGAACAGACCTAGAAATATGGGTCAAACTGTTGGACCTCAAAGGGAAGGTGGGGATAAAAGGGAGAGATCAACCAAAGGACTTATGTGCACACATATGAGCCTAACTAGTGGTCAAGGACAATAGTGGGTTGGGGACATGAGTGGGGAGGGATGGGGATAGGAATGGGGGGTTGAGGACAAATATGTGATACCTTAATCAATCAATAAATTAATAATAAAAAAGTACCTTATTTCACTTGGTGGTGTCCTGAATGTCAAAACAACCATGAGTATACCTTATAAATTTGTTTTAATTTTTCTAATTATTTTCCCATTTTGAATTAACTGGCAGTCCATATTTCCAGAGCCTTTTAGTAATCAAACAGAACACCTAGTATGAATCATTCCCACTAGAAGCCTCTACTACCTCTTGTTGGGGACAAACTTGTCAATCTTAAACTGTCCCTTTCTGTAATAAGCAATGTCCTATAACCATAGGTACAATCAAATTCACTGTGTTTTTTGTTTGTTTGTTTGTTTTTATATCTACCTTGTTGGTGCCAAACAGTTGATTCTGCAGCTAAAATTTTAGTATATTCATAGACCGTTTCATAACCTTCCACAGGGCTGTTAGATGAGAAAACATCCTTCTTGCGGAATGATTCCTGCTTTGCCAGAAAACAATTATATATAATTCTTGCGCATAAGAGAATAAATTAGATCTGTTCTTGCTCATCATTACATTACAGTTTGGCACAAGACTGTGCACTTTGTAGAAACTCAGTAAATATCTGTTGAATATGTGCATAGATGAATTTGAATAAATGAATAAAATGTGTTCACACAATCATTATTTTCTCATTAATGTCCAAGAAGTTTGATTTAAGGTTAGCGAGCTCTCAAAAGAGCATGATCCTTGACATGCTGACATACAAGTTTGTCTCAGGATGAAATTTAAATAAAATCTGCAAAATAAACTGGAATTTTGAATCCAGAAAAAAAAAAATGGCTCAACTCCAACGCGTTTAGGAATATTTCTCATTGACTAGGGTCTTCTTCTCTTTTCCCCCCTGAACCAGACATGAAGGTTTTTTTTTCCACAATGGAAAAATCACAAAATAGAGGAGTTGTAAAATAGATAAGAGTTCTTCATGGAGAGAAACCAATTAACTTCTTTGACTATAAACCTAACTAAAATAATTTACATCTTATAATTACTTTCATAAAGATAGAATCTGTTGAGGCTACTGCCACCCAGAAAGATACCACTAACTTTTGAGCTACTCTTGGTAAACATGGAAATAAGGTGGTGATTCATTCTTATTCAGAGAAAAGCATTTGATTTTTTTTTAAAGCCCAAAGAAAAGTGCCAACTCTAAAATGCCAAAGAGATGAAAAGGAAGTGCAGACATACATGAGAAGCTTTTTAAAAAGTTACTTTTACATTCCAACCATTTTTTTTGGCCACATGGCACATATCTGTTTAATATGCATGAAGTTGGCACAAATGTTTCTTTTCCTACTAGTGATAACCTAAGCATTTGGAATGTGCAGTATTTTTCTGTATTTTAAGGTATAACAATTTATTTCTCACTTCGTTTTTTAGAATGTTTCCTAACTGTAAATGTGGAAACTTTGTAGATCCTTAGTACCTCCAGCCACACCAATCACTGACTGAACTTTGTCATTTATAATTTCCAACAAGCAATGAAGCCAATGAAAGCACGCATACTAAGAACTAAAATAAAGAGACCAAACTATTAAAAATCTCATCAGTTGCTTTAACCTAGATTCCATCTGGCTTCTTTTAGAATCCTAAGTATATGAAGGAGTACATATTTAATAGGGACACTAATTTAATGAATAATTTTTGGAATACTTAAATCGTTCTATAAGAGAAAAAAAACAAAAACAAAAACCCTACCTTAGAAATCAACCCTGGATTTTCTTTTTCTCCTCTTTAGCTATTTTATTCTATAATTTTATGTCATTTGACCCTTAATGTCTTGAAATCCCTGCGTTGAATCAACTTTTGGTTAATTAGTTGTTGAATCCATGAAACTCTATTTAGGAAGTTAATGTATTAAAAATTATCAGAAAAGGATTCCTAGCTTTGGAGAATTAAATCCTCCAAACTTTCCATTTCTTAGTACTCAGTAGATAAAATTCAATTAAGAGAGTGAAGAGAGATTGGCAACAATGTTCCAAATCCTTATTTTCTATTGAGTTATCAATGGCATATAATATCATCGATTCAACCATCCCCCTGGAAGACTTGGCAACACAAAAGGAAAGACAAAAGGAGAAAAGTGGTAGTGAATGAAAGGACATTTCTCAGATCACAGCTTTGGGGTACATTAGGCAGCAAACCTCAATGTCACAATGTTAATACCATCTATAAGATTCCTAGTGTTCAAGCAGCAAGCATGCTAGAAAAGATCCTGGTAGGTTATTCCATTCTGTACTGATATCAACACAGTAGACAAGTTGCCACGTGTGAAACCACTCAATGCCTCGAGTGGATGATATCTCAGATAGCACATTTCTGTACCTACTCCTTTCTCATTCAGTGTGGTTCACAAATGATTCCATGCTTCTTACAGACATACAGGCTAAGCTATTATATATTTCCCTTAGTAGAAAAAAAAAAAAAAACAGTATACACCCTAAACAAAAATTTTACTAGGAAGTCAGATATATAAAATTTGTTTTTTTTCTTTATTGATTAAGGCATTGTATATATGTCCTTATCCCCATATGGCCCCACCTCCATCCCCTCCACTAATGCCCTCACCTCCCTGGTGTCTGTATCCATTGGTTAGGCTTATATGCATGCATACAAGTCCTTTGGTTAATCTCTCTCCTTTACCCTCACCCTCCCTTCCCTTCCCTTTGAGGATTGAGGCTCTAATTGATTCTTCTCTGTATCTGGATCTGTTTTTTGTTCATCAGTTTATATTTTTCATTATATTCCCCAAATAAGTGAGATCATGTGATATTTATCTTTCTCTGGCTGGCTTATTTTATTTAGCACAGTGGTCAGCAAACCGCGGCTAGAGAGCCACATGTGGCTCTTTGGTCCATTGAGTGTGGCTCTTCCACAAAATACCACTGCCTGGGTAAGCCTATTTTGAAGAAGTGGCATTAGAAGAAGTTAAAGTTTTAAAAATTTGGCTCTCAAAAGAAATTTCAATTGTTGTACTGTTGATATTTGGCTCTGTGGACTAATGATTTTGCTGACCACTGGATTAGCATAATGCTCTCCAGTTCCATCTTTCCTTTTTTCTTCTTCTTTTTTTTTTAACCACAGTGTAGTATTCCATTGTGTAGATGTACCACTGTTTTCTAATCCACTCATCTGCTAATGGACACTTAGGCTGTGTCCCAATCTTAGCTATGGTAAATTGTGCTGCTTTGAACATAGGGGTGCATATATCCTTTCCATGAGATATATTTCTAGAAGTGGGATCACTGAGTCAAATAGAAGTTCCATTTTTAGTTTTTTGAGAAAACTCTGTTCTGTTCTCCACAGTGGCTGCACCAGTCTGCATTCCCACCAGCAGTGCAGGAAGTTTGCTTTTTCTCTGTATCCTCCCCAGCACTTGTCATTTGTTGGTTTTTTTATGATAGCCATTCTGACAGATGTGAGATGGTAACCACACTGTCAAAATAGGCAGTTAGTATGCTAAAATTATATTATTCAACAAATATCATTAACCACTGGGCACTGATCTGGATATAGGATGGCAAAGCAAATAAATCTAGAAAATAAGTAGTTAAACAAATAAATGTATTAGAGATTAGGTGATTGTAATTGGGGGGGGGGGAACACCTTGGTAAAGGTTAGGTGATAGAGAAAGAGTTGTAGTCATGTTATAGAGAAAATGGAGAAAGATTCAAAAATCTTAATTATGTGAAAAAGAAATCCACAAGACCCAGGTCATCAGGAAAAGGACATCAGGCAGAGAAAACAGGGGAAAAATTGTCTTACATTTTCTCCTCCATGTCTATTCTTTACTGTAAAATGCATTACCTTGGGACACAGCTGTTCTACTGCTAGGTATCTGGAACAGGGGATATACTTGTATTTCCCTACATTTTCACTGCAACTTTAAAAGTGTGATTGTTAAGGTTGAAAACAATCTAAATTTTCATCACCATAAGGGTGTTTAAATAAACTATGATTCATGCACCCTATAGAAAACTCAGCAGCACTTCAAAAGTGGATAAGTTTAAGATGAACTCATGTGGGAAAACCTCCCAAAATATTGCTTTGTAAAAAAAATTAGAATTTGATTTCTTATTCATGTAAACATTTTACAAAAAACAACAACAACAACAAAAAACACAGTACACCCACACACGTTTTCTATATACATATATTTAAAAAAAAAGTCTTGGATTTTAAAAAAAACTGATAAAAGTTATCATCTTTGTGGATAACTTGGGGAGCAAAGAGGAATTCTTTTTGTTGTGCTTCTTTTTTAAGCTTGAAATATCCATGTGTAAATTTCATGAAAAATAGTCAAAACAAAAACAGATCCTGTCTAAAAACATAAACATTCTTTGGGCTGGACTGCTTGATTAAGACAAAAATATTTCTGAAAAATGTTTAAATATAAATATATCTGAAATGTTATTACCATGTGAATATTCTTACCAACATATGAGTGATTAACCAAACTACAAACAAAGCAATATCATTCTGCATATCCATAGAACCTTTGGTATGAGGGACTTGGAACTTTTAAAAGTAATGAACAACCACATAAAGAGAATATATTTTAGAATTTAAATACTGAATTTTGGAATTTAAAGGGTAATAATTTTATACATTTGATAAAAATATTTATTTCTTTTAATATCTAAAGAATGTTATGCATTTCTATTTAAGGCTACTTTATTGTTAACCATTCAAATTACTAGCTATTGGCTTCATTATAGAGAGCCCAAGCAATAAAGAGAATGAAAAATGTGGAGCAGTTAAGTCACGTTAAATAGATGCAAGTTTGGTTCAAGCCTATTTGCTAGTGCCCTTGAACTTCTCACAAGCAGATGTAATTAGTACTTTAGTGCATTTGCAATTTCACGACAATGCCAATGGTTAGAACCCTTAATTGTCTTAAAATAAGAAATTACATTTACCTGGGGCTTTTATTTGCTAAGAAAAATTCAAGGAATCCCTTCTATTTCTTTAACAATTGGTCATCTTTAGGTTTTTAAAAATCAGCTTCTGCCACCCCAGCCTGTGTGCTCAGTTGGCTGAGCATCCTCCATCCCCAAGGTGACTGGTTTGTTTCAGGTTCAAAGCAAAGATCCAGGTGGTGAGGGTGGGTACTCGAGACAACCGATTGATGTTTCACTCTCACATTGATGTTTCTCTCCTTCTCCTTCTCCCTTTATCTCTCTCTAAAGTCAATAAAAACATTTTTTTTTCAAAAGCAGCAACTGTCAAGTTTTGTGTTTCTACAAGCAGCTTTATGTGGATAAATTAACAGGTATGTAGAGCGAGGCTCAAAGAACTGCTGTTTCTTCATAAAATGTGATCTTTTCATTTGGGCAAAAGTGTCCCCAAACTACTCCAAAGAAAAGAGAACAGCTACAGTTGGTTCTAATGAAAACATCTTAGAACAGTGATTGCAGAACCAGGAGCTTTGCAAAGCAATGTACAAAAGTATTTCCAAGCATTCTGTGTCATTATTCTATAAATGCAGAGTGGTTTCGCTCAGGTTGCATTTGCACTCAGACAATCAACAATCTCAAGTTCCATATTCCAATCAGCTAGCCATCAGCCAGCACTGTGGCAGTTTAAGGACCAGCTTTAGAGCTTAATATGCCAGTGTTTCAGTACCACGTGTCAGTACAAGCTGATTCCCTGTCCGCAGATGGACCTGCTCAAGTGAATGGCTAGACACCACTACACCAAGTAGGTGGCTGAGCTCCTAAGGAAGGGAAGAACACCCTCTCCTAGGGGCTGGGATCAATGAGATCAGGCTGTCTCTTACAACCATACTGAGTTTTTTTTCTCCCCAATGGGGGCTGACTGAGTCTCTGATCGTGGGGGAGGACATGGCTGACCCTCTCCAGCATTCCTGGGGCCAGAACTGTGTCCAGGGTTATGTCTTGAATGCCGTTTAGAAATGTGTGTGTGGGCACACACATGTGCCTATGAGTTAATTTTTAGGGAAAATGCCAGAGGTGTCTGATGGGGTACCCTGGACACACAAGCCATGGTTTTAGCTTCTAAACACAGATGGTTCTGGAATGTCATTCTGTGATGCGAAACAGGGTTATGAGACTTGTTTGTCATAGGGGCTGAAGTTAGAAAGTTAAAAAAAAAATCCACACCACCCTGAAACCCACAGATCCCAGAGAACTCAGAGATTCACAGCCCCGCATAGTCACTTGTGGCATCCAAGGGGTGTATGCAGGCACTTTGCCATAGTTTGGAGAACTGAGAAAAGACAAAAGGGTAAGAGGAGGAGAAGAGGTACAGAACGAAGAAGAGAGAAGGACAAATAAGAAAAAATGAATGTAGGAGCAGGAGCAAGAAAGGCTGTCACCTGCTGCTGCTGCTCTTCTTGAAATATATTTCTTCTCTTCCCTGTCGCTTGAATTTGATTGGCAGGTTCATCAGGAGGAGAGGAAAATCACCTGTGACATTAAGGCGCTAGTTTCCTAATCAATCAAAGTGACAAATAAATTGACTATGGCTTGTGTCTGTGGGTTGGTTTGGCAAGACTTCTCTGGGTCAATTTTTGTCTCAGTATTTGCAATTAAAAGTCAAATGGAATAAGAAAAAGGAATTGCAAGCAGGCATGGAGGAGGATCGACCACCATATTATTTTCCTACTATAATATATTTTAAAATGATGCTCTCAAGAATTATAATCTAAGTGTGTGCAATGTATGCTTTGGCAATACATGAGAGAGAGAGAGAGAGAGAGAGAGAGAGAGAGAGAGAGAACACGTGTACAGATACCAGAAACAAGTTTCACATAACTTTGTAAACTATATTCTAACATTGTTGGCACAGGGGGATACACAATCCACAGACAAAACTGACCTCTTAGAGCAGGCCTAGAAGACTAGCTTATGTCCAGGCTGGCCCTAAGCTCAGCTGTGACCAATTACAATAAAATAACTCACAAAAAGGCAAAGAGAAAGCTTCCATTTCTCAAATCATCCTGGACATAAAATCCACATAAGAACTCTTAGAACCTGTGGCACCAAGAGTGAGACCAATTCCATTTCTCCATAGTCATTCATCATGTGAGCGTACCCAGGAAAGTGCACTGTTTTCTTCCCAAACTATTTCTCAGTTTTGACATGGCCTCATCAGCACTGCCTTCAAAAACATTCTAAAAGACACATTCCTTGCAGCTCCTCACTCTACAAAGAGTTCTCCGCATATATTATGCGGGAAGAAAGTCGCTGGTTATTCAGCATTCTGTCAGCCCCTCAGAACTGGCATCTTTCACAAGCAATGGCCCGATTGGCTGGGGTTTGCTTGATGAGATCAAAAGTGTAGCCTCCATTCGGAAAATGGCTTGATAAATGCGTGTTTTCCCATTTTGTTTAAAGGGAACTCATTATGTGGGCAGCTGCCTTTTGAATGATATTAATTCCAAAGTGGGGCTTCCTATTACAAAGTAAAATGAAGCCAGCTTTTAATATTAGTCAGAAAAGTATTGTTATGCAGCAGGAGGAGGGACCTTTGACTCCAGCAAGAAAACTGATTTATATAATAAAATGCAGAGAGACAGCCTCTAAAAATGCTAACACCCTCTTTTTCTCCTGGTGACAAAAGCCAGCAAGAATGATATACGTCTTTATAATATAAAGCCTGCCCTGAGGAGCAGTGTCCTCTAAGGCGTCATCCCCGCAAGTGCTTAAACTTTCCTGAAAGTTGGGTGAAAAGGCCAAAGCCATGGGGGGGAAGGCATATTCCATCAAGGAGCGTGGGTGGGAACCCATCGTGATTTCTTAATGTGGGGACCAGAGACATCCAGGCAAAGAGGCAAAGGAAAGGAAACCCTTGCACTAGGTCCTTAGTCAGCAAACTGCGGCTCGCGAGCCACATGCGGCTCTTTGGCCCCTTGAATGTGGCTCTTCCACAAAATACCACAGCCTGGGAGCATCTATTTTGAAGAAGTGGCGTTAGAAGAAGTTTAAGTTTAAAAAATGTGACTCTCAGAAGAAATTTCAATCGTCGTACTATAGATATTTGGCTCTGTTGGCTAATGAGTTTGCAGACCATTGCACTAGGTGATCAAATCCTTGCTGGGAACAAAGGACACATGCTCACAGCAAAGGGAGATCGCGCTGATACCCATACAAAATCCTAATGTGTGCAGAGGCAAAGAAGAACTAGAAGGGAGGAGGGAGGAGGGAGGAGGAAGGAGGGAGGAGATAGGAGGGAGGAGGGAGGAGACTTGCCTTGCCATGTGTCAGGATGGACTCTGTGCTTAACCACCTTTCCAGCCAAATTCACATGTGGATGTCAGTGTGTTCAGGGGTCAAGTTCCAGGCAGCAGGGCCAGAGATAAAGTCTTGCCAGTGCATCACCGTGTTGTTTGACTGGGCTGGCCAGAAAACAGGTTTGTCCTGTGCAGCCTCCATTCTGTTCAAGGGGGCTGCGTTACTATGGGGAAGATGGAAACACTCATTGTCCAATGTAGAGTGTAGTGCTGGTAATGGATTTTAAAAATGCATCAGAGTCAATTTAAATAATGTGTTCTCTTAAACATACAATACAATTTTCACATCTATGCTATTGAGAATCCTCTAAATTGAAGCAATCACGGATAAAATGAGAGCCACTTGAATTTGCATTGCTTATCAAACAGAGTGAGATAAGCACTATTGCTTTCAAAATGTTACCTTAGCAGCAATGTGTATCTCTGGCTTTGGACTCGGTTTCCCTAAGATGAGCAACAAATGGATTCTACCCTCTCGGCAGGCTTTGAACACAATCCACAGTGAGAAAAGGAAGCCAAAGGTCAAAGTTTGGAGCCTTCCAGGAATGTATTAAAATGTGCTCTAAACACTTTGTAGCTTAGACAGCATTAAAGCCCTACATCAGGGCTTCTGCTCCTTGCTTCACAATGGTCTAAGGGTTCTCAGCAGCTTAGTGCCGATCTGATTGTATAATTTTGAGTTTCCTCAGATTTCTGACTTATTACTCCTTGTTGCTAACTACACTCCTAACATTGCCAGGAGAAGAAAACACCCACGTCTGTGTCAAAATGCCGTTACATTTTGCCCTGTTTAAGTGACCTATAATCTTTCATGCCTTCTCATTCAGATGAGCTGAGACAGAATCAGGGCCATCCACGTTTTTTTTTGTCTCTGCCAAATGCCCATTCTCTCTTGGTGCTGCTCACAATCATTGAAGAGAAAGATGTGTATAAAAATGGAGAAACTGACTAATGAGCTCAATTCTGGTACATCACTTATTTTACCATTATGTCATCTTCTTGGCTTTGGATGAACTTTCTGTCCTTGCTAAAAATCCAATATCCCTCCAGAGACATCATTATTAAAGGAGAGATCATATATAAAATGCTTAATACTTAGTGATTATTGACTTCACAGAGTATAGCTACTTCTCTTTGCAATTAAGGGGAAGTCTGTGCTATTTGATTTCTTCTACATGTGGAGGTCCTGGTATAATTTTTCCAGGAGGACCAACGAAGGAGTTATTTGTGTTGCTGGTTTTTGTTTATTGTTTTTCGGGGGGTTTTTTGTTTGTTTTTTGTTTTTAAGTTAGTTTTGTAAATGTTTAAGAAAAAGTCTTTTTTTCTACTACTTCCACTCTAGAATCCCTGGAACTCCTGTGCTTTGAGCCTAATATCTTGCCTTTGCCCACATGGCCCTGGGCAGTGTAGACACTACATACAGTGAACTAATAATGGACTGCAGCTAGCCTGATGCTGGAGTGGACCTGGCTTCAATATAGAACAGAATCTCTGAGCACTGGCTTTGTTTCTAGCTTTACTGTAACCCCCAGCTACACTTATTCTGACCGGGATGAGGGAAAGGAAAATTTAGAAACACAGAGATTTAACTGCACAGAAACAAAAATCACTCATTCTCTCATGTAAGTCCCAGAAAATTATTTGCCTTGAGATATCATAGGAACTCTACCTCTAGTACTCAGTGGGTAAAAGGATAGCCCACATCATCCGATAATAGTACTACCCTAAATGGCTTCTCAAGGTATCTCTTTAAACATAATACACAATCTGCTCTTTATAAGGAATTCTAGAATAAGCAAATAAGATACATTTTCCACTATGACATTTTACTAATGCCCCTTTTTCTGTTTTTAGTTGTTCTAATAAAATAGTCATAAGAGGCATCAATTATTGTCAAGAACTGCAGTTCTTTATTTGGCTTTCTCTCGTCTTCTCTTCTACAGAGAGACAAAGAATGGGCTGTGACTACAATCTGTAATGACAAAGGACAAGGGGAAAAAAAAGTGTAGCAATGTGAATCCCTCACCTGACAGTTCTGGGTGTGCATATATGCCTGTATATACAAGTGTTCTCCCTATAACACCTGCTTTGTTTTATACATTGCTTTCCTTCCTTCCTTCCTTCCCTCTTTCCTTCCTTCCTTCCTTCCTTCCTTCCTTCCTTCCTTCCTTCCTTCCTTCCTTCCATCCTTCCTTTCTTCCTTTCTTTCGTCCTTTTTTCAGGCATGACTGCTTCTCTTTCACTCAGAGAATTAGATCTAAGGGGACAAGGGCACCAGCATAGCACACTACACTATCCCTGGCTTCCAGAAAAGTAGCAGAGGCTTTTCTTTTCTTTTTTTCTTTCTTTTTTTTTTTAAATTATTGTTTGGCAAATAGGACCCCATTTGACTGTTGACTCACATTCCTCTCTCTAGGATGATTTATCTTCACTTACGCTTGAACAACTTCTTCTATAAGTGCCTCCCTCTTTTCCTCCGGATCCTGTTTCCTCCCTTCCTGCCTTCCTGGCAAGTAGTTTACTAAGAAATTTTAAAGGCACCAAGGGAGCTAGCCACTTAAAAAAAAAAAAAGCAGAGAGACAGTATACCTATACTTTTCATAACTTGGATCTTAAACAATTAGAATGATTCCTGTTGCTTAAATTTTCTGCAAAATTAAAAAAACAAAAAAACAAAAAAACACAGAGTGATGTTTACTTGGCTTTTTGAAGAGAAGTGAGAAGCATGTGCCTCCAAGATGTATTAACAATGAAGTTCTAATGCTTCTATAGAGGTTTAGGAAAATGGAGAAAGAAAATTTCTGTTTGACTTCCAAAGACTTCCCCACTCCCTCCCGGAGAGAGCAGCAGTTGCACTGAGTGACTGAGCTCTGAGTAGCATGCTGAGATGGGTAGACTGTGCCTTCAGATTGTGAGGGGAATAGGAGAGAGGGTACCTGACTCCAATGACAGAGGCAGGTGATGTAACTGTCACAGGTAATAACAGCTTATTATTTACCATTATATATTGCTTTGCAGTGTCAGAACAGACATGTAAGATGCATGCTTGAAAATTCCATACTTCTTTTTACCCTCACGTGAGCCCAGAAATGTCTTCAGAGCTACCCTGCATGCATTCACTCATAGGGACTCCATAGCTCCTCCATCTCAATGGCCATTTTCCCTTATTACAGTACAACCACAACCAGGACTCCAAGTGATGCACTCATTCATCAGGATCTGACCCACATGTAATATGTGCTCTCATCACGAGGCAAATTCTTCCTTCTTCCTATTCTTTCTCAAGATTCTAATGTGAAACACCATGCTTTAAAAACAGTTGAACTTGGAATCTATTCATGTTGTTTTTAAAAAAAACAAGTTTTTAAAGAGAGAAATAGAAACATTAATGACAGACAATCATTGATCCGCTGCATCCTGCTCGCTCCCTGTTGTGGATCAAGCCCACCACTTGGACATGTGACTTTAACAGGAATCAACTGGTGACCTCCTATTACATGGGATGATGCTCAACCAACTGAGCTACAAGGGCTGGACATATCTTTCTTTTTATAACATTTATAACTTTCCTTTGTGTATATAGTTATGTTTGTCTCTTTATTTCTCTCACAGAAATATCAATCATTGAAAAAAGTGATTTATCAAGAAAATCATAACAAAAAAACATATAGGAGAAATAGAAAAATGTCATTTTATATATGATTATGGCCTGTGTATGTATGTGTGTATGGGTGTGTATATATGTGTGTGTGACATGAGCTTATGATATGTTTTCTGTTGTGATCTAATTTTAAACAAAAATTTAACAATGGACCTCTAATCAAGTCAACAGACAGAGCATCTTATTTTATCTATCAACTAGAGGACCAGTGAAAGAAATTCATTCACAAGGGGTGTGTGTGTGTTCCTCAGTCAGGTCTACACTCTCTCCAATCAGGGACCCCTTAAGGGATGTCCAACTGCCAGTTTAGGGAGGATTGGGACTAAACCAGCAGTTGGACATCTCTCTCACAATCCGGGACTGCTGGCTCCTAACTGCTCACCTGTCTGCTTGCCTGATTGCCCCTAACTGCTTCTGCCTGCCAGCCTGATTGCCCCCAAATCCCCTTCCCTGCCAGCTTGATCGCCCATAACTGCCCTCCCCTGCCAGCCATCTTGTGGTGACTATCTTGTGGTGGCCATCTTTGTGATAAGGTGAGGGTGGCCATTTTGCGATGACATCATAGTGGGCATCATGTCACATGAGGATGTCATGTGACACTGCTCAGGCTTTTATTATATACAATAGAATTAGAACTGTGTGAGGTAAGCAGGGAACATGTTTCTCCCTTTATTTATTTTAAAACAATAGAAATTACAGTGAACAGAAATTAAACAGACTGTCTGAAGCCACACAGCCAGATGAAGGCACAACTGTGACTAAAATCTAACGACACTGTGCCCACATCTTTCTAGCCTAGACCATGCTTTCTAAGGTCAGATCTTGCTCTCTCTGTCGCTCAATGTGTCTTTAAACCAGACCCATTAGTAATATCTACACAGCCCCCTTGAAAACACAAACTGTCCAGCTTCCCTCTAGCACTAAATATCTGAAGGCTTTTTGCCACATGCATACATTATTTTGTGCTTGCCCATAATAAATTTTATGGTGTCCTTCTCTGACCTTGCCTTTGCCATTGTCCAGGTGATTTCAATCATTTTAAGTGGTGAGTCACATAAGCAAGCTGTCTCTATGTTCCAATCAGTCCCAAGGTTCATCGATATGTGTTAAGCTCCCAGATAGAATGACACTTTGTTAGGTGGGCAGAAGGCGTGGTGATGTTTCCCTTTGTCACCCCTGGTTAGTTCTTAGGGAAAGAGGTGGACTGCAAAGGAAGCCACTTTCTCACTCATTTAGAAGCCTTGCTCTTACCTGGAAAGCCATGTACATCAGGTGATGTTGGGGCTGCAGCCAGCAACCTTTCTCCATAATCCAGGACACAAATGAATCAACTGGACACCATATTTTCTCAGCCTCAGAGATTAGTTTTAAAGGACAGGCAGTTTAGGGCAAAAAGCAAAGAAATAAGAAAATAACCACACACACACACACACACACACACACACACACACACACAAACACACACTTCACTTCAATAAAGGGAAGGGTTGCTGAGGGCATTCACTGGCTTATTTTCGTGATTGCTAACTGCCATAATACGTGAGGGAATTACTGACTCTCATGAGTATTACAAAGGCTTTACCAGGGATGCCTGAAGATATATCTCCCTCCCTCCTGCTCTCTTTTTTCCTAAAAAAGGAACTATAATACTTGTCTCTTAAAAATGAGTGAAACCCTAAAACTTGACACTCCTAGTGTTCAGAGAGTTGAGAAACATTTATTAACATGTTGCATGCACAAAGTATATCACAATGGGGTCAGAATAGGACTAGGAGGCATATTGTTTAGTTTCAACTTAGCTTACTAGCTGTGCACCTTCGGGCCAGGGCCTTCGTTCCTTGGCGACAAAGTAGAATGATCAAATATTGTGAAATGTAACTGTGCTTTTCAAGATTTTCATGAGCTCTGAGATAATATTTGCAAAGCACTTAGCACAGTGCCCAGCATAGCAGGGGCAACTATGCTCTTTAAATACAGATTCTGTCAGAAATGACTGTCCTCATTCGAGTGTGCAACCTGAAATCATCCAGAATTTTCCTGCATGTTGAAGACGTGGGTTTGCCCTTGTTCATAAGCACTCACAAAGACTCCAAGCAAGCACATAGTAGTAGCCCTTGTTATTCTTTTAAGATGAGGTGACCAGACGTCCCGCATTTGGTGGGACAAATTGTTAAAAATCAGGACTGTCCCGTCAAAAGTGGGACATCTGGTCATCTTATCTTAAGAGGGCATACTTGGTTCATCAAACAAATATTTCTTAAATGGATTTTCTTCTGAGGGCTTGGGATACAACAGAGATTAAAACAAGACACATTCTTGCCCTTGTTGAACTTACAATGGTCTCTTCAGGTGGCCAAATATCAAAAGGCTGCTCATTAAAGAAATATTAACAGAAGATGACTATTATAAAGATGGGATCTAAATCAAAAGGGAAAAGTTAAATAAGGAAGCTCAGTTCTCCCCAGTGGGAAAGGATATGTTCCTCCAGGGCAAAGGGAATTTGGGGTGGCTGATATTCTTTGTAGGGTTATTGTATGCGAGGCTAGATTTTGCTTGTCCATTTAGTAGATTCTAAGGTGGTGTGTCTTGCTTGTATGATCTCATGGTCTAAAAATCAAAGTTAATAAGCTCAGAGTTAACTTGAACAACTGTTCAGGATTTGCAGTGCATGCATTCTTCTTTGAACCCAGAAGTAATAAATAATAAGCTGAATGTAAGACTCTATTTTATTTCACCCCTCCCCCAATTGTAATTTCTGTGTCAATTCTTTTCTGACCAGAGATCATTCTTTAGCAGACTACTTTTTCCTGTGCAGAAAGCAGGTTTTGCCAGTTCCCTTGGGAAAACTGAATGTGGCCTTCTAGATGATTTTCAAGCTCAACATTATGTCTTTACGTGCAATGCCTCTCACTGTTAAAAAAAGACAAAAGCTAAAAATAAGACATAATTCTGTATGGATACAACTTCTTACTTAAAAATAACTTTTAGCCAAACTTTTTCATCTGAAAACAATATTGGGCTGAAATTTACAAAAGGGTAACTCCACATTATTCATCAAGCACAGTAATTTTCGGGTAGGCACTGTTATTGAAACAAATAAGTATTTGTTTTTCTGTATCACATATTTCTTCTTCTGTTCCCTGAAGTCATTATCTTATGTATTCATTTAGTTAATGAAAGTGAAGTCCAGATATGTTCTACTTATTCTTAACCATTTTAAAAATGTAAAGATTCAAGTAAGGGTTAAGTACCTTTTTGTTGTAATGCTATTCACTCTTTTAAAAGGATGTCAAAATAGTGGCTTTTTATTTAATGACTAGAGGCCCGATGCATAAATCCATGCACCAGTGGGGTCCCTTGGCCTGGCTTGCAGGGATCAGACTAAAACAGGCTCTCCAACATCTCCTGAGGGTCCTGAATTATGAGAGGGAGGTTCTCAGGTTAGGCACCCCAGAATCTTGGCTCTCTCCTCTCTGGTTCTGGGGTGTACCACCTGAGAACCACAGCTGCCAAGTCATCGCTTCTGCATTGAGTGTTTGTTCCCAGAAGGTCAATGTGCATGATAGCTACCAATCGGATGGTCAGACAGTCAGATGGTCACTTAGGTATATATATTGATTTGGGGAGTTGTCTGTTCTGCAGGGCTGAGGGGACTGGGTACTACCATCTTGTGGCTGTGGGTGCCACCATCTTTGCAATGGCAGAGTCAATTAGCATATTTCATCTTCATTTGATAGGATAACACTAACAGTTAAAATCCTGTTAATGTTTTAAAGTTTTTATGAAATACTTCCACATTATTTTCACATATAATCATATCCGTCACAGGAAAGAAGTAACAATGATATACAATAAGTGCTTGCTTAAAGGCTCTTGTACCCTCTCTAGAAGGGAACAAGGACACAGGTATTTAAGTTTTTGAGAAGAAGACTTAGATTAAATGTGAAGAATGGATTTCTAACAATTATAATATGCACAATGGATTTAATTATCACATCCTTCTCCATTCTAATGGAAATGATTATCTTTAACAATTAACAAAAGCAACTGTGATCTTAAAGAAATTTATCTGTTGAGAGACAAGTTTTGCCTTCAAAAACATCTAGAGCAACAAGCAAAAGATAACTGTAGAAGATAGGAAAACCCTCACAAGAAGTTTTCCCTAGAATCTCAACATATGAATTCTGCCATATGGCATCCTTGTCATGGTATAAAATTATTATTAAGCAAAATTAGGTTTGTAGGAAACAGAGACAGGTCATCTTCTGGTTTAGATGAATGACAACTAGATCCATAGAGAAGAAAGCCCGGTTGATGTGTTCAATGAGGACAGCTTTCAGGGAGAAAAATTGAAAATTATATAATTTCTGGATTTAACTTTGGGACTAGAGGTCTCCCTGATCAAGGTCAGGGCTCAGCCCCCCACTGTCATGATTAATGACAAAAGAGACATTCATTCAGTATACTGTAGATTCTCCTCAAATCTATTTATATTTTCAGGTTTTTGGACTCTAAAATTACCTGCAGTTCAGAAGTTCTATGTAAACAAATAGGAAAGTTCTTTATTTAAAAAAAAAAAAAATTACATTTTAAAGCATGTATTGAGGTTCAAATTTTTAACTCCAACCATCAACCAATATTTAACCCAGTATTTGTCATTGAAACCTTACCATAACCAAATTTTTTACGTTTTTCTTATTCTTCAAACTACTTGACATATGGAATTAAGTAGAGTCACTTTTCTTTAGTTATTAAGACTTTTGTAGGCTCCCTAACTTTCTCTTTCCCCATATCAGTACCACAATGATTGCTAATCTCTTGTTCTTGATCTTCTTTCCCAGCCTTGTTCTTGGTAACTATTCAATTCTGTACAGAAAGCATCATGACCTATTTATCTCTAGTTTGAAACCCTCTTTGGGGCCTTCCATGTGCATTGCCTATTGGATATTAACAACTGTTAAATTACAAGAAAATCAAACTCATAATCTCAGCTCAGTCCCCACATTATCATTTTTCTAATATTCTAATTTCTATTAATGGAAATACTGCCCCCCTTCTCTTTTGTATATCTTTTTGGGAGGCATTGAAACAAAAGTAACACTCTAAGCAATGATTCTCTTACCTCAATATCTTTGCATCTATAACTTTTCCATTTTTTATAGATCGCATCCTGCCTTATTCTTTTATCACTAATAAAATGAATAGCTGTGGTTGGTTCCTTATCTCTATTGTCTCTGCTTCCCAACTTTTTCTTATACAGGACTGGCTGCCATGATAATCATCCAAAATACATGGCTCTGGTTGTGTGACTCCTCTACGGAAAACATTCACCAGCACACATCCACTTAAAATCAAACTCCTCAGTCTGTGGTTGCTTTTTCTTCATACTCTAGCATGAAACCGCCTTCAAAATTGAAATTCCCAATTATTTCTCCACATGAGGCAATACCCAGACACTGCTGATAATTGTACTTTTCTCTGCATATGTTCTAAGCTTTTGTGCTTTATCCTTGCCTTCAGCCTGAGATACCAGCCCCCATATATGCCTTGTGAATATGTTCTTGTCTTTCAAATACCCCTCTTCCAACCTATGTGACATCTGTCTACTTTGAAACATCCAGAATATGAGCCAAGGTCTTAACATACAGGATTTTAATAAGTCCTTGTGAAATCCAACCGAATTGGATGGAGCTTCTTTCATGGGCTTACAGTTAAAAAGTTAAGCATACACTGGTCTTTATTTTTCTTCAGCAGTTGGTCTTCTTTAGTATTCTTCCTCTTCACCCCTATACTTTTCTTTTAATGTTACAGAAGCGTCAACTGAAAAGAAGTTTCAAAGACACATGGGAACATCTGCTCTCAGAAGCCACTTGACAAATAAGTATTGCACAGAATGGAGAACACATCTGTGCCATTCTCATGATATTATTAGTGGTGCTGTAGGAGAAAGTAGCAGAGAGAAACACATACACATGCACACACACACACACACACATATGTGCGTGCACACACACAAAATCAGGTAATCTTAATAAGTGTTTTGTTGGAAACTGCAGTGCTATTTGATTCTCCCTCAGTCTTGTGATTCAGTGTTTATTCAGAAGGGGGAATGAGATATTTCCTCCATGAGCTTGTGTTCTCAAATAAAAAATATTCACAACTATAACTTCAGTGGGTTAGTCCAAAGGAATTAATCCAAATTTCAAAATTCTAACACTTCATCTCAAATGACACAATCTCATAATTAATGAGAGTGAGTTATACAGGGGTTGGCAAAAGTAGGTTTACAGTTGTAAGTATGCAAAACACAGTTTATTCTTGTATATTATTTTTTATTCTTGTATTATACATTTTTTCCATATGAACAACTACGAACCTACCTTTGCCCAACCCATATGTAGATACCAGGCACATGCCACTTACTGTAAGAGAAAAATCTAAATTAGTCTTGAGTTATATACTTGGATTTACAACTAAAAGTGGGTGCTTTAAACATGTAATAATTTTATTTTATTTTATTTTATTAAATTTAAAATGAGACTGTGTCCCTTGTATCTTAATAAGCATATCTTTTAAAAACCTACTGTTCACACCTGGCCTCATGCAAACCATGACAGTACTATAGGATACACTGAACTTCCTTGTCCACAAATAACTTAGGTGCAGTCCGGATATAAGATAATATTTAAAAGTGAATTTCCCCTGCTCCTCAGAAAAAAAATCAATCAACACAGACTGTTTTCATTAACATTATATGGTATCTTGGACAAGCCAGACTGGAATCTTATACCTTCACGGGTCTAAACACCTGTTTAATCACATTTGTCACCGATTTGCTGAAAATTGTGAGAAATGTTCAAAACTGAGGGGTGTCTTTTTATTTATTTATTTGACTTTAGAGAGACAGAGGAAGGGAGAGTGAAAGAGAGAGAGATTGATTTATTTTCCCACATATTTATGCATTCATTGGTTGTTTCTTGTGTATCCCCTGACCAGAGATCAAACCCACAAACTTGATATATTGAGATAATACTCTAAACCACTGAGCTACCCAGTCAGGGCCCTGGGGATGTTTCCAGTTGCTTAATCTTGGACTTGTGGGATCTTTTAAGATCCTAGAACAGCTTGTTCAAGTGATTCATCTTCAGCCTCTTGCATACTTTAGAATGTACTTGGAATGTATGGATTTAGTTAGCAAACACAAACAAAATTTTAAGGGAGAAGTGGGCCTGATATTGTTTTTTCTCAACATGTATGGGGAGGACAGAACACTGAGAACTGGGAGACATAGACACCATCTAATCCAATCTTCTTAGTTTACAAAATACAAGACATGATTCATAAGGCAAAGAAACATGTTCATGGCAACAGAGAAATGGCTGGATACTGGCTGTCCTCTACATGCCTCGTGCTGAAAAACTTACAATTTGGTTGTCTCTTTCCAACTTGAATTCAAAATCAAAGAGGACACCTTATTTTTGCTCTATGGAAATAAATTACCTTGGAGAAGAGAAGAATTCGAAGAATGATGAGGTTGCCCTGCTCAGATCTGAAAATGACTGTCACAAGGAAGGGCTCATTTTAATCTGTGTTGCCCTCCAGGGCAAAAGTAAGGCCAGTGGTTATACAGGAATGGGTGGCAGGCTGTAGTTCACTATGATGAAGAATGTTTATACATTAACACAAAGAATGATCCGGTCATTAATAAAGCTTCCTTGTGATGGAGAGAATGCTAACCCCTAGATATGTGCCTTCAAAGGAAAGGGGAATAGATGTTAGAGATAGAGTTGGGAGTGACAATAACAAATAAATTAATGTAATTAATAACTTTTCCCTCTAAGCAAAGGGGCAGCCCTTTGGAATGGTTTGCCCAGGAGAACGTGGCAGGCGGGACATGGAACACACTGGATGAATGGGGCCACATGCAATAGCCTTTTCCTGCTTTGCTCTATAACGGAAAGGACTTTATGCTTCCTTCTCAGTGGTTCCACTCCAATGTGATAGGAGCTAATGAGGTCAGTGGTTTCCTTCAAAGCCCTGTGCTCTGGAACTGTCAAAGGGAGAGGAAGGAAACTTGTTCTCATTCATCAGAACTGCACAGAACTGAGTGATATTCAGCAAATCACTTCTTTTGGTTTAGTCTTATCTCAATTGATTATTGGAGAATTCCCATACTGCCCACTTTAAATGCTACAATTCTTTGACACCACACTCGCCTTCTTTCTCTTGCCCAGACTAAGGCTATTCTTGGAAAATCCAGCACACAGATCTTTAGTTCAGTATCACTGGTCCTCACTTCTAAAAAAAAATAATAATAATAAATCCTTAACCAGTTTAGCTCAAGGGATAGAGCATCAGACTGAAGACAGATAGGTCCCAGGTTCCATTCCAATCAAGGGTATGTACCTTGGTTGTGGGCACATCCCCAGTAGGAGATGTGCAGGAGGCAGCTGATCAATGTTCTCTCTTATCAATGTTTCTAACTTTCTATCCCTCTCCCTTCCTCTCTGTAAAAATTGATAAAATATATTCTTAAACAACAACAAAACATTTCAAAGAAATATTGTTAGGTCTAAGAAAAGCGAGCCTTGGGACTTCTACAAAGGAGGAAATGTCTTAGCAGAATTTCCATATTTATGTACTCTTAATGTTTTCCCTTAATTCACTCATGGACCATGAAATGGGACCCCAGGGACTTTAAGGCTATATGATCAGAATGACTGTGTAGGTTTTACTTCCTCTAAGGTTCCAGAGTGATATTCTTCTTACACAGCCTGACATCTGGGGATAATGAAACCATTTCCTATGGCCTCCTGATGGGTCAGCATCCTTCCAAAAATACTCTTTCTGCAGAGGGGAAAATAAAGCTCCATGTATGTGAAATACTTTGAGTTCTTCAGAAGAAAAGTCCAGTATAAATGAGAGCTATTTTTTATTATCATTATTATATCTCATTCAATCAATACAACCTGACACATTATACTTCCTTTAGGCCCATAAAAACCCTTTTTCTGAATAAAATATATCACATGTACTAATAAATTCTGTATGCTTGGAAATCAGTGAGTAAACCCCATCTTTTATGGGAAAGCTGTTCCTTCTGATCATTAAAAAAATCTATTTTTTTTTGGATGTTTGTATTTCCATCACAAGGGTGTTATATCAAAAACAATCCAAGGTACAGGAGAAAAAGAGGTGATTGAATACAAATAAGATCGTACTACACGATCTGTTTCTATAAACCAATTTTGCAATTCAAAATTTCTTTCAGAGGCATTCATTTCTTCATATCCTCTTCACAGAGCTGAAAATGGTCTTTTTCTCCTGAAAGGTCTGATTCTTTTCAAGGGGTGCCATTTAAATGCTGAGAGCATCAGCTTCAAAAAAGGAGGAATCTTTGCAAGGACTCCATAATGCCTTACTTTCAATTCACTGCAAAGACTAAAACTATTGTGTATGATTCTTCCAAAGTGGTGCTTATTAGTCTATTGTAAAGGCACAGGGTCTACAAAATAAGCGAGAGTCTTCTCAGTTATGCAAATCACTTTCTGGGAATTAGATGCTTAGGGATAGCCTCTCATCACAATAGAGATTTTTAACCTTGGCAATGCACTTAATTAGAGAATGGCTGCTACTTGTGCCTCTATTTTAACCAAGGGGAGACAGTGCTTGAGCATCATCCAACCTAAAATTCAGATTTCTTCACTACATCTTTATGAAAAGTCAACTTCACTAGCCATACCTTCTGGAGTTGAGAGGCTGGTTCATCTATTGAGATTTCTAAATAACTAATGGTTTTATAATTGCCCCCCAAACCATATTTCTAGAAGTGGAAAAATAAGGACAGATTAAGACATATTCCCTGGTGGTATGAAACCACAGACCTGGGGAAGGAAAACAGATAAATAATATGCAAGACAGATGTCAGTTGTGCCCCATGCTGTGTGCAACTTTATTCCCTTTCAGATTCCATGCTGTGCTATTCAACTCTTGGTATTCACCAGAAAGATTCTCTTATACCAAAATATATATGTGAAGACTACATTTTTTTAAATTTTTTATCTTATTAAAGTCAGATTTTCAGAATGAGAAGAGATTTATGCCCCACAACTTACTCCCAAAGACATACAGATTTCCACCAGTTATCATGTCATCCTAACCTCCTCTTTCCCACTGGGCATTGGAGATTAGGACCAGTCTGGTATTCTCAGACATTCTGCAGGCATAAGGCCCTCTGGTTCTGGATTCCTTTTATCTGTGCACTCTCACTGATTCCAACCTCTCTTTGCTAATTGTGCAAACCAATTCACCCCTTTCAAGGCTTCACCTTCAGATTTGTGCACACATACATCCATCATCATATTCCAGAGAATGAAGAACTATCCATCACCCCCTTAAGCCCAGTTGAGTTACTTCCCAAAAAGATTCAAGAGAAGAAGGTCATGTAATGGCAGAGGCAGAAATTTGGGTGCAGAGGTTTCAAACAAAGCAATGCTAAGGATTGCTAGCAAACACCAGAAACTGGGAAGAGACGAGAAGGGACTTTTCTTAAAGACTTCAGAAGCACTCACCTCAAGATGGTCACATTGGTGAGCCTCAATGCAAAAAGAAACAAAGCTCACAAGTCAAACCAACAAATGGAAATAAAGCTCTCTAGAGAAACTACCATTAAACACATTCAGCATGTCCTGCCCTTGCTCGTGCCTGGATGCTAAAATAAGGAAGGCAAATGCTATAATTGTGCATAGATCATGTACATAGATCAAGAAACTAGTCATCAGCACCTCTATTTTTAAGTTAAGGCCAACAGTTTTATAAGCTGGTTTACAAAGAAGAAATGTTCCAGCAGTAATTAAATAAAAGGAAAAATACCTTGATGTGAAATAACAATTCCTTTAGCTCTTTATAGGGTCAGGGACTTAAGCATCTATAATAATAAAAGCATAATATGCTAAATAGACACGACAGCAAAAAAAAAAAACCTTCTGGGAAGTCCATCCAGATGAAGCTGTGGTGGCAGGAGTCTAGGCAGAGGCAGTTAGGGGTAATTAGGCAGGCAGGATAGTCGTTAGGGGTGATCAGGCATTCAGGCAGAGTGGTTAGGGTTGATTAGGCAATCAAGCATTTAGAAGCCAGTGGTCCTGGATTGCTAGAGGGTGAAGGCTGGGCTGATGGACCCTCCCCCTGCCATGCACAAATTTTGTGCACTGAACCTCTAGTTGGCTATAAAACCAATGCTGAAATGGGGAAAAGTCGTTATCACGCACTGCAATGTTCTCTAATTTAAAATGCCACTCAGACTTGTACTGTTATAATAATATAAAGTGCTAAGCATGTAGTTCATATTACAATCTATTTTGTAACTCCTACTTTTGATTAAACAAGACAGTTACATGAAAGGTCCAGGTGTGGTTTCTGTTACTTAATGATTTCCTTCCCTTTTCCTCTTGGAAATAAGAGGACTGTGAGCATGTTTCTCATTTCCTTGTAAATATTATTAAATCTCTCTGAATCTCAAAAAAAGTAAAATAAAATAAAAAATAGATAAAAGATACTGAAAGAATTCTGACAATAGTAAAGATAAAGTTATCCTACAAGATAGATATACACAAAACAAGGCCAAAGAGAGATTTATTTATTTATCTGGTAAGGCACATTTGAACACTATTTAGAATCTGTTATCACTATGATCAGCTCTCATAGGCATTATCATCTTTAAGACTCTGTTAGTCTCAACAGGAAAAAAATTATGATCCTTTTTAGATTATATTAATGGCAACCTAGAAGAGTAAATACATGATAAGCCTCTGTGGTGTGTGTGTGTGTGTGTGTGTGTGTGTGTTTGTGTGTGTGTGTTAGAATGTTCCAGAAAACGATAGCACTGATAAGCTTTGGGGAAAATATCTTGGAGACAGAGGGATGAACCCAATCTTAATATTTGTAAATTATAGGTTAAGAGAATAAGTGGAGGCTACATACCATTTGTCTAAACGTTTCAAGGTTATAAATCAAGCTGACAAACTATTAAATGATCTGTCCTCTTCTTTTACAAATATAAATTGAGAACAAGAAAGTTGGAAAATAGGTGCAAGGCTATGGAATTATTGATAAAAGTGAACAAAATATCAGTGATGACTGAATTTCTTTATAATAATGCATTTCTTAGTATTGGGTTAAGGGGTAAGCAATGCTTGGAGGACTAATAAAGACAGCTTGTTGAATAATTATTACATATCATTATTTTAAATTAATAATTAAATAATAAAGTAAATTAAAAATGGTTTTAAATATTATTGTTTGTTCTTTATCAAGCCATTTTTTAGTTCTAATAATTTATGTGGCATATGAGTATATGTGTACAAATGATATCTTGGATTCTTTTCATTAAGAACATACATGCTTCAAGTCACAAATACAATTTTTGGCAAATGCTAATCATGAACACTGATACTTTTAACAGTGATACCTTTTTGTTTTATGTTTGGAATTAGAAGGTAAAAGTTAATTTCTAAAGTTATTTAACCCATTTGAAAAAATGATGTAAAATTAAATGTTTTACACTTTGGCCATTATCAACCAATTGGAATCATAATTATTAATTTGAGTCCAGGTTTGTTTTCACTAGGAAACGTTTCTGCACTGTCAGAATAATGTAGTGGCCGTGTCCTGGAACCATCATTAAATGAGAACAACATCACTCCAGTTTGTACTGCTTGCCCAATTTGATGATTTTGCAAATATAATTTTTTTTAGCTTGTAATGAATAGAATGGGGATGTGATCTTTGCTTCTGAATTGTAAATTTGATGTGAATAATCCTTTTTTCACTCTCATTGTACTTATAAATATTTAAATCTTTACTTAGTAAAGCATATGAGAATTCAGATAAGTATCTGACCTGTTCAAGTTGTAGAATTTGATTTAAAAAATATTGTTCATCTTTCTTGTGTTGAGCAGAAAATATTCATTAAGTAAAGGATGTATAAATTCATTTCATGAATCCTTGGGTTATGTTTGACAAAGGTGTACTTTATTTTATTTTTCTTTTAAAATATTTTATTTATTGATTTTAGAGAGAGAGAAGTGTGTGTGTGTGGGAGGGGGAGAGAGAGAAGGAGAGAGAGAGAGAGAGAGAGAGAGAGAGAGAGAGAGAGAGAGAGAGAGAGAGAGAGAAAGAGAGAATAAAAGCATTCATTTGTAGTTCCACTTATTTATGCATTCATAGGTTGTTTTTTTGTGATTGTCCTGACCGAGAATCGAACCTGCAACCTTGATGGATGGGGAGAATGCTCTAACAAACTATCTGGTCAGGGCCTAATTTTATTTTTTAAGACTTAAAACTTTTAAATAAATTGTTTCTTTGAAAATCTTCCTCTTCTTTTAAATTTCTGTCTTTCTTTTCTTAAGCCCCAGTCTGATGTTATTTATTCCTACCCCAATCATGAATTGTACAAAGTTTCAATTTTATGTCAAAGTAATTGAAGTCAATGTTTGAACATTTGAATATAATTTTATTAAAATATAAATGGAAGGAAATGTATATATAATAGAATAATGTTTATGCTTTTAAAATTTTATTCCAACTTAACTGAATTATTTATTAAAGTTAAAAGGCAAAATATAAATTTGAATTAATGAATACCATAGTTTTACCACAAACTATTCAAAAAAACTGAATGCTTTTATAAAAACATATATATAATTATTGATTTCAGAGAGGAAGGGAGAAGAAGAGAGAGATAAAAACATCAATGATGAGAGAGAAGCATTGATTGACTATCACCTGCACAACCAGCCCAGGAAAGTGCCCTAACTGGGAATCCAACCATGACCCTGGTTAATAGGTCATGGCTCAATCACTGAGTCATGCTGGCCTGGATTTTTTTTTTACTTTTACTTTTAATGAAATTTAGTTTAATGTTCTATAATTTTTACAAAAACAAAATATAATTTTAGCATTTGTTATGGATAATGTAAAAATTTGTATCACACTTTGCATTTCAAATACTAGTATACTTGTATACATTTATGTAACATACATAACTTTAAGGAGAATCTAAACTATCTAATAAATTTTAAATTCTTCAGTTTCCACATGCAAGTGGGGTGAGCACGATGATGATTTATTAATAACTGAGGACCACACACCGGAACAGGAAGAGAGCATAGATCTTTAGCACCACCTTGAAATAACATCTCATCATGCAGGAATCTATTACACGTATGTGGAGAGAAAGGACCTGACAAGTTAATTACTTTGTCTCTTCTCTCATTTTAAAAGTATTTCCCTTCTGCAAACCTCCCTGTGCTCTCTGATGCACTGTCCATTTCCACTGTCAGCGGTGACACAGCCCACAGCCATCAGAGCATTTGAACTCAGTTGCTTTTTATTTCAAGACAACGGGACAAAGACAAGGAGAAGCACTTTCCTGGGACCTGAACTATGACACAGGAGGTGATGAGCAGCTCCTGCCAGCACTACCTGCTCGAGCCAGAGAGTCAAAGCATCTTATCTTTTCGACAAACTGATTTCCTTGTGTAGTTGAGACGGGCAAGATTCTCTGAAACGTGGAACAAGGCAAGGACTCCTCCTGCCCATAATGTGTTCCAGATGGGGGACAAGGAAGTAAAGAGAATTACTCTTCATTATATCCTCTATCCAATGGATTAAAAAAATACAAACAAATAAAACACACACACACATTAATATATAATCAAATCAAAAAGTATACCTAGCTCATGTTGGGCTTTCATGGAAGCAGATCCTAAAATGAGAATTATTTGCATGCATTTCATTGAGGAATGATCTCCAGAAACATTGGTAAAGAAGCAAGACAGGAAAGGGAAGAAGGAGGATAAATTGTACAGTGACAGTCTGTGTGCAACTGGAGCTTAATCCCACGGGAGGACTCTGGGAAACAGAATGCTTCTCTTGAGAAACAAGTGAGGTGAGGTATTTATCATCAACTCCCTGCAGTCATCAGGAGCACTGGCAGCAAGGGCATTGGTACTGGGCCCTTCCAGCCTGCCTTGCATATAGGCAGAGGTGGGCTCCACAGCACAGAGATCTTTCAAGCCAAGCGTCCCCAATATTGGAGTTGCAAGTCCAGCTGAATTAGGAGCGCGGTGGGAGGATATAAACAGGGCACTGATAGTGTCTGCTTCCATTTAAAATTCACATTTAAAAAATTTAAGAAAAGAAATATTTACATAGTCAGTGAATGCCAAGTAAAAGGGAAATCAGATTGTTTTTATTCCAAAGGTGATAGGAGTTAGATCTAGCCCTATGGGGATGCAGAAACTTGCGTTCATATTTGCAAATGTTGGCAACCCTTGCATCCACACAGCGCCACTGAGACTAGCGAACATATTATTTTACTGTACAAATAGTAGAATGTATCATTGCACAATAAATAGAAGCCCTTGTGATTTGGGCTGCTATTAATGGCTGCATTTATAAATTCAACAGCATCTTTTTAGTAAGTTTTTTCCCCAACCTACTCCAAGGGCCTTTATAAACACTTTGTATACATTTGCTTACAAAATCCTTTAAAACCAAATCAATGCTTTATCTTTCCCATGCCTCAGGCCATGAAAAACCTGCAAATCGCTGATATTATATAAAAGTGCACTTATTTTCAGCAGACCTAGGCAGCCCTCTCTCTCTCTCTCTCTCTCTCTCTCTCTCTCTCTCTCTCTCTCTCTCTCTCCCCCTCCCTCCCTCCCTCCCTTCCTCCCTCTATGAAATATTTTAAGAAAAAATGTATATATTTATTGTCTCTTCTTTAATGTCATCAGCTGTGCACCACCTGCAATATTTCTTATTATTTTATAAAGGATTGGTCTATTAAAGAAAATAAAAAATCATAATTTTGAGAGTCTGAACTTGATGGTCCTAAACAAGAAGTCAAATTGCAAGCAGAGAATGAATTCATATTAGTGATGAAACCATGACCTAAAATCTTATTTAGAATAAGGTATTAAAATAAATAGCTGATAATACTACATTTGCTTGGTCCATTTTTGAATAAGCTGAATATCTTTCCTTTAACTTTTGGAGCTCTGCTGTCAAATACTAGAAAGAGCAGCTCCTACAACTTAAGGTGTAAAGCTTCTACGTTATGAATTGTATTATGTTTTTTTTTTTGGGGGGGGGGAAGCAACAAGCAAATAAAAGATGTGAACACATATAAGCATTACCGGTGGAAGTAATAGTTGCTACCCATGTAGTACAGTCATAAATTGCAAGAATGTTCTTGGGTGATGAAAATTGCTTATTTAAAGTGACACATACACATAATCACTTAGACATATAACCATTATAAGTATATATGTATATATAGATATAGATATGCAGTTGTCCATTAAATAACATAGGGGTGAGGAATTCCAATCCCTAGAACAGTCAAAAATCCATGTATATATAACATTTGACTCCCTCAGAACTTAACTACAGTCCTCCCTCAGTATGTACAGGGGATTGGTTCTAGGACAACCCCTGCTCCCCAAAGCAGATACAAAAATCTGTGCATGCTCATGTCCCTGATATAAAATGGCATGGGACAATGCACCCAGTCAGCCCTCCACATTGTGGATTCCTAACCACAGATCGAAAATACTGTTTGTGGTCCAAGATTAGTTGAATCTGTGGATGCAAAACACTGGGGAAATGAAGGGCCAACTGTATACTTATGGGAAAAAATCTGCTGATCATATGGATCCTCACAGTTCAAACCTGTGTTATTCAAGATTCCACTACATATGAAAATAACTAGCTGAATTTATTAAAAAAAAAAACACTCTCTTTAATTTCTTTATTTTTTTATAAGAAGAATACACATATAACCTGCAAGTTCCAAGTATCTAGCAGTAGAAAAATAATCTGGTTGTCTCCTCACAACACAAAATATTTTTTTTAGAAATTTAATTCACCAAATACCTTTGTTTTCCTACCAGTTAAGAAGAGTTTATGTTGTGTCTCTAAGAAATTTCTCCCTTGCAAGAAGATATTTAAAATCTAGGAAAAGAAGACAACACAGTGTGGGAAAAGCAATATGCTGCTTCCTCCCTCCTTCCAAAGAGTCTAGAAGCACAGACTTCAATATATTAATAAAAAAAAATCCTTAAGTACAGTATTGCCACATACAAGAGACATATAAATAAGAAGGTATCTGCTAATTTGTAGAAAAATTCTTCCCCCTTCCTGCCAGAACACACTGTTGAGAAACAAGTTTGGTTTCCAGGCTTATTGGACATTTCATGTTTACCTTTCATATCATTGCAAGTGTCCTAGTTGTGTAATTACTCTTCTACCTGCTGTAATAATCTTTCTGTAACATGTTACTGGACAGCAATGGGGTTGTGATCAACAGAGAAGCCTTCATTCAGGAGTGCATACGCATTAGGAGCTAATGAGACTGAAATCCATTAACATGATACATTCCACTGTCTAAAGGCCAATGCAGAAAATACTTTTAATAAAAACAGATAATAGGTATAATTGTTTCTGCTTTTTGTTTGTTTGTTTTTCTTTTGTTGTTTTAGTAATCCTCATCCAAAGATATTTTCCATTGTTTTTTAGGGAGAGTGGAAGAGAGAGAGAAAGACAGGGAAACATCAATGTGAGAGAAACATCAATTGGTTGTCTCCTGCATGAGCCCAGGCTCTGGTCCAGGGAGGAACCTGCAACCAAGGTACTTGCCTTTGACCAGAATCAAACTTGGGGCCCTTCGGTCTACAGGCCAACACTCTATCCACTCAGCCAAATTGTCTAGGGCTATAATCATTTCTAAGTAAGCAATTATTTCTGAAGATTTCTTTCGGCATATGCAATCAGTAAAAATGGCATGTTTAGGTCCAAATACCCATGAAGATGTAAAGCAGGGTCACATCTAATCCTTAAGTATCCAAGAATCAAAGCAAGAGGATTAAGACAGGAAACTAAGAAATAAATAGTTAACCAACCAGGAGATTGGTGATATTTCAGCAGAAAACAGACTATAGCAAAACAACAACTGAGAGTTATGCACTTAATCTACAGGAGATTTTTGAAGGTGCATAGCAAATGACAAGTGCTAAAAATTCCCTGTAAGATACAGACAATCACAAAGCAAGAAGTTGGATTGAGATGTTTCTGAACCTCTTCAGAGGAGTATGTGCTTGCTGATAAAAGTAGCACTTAAATATATTTTTCCCCAACAGAGTAATATAGAAAGCACTTTTCTCTCTTTCCCTCATTCTAAATGCTAGCACTATTGAAAATAGCTTTGAGTTACTTTTTCTTGCTTCATGTCCAGTTTCAAGGTAATTGAAAGACTTTTAGACTATATCTGCCAAGGCAAAGACAGATAGCTAGAAATAACCTAGCCAGTCTGGACATTTTAAGTCAAAGGAAAATCCAGTTGACCCTTGAACAATATGGATTTGAACTGACAGCTTCCACTTAGACACATACTATTTTTCAATAAATACTGCAAATATATTTTCCTTCCTTATAATTGTCTTTTCTCCAGTTTATTTTATTGTGAGCATACAATATTTAATGCACATAACATATAAAATATGTGTTACTTGACTGTTTATGTTATCAAGAAGGCTCTCTAAACCCTGGGCATTCATGTCTCCACAAGCATCATCTCGATTACCTACAGAATTCCTCTAATTACTGAACTTTGTTAATGCAACTTTAAATACTCATTTGGGCAGTGGTCAGCAAACTGCGGCTCTCGAACCACATGTGACTCTTTGACCCCTTGAGTGTGGCTCTTCCACAAAATACCGCAGCCTGGGCAAGTCTATTTTGAAGAAGTGGCATTAGAAGAAGTTTAAGTTTAAAAAATTTGGCTCTCAAAAGGAATTTCAATCGTTGTTCTGTCGATATTTTCTCTCATAATTGATATTGCTATCTCTCTCTTCCTCTCCCTTTCTCTCTGAAATCAATAAAAATATATTAAAAATAAAAAATGAACCATGGGGATATTTACCTTAAAAAACAAACAAACAAACAAACAAAAACAGTCTTCAAATGCTTATCAAGATGGTATTGCTAAAAAGGACTTAATTATATTAAAAAAGAACACCAACAAATATGCTTAATTAATTTATTAATAGCTTGATTGTTAGTAGAATTTCAAAAATGTGGGCACTGTGGCAGAGACACACACATACACACAGTTCTAATTAACACCAATCACAAATGCTAATGGTAGAACCTACTGCTTAAGTAAATGAACATCCTTACCCCTGCTGCTCTGAAGAGCCTGATAGGCATGCTCTTTATTGACAAAGTAAGCTAATTTACAGAGTGATTGTCCAAGAGGGAACTGCTGTTTATTTGCAGGTTTTTTGTTTTTTTTTTTCCCATTGAACTCACAGGGCAAACATTGCACTTAAATTGTTAATTAAAATATCAACAGATAAAAATGTAAACATTGGGTTTTCTTCAAATTACAGTGACATATACTCATTCAGAACCAAATCCTGAGATCCTCCAGATCATTGATTTCTGAGGAATGCGGGTAAATTCCCTGAAAAGGTTAGTTGGCTGAGATGTTTTTTGTAGCCAACGAACACATATTAGATTAAAATAACTAATAGAAATCCTCAGCTTACCCACGTGGAATAATAAAAACCTAAGGAGTTTCCCCTCCTCTATGCTATCAGTGATCATCATCAGTGGTCATCCAATAGGATCATCCTAAACTTGGAGAGCTTAAGGATGGAGTGAAACTAGGCTCTTTACAGAAATATGGCCATAGTAGTTTGTTTGGTTTGTTTCTTTTTCTCACTAGATTTGCTTGAAAGCAGGTAATGAACCATGAACATCTCTCCATTAATGGAAACCTTTTGATGTTGGCATTCACATTTTCAAACTTAAGGAAGTTTGCTGAGGTTTGCAAAAGATAGAGCAAACCTTTAGCTGTTAATTTTCCCAAGGGGTAATTTTTTTCTCCTGTAATTTCCTTGCTTGTGTGTTCTTCAGCTTTGTGGGCCTGTTCCAGTTTCAACAGCTCCTCATTGGTCATTCCCTCAAGAACCATCTCTATGAGCTCCTCAGTGCCATCCTTATCCACACCCAGGTTCAAGTTGTTTGCCACCTCACTCAGCCATAGCCTTGATGATTTGTGCAACCTCCTTTGAAGTTATGAAGAAACCTACAGAGTGCCTTCTTCCAGATGCCATTCATACACACCTTGATGATGTCATCCCAAGTCCAAGCAAAAATTTTGATGCAGTAATAGAGGCTGTGATCCTTCCAGAATTCTGTGTCTTCTGTTTTCCTCCATTGTGAAATAGCCTGGGCAATAGCCCTTAAACATTGCTGTAACTCTTTGATCCACCGGTTGGATGAAAAATGTAGTATTTTGAGGAAGAAATACCACTTTTTTTTTATTGGGAAGAAGATCTTCAATAAAAAGGGGAACATCTGGGAGCATTCTCAACCATCAGCAAAATTTTGAAAAGTCTCCAAAGAATACTTCTTTATTTTAATTTAGGAGGATATCTTGGAAGAGGAACTGCATCATCCATATTGCTCCAGTAGTAGACTAGAAGCCTATGTTTATTGATATGCTTGAGGGCCAGGGTTTCTCACTGTACCAGATCACATAGGGTTTCAATTTGTAGCCTGCAATATTGCCCCTAAGCAAGACAGCTAGCCTGTCCTTAAAAGGTTTGAAACCTGACATTGACTTGGCCACCTTGTGGATGAAAGGCTTAGGGGGGGGGGGGGGGGGCTTCATCCGTGTTAAAGATTTGCTCTGATGAGTAATTTTCCTCTGTAGTTAGCTTTTATGGAGTTTCCAAAAATTCTCCAGCTGCCTTCACATCAGCACTTGCTAAACTCATCACTCACTTTCTCATTACATAATGAATAACAATTCTTGACTCATTTAAACCACCCTGAGTGAGTGATAAATTCCTTTCCTTTCAACATCACAAACAACTTTTTCTTTGGCCATGACCACCATAGTGCTGAGTACGATAAGTTTCTGTGTCTTCAATCAAAGTCATTAGAAGTTTCTGCATGTCTCCTACAAGTCCTTCTCAAATGTGGATTAGCCTCACTGCCTTCAAAAAAGCAGATCCTTTAACCACTTCCATCACTTTGCTCTTGTTCCTTGACATTGTAGCCTTGGTGCAATGGAACATGCCTGACTGGTGAGAAAAAACCATCACTCATTTCCACCTTCATACACCTTAATCACGTTTAATTTTGTTTCCAGGTCAATCACTCAATAGAGACTCTATCTGGTAACATGAGCGGTGGATTTTGTATGCGTAGGAGCCATGAGGAACAAAACATGAGATTAAATCAAGCACAAGAGAAAATGATGCAATCAAGAACATGGTAAACATGAGATGGATGGGGTTGCTGCTTGCATAACACAACATACTGTTTTAAAGCAAACTTTTTTTCAGAAGTAGAAAGAAATATACTCTAGAATAACAGTAAAAAGGATAGTGTAGTAAATATGTAAGCCAGTAACACAGTTACTTACTATCATTGTCAAGTCTTATTAACTATACATAATTGTGTTATACTTTTATATGACTGGAATGTAGTAAGTTTGTTTACACCGGCACCACCACAAACACTTGAGTAAATGCACTGTGCTACAACATTGCAATGGCTGTGAAGTCACGTGGAGATAGGAATTTTTCAATTCAATTGTAGTCTTATGGGACCACTATATACATGCAGTCCATCCTTTTCCTGGACATCATTACATAGCTCATGACTATATAATTGTTATATGTCAGGCAATTCCTCAAAAAATTAAAAGTAGAGTTACCACATGACCCAGCAATCCCTCTCCTAGGTATATACCTCCCCACCCTAAAAATTAAAAACGTGTATTTGCAAAAATATATACACCCCTATGTTCTTTGCAGCATTATTCTTGCATCCAAGTCATGGAGACAACCAAAGTGTCTTGTAGTAGAGAACGGGATAAAGAAGACTTGGTATATATACACAACAGAATACAACTCAGCCATAAGAAAAGAAGAAATACTGCCATTTGTGACAACATGGATGGACCTTGAGAATATTATGCTTAGTGAAATAAGTCACTCAGAAAAAGCTAAGAACCATATTATTTCATTTATATGTGATACATAAAAATGAAACATATAGAAACAAACAACAGTGTGGTAGATCTATATGGTGAAGGAGACATGGTGACATAAAATGATGTGACTTTTGGTGATGGGTACACAGTGCAGTATACAGATGTTTTATCATAGAAATGTACATGTGAAACACATAATCCTATTAACCAATACAACCCAATAGATTTAATTCAAAAAAATAAAACCAAAAACAAAACGCTGTATTGCTTAAATCGCTTCTTGCATCCTTCCTTTCTCCCATTCCTTCTCTGATGCTGATGCTCAATTTTGTACTGAAATGCACAATTACTTACTTGGGCAAAGAAGGACTAGAGGGAATACTGCTTAATTCCCTGGCCAGGGGTGTGTGTGCTCCTTGGTAGCTGAACACAAATAAGCCTCCCACTGGGAGGTCTCTTCAGAAATGGATTTCTGTTCCTTAATCCCTGACCATTTTGCAGGAGAAGGGAGGGCAGATCTATTATTGTAATGGTGGTGCTCTTGTCTGAGGAGGGCACGGGAAATCTGGATTAAAGTTTGCCTATCCTGCAATTGAACCAGGGTCTGAATGAGCAGCCCTTGCTTAGATTTTGCACACTTAGGTACAGATCCGAAAGGATTTGCTTATGTCCAAAACTTTATTAATTGGCTTGTCTACAATGAATCCCCAGCAGGGATTCACCACACATATACTCTACAGCAGCTCTTCTGTTGGACTTCTAGTCCTGGAATAAATGATCGTGTCATGGATTAATCCATTTTATTTGCCTTAATCCTCTGTTTTTATTCTCTTTCTCTTCCCTTGCCCCTCTCCCTGTTTACTCGGCTTTTAGGCAGAAGGGAGTCAATTGTTTGTTTGACAACTGGAATGTGAATGATTAATAACAGTGACTAAAACTTAAGCAAGGGTTCCACCAAAGATGAATAAAAATATGGAGCCCAAGGTCAGCACAGGTTACATCTGTGCTCCATTCTCAGCAAGTAAAAGGGGTGGAGTGGGGATGAGAGAGAAAAGCAGTTTCTTCTGGCATTAATGCTTTCTCGCCGAGGATAATCCGAATTCAGCATGTCTAGCCATTTCCCCCAAACAGATGCCTTCTGTTATTAGTCTTGCTGTGTAGGCCACCCAGCCTGGTGGAACAGCCCACTTCAGCAATTTCAAATCACTGGTAAATGCTGATGCCTCCAGGGTTTTGACTACTGCAAACAGAGTGAGCGGGCAAGTTGCAGAAGCTTCCCTAACGTGTGATACAAGATCGTAAATTTCGCATTATGGCTATTAAGGGGCATACGTTGTAGTCAGAACAACTTACAATCAACACCGCTGTGGGCCTTCCCGTCAGGGCAGAGAGGGCGCCCAACCCAAATCTCCAAGCATTGGTGTTCAGTATTGATTAATTAGGGCCAGCCACTGCTGATTCTGATATTTCTATGCACCTCAGGGAGGGTTGTGTTTAATGTAAATGACAATCTCTTACATTTCAGGAGGAATATTTAAAACATTGGGCAGTGCAAAGCCACATGCTAGCCAACGCTCAGTAAATATCAGTTGATGACGAAGAGGACCACAGAGGGTGGCTCTGGTAAGTAGAGAAATGAAACTTGGCCATAGTGTTGGCCAGATACCAGTGAGCATAATATAAGCAATGGGCACAATTTAAAAGAAGTTATTCTTGTGAATCATGGTATGAGTTCACTATATTAGAACTTGAGTTTGGGCTCAACACAAAGTGAATCAAATGAATCAAATGAGCAAGTGCTCATTCATCTAATGTATCTGTTTAAGACAGGGCTTTGGACAAATACAGGAGGTGATAGTAAAGAAAATATCCATGGTATCTGGGTATCTGTTAGGCACATTCTTGCACCTCATTATGCTCTGCTTGGGGCTCTTACCCATTCTGTGATTGTCCTATTGTTCTTAGTATAGGTCTCATGATTAAGGGACTTCAGCTTCTAATAAATCGCCTCACCCAATTTCCAGTGGACTGGCTACACCTGCCCCCCACCTGCACCCAGTCCCACCAGTTACTCTGACTGACCCTTACAGGAGACATAAATATCCTGCTCCCCCTACTCTGCCCCATTGATGCCATTTTGGTCTTAGCCCTTCTGCTAGTAGATGTGATAATTCACTCCTTTTGGCCTCATGTGTGTTCCTCCTTCAGTGACCCCAATAGTATCTGCCCTAAAGAAACAGGTACTTGATAAGACAGACAACCACACAGCAATAATAATCAACTCCCCCAGCTCATTAAGAAAGCGATCATAAGTGTCATATCTATTTTCACTGAGGATCATTGAGAGGGAACAATAAATCAGTTGCTTCCCTCCATTCTAACATGTCAGTTGAAATATGAAAAACATCATACCCTGCCTAAAGACTGAATATTTAGTGAGAGATACCCACCCACTGATATGTTGAGCTTAAGTGATAAAAAGTTGACAAAAGGAAAGAAAACTCAGTATATTTTGTGATCAAAATAGGGTAAGGCAGAATTTAAACTAGATAAAAATTAAAGTTGAAATGAATAAAGTATTCTGGACAAAAACTACCTTTCCTGTGAATTCACTGAATTATAAACACATTTCTGAGAGGTTAATGATGAAAAGACGGTATTTTTATTTTGTTAGTTAAATAGAATTTTCAACATCTACTTTCAAGTTTATGGACATACTTTCAGTGATAATTACTAAACATGCCAAGTACATTTATAAAAGCTGGCATATATGTTGATAGTAGCAAATGTCTATATTGGGGATGTTTTACATAAACAAAGACATTCGGTAATTATCACAGTTGTTGTTCATTTCAATGGGGAGACAGTTTCATTCATAAGGCAGAAAGTATGTTTTTTGGATACCAATTCAACTGACCACATAAATTCAAATTAACCTCTATTTTTTTTAATTTAAAAAAGTATCAAAATATACACACATATGCAAAGACCCAGATGTAGAGTTACTTGAAAATAGTTTGTCTGAGGAGGAGATATTATAAATATAATTTGAAGAAATATTTGAGTCAATGCTCACAAATGAATTTACTAATGAAATGAAATATTTTAAAATTCTGGGCTGCTGAGAAAGGAAGAGCTCACTGTTCAGAAACTCTGTACTGATGGACATTTTAACTTTCATTCTACCCAATGGCTAAAAGCACTAAATAAAAAGTGAAGACTTCAGTCACTCTGATATGTGTCCTGTAATCGATAATTAAACATTAATAATGTCACCAATTCCATCACAAACCTAAGAACAGTGACAATAGCAACAACAATACTGACACCTGCGTTAACAGAACTCTAATTAGATGTGTATGCGTGATGTTCAAGTCTTACAGTTAGCTCTGTGAGATCCCAGGGCCAGAATGGGAGCATATTCTCTAAACTAAATTACTTCTCCTAGTATAGCTTCCATCAATTGTTTCTATATGTTCCCTTTTTTTTGTTTTCTTGGAACTTATCATCCTTTCTATTTCCATTTCCTTCCAATAACTTTTTTATTTACAAAGTTGAGAAGTGTTCTTGAGTGACTGCTTCCCATTGACCACTTTCAGAATCTTTGTTGGTGGAATATACATACATATATATGTGAGTGTGTGTGTGTGTGTGTGTGTATATATATATATATATATATATATATATATATATGGAGAGAGAGAGAGAGAGAGAGAGAGAGAGAGAGAGAGAGAGAGAGAGAGAGAGAAACATGATGCACAAAGATTCATACAAGAATGGGCCTTCTTTCCCCTGGCTTCCAGCACTGCCTTCGCTCCGGCATTTTCACGCAGGCCCTGAGTCACCTTTCTATCTTCCTATGCTTCCCAGAGGCCCCGAGTGGATAGGGTGGTGTGAAACACCAGCATCATGGGTTAATTTGCATACTCACTCCTGATTGGTTGGTAGGCATCACAAAAGTATGGTCAATTTGCATATTGCTATTTTATTAATGTAGATATAGCCACAGATGGGGCACTTAAGATTTATTAGTAAGATTGAAGGAGTGCTGAAACTTGCACTGGGATGGAAAGATAAAGTTTTCTTCCTCTGGATTTCCTGATTTCAATAATTCTTTGTGTTTGTACCAAATTGCGTGTATCTGCCATAATCATCCCATCTAAAATGCCATATATAATGAAAGTTATGTTACTGGAAATGAAATTATAGCACCTATTATAATAAAACCTTTGCCATTATCCATTCCATATGTCCATATTAGCTGTTCATGAATTCCGTGTGTGTGTGTGTGTGTGTGTGTGTGTGCGCGCGCGCACGTGTGTGTGGTTAATTACTGTGTCAAAATGCATGATATGATAAGAACAAGTGCCTTGGCAAATCTGTGAAAGGAATACATAAGTGCTTAGCATCTGTCATCAGGTTTGACTTTCCAAAATCCATGGGGTTTCAGCAAATGCTAAACAAAAACAGTAAAATCTATATGAACTTTTAGCTATTGAATCTCTCTTAGTAACTCTTTATTGCATGACATCCTTTTGGTGTCCTTATCTCAGTAATTTCTTTTTCATAATGAGAAAGACCCATTTTTCTGTTACTTGAGGATCCAGATCATGTAGATAGAGTCAGGTCCCCCAATTTTGGAAACTAGGATATGTTCTAACACTGTGGAGGGGATGTGGGAGAGTCAGGATCTAGAGTTTAGGTTGGGAGAATTGTGGCAGTTGATGTCAATCTGTGAATACCTTCTAGATGGATTTGATAATCTATTGAGACTGACACTGGATTTTACATTGCCAACCCCAATGGCTTTCTACCATTGTCTTTCTTTTTTTAAAAAAAATAAATTTATCCAGGCCAGCATGGCTCAGTGGTTGAGCTTCAACCTATGAGCCAGGAAGTGACATGCAAGCTTGATCCCCCAGCAGGGTGTGTGCAGGAGGCAGCCAATCGGGGATTCTCTTTAATCATTGACATTTATATCTCTCCTTCCCTTCTCCTTCCTCTCTGAAATCAATAAATATTTTTAAAAATTAAATTTATTGTAATGATATTGGATAAATTATAGGTTTCAAGTATACAGTTCTATGATATGTCATCTGCATATCCCATTGTGTGCCCATCACCCAAAGTTAAGTGTTCTTCTGTCAGCATCTATTTGATCACTTTACCTTTCACTACCCACCCAACCTGCTTCCCTCTGGTAACCATGGTACTATTGTCTATCATTGTCTAAACAGCTACCATGAGACTGTTAAAAAGGCACTATTGTGAGCAGTGATCCCTTTCCAACTTTGTGACTGAAAGCCAGTTAAAGAGCAGGTTAGCGGTGTATTCAGATGACTGTGAATTCACAGTGCTCTCAGTGACCATTGTGAAGAAGGAATTTGGGGTACTATGATAGAATGTATCCCTAAAGGCAGGCTATTAAGGATTCAACCTGTTAATTTACTAGACTGATTCTCTTATTTCTTTGGCTTTAAACACTCAAATTTAACATAATTAAAAAAAACAAAAAACAAATAACAAAGTGAGAATGCTACTGTGGCTCAAAAACAAACAAATACAATAAAAATGACAAAAACACAAAGGAAAATGCAAAAAGAATTATAACAGGATATTTAGGGTAGTGAAATTACTCTGTATGATACTATTATGGCTGATACATATCACTATATGTATATGTCCAAATTCATAAGACTCTAAAACACCAAGAGTGAGACTTTAAGTGAACTACTGACTTAATGATGTCTCAGTGTAGGTTCATCAGCTGTAACAAATGTACAGTATCATTCTAGTGGGGGATGCTGACAATGGGGGAGGCTGTGCATATGTGGGAGCAGGGAGTATATGGGAAATCTCTGTACTCTGTTCAACTTTGCTGTGAATGTAAAACCTTTCTACAAAATAGTCTATTTTTTAAAAGACACACACACAATAGAGTGTATAGATGATGTGCTGTAGAATCATGCACCAGAAGCCTGTATAATTTTGTTAATCAGTGTCACCCCAGTAAATTCAATAAAAGGGGGAAAAAGAAAGAACACATTTGTAAAAGCACTGATCTAGTCCCAGGGAAGAAATGATCCTAGAGAGGATGAATGCCTTGCCATGCATTCCTTATCCAGCTCCTAAGTGTCTGAATTAACCCGAGTTTATGATTTCAATATTGTTCCAAAGCACAATCGCATTTTATAGCATGACCAAAGCAACGCTCTTTTTCTTGTGTGAAATGTTTCCAGATCTCACATGAAACACGAATACAGGAAATGAGTCTCATTCCTCCTCTTCCTCCTCCTTCTCCCACTTCTCCTCCTCTTCCCACTTCTCCTCCTCCTCCTTTGCTTCCTCCTCCTCCTTCTCCTCTAGTGTTTCTATCACACTTCCCTGGCACCCAAACAGACAAGCCTTGATTGCAAACAAATCTTCAGGATATTCCTTAAAAAAAAAAAAATCATATCTATATCTATATCTATATCTATATCTATATCTATATCTATATCTATATCTATATCTATCTATCTATCTATATATATATATATTATTGATTTTTTTTACAGAGAGAAAGGGACAGGGAGAGAGAGTTAGAAGCATCCATGAGAGAGGAACACCAATCAGCTGCCTTCTGCACACCCCCTACTGTGGATGTACCCGCAACCAAGGTACATGCCCTTGACTGGAATCGAACCCGGGACCCTTCAGTCCCCAGGCTGATGCTCTATCCACTGAGCCAAACCGGTCAGGGCTCAGGATATTCTTATTAAGTTGCAAATGCCATAGCATTGGAATAAAACATTCATTGTATGTTAAATATGAGCATGTGCAGACTTGAAAAGGGGGGAAGAGAGCAAAGCGTGAGTGAGGGTTGGGAGAATAGTAGCAGGAACAGTTAAGTCTGGAGAGGATGTGGAATAGGTGCAAGGAGGAGTTTATAAGCTGAGGGGGACAGAAGAGCCTGCAGGGATGGAGGGGGCACACACACTTATAACCTGGGGTGGGAGACTAGAGACAGTCTTAATACTAATAAATTAGTAATAATAGCTTGTGACCTTCCTTACAACTGGAGTATGAGGAAAAACAGTTATAAACTTATAAATCCATAAGCATGTTTTATCAAATGACAGTTGTGTTTTTGTTTTGTCTTTTGGAAACAGATGTCTATTATTATTATTAGGAAGGCCCAGCAAAAAAATATAGCACATATAAACATGAACTATGTCCAGAATATAGAAAAATTAAATTTGAAAAATAGAATAAAAACTATTTTTTAAATTACCTTTTTTCTCCCTTTGAAAAATAAGAGGCCTGAGTGCTAGCTAAAGCAAACCAACCACTGAGGATGAGTAACAGATAATTAGCTCTTATATATATTTTAAAACTCTTAGATTCTCATAAAAATATTATGCCTTGACTTCATGAACCAATTTCTCATCACTTGCTACAGCTCAAAGCCAATATATTTTATTATTGGGAAATGATGAGTTTCCTGGGATTGTGATTTAAAAAAAAATTGTTTCAGGACACAATTTCATCTTATGAGGTGGCAATAGAAATGATGTTTTTGTTGTGTGAAGTATTTCGGAAACTTACAACAAAACATGGACTGAGGAAAGCAGACCATGTCCGTTTGCTGTTCCTGTCATTGAAGTTAGTATCACTCAATTTAATAAACATTTTTTGAGGAGACATGTCACCGCGCTTTGAGGCTTGAGCTTTGGGTATTTCATCAGAAAGGCACATACAAAAGTGTGAGGAACAAAAAACTCCATCGCCTATCATGCATGCTGTAGAGGCGATGGTTGGGCCTGACAAAGGGAGTCCCACACATTCCCCATGGAAAGTAATGAACAGCCCGGGAGGGATGGCCTCAAACTGAGTTTTTAATAATGAAAACCACAGATTCTGGCAGATAGGGAGGAAGAGTCAGTCCTGGGCATAAAAATTCCCATGAGCAAATTCAAAGGACTTGGTGATGAGTGAAGGCAGGGGAAGGCAGGCAATTTAGCCTGCCTGTAATTGAAAGCCTGGGTCGAGTGGGGATGAGTGATATGGAGGAAGAAAACATGGGGGAAAACGCTCTGTGTTCTTAGGGCAAAAAAGAAACAAGTGTCCCAAAAGTTAATTCTGTTGATTTCTTTGGTTGAACACAATTATGTCTTGTAACCAGCAAATTTTTTTTCCCCCACCTGAGTTAACTTTGGGTGTGGGCAGAGGTGCTATATAATTAGGCTGGGACAAAATGCCCTGGAAGAATACCTTTTTTTTTTTTTTTCTTCCAAAATTAGCTCTGCTTACTTGATTATTTGACTACTCGAGAAGTTACTGAGAAACAAACACTCCGGGACAGTATTTATAGGAACGTAACACAGACCTTGTTCTCTTCTGAGAGACCTTCAGAAAGATCCTAACTTTTTGGGGAGCTTCTTAAGTTCCTCTATCAGGGGGTCTTTGCTGACCTTGCCTTGCTCATTTTCCATTTCTTTTTCTGAACAACACTGACTTATCTCTGTAGACGTGGCTCCAGGGTTGACTACTTTGGGAAGCCATATGTTTAAACCTCATTCCTAAAGGGGCTTTGTTCCTTTTTAGTAATACCGTAATAATCTGCATTAACCATTTCCTGCATTGCTGTAAATTATCTGTGAATGCCTCAGTCTCCCTGGTAGACTGTCTTGCTCATTGTTGTAGCCTCAGTTCCACGCACGAGGGCTGCCATAGACTCATTGTTCATTATATACTCAGGCTCACAAGAATGAATATACACAAATAGCTTTGAGTTTTTGGTAAATGACCCTGATCTAGTGCTAATGTCTTATGCAGTTGATTATTTACTAAAACTTTCATGCTTATGTTTTAAGCATTAAATTAGATAATTGTTTTTATAAGGTTAAATATAATGTTATTTAATTTTATTTTCCTATTCTACATTTAGAAGGATGTTTTAGACATTTTAACTTTTATTTTAAAAAAATATATTTTATTGCTTTCTTACAGAGAGTAAGGGAGAGGGGTAGAGAGCTAGAAACATCAACCAGCTGCCTCCTGCACACCCCCACTGGGATATGCCTGCAACCAAGGTACATGCTCTTGACTGGAATCGAACCTGGGACCTTTCAGTCTACAGGCCAACGCTCTATCCACTGAGCCAAACTGGTTTCAGCGAGACATTCTAACTTTTAGATGTACTAGGTGGGCCCTTACATAATTGTTGACCAAGTGCTTTTGTCCGATGATTGCCCCTCAACCTTTACTCCATATGTGTGGTTATTTGAAGAACTGTTAGTTTAGTTACCAGGACCCCATCAACTAATTACAGTTGACCATTAAATGCAAGCACCTAACCAGAGTTGGAGCAATGAGTCCCTTCCCAGAAACTCTAGTACTGAAACAGAGAATGTGTGTCTGTTTCTTTTAAGGATACTAGAAGATGAAATTCAATTTTGACAACTAGGTATCCTTCTACAAAGCCCAAGGAAGCACAGGAAATCTTTTTACTGAGATAAAGAGAAGACTAAGCCTGATCAGTAAAGAAAAGGGATGATACATGGAAAGCAAGTCTTAGGTATATTTGAGGGTGTTTTTGTTTTCAGTAATTCTTCAGGCTGAACCATATTCTTGTTCTTGGGTTTCATGTATGACCTAAGTATTCTTATAATACATCTATACATTTGTGTAAGTCAATTTGAGTCAGCTCTCTCTCAAGAGATCCAAATTATTACAATATACTAGACTGGGTCCAAATTTCTCTTCGAGTTATGCATTTTAATTATTTTTCTGACACATGACACATTTTCTTAAAATATTTCAATTGGGTAATTGCAAACTTAATTCTGGCAACTAATTAGTGAAAAAGCAAGATCCGTGGAAAACAACCATTCCTACACTGCATGGGTAAAGGAGGAAATTAGAGGCAATTTAGAATTGTAGAAGCATAGAGTGAATGAAGTCTAAGCACTTAATTTTAATGTTCTTCCTTTTTGTTCTAAAAACTCAGTTAAAATATTAGATCCTCAGTGGCAATGAACATTAAAAGAAAGAAAGAAAAAACACTTATTTTCCAATTAAGAGGCACATAACTTTGAAAATTTTGGTAAATTTTGTTTTCTCAATTTGCCTAGAATTTTTTCCATCATCTCCATCTCCTTTGAGATTAGAGATTTTTGTAAAAACTAATTCCAGCAATAATGATTTCTCTCTGCCGCTGGAGACTACTTCCCTCCTCAGTGCACCTCACAAACATTTCTTGATTAAACCTTCCAACAATTCTTGGAAGGAAATTGGGTGATATTTTCCGTGACTGCATGGTCTCTGAGGAGAGTATCTATTGGGATAAACCAATTATGAGGACAGTAAGTATATCTATCAGAAGGATGGAAATGACAAAATCCTGAAAGTTTCCCTTCTATACTCATCCAACAGTAAGTCACTGCCAAGTGAACATTTAGCTAATTCCCTAATCAACGTCTGGCTGAGACTGTAAAACAAGAGCAACAAAGTCACCAAAGTGGATCTAATAGGTTTTTTTTATACTTCTTTGTGGTTAAGTGTTTAATCCTTTTTTTAATTTCAGAAAGATCTTGATTTATAAATAACTTTGCTTTAGGTTGAGTCCAGCTACCAACCAACTTTACATAAGCAAGGTGTGTGTGTGTGTGTGTGTGTGTGTGTGTGTGTGTGTGTGTGTGAGAGAGAGAGAGAGAGAGAGAGAGAGAGAGAGAGAGAGAGAGAGAGAAAGGTGAAGTAGGGAGAAAGATTACCGTAGGTCATATTGTTTTTGTTTTAGATGAATACATAACAATGTAGTCTGGGTGATGAGAAAAAATATAAACTTGTATATTAATGATAACAGACTAATACTATATATTCTTCATTTACATTGCAACATTGTTCAATATAACTTTCTTTGCTTCTATCTAGTTAAGGTCAGGTATATAGATATGGATTATAGCATGCATAAATTTTTCATTATGCATAATTAGGTAACAGTTATTTTTAAATAAAATATATGAGTTTATACACACACATATATATACACATATAAAATTATAAGGAAAAATATAATTCTCATTTTATGGATGAAAATACTGGGTTACTTTTATTAACTCATTTAATTATTAAGACTTTCTTTTAAATAATCTGAGACATTTTAGGCTTTGGGTTAGGTTATGGAAACTCCAATTAAGAAAGAATTAAATAAATCACACAAATAAATAAATGGATTTTCCATTTAGTAAGATAGGGTGAAGTGACTTAGCCTGTGTGTTTTCAGGTAAATTAAGTGATTGTTACTGAGAAAAATGGTTGTTAACATACAGACCAGATATTCACAAAAAGGATAATGATACTTCCAATCATTATATTTTATATTTTTAGGGCTGGAGTAAGTAAAATAGAGCTTATTAATATTTGGAAAAAAACACTTCAAAGAGTTAGGGAAACCACAATGGATCTTCTCTAAGCTATATTACAGAGATGAGTAGATCATCAGCGTAGAGGGATCTTTATGAGTTACATGATTCTTCTCTCATTACATGGTCCAGGGTTGCTGGAAACATGAAATTTCCATATGCAACTCTGTCAACTCTGGCTGAGTTTAATGAGCTTTATCAATGTTTAGATGTTGGTTTGACCAAACTTTTAGATGGTGGGCACTCTTCACTGTTGATTGTTTAAATATTTACATTTGTTTATGTCCATGAAATGTTCGTGGCTCAAAGCAAAATTCAGGATTCAGGTGCATCATTCATATGATTTAATATTTTAGATGGAATAAATAAGGAATAAGATGTTAACAAATGCAAGTCAAAGAATTTGGGTACTGTGATGGTAGCAGTATGTTAGAAATCAGGCCTAAGGAGAATTCTGTGGCACATTCTACAAAGGCCTAAAGTGGTAAGAGTCTTTAAAAAAAAAACATTTTAAAATATATTTTTATTGATTTCAGGGAAGAAGGTAGTAAGAAAGATAGGAACATCAATGATGAGAGAGGGTCATTGATTGGCTGCCTACTGCACACCCCCTTGAGGGATTGACCTGCAACCCAGGCATGTGCCCTTAACTGGAATCAAACCTGAGACTTGTTAGCCTGCAGGCTGACACTCTATCCACTAAGTCAAGCTGGCTAGGGCTCAAAAAAAGTCATTTTTTTAATGTTATTTTCCCAAATCATATTAGAAGATATTCTGTACACAAATATCTGCAGGACTACCTAGCTTTTTTCATTCATTATCACATTTATAGATAGATGGGTTGATTGGCTCATTCATTCTTTTATGTATACCTTCACTCAAACATTACCTATTCAGAACCTCCTATAATATGTCAGCTATTGAGAAAAAATTAAATACAACATAACATGTATCAATTGTTTGTTCATAGTCTAGCAGATACTCAACAAATGTCAAGGTAAATGCATTAATGCTGATGTGTGGAGGCTATTAAAGAAATTCATAGACAAGTCCAGATGTGAGGCATTCAATGAGGGCCTGAAAACATGCTGTGATATAAGATTCTCACACTTCTCAATGCAGAAATGTTAACAAATGCACTGTTTTCTCATTGTGAGGAAACATATTCAAAAGCCTTGAGATTTAATAAATAATTACAATGACAGTTTGAGGGATTAAAAAATACAGTCTAAACTCCTGTATGCCATCTTGGATAGGTGACTTTATCACTCTAAGTCTCAGTTGCTGAAACTTCAACACAGAGGTGATCATAATTGCCTCATTAGTGATTATATATGAATGGCCGTAAAATGTTCATCTCAGTGCATGACACATAGTGGAAGCTCAATATGCAGTCACTATTATTACTTCCAAAAATTGCTACAGCTACAGAGAAATCTTTATACAGGGTTCTGGGCTCAACACCAAAAATAGAAAGAGGAATGAAACACACTGTTTTTCCCCAATTTATAATCCAATTAAGAGGATAGTGCATAGAAGTTCAAAAAATAATTTTTTTTAAAGGCAATGATGTATTTGTGTTTCGACTTACTAGACAGCTTGAGGAAGTAAAAGTTGAGCTGGTTGTTAAAGGCAAGGTGGGATTTTAGTTTTAGATATACAAACAGGAAAGTGGTAAATAAAGCTCAGGTCTCCCTTCCTCTTCCAAAATACTCACCCACAGTGATTTAAAATTTATAATATCTATCAATCAATTTAAAGTATTTATAAAATACATACAAGTATCAAATCATTATGATGTACACTTTAAGTGGTTTATAATTTTATTTGTCAATTACACAATTATAACTCAATGCAGATGAGATTTTTATATCTTACCCAATACAAGAGAAACATGCAAATTGATGGTACCTTCGCTACACCCACAAGTCATGCCCACCAGCCAATCAGGGTAACTATGCAAATTAACCCAACCAAGATAGCGATTAATTTGCATATACAGGGCAGAGCAAAGACTGAAGATAGCATAGAAAGAAGCTAAGTGCTGCAGAAGGGAGCAAAGCTGTGGAGAAATAAGCAAGTGGACCTGGGGAGAAGAGAGGGAAGCAGGTGGGGCAGGGAGAAGGAAGGGAAGCAGGCAGGGTGGCACAGAAGGGAGGGAAGAAGGGCAGGGGTGACCGCAGCAGGAAGCCTTATTGCAGGAATCTTCCTGCAACAGGCCTCTAGTATATATATATAAAATATGTTTAGTTGTTCTGAGAGGTTTGTATTCAGAGTAGATATGAAATATTGTTCTCTTCATACAACATCATTTTTCTATTATTTTCCCCATTACCATTTATCCCTCCATACCCTCTTTCACCTCCCCACTCCCTCATATCCCTTCCTTCTCCCATCCTGCACTTCCCCTGCAAATGCCTGTGTTTCAACCCATCCCCATGATTGCCATAGGAAGGGTGAAGTAATACAACACCACTCTTTCCACCCCTCCAGAACTATATTCATTTGCCCTGGGATGGGCAACTGAGCTGGACCAGTGAAGTCCTTTCCCTGTATTTTATTTTGGAAATTACGAAAAGTTAAGCAGGTACTCACTGTATGCTTATCAATTTGAATTGAACTATATGCTGAGTTTTAATATTTAGAAAAGGTGGTGACTGGGTTTAAACAAGTATATTTTTACTAATCAGGTTGCTATTTTGCAATGATGAGGAAGTTTTGAATTTGAGCATTCACAATCCAATCATATCATTTGGAGACTGGTAATAAAGTATGGCTTATATGATGTATCCAATCAAGGATACAGATAGGGAGCATGATTGTCTTCTATAATTTTGTTATAAATCACAAAATGTGTAATTTTTATGCTGATGTGACATGAAAGCTGAAGAGAGATGTGTGTGCTAGGTTGGGGTTCACTATTTTTCTTAAGAGACATTTTTAAGGGGCAAAGATTATTGTTCAAAAAAGGTAGGGAAACTTAAAAAAAAGGAGATAGCCATTAACTCTAAAACCTGGTTTCACAGAGGACCACATGATCTCCAAATCTAGCACTATTGTGTGCATTGTTGTCTAAGCAATCTGAGAAAATATTTTGAAGTAATATTAAATTGGGATCTAGGCTGCCTCTTTTGAGGACCTAGGAGGAGCATGACTTCTAGGAATCACATGCTGAGCTGACATTGTGTATGTGTTCTCCTCAATTCCTCCTGGAGGGTTCCCCTTTTTCTACAGGGAAGAAGAGACTATCACTACCACTTATTTAATTCTTGACATGGGCCTGATCCAAAGGTATATGATTTATGAAGATGGTGGTGATAATGGTGGTGATGATGATGACGATGAGAAAAGATGGCACAGTAAAAAGCAATGAAAATAACAATGAAGAATAAGAGGCGGCAAAGGAAGAGAAAAGGAGAAAAAGAAGCAGAGAGAGAAGCCCAATAATTAGCCACTGTACCTTGTACTTCCACATATACTAGTATTAGCTATGGATTCTCACAAGTCTTTGAGGTAGTTACTATTCTCCCCACTTTACTGATAAGAAGATGATGTTCAGAGAAAGGGGGAGACTCTCCCAAACTATATTGGACATGAGTTGTATATGGAACTCAGAATGAATTCTGCTATTCCTATCCCAGCTTTTTTGTTCTGTTTTGTATCTCCCCATTCCCCAATAAGAGCATTGTGATTTTCCACTGGTGAGATACTCATCCTCCACTCTGATATGTGCTTAAGTTGGAGCTCCAGGAAAAAGTGTGTCATTCAGCATATGCTATTCAGTCAGCTGTCCAGTCAATGCATAACATTCCCCTAACCTTGCTTATTGCTCAGGGGTACATCTCTCAGGCTTAAGACTTTTCTCAAACTATGGCGTAATAGAGCTCTCTTCTCACTAAGCTTAAACTGGAAAGATTTAAGATTGAAACCACAAGCCTCCATCAATCCACCACGTGGGGCCTAAGAATGAAAGTCAAAAGAAAGAAGAGAGTGGGATATAGAGATTGGGTCTTGGTGACATTGTCTAAATTTTGAAGCCTGTAATTTGGAAACTGTATTAGTCTGGAAATGTTAGTTATGTGAGGAATACATTTTTTTCTCTCAATATTTGTATGGTATAAGCCTATTATTCTCTCATTGGCCACATAAAAAATCCTGACTGACATGTAAAGTCAAATAAAGAATTATTGGCAATGAGGGTTTTCAAACTAGGATTCTATAACTCCATAGCTTATCTTCATAAACAACACACCACACAACTTCCCAATTTAAAGGATAATTTTTATGTAAAAAATATGACTTAACTCCTAATTTTGATTTGGCTTATTACAATATGTATTTTTTTTCTTTTGCAAAACAAGAATAACTTCACCTGTCTCCATGAGTTGTTGTAAATAATCAAATTACAGCATAATAATTACAAGATAATTCATGTAAAATGCCTTGATAATTATTGGCATGTGGTAAATACTTAATTGTCATTATAATTGTGTTAGCAATTGTCATTATTCATAATTCTTTTAGAGTTGAGTGTGTCCAAGAACAACTGTAACTACTCTCATAATTCCTCTCTCTTTTAGATGAGAAGTGCCATTAGAGACTCATTTATCTGGGTCCTCACTTTTACCAGTTTTTGTCAAATCAAACAAAATCAGAAAATAAGACATGCTAAAAGCTAATGCTTTATACCTTGTACTTTTGTATAAAAGCTCTACCTGTGGCATTCTTTTAAGAGTCTATCTTTCAAATCCTGGCCAGTATGACACAGTTGGTTGAGCATCATCCCATGCAGGGAGAAGTCACTGGTTCAGTTCCCAGTCAGGACACATGCTGAGGTTATGGGCTCATTCCCCAGTAGAGGATATGCAGGAGGTAGCTGACCAATGTTTCTCACTTTCTCTTCCACTCTCTAAAATCAATAAAAACATTTAAAAACAAAAAGGCTATCTTTTAAAAAGTTACCTCATGATTGGGTGTTTTGAGATTCCATGAAAGCTACCAGAGGGGACTTTTTTAGGTTACAACAAAGTGACACGAGATCTTGGTAAGTTTTATAACTTTGTAGGCTTACTTGGATCAATATGGAATGCAGATGCATCGCCCTGCTCTAGTGGTCATGCTTACTTTATAGTTTTGTTTGAAATCAAGGTACATAGAAAAGAAAACTGGAAATTGAGTTGTTTCAAAAGTGGAGATGACAACATAAATGCAGTCAGACCACTCTAAAAAAAACAAATGGCCCAAATAGTCACAGGTATGCCAAGCACACAGAATTAACCAGATTCCAGCTCTAGCTGGTGTGGCTCACTGGATAGAGTGTTGGCCCACGAAATGAAAGGTCCCAAGTTCAATTCCACTCAAGGGCACATGCCTGGGTTGCAGGCTCAATCCCCAGTGTGGAGCATGCAGGAGGCAGCCAATCAATGATTCTCTTTCAACATTGATGTTTTTCTCTCTCTCCTCTCCCTTCCTCTCTGAAAAAAAAAGAAAATCAATAAAAAAAAAGAATTAACCAGATTCCAGTTGTTCATAGGCAGAATGAAAGTGAAGAGAATGAACTACAAGCTGTTCCACTGGACAGGGATCACACCATGTCAAAGGCCCATGTCAATTCAAAACTTTCAAGACATAGAGGTGTATTCAAAAGTACTTTGGCAATATATCCTTAAATATCAGTAACATTCTGCAAGGGAAAGTGAATGTAAAAATGCTCTACTTAATATCTCCCAAAGCCACAGGTGCAAGCTGATTTCTAGAGCCAGCCTCTAGGGATGAACAAACATTATATTACATCGGATGTCATTAGACGTACAGAAGGTAGCATAAGATGCCTAATTTATTCACAAAGTGACATTTTATTTAGTGCAAATAGGCAATTTGGGCATTTACCGGAGGCACTTCCAGTAATAAAGGGGTGTTACTAAAATAGGTTGGAACACCTGACATTGTTATCTTTATAACACAAGTTGGTGTTCTGTGGCTGTGGTGGGATTTAATCATAAAATATATGATGTCTAATCTCCAATAACTTTCTTAATGAACATATGCTCTTCGCTAGTCCAACACTACATGATTCCTCCCCTCGCCAAAAGCTAGTTACTGTTAGAGGTCAAGTTCCTGTTAGTCTTCTATTATTATTCATCAGCGTCTCTGAGTGATTTTTGCACATGGGGTGCTTTTTCGGGATCTGCATTAATTTATGACTACAGTCAAAGGCTAACTACCCTAGCAAATGCGATGCTTAGTTGAACACAGGGTCATTGTGTACTGCTTGTGTACTGCTGCTGCTCTGACAACTTGTTTCTGTTTGTGGTACCTGGTGATGCAGCTTGATAGTAGGGTCACCCTTAAACCTTGGCTAGTTTATCTGTTCCCTTCAGCCTTCTAAATGTTAAGGGACTGCTTTATAACTCTCAGAGTGGGGAATTTTCTCTCCTCTCCTTATCCTTTTTGTGTCTAAGCTCATTGCCGAATGTACACAAAGCATATTAGGAACTAAATGGCATATTGTGACAAGCGGCTGTCAAGTGCACAACTTAACCAAATGTCACTGAGTCGATTTCTGGTTGAAATTGCAAGAGAAATGAAACTTGTTTTCTCTGTCATCCTTTTACCATGGACCTGCTTCCAAACTGAGTCCCAAGGTTCATCGTGAATTTCATGTCAGTTTCATGAAAGAGAAGCAAGCGGCACACCCATCTTAGGAATCTTAGCACCCAGGTGAGTTGTTGATACTAAGAGGTGCTCAGTATGTATTTTCTGAACAACAGAACTGAAGCACAATGTTCTTTTCTATTCCCAGTACCTTATCATTTTAACAAATGAATCTTGAGGGTGTACACATCCTTATGTACTGAAAGATAATTTCTAATTGTGAATTTCAGATGCAGATAAGGTGAGGTGTTTTGAAGCAGGACTTTTTGGTGAATGCCTTTGATCATACCTTGAACCAAAGCCTCTTAGACCTGAATGCTATGTGACTTAAAAATAAGATAAAACTAAAATCTTATCTCCCATGACTAGGTAAACTACCCACATGGAATGAATGCCTTCATGCTGAGAGAAAAAGCAATTCTAAAAGAGAAAAATAATTGAAATGGTTGTAACATATACGTTTCCTAATTAGGAAGTGCAGAGAGATATCCACGCACCATTTCATTATTCCGACTTGTGGCGTGTTCGGTGACAAGTGTGGGAGATGGCTGTAGAGGCCACAGGTGGCTAAACCGGGAGAGCCTTTCAGAACTCACCACCGTCTCTAAATAAGGCAGCTTTTCTGAGCACCACCTATGGATGTGCAACACAGCCATTCAAAGAAAGTTCCAGGCGTTTCTGGAGCAGATTTGTGTTCCGCTTAGTATAATAGAGCCATCTGCCAAAGGTGAAGGCCTATTTTCCAATGAAAAGGAAGCCTACAAATGATGGCTGCCCGGGAGCTGCGATCAGCAAGCAGCCTGAGTGGGAATGGTCCGCCCAGGACTCCACCCCCTGTCATCTCCTTTCTCCTGAGTCAGCAGGCCCCAGAATGCACAGGGATCCTGTCTGTGCCAGTTATCAAAGAGCATGGATTGGTTGATGCTAAGTCCTAGGGGCTTATAAGAACTCTGAACAAGAGAAACAGGGAGAGTGTGTTTTGAAGCTCTTTTCCCTACAGGACTTCAGAACACATCCCAGCACTGTGAACAAATTCTAAGGCATAAGGTACTGAACAATGGTCTCTGTTGGGTAAACTTAGCATGGCAATCAGACACATACACACACACACACACACACACACACACATACACACACACACACACACAAAAAAAAATCCTGAATCCTGTCTTCACCTGTGATGAATGAGTTGCTGCTAGTTTATTGGCAATGGCAAATAACACAACTACCTGGGAGAGGATATTATGTTCAATTATTCAACTCTCAACCAGCTTCTTTTAATTTCTGAATGCAGTATGAATATGTTGTTATTCCATGCTATTTTGGATGTTGCTTGGGTGGGCATGCTTCATATGACTTCATGTCTGCCTACAGACAGAACTAGCACTTTAATCAGTTGGCAGGTAATGCATAAGTGATCACAACAGGAATTCTGCAATAACTCCATTATTGCTATATGGAAACACACTTTAATTAAAAAAAGAGATTTTTTTTTAAAAGAAGAGCAATTATAATATTGACCTTAATATAATTGACCTAAATATAAAATACAAAGCTTTTCTAGCACACCTTCAATTTATTGAATCTGGCCTCTCCTCTTCCCACTCCTCAGAAAAATCTGTAGCAATAAAACTCACTTCTTTGTGATGTCAGGTGTCCTGCAGATATACTATAATATTGTAACTAGAAGCCCAGTGCACAAAATTTATGCATGGGGTGGTCCCTTAGCCTGACTTCTCCCTCTTGGGACCTCTTGGGGGATGTCTGACTGCCGGTTTAGGCCTGATGCAAGATCAGGTCTAAATTGGCAGTCAGACATCCCTCTCACAATCTGGGACCACTGGCTCCTAACCACGCTCTTGCCTGCCTGCCTGATCGCCCCTAACCACTCTACCTGACTGCTTCATCACCCCTAACTACCTCTGCCTGCCTGCCTACTTGATCACCTCTAACCACTCTGCCTGCCTGTCTGATGCCCTTAACCATCTCTGCCTGCATTCCTCATCACCCCTAACCACTCATCTGCCTGCCTGATTACCACTAACCTCTCTGCTTGCCTATGTGATTGCCCCTAACTGCTCACTTGCCTGCCTGATCACTACTAACCACTTCTCCCTGGCTGCGTGATCACCCCTAACCACTCTTCCTGCCTGCCTGATTGCCTCTAACTGCTCACCTGCCTGATTGATTAACCCTAACCGCCTCGGCCTGGGACCCCATCACTGTGGCTTCATCTGGAAGGACATCCAGAATGATGTCCGGAAGGTTGTTCAGCTGCCCGGTCTGATTAGCATATTACATTTTTATTATCATAGGTTTTATTGGACACATAATCTAATATGATTAGATAGACTTTTGAATTTTCTGTAATGATTATTAGGATTATGATTGTGGCCAATCTGAATGTCTTCCACTGGAGTCATGTAGTAAGATATCTGTTGAAAGCTATCCATGTCATTACCCTTGGGAGAAGCTATATGTACCAGTTAGTACTCCTCCACAACACATTTCAACGATTTTGGATTGCATAAAAACCAGGGTTCCTTAAGGGCTCCTATTACAGTGATTGCTGCTAGAAACAGCAATTATTGGGGTATGTGTGTGTCTGTGTGTGTACATGCTTATCCCCACTGAGTTATAAAACCATAATTCTTTGCATTAATACTGCGGTTTTAAAACTGCAATAATATATCCGTTGCCAAGATGCCACACAATGGGAGTCTTATGTGTGAGTAAAAAACGTTGAATAAAGATTAGCCTCGTTTTAAACAGCATTACAAATATCTGATTCTGCATTTATTTTTCAGTTGTTCAGAGTTACTCCTTTATTCTGTACTCTGCATGAGACTTCTATTTGACCCTAGATTGCTCATTATTACAGAAACACAACATAAAAGCCTACCTTTCTGGATTCTAATATCTACCAGTAAAACCCTGGAGTTTTATAGAAATAGATACAGGTATTGATTTCTCTCCATAAAGATCATAGGGAATTCATGAGTTTTGGGCCACTTTTAATTAGCATAAAACATCCTTTGTCGGGTGAAATTCTGGGTCTCTGAATCTTTGAAGAGAAGAAAACTATTATAGCCATATCAGAAATATAATAATCCAGGGAGTCTCAGTAAAACTTTCTTCTCTTACACAATATGCGCCCCCAAAAATCTTTATGCTGAAGTTAGGCTGCAAAATACCTTTCATTCCCGCCCCCCCCACCCCCACCCATGGTATTGCATTTAGTTTTTCTGTACATTTAACCATGTCCACAATTGATTGAATGGTTGGTTCAAAGCAATACAATATTATTAGAAAGCTTTTGCAAGGCTGTAGCAATGTTTTGTTCTGCCCTTGTACATTCCTTGTCACTGTGGAAAATGGACCAGTATAAACACTGAGCTCTTAGCAGAATAGAGAGGTTGTTTCCAAATGTGTGCCTGGCACAAAGGAAAATTGTTCACACTGAATTTGAAACTGTGAGGTACCATTTTGATAAGGAGGCTCTCTATTTTATCATAGTGAAGCAGACCAGGTCAAAGTCACTTGCCACTCATGACCACATGTTACTTGGGAAAATCCCACACACACTCACACACACACATACACACACACCAGGAAGCACAATCTTAGAGAAGTTACCAAACCCCCCCATTGGAAGCAATCAATTACAGTGACACACTTCCTTCAGATTTATAACTGAATGCTATCAGCAATTTACTGCAGGCCCAAAGGATTGGCAATCCTGGTTGAATAGCACAGTCTTTTCCAAAGGCTCGACTATAACATTAATTTTAGTTGGTAATGACTTTTAAAATAATAATAATATGCAAAAAGTTCCCTTTCCAGTTTTCAATGCTTCTCATTACATTAAAGAGAAAAATTCTGGTTAGAGCTATATGTCATTCACATCTCCACAATACATCTCAATCTTCCTGTTTAATAAAGAAAAGGCCTTAGGCTCAGAGTTTTTGGTAGATAACAGTGTCTAACTAGAATTCAATAATATTGTTTTTTGTGTGTTTTCTTTTTGTTGTTGTTAGGGAATATATTTAAGGTTATCTTCTATTCATAACTGATATATTTTAAAATAAAATTAAAATTTTATATTAAAGATATATTGATTTAAGAATACCCTTTAAACACTGTAGAGTAGGTAGTAGGGTATGTAACAGGGCAACTTGCCCAGGAAAGTAGTGGATCCTAGATACGCTAAAGTCAAAAAAAGTGGTACATGAGTGCCTGCTATTTAGAAATAACAGGCACAGATATAGTTACATATTTAAATGTCAAATGAATCAATTGTCTCCCCTACATGTTAATGATAAATTTGGACAGAGTCTGACTATCTTTTGTGATTTTGCAGAAAGTCCAACTGAAGCTGATCCAGAAGGCTCTACGGAATGTAGCAGTAGAAAGGTTTAGCTATCCCAAAGATTAGGCATACCCAAATAGAATAGTGCTCTGAAAATGTAATTTTCGGATGAATCTCCTGGGGATCTTGTTAATATGCAGGCTTTAATTTAGCAGGTCTGGGATGAGGCCTGTGAGTCTGCATTTCTAACAAGCTCTCGCGAGAGGTCCCTGCTGTTTACTTATCATAGCTAGAAGCACAGAAAGCTAGCACTGAATTCCTGGGAAAGGATCCTTGGATACAGCACATTGGCGATAAGCCAACAAGTGTGGGCTGATTTTGTAACTGCCACCTGGGTTTTGTGGGCTAGATCTCTGTATTATAACTCAATGGATGGGTGTTATGACATTTTAATGGAAGGGTATGCCCACCCCTGAATAAGCAGATTGTTTAGATAGCTGCCAGAGCAGGGGTGAATGTTATAAAGACATACATTCATATGGAAATGCCCAGACCTAAGGGCAGACACATATGGGTTAGGGCAAACAAGAGCACAGAAATGCTATCATTATGAGTACACTGGGAGACATGGTGATATGCACTGTGTTACTACACACAGATTGTAAAGTCGGTGCAGAGAAAAGACAGAGCAGTGGTGGGGATTTCAACTCTCCAGACATCTGCTGGAAGTCTCAATTGGTTAACAGCCAAATGTCTAACAGGTCCTTGACTCGCTTTGCTAACAGCTTCATCTCCCAGAGGAGAAAATTTCCTGGGGGAACTGTCGACCCATATTCATTTTTGGCCAACCTGGAAGAATTAGTTGGCATTTCGACAGCACTAAGTAATTTCTGAGAGAAACATATCATTTCAGAGTTCTTGATAGATTGGGAGGAAAATGATAGTCACACATATCTACACTAATAAAAGAGAAAGATCAAAATTGACCATATCTCCTCAATTCCACAAGCCAATCAGGAATGAGTATGCAAATTAACCAGACAAAAATGGCAGGTTAATCACATATGTAGGTGCTGAATGGCCTGGGTCCCAGGAACATCTTTGGGACCCAGGCCAGTCCTAGCAGTCCCACAGCCACTTGCACATGTGCCAGCGCCAAGCAGTAACCCTGGTCCACACTTCCAGCCCAGTGTCCATACTGCAGGCCATTCCCTGACTTGGGGGTGTGTGGTCCCAGCAGCCTTCAGCTAGTGCCCGCAATGTGGGGCTGGCTGCTGGCATTGGGGGCTTGATCCCCCGTCCATGGAGACATGCCCCTAGCCCAGTGGACACAACACAGGGGGTCCTCTGCTCATGAGCAGCAGAGAAAACACCTTTTTAAAAAAATATATATTTCACTGATTTTTTTACAAAGAAGAGGGGATAGGGATAGACATTCGGAAACATTGATGAGAGAGTAACATTGATCAGCTACCTTCTGCACACTCCCCACTGGGGATGTGCCCCCAACCAAGGTACATAACCTTAACAGGAATCAAACCTGGAACCGGCTGACATTCTATCCACTGAGCCAAACTAGTTTGAGTGTAAACACCTTTTCTGACTGCTCATTGCCTAAGCTCCTGGTATGCTGCCACTTGCAGTGATCTTGGTAACTTGGGTAATAAGAATCCAAGAAGGTGATCTAGGGTATTTCCACCAAACTCCTGGAGAAAAAAATAAAGGTCTGCTGCTGGAGGGGCTAAGAAATAACATATCCTGCCCTACCTGGTTTGGCTTGGTGGATAGAGCCTTGGCCTGCTGACTGCAGGGTCTGGGTTCAATTCTGGTCAAGGGCATGTATCTAGGTTACAGGCTCCTCCCTGGCTAGGGCCCAGATCAGGGCTCATGCAGGAGGCAACCGATCAAAGTGTCCCTTTCATACTGATGTTTCTGTCTCCTTCTCTCTTCCATACTCTCTAAAAATCAATGGAAACATATCCTCGGGTGAGGGGGGGGGGGAAGGAAAGAAAGAAATGTCATTCCCTATGAAAGACTCATCTTGAAAATGCTTAAAGAAAGTTGTCATTTTTTTGTGGTAAAGGGACTGGAGTCTGTGTTGATGAAAACACTTTGGTGGCTGTGGTGGCTGGCAGCGGCTGCAGCAGTGGGGTGATGGGGCTAGTACCTTCCCCTGATCAGCCCGGTTGCCTCCTGCAGAAGGAGGCAAGACTGTGGCGTAGGCCCACTCTCCATGGGGAGTGGGTCTAAGCTGTCAGTATGATATCCCCTGAGGGCTCCCAGTCTGTGAGAGGGGGCAGGCTGGGCTGAGGGACAACCATCCCCCAGTGCATGAATTTTGTGCACTGGGCCCCTAGTTATAATGTATTCAATAGGATTCCAAACAATTTAGAGCTAATGGACATGAGATCTCTGGGACAGAAATCTTATCAGCTCTTGCCCTAACCAGTTTGGCTCAATGGTTAGAGGGTCAGCACAAAGACTTAAGAGTTGTGAGTTTGATTCCCATAAAGGGCACATACCTTGGTTGCAGACTCAATCTCCAGTCACGTGTGGGAGGCAACCAATCAATGTGTCTCTCTCACACTGATATCTCTCTCTCTTATCACTCTCCATCTCTTCCACTCTCTCTAAAAAATAAATGGAGAAAAATATCCTTGGGTGAGGATTAACAATAACAACACAGAATTCTATCAGCTCTTAAAAATTCAGTTTTGGTTGTGTAATATCAAACAATGTAAAGGTGATCAAAGGTAGGAGGTACCTAGACATCATTATGAATACCTAGGGGTACATTAATGGCCAGAGGCAGATTTGCATTGAAGGAGGCAATACATGCTCCATAAATGGAAATAATTGTTTTATAGGGAAAACTGAACCCATCAGCAGGTTTGGATGAACTGAGCTTTGCCATCTCTGAACTAGCTGCACTTGACTGGTTTTGTACCTCTAAAGGGCCATCTTTTCTTTCTCCTTCCTGGCTTCCTGCATGCTGTTACCTTTCTGAGAATATCCCTATCTGTTGAATGGCAAATCCCAACTCAATATTTTGTTTCAGCTTAATCATAAGGCATGTGACTGATTAGTTACCCCCACAAACAGCCAAATTTCCACATTGTTAAAACTATTTTTATTTATTTTGTGTATTTATCTTCTTCAACAATTGTTGGGTTCATGGATCTTATCTGTTTTGTTCCCACTGTATTCCCAGCATTTAACCAATGTGTCTCTTGTACCAGGCACTCAATACAATATTTGTTCTATGAATGAATGAGATTAAGCATATGTTTTTCTTACACCTTGATATCAAGGCCTCTGTTTTATTATTGCATCTATCCTCTTGTTTAAACAATGTTGTTGTTTTTTTGCATATAGTTTAGTGTCAGTTTTATTTTTTTGAGTTAACTTATCCCATTCATTCATTCCTATCCTTCTATGCCCATTTCTCATTTCTCTTATTTATTTCCTCTTTGAGAAATAAAAAAAAGACATATGGACACATCAATTTATACCTGAATTCTTCCTTTGTTGGTCAAACACATAAGATTATTAAATAAAATATTAAAACGCAAAAAGACATAACCAAATCCCCAAAGAAAACCATTTTGAATACTGGAACATGGAAAGGAGAAAATCAAAATGCTAACTGAGATTGGCCCCTCAAGTGCCTCCTGGATAAAAAGGAGAGATTAAGTGTATGCATGTGGTGAGGTAATAGGAGTTAAAATTGCCCATACCTCATGGATATTGAACCCATGTTCATTTTTTAAAACTACATTTGGAGTACCCCTCTCTGATTAAAAAAAATGTGAGTATGTGATGCCTGAAATAAAAGCTTATTTGAAGGTAAATTTAAAGAGTAAGAATAGGTACAGTCTTTCATCCAAACCTGGGCCAAGCTCTCCATCAGTTTGGTGACTGGATCTGAATTCCACAGGGGAAGAATTGTTTTTGAACTTGAGTGCTCAAAGGTCCTGTTTAAGGTGACTGAATTTTATAACTGGCAAATGCAGTTACAGAGATAAGCAGACCATATGACAAATGCCTTCATGCAGGTGCCCTGATCTAGTCCAGTTCTTGGAGGAAAAAGAGATCAGAAAAGTTGATGAGGTTGAACTGAGTGTTACCAAAGAACAGAAGTTAGCAGATAAAGAGACAATGTCTTCCAGAAATAGAGTGAAAAAGGCAAGCAACAGTGTGGAGAGGAACTATAAGTAGTTCAGTATTGTTAGAGAAAAAGTGAAGTAAAGGGACTGACAAAGAGGATTGAAGAGAGAATGTGGAGAAAAGGAAACCCTGGTTCACTGTCAGTGGGAATGCAGATTGGTGCAGTCACTGTGGAAAACAGTATGGAATTCCCTCAAAAAGTTAAAAATGGAATTGCCATTTGACCCAGCAATCCCACTTCTGGGAATATATCCTAAAAATCCCCAAACACCATACAGAAATAATATATGTGTCCCTATGTTGACAGCAGCTCTATTTACAATAGCTAAGATCTGGAAACAGCCCAAGTGTATATCAGTAGATGAGTAGATAAAAAATATGTGGTACATTTACCCCATAAAACACTATGCACCTGTAAAACAGAAGGATTTCTTACTCTTTGAGACAGTCTGGATGAAATCTGGAGTCTATTATGCCAGGCAAAATAAGCCAGTCAGGAAAAGACAAATGTCGCATAATCTCACTTATATGTGGAAACTGATATAAGTGAGTTTATACACAGATGAACATTAGAGGTTCAAAGTCATGGAAGCGTGCAACAGACTGATGAATCTCAGAGGGAAGGGGGTAGCTGAGAAAAGATTAACCAAAGAACTTATCTAGATACTAGAGGCCCGATGCACAAAATTTGTATTATGAGGGTCCCTCAACCAGGCCTGCAACCTCTCCAATCCAGAACCCTTCACAGGGATTGGGCCTAAACCAGCAGTTAGATATCCCTCTCACAATCTGAGACTGCTGGCTCCTAACCACTTACCTGCCTGCATCCCTGATCATCCCTAACCCCTCTGCCTGCTTGTCTGATCTCCCATAACCATCTCTGCCTGCCTTATTGCCCCCTAACTGCCTCTGTCTGCCTGCCTGACTGCCCCTAACCCCTCTGCCTGCCTACTTGATCACCTCTAACTGCCTTTGCCTGCCTGCCTGATCACCCCTAACCTCTCTGCCTGCCTGCCCGATCACCCCTTACCTCCTCTGCCTCAACCACGCCACTGTGGCTTTGTCTGGAAGGATGTCTAGAAGATGCTTACTCTATCCAGTCTAATTAGCACATTACCCTTTTATTAGTATAGATATGCATAGCTCATAGATACAGACAATAGTGAGATGAAGGCCTGGGGTAGGGCAGGACCCAGGTGTAAGGGGAAAAGGGGAGAAAATGAGGGACATATGTAATACTTTCAGTAATATATATATATATATATATATATATATATATATATATAACATATATATATTACTGAAAGTATTACATATGTCCCTCATTTTCTAATATATATATATATATAATTCTAATATATATATATATGTGTGTGTGTGTGTGTGTGTGTGTGTGTATATATATTGTGTGTGTGTGTGTGTGTGTGTGTGTGTGTATATATATATATATATATATATATATATATATATATATATTAGAATTGAAGGGAAGATGAATCATGAAAGACCATGAATACTATGTTCAGAAACCGAGATTTTATCTTGTGGTGGACAGGGCAGTTATTACGGGTTTACATGTAAGGTCCAATATGGTCAAATTTATTTTTGAGATGAGTAGCTTTTAATGTCTTGCTGAAGGATAAATTGGAAGACACCAGTAAGAATGAGGTCAGGAAAATTAGACAGAAGGCTGCTGGAGTAGCCCAGTTTCAAAAGGAAGATGAGAAGAGCCTTCTTTTCTGTTCATCTTTGTACCCCAAACACTCAGACAGGAACTTGGCCCAAAGTAGGTGCTTAAATCATGTATGAAGAAGTGATTTTTTCCAACGTGAAATTAAATAGTTTCCAAGTGTAATAAAGATGAAGTCAGCATTTGTCAGCCATCCGTAGCCTGTGTGTACGTAGATAGATCAGAAGGAATCCAGATCGATGTAAACTTTTTGCATGGTTTTTAGAAAGATAGTAGGGTGATATCTTGTTCTCAATGATTCATTTTAATCACATAGTACAGGAGATAAACTGGCCATTGGCTGAGGCGTGGAATGCTATTTTTCATAACAGGATGTGAGCTGCTTCCAGAACTTCTGTCTTCTTGGACAAATCCCATGCCCAAGGACCAGAGGAGCATTCCATTCTGATTATAACACCAGTGGGAGGAAATGAATGAGGAAAACACATTGCATTTAGAGGATGGGGATAAAAAAGCCCACAAGAAAGTAAATATATATAGTGATATAAATGCTCTGCGAATACAGCTCATGATCTTGCTTTTGGCATTATATAGGGTTCTTTGCTGCACCTGTTTGCACACAGCAAATGTAAAAATATTAGCAAGAATAATCACACTCTTCATATGCCTACTGTCTATCAATAAGGATTTGACACTTAAATTCTCCTAAGCTTCTTGCCATTACAAGCAGTAAATTAAATATATATATTCAAACAAATTAAACACTGCCAACAGCTTTTCTAATTTGTAAACACTTGCATAAACATGAGCTTTATCAAATGCTTAATTAATCTGAAATGCCAACTTAAAAAGTGAAGTAATGAACAATAAGCATATTACCACCTTAGGATCTTATTCCATCTGGGTGGTTTTTACAAGAAGTTTAAAGATATGCTTTCTTTATAAACTAGCCAAAGTTGTAAGAAATCAATCAGCTTTCAGGGATTAAGAAGTTTGGAGTTGACCAAGGTTGGTTAGGTTTCTGAATAAACTATTTAATGAAAAAGAAAATCTCATAGGCTTTTAATAAGCAAGTAGCTTTTAAGTCAGTGAAAGTGAAGTCTAGATTGTTTGCATTTGAGTTTTCATTTATCGCAATATGGTCAACTGTTTTTGTTATAATTTAAGTAGCGAACATAATTTGCAGGACTCTAAATATAATTATTTTAAACTTAGGATTTTATATTAGTCCTTGTTTCAACCTAATAAGCAAATATTCCATTTTAACATTCTTCTGTAATTATTGCTTTGAGGACAATTTTGATATAGATAATGTGTATGATACATAAAGGTGAGAGTTGCTGTTGTTTAATAAAAACATTTTTATTGATTTTAAGAGAAAGAGAGAGAGAGAGAGAGAGAGAGAGAGAGAGAGAGAGAGAGAGAGAGAGAGAGAAACATCAATGTGAGAGGGAAACATTGATCAGCTGCCTCCTGCAAGCCCCTACTGGGGATTGAGCCCATAACCTGGGCATGTGCCCTGACTGGGAATTGAACTAGCAACCATTCAGTGTGTAGACACCCAACCAAGTGAGCCACATTGGCCAGGGCTAAGAGTAGCTGAATTTGATAAATTCATCCTCCATTTCCTCTTTGTGCACATATTAGACATTAAAAGACACTCAAAATAACTACTATGCAAATGAATAGCTAGATAAATATGAGTTACCCTCAAGTAGAGAAAAAGGGCAATTGCTCCTGTGTGAGTTTTGCTTCTTAAGTGCAAGTTGTAAATAACTGAAACAGCCAACTGAAACAACCAACTGAAACAGCCAACTGAAATGAGAACTTTCAACTTTATTACCCAGGTCATGGAGCAATTCCATAAACAAGATTAGCCAAAGGATCTGGTATCTTCTAGCTTTAAAGCTAGACGGCAACTTAGAAATATCTACACCATACCCATCCATTTAACAGATTGTGCAACTGAGTCCAAGTGATAGGAATCAAATCATTCAAAGATACAATGATTAATATAGAGGTAGGTAAGAAAAGCTCTTGTGCGTCTGTTGCTAAGCCATAGATTGCTCCTCAGAACATGCTATGTTCTACAGTGCCTTATCAGCTCTTAGAACATGCTTTGATCTTGAGACAGATAACCATCCTTCTGGGCAGTATTTTAGCATTTGAGCTCCTTCCTAAAAGTAGAACATCACAGACCAATCTTCCTAATCTAGTGATGAGGATGCTCCTATGTAGAATAGAATCAGAAGCCTCAGAGAAATCAAGGTAGATTACATCTATTGCTTCCTCTGTATAGCATGCCCTACCACTCTATAATAGTACAAAATTAAGTTAGTCTGGCATGATTCACCTTATTCACTATTCAGACCTGTTCCCCCTACGATGTGGTAACATAATGCTTTTGATAATTTCTTCTAATATCTTCTTGATTGTTTCCACTAAGCTGATCAATCTGTAATTATCTGTAAATTAGCAGGGTTCTTGCCATTCTATATTCATGCGTGCGCACACACACATCATTTTAGGAAAGGTCTAAATATACTATTTTCTTTTGAAACCTTTATTTCCCTTTTAAAATTCTAGCAGTTAGTAGCAGAGTGTTCTGCGTGTAGAATTCATGTCATCAGGCCCTGCTGATTTTAAATACACAACGATTTGTAAAGTATCTTCAGTTACTTTTCTATATTTTCATCCTTCAGCTTCTTTCCTTTCCTCAGATCTTGACTAGTATCACAAGTACTCCTTGTGATTTTCTGTCTCAAAATAAAATTTTCCTTAAACACAACTTTTTCTTAAAGAGAGAGGTAAAGATCCAAAACAAAGCAATGCTATGTCTGTAGTTTTATGTTCCTCTCATTTGTCTGTCATTGGTTTTCGCTCCCTTCCTATCAGCAACTGGCATTTTGCTTGATGGGATGAAGGAACCCTTCTTCATGTATCTTCCATTTATTTTTTTTTTAAATACTCTAATATCTGAAGATTCTCAGCTCCCATTATTGATGGACTAACAGTCTCAATTGCTACTTTTTCTCCCAGGAGGACTATTGGGTTATGAATCTGACATCAGCTTTGCCATCGTGTAAAGATAAACACACAGTCATTGAAGATGTCAAGTTGAAAGATTCTCCTGATCTTCTGAACCTCTCATTCTATTTTCTTCTTCCTTTTTATATCCTCTTTTTTTTTCTCAACTCATTGAAAATGAACCTTTTGCCATGTATCTTGTTTGAATCCTTTGTATAGCATTTAAAGATATTTTCTAATAGTTTACTTCAGTAAAACCATGAGTCAAAGGGAAAATGGCCAACTTTTAGTTTTATTTTTTTTAATAAAATCTGTTTGGGATGGATTTCAAGCCCTCCAGGCACTCTAGATTTGTACAATTGTTCTCTTATTTATACTCAGTGGAGAATCTCAAAAACCAGGGAGATTTCCAGAGACAGCTGTGAAAAGTTAGTCCTGTGTTTATTCATTTTTGTACACAAGACCTTGGGGCAATGAGTTCCTTTAAACAAATTGAAATGATACATAAGTAACCAAGTAGTCCCCTAATTCATCTCTATGATTAGTCCCATGGAACAGCAATGCAGTTTTGTAATCTTCCTATGTGCTGTTAGAAAGTAAGGAAATTTGTTCACTACCCAGGTATTCATGATTTTTAAGCACAGTGACATAAAATAAATCATATTTACTCACTTGGAGAGTGGTTCTAATCCCCTCAGTTGCCCTTGTTGTTCATCATTTCTTGTGTCATTAGAATTATTTTGTTGAAAACGAAGGAAATTTACCCTAGCTAAATTAAGAAAACACAGAATTCATTGGAACAATATGAAAGCTTACACAAATAAAGGAAGAATAAAAATAAGGCAAGAAGAACCAAGATGGCAGCATAGGTAAATATCTGTACTTGCTCCCTCTCACAACCACATTAAAACTACAACTAAAAGCAAAACAAATATCATCCAGAGCCACAGAAAAGCTGTTTGAGTGGAAGTTCTACAACTAGAAGGAAAGAAAAAAGTGCATTGAGACTGGTAGGAGGTGCAGAGGTGCAAAGATATGGAGGTGCACGAAACAGGCTGGCAACTGGATGCACTGTTGTTTATTTCAATCTGGAAGGAGATACCAGCTCCCACTTGCTCTGAACTCCAGTTCCAGGCTAGACTCTGGGGGACCCAGACTCATATGGGGAGAAACTGGACTGCCTGGCATTGGGTCAGAACATGAGGATGGCTTTCTCTCAGAGGTGCTTGCAGCAATCATTGCTCCTGCATGGGGGTGCAGGACACAGAGACACAGGGACCTCTCTGGTAGAGGGTTCACTGGAAGGCATTGCTGTTTGCTCTGCTCTGGTGATTCCCTGAGACTCACCCAAATTACAACCCCACCCAGGCTGTGCACAGAGGCTTTTGCATATGAATGGCCTATCCTTTCACAGACTAAAACCTAGCAAACTGCAGCTGGGTCAGAGAGTTCCAAAGCTTCCAAAAGAAGGTCCAAGGTTCAGCAGCAGCAGCCTGCCTTGCATCATAGCTGGGTTTCATCCGGGCACTTCCAAACCCTAGACAAAGAGGAGGAATCTGCAGATCTCACTGCAGCTCCTGCTGTGTGGCCTCAGGTAATGGCTGACTTTGAATCTCCTTGGAGATCCAAGAGCCAAGTGTACCCCGTGGTTAGTGTGAGACCATACCAGATTACAACTCTTCACATCCATAAGCAACACACTCAAGAGGCAGGTTCAGTGAGCACCAAAGCCACACTGAAGCAAGTTCTGCCCCATTAGGGTGTCTCCAGCAGAGCATTTCTCCCATTGTAGACACAGCGGGTCCTCACAGCCAATTGGCCTGGAGGCCAATTCCTCTCAGTGATACCAACCACAATCAAGACTTAACTACAATAAAACTGTGCACCCAGCCCACAAAGGGGTCCACCTCAGATGATTAGGGAGGCTGAGCCACTGGGCCATATAGGACCCCTAGCACTCAAGGCCACTCTGTAAACTCAGAGAAGCAGCCAAAATGCGGAGACAAAGAAACATGTCATGAATGAAAGAAATGGAGAAAAGCAAACTACTGGATATAAAGTTCAAAACCACAGTTATAAGGTTACTCAAAAATCTTCTAGAAACCCCCAAGGAACTTAGTGAGAACTTCAAGGATCTTAGAGAGAATGCAAAAAAAAAAAAAAAAAAAAAAAAAAAAAGGAAAAGGACCAGTCAGAAATTATTCATACAATGAATGAAATAAAAATATACAGAGATCCAACAGCAGACTAGAGGATCACAAGAATCAAATCAATGATTTGAAATATGAGGAAGCAAACACCCAGCCAGAAAAGCAAAAGGAAAAAAAAAAAAAAAAAAGAAAAAATATGGAGATAGTGTAAGGAGCCTTTGGGACAACTTCAAGTGTACCAACATCCAAATTATGGGAATTCCAGAAGAGAGAGAGCAAGATACTGAAAACCTATTTGAAGAAATAATGACAGAAAACTTTTCCTACCTGGTGAAAGAAATAGACTTACAAGTCCAGGAAGCACAGAGAACCCCAAACAAGAGTAATCTAAAGAGGACAACACCAACACACATCATAATTAAAATGTCAAGGGCAAAAGACAAAGAGAGAATCTTAAAAGCAGCAAGAGAAAAACAGTTAGTTTTCTACAAGGGAGTACCCATGCAACTGTCAGCTGATTTCTCAACGGAAACCATGTAGGACAGAAGGAAGTGGCAAGAAATATTCAAAGTGATTAACAGCAAGAACCTACAACCAAGATTACTTTATCCAGCAAAGCTATCATTTAGAATTGAAGGTCACTGAAAGATCTTCACAGATAAGAAAAAGCTAAAGGAGTTCATCACCACCAAACCAGAATTATATGAAAGGCTGAATGGTATTCTTTAAGAAGAGGAAAAAGAAGAAAAAGGTAAAGATAAAAATTATGAAAAAAAAAAAGATATCTATCAACAAGTGAATCTAAAAATCAAGTAAATAAAAAATCTGATGAACAGAATAAATTGGTGAATATAATGGAATCAGGGGCATAGAAAGGGAGTGGACTGACAATTCTTGGGGGGAAAAGGGTGTGGGAGAAGAGATTGGAAAAAAAAAATCTTATACCTATGGATGAGGACAATGTGGGCATAAGGGCATGGGGTGGGGTGGGAACTGGGTGGAGGTGAGCAAGGAGACGGGGAAAGAGGAACATCTGTAATAATCTGAACAATAAAGACTTATTTTTAAAAAAATAAGGCTAGAAAACTAAGGAGCAGCAGTGGGTAGTATCTTCAGAGATTCTTTATAACAGGGACTCTATGGCAATTTCTTTCAGGTTCTACTACTGAAATGAATCTTCTCAAACTTTCTCAGCCATTGGATCACTTTCTTTGGGGATAAATGTGTAAAATAAAGCACAATTGGCTTTACCTGGGTTACATGACAGCTCTCATTTGAGAGAGGACAGAACATTTTGATTAATGTCTCTGTGAGGCTGTGTTCATCGGAAGAGATTTAATTATTGTGGTGGGTAGAATAATGGTCTTCCCCAAAATATCAAGCCCTAATCTGAAGCATCTTGATGGGTTGAGTTTCAAGGCAAAGAGGAATTAAGATTGCAGATAGAATTAAGTTTGCTCATTGCTGACCTTTGCATAGGGAAATTGTCCTGAATTCTCTCCATGGGCCCAGTATAATTAGAAAGGTCCTTAAAAATAAAAGGAGGCAAAATTCTACCACTGCCTAGGATTAATTTAAAAAGTCAATCATAGTAATGGAGAATTACCCCATTCTGAAGAAAATAGAACTTCAATAGAAAAAGTTTATCTGAATTATTTTATAAAATTCTCAAAGCTTCAGATTCTCTCAGAACCAAACCATTCAAGACCTTATTTTGCACAGAGTGAGAACAGGTGATATAAAGGCTGCCTGGCCCTAAAAGTTCTTTCCTCATTGTCTGTTTCTGCACTGGACTCATTCTGCAATCTACCATGTTCCACAAGTCCAAGGCACAGAAAATAGATATGATCTGAGAAATTCCATATCTAATGGTTAATTTATGTATTAAGTTGATTGGATCACAAGGTGGCCAGATATTTGGCCAACCATTATTTTGGGCATTTCTATAAGAGAATTTTAGATGAATCAAACATTTTTTTTAATTGACTTTCAGATAGGAAGGAAATAAGGGGCTGGGGGAGGGAGAGAGGGAAGAAGAGAGAGAGAGAGAGAGAGAGAGAGAGAGAGAGAGAGAGAGAGAGAGAGAGAGAGAGAGAGAGAGAGAGAGATTGATTTGTTGTTCCACCCATCCATGCATGCATTGGTTAACTCTCTACTGAGGATTGAACCTTTAATCTTAGAATATGGGAACTATGCTCCAACCCACAGAGCTACCTGGCCAGGGACTGGATGAGTTTAACAATTTTTTAAATACAGTTTTATTGATTAAGAGAGGGAGAGTGAAAGAGAGATAGAAATCAATGATGCGGGAGAATTATTGATTAGCTATCTCCTGCTCACCACCTGCTGGGGATTGTGCATGAAACCTAAGCCTATGCCCTGACTGGAATTGAACCTTGACCTCCTGGTTCATAGGTATAAAAACAACAACAATCTATCTTCTAGGTCACTGAAAATTCAATTATTAGGCATATTTACTTATAAAGAATGACTATTGCCACTCTCGTGAAAGATTACATAATTAGCACATGCTCACTGTAAAACAAAACAAAGTCTAAAAAGTGCTCATCTTACACTATTTATATATGTATATACGTGTTTTTACACTGTTCTATATTCTTCCTTCATCATTAATTATAAACTTTGAGTATCCTTCATTTCAATCAATAGTTTTAGATCATGTCCAATAACTATACATTTTTAGCATTCAACATTTAAGTTGTTTCTACTTTTTTAAAAATTTATTTATTGATATGGTGTTATATATGTGTCCTTATTCCCACATTACCCCCCTATCCCCTCTCCATGCCCTCACCCCTGTATTGTCTATGTCCATTGTTTATGCTTATATGCATGCATACAAGTCCTTTGGTTGATCTCTCCCCCTTACCTCTCCCCTCCCCTACATTCCCTCCGAGTTTGATGGTCTGATCTATGTTTCTCTGTCTCTGGGTTTATTTTTGTTCATCGGTTTATGTTGTTCATTATATTTCATAAATGAGTGAGATCATGTGATATTTATCTCTCTCTGACTACTTATTTCACTTAACATAATGCTCTCCTTTGTTATGTAACAGGTAACACTGAATGAGGTACCCCAGGATATACCAGGACACATTTTTCGGGCAGATGATATTTCTGGGTAAAATATCGTTGAAAAATGTTACATTCTATTATATTTCTGGAGCCATTAAGATGCCATCACTAAGCGATATTGAAACAAGCTCATAACGTTTCAGAGTGGTTTCTTAGAAGGCAAAAGAAACTCTAGGTCACAAAGGGGACACCATGTCCAGGACTATTGCTGGTTGTCTTGGCGGGGGAGATCAGGAGACCTTTCAGGAAATGAAGAAAAATATATAAAAACAAGCTCTCCGAATGCCAGCAACTGGTTTCAGGGCGCAGTTGCCAGTCATTTAAAGGTGACCAGATTGTCTCCTGTTTGCTGCTGAGGAGACATTCTGGGCACATTTTGGCTTTCGCACCAGCCAACTCTGAATCACGCTTCCTGGCTCACACTGCTTCTCCCTTTGTCCAGACCTCTTCATGCTTCATGCATCATGTGCTGGATCAAAATGCTGGCCAGCTTCTGGGTGAAGAGAGGTGTTTAAAATTAAATCACTAATTTTTCCATGGCTGGATGTTAATTTGTAAATGTCTAAAACATCTCAATGAAAATGTATCTTTTGAGTCAATACAATGAACTGAATGGCTTCAGAATAGATATTTGTTCTACATTTGTATATATAAGAGATAGAGATAGGTAGATTAGATAGATGGATAGATATCTTTATTCAGGAGTGATTATTTTTTAGTCCTATCCAACAGAGAAATCCAAAGGCATTTCATCTGTATTCTCTATTTTTCACATGAATAAATTTGCCAATCTCTAGCAAGTGTCAAATGCAAATGTATTATAATTTTAAATTGGCTCTATAATGGACTCAATGACAAAACATATGATTTAATATTCTTCATTATGGTATTGTTTATGTTCCAATGGAAAGTTCCTTTATTACTATTTAACCACATTAAATTTCCCCGTGGAGTCTGATTATCCATTAATGCTTCCAATAGATGTGTTGCCTGGACGGAGGAAAGGACTGCATTTAGTCCTTGACAGAGACTAGACGATGTCTTAACAAGAAGGATAGGGATGAATCCCTTTCTCTCTGAGAAATCACCTTGGGATAGGAGGTGAGGAGGGAGATAATAGTATAGATTCAGCCTTCACTTAATCAAAAATAGTGTTCTGCTTTGAAACACAGGATTAAATTATTAAAAGTTTCTTCTTAACTAGCCAAATAGAGATTCTATACTTACATACATTGGCATTTTTCTCTTCACTATAAACAGTGCTAATCTACAGTAAAGTAAGACCTCTTGTAAAATCTAATTAAACATTGTTTTTGTTACTAAAGAAGCAATGTTCCGGGTACAATATGCAACAAGTTCATAAAGATTTATGTTGAACCATAATAGAGACAGTGTATAAAGTCACTACAGAATCAGCGAGGGCATTTATCTAGATTTTGAGATATTTTATTTGATATAGTTTTAAAAAATATGAGCAAAGAAAGTTTCTTTTAAATCACTCATTTCTGGAACTAAACATTCAATAATTCTTTCTAAGTAGAATACATTCCCTTGGCTTCATCCTTTTTCCTTAGTTCTTTTTCCAACATAATTCATAGTATTTTTATCAGTTTGAAAGCTGGGTCAGAAATCTAAGCTCTTGAGAATCTTGCAATAAATCATTACATAGTTCCTATTCATTCTCCAGTTATACATAAGGGATAAATAGCATTTATACAAATGTCACAATTTCACTCCAACATTCATGCAACATATATTCACTTGGCACCTGCAATGTGTGGAATCCTCATGAGACTATAAACTTATATTATTTCCTTTTGAAGAAACCGCAGGCACCTTAATAAGGCTACCACTTTTTCAGCCTCATTTCATAACTTTTCCCCCTTGTTCCCTGTATCTAGCCCCACCAGCCTGTCAGTTTAATCCACCATTGGTGCTAGACATCTCTGCTCCTTCTGTAGGGAATATTCTTACCGGCCCTCCCCCTCAATAGTTACCTCCTAATCAGATAACTGCTTTCCTCTCTTTTCTTCAAGTAAGCTTGCATTTATCCTCAAGCCTAGGTCAGATTCCCTTGTTATACGTAATTTTCACAACTTATAATGATGTAGACATTCACATGATCATTCCATTGATACCTATTTTGTCTATCTCCCTCTCATATAATAATAATAATAATAATAATAATAATAATAATAATAATAATAAACTTAATGAATGCAGGACCATACTTCTCTTTTAGAATGATTTTATTCATATGGTGATATGTGTTGCCTAGAAAATTAAAAACATGCTAAAAAGAATATTCATAGAATATCCAGAGTTAAAAACATAAGCAATTGCCTTGAATGTACAGCAAAATTATATAAATTGGTTAGAAGCCTGGGTGCACGGGTTTGTGCATTGGTGGGGTCTTTAGGCCTGGCCTGCAGGGATCAGGCCAAAACTGGCTCTCCCAACATCCCCTGAGGGGTCCCTGATTCCAAGAGGGTGGTTCTCAGATGAAGCACCCCAGAATCAGGCTCCCTCCACTCTTCTCCCAATATTATGTCACTTTCTCTCTGTATCTGTCTCACTTATTTCATCTCACTTTACCCTAAGTTTGGTGGTAACTGATGACTTATAGGCATTTACCTACAAAATGCAATTATTTGGCAAACAGGATTTACTGAGCCTGGAATCTAGTTCGCCTAAGGCAGTTCAATGCCATGCTCATCCTGTGGCAGAGGAACTCCCTTCTTCCCACCTGAGCTGCTCCTCCCCCTCCTTTTCTCCCTAGAGGTTGACCTCCCCCCCATACCCGCCCAGAGTACTGTCTGCCTGGAAGGAGGGAAGCTGTGGCTGGTTTCCCAGCTGAGAATGGTAGCAGGAAAATTCTCTTCCTCCTCTGGAAATCAATATTAAGCAGAGGGGTTGGTGCAGGCGCCAGGCAGTGGGGCCGCAGAGAGGAGCCCTGCATGTCTCATCATTTAGCTAATCAAGTTGAATAGTTTCTGTAAGGTCCAGGCCCAGACCTCTGCAATGGGCTAGAGGATTGGTGGGAGCCAGACCTGAAGTGGGGAGCCAATGGGCTAGAGGCCTAGTGCACATATCTGTGAAAAAGTGGGGTCCCTGAGCCTGGCCTGTGGGGATCTGGCCAAAAGCAGCTCTCTAACATCCCCTGAGGGGTCTCGGATTGTGAGAGGGCAGTTCTCAGGTGACACACTCCACAATCGGGCTCCCTCCTCTCTGATTCCAGGTGTGTCACCCAAAAACCGCAGCTGCCAAGTGACCACAGCTCAGCAGCTCTTGTTGAAAATCTTCCCCCTGATGGTCAGTGCGTATCATAGCTACCAGTCAGAAGGTCGAACAGTTAGCTAGTTGCTTAGGCTTTTATATATATAGGTACCACAAACAGAAAGCAAAAGCTACCATTCAGGTAAATGTGAGACTAGTGAGAAGATGTATGATGCAAATAATAGATTTTTATGATTTTGTCCAAAAATGGCAGGGTGGTGTGGACCAAGTACAAGAAAGAGATGGAGTTAGACTTGCATTTTGTAAGATGTGAGGGATTTAGTTAAGTGGTAAGGAAAATAGACTTTGGATTCTTCCTAGTGTGTTACAAAGCTCCACCCCAGCATTCAGAAGAAAGCTTTGAAGAGAGACACAGGGAGCCCAAAGATCACTGAAGGCTGAGTCACCGTAGGAGAGGAACGAGCGATAAGAGCTTGGACCAGGTCGTTAAGTAGTCCAAATGGAGAAGTTGGAGAAGTGATTTATTTGAGAAGTTACATTGGCAGAAGGAGAGGCAGCAAAGACACATGCGCACAGACACACAGAGTAGATTTTATGACAAATTAGATTTAGAGGGCAAGCAAAAGGGAGAGTCAAAGATGGCTCAAAAATGTCACTTTAATCAAATTGTTGTTTTTCATCAACTATATTGAATTATACCTCTCTACACACTTTTCCCCATATTAAGCATTGACTGGGAAGAATTATGCAGAATTATTTATATGCACATTGTTTTTTTCTAGCCTGGAACAGCATGAAGAGGGCATGATTTTTCCCTCGGAGGTTAAAGTAATTGCCCAGTCATATGACATTATTTAATATTTAAATCTATCAGTATTTAGATCTATCTTTTCTGTCTCGAAAACCTTGTACAGGACTCTCATAAACTGCTCTTTTTGCACTTTTTTATTTAGAGGTTGGTTTGTTGTGTGATGCAGTATTAACCTCGTATTAATCTAATGTTATCTCCATCTTAGTAAAAAATAATTAGGGGGGATGTTTCAATATAGTTTTCCCTAGAATAAAATGTTGATGTAGGAAAAATTTGCTTGAAGCAATTCTCTGAATGCTGCCTCAAGCTCACACCGACTACTCACCAAAGCACCTCACCTTCTATATACTTCCACATCCTCATGACGAACATATGCCATAAAGGTTCTATGACAACTGTGGACCTAGGAGTTATGTTTCTGGATCTAATCATTCAAAACCCTTCCCTTTTATACTGGATTTGACACTGACTTAAGTTAGACCAAAGTGTTCATGGTTGTTAATTAAACTTTTCAAAAAGCTGCATTTAAACTTTAAGCGAAGTATTTTTTACCTAAAAAGGTGCAATATTTGCAAGCACTGAAACCATCATATTAAAAAAATGACTATATATTGGTATTTGGTATTTGGTTAATAGAATGGCAGTGACTAGTACCTTCAAATTCATTAACTAACTAAATAAGTAAATAAATAAACCTAGTAATCTATTTAAAAATCTTTGGCTGTGACCCAAGGGAATCACTTAAAGATTAATTGAAGACACTGGTAAGCAGGGACAAATGGATAAAGAGATGGAAGAAATCTGAAACTCCCTTATAAAGATCATGAAACCATATACACAACCATAAACTTGCTTTCCCGGACATGAAGATCTAGTTATCTCTGGCTTGAATGAGTTGAAAGTACTGGTCCTCAGGCAGTTTAATCAAGAATTCATTGGACACAAGTTATTTGCTTGGTCTCAGACCTAGAGTAGCCTCCAATCGCCTCCCTGAATTTGGATGATCAGAGGAGAAAATAGAGATTGATGACTCCTCCTTGGAAGCAGTTGGTTTAATCGCAGTGTGGTTGTGTTGCCTGGTGCCACCTGGACTTTAAGTGTCCCACGCTGAGCATCAGTGAAAAATGGCCTTTTCATTTTGCTTTAGGATTCTCGCCTAATTCTTAATGCCTTCCATAATTAAGGAGTAACTACCAAGGCGTGAGGTATTTCCAGGGGATTAATGACCAGCTGGGAGAGTTGATGGCCCAAAGCCGAATGGGGACTCATTAGCCTCAGCTGGTCATTAATTCCTTAGGAGACGCTTGGGCTTGGGGACAGGGGAGGGTGTGTGTGGGGAGGAGGGGGGAAAGACAACTCATTTTTATTATATTTCCAGGAAAAGAAAAAAAAGTTAATTTTTAAATATGTAGAAGCACAGTACATCTCCCTTGACAATAGGTGTTCCTTCTCCTGGGAGATGTATTTTTTTAATTTTATGTATTTTATCATGGGTGCTAGTGTTACAGCAGAAATAAATGAGACATACTCTGAAATGGCAACTGAGGTGAAGATCATGGAATCTATACTAGATGATGATGTTAAGAGGGTGACATTTCAGACCAACCACACCTCATCCTTTCTGAATCATAGCCCCAATATAGGCAATTAGGACAACACTAGGGTATTGATTCTTGTGTTATTCCTCCCTCCCTACATGGTTCTAGAATATTTCTAACAATGTAGAAGACACTTATAAATATAATGTACTGCTGAGGGTAGTGGAAATAGAGTGGCTAGCAGGGGTATTGCTTGGAAAACCAATTAGAGAAAAAAAATGGATACTAGCTATTAAAATTTGAAACCTGCATGCCCTACAATCCAGAATTCCACTCCTCCATATCGTTCCTAGAAAAAACTGCATATGTAGACAAGGATGTGATTAATAAGAATGTATTGGACAATGACACTGACTGCAACCTGGATCATAATAGCAAAAACCCTGATCAATCCAAATAGTCATCTGGTAATAGGCTAGATTATAGTATATCCACATAGTATATCCAGCTGTTAAAAAAATGAAGTAAAAACCACATTTATGAAAAATTTTTAGATCCCTTAAATAGGAAAAGTTACACAAATTTTAGAAATACTATAATTACATTATTAGGAGATATTTTATTCTGTGATATAATGTATGTGAAAATAACAGAATATACTATTTTTAAAATATATTTTCTTTTTAATATACATTTTTATTGATTTCAGAGAGGAAGGGAGAAGGAGAGAGAGATAGAAACATCAGTGATGAGAGAGAATCATTGATTGGCTGTCTCCTGCATGCCCCTCACTGGGGATCGAACTCGCAACCTAGGCATATTCTATACACTAACCAGGAATCAAACCAGTGACCTCTGGTTCCTGGATTGACACTCACTGTATATTTTCTATGGATACATAGATTTGTGTAGAGAAGTAGAAAATGGTCTAGGAAAAGCAAAGCCTGTGCACAGGTACCACCATAAAAACAGATTATCTTTGGAAGAAAAGGATTATAAGGATGTTGATATTATCTCTATATTTAAGAGTATTTTTTTTACAAAGATAATATTCTCATTTGGTACTTGGCTGTTTAAAACTATTAGAAAGAGAAAGCAATGCGATTGCTCTAAGTTGGAAATAAAAGTTGTTGGAACCAACAGGCAGTAAGGTTTTGTAGGGCTTATCAGTGCTTTGGGCATACATATTGTAGTATGGTAGGCAGAAAATTCAAAAACCTACATTTTTGGATCTGCTTCACAGAAAGGGATGTGGGGAATAGAAGACCATATTTCCCCCAAGCAGGCTAGGAATAGCTGAAGCTCTTTGCATCTGGATCAATAATAAAAAACCCCTATGTGTAAATATTGCCTATAAATGATGGCACAAAAAAACCATGACAGCATCTGATTAAGCTCCTACCAGAAATCCATTTAATGAGAGTTAATGCCTCTGTGGATATGAGTCCTGGGAGATGGGAACAGATGACACCATCCCAGGTGATTCAGAGCGAACTTTAGGGCTTTGGTTCTTTGAGATACAGATGGCTATTAAAGCTCAATATTTGTAACAATGTCTGTCCCCAGGAACTAGATATCCTTTTAATATATTTTATTGATTTTTCACAGAGAGGAAGAGAGGGATAGAGAGTTAGAAACATCAATGAGAGAGAATCATTGATCAGCTGCCTCTTGCACATCCCCCATTGGGGATGTGCTCACAACCAAGGCACATGCTCCCGACCGGAATCGAACCCGGGACCTTTCAGTCCGCAGGCCGATGCTCTATCCACTGAGCCAAACCGGTTTCAGCTAGATATTCTTTTAAAATAACATTTTAGATAGTTTGAGAATGCATACACAAGAACCCCAAAGTTCACAGGATTAGAAGGAACTTCTGGATTGCCATTATATAGCCTCAAGGAATTTAAATTGTCTGTGCTTCCTTTTGTCATCTGCAAAATTAGGAGATTAATACTAATTCTTGATTTATAGATGGAACGGATTAAATAAGGTAATTCCTGTAAAATAGCTGGCTCATAATGGGTGCTCAATAAATGGCATCCATTATTGTTGGTATTTTTATCACTAATGCCCTTTTTTCGCAACTAATTTTCATTGAGCAGGGACTGAATATCAGAATTGGTTTCTACCCTGGCTATGCCATCAACTAAAAAGGTGACCTGTCTACCTTCAGTTACTCTCTGGAACCAAGTTTTATTACTTTTCAAATAGGTTTAAAAATAAATTGAGAAAATGTGTGTCAAAGGTAGAAAAAATTAGTGTAAAAATAAGTTTATTTCTCCTTCTTCAGTTCTCTCTCTCATTCTCCTTTTTAGAATTGTTGGTACTGTTTCAGTCCAGTAAATATGGATTTAAGTTATACTATGCAGTGGTGGGAGAGGTGAAGTGATGTAATTCAGCAATTACCCTTTTCATATTGATGTCAAACTGCTTTCTCTATGTAGGCTCACGGTTTTCATCGAGATGATAATGGAGAGTCTGAGGGTACTCACCAACTCAATGGCTAGAAAAAGATGTTGATTTCTTTACTTTTCTGCCTCATCTGGGTGAGGGCTGCAATCCCTGGTACTTTCTGACACGATACTATGTTTTCCAATTCCTCCATCAGAAGCAGGGATCACATAAGTGTAATCATAACAAAATGTGACCCCTAATATCGCTGATATACCTGCACTTTCTTGTAATAGTGAGACAGATAGTCAGGGCAATGAAATCACCTTTTGAAATACTTATTAAAGTTGCAAATTGGATCATGGCTATTGTTTTGCACTAAGAACATTAGATTTAAATTGGTAATGATATTCATTTATAGTAACAAAGACTTAAAATGATCTAAGTGTCCTTTAATGGCTAAAGAACATGATATATGTAGTAGAATATCACTCAAGTATGAAAATGAAGGTAATACTGCTGTTTGCTACAACATAAGGTAGATAAATAGATTTTGAGGGTGTTACTCTAGTCCAGGGGTCGGCAACCTAAAGAGCCACTTGGACCCATTTTCGAAGGGAAAAAAAACACCTGGGAGCCGCAAAACCATTGCGACATTTAAAACAAATATAACACTGCATATATTGTTTCTTACCTTAATGCTATATACCGGATTGTGCAGTTAGCTGTCAATCTGAAGAAAAAAAGGATTTTTTCACTTAACAATGTAAAATATATTTTTGCAAATTAATAGCTAATTAAAATATTTAATTTACCTGGTTAATGGGATTTTTGCTCCTGAACCTCAGTGCACAGTGTCTGCACTTCAGGGCTGTAAGATGTTACCTTCATTTTCACACAGGCTTGCTAGTTGTCATCTGTGAGGCGTGATTGATGTTTGTTTTTAATATAGTTAATGTTGGAAAAGACCTGCTTACATACATATGTGGAGCCGAAGATCGACAGGACTCCAAATGCATACTTTTTCATGTTTATATAAGTGTTGGGGATGGTATTCCATGTTTCGAACACAAGTTTGTCCTGTTTGGGAAGATTTTCAATATCACTCCATTTATGATTCTGAGCCAGAATGGCCTTCTGACGGGCAACATCCTCAAGAGTAGCGGCCAAGCATTTGAACTTGGACACCCATATATCTTTGTCGGCTATATCGGCCAGTTCCATCTCAAGATCAGGTAGACTTACACCTGCAAATGCAGTCATATTCAATAGGGATGGATCGATCGCCAGGGGAGTGACAGGGAAGGATAATGTGTTTTTTTCCTCTCTGAACTCACAAAATCGTTTCCCAAACGAACTTTGCATTGTGGTGATTGCAGACTTCAACTTCAAATATTCCAAATTTATCGTATCATGACTTTGTTTGAACTCTCTCAAAGAGGGAAAGTCAGACAGTGTACCTCTCTATAAATCTTTGACAAACACTGTCAACTTGCTCTTGAATGCCAAAACCTCCTCCAGCATGTGCAGGGCTGTGCTTCCTTTCCCCTGAAGGGTTGTATTTAGTGTGTTTAGATGTGCTGTCATGTCTACCATAAAATGTAATTTTTCCAGCCACTCTGGATGTTCCAGCTCAGGAAAGGTGAACTCTTTGCTGGCCAGGAAAGTTTTTACTTCTTCCAAACATGCAACAAAGCGTTTTAGCACCTCGCCTCTGGACAGCCACCGGACCTTGCTGTGGAGCAGGAGGTCAGAATATATGCTCTCCACCTCATCCAATAGCAAACGGAACTGGCAGTGGTTTAAACCCTCTGCCATTATCTTATTAACAATCTGAATGACCACATCCATCACTTTTGTGCATTCCGGGGAAAATGTTTGAGCACACAATGCCTCTTGGTGCAGGATGCAATGAAATGAGAGCAGCGTTCTACCCAGAGCCTTCTGCAGTAGAGCCACAAAGCCCTTCTGTGCTCCTCTCATGCTCGGTGCCCCATCAGTAGCCACTGAGACCAGGTGGTTGGTGTTTATTTTTTCGGCACTTAAATAGTCCAAGACAGCCTTACAGATATCCTCACCCCTTGTTTGGCCGTAGTCCAGGGAGGAGGCGGCACTGTAGAGCAAGTTCCCGTGCAGCGCCAGGAAGACGACAGGGGCGGGGGGCTGGGGTGGGGGGGTGGGGAGCCACCAGCAGCACCGCATCCTTGCAGCACTGCCGCGCAGCCAGGATGTTGTCGATGCTGAACATGCTGGTGGGCATCCCTGAACCCCGCTCGGGGCTGGGACCAGGATGGGACAGCGGTGGAGGAGGAGGGGGAGGGGGAGGGGGAGGGGGAGGGGGAGGGGGAGGGGGAGGGGGAGGGGGAGGGGGAGGGGGAGGGGGAGGGGGAGGGGGAGGGGGAGGGGGAGGGGAGGGGAGGAGGAGGAGCGCCTCAGCGTGTGGGGGGTCTGGAGCCGGAGCAAACCGAAAGAGAGCACCCGTGAGCGCAGCTGTTCCTTCCTCACCCCTCCCCTGGGCCCGCCTCAACAAGTCACCTTTTTTTAAAAAAAACAATTCATCAGGCCCCCAATATTTTGTAAATTAATTAGTGAGCCATGCATGCCATAAAAATAATTCATCAGGCCCCTCAATATTCCGTAAATTAAATTAAGTAAATTAAATTTAAAAATGTAAATAATAATTTAATTAATTTATTTATTTAAAATTTTTTTATATAATAGCCACAAATTTTCTACAGTGTACATCTTACAAAAGGACCTGTCTCCCATGCTTAACCAACAACAAAAATTAGTATTAGAGGTAAGTGATACAGCTCCCCGCCCGCCCCCTGCTGTCGGCCCTGCTGGGAGCCGCAGCAAAGGTTCAAAAGAGCCGCATGCGGCTCCGGAGCCGCAGGTTGCCGACCCCTGCCCTAGTAGATGTAAACAGACGTAAAAGAACAGATACTCATGGACAGAACTGGAAAGCATTATGCTAAGTGAAATAAGCCAGTCAGAGGAAGATAATATCACATGATCTCACTCATTTGTGGAATATAATTAACATCATGAACTGATGAACAAAAACATCCAGAGACAGGACAGAGAAGCATTGATCAGATCGTCAAACTCAGAGGGAAGGTAGGCCAGGGTGGGGGTAAGGGGAGAGATCAACCAAAGGATTTGTATGCATGCACATAAGCCTAACCAATGGACACAGACACCAGGGGGTGGGTGAGGGCATGAGTCCGGGATTGGGGGGCAATGGGGTGTTAAGGGCACATATATAATACCTTAATCAATAAAAAATAATAATAAAATAGGCAAGGCCAAAAAAAAAAAAAAGAACAGATACTCTATGATTTCACTTATATGTGTAATCTAAACAAGACTCATAGAAATAGACAACAGATTGGTAGTTTTCAGAGTTGGGCGGTAGGTGAGCAAAAAGTACAAAGTTCCAGTCATAAGATCAATGAGTTCTGAGGATGTAATGTACAGCATGATGGCTATAGTTAACAATACTCTATCATATACTTGAAAGTTGTTCAGAGAGTATATCTCAAAAATTCTCAATATAAAAAATATAATTTATTATTAACCAAGATGATGGATGTGAATAAAACTTACTGGGGTAATCATTTTGCAGTATATCCATATATCAACTATTACAATGTACACCTTAAACTAATAATGTTTTATTGTTGTCAATGATATCTCAATATAATATTATATTTCAATATAACTGGGGAGAGAGATTCAAATTTACCTTTTCAAGGTAGGGCAATACAGGTGGTCTGTATATGACTTATAGTATAGTATGGAGTTCATACTATGTTATAAGTCCATCATACAGCCCTACACACCATACTTTTAAACACACTCTCTATTTGGGCTGTCTCAGGTTTTGTCAGTGGCCAAAGACTATCACTCCAGTCTGTCATTATCACTTTCCTCGCACTTTCTTGTTCTTCCTGAGTTTTATTCATTTGTGCATTTTTATTTGTTTGTTTATCTGAAAAATGAACATAAACCAGAGTGGCAGTCCTAATATAATTATAGATATTACTTTAGACCTATCAACAAACAAAAATGAATCCATAGAAAATCTCCTCTTTCCAATTTTGTTAACATTTCCAATAGCATCAAAGGGAACAGCATTCAATGCTACAATAGAATGTCTTTAAAATCTCTGGCATTTGCTCTTTTCTCTCTCTCTCTCTCACACCAAGGGACCTCAGCCTTGAGATATTACCTATTCTCTAGGTAACAGTGTCTAGCTAAAATATAATGGACTTGTTCTGCTGTAGAGATCTTTATTTCCAGAAACTTTTCACAATATGTACTGGTTTTAACATCTGTGATAATGACATATGATTACCTTTAAAATAAATGTAATACATTTTTAAAGTGAAGGAATAAAAGGAAAATACTATGGGAAGAGTGGTGGATGAGGGAAGTGTGATCACTGCCCCCCCGTTCAGCCTGGTACTGTAATGATTCTATTTGTCTGAGGCTCCTTAACCGATTGCTCTTCTTCCCAGGATGGCAGGGCTTTAGTAAGCTCCTTAATCAGACAACAGTTGCTGTGACTCCAGGACCTTAGCTTTAAGCGTAGGCCAAGGACGTTGTCAATAAACACATATTGACAAAGTAAATGACTAAAAGTGAAAATAAAAGAAAAACAACAGAACATAACAAAAAGGACCCAGTCCTTTCCCCCTAAGCAGTGGATTTTGTCTGTGTCAATGAACAAGTATTCGAACTAAAGAGGGGCCCATCTATGGACATCTGTCTACCTGGGCTGCTGTCCAACTCTGACCATTTATTTAGAGCAATGTCCTCAAAGCAAGGTTCCACACCTAGCGTCATCTGCATCACTTTACTACTTAGCAATGCAAATTGTGGGGCCCTGCTCCAGACCCATTCCAAAAGGAACTCTGGGGGTGAGGACTGGAAATCCTTTTTCTTCTATGAGAGCCCTATAGGCGATTAGGAGACCAGCTAAATTTGGATGACCATTGCCACATTGGCAACTGCTCATAGGCAAAGTGGAAATTCTTAGGAGGAGGAGAAGGATCAATCCACCTTTGAACAGGCTTCAGGACCCCGAGGATTAATGAGTACTCTAGTTGTCAAAATGGTACACTGCTTTAAAGAAAAGTTGAAAAATACTCTTTTTACAAAAATAACTCCTTGCATTTGCTACCTGCAGATAAAAGCAAGATAATATTGTCACATTCACTGTTTTGAAAAAAAAATGCCAAACTTCTTTTCCGAAACACAGGAAAATAGGCACATTGAGTCATCCTGGTTTTCAAGTTCAAACTCTTGGTTTGTAAGTGAGCAAACCTAGACTATGGATCCAGGAGGCTTAAAGTGTAGATTCCTCCCATTTAATGAGACCACAATGGGGTTGGATGAGCCAGCGGCGCTTTTTAGGTTACTTGGGATAACTGTGATGGTGGACTTTTTTTCTCCCACCTTTCCTGAGACAGAGTAGGACAGGTTAGAAAGAAATGGGAGGGGTTTGTCTGGACTGAGCGAAGAAGCCTATTTAAAACATTTTCTTCAAAGGAGTTCCCGGAACAATTATTACAGCTCATTTGCCTGCAAATGTGCTCTCTGTTGTTAATCAGTTAGTCATTAACCTCCATAATATCAATGTGTTGTCACCATGCATTTCAAAGAGGTGAATGAAGATGGGCAGCCTGCAAAAGCTGCTTACACTGAAGTAGCCCCTCATGTTATTTCCTCTTCCAGGGTAAACTAAGCCTCAAAACAAAGATTTTTATCTTGGGAACCCGTTTTCCTCCAGTCCCTTATTTAGGTTGTTGCCACTGTTTACTCTGATTGCCAAGGAAATGGTCACAGGACCAAACAGTGCCCTAGGAAAAATCAGTGGACTGAGACAGAGATGAAATTGGGCCCCAGTGTAGGGGCTGGGAGAGCAATTGCTCTGGCTTTTCTCTCCAGCAGAAACCCACGCCTCAGATAAGGAAGTCAAAAGAGGCTAAAATGGGGACCATTAACCATCCAGAGAGTAAACACTAATGTCCTTACACTGTAGTTTTTCTCTCCACAGTAATCATTAAGAAAACGCAGTGGATGACAGGCCTGCAGTCTTTCCTTATATCCACCTTTCCTCAGGTCGCCCTCTGGCACCCTGGGGTGCCTGCCTTCCAGGATAGGCTGATGCACTGGGAGAAGGTTCCCAAGAGACAGTAGACAAATGATCAGAAAGCTGTGGACACCTCAAATTGAGTAAAAAACTGTACACTACTCTGAATTTTTCTACTGAGACATTCACCTCTTTCTTCAGATTCATGATCAAGTTAGAAAAATTGTTAGAAAAACTATCCCAGATTTTATTTTTTATTAATATATATCAAATTTTATTCTATTTCCTTTTATATGCAGTATACTGAATCACAGAAAATAACTATTTTTGTAGGTCAAATGCACTGAGTACCAGAAATTTCAATTGACTCACCAAATCACTAGATAGATAGATAGATAGATAGATAGATAGATAGATATTTTATGTATACTTATAAAGGAGTAATGATTTATTAAATAAGTTTTATGGAAATGAAAATAACACCTTCATAGAATTGTTACATATAGTCTATTTAACAGTGCTGTACTTGACCATATATGAATGAGTATGTGTCCAATGTTTGTGGCTGTGTTTTATAAACACACTAGAGGCCCAGAGCATGAAATTTGTGCACTGGGAAGGATGTCCCTCAGCCCAGCCTGCACTCTCTCCAATCTGGGACCCCTTGGTACCCAGAGGGGCACAGGATCAGTTCTTTGCCCTGAATGTTAGAGGTTACAGTAGCATTTGCAGATGTTGCCCAGAGTCTGCTGGCGAAGGTAGTGCCTGTGAGGAGTGTCCTCATAAAGGGATGGTGAGGCACTGCTTGGAGCCCCTTGGAACACCCACCTACTGGCCAGCTGCTTTACCAAAGCTGTGGCACTCACCCTGGAGCAGCCCCTCAGGCAGCCCCACAGTCATGTTCACGGGCCTCAGGGAAGTAGCTAAGCAGGCCCAGCCATGCCTCCCCAGTGTGGCGATGTTCCCAGGGCCCATGTGTGTGGCTAGGCGGGCCCGCTGCCCCTCCTGAGGCCTGGGATGGACATGGACCCTGCAGGTGGCATCTGGCACTGCCAACCCCACCTCCCTGGGCCCTGATGGACCCAAACCCTCAGGGGTGGGCCATGGCACTGCCTGCCCCACTTGTGTATGCAAATGTATCTACCATCTTTGATTGCTTATTTTGCATACTGGCTCCTGATTGGCTGGTGGCTGTGGCTTGTGGGCATAGCAGAGGTTTGGTCAATTTGCATGTTTCTTTTTTATAAGTGTAGATAAGCTGTGATTAGACATAACAGATACACAGGCACTGGCAGAGTAATGAAAACATGTTGGCAGCATTATTACCCTCCTCCTCCCATTGGTCTCTGGACTGACTGGGTGAGAGTTTGTTATTATTTTTACTTTCCAGAATCCAAATTTTAAAGTACACCTTATAAATAAAGGCATCGAAGTAAGAAGTCTCCAGATAATGAACCAGTCTCAAGGCTGGTTCTAGAAGGCTGTGGCTAGATTAGTTTCTGAATGTCTAAAGATTTTGTTTCCATACAATTCCTCCCCACCCCATTAAAAATGATAACCCCACAGACAGGCCCGGGAAGACACAGGGAGCATGCAGCTTTGCTAAATAAGGCAGCTGTGCTGGTTATTGGACAAGGGCAAGCCGCCTCCACTCTCCACACCCCACCCTGCACATTCTTTTCTTCTATTATGGCAATTTGCATACATAAAGCTATCAATTTCATTAATTAGGTTTTAAAATTGCTGTTTAAATAAGGATGAAACTTTTTCCCTCCAATAAAACAACACAAATAAATTATCGCTGTTGTCATAGATTGCCCAGATGCTACTTTGCTAGGAGCCTTCAAAGTGTAACTCTGATGTGAAAAGACCCCTACTTAGGGAATATACATATGAGAAATTATTTTTTAAAGAACCCTACTTAGGGAATATACATATGAGAAGTTTTAACACATCTCAGAAAAAAATAAAATAAAGAATCATATCTTTCTCTTTTGAGTGACAACTTAAGGAATTCCAAAAGCAAGACCTTTTCCCTTTTGATAAAAATGACAGTAATAAAATTATGGCTTTATTATATTTTTTTGTTCTCAAATTTTCAGATTCTTATTGTTTCTGAACACCCAGGTATAGAAACTTTTTGAGCCTTTGTGGACCCTGAAGCGACTGCTATGAAAGACACTGCCATGCTTCAGGGGGTCAACCTAGACTCAGGTTGTTTGCTTCAGGTTGATAATTAATCAACCAAGCCTGGGAATAATATGTTTTGAGTTAAGATTTCAGCAGAAAAACATTCTTTTTTTTTATGGATCTAATTCCCTGGTTCTTAAACACATATCTAACAGGGAAACCAGGTCATGAAGCCAGGTTCTGGAAAGATCCTGGGGAAGGACAGCAAGGGCCTTGGCCGAGCTCAGATCATCATCATCATCATCATCATCACCACCACATTCATCTATATCTATATCTATATCTATATCTATATCTATCTATATCTATATCTATCTATATCTATATCTATCTATATCATCTATCTATCTCTATCTCTATCTCTATCTCTATCTCTATCTCTATCTAAATCTGTATCTATATCTATCTATTTATCTATCTATCATCTATCTATCTATCTATCTATCTATCTATCTATCTAGAAGGCTAAGTAACCAACTGTCTGTCCATTGACCATCTGACTGACCTACCAGCTGGTACATCTAACATGCACTGGCAATTTAAAAATAAACATTGACTCACGTATGCTTGATACAATAAAGCTCTCCCTGGCACCAATTGGAATGTTGCATTTTGTGGGAAAGTTCTCCTTCTCAGAGGAAATTTTCAGCAATGTCTCAGTATTGTGCCTCATGCTATGCCATCAGCCATAGTATGAACGAGATTAAAGTACTAAAGTGTTTGGGGATGTTTCAGACAGTTGTCTCTTAAAACATATATGAGATCAGAAGATTCTGCTTATAGCAAATGGTTAGTAAAACTTGGAGATGGCAAACTTGATAGCAGTTTTCATTTAGGAATGGATATTATTGAAATCCGCCATGAAATGATTTGTAATGGACCTATGATTGAAGCTACCTTTGGAAATAGTATATCTAAAGATAATATTTAAAAAAATATAAATGTGTGATTATTTGACCAAGAAATGAACATGTTCATAAATTAAATGAAGAAATTTTGGATATATTCAATGGAGATTTTCACACCTATTTGAGTTATGACTTCATTGATTCAATGGGTGATGCAGAAAAAGAAAAATTTCCCATGGAATTTCTTAATAGCATATTGCTCCTTTGGGAATGCTATGTCATAAATTAAAATTGAAAGTAGGTAAAATCTTAGTAGTAAATGAGGTCTTTGTAATGGTACTAGGTTTAGTACCAAAAGATTGTGACCTAACATAATCAAAACTGAAGTATTAACAGGACCTGTGGAAAGAGAGGTTCTGATTCCAATAATTGATTTGCCCCCATCTCACACGGACCTCCCATTTACATTAATTCAAAGACAGTTTCCCATGATGCCAGCATTTGCGATGACTATTAATAAACCATAGCCAAAACTGGTTTGGCTCAGCGGTAGAGCATCAGTCTGTGGACTGAAAGGTCCCAGGTTTGATTCCGGACAAGGGCATGTACATTGGTTGTGGGCACATCCCCGGTGGGGGGTGTGCAAGAGGCAGCTGGTCGATGTTTCTCTCTCATCGACATTTCTAGCTCTCTATCTCTCTCCCTTCCTCACTGTAAGAAAAATCAATAAAATGTATTAAATAAATAAATAAACCATAAGGACAAACTCTAGACAGAGTAGGAATATTCCTACCTGAACCCATTTTCAGTCATGTTGTTATATGTTGCTTTCTCTCAAGTTTGATGAGCATATGAGGTTAAAATTAAAGTTGTAAATACTCCATCACAAGGAAAATTAGTCAAGCACTCTGAAACTGTTTTTACTCTTAATGTGATTTATAGGGAGTATTAGAATAAGTATAATCAATTTATTAGTCACTATTTTTATCAATGTTTTTATATCATGCTTTTGTTGTTTTCATATGTTTTATTGTTTTTCTGTCATGTTTTATTGTTTTTATATAATGCCTTGTTGTTATATCATGTTGTTATTGTTTATTAATCAATCTACATTCTATTTCATATACATTTTACTAATTTTCTTTCATCCCTGACACTTCTATTATAGAGAAAGGGTGATTAACAATATTAAAATATTTCTTCTAATTAATTTATTTTCAATGTGCATGAGTCTATGCACTGGCCACTATGATAACAATATAATAGTACCAGCTTCCTCAGCTTCATTCCCATGGGTGTGGAACAAAAACATCCATCCAGAGATCAAATGCTCCTTCTTCTCTTTAATCCAATGTTGCAGAATTAATGTGGTGACTTCAGCTAATAATGAATAAATTGGTCTCCTTAAAATTAAAAAAAAAAAATTCCTAAATTCCTATTCTATTCCTGTTTAAGGCAGTGGATAACTTAGAGCAAAAAGAATGCAGATTTGACTGATTCATTTCTCTTGCAGGGAGTCACTTCAGCCAAGCTACTCAGAATTTTTATTATTATTTTTCCTATAAATGCATATTTTAGTCTTGATGGAGACTTAATAGAGGGTTAGCCTGAGATTTCTACCGAAGTGTTTGATAAATGCCTTCCACCACCAATAGGAAAGCAGAGGTAATCTTTAAAAATAAGTAAATATCTTTGGAAAAAGCTCAGATGACTTGACTGAGAATAAGGCACCTGTAAGTGAGAACTGACAGGAAGACCACACCAGCCCCATCAAATTAAAATGCTAATAGAGAGGCTGGCCGGCTGCTGAATGTCAGATCAAGTTTTAGTTTCCTTAGGTTTTACTTTCTGTCAGGGTTGTTCCACCATAATGTACCAGGGAAAGCATGCATTCGCATCACCTGGAAGCGTGATGGAAAGGGTGACGCCTGAAGAACCCTTAATCAACTGCTCATTTTGCTTAATTCTTCTTCCTCTTACAGTTTTTCTCTAAAACAAATCACTGCACTCCAAAGCAATTTTGAGAGAAGCCAGAGTAAGAGGAACCAGACACAGAAAACTGTGATGTTCACAGAAAAGTTTTAGTCATTTAATATATATATATATATATATATATATATATATATATATATATATGCCTAAGTAACTGTTACAACTAGTCAACTGAACAGCCAGTTGCATGATGCACACTGACCACCAGGGGCCAGACGTTCAATTCAGCCAACCTTCTGTGGGTATCCAGCCTTACCGTGGCCCCTCCCCCTTGCTGGCCCGCCCCAATCAGCCCTGATCACCAGCCAGGTGGAGGGACCTCACCTGTGCACAAATTCATGCACCAGGCCTTTAGTATTATAAAAAATGTATTCAGCTGTGTCATACTGTTTCCACTGGGAAGAGGTCTCCTGGGAAATATGCACGTTTCTCCACATTGGGCCACTGATAACGGCAGGACAGTAAGTCCTAAATCTGCTAATACTAGGAGCAGACAACTGCCATAAGCATCCCCCTATTCAAAATGGGGTGGGGAATCCAGTGTTGCTGAGAAGTATCAGATTCACTGCTTTACGGATCAAAGGAATCAGTGTATTCAGAGGATCAGGAAAACAGCAAGAGAGGTACATTCTGCACCATTCCTGGCCCTGCCTTTGCTGGCCTGAGCTCTGGGTTACAAAGGTGTGCTGGCTTTTTCGCCATTCTCCATCCTCGGGGAGCTGCGCCAAGACAGAAAATTCAGAGCCCTCACTGCCCTATCGGAAAACGAGGGGGTGCATATCCAGCAAGGATGTAATGGAAAGAATCAATCGCAGTCCAAGTGTTCACTGATTCTTTCAAATATAAAACTTGTAAACAAGTGTAAAGGGAAAACACAGCCAACAACAATAAAAAATGCTTTTTGATAAGCTGCTGACAAGGTAGGTTTGGGTGCTGTTTTATTTACTTTAGAGACTGGCTTTGAAGATCATAAGACATTTGCTGTGTGACTATGCAATGTGTGGGCGTTTACCTTCAGAAAGAACTCCAAGAAAATAAAGCAACAAAAAGAAAAAGAACTGGAAACTATTGTAACACTGCCCTACCTCAGGACATAGCAATAGTAATCCAAGACAAGAGCTGGGGACAACTTAAAAATTGCCAGACTCTGCCCTGGCTGCTGTGGCTCCATTGGTTGTTGTCCTGTGTTCTGAGAGGTTACCAGTTCAATTCCCCACCAAGGCACATGCCCAAGTTGTGGGTTTGGTCCCCAGTGGATCGATCTCTCTCTCTCTCTCTCTCTCTCTCTCTCTCTCTCTCTCTCTCCTGTTCCCTTCTTCTCTCACTAAAATCAATTAAAAAATAAAAAATATTATCAGAATCTATTTTTCTTGTTTTCCACAGATAAACACAAGGACACACAAATGGTCCAAAAATAAATTCTAAAAGTAATTCTGGCTCTCTCTCTCTCCTTATTATGTGTCTTGGGAGTTCCTCTCCTATGCCTCTATTTCTCTCTCTAATTAATAATTGGGTCTTAATTATTAAAACCCATTCTTGCTATGAGAACTTGTTCCCGAGCTATGATTAAAGTCTGCTATGGTTCACATGTTGCATTTACATCTTTATAGACTCCAAAATAATCATAGAGTTTTTAGTCTCTTTGTCTAGAGCAAGTAAGTTCGTTCTTCAATTTCTAATAATGTTAATGGAAAAACATACCTGTTTCAACATTGTGAATGAGTCTAAGTCAAAATAAATAAACTCAAACAACAACAAAACGCTTAAAGATAATCACATTACTTATATTTTATTCCAAAATGAGTAGAATGGATGACAATTGGGAATGATAAACTATTACTGGAGTAAATGTGTGTTACCTGGGGCCAGAAAATAACTGAAATACATTATTTACAATTTGAGTGTAGACATATAATATATGTACAGGGGTAATGATACCATTACAGTAACCCTAGTTATTAATAACTGGAAAGAAGCAAATCAAATGCCAAATATTATGGGCATGCCATTTGTGCAGTCTTGCCAAAAAGCTACAGTTTAGATGCATGCTCAGTAAAGTTTGAGTGTCATAAGGAAGGCATTTGTCTGCCAGTCATACCTGGGAACAGGTCATTGGCCAGAGTAAGTGTGGCCACTGCGAGTGTGGGAAGATGAGATACTTAAAGGAGTTCTCTCTCTTGCCTCTTGATTGGCACTCCTGGCTGGGGGACTTTCACACTCCTGCATCTGCCCACAAGGCTCACAGCCAGTAGTCCCACACACGAGGGCCTCATGGCCTGCAGCTAGCCTAATGCTCACCCGGCTCCGGCCCCACATGCAAAGGAAACTCTGGACTCTGGCTTTGCTTCTAGCTCTGCTGAAGCCAGCATTGAGCATCCTCCAGGACTTGATTCAGGGAAATGGGACTTCAGAAACAGAGATGTAACTCTACTGAAATAAAAAGCACTCATCCTCCCGTGTGAGACTCAGACAGATATTTTTCTAGAGGTATGATAAGGACCCTTTTCCCACTAGCAATGAAGAAAGACAATCCACACATTTCTCCCATAACTGCGAGACAGAGTTTGAAAGTATACATTTTCTGATGGGAAAAAACTAATGATCAACTAAGTTCTCAAGCGCGGGAACCCGCAATGGCAGTGGCAGGCGATGCTGCTGCTAAGTGCTATGTGGTTCTGGGCAGAAAGATTTCTGGGGGGAGGGCGATGGGTACCCTTTCAGAAAGAGCTGCAGACCTCAGTCAACATGCAGGTCCACCCCCCTCCTGCTCTGCTCTCTCCTCCTCCCAGCAGTCTGGGTCCTGGTGAGTTTGTTCTCCAGAATCTCATTGAAACTTCAGACCCTTCACTAATGAAAAGTTTGTCGGCTGCAGCACGGAGAAGTCCCCGAGAATCCTGATTCACTTCCGCTGTCCATGAGCTTCTCTGTGATTTTGTTCCTCCCCAGAGAGATGAGGTTCGTGATGAGTTGGTTACTTCTGGAATCTATTCCTGATCTGGTATATCCATCTATCCATATGCCTATGTATTTAGTTATCTACCTATCCGTCTATACATTTGCCTATGTATTTACTTATCTACCTATCCATCTATCCATGTGCCTATGTACTTACTTATCTACCTATCCATCTATCCATATACCTATGTATTTACTTATCTACCCATCCATCTATCCATATGCCTATGTATTTAGTTATCTACCTACGTTTTCCTGATAAAGGATAGAACTATTGGCCTGATTTTAAGTGTTCATGTATAAAATAACCCTAAAGTACTTCTCTCTAAAGCCTCTCTTCTTTTTTTTTTCTCTGGAAGATGGATAAAGATGCTTTGAAATATAGGTTTTGATCAATTTTATATTATCCCTTTTTCAAGTCTCTAATGTCTATTTCAAGGGATGTTTTAACACTGTAAGTTTTACAGCAGCTCATAACTAATGAAGATTTTCCAGTGCTATTTCTCCTTTGACACCTGAATTCCAAACTAAGATTTAAATATATAGTAATTATGAATGATATCACAGCTGAATATGAGATTAGAGTACAGTAAAGAGTATATAAGGCATCACAAATTCCTTTGTTAATGCAAACTTCCCAACCAAGGGAGGCTCAAAAAGACGTCAGTGGGTACTAGAAATAGAAGTTCTTTTCTTCCTGGGCTCAATGGATTTTGCATAGACTTTCTTTAAAGGAAAACCTAGAGAGACTATGCCAGCATCAAATAAAATTTCTACTTTGTGTTCCCACAGATTTAGATTATCTGGCACAGTAACTTTAGAACATTTGAATATTTTTAAAGAGGAATATTCAGTACAAAATAACTTTGGATAGGTAAATAATACCAAGCTTTAATCATCCCACTGTTCCAATTGAAAAACAAGTTCACAGATAACTCTATTCGGTTCACCAAGGAAATTCACTAATTTTAAATATAAAGCATACAGAAAACCTTTCGTCTATAGTCTTAGATATCCTTGGTGGTATACGGAAAGCACCACTGACTAAAACTTCTTTAAATGAAGGAAGACAATGTTGATACACTTTAACTAAAGTATGTAATAGGCACCCACTTTGTCTAAAGCACTGACCTAGGCATTGTGAAGTTTTAGAGATTAATATGACAGAATCTATGCCCTTAAAACAAACAAACAAACAACAGTATACATTGTGTGTGTGTGTGTGTGTGTGTGTGTGTTAAACACTAATTTGATAGCAGACTGCAATGCAGTGAAATTGTATCTTCAAATACAAGAGCTAAGTTATCAATTCCATAAGATAAATTAAGGCAAACATCACTGATTGTCAAAATCATCCTTGCAACTTCTTTGAATCTACAGGACCTAGGTCCCGGGAAGTTAAAAAAGCTAAGGATTACTGGCCCAATACTTGGATTTCACTTTTCCCTGAGGCTTCCTATCTCTGAGGGTAGTGGAGGCCTGGGTCTACTTTGAAACAGGTGGGAGAGGAGACAGGAAATGCATGGAAGGTGGTGAGGAAGAGGAAGGGGATATGCCAGGGGGACGAGAGAGGCTAAGGAGATTAACCACTGTTTATCTTCCCGAGTGTATGGAGTTTGTATTTGTAAGGGAGGGCATCATGTACCCCTGCTATGTCTCCCGTAGAGCTAAGTCCAGGCTTCAGATGTTACTTAGGGAGTCATGGCCTTCGAGGTGCCCAGGCATTCACATTCATGATAAGAACCCCCTTGCAAAGGCATTTCCTGTTGGTAATAGCTGGTTCTTGGTCTGAGAGGAGAAAGTGCAAGACCACAGTGTCTTACTTCCATAAATGGGGGCTATTAACTGGTCCTTCCTTTGGACCATTGCTTTACTCCCATCCCTACTCCTATGCTCCCCCTTCCAACAATGTGGATTTATTACCCAATTGGAAGCAGGGGCCAACCATAGTCTATCACCACTAGCATTGTGCAGACCGTACACTTTCTGAGGACATCGTTAACCCAGACTTTAATGCAGGGAACATACAGAGAGAGTGAAATAGCAAATGTATTTGTAAGACCTCTGTTCCCCTACATGGTAATGGCTTAACGCTTTGGCATTAATTCCATTTGTCAAGCTGCAAGATAAATACATGCACATCAGGCACTTTCCCAGCATTTGTTCAAAGGGCAGACAGTGAAGACCACTATTTAAATGGAAAATGTGTCCATTCGTTTTGAAAACAACACAGTGCCTCACCAGTCACAAAGCCTGTCAATCTTTTTAAAGAGATAGTGCAATTTCCAGAACAATGAAACGGCTAGGTAAGCTTAATCTTTCTATGATAATGATAATAATAAAAATCCTGAAATCCTAAAGCAAGGTAGATGCATCATATTATCTAGTACTCAAAAGTTAAAAGTCAAAATATTTAAAGCCCTGACTAATAATTTTTTTTTTATTTAGGATGACAGTGCATCTTTATTAGGACTTTCATCAAATATTATTGCATAGTTTCTAACCTTGGACAAACTAAATTGAGTTTTCCATCCAATGAAGCTTCTTACATGCAATAATATTCACACATGGATACATTATCACATCTTGAAAAACATTTCCATATTTCTGCTTGTGCCTCTTGTCTAACTTGGTCTCTGTTTATAGGGTGAGGCAAAAGTAGGTTTAAAAGTGTGAGCACGTGAAACAGAGTTTATTCTATATAATAAATAGGTAATATGCAAATTGAATGCCATACCCTCACACAAGATAGCCACCACCATGTGATCACAATATGGCTGCCACAAGATGGGCGGTAGGGGAGGGCAGTTGTGGGAGATCATGCCTGCAGGGGATGACAGTTGGGAGTGACTGGACTGGCAAGGGAGTGAAGTTGGGGGCACTTGGGCTGGCAAAGGAGCAGTTAGGCTAAGCATCAATCAGGGTGTCAGGGGAGTGATTACAGGGTGATCAGGCTGGCAGGTAGAAGTGGTAGAAGAAGTCAGGCAAGCAGCCAGGCAGGAGAGCAGTTGGGAGCCAGCAGAACCAAATTGTGAGAGAGATGTCCTACTGCCAGTTGAGGTCCAATCCCACAGGAGCCTAAACTGGCAGTTGGATATCCCTTGGGGGATCGCAGATTGGAGAGAGTACAGGCTGGGCTGAGGGACACCCAGCCCCCAGTGCACAAATTTCATGCACTGGGCCTCTAGTTATGTATTGATTATTATATTATTTTCTACACAAACAACAGTAAACCTACTTTTATCCTGTGTATTGGAATCCCTGCTTCAGTCTTCTTTAAAATTATTATGTTTAGTTTGGTTCTTTTTCACAGCATCTCAAGTGGTCTATAGCCTCAAGTCCTCATGTATGACCTAAATCAAGTATTTTCCTTCAAGAGACCTTCTATAGTAAAAAGAGAATCATCAAGTATGGATCAAACAATACAGACATTTCAAAACACTATACCTAGACACAGCTTTTCTGTACATAGAAATAGATACATTGTATTTTCGTGGAAAAAAAAAACACTGTAATATCATTCATATGGTCAACAATTGCATGCTGTAGGAAAATTGGTCAAGAAAAATATAGCTGGTCCTATTTTATAGTCTTCTTTTACTGAGTTCCTTCTGATACTGGTTAACCTCATCACACTGCTCTGCTTAACCTCTCCAGATGACTTCCCATCTGAGTGGAAAAAAAAAAAAATTTTTTCCTCTTTTAAAAAGGAAAGTTGTTGAAAGTATTACTAGGTGACTCTTTCCTCCTCATGACCCCTTCTACCCTGTGTGCTCCCCCCACCCCCCATTCTCCAGGCCTTTTCCACCCAATTGTCTATGCCTATGGTTATGCATATATGCAACAAGTTCTTTGATCTCTTTCCATCCACCCACCCGTCCATCCATGCCTTCCCTCTGAAAATTCTAATTTGACTTTTTAAATACTGCCATCTCTCTGGCCTTAGGACCTTGTACTTTTGCTCACTCAGGCTGGGTACCTTTTCCACGGCTTATTTCTTCACGGCTTATTTCTTCGTTTCCTTTGTTCTTTCCCCCTAAGTCATCTCCTAAAGGCAGCATTTCCTGACAACCCATATCCACTTCCTTATTCTCCCTTTACACTTCTCTCTTTCCCAGCCCTCTTCTACCCCTGTGACATATTATAAGTAACTCTTCATTGACTCAGATAATTTTCCAGCTCCTATAACATTGGAGAGTCATTCTATGGCATAGGACAGTCACTAAGTATGTCCTTGTTAAAGATTCCTTTCTGTAGAGAGCACCTGGAAAAGGCACCTGAGCTGATTGTCCTCTGAATCCAGTGGCACCTGGCAGAGCCATGCCCTGGAAACATACATTGCCAGAGGTAGGTGTGTTGTTAATCTAACCGTTAGCTCAATCATCAAGGGGTACATTTCATTATCTAAATCCAATCCAGCCAGGCACTAGGAACAAACACAATTATATGGGCCCACCCAGAAGTGACAATTATAAAGAAGCCATAGAATGCACACCTTTATCTTAAAATTCAGTAAAACTTCCTACTATCTTACTATATAAAATAAATATCTAGTACTCGAAAGTTAAAAGTCAAAATACTTACATCCAGGCAAGCCTTGGATGTCGGTGCTGGGTCACTGTCTCTTCATCAGAGGACAACTGTCCCACCTGGCCTCTGCTTTTTCCTTCTATCTCTGCATCTGTCCCTTTCTTTCATTTTCTCAATCCCCAACCAACCCTACTCAGGAACTGGACCACTATCTAGCCATGCTGGATGTGGAAAAGAGAGAAATATTTATACCTTTCTCTCTTTCTTCCTTTTTTTAAAAAAAATAAGTGTAACTTCTCATGAAAACACCTGAGGAAACCAACACCTAGGGAAGCTGAGAGTTTTGTCCAACCATCATTCCAAACTAACGTGAGACCGGGGCAATTATGACCTGCTATTGGGTGCTTTGCAATTACCTTGTACCTTTAATAGAGTTTATCTGAAGCTGTAGAAGGTGGAAAAGGAGAATTAAACATGCTATGCTAACTTTAAATTGTTGTTTTATAGGTAATGAATACCATTGGGTGTGTCATAAAAAGGAACTACTAAATCTGGAGTGACTGAAAATAAGAAAGCATGTATAAAAGGCACACCCTGAAGTAAATAAGACAATATAAGCTGCCCTTTCAAAATGCTTCTGAATTTGCAATTACTTTCAGCTTCCCATATACCCGGCTTTTTGTTTCTCTGTTTCCCTAGCCCCTAGCACAGTGCACCTGCTGCATAGGATGTGTTCTTTAGCTGATAGATTAAGTTGATGCACATATCCTGTGTCAGTCATGCTCTGTACTAAGCAACAAATCCTTTTTTCTTTCTTTCCTTCTTCCTTTTTTTTTTTAATATACTTTTTATTGATTTTTTACAAAGAGGAAGAAAGTGGGATAGAGAGTTAGAAACATCGATGAGAGAGAATCATTGATCAGCTGCCTCCTGCACACCCCCTACTGGGGATGTGCCCACATCCCAGGTACATGCCCTTGACTGGAATCGAACCTGGGACCTTTCAGTCTGCAGGCCAACAGTCTACCCACTGAGCCAAACCAGTTTTGGCACAAATCCTTTTTCTTATTCTCATAAAGAAGGGGGAGGGAAGAGATCAACCAGAGAATTTATATGCATATATGCATAATCCATGGACACAGACCATAGTGGGGTGAAGGCCCAGGGCGGGGATAGGAGTGGGAAGGAGGAGGGCCAATGGGGAAAAAAAGAGGGCATCAGTAATACTTTAAAAAATAAAGATAAATTTTAAAAAATCCTCTAGGAAGCTCCTGCTATATTCCCCATCCTATCTAATAAAGAGGGAATGTGCTAATCGACCTTAACACAGTCGCAAAGATGACAATACCCACAGCCAATAAGGAGGAAATATGCTAATTGACTGTCCCACCCTCAAAAATGGTGGTGCCCACAGCCACAAGATGGTGGCACCAAGTCCCCTTAGCCCTGCTAGGGTGGCAGGTGTGCTGCACAGCTGGGCCTAACCCCAGGTGGACCTGGACGCTCCGCACACCTGCCTCTGGAGTCCCCCAGTCCCCTCCACCCCCAGCTACCCAAGGCTGGCTCAAGGCGCAGGCAAGCCTTGGATGTCAGCTGCCCAGCCACCCAAGGCTAGCCCAAGGCATAAATAACACTCAGATGGCTGCTGCCCAGCTGCCCAGGACCATCCAAAGCTCAGGTAACCAGGGATGGCCCAAGCTTGTGCTGCCAGCAGTGGCAGTAGTAGAGATGTGATAGGGCATTGCTTTTTCTGATTACCAGGTTGTCTCCTGCCCCTGAGGGCTCCCAGACTATGAGAAGGGGCAGGTCAGGCCGAGGGACCCCCGCCCCCTCTCCAGTGGATGAATTTTCATGCACCAGGCCTCTAGTTTTATAGATAAAACATTTAGATTAGGCTCAGAGAGTTCAAAAGAGTGATTTTGAGAACTTTTAAACTCATCTTTCCTACTCTCACCTATTTCATCTATTCGATTAACCCTATGTTCAGATAAAACAAGGTCCCGAATTTACAATACACAGTTTCAAAAGAAATGTGTTAATTTACTCATATTATGTCATGTGAAATGTAGGAGCAATTGTATAGGTAAGAGACAAATGTATCCTCGTAGGTGGTTACACACTAGAAAATAGTCTGATGATGAGATTTCTTACAATGATGCCTTTGGGTCAACAATCAGATTTTTATTCCACAATGAATACTGGGATTCTAAAAATGATTACAACCTAAGCAATATTATCACACACCAAAATAACTAAAAAATAATAAAATAAAATAAAATTCTAGAGCTAAAACAATATAACATGTTTAAAGCAGTGTGCTGTCAACTCTGAATCTGAATTCATTTCTAGAGTTGCAGTATGAAAGTCAATATCAGAACAAACATCTAAATTAAAAGTCAGAGACCCCTGTGTATACATACTCTGTAAGGATTATCATTCTTTTACTACCCATTTATATCTGATAAAAACCTCAAATGAAAACTTTCAAATTTATAATTATATATAGCACACAGGAAACAACATGGCCAATAGACTTAAGCTATCAGCATTATTATAACACTCTGGAGCAAAACAAGGATAAAATAAATAAACCAATGAATACTGTTGTTTTGTTTTTAAATCTATTAAATAATTATGAGTATTTTGAGACCTGTCTTTGCCTCTGTACATCATATAAAATCATGTAATGTGTCACAATCACATGGATGCCATTGTGTCCTCTTCTCTGAACTCTACAGCTCTGTGATTTTTATTAAATTTCTTACTTTGCACTTAATTGGGGTTATTTGTGTGCATATCTGAAGCATCCCACTAAATTGTGACTGGATCATCATGATCGCTCAAGCACCATGCATGGTGTAGAACAGGTACTAACAAATGATTTTTTAAATGATAATTTAAAAAAAGAAAGCACACAGGAAATATCTAACACAACAATAAAAATATATGCAAAGTGGAACGTGTAGAGAGAGAGAGTTATAGAAATGATGCCTATGCTGGTCACGTTCATAGAAAACCTGGAGACTAACAGCAAGTCAAATGAAGGCCAAGTAGAGAGCCTGAAGCTTCCAGGATCACAAAGGAAGTAGCTTGCTTAGACAACCAGGGACCAAAGTAAGGAAGCTAGACTACCCTGTCACTTTTTCTGGAAAAAGGATTTTGGATTACATGCAGCAGAGCAACCTGAAGTGTTGTTTAAAAAATAATAATATTTGCCAGCCAGACAATACCATGGACCCGCTGGAGCAGACTTTCTCTTGTGGAATAAAAAGAAGGGGGGAAAAAGGAAGTATCCAAGGTGAATTAGGCTCCCTGAGGACTGAGATGCACTCATGTAGCCACTATCTTCAGTGCTGGTTATTATGTCACTTTGGAGAAGTTAGAGGTTAAGGGCGAGGGGGTGAGGGGTGTGGGGAAATTACTCCTATGGGCTCCTCATCATGTAGAAGATTAGAAAAAGGTGCCTCTTTGAGGGTGGCCTTAACATGAAGGTAAGTGTTGAGTTTAGTCACAGGAGTAATATGAATCCAACCCCACTACCACCATTCTACTAGGTGCTTTGGGGGCAGAGCATAGATTGCATCATAGTGTGTGAAGGCTCTGTGTACCCTGCTAAGGACCAAAATATACAGCTACCATATCCCAAATGGGAGAACAAATCCCAAGTCTTACTATACCCTCAACCTTAAAGTAGCCTTTTTTTTTTTACCAGAACTCTGGGGAGTGGGGAAACTCCAGTCAATTTCAGATATGTAAAAGCATTTCCTGATGGAGAAGTTATTAAACACCACAGTAGGCAGGTAATAATGCCTGAATGTCTGGGATGAGGTAAATGACCTCCTTTACCAAAAACCCGGCTGGAGAGTTGGGGACAGGATCATGTTTCAAATTCCCTTCTAGCCACAGGAGATCACATTTTTATTACCTAAAGATGCAAAAACATTTTGGCACATGCTGGGCATAGGCAATTCCACTCTAGCCTAAGTGGCCTTTTAAGATGCAGAGACCTTTTTAAAATCCTACTCTAGGAACATTTAATATTTAAAATCATTTGAGATGAAAGCATAATATCCGATTGTTACAGACTCTCTTACTTGCCTAATTATGGCAAGCGACGCTGTCAATGGTGAAACATTTTCTGGAGATTAACTTTGCACAATTAGCGCTTCTGAGCCAGCCAGGAAATTCTTTAAAGTGTTCCACGTGTTTTGCAACAGTGACTGGCCAGCAACTCATTTTAATATTTACAGACAAAATGATATTTGGATAAAGTAAAGGTCAGACTCAAAATGAACAAAACAAGGCAGAATGACATTCTGAATGAAGTTCCAGGTTGCGGGCCTACTTGGCAGCCAATGCGAAGAGACAAAAATAGAAAGGAGTCTCACTGCTTCCTCTCGCTGTTCAGTCCCACCCAAACTCCATGTCTAAAATAACTTTAAAAGCACGGAAAAATACCTGGAAGAAAGCCACCCCATTCTGCAAAGCTGCAATGTTTATTTCTTTCAAAGCAGGAATATGTCCTTTCTGCTTTAGGCTAGTCTGCATTTAGTACCGGGCCCTAATGGAGCATGTACGGATGATTTGTAATTAGAACTCCTTGTTCTAAGCATGAGAACATTTTATTTTTACTGTCAGTGATAAGAAGCATGACAAAGGAACATGAAAAATCCATCTCACTCCCCCACAAAGGTGTTGTGATTCCAACTCTGGCTGCTCATCACAGGTTTCAGGGATGCATTCTGAAACTATGGTTGCCAAGCTACACTCGCGGTGATTTTAATTTAGTAGGTCTCTATTTTCTCAGAGTACCTGGGGGGAATTCCAATCAGCCAGGCTGAGGAATCTCTGGTCCAGATGTTGACTTACACATCGGAAGTGCAGGACTCCTGAAGGTCTTCTGTATGTCTGACACTACTTTATCAACCTACCCACTGAAAATGAAATTCCATTAACAGGAAGTGACTACCTTTTATTCTACAGTTAGAAATCCAAACACTATGAGAACTGGGGACATTCATTAACATAATTTGTGATGATCACTGATAACATGTGCAGAGTTTCATTGAACCAGGCTCTTATGAGACCAGGCCCTTATGAGACAGTGGAGGAACGCACAGGTATGAGTGGAGCTTTGTAAGACAAACATAGCAGACAGTGGAGAGTGGTGATTAAACATTGCTCCAGTCCATAGTGCATTTTGCTTCATGTTGTCACTGCTGTTGACCTATGTGCCTTAAGCAATATATACTTAACCTCTCTGAGCCTCATCTGTAAATGAAAATAATCATACCCACCTCATAATATTTTAGAGAGAAATATATACATGTAAAATATTGGAGTCATTTTTGTTATGTGGCAAATGATCAATAAGTATTATTTAGAAGGGGGGTCCCTCAGTCTGACCTGCACCCTTTCTAATCCAGAAGCCCTCAGGTGATAGCCTACTGATGGCATAGGCCCACTTTCCATGGGGAGCAGGTCTAAGCTGCAGTATCCTCCCTCTACAGAAGGTGACCAGGCTGAGTAGGGGAAGGCACGGCTACCATCACCTTGCTGTTGCTGCCACTGCCAGCTGCTGCAGTCACCAAGGTGTTTTCATCAACACGGACTCCAGTCCCTTCACCATGAAAAAATGACAACTTTCTTTAGGCATTTTCAATATGTGAAAAAACAAAAACAAAAAACAAGGAACTGGATTGTGAAAGGAGTGACAGGTGTAAACATCTAATTCTTAAGTTAAATTTCTATGTACACAATGCTAAATACTCACTAGCTTTACAAGTCTTCTCTGTTTCCTTCCCCCCATTCATGTTGTCTGCTTCCAGAAGTCACTAATTTTCCATGCTTCAACCTGTTTTTCAGGTGGCATTTAATTTACCTTCCCATTTTTATATAGTATGTTCAAACTGTGGTTTTAGCTATAATTTTTCAATGTTAGGTATTTTCCAGTCATGTCTTATTTTGGAAAATAAGGATGAATCCTTTCCAACCACTCTCTGGACACATATATACTCTCCTTCCTCATAGCCTTTTAATAAAGTTGGGTCATAACCTTTTAATTTAAAAAATGATGCCACATTGGTCATGCAAAACTAACCCTTATAAAGCCATGCCATAAGATGTCAGTGCATTTCTCCTATGTAATATGATCTTGTTTTTCATGTGTTCAGTATCCTATGTGTCTATCTGTATTTCACACACAAACACTAAGGTGACTAATATGACCATTTCTCTCTTGCTTCACAGTGGCCTGGCTGGTTTCTAGGTCTGCTGTCCAATCATCTTCCTGGTACCTCCCCTCAATACCATCTTGGGAACTCCAATGGCCTCTCTCCAATGTCTGGGTTTCCTTGATGTCTTTCTTGATTATTTTCTTGCTTGAATAGGCCTTATTCTTCAACAGCTTTGGGGGGTGTTAATTAAGACCTATGTTCTACTTCTAACTCTTATTTGATACTTTGGAGTGTGAGGCATTCTAGACTGCAAATCACTTTCTGTTTGTTTTGTATTCTTTCTGATTTATTAAGACAATCACCTTCAACTTCCTGGTTCTCAATAATCTAATTAAAATACCTATCATGTGATTTTAAACATGGTGTTCAACAGGGAGAAAGGTACACAAGTATGTTTGTATCACTTGAGGTACAAACATCTGTCACAATGGATAAATTCTCAAAACTTAGGAACACAACACAATGTAAGTTTGTTTCTCTCTATCAGAAATTATAGCTAAGCACGTCTTTGTGTTTGCTCCTGTATGGAGGTTCTGCTCTGTAGTACCCAGGGACCTAGCATCTATCTTCAGCATATGGATGGGTGTTAATGTCCAGCTAGCAGGTGGGGGATGGGGGGGAGAGAGAAGGTGGTATGGTGGAGAGGTTTAATGTCCAGCTAGCAGGTGGGGGTGGGGGGGAAGAGAGAAGGTGGTATGGTGGAGAGGTTTAATGTCCAGCTAGCAGGTGGGGGTGGGGGGGGAGAGAGAAGGTGGTATGGTGGAGAGGTTTAATGTCCAGCTAGCAGGTGGGGGTGGGGGGGAAGAGAGAAGGTGGTATGGTGGAGAGGTTTTTAGGTGTCAAGCCAAAGTGGCGCATGTTTCTTTCAACCAAGTATCATTTATCAGAACTCAGTCCAATGGCTAGCACTAATATCAAAAGAGGATTATAATCATAGTCTAGTGTGTGCCTAGGCATAAGTAGAAATTTTTGAAAGCTGGTACATTGTTATTGAAGAGAAGTCTAATTGCCCCAGTCACCATAATTTGACATAATTGGTGATGGGCTTACATCATTGTAGCATTACTGTACATTAGGTAATATCCCATCAAATGGAAAATACACCCCTGGCTATGACTTTGAAAGAGAAATGTCACCTCGATTCCATTTTTTCTGCCACAATGTTCAATTAATCAGATCTGTCCAGAAAAAACTAAATTCATTGAATGACCATTAAAACGGTGGCAATAATAATGATGATGATGATGATAATAGTAACAATAATAGATGGCATTTATTGTGTTCTAAATGGGTGCATGGTACTAAGCTTTATGGGCTCTTTCTACTGTGCTTCATATAATAAAACACGTGATAGGTAATATTTTTATTCCTGGCTCACAGATGAGCCACAGAGAGTCTTAGAATCAGGTCACAGTTAGGATGCATACGGGTTTCAAGCCTGTGCTATTAAAAAAGATAATGGACTCCCCACTCTACCATGCGGCTCTGTGTGATGCCCAAGAATTTAAACAAAGCCTTTTGCAAAGGTCTGATTTGTCTTTCTGATTCTCTCTCCATCATTTATATGCAATTCTATGCCATTAAAAATGTAGGTTTGAGTTACAAGAAACCAATGAATAGTTTCAATATCTCTGAATCAGTTTTTTTTCACTTTCACAAAAATCTTGAGTATTTGTCCCTTAAGGTCAAACTGCCAAAATCCATCAGGAGCATAAATAATTTGACAGTAATCCAGCCTGTTGCGTTTAATGCATACTCAGCGCTGTAATTCAGTCTCAAAAATTGTCCTCTTCGGCGAAGCTGCCAAGCCGAAACCAGGAAGGCTTCTCAGCTGCAAAATGGCGTTTTCTAGAATTATAACATTCCTTTTGACCTCCGGGATGACTAAATGCTATTTAATTCCTTCCCTTTCTTCACCGCAGTGAAAAGGACTTGGAACACACTGGAGCAGAGGTAGCATTTCCTTTCAAAGTCATAGCCGGGCATTAGCCCTCCCAGGAGAAGGGGAACGCTATTGGAAGACCTTATTTACTGTAATGTCACAAAAGTCCTTCTTCCTTGTTGGTATTGCAAGAATGGTGATGTCACACCGGCGTCAATTATTCCAAATTACAGTGCCTGCAATAAGGAGCTATTTTCTCCCGGAGCAGTGCATGGGAAACTTCACAGGGCTGAAATGAAACAAGTGTATAGCGGGCTGAAGGTGGCTATACATGAGCAGTGTGCTGGCTCCTTTTCCCAGAGGTATAGCTTTGGGGCTCGGTGACTCCTAATTACTTCAGGATAGAAACCCTACTGCTATTGAGCTCCGCAATAAACTCTGGCTTTGAACCAGCTACACCACAAATGCGTGGGTATGTAGGCCCCAGCCTTTCTCTTGCCATTTCATAGAGGTGCTGGATGCAAAGAAGTAAACTGTAGAGCTCTTTGTGCTCAGTCCCCTCTCCTGGTCCACTGGATAGCATTTGATCTGATGTGTAGATGTTTAGCTTCCTTGTTGTAAGTAGTCCCAGCGTGATGGATACCAAAATGCATTTCCAGTCTGGTCCACTTTGCATCCCATTTGCCTAAAGAGCTTAGGGAATGACATTCACAGGCAGCAGGATCTGTGAGTGAGTTACTAACACAGAGGGGCTGTCACCCAGAGATGCTGACTCTACAGAGGAGCAATACCTGAAGCCGGCTGATAAGGTTTTAAAACCGCATGCGGGCACCATCCAGAGCATAGACAGCCCTGGGCAAGACCTAGAAGCCAGAGCTTTCCTGGCTCTCTCCCCGTGGTTCCCTCCTATCTCATGTGGCATCTGCCAGTGCTTCCCCCCCACCACTCCCCTCTCTTCTCAGGCACTCCCTTATACTCACACTCCCTACTCACAAGCCTGCCCTCCAAGCTTGCTCTCTCATGCTTCATTTACACAAATCACACACATGACAGATTATCACTGGAAGTGTGATTACAATCCGAAAAGGAGAGGTTGCTTTTTTATAAGGAACCAACTAGTGTAGGTGAAGAAAAATATTGGAATCGAATATTGAGCCAAAGGGCGTGGGAAGCACATGATCTTGGCACCCGTAAAACGCATACTATAAAGCCAGCCCCTTCCCTTCCCTCTGCGTAAAACGAATGCAGGTGTACAATGACATTTGAAGTCCACGGAGCTTGAGTTAGGGACATTACTTAAGCCAGTGTTCCCCTTTTAAAAATGAAATATATGACACAGCTGTATCAGGTTAGCGACATGGAAGGTGTATACATTCAGGAAATCAGACAAATTCTTGGGCCTTCACCAAAGAAAACAGAATTGCTGGTGATGAGTTCCTGGAATCTGTGTGTAGACAAGCATCCCCAGGTTTCCTTACGATTCCCATTGGGTTGTTAGGTTTTGGAGTCAGCCTGTCTGGGTTTCTGTACTCAGCTCAATCATTTACCATCATTTACGTCTGTGCTTCAGTTTGTTCTTTTGAAAGTGGGGGATATTAATTGTAGGATTGTTACACAGGTTAAATAAGGGATCAATTGCAATGCATTTAGAATCTTACCTGAAATTATATAGGAGATTGCTAAATAATAACTAAATAAACTAGACTTTTAGAAACAGATCTAAATAGCAATGTCTTAAAAATCATTATCACGATTTCAGATAATCAAACTGATACTGGTAAGCTGCCACAGTAACTGAATTAATGCTTTATTATAATAAACAATGCTTTGTATATAGTTAAGCAGAAGGTAAAACCTCTGTGCAGATTGCATTAAAAGGGAGGAGAAAGAATAAAGACTTGAGATGGAAATGTAACCCCGTTTCCTTGTAGCTTTTTTGTCTAGGAATCAATTCATCAAAAAATACATTGACTTGGAAGAAATATATGCAAAAATTATGTATATGATTAATTTGCTGAAACATGAATAAGCAGCCAAATGAAATAAATACCCCGATATCCAAAGAAGTAAGCTCTATGGTATGTACTGAGAGGGGAGATCCTATGAATGAAATGTCTATAAAATATGTTGTATGATGCCCAAACATGGCAGGAATCATGTATATTAGAGTCATCTATGGAAATCTTATGCAATGAAGTGAAAAGAAAGTATTATAGTTTGGTAGTCTGATTTTCTTTGAAGTGTTTTCTTGCAACAAGATATAAAAGCAGACATCTATTTCCTTTGATGTTTTATCCTAAATTTTGTGTTTGATTTTCCTATAGACATTACAGATTTTTTTCCCTTTGCATTTCACTAGAACCATATCCATATTTTCAAAGAAGCAAGGAGTCATAGAAATGGCAAGTCCTTTGTAGGCATTGCAACGAATTGCGAGCTTTCCTTTTACTTTTCTAAGTTGTAATCCATTATGCAAACTAATGTATCCACCTCAAACCAAATGTTCTGCACTTCAGCACTTTGCATGCTGCTCACTTCTCAGAAGAGAAAGGAAAAGGGTGTTAAGCCTCAGATAAGCAAGGCACACATCTATGAACCACAATGATATCATTCAATGCCATGTTTATACCTAGTTAGAAATAAGTGAACATCTGCTGATTAAAAAATAGAACTGTAATAGTGGCCAGCAGGGAATAAAACACTTTATTGAGCTTTGTTATGTAGATGGAAATGTGCTTTGTAGAAAGTGCTTTATTTGCAAATAAAACAACTAATTGCTGGAGCTGAAAATACATGCACAAAATATATTCTGAACTAAAATATTATTGATTTCAGAAAGGAAGGGAGAAGGAGAGAGAGATAGAAACATCAATGATGAGAGAGAATCATTGATCGGCTGCCTTCTGTACACCCCACACTGGGGATCAAGCCCACAACTGGGGCATGTGCCATGACCAGAATTGAACCAGGGTCTCCTGGTTCATGGTTCAATGTTCAACCACTGAACCACACTGGTCAGGCTGAACTGATTTTGAGAAAGTATTTCTTTTAATGTGAGCATGCTTCCCCCAAATTTATACTGATTAGCTTCACTAGCTTGATTTTGACTATAGGGTGCAAGATTTGTATGCTCCCTACAAATTCCTGCTAAAGCAGTATCGATTCCCATCCTAGCCAGGGTTATAATTCCTGGGGTCTTTGCCTCAAGTGTCTGTAATCTCTTATTCATTCCATCAACAAATAACTAAGGTCCTAGTATATCTAGTTTGATACCTAATATACCTTATTTTAAAAAATTGAATGTTGAAAGAACTCTTGGGACATATCTATTTATACACAAAAGCCAAGAGACCAGAATGACCAGAACAAATGGAATGACTGGTTGCTATGATGTGCACTGGGGCTGCCAACCAGCCCAATGTGGGTGGGGCTGGGCAGCCAACCTCCCATGGCCCCTCCCCTCACCAGCCTGGCCCCCAATCAGCCTCTCTACCCTGATTGAGGGGGAGGGGTTGGCTGGCCAACCTCCTGCATCCCCTCTCCCCAACTGGCTGGCTCTGATTAGCTCTGATCAGGGCGGGCCAGACCCCACCTGTGCATGAATTTGTGCACCAAGCCTCCAGTTATTAATAAAATGTAATTTGTTGCTCTATTTTTATTCTCAATTTTCCTCTCCAACCCCTACTGAAAATGCCCTTCTTAGGTCTCTTGGGTTTCCCTATATTCCAAAGTAAACATTTCCTTTCTGGTTGATCTCATGCAAGATCTGTGCAGATTTTTACAGTTTAAATAACCCCTGCTTAAAATTCTTTCCTGGCCAACCAGCTGCAAATAGTATGTCTGATTGTGTCTCTTTCTGTGATACTAGTAACCATTTATACTTAGTGCTACATCTATTAATATAAAAGGGGTTTCAAAGTGGTGATATTTTAATATTATTTCATTTCTTACTGGGAATACTTTTATAAAGAGGCACTTCTCATCTATGACTTAGTTGCCCAATGGTATAGTACAGACAGTAAAGCTGGGATAAATACTTGATTCTTAACCAATAATATGTCAGTTTTGAAGATAATGAATTGCTTCTGTATAAAATGTATTATGATGGTTCAGCCACTTTTGAAAACAGGTTGGCAATATCTTATAAAGGTAAGCATCCACTTAGAGTGTAAACAGCAATCCCACACCTAGGTATTTACCCAAGAGAAATAAAAACTGTTTTTCACACTAAAACCTGCAAATGAATACTTATAGCTTTCTTCCTAATAACTCAAGCTGAAAATAACCCAAATGCCTTATGCTTAACTGGTAAAAAAAAAAATGTGAATGGTGTATACCTATGCAATATAACACTACTTAGCAATGATAAGTACCAGACTATTGACACACACAAGGTGGATCAATCTCAAGTGAATTACATTATGTGAGTGAAATCAGACTCAAAAGACAGCAGCATACTCTGCTATTCCATTTACATGACGTTCTAGAGAAGACAGGACTGTGAGGACTGAGAACAGATATGTGATTATTGGGGGTTGTGGGCAAAGAGCAGCAACAGAAGCATATGTTTTGGGTTGGTTGGGGCTATTCTGGATCTTGAATATGATAGTACTGATATGACTCTTCCCATTTGCCCAAATTTCAGAACTGTATACCAGAAAAAGCAAGTTTTACCACATATAAATTTAAAATATAAATACACATAAAGGTTAAAAAAAGAAGACATTGGTGGGACTAGCATTTCACTTTCAGGAAAGGGAGTGCATATAAGAGAGACTGTACTTTGTTCTGCATTCCTTTTGGGGGAGAAACAAGTGGGACTAATTGGTTAAAAATACCATTTTCAACTCATGGATTTATACAATATTTGTTGGATTTGAGCTATTACATTTATCATTTCACTGAAGTTCAAATAGATCTGTCTTTGTCAATGACTTCAGATTGGCGATACACTCAACTTGTATATTGCCTGGCCCAAACCTCAGATGAGCTCTGTTAAAAGCCCTGTTGTATGTCAGTGGAAACTGTTATTTAAAGATCACAATCTTTTCAGTGTATTTGGGATATCAGGGGACACACTGTCACCTAATTTGTAAACACTGTCCATGAACTTGGGGTTTCACTTTCTGCCTTCTGTTTCTATTTCTGTTTCTGATTCATGGGATTCAGAAACTCTGCTATCCTTGCTGCCAATATATAAGATACAAATTGTAGTGGAGAATTACTGATGAATTGAATATGGGGTTGAGGGAAAGAAATGAATCCAGGCTATTAGGTTTTTTATCTGAATAGTTGAGCAAATATAGAGGTATTTTCTAAATTAATAGGGAAGTTCTAGAGAAAAAACAGTGACACAGGACACAGATTTGGGCAACTTGGCAATGAAAAGCCACCGAGGCTGAGAAAGAGCTTCAGGTGAGGTGGAAGGGGAACTATGCATAAATAGCTATGCCGAGGGATAAGATTTATGATCATTTTAGTGTGATCATTCCCAGTGGAATAATAAACATGATATTTTTTTATTTTCCAAGATATTCTCTTTCATTGGTTCCATAATTGAAATGTAGAGTGAACATACTGTACCTTAGCAATGCTTTGAGGTTTCTCTTCCTGATATATAAATTTTATCATATCATAATATAATGAAAAATCTGTTACTTCCCAGGGCCTATTGTCTGAAGTTAGACATTTTAGTTGTCCTTAAGGCTATTAATATGAGGGCCAAACCTACTCTCCCATCTCATCCTACATTATTCCTCTCTCTGCATCCTCCAGCTCACTTTAACTCTCTCATTTTTGCTCTTTTCATATGCTTTATGCTCTATAGTCCATAGCCCTTCACTCACATTATTATGCTCACCTAAAGTATCTCTTCTCACTGTCATTCTCAGAGCCACATGAAAAAGAAACTGAGAAATCTTTATGATTATTCTGTGTCTAATGTTTTGAGTTAAGGAGGTAAGTACAAAAAAACAAAAACAAAACAAAACATCAATAATCCAAGAAAAGAACCCATGCTCGAATACTACCAGGAAAATTATATTTCTCATAGAGTCTGGCATGACCTTAACAACTACTCAATAGAACAAAAGAAAAGCTAACATAATGAGAAGGTAAAACATGAATCAAATGAAGTTTAAGTTGAAGGCCACCTATTTAGATGAACTCTGTACTTGATTTTATACTCCAAGTGATCTGTTTGTTTGGTAAAGATAGCCTCTGAAATTGTATAAGCTTCAGAACTCATACAATATTCACCATTTTTTATAGTCTAAAAACAGTGAAATAACTAAGAACAACAATATCATGGAGATAGTAATTGACTACTTACAGTGTACCATGATCAAGTTAAATAACCTCCTTGGGCCTTACTTAGCTCATCTTAACATGGGGATAGTGTCATTTTCTCTACCTATATTCCAAACTTGTAATGAAGATCAGATAAGAGCCTTCAATCATCAAGCAGATGTTTATCAAGAACCTACAGTGAGCCAGGTTCAATGTCAGCTGTTGAGGGCTTCCTCATGAATAAAGAAAGAATATTCCACACTCTTGTGTTAATAGCTTAGTGTGATAGAGACAGTAATGAGAATGTCACTTAAATAAATATATCTACAAGCAAGCATTTAATAGACTGTAAGGTGATAACCATAATTTCACAAATGGGGCAGGGCAGGAGGCTGACTAGAAGGGGTCAATGGGGAAAAAAGAAGGACATTTGTAATTCTCTTAACAATAAAGATTGAAAAAGCAAAAATAAGAAAAAATACTCTCAATAATTAAAACAAATTTTAAAAAATTATCACAAGTATGACTTTAAAAATTGAAAGGAGATATCTTAGAAAAATGTGCATTAACTATGATTTATTTGGAGTGCTAAGATATTTTCTCTATATTTTAGCGTATCTTCCACATTGTATTACTCTAATAAAAAAATTATTTTAATCACACACAAAAAATAAAAACATTTCCAATGTTTATGTTGCTTCTACAGATTTATGTTTTTACTCATCAATATTTACAGAGGTGATCAATTCCTGGAGGAGGAAAAAGCAACTGTCTCCAGGTAGGCCAAATCCAAAACTAATTGGTACTGGCAAGTCAATTAAATAATTGATAATGGAAAATATAATGACCATGGGGACCAATATTCAAAATTGCTGGTCAGCACATTCTTTCCCAGGAGAGGGTCCTACTTAAATAAAGATTAGAAATTTGCTTAGTAAATATGTAAAGTGAGAAAAAGGTAAGAACAACAAAACTATAGCTCCACAGGCTGACAACAGTCAGGCCAGGATAACTGGATACTTCTTTCTGAGCAACCCTGGACACTCAAGCAGTGTAACATGTAGCACTGAATACACTCAGGTCCTATCCCACTCCTCACTCATGCTCCAAACGATCAGCTTTAGGGAGGATTACATTACACAGCGGATAAAATGTGAACTTCAAAGTTGGACAGACGTAGTGGCTGAGGGATCTCTATTTTTCAGGGATTCACAACCTAGGAATGTTTACATAACAACATACAAGACACTATCAAGCAGGCAAAGTCCATCACTTTTGAATCCTTCCTCAAATGCATACTAGCTAGGGGACCTTAGCAAATTACTGTATTTCTCTTTACCATAGTTTCTTTGCTATAGAGCATGAGTGATCATGGTTTCCTTTTACCAGACAGTTACAAGGATTGAACAAGAGAAGCACTCAATGAAAACTCCCAAGTGCCGCTCCCACCATAGGCATCACCAGGGTTACTATTGTTACTATAAGCCTTAACACCACTATTACACTTCTACTACTACTTACCTGACCTCAAAACCACCGAGGGTTTTAGAAAACCTTCACTTAATTTCTTATGGGCTGGTTGAAGAGGGTGTGGCTCTATTGGACTCAGATAATACAAAGTGACATAGAACTGGGCAGCTGGCTTAACATATTCTTCAATATGCAGAAAGACTAGTACTCAATCCATGATGCATCCTAATTAGACCCTTTCCAACTTATACCCCCTTTCATGCCCCCTTCCCCCACTCCCACTGAGTTAAAGGTAAGTCATCCTCAGTGCAGCTCCCTGCAGATGTATATTTTTGCCCCAAACTGCTGCTGCTCTTCCCTTTCATGCAGTGGTTGTCTATCACAAAAACACAGACTCCTTACTGAATGAACCCACTTTGGGGAGAATGACAGAAACATGTTTTTTTTTTCCTCAAGAAAAATGGCCAGTGGAAAGGAAAAGAAGTCAGAGTTTCTTTGGCTAATATGTAGTAAGTGAGAAAAGTTATTAAAAAAATATATAAAAATAAAAACACCCTGATAGAGCAAGATAAAAATCAAATTCTAAGAATTTAAGGACAGAGATCAGGGAAGGAAAATGCATGTATATATAGTTATATAACAGTGTAAGACAAAGGCAGATTTACAGTTGTATGTGAAACAGTTTATCCTGTATTATTATTTGTTAATCATTCTATTATTTTCCATGCCAACATCTGTAAAGCTACTGTTGCCCCACCCTGTACATATGCTCCAACTAAGGAGAAAAAGAGAAGAATGTTGATTTTATTCAATATTAATAGCAGGAGAGTTTTGATGTGGTGACAGGTACTTAATGCCCTGCAGAATCCCGAGTGTATGCCATCCATCTCCTCTGACAAGGGGATTATTCCAATCTCGGTGTTGAAGTAAAGAAAATGGAACACAAAATGTTGTTTCCTATGAACCAGTTTGTTTTTTTAACCTCCCAGATAAATCTTCTGCATTTGGTTCTTTCTGTTCCAATTAAAATAGTTGCCGAGTTCAATTGGTGGGTATAATAGCTACGATTTCTTTAAGAGCTCCATTCCTAATTAAAAGCAGCATTTACAGAGAGAGGGTTTTACATACTTATGTATTACCTTATTCAATCCAAGCAAATTGCTTTCCTATATAAACATCTGAATGGTTTCATTTCTTCAAACATCGAAAGCCATGCTAATGTAGATTTTGCACTAATTTGGGGAAGGAAAATGCAGCACAGTTTAAGTGGAGTTACTGTTTCGAAAATTAATTCTTGGTTCTATATAGCGATGCAAACATACATGGAGCCAATGTGGCTCAGTTGGTTTCTTTTCTCTCTCTCTCTCTCTCTCTCTCTCTCTCTCTCTCTCTCTCTCTCTCTCTCTCTCTCTCTCTCTCTTTCTCTCTCTCTCTCTCTCCAAAACATGTATATATAAATGTGTGTGTGTGTATTTCTTCACAAGCCAAGTGAAGTTTGAACATTTGAACATTTTGGTTACTTGGGAACTTACGTGAACACCTTTTCGTTTAGGCATGTTTCTTTCTGAGACAAAAGGGGTATATCTGAGATGGAAATAGTGTATAATGGTACACATCACTCAAGTACTTGGTACTTATTTTTAGGTTATTTTCATTCCTAACACTATTATTTCATCCATGCTACAGATGAGAACACGGAGAGGCCAAGTTACCTGCCTAGAGCACTGGCTCATATGGGAAAAGGTGGGCTTCACACCCAGGCAGCCAGGCTCCCCAGTGAGGTCTCCCACCTCCTCCTACACACAGCACGTGGGTGGTCTAATGGAGAGCCTTGTCTGTAGAGACAAATAAAAGCTCTGAATTTGACTCTTTCTGGCCATTTCATCTGGGACCGATGCCTTGATCTCTTTCTTCCCAAAGTGTTTTTATATCCCACAAAATAGGGCAGTGATGCCTGCAACTCTAGGTCTAAAGTTCAAACTTAAGTTAATTTCTGTGAAAGAAACTTCCTTCCCTTTTTTACCCTACTTGGGTCCAGATTTAATTAAACTCAACTTATAATTAGCCCTCTCTCTTCCTCCTCTCTGTGGTCTTGGGCTGGATGATGACTCAGAGTGTCCCTAGGTGTCATGAACATTGTATCAGACTTGATGCTGTACATCACCTGGTGCTCAGTCCACTCATATGTCTTATTAGAGGAAACTTGCTTGAAGCCTTCACAGCTAGAATCTCTCATGGAATGGGTTCAGACAATAAGCATAACCTTCAGTGGATATAATCATATTTGTGTAATTGTCTTAAAAATGCATGGCACAAAATGTGCTCTTTTAGATTTTGCACCTGTATCTAACGGGAGGTTACCAGGCATTGGATACCAGCCCAGACTGCTGTTTACAGATGATCCCAAGGTGCCCTTTGATTCTAGAGGTGGAAAGAGAGCCTTTCCACAATTGTTCCTGCAGGCCTGACTCTTGGAATGCCTCTGCCATCTTCCCATTACATATTATCTAGTGAAAATGGACGATGAGGCTTTTTAATAACTATCCTACCCTCTCTGATGAATAAAATACCTTCTAAAGCCCCCAGAAGAATCTGGAAATCAGCATTTGTGTCTATTCTGGATATAAATCATCAACCTAGTATGGATATTGTTCAAATTTAGGCTATGCATTCTGCTAACCTTTGACAAAAATGTCACCATCGATGCTTGGCTAAATAACTTCAGTAAAACAAGTGTAAAGAAAGATATGGTTTATCCCTCCAACCCCTAAACAGTATCGCTCTCATAGGAAGCTTTACACATAAACAGCATTGCTAAAGTAATATGTTATCAGAGATGGGGACCATTAGACATGTCCCTAACAACAAAATAAGAGTGTTGGAATATACACTGAGTGGCCAGATTATTATGATCTCTGAATGCATAATAATCTCAACTCACTGTATATATATATAGTGAGGCCCCGGTGCATGAATTCATGCATGGTTAGGGTCCGGCCAGCCTGGCTAGGGGGAGGGGACATGGGCAGTTGGCCAGCCTGCCTGCTGTTCGAACTCCTGGTTGAAAGGATAATTTGCATATTAGCCTTTTATTATATAGGACATACACTGAGTGGCCAGATTATTATGCATTCAGAGATCATAGTAATCTGGCCACTCAGTGTATAATTACATATATCCATCTCAGAAAGGTGAAGGTAGAAATGTATGCCTAATGTTTCCAGTGCCTCACTCTCCTGGATAAAAAAAAAAAAAAAAAAAAAAAAAAAGCCTCAAGGTAGAAAGTGTATAAAGTACCATGGAAATAGATTAGAAGGTTTCAAAGGCTTGTTTCCCCAGTATCCACCCATGTCTCTCTCTGCCCTTGACTAGGTAAGACCTTCCCTGTTATTTAACTTGAATATAACCATTACATTGTTAAGAGTGATTATGAGCTGGCATTCAAGATTCTTTCTAATATCTGAAAAAAGGCAAATAAAATTATTGCACATGTGCCCTTCAACGTTTAAAAATGTATTTTAATCCTGAAAAACACGTTCATTAATTACACATCATTAACACTCCTCAATACTCATAGATAATGAGTTTGTTCTTTTACACATCAATCGACAATTAACATTTTGAGCAATCTCATAAAGGCCTTGATAGGCAAGCCTTTGTTTCATTCTCAACATCATCACCATTTGTGTTTGTGCAAACATATCTGTGTCATCATTTCAATGCCTTATTGTATTAAGCCCTTAAAAGTGGCAATATGATAGGTCTCATCAATTTGCTACAATGAAGAGAAAGGTAGCCATCATTAATTTCTCCCAAGAGTAGAGAATACTTAGCTGGTCAACTATGTGATGTGACAGGAAAGAACAAAAGGGAAATAAAAGCTCAGGTATGAAATACAGAATATGCATCTAAAGGATGAGGCATAATCAAGTATTATAAGACTTCCTTTAGCTCTGAGGAGACAGTATTCTGCTTTAGAATGCACACAACTTTTTTAGACTTGAACACACTGAGCTGTGAACTCCTTTTCGGAGAGGCACCAAGGCTGTGTGTGGCTGGTAGACAGCCTCTATCTCATAGTGATCTTGCTTATTTATTTGTCTCCTTTCCCTTCACTACTCTCAGCCCCTTTGACCATCTATGTACACTGTGCTAAGCTTGAACGAGTGCCAGTCAGGTGAGAGTAGGATTTTTTTTTTTTTAGACTTTCTGCTTAAAAAGTAATTTCAAAATCGTAATGTAGCTTGAATGGATTTCCGTTTTCGGACAGGTTACTTTAGTGTTTGCTGCTTTATCAAATGCCTGTTCCTTGACTGCTATGACAGAGTCCTCCCACATAGTTCCCTAAGCTACACAGGGGTGGGCAAACTTGGCCTGTGAAGGTCTTGGTTGCAAGCACTTTCAGGTTTGCGGGCTATAGTGTCTCTGTCTGTACTGAGCTACTGAATGGATCGCTGTGCTTCAATAAAACTTGACTGACAGATAAGGTGGCCAGTGGTGGCTGGGATTTGCCCTACAGGCTGTTGATAGTAATGCTTTCTTACTCTCATTCTCTCTCCTAATTGAATGGGTGAGCATCCACATCCTATCAAGGCCCTGTCCTTCTTGAGGCCAGAGCTCCGCCTCTCATAGTTGCTTCTGCTGGTGGTAAAATCACAGTGTTCCTGACCAGGTATACAGCAAATGAGAGAAATGTGTCTGGGAGTGACCATAGGTGTGAGAAAGGCAAGATCCTTTCATAACTTTAATAACAACAGCAACAGCAATTCTTTCATGTGTACTTTCAACGTGCCTACTACGTATTAAATGGCTTCCATAACTTCTGTGTGTTTTTTAAATATGTTTTTACTAATTTTTTTTTTCTTTCCTTTGGGGAGTGAGGATGGGAGAGGGGTGGATCTGCTGCCTCCTCTCTGCCCCCTACTGGGGACCAAATCCACAACCTGGGCATGCGCCTCGAGCAGGAACTGACCCATGACCTCTTGGTTTATGGGTCAATGCTCATCCATTGAGCCACACTTTCTGAGCTCCTTCTGTCTTTTAACCTCCCCAACATTCTTCAAAAATATACATTACATTACCCAGTTTATAGACCAGCCATTGGAGGCTTTCTCAAAGTTACAATTAGCAATGTAGTCAGAGGTGGGATTCAATTCATGCCTTCCTTATCCTGGGGCCACAGCAGGAATGCCATCCTTTATCATGGCACGGGTTCAAGGTTGCTTTGCTACAGTGGTTTCACTTTTATGAACACTTGCATTTTAAATAAGAAGCTTCCAGTGGGGGGTTTCATTAGATTCGTATAGAAATCCACATGTGGGCAATGGGAAAAAATTCAGGACCCTTCACTTCAGATGTGGAATGAGAATTCTGAAATATACATAGTATTTTGCTTAAGGTCAAAGAGTCAGAAAGCATCACCAGCAGAAGAGAAGTCAGGTCTTTCGACTTCTGAATTAATGCTTTTCCTCAACCACGCCCTACTAGATTGTGGATCGCCATTAACTTGTTTTCAGCTTTAGTTTAAATCTTCCTTTCCTTGTTGCCACGCAGGACACCAAGGAGGAGAGAGTCCTGCTCAGCGTAGGATGTGCTATTTTATCGTTTCTCCCTTACATGCAGCCTGGACATGCATTCTCAACAATGGCCACAGAAAGCTATGATAAGGCAGCGCTTGCACATATAGAGGCAAAGAAACACTAGTAGAACCACATTCTGGGGTGGGAGTCACAGCCACAGTTCTGTTATGAAGCCTAAGGACCAGCCCTCCAGCCAAACTTGGTTTCTGAGAATGGGAGCCTATGGGCTCCTCCCTGCTACTGGGTGGTAGATTTAATTCTAAGCACACTGTAAACCTTCAAAGGCAATTCTATAGTCATCTGATTACACGCCCATTTGGATGTCAAATTGGGATTTTTCTGAAAGAAGACACAGGACAATGCTCATTAAGCACTATTTAATATCTACCAAGTTTGGTTATATGTTCTGCTAACTAGTAGTAGACTCTCCCATTGAAATATAAAGCATGAAGACATATTCCTTTATTATTGGTATCATAAGCGTTCTTTGGTATCCTTGAATTTATTATGTTTGATGGAACCCTTACACAGTCAAAAGTATCTCTTTGCCTCTTGCATTTGTTATTTTCTCAGCACATCAACGCCAAGCAGAAAATGGGCCTTAATCCCTGCAGAATCGCCTAGATGTCCTGGGGAGGGTGTTCAGGCCTTTCTCACTATGTGAGAATGTTGACTCATTATGCCTATTTTCATCAATACCAATAGATTTTTTTTAAATATAGTGAGGTGAGGTCTTCCTATAAAATTTATGCTAGATTAATGTACATGCTTTTAAGCTACTCTTTATTACTCTTTAAAATTCAGGTTTCTGAGAAACAAAGCAGGAATTCTTCCAAGGGAAGCAGTACTCAGCCCATTTTAGTCTAAGAGGACACACAATTAATAAAACTCACACACACACACACACACACACACACACACACACACCATTTTAAAAGGTGATCAGACCCTTTCGCTCTGGTGAGTGCCGGAGAGAACATATTTGATCAGTTGCAGTGTTTGAATAATTTCTTTTTAAAAATACTGAAAATAACACCACATGACTTATTTATTATTGCAAATGTACTCTGCACTACCTCCCAGTTCACCAGAATAGATTCCCATGGAGATGAATTTATATGCTGTTTAAGTACCATTGGTATTATCAACTCATGTCAGATTTGATTAGTAAAAAGCTGATTTTACAAACATTGACCTTGGTTCAGGGGAAATGAAACAAAACAAAACAACAAAAAACCCTGAAGATAAGGAAATAACAATTGATGGATGGTACATTATTCTATTTGAGAAAACGAAAAACGGTAAAGCATTTAGAAATTGAATTCATGACCTGCAAAATAAAATCAAATTAAAAACTGTCAGACTAGTGGAAAATTTCTAAATGTGTGAAGACAGAACATTCCAGTTCTGATATGTAAATGAGGATAGTTAGACATGCCTGGACACAAAGCTTATTGCGAGATAGAGGGGAAAGGATTTAAAAGACATAAAAAGCATGGCACTATATCTGGGTTCTGAAATGGTGGTGCTATTGGAAGGGAAATAAAATGATAGTAATGCTATCATACAGGTAATTATATATGCACTAGAGGCCTGGTGCATGAAATTCGTATACTTGCAGGGGGAAGGAGAGGTCCCTCAGCCATGCCCGTGCCCTCTCATAGTCCGGGATCCCTCGGACATCCTTAGCACTGCCACAGAGGTAGAAGAGGCTTCCACCACTGCTGCTGCACTCGCCAGCCATGAGCCCAGCTTCTGGCTGAGAAACACTCCCCCTGTGAAAGTGCACTGACCATGAGGGGGCAGCTCTTGCATTAAGCATCTGCCCCCTGGTAGTCAGTGTGCATCATAGCAACTGGTTGTTTCACTGTTCAGTGGATCTGCATATTAGCCTTTTATTATTGTATATAGGATGAGAGACAGGATCCTTTACCTGTGTATGTATAAAGCACAGACATTTCTACTGTAAAGTAGATGTTTTTTAAGATGTTTTAAATTTAAGATGTTTTAACATGCGATATTTGAAGTACAATATAATCTACCACATCCTTTAAACACTGTTTTGCTTGTGGTAGACACTTAATTATTATTTACTGATGAAATTTAGGGATATTAAAACAAATTTGAAAATGACCAGGAATTAAAAAAATACTGTTAAATTATTTTCAATAATGGTATGAGAGCAAATGAGATCTATATATATATATATATATATATATATATATATATATATATATCCTCCCCTGAAGACATGCTTAGTGAGAAAGGGAGAGAGGGAGGGAGGGAGAGAAAGAGGAAGAGAGAGAGAGAGGGGTGAGAGAGAAACATCAATCTATCGCCTTCCATGTGTCTGGTCTTGGGATCAAACCCAAAACATAGGTATGTGCCTATTCCCAGTAACTTTTTTTTTTTTTTTTTTTTTTTTTTGGTACACAGGACTATGCTCAACCAACTCAGCCACTCTGGCTGGGCTTAGATGATATTTTTTGATACTTGAAAGAAAAAGGAAAAAAAAAAAAAACACCTGAGAAACTGTATCAGTAATACCATGGATTTTTATGCTTATAGAAAATCTTAGCACATTTTCCCCAAGCTATAATTTATCTCTGTGCACTCTGATGATAATAAAGAAGTAGGATTATTAAAAAGATAAAGAAATCCTAAGAGTATAAACCACAACTAAGAGGGCAAATGATCTTAATTTACCAATCCTAAAGAGATCTGAATATAAAATAAATAGTCTTCACACTAATGAATTGCAAAATTGGACTGAATGTCGAATTAATATTAGATAGTAAAGGCGACAGTGCATTATGTTTATAAAATGTAATCATAGTTTTAAGCACCTCACATTCATAATTTATCAGAGATAGGGTATATTTGAATCCATTTGATGAATTCAGAGACAGAAGCTTAGCAAACTTAATTATCTCCAATTTGACTTGTTTATTGAACCCTTTTCTATATGCCAGGGTTTCTGTCAGTTACTAGAAATATAAAAGTGACCTTGAGCTCTTAAAGAGGTTGTAGTGCAGGTCAGGCAAATATTAATTTAACAATCATACTTATGTCCATTTAATCACAATCTCAGAAGAGCGTACAAAGGAAAGAAAAGTATCTCATAATTTTTTTTAAAATTTAAATGGAAAACCAATTCTATTTCAGAGATAGAGAGACATCCTTGAGAAAGTAACGGTAGTGCTGATACATAAAGGATGGATCACCCCTTATAAGGAAAAGAAGAAGGAGGATAGAATGGAAGGAAATGGCCTTCTAGGCAGATGGGGAAAAGTATGTGCAAAGGCCCGTCCCTCATGCGGTGAGAGTGAGTGTGGCACAACTTCTCTTCTTAGAAAATTCCCGCTCATCTGTAAGGATCTACATCAGATGTGACCTGGTCCATCAGTTTTCCCAAGCTGTCCACAAAGTCATAGTTGATTTCCTATTATTTTCTCAAAGCATTGAAGTCACAGTGCTACAGCCTTTCTCAATTTCTATTGGAATTATAAATTTAGATAATAATTCTCTGCAGCAACTTGATGTGAAAAGCTTCCCTCCCCACCTTCACTCCGCAATTATTCACTCAACAGCACACAGCACAATGTGTAGCAAAGATAGGATCTATAGAAATACTTTAAAAAAATCAGTGCATATACAATGAATCCAAGAACCATATGAGAAGCCAACTTCACTCATTACCAAATTAGAAAAATCAAGAGGAACATTTTTCTAACAAAATTTTAAGAGAGAGCATTTGATAAGAATTGTTAAAGCAAATACTAACATGGGTAATTAGAGGCTAAGTACATAATATGATAAATTGTTCAAAAAATAACCAAAGCAAGCGGGATCTTGGCAATGATGATTCTGAACCACCTGAAAGGCAAAAACCAATCTGTCTTGAAAAGTTGAGAAGTATATTTAAATATAATTTCCCAAATGCAAGAACTGGGTTATTGTCTTATCGTTCTTCAGGACTGAGAGCAATTTATAAATGTTATAGTAGGGCTTGAAAAACATGTTGATTTATGTTTCTTGTTAATAATTTACTGGGAAGTGTGATGCATCTTTCTTTCTCTCCTAGACACTGCTGGATGTTTTTTTTTTCTTTATAAAAAAGCAATTTATAACCAAAGTGGTGGAGAAAAATGCCCTGGGAGACCGGAGCACAGCTCCTCTCCCGTTTGTCCAAGGAGGCTGCGTTGGGTATTGATTTTAGAATGTGTAGAGGAGTATTCTTTTCTAACCATTGCTGCTTCTTTCAGCTTTGTTTCAGTAAACAAGTCAATACTTCACAATTTAGATACTTCCCCAGAATAGTTATCTTATGAAGTGAAAATAATGGAGTTGTGAGCTCCCAAAAGTATTCTGAGATCTGATTAGTAAGGGCTCCTTGAGTTAACTTATAGATATTGAAGCTCTGATATATTTAAATAAGATCTAATAGTATCCAGGTCACGCTGGCACACCAATAATCTCACTGGTACTACATCAAACTAGTGTTTATTTTAGGAGAAAAATGACTTGGGGTATGTATCAATGTACACGTAGGCATATGTAATACATATGTATGTATGTCTGCTCTTGTATATACGTAGTCTGAGGGAGTATATTCAGTAATGAGATGATTTTATAATAAAAGTTTTAAAGGCCTCTTATTTTTCCATTACAAATCACTTATAAATAAAATCTAACAAAAATATTCTAGGCCAGTAGGGACCGTGATTGAAATAATGTTGAAGTCACTGTTCTTGTCAAGTGTTGGCAGTCATTAGTCAACAAATTAATAATGGGACCAATAACCATCCTTAAGCATTGCTATGTTCCTTTCTGGATCCATTTTTATATTTTGCCAGTTAACTACAAGTGAGGCAGAAATGAAATGCAGACATGATCTGTATTTTGAGTGTCTTTATTAGACTAATTGTTATAAAAACAGTACCACAGAATAAAAATCAAACACATGAAAACCAAAAACATCTTCACACACAATAAAACCCCACCATGGAGTAACGTGGAATATCCCAGGATTAAATAATGGTGTTTTCAATAGCCCAAAGCACTATTATCTGAAAAGAAAGTGGTCCAGGTCAAAGTGGGAAAAGGGCCAGTGCACAGAATGAAATCCTGGGAAAAGCCAGGGTTATAGCTAGTGAAGGGCAGCAGAATTCACCACTTCAAAAAATGCCTCATTGGCATGATTGTTTTTGACTGATTATTTCTAAGGGGCTGCAGACACAGTGAAGGTTCTGAAAACTGAGCAGAAATTACCCCTTTGTTAGAGCCATAGACAGTGATGAGGGGAATCTCAATTCATATGGGGGTCTCCCTCTCTGTGCCCAGCAAAGGAAAGTGGCTAAATGTCTAAAACCTTAGTAATGTGGAAGGCTACAAGTTAAGTGTACATCATAGCCATACACTGGCTTACTTTTCTTGGTAACCTCCCATAACTGGCCTCCCCACACCAACTCCCAACACCTTTTTTTGTGTGTGTGTGTGTCTGTAGCTGAAGATAATATTCGAGGTGATGGCTTTGACCATTTTGAAGAGCTATTCAGTTTTCCTGGGTAGTCCCATGCATATGGGATGTATACATGTTATTAAATTTCTGTTTGTTCTTTTCCAGCTAATCTGTCTTTTTATTACAGGGGTGTCCTAGCCAAGAACCTCAAAGGTCAAGAGAGAATTATTTTTCCTCCCCTACACTAAGAATCCAATATTGCCAGTAATGCATCTTACTCTGTCCCTCAACCTTGCTTCTTTTTGGTTGTCAAACTCATTCTCATCTTTATAAAATATGGGAGCCAGCTGGGAGTGTGACTGGCTGCCATCACTAGAGCTGTAAAATAGAATGAACAAACAGATAAGCACTACACAATTAATGTGTGATTGACTGGATGTCCTTTTATTTATTACCCATATGCAAATAAATTTATTATACAAATGTGATGATATTAAACATATTGTTCTATTATGTGCTTTGAAAACTTAGCTATCATTTCATGCCAGTACATAAATGTCAAACTTATCATTTTCTTAATGATTATGAATATGAATTCATAATGTGTTCAAATCTGCTACTCACTGGCTATAATCTAGAGCTCATATTTAACATCTCTACTGATCAGATTCTTCATTCCCACAAAAGGAGGGTTAATTAGAGAACCTGAATTATTAGGCTATGGAGAAAATTAAGCCATATAAGAAATATAAAATGCTTAGTATATTGCTGAAACTTAGGAACAACTCAACAAAGGTGATCTACTATTACTTATTATTACTAGAGGCCCAGTGCACAAATTTGTGCATGGGTAGGGTCCAGCCGGCTCACCCTGGGACTGATGGGGGACTGGCTGGTTGGGGGGAAGGGTTGCAGGAGGTTGGCCAATTGGTCCTGCCTCCGATCAGGATGGGGGGTTTATCAAGGCCAGGCTCCCAGAGGGCAGAGCTGTGGCAGGTTTGCCAGCTGGCCCTGCCTCATATCGTCATAGCAACCAGTTGTTCCAGTCATTCTGGTTGTTCCTGTGACTTGACTTTATATATATATATATATATATATATATATATATATATATATATATATATATATAGATTATCAGTTCACATATAATCTATATATGTTCATATAGATTAATTTTCCATCAATAAAATAAGCCTGGAATTGATATTCTTAAATTAATCTTTGTGTAGGAATCTAACCTGAATAGATTGAAAGGTCGGATATTAAAAATGTTGAGACACAATGCCAGATGGTTCTCCCAAAAGGATGTGTCCATTTGTACATTCATTTCTAGGGACATTTCTCCATCTTCTTCACAGTATTAAATGTTTACCTTATGGCAAGAGAGTCTGTTCTAGCTACTACCTTTGGTTTCAAAATAAATAATTTTTATGGTCTGCTATCCTATAATGTTATAATTATTTAAAACAGGAATAAAAGGAAAGTAAAATAGTGTCTGGGGATCATAAAAAAGGAGTTTTCCAACTGTGATCCCTACTGCTGTTGATTAATAGGGTGTTTGGGAAAGATTTAAGTAATGGTTGTAGGAGTGAGCAGCCTTAGTTACTAAGAAGAAAATTCAGGAAAAAAGCCAAGTGTGTTTAATTTCCCATAATACATCACTTCAACCATCTGTGAGAAAGATAATGTTCTCTTAAAAGGGGAAACAATTACTGAAAAGAAGGTTGAGAGGAATAACTTGATACATATTTCTTATTCTTCAATTAGCTCTTTGTTAATGGGTTGTTCAGACGCATAAAACTTAACTAATTAATGTTGGAAACACTATTGTTGAATAAAATAAAGATACATGACCTAAAATGCAATAATATTACCTGTTATAATTGTAGTATAACTTTATTTGTGTATATGGTAACTAAATATACAACTTCCATTTTCTTCATGGATGGATGCATGGGTAGACAGATATATAAGAAAAATCTTATCACCAATTGATTGACTTAATAAAATGTTATTATAACTTAGATGATAAAATAAGGAGAATTGCTTCCCCAAAATAATGATTTGAAACCCGGCTAATGTGGCTCAGAGGTTTCATGTTGCTTCATTAACCAGGAGGTCAAGGTTTGATTCCAAGTCAGGGTACATGCCCTGGTTACAGTCTCGATCTCCAGTAGGGTGCATGCAGTAGGCAGCCGATCAATGATTCTCTCTCATCATGGATGTTTCTATCTCTTTCTCTCCCCCTCTGTCTTCCTCTCTCTAAGATTAATAAAAGTACATATTTTGAAAAAGAGAAGGATTTGAAAAAGGATGATGTCTAAAATACTTGTTGTAGGAGGTTATTGCTCTTTCTCATTCCATTTCCCCACAGATGAACATACTTTCAATTTTTTCATACATACTTTTTTTTTGAAGTTTATCTCTATATCTAGTAAATCTCTAGACTCTATTATCAATATAGCAAATATTTAGCTTCCATCACCCACATTATGGAAGCAGGGCAATTTTCAAAAAAGCTGCCTCTGTGGCAGAATGAGTCTGCTACACAAAGAACAATCCTACAGATTACAGGACCAGCTATCTCAGTGAGCATGTGCTTCAATCATACATTAAAATTCATCTCTGCAGGGATGCTACAAACAACATTCTGGCGGGAAAATTACACACACAAAAAATACCCTTCAAATTATGGGAAGCATTTGGTTTGCAAAAGCAAGTTTAAAAAAAAAAACAACACAAAAAACTTCTGTGTGAATTTCCTAGAAACACAATTTGTGTCCTAGCCGCATGCTTAAAGGCTCGGATTGTCCCAGGCAACACTAGCTTTTGTTCAGCATATCTGGCTTTGGGTGGATTCATGGACCGTCTGCAATCAGTGTTGAAATGCAGGCTCCAGTAAAAACTGTGAGAAGCTGAGAAATGTTACATGCATAATTCATCGTTCCCTCATCACTATATGTATTTGTGTGAGGCATCAGGGTTATGCTGCTACCCAAGTTCATTGAAAATATGAATTTGGATATATTCAATATTCTTTTACATGCATTTAAGAAAACATATACTTTTCATGGAAAAGTAGATCGTTTGGAAGGGTATTTTACCTTTAGCCCTCATCAAATTCTGCCAATGACCTATACAGCCCCAAATTATCTATATTTTATTTACTGCCCCAATCTCCACATATACTCCAGTCTCCTGGCTCCATCTTTAAGCTACACTGGTTTCTAGACAAGTTCTAAAACAGTCCAAGCAATTTCCTGATTCAAAGCTTTTCGTACCACATTGTTCTCACCATCTGTGGTGGGCAGACCCTAGGATGGCCCCCAGTGACCCCTAACTCCTGATAATTACATTACTCCTGGGGTGTAGACTGGATCCAGTGGTCAGCTTCTAGTGAATGGAATACAGTACAGTAACAGCATATCCCTTCTGTCATCAGATTACAGAAGGATAAGTGCTTTTTCTCACTTGGTCTAAAACACACACACACACACACACACAATATCCTCAGTGGCAGTGCTTGAGCTGCTCTGAGGAGAGGACCATACAGCAGGGCATTGAGGGACATCTTGGCATCATAGAACTTAGGTTCTCAGTCCCAGAGCCGGTGAAGGACTGACTTCTGACTATACTCATGTGAACTTGGAAGCAAATCCTGCTCCAGTTAAACCTTCAGAGCCCACAGCCTAGTCCAACAGCAAAACCACAGACTTCAAAGAGACCTAGAGTCAGAGGCACCCAGCAAAGCTGCAGAAGCTACAGGTCAAAAATGAGTGCTGTTTTCAGCCAACAGATTTTGACATACTGCTTTGCGGTATGGTCAACAACATACCATATGAACTACTCTTCTCTTGGTCTTTGCATTCAGGCTTTTTCTTTTCTTTTCTTTTCTTTTTTTTTCTTTTTTCTTTTCTTTTCTTTTCTCTTTTATTTCTTATCTTTCTTTTATTCCTTCCCTCCCCTGCCCTCCCCTCCCCTGCCCTCCCCTCCCCTTCCCTCCCCTTCCCTTCCCTTCCCTTCCCTTCCCTTTCCTTTTTTTCCATTTCATTCCCTTTCCCTCCCTTCTCTTCCTTTTTCTTTTTAAATTCTTTATTGTTTAAAGTATTACATAAGCCTTCTTCTCCACCCCCATTGACCTCTCCCTGGCTGAGCCCAACTCTCAGCACATACCCTCTCCCCCCTACTCTGTGTCCATTGGTTATGCTCATATGCATGCATACAAATCCTTTGGTTGATCTCTTACCCTAACCCCCGCCTTGTTCCCTTTCACCAGGTCTCAGCTTCAAAGTCACCTTGTCAGAGCAGTTTTTTCCTAATCACTCCATGTGATTTGGATTACTTTTTATTCTTTGTTCTCTGTGAAAATACTTGTTGAATTTCTTATTAGGTTACCAAGTGATATAGTTTTCTATTTGTTTAGGGTACAATTAAAATGCAAAGGAGGTTCTATACTTCTTTTATTCATAGGGTCTATCACAGTGCATAATAGTTCAGTAAATATTTGCTAAATGAATTAACAAAATCAAAGTTCATATACATCACAAAAGTTCAATTTTTAATTTTAATTTTAATTTTTAATTGTCACCCAAGGAAATGTTTTCATTGATTTTTTAGAGAAAGATGAGGGAGAGAAACATCAATTGGTTGCCTCTCACATACACCCAGGATTGAACCTGTAACCTAATTTTGTGCCCTGATTGGGAATCAAAACTGCAAATTCTTTTTGTATGGGCTGACTCTCAACCAACCCAGCCACCTGGCCAGAGCAAGAGTTCATTTTTTGATTAAATAAGTATTTTTATTGTTATTAGTAGTAGTATTTTAGATTATTAAAATGACTATGAATAAACAGACTATAACAGATATGTCATTCTATCTAATAAAGAGGGAATATGCTAATTAACCGCCATACCCTCACAAAGATGGTGGTGACCACAGCTAATAAGGAGGGAATATGCTAATTGACTGACATGCCCTCAAAGGTGGCAGCGCCCACATCCACAAGATGGTGGCACCCAGTCCTCTCAGCCCTGCTGGTGTGGGTCCAGCCATTCCCTGAGCCTGCCTCCAGAGTCCCCTAGTCCCCTCAGCTCCCCAGCCACCCAGGGCTGGCTCAAGATGCAGGCAAGCCTTACACAGTGGCTGCCCAGCCACTCAGGGCCAGCCCAAGGTGCAGGCAAGCCTCAGATGGTGGCTGCCCAGGCACCCATTGCTGCCCAAGGCTCAGGTAACCAGAGCAGGCTGAGGTTGCACTGCCAGCAGTAGCATCAACAGATGTGTGATGAGGGCATCAACTTCCTGATCTCTGGGTCTCCTCCCACCCCTGAGGGCTCCAGGACTGTGAGAGGAGGCTGGCTGGGCTGAGGGACTCCCCCTCCAGTGCATGAATTTTCATCCATTGGGCCTCTAGTAAATATATAATGAACTTCACATAAATATATATTTTAAATTTATCCTTAAATTATTTTTTTTATCTAAGAGAAAGCAAAGTAATCTTAGGCATATTCAAGAGACAAATAAAGGATAGAATAAGCTGTTGCAGTGTTTCCCAAATATCTAATGTCCTCTCTACCACTAGGTTCTGTGCAGAATAGTACTAGTGATTAGACTATGAGACACAGATGACCATAACAGTTCCTATCACTGTTTAGAAAGCTGCATGGTTTATCAATGTCACCAAATGTTAAATTTTAATATGTAAAGAAACATCAACAAATTTTAAGTGAGTTAGAGTTACATGTTTGTGAATCCAAGAATTAAGCAGTGGTGTTATGATGAAAGGCTTTTAATCTTCTAAGCACTTTTGAAACTTACAATTATAAAAAGATATTCTTATTATTCTTCTCCTATTGATGACAATAGCTTCAGTTAATGAAAAAATAACCTATCCTTTTTTATAACTTATTTAAATTGAGTTAAAGAAAGGCTCTGATGGTAAAAGCATACCATGCAGGACAAGGAGGAGATCCTTTTGAATACTACGCCAGCAATGCTGAAGTCATCTGTTCTTCTTAGATGTATTTCATCTGAAGTGAGGGATGATGTAATGATAGGCTATCTGGGATTAGGTTGAGACACTTCTCTTTACAGGATAATTAAATCCCTGGTGGAGTCAAATAGACAGACTGGGGATTTTATTCTTTCTCTACGACTTAGGAATGGTATGATTTCAACCAGTTACTAAACATCCCTAAGCCACTATCTCTGAAACGAAGGAAATAACAGAACCTTCCTCTGGTTGATGTGAGATTCAATGAGTTTCTCCATATTAAGGTCAGTCCTTAGAACAGGGCCCATCACAAAATTAAGGCTCAAAAATTTCAGCTGTAGAATGAACTATAAATAGTTATTCTTATCTCCTTGTTTTTGTTATTACTTATTACCACATCCAAAATGTGGAAAAGGAAATCTGCTTGTATTCTATCTATCTCAATGTAAATACAAATAAGAATTACGCTATCCTGTTGGGGAATTACCATGGATTGTTTCTCAAGAACAATAGGATGAATACTTTTTGGAAAGCCCTCTGTGAAATATAAGCCATACATTTGTATAGCAAAGATGTTTCTGCAATTTAGTACTTACAAAATAAGGTATAATTCTGGCATTTTTTAAGTTATGTATACTAAGTATTTTTTAAATATTAGTTAAAGTAAATAATTTAGAGTCATCTTTACACTTTGAACCTAATTTCTAAATATCTTAGGGAACAAATAAACATGTCTAGAGTTGATATAAAATTCTGGTTTATCCTTTAATATAAAATTCATGATTTTCAAGACAATCTTAAATTTTCAATTGTTCATCACACTAGTAATGTGATTATAGATTTGATTATAGATCTGATTGTAAATTTAATTATGCCAATACTCATTTGTACCAATGTTACTATAAGTGCCAAAAACTTCTCTTTGGTCTTTTTTACACTTAAAGACACATAGGGTTTCTTCTAATTATTTCCTAGAGATATTGAAACAGAACAGCTCACTGTTGCTTGAAGCTGTACATTAATGTTAGATCACAAGGCAGCATGATCTGAAATTACGTACCCTTGGTCTTTCCAGAATACCTGAACATTTCTTTAGCAAGGTGTTTGACACTTTCCAATAACATCTTTCTCTCCTTTTTCAAACTTACCTCTGACCTCTTTCCTTGTTACACAACCTTTTATGTAAACATATTGGACCATTGGAAATAATATGATCATGTTATTAGCTATATGTTTTTGTACAAACTGCTGCATCTGATAATGCCACTACCCAAAATTTTCTTGGATTTTTATCATCTTCAAATTCTACCTAAATTCTCATCATCTCAAGGAAAACCACATTCACTTCGTTCCTTACCTATCTTCATCCTATTTACTTTGTTCCTTTTTTTTTTAACCTAATCTCCACTTTTAGAGATGTGCATTTAATTTTTATCACCAGTGGAGCAGTATAGTTGGTTGTAGGCATTTGATTTTTAAATTGCATATTGTTGTTGTTTTTAGGATATTGTGATCTCCCTGATTAATATACTATACTCTATTCATCTATCTTGGTTCAGAGCTAGCACATGGTTTTTGTAACCAATAAGTGTTCATACTACTGATATACTGAATTGAAACAATTTCATTATTATGCTAAGCTTAGCTTTCAAGTATTTCCTTATGAAGTTAGCATATTGGCTCATACATAGCAGATAGTCAAAGTATTAATGTATAACTCATTCTGTTGGAAGTAAAGCAGAGAGACATATAGAGGAGTTTCCTACCTTGACTTCCTCCACAGGTATGCATACATGGATCTGTACATCTTATTTGAGAAGTGACAGTACTATAATTGCCACAGGAAATGTTTGACTTATGATTAATAGAGTTATAATTGTGTTTCTTCCACAGTTCATAATCTTGCTTATTTTAAATAATACCTGTCAACATCAACCATCCAAAACACTTATGGATATATATTTAAGAATGATGAGGGGGTTTTATTGACAGAATTGTGGAGAGTTGAGTGGACTTTGATTAGATAAAGCTACTTTATTATTTTAATGTTGAAAATATTATAGATGTACAATTTTTTTTCACTCATTGACTCTTTCTAGCCTGCCCTTGCCTCCCACCCCAGGGATTTACCATACCATTGTCTGTATCCACGGGTTATGTATATAAGTTCATTGATTAATAGATGCAGATACTTTTAAACAGCCATCAGATTTTTGCAAATTTTCTTAAAATTTGAAATTCCTTTTCATTCTACATTGTGTGTGTGTGTAAAAAAGAAATTTGATGCATAGAATGTCAACAGAAGTATCATAAAAAGTAGAAAATTATAGAAAAAAATTCTATTTTAAGGCAAAATGATTTGGGAATGAGAGACACCTAGTTTAAAAGGTTAGTTTCCACTATAAGCATAATTTTAAAGAGCAAAGTAAATGTAGCTAGAGTGCCAAATGGGCACAAATAGCAATGATATTTGCATGTGTGTGTGTGTAATTGAATCTATAAACATATGTGTAAACATGTATATAAACATGCATGTATGTATTATGTAATGAGTTGCATAGTGAGGAAGGAAAACTTTTGATTGCATGATACACACTTACATTCCACACACCTATATTCTTTTGAATCAAGGGAAATTGTTGGCAAAGGCATTAACTTTTCAAAAACTTAAGAACAAACAAGGATAATATTATTTCTCAGGAAGAATCAGCTTGGTATAATCACCACAAGATAGTGAATATGCAAATGTCAAGATTTGCTGCAGAATGTTTCAGAAAAGCAAGCTGAACTTGCTGAGTAAGAAGGCTTTTGCATGTAATATGGACTTATTTTAAAATACAATTTTTGAAAATTTATGGTTCTTGAACAGCTACGTTGCTAAAACAGACAAAAAAGGAGCTTAGCTATAAAGCAAATAAATCAATCATTGGAGTTTGATCTAGAGCTCGACAATAAACACTATCATTAGATTGGAAGGACAGGAACTCACTGAAGAAAAAGGAGTCAGTGAAAAACTTCCCTTCCCAGTTATAAACTACACAAAAATCTCAAAACTAAGCCAATGAAAGGATAGTGGACATGTCTGAAATGGATGGGCACAGCTTTGAATCTTCTCTGCTCGTGTTTTGGTGGGTGTCCTGCCCCCAAATCTGCCTGCTCACTTGTCACGTGTTAATAATAATCTCCTCCCATCCTCTGACTACATGTTATACTCAAGATATGCATTTGTGACTGTATTCAAGGTAAAAGGGATGTTCTTCCAATGGTCAGCTTTAAAAGACATATCCTATTGATCATTTTTATTGATTAAAATAAACAAAAAATAACAGCTATTCTTATTCCAGATTGTGTCCAGGCAATATTTTGATAAAGTAGAAAAAATAGCAATGCATATCTATGTCTCTTTATACACAGGTCAATCTTTGTCCAAGACACTGACCTGCCTTGAATGAATATCTCCCCTTCTGTTGATTAAGGAGGAATTCAATCATAAGCAGGTGGTATAATAACTCTTCCAGGAGGAAGAGGTTCTTATATAATTCTGAGAACATTTTTATAGTGTGGAGAGTTACACAAGAGAAATTTCTTTTTCAAATACCCAATTAGAAAAGAAGAGACAAAGAATAAAGGAAGAATTACTTTCTTTCAAAACTGCATGGTACTGTGTATCTCATTGTTCTATCCATATCAGCTAGCTAAATACATTTTTTCCCTCCAAAATAAAAAACACAGAGAAAATTACACTTACTGAATAGAAGCACAATGTTTTGGAGTTTCCACAATGCCAGTTGCTCTAACTTTCTGAATTCCACCAGTCACCTACCCTTTTCTTGTCCTGTTATCACTCAAGAAAGTATCTGCTCAAGCTTGACATTGGCAATTAATAGCAATGATTTCAACTGAAGACCTTTTGTTACCATGATTTAAAAGTGATGTAGGACATACAAGTGCCTACAGAAAGAAAAAAAAGAAAAAGAAAAAAAAAAAACCTTCCAAATTATTTGACTTCAAAACAGCTGGATTCTTTGCAATATCTGTAATTAAAGTCTCTGTAAACAATACAACTTCAATCCTGGTAGCTGACAACTCTCTACAGGATGACAACACAGCAACGAAAACCGCAAGTAAAATAGCAGTGCCAACTCTCAAGGAAAACAGGTAACCAACAACTGTACACCAAACTCGGCAAGTGAACTATTTTATCAAAAGATACTTGTGTAAAGTAGAAATGGGCTATTCTGTATCCTCTCAAATGTGAACTTGATCATGGTTTTGATATAGTCTCATGACTTTAGGACAGTGGTTCTCAACCTTCCTAATGCTGAGACCTTTTAATACAGTTCCTCATGTTGTGGTGACCCCCAAACAAAATTATTTTCATTGCTACTTCATAACTGTAATTTTGCTACTGTTATGAATCATAATGTAAATATCTGTTTTCCAATGGTCTTAGGGTCACCCACAGGTTGAAAACCACTAGCAGGGCCACCTAATCAACACCCCCCAACTACCCACAGCCCCTCCCTATGGCCTCCCCTGCCCTCAATTGCCCCCCCACCTTAATTGGGGCCAGGGCCCACCAGCCAATCCCTGGCAGCCCCTTCACCCAGCCAGCCAAGCCCTGATCGGGCTTCTGATAGGGGCAGGTCAGCTGGCCAACCTCCCACCATCTCCTCCTCTCAACAGGCCCAGCCCTAATCCAACCCTATTGGGCTGGGCAAGTCGGCCAGACCCCACCTGTGCATGAATTCATGCACAAATACTATATATACACATCCACACACACATACATATAAACACACACACTCGTGTGTATATATGTACGTGTGTGTATGCGTATGTGTATACATATACGTATACGTATATGCATATGTATATGTATACAGATACCTGATCATGAAGGGTCTTATAAGAACAAAAATGGATGAGAATGAATTCTAAAGCAGAAGTACTGAGTTAGCCACTAGAAGACCCAGTTTCCTGGTGAATTTTGCCATATATGATACTTTCAAATTTTTTATTTAGTTATCAACATTTGACAATTGGAAATTTTGCATGAATATTCAACTTTTTGTCTTCCCTTTAAAATTTAGAAGCCCTTATAAACTAGGTTTGCTGTCCCATGTAGCAAAGCCTAATTAGAACTAGGGGATTGGTGTCCCTATTAAATGATTTATCTGTTCCCCAGACTCAAATTCCTTTTGATATATACCTGAATCCTGTAGGCCTTTGAAATTTATGACCAAGGTGGCTCATATATTAGGACTTTTCTACTTTTAATGTTGAACAGCTCTGAGATATTGAGAACTTGAAATTCTTGGCCAGTGGGTGATATACCAAAGTGACAGATTTTCCAAGTACTTCCTATATGGTTGAAATCAGTCACTGATATTAAGAAGGTGCATTTTGTAAGTGAGGACAGCTATTGATTATTTACTAGTCACAAGTTCTATCTTTTTGGACACAAGCTGTCTTACTTGATCAATAGCTATCATTACAAATGAAAAATTACCAATAAACTATGACCCAAAATGAAAAGTAAATACATTTCAATTTGAAACACTCAGAGTAAGTTAGTTATTACTCAAGTTTATATTTAAATTCTATATATTGTAAATACAAAGATAACCCGTGAATAAAACTCTTACTGACAGATGGGTATAGAATGAGGCTCCAAATGGATACAGGTATGACAAAGAAAATTCTATAAAAAATATATTCCTAAAACATATTTTCATAAAGAAAACAGTATTTCTTAAAAAATATTTTTAAAAAGAAAAAAAATTATTTTATAAAAATATTTATCTGACTTTGTCCATGATCTTGAACACACTTCTAACTAATTCATTTTTATGAAATCATTAAATTTCACTAACATATTTAAAGCCAAAAGGGAAAGTTGACTAGAGTTATTTGAATGTACAAAATGCACTTTTTAATTCATTTAGTGTTTTAGAAGAGGTGCAACTACAAATGTGGGTTCTAAATATATAATGCAACTCAGGTTTTGAAGAAATTATATATAATATATTAATGAGACTATTTCTAGTATTTGTTGGCGTAGGACAAATGAGTATAATATTTATTCTTTTAGGCAACAGAACAAGAGGTTTCTGAAATAACAATGTCAGGGAGAATTATCCATATTTTTTATTTGTATTTTTGTTTGCTTTAAGGTGGATAAGTTATCTACTACGTATTTTCTATTGATTACATATATTTTAAAGAACTTATCCTTTCCATTGGTAGTTTTTGATTGACATCTTGGGATTCTATTGCCAAAATGAAAGAGTGAGAGATAATCTTAAGAGAAACATACTGGTATTTAATACTACATAGACCTAAGCATTTATTTATTTTTTTTACAACCGTATTGAGGCATAATTTGCACACCATAAGACTTTGCATTTTAACTGTACAATTCAGAGACTTTGAAAGCTGTCTGAGTTTGCACCTATCACCAGAATCTTGTTTTAGAATACTTTCAACACTTCAGTAACATCCTTGAGCCTGTTTATAGGGAATCCTCTGCCCATGCCCAGCCCAGGGAGCCATTTATCTTACTTTCTGTGTTACAAATTTGCCTTTTCTGGAGATTTCATACAGACAAATTCATAATATATGAACTTTTGTGTCTGTCTTCTTTCACTTAGCATAATGTTTTTGAGGATCATTCATTTTGTATCATGGATCAGTATTTTGTTCCTTTTCATTGTATAGATAGACCATATTTTGCTTTCTTTTCACCAGTCTAAGGATTTACCTTTTCTAATCTCACTCACAACATTTAAAGAAGTATTTTTGTTGGCTCCCTTTATAATGCTCCAGATCTCAATGACAATTTTAAGCTTAATGTTTTCCAGCCCTTAAGATAAATATGAAGCATACATCTGGATCCCATTTGAGCACTAAGTCGGCCAGGCCCTAATGTTTTTACATTCTGTGAAGTAATTATCTAACTAAACTATTTACTAATTAAAAAATATAGTATAACTTAATTGTGACCTCTAACATTTTATTGAAGTGAAAAACATTTCCAGGACACAAATAACAATTTTTCTAGATACTCTCACACAAGCAGACCCAACAGCAAGAACCACAGGAAAGAGATTTGGGGAAAGATTTACAAATAGAAAAAATCCATTAATAAAAAAAGAGCGGGCTTAGATCTGGATGTGTTGAGTTAGTATAGGGCTGGGGTGTTGATCTGTGAGTGCCTTGGGTGGGGCCTGGATGAGGCTGGTTGACCTATTTGGAAATGTCTTTTGTGTGAAATGTATCATTGGGCATGTGGTGGTATTATTGATATGAGAAAATGCTAAATAACTGATTTACTATCTGAAAAGGGATTTACTATCAGGGAAAGGGAGGGAGGAAGAGACTGAACATAAACTGCACCTATAAATGAGGACAATGGGGAATGGGAGGGGGCAGAAGGTGGGGTGGGAACCTGGTGGAGGGGGGAAGAAATGAGGAACCTTTGTAACAATATTAACAATAAAGATTGATAAAAAAAAAAAAGAAAAAAAGAAAAAAGAAAAAATAAAATAAAATAAGAGCACACTTAAAAATGTCCCATTATTCTAGCAGAGGTCAGAAGGAGCTGTTTTGTTCAGCAAAGCTTTCTGCTTCATGAACACACGGAAAAGCTAAACCCAGACTAGTTAAAAATGACAAGTTCATGTGGTGGGAGAAAGAAATGTTACACTACTTATGGATTTACAGAGAGAAAAAAAGAAAGAATAAATCATTATGTAATATATTGCTCTATATGCTAACAGGCTTTGGGAAAAGTTTCATCCTGGTAATCATCAAAATGCTTATATGGGCTGACTTATACTCAGAATGAATAAACAGAAAAGAGAGAAACTACAGAAGAAGATATGAGAGATTTAGCAGAGTATTATATAAGTTATAGACCCCTGGAAAAATCATCAAGTATAACAGAAAACAACTGAGGCTCATTATCTGTGTACTGCTTAGAAAGGGAAAATTACCTGAGAAACACTCAAGTGTATTTTCCTCGTAAACCCCACATACTTATTTTGTGATTGATTTACTAGTATTTGTAATCATTTATTTTATAATTAAAAAAGCAAAACACTATCTATATATTTTCCTATTTCTTTAAGCAAAGGAAAATGGTAGAATGAAGTAAATTTCAAAATCTCAATTCTTCCTTGACATGTTTTTTTCAGTGAAATATGAACTCAATGTTATTTTATTTTCTCTGGACCAAGTCTGAGTTTTTAACATGAGTGAATAGTAAAACATTGCTTCATTAAACAAAGTGCTGGATATATAAAATATTTCTACACCTTTCGATCAAGGCCTACACTTTTGTCATCATGTTCACTACTGAATTGCTGGAAAAAGAGAAATAATGTCCAGTGGTAGTAAAATAATAGCTTTGTTGCATGTATATTTGCAAATACTTCATGTCTCTTAGGAGTCACTTTGCTTTGGGATCAGGAGTTTTGAACTTGATTTCCAGAGATGTGTGAAGCATCCTCTTGTATGTGGAAAAATATATAATCATATTATTCTAGTAAGCTTCTTTTTAATCTTGGATCTATTTTTACTGCAGAATTTTTCTCACATGAGAGATGTAAATAAATGGTCATTAGATTTTGTTGAAGCCCTCCAGAGTAGCTTGGTGTAAAAATGTATTTAGCTCTAAACAATCCGGCAAGGGCTAAGAGGTGAGTGCCTAGTTGTGATAGTATACACAGGACTTCAAGATGCTATACCTTCGCTCAAGTGCTTTGGAATTCATTCGTACATTCATCCCACAAACTAATAGTGGTCATTGGCTATGAGCCAGGCACTACTATATACACAATTGGGATGGAGTAAGGAATAAAGAAGAGCAATAAATCCCTGCCTGATCGAGATTACACTTCAGAGGACATACAAGCAATACATTACAGGTAGGCAAATACTAGTATGTAGAATGGTAAAGAGGATCTAATTATAAGTGAAAGAAATACATTAGTGAAAGGGAACATTGCAGGTGAAATATCCATTAGGGAGGTTTAAAGGAGTTGGGCCTGGGAGTATGCAGGAAAATAATTAAATCAAAGGCTCTGAAGCAGAAGTGTATTAAATTAGTTCAAACTACATTCATAACCCAACCACAGTTCACTACCCACTTTTCTACCACCTTCATTCAGCCAGCTACATCCTTCTCATGGATATCTTTTGCTCCCTTGCCTGGCCACCTTACCTACACAGTGCTGAGATTCCTCTGACTGCAGCGGGCCAGAGAAGAAGTAGGGAGAACAGATCAGGACCTAGGACCTAGGGGAAGTTGTTTGATGGAGGAAAAAAGGAGCCAGTAGGGATGGAATATGGAGTTCAGCTTTGGATAAAGCTCAGGTCAATCTTTGAGATACCCATCAGACATCCAGGTAAAAATGCAACTTGGCAACTAAATAGATATCTGGAGTTCAGTTTGGAAGGTTGGTTGGAGATAATGGTGGGAATGATAAATTGTGTAGTTTGGGGTTAAGCACAGAATAAACATTCCATATTTCTATTAAGTAAGCATGCTTGCTGGCCAGGAAATCTTCTATTAGTACTCAGCATCATGCAGACTAACTTCACCAAAAGACTCTTGGAAATGTGTCTCACAAGGAGTTATCTCTAATCATAATATGTCATCATTCCATGTTTTTCCATGGCTACCACATTTCTCTTGGTTCCCAAAAATGGAAAACACACAGTAATTTCTGTATTTAGTCTTTATAACAGATCAATGCTAAATCTTATTGTTAACTCTATCAGGAAACATTTCTTTAGCTTTTCTTTTCTTTTTATTTTTTATTTTTTAATTTGCATCTCTTCTCTTATACTGCATTTGAAATCATGAAATTACAGAATTTCACCACTCCACATTGGTTTCTTCTCTTCTCATGGCAACAATCTGTGGAGAAACTCCTTTACAGCATTAGTACTAAGGGTTTCCTTTCCACATTTGCCATAAGTCAAAATTAAAAATAATGTTTTGGCCTGTCTTATTCTCATTTTCTTGTGCTGTTTCCCACTTACTTCTTTGAAAATTTAAATCTTTAATTCTATTTAACACAAACCTTCCTAAAGATTTTCTTGATCCTACTTACTAGAGGCCCAGTGCATGAAATTTGTGCACTCAGAGGGTCCCTCAGCCCAGCCTGTGCCCTCTTGCAATCTGGGACCCAGTGGGAGATGTCCACCTGCTAGCAGTGAGATATCCCTCTCGCAATCTGGGGCTCTCAGACCGGGAACCTCTTTCCTTACCGCCTTCCTGCAGTGGAGGTAGGAGAGGCTCCCACCACCTCCGCTGCACTCGCCAGCCATGAGCCCAGCTTCTGGCTGAGCAGTGCTCCCCCTCTGGAAGCACACTGACCACCAGGGGACAGCTCCTGCACTAAGCGTCTGCCCCCTGGTGAAAAGTGCACATCATAGCAACTGATCATTCTGTGGTTTGGTTGATTTGCATATTAGGGTTTTATTCTATAAGCTAATCTTTATTTCTCTTAATTATTTTCTCCTCTGAAATACCATGCAAACTACCATTTTGTTATGTTAGATATTAATGACTTCCCCCATAAATTGACTTCTTGCCTTTTAAACCTTAATGTTACTCTCTCAAAAGAGGTGACCCTTTTATTCATTTTATGTTGGTCTAACCACAAGCTTGAGCAGAGTGCTAAGATACCAGTGTGGTTAATATCCTTTTATTGATGCATAGAATGAGGAATATAAAATGTATAATGATCAATATGCAATTAAGCATTTTAATCTTTACTAAGCAAAGTACAATGCTATTAAAAAGCTAAAGAACTTCTTTAATACATAGTTGACTTCCCAGAATTACATGAAATTTCTTTACTTAAAATATTTAGCATGGTACTCAATTCAGAAAAATATTTTCAAATTTCTCCATGTCATTATCATCACATTTCTTATTATATACAATTTCTGATAAGGTTTTATCACACACTTTATTTCAGTGATCATATTGGAAAATTTTTAAATTAATATAATCTTTAGTGGACATTTCGACTATAATAAGGTTCATAATAAACACTCAGAATATATAAACTCAGGTCAAATGAATAAGCTGTAAACAAGTGCTAGCTACTAAAGGCCACTTTCTCTTATTCCAAATCTCTAAAGCTAGCTTTAATCTGGAGGTAGAAGGCAAAATAAAAGGAAGTTTCTGACTTGTTGTAAAATATGTCTGGAGTTGGCAGAAAGACCCTCCAGTGAGAAGCCACCAAGGCCTGCCAATCTTAGAGTGGGTCTCAAGAGCCTATTGAAATGCTGGCTTAAAGCTTTGAACATAATATTTATTGTCATGGTGTGCCTCCTAACTGTGCTTCAGCTCTGATACTGTATAACGTTTATACTCTACTGACCACCAGCTTACTGATATCATAGCTTAAGCATTTGCATATTTCCATTTGGCTATAATAGAAAACGTAAAGTAATCATCAATTTCCAGATAAACCTTGGATTTCTCTGCAAATCTGGGCAATAACTAGAGACCACTTGTTGCTCCTTTGTTTATTGATCACTTCATTCTTTTTATTTGATATGGCAAATTACTCTTGGCTATTGTTTTTAATCTATACTGATTGCTCACATCACTTCCATTTCAGAGTGACAAGGGATTCCTTATTTCTCCAGAATTTCTGATATTTTATGGTAAGCAGATTCATAAACGCAGAAAGTATTTTTCTAAATACAGAAGGTGGGCATGATATATAGAGTTTGACACATCTAGATGCTGGCCTAGAGTAATAACAATGGTGTACAATGCAAAAAAAAAAAAAAAAAAAAAAAAGAAATATTAAGTACAAACAAAATACTGTTTTAAGAAGCACCAAACATCAATGAAGTCTCAAATGTGTGGTCATTATTAAGTATATTTGGATGTATGCATACATGTGCATGTGTGTGTGTGTGTGTGTGTGCACGCGCACATGCACTCAGGGTTTGTTGTTGTTGTTGTTATTAACATGCAGTTGGATTTCTTAGTTAATCCCCTATCCTCATAATATAGACCAGAGACAAACCTTTTCATTACCTGATGCTGCTGTAAGTGAAACATACTAATTAAGGGGTTATGAATTTGGCCTCTCTTTCTAGAATTCCTTGGAGGAATACTGCCCTGAATATGATGTTCATAAAGATTCTAAGTGTTTAGAATGCTTTCCTGATTGACTAAGTCAGTGACCACAAAATTTGACCAGATGTCCATAAGTCAACTCTGATGACAAAATGCATTTAGACTGAATCCTGATGCTGCTCTTGGTCATGAAAGCCACAGTGCCTCCTGCGAGGGTTTCCTGCCCACTCAGCTATGGGGTTTTGCCATTTTTACAGCCTTTCTCATAAACTGGTGTGTCTTAGAGGAAAGAGCTTACGATAAATATGCCTTGGGATATGCGTGTCAACTTGTGATGTGCAGGCTGGTAGGCACTTAAATGATTCTAAGGATGTTTATTTTTATTTAATGGAGCATAGTAGCTTTCTTACAATTTTAGAATTTATTCTTCAAATTGGGTGGTATTAATAGAAAGCAAGTCATGCCTGTTGCTGTCTATTCCTGTGACACTGTGATGTACAATTCTCCGTTCTATTTTTTAGCTGTAGGAATCTTTTTTAAACTTCATATTAATAGACAAGGTTTGGCAGGTATATTTTCCCCTAAATCTCCTTATATCATGTGGCCATTTCCCCAAGTCACCAGCCAGGTTTTTATACCAGAGCTTTGACAGAATGGCCCCAGGAAGGCCACCTTCACCCTCAGCAGAAGGGAAGAAAGCTCAGAGGCAATTCTTGTCTTTTCGGTGTCAAAGGCCCGGGTCTTTGAAAACGGGAATGAAAAGAAAGGCCTGAGCTACACATTCAGGGCAGGACTTGATAGGAAAGAATGACATGTCCCAGAGTTAGGAGGAACAGAAGTAGAGGAGGCTAAGAGTAAATGGAGACGGGTCCCTGAGAAAGAGACCTCTGTTCCCTTCTCTGTAGACCAAGCCTCGAGTTGAGGGAAGATAAGAGAAATATCCTTGAGAAGGTTGTGAGATCTGCTATCAGAGGGAACTTGTGCTTTCATTCCTGGGGAGAACCCCACAAGAGTCGATGGGATGCCAGAAATAATAAAACAGTGCAGAGGGTTGATAGGGGGCCTGAAAGAGACCTAAAGACTTCCTGGTGCCAAGTGTAGTAACAGAACAGCACTAATATGGTGGTGAAGGACTGAAAGCTGGCTCAGCAATGACAACTGATGTGTGAACTGGATGATGACTGGCCTAGGGAGATACCTGCAGTGAGAAGTCCTTGCCCATCACTCTGAGGATCCGGCCACCTTCACACAGACACCTGCCATCTTTTAGTCTCCCCAAGTCTCAGAGCATCTATACAGAGTCCACGGGAAAGGTGCTGGACAATCAAGAGTCAAGAGTTTAATCTCATATGTGACCTCATATTTGAAATTAAGTTAGGCTCTCAAAAAATAAATATTATTTGCTACTCATCTGAGAAGTGAGGCTACAATGCATATGAGCTACCTATATAATGATTTTTAAAAGTGTTTTTTTTTTTAAATTCCATGTCTGTAGAATGCAGTGTTCTTTGTTTAGTTGGGATTTATGCATGAAAAAATAAAATAGAGAAAATAAAGACCTATAAAAATAAATGGTCTGCTAACCACCATGATTCATACACTGGACTAGGTGTTCCACAAATATTTAGTATTTCCACAAGCCTTGTTTAATATTAGTACCATCCCTGTTTCATAGACTAGCAAACCAAGATATCGGGAGATCAAGCCATTTCTCAGCTTGGTTAAAACACAAGAAAGGTAGAACTTAGTTTTGTGTTCCTATATATTCAGAGCCCTCAAAGCCTTTTAAATTTCCTGGATAACAAAGAAAGATTAATTGAAATAGTCAGATAATCAAAGGAGAGTAAAAAATAAAAGTAAAAAGCTAGGTTTTTCTCCTGAATCATGCAGAAAATAACCTAAATTTCCCACTTAACTTTAAATGGGAACATAAAATATATTGATATATAAGTTAAAATATTGCTGCATTATCATATTAAGAAATCTATTAGCCGGGACCAGTTTGGCTCAATGGATAGAACGTCGGCTTGGGGACTGAAAGGTCCCGGGTTCGATTCCGGTCAAGGGCATGTACCTTGGTTGCGGGCATATCCCCAGTAGGGGGTGTGCAAGAGGCAGCTGATCGATGACTCTCTATCACCGATGTTTCTAGCTCTCTATCTCTCTCCCTTCCTCTCTGTACAAAATCAATAAAATATATAAAAATATATATATATACATTTTAAAAAAAAAGAAATCTATTAAACATAGTATGAACCTTTGCATTTAAAAACTGACCACAAAGTTGTGTGTGTTTTTTTATCCTAAATGTACTTAATGGGAAGATTAAATAATTGAACCTATTATGGAAAAGAATTGGTTCATAATATACATCTTGATTATTATGAGAGTATTATGAGACAAATACTGGACTTAGGCTTGCAAACAGAATTTAAAGCACAAATGGGGGGTGTGGAAGCTAGAATTTAATCACTGGGATTTTGTTCTGCTGCTGTTTTTTAAATACATAGAGTTTGCAAAGGGTTATCTGATCAGAAGCATGAAGAAGGTAATAAACTTTTTCCAGAGTTGATGCATTTTAGTAAACAATTAACAAGATCACTGAAAATAATGAACAAGCTGGAAGTCTCCGAAATCACTGACACTTTGAAAATCTTGTTTACCAGAATTAGCGCCAGATCTAATGGAAACAAATTTGTTATTGACATCATCCAGAGGTGACGGGTAACAACATGCAATTGTGAGCCAAGTAAGAAAAATTGCTACTTTAATCCAAACCATCCCACAAATCAATCAACGCAACAAATTATCAGTGTGATAATATATTCAACACATTTGACATTTACATTAATTGGAGGTAATGAAGAAAATATTTTTTGTTGTTTGTTGGATGAAGTTAAATGGGCTGGAAATGCGTATGAATAAAACATCGTTCTTGCTCTCCCTGTACACCTGTTCACATTCCTATTGACGATTTGATATTTTTATTAGAGCCCGCGCGAGAGGCGACAAGCACCAACAGCAATTTTTCCACTCACAGGATGAAAGTAAACAAGCAGGTTCTGTGCCCGGCTCTCTTAAAACCCAGCACTGTGACAAGTGCTTAACTAGCCCCTGAATGCTGCCACTTAGTGATGACTTCTGGTTTGATAAATTATTTACAGCTTGCTAGGTATGAGGCTGGTGGAAAAATGCCTTTCTTCGCTGCTTGATTGACAGTCTAATTATACTGTGTTTTGTTTTAAGCACTGTTATGCAGAATCGGAATGCCATAAAAAATAAATAGGGATTGCATGAGCTTTTAACTTTGACAAGGTCATGCTGACGCGTACCAAAGAGATGTCATGAAAAGCCATAGCCGTTATTAGCCGTGTCCTGTAAGTGCCACCGGAGCTCTGTCTGGGTTCAAACATGGATTCGCTTCTAGCTACCTCGGCAGAGCAGCGAAGGGCTGATAGAAACCACAGAAGCAGTGGGCACGCGTAGGCTTTCGAAGCGTCTCTTGTTCTTCTCTCCTTAGGTGCAGCCTGGTTAGCAAGTTGAATTTTATAAAGATAATAATCTCATGCACATGTCAGATTTTATTTGGGGTCCTGTATTATCATATCTAAGAGGGCTTGTTCTCTCATTTTCCTATCTGCTTGTTTTTTGATGACTTTTTAAACATGCTAAGCATGCTGGAATAGTGGTGATGGTGGCGGTGATGCTGATTAATATCAGTCATTGTTACCAAGTGTGTGTCGCTGGGGCTGTCAGCCAGGAGTTCCTACTTGGTACCCCAAGTTGCCTGAGAATTAAATGCCTGCACTTTTAAGGACTGCAGTGGGATCTTTGAAGTAAACAGAACAGATGGGGTTTTAAGGTCTTTCCCAGAAAGCCCATCTACCATGTCAATCTCCATTTCCCTAGCTCGGCAGAAAGGGCTGCTGCTTCACTCCAGCTGGGGACTGAGCCCTCGGTTCCAGCTGATCGCTGACCGAAAGTTGTTCTTCACATACCAGGGGGCTGAAGGTCAGCTTGATGAGGTCTTTTCTTTGACAAAGCTATCTACTTCCTGTATGTGTTTCTCAGCAACACTATCTTTGATCTCCTTATCTTCAACCTCCTATTCTTATAATGGCATCCTAAGTCTCTCCTTGCAACAGCAAGAATGGATACTTTAATATTGGTCTTATGCATCCTGTACCAGTTTTGATACTGTGATATCGTGTGTTGCCCCCCCCCCCCCCCCATTTTTCTTAAGTCATCTATTCTTTGTGCTCAATCTCCATGCTGGCTATGAGAAAATGAGAAAGGAACACTGTGTGATGATGGCAGCGCTGGCAGGGCACACGTGTCACTTCAGACCTTCTTGTCAACCCTCATTCCAAAGGCTGCCCGTCTTGCTGAGAAAGAGTGATTGCTCTGCCGCAATGCCTTTGATCCATCACCGAGGAGTAAATTGTTCTGAGTAATGACCTATTCCATCTTTCCCACTCAGAATATATATTACAAGGAGCTTAGGCAACACTGCTTTAGCTCAGTTGTAATTCAAGTGCACCATCAATGCAAGGAAGAAGTCAGAGTCTCAGGCCTCTATGAGTCAGATTCAAGCTTCTGACAGTTGTCTGGGCCCATGTGCTTTCAAAATTCTTCTGCAAAGCAGATGTGTCCAGTAATTGCAATGGAAATTTTATGGGCAGTCATTGTGTGTGTGTGTGTGTGTGTGTGTGTGTGTATGTGTGTGTGTGTGTGTGTGTGTGTGTATGCACTCAGGAAGAGAGAAGGTGGGGAGAATTGTAATACTTAAGTTTGAAAACAAACAGAAATCAGTTTTCTGTGTTGTGGTGGAAGCAGGCAGTATAATCACCCGATTATTTTTACTTGTGAAACTACATTTTCCCCTCCTCACACGCTTGAGTGGATTGATTTAAGTTCTTTATTCTGCAGCAGAAGGAGAGATAAACTGCCGCCTTCGCTCAGGTGGTGCTGGCAGGCGTATTTGAGTCTCATCTGGAATTGCTAACTTATCCTGGAGAACATTTACAAAGGGATCCCTTGGATGCAGGGTCAAAATTCCTTCAGAAAGCTAAATGGCTTCTTGTTTTGTGGCATATCCACCTGTCCCAGGAGCAGTGGTACCAGATTTTAGCCATTTCCCTAGGTCCCAGAATGGGTACAACACTGTTTGAGAACTACTGATCCAAAATTTAATCCTTAATCTTGTTTCTTCGCTTATCCTCTTTTTAAACAACAGAAATATTAAGGTCATTGTATTATGTAAGCATTAATGTTAACATAACTGAATGGACTAATAAAAAGGATAACAACTAAAAGCCTGTAGTTGAAACTGTACTTAAATTCGTGCTTATCATAGTCTTTTTTTTTTTTTTTTTTACTTTTTATAGTAATAATCATTGTCTTAGCTTCTAAAAGTGAGGTTTTCAGGAAAAAAAATGTACTAGCTTTTATGCCTGAGGAGAGGTAATATGCTGGTAATATTAACTTCAGGTATGGTTCATTCTAGAGATTTACATTATCTCTTAATGCTTCCTTCCTCTATGTATCAACTTTATGTTCAGAGTGACTCTTTCAATTCATCAGCAATAGCTGCGCCAGCTTTGCAAGTTACATTCTTAAACCATACCATGCCAATCAATAAGCACTTACTTTTATCACCAAAATTGACTAAATTCCTGTACTTCACTCCACTTGTACTCAGTAATCAAACCAAGTTAGGTAATATGCTCATTTTAGAACCAATGTCTGAATAAAGGAGACAGACTATACTGATTGACTTATACCTATCCAGGTCCAACTGGTATGAGAGTCGAAATTCAGCGTACCCCAAACTAATGCTAGTTACCATACAATAGAGCAGTGGTAGGAGAGATTCTGGGGAGACAATCCAGTTATCAGTACTCCAAAATGATATGAAAAATGAATTTAAATCATTTCCTGGGCTAAGATATATTAGCATGAGCTGAACTTTCTCAAGGTATTTTCATTCTTTATCTATTATAATTTTTCTTCAAATTATATGAAACAAGGAGAAAATTATCATCACCTTAGGAAAAACAAATACAATGCCCCAATGCTTCTGCACTTTAGAAGCTGCGAGCCATTTCTTCTACTGTGGTTATCATAAAGTGGCTGAGCAAGTGCATAGTAAATGCTATTACAGTTTTTAAAAATCCTTACTCGAGGATATTTTTCCATTGATTTTTAGAGAGAGTGGAAGAGAGAGGGAAAGACAGAGATAAATATTTATGTGAGAGAAACACATCCATTAATTGCCTCCTGCACGAGCCCCAACCAAGTTAGATGCCCTTGACCAGAATCGAACCAGGGGCCCTTCAGTCTGCAAGGTGACACTCTATCTACTGAGTCAAACCAGCTATAGCACTATTACATTTACTTACAAGATACATACATACATACACCACAATCTACTGATATTACAACCCAGAGTGCAGGTTAGCATCATTATTAACTTTGGAAAAGTGAGCAAGAGGATGTAACTGTGGACCACATAGTCATACAGGATAGGGTGCTGACATAAAGGAAATATGGTGATATCCCAGCTGGAGGCGGTTTGATAACAAACTGAACAAAGGTGAAATGCTGTAAATTTAAAATCACTGTATCAAGAACAGTCTATGAACTTCACTTTACTGCTTTTGGCATCTGCCAGAGAAGGAATGATGGGGCATCTATGGACTGTGTTAGCTGTTAGGATTCAGAGAAATCCGGGGTTTAATTTCCTTATGGACATCTGCCCTACCATCTAGCGCTGCAGTACAGTGGAACTTCTCAGAGAATTGGAAAGAATACTGTACCTAATTTTTACTTAAGAAACAGAAATAATGCATAATCAAGAGGTCCCAGACTGGGTGGATCACTCCAGTATTTACATAAGGTAGAAATCCACTATGAATGATGGTTAAGAGTATGGGTTTTGGAGTTAGCTCTGGAATTAACAACTAAACTCCTTATCTGTATAATGGGGATAATAAATAATTTACCTTTGAGAATTGCTGTAAGATATAATGTTATGTTCATATTTTAGCATGCTATCAGATCAAATAGAGAAAGGCAATAGTTAAATAAGCACTTACTTTTAGCACCAATTTTATTATTACAACACCTTCTTGATAATTAATGTATCATTTCTATCAAAAGTAGGAGATTGTCGCTCAGCCAGTGTTGCTCATTGGTTGAGCATCTACCTCTGACCCAGGAGGTCACCATTCAATTCCCAGTCAGGGCACATGTCTGGGAATTGAATGGTGACCTCCTGGGGACTCAATCTCCAGAAGGGAGCATATGAGAGGCAGAAGACAGCTGATCAATGATGTTTCAATCTCTTTTTCCCTTTTCCTTCCTTTCTAAAATCAATTAAAAAAATGTATGTATTTTTAAAAGTAGGATAGTGTCCACGGTGGCATGCAAGAATGAGTCAGCCGAAGTCTCCTTGTTTCTCTCCAGTTCCACCCCTCCATCTCAATCAGGTTTTGAACAATTCTTTTGAGTCTGAGTGTAATATATAGGCATTGCTATCTGCCTCCACTCAGAAAACAAAAATGGAAACCAACTGTAACCAAGCAGGTACAAGCAACGAATGAATCATTTTGTTTCCACTGTGGTAATTGGGAGAATGGGTGACTCACCCACAGCAGAACAGGCAAGTCCTGTCCTCAGTTGCCATTTTGAAAGAATGGGCCCAAATTTGCCAGATCTTTCAGTTTTTCAAAGTAAGCTCAAAATCTGTTTTTAAATGGCAATTATCCCTATTTAAAGGGATTCAGAGAAGCATAGGATGTATAAGTCAAATAACAAAGGTCTGCAGGGCAGATGTGGCCGTGGGCTCCCAGTTTCCTCCATCTGACCTTTCAGAATGACACGAAAGTGAAATCAGATCTGTTTATCGCTGTTTCTTTGATTCAACAGCTCAACCTGCTCCTCTCAACCTATTATTTTGGTCATCAAAATGGTTGTGTCTTTCAATAAGTTTCCAGTTTATGACTCCTAATTGTTGGCTGAGTACAGGAATCACAAACTCAGATACTTCCACAAGCAAGGCATTTAACACTAATATTTCAAGTGTGTTAGATATAAAAGGCTAGGTAGAGATAGAGATTGTGGGTGTTGCAAGAGGGCATAACTCCCCTTAGGGGAGAGTAATGCATCGGTCTTGCAAGCCAGACACTTTGAAAAGGAGAAAGAGTGCTATTAATAATGACACCTGAATTATAGGTGTAAAAGGGGACCTCAGAGGTAAGAAAAAGCTCACATTTAGCAGCTGTTCACGTAGGACCCTCAAGAACTTGAGATTCATGAAGAGAAGTCAGAAGTGGGCATTGAAAAGCGCACCTCATTATTAAACATTGATTTATATTTTAATTTTTTAATTCCTATTTAAAACAAAAATACAAACCCACCATCCAGCTGTAGCTGTCAGCCAGATCCTGCCCTCTGTCTTCCAGTTCACACCTTACAACATAGCTCTGTATTTCTATCTTGTTCTGCCTCCCATTGTGCATTTCTGACTGATTTTTCTATTTGTCCCTCATTAGTTTTACACTGATACAAATGAATATGACTTTTACCAACATCCTTTCTTAAATATGACCTTCCAAAACTGACTCCACCCTCTTCCCCATCCACTTTGGCTATTTGGCTATTTACCTCTGAACCTGTGCTTAGGGCTTCTTACCCTTGACTATTCCAAATGAGGCACACTCACCTCACCTGTGCAATTCTTGTCCTAACATCTCATTGTCAATCAGGTGCTTAGAAAAGAAACCCTTTCCAACTTGCTATTTCTATTATTGGCAGGAAGTTACCTCTGTCAAATATACTAACTATAAGACTATTGGCAAACATAAAATAATTACAGTCCTATATCAGCAAACACACAACTGGTGAACAATTTTATAAATAAATATGGCCCTCATAAAGCTACTGCAAATATCAGAGCTGAGTATAAAATGTACCAGCAATGGTAAATATGAGATTAGTGAAATTTTCATAATTGCACTATTTTGTTAGGAAATTGAGGAATTTTCAAAGTGGAGCTCTCTAAATGTTATCTTTAATACATGCATACTTTAAAACAACCCTCAGCAAATGAATAAATGCATCAGTGAAAGCAATATATCTCCCAGAGTTAAATTTGTACTTATATGATGTGCAGTGATTTCACTTGCATGTACATATTTAATAGGTGTGTAATCTTCTAGTTTGAATGAGAGTCATCATATATGCAGGCGCCAAGAATTGGCAAAGAAAATAAACATTAGATTGAGTTTAAATGTTCTTCAAAATTGATTATAGCAAATTACCCAAATGAAAGCTATCTTTAGAAGTAAACCTAGGAATCTTGTTTTGGCAGATGATATAGGTCTTCTAACTAAAGATGCACAAATTCATCCCGAGGGTTTAGAAGAGTACTTCTGAGCTGAGGAGAGGAGCTAGGAAGACTCTTGATTTACTGTTGCAGTCAAAGCTATACACCAATAAATTTTGCATTTTGATCCAAGATTTCAGTTTCTAGTAAGCTATATTTTCCACCCTTCTAAAGCTAGTCAACATACATTTATCTACTTTGTCACGGCTGAACACAATGAAATTATTCCCCTGGTCAGCACAGGTTTAGCATCTGAACTTCAAGTAGTTTGATTTCTCCTTATACACCTGTCATACCCTTCACCACACTTCTGTCTACATATATTCATAGAAAACATCAATATTTCCATGTGTCAAAGTGTGCTGTCTCCTAGATCTGGCTAGTTCTTAAAATGGTTTTCAGTATGCAGTTAGCATTCTTTTTGTTTTAAATATAATAATATTTTTCTTATACCTTATGCTAATATTTCCACTCCTTTATAATATATAAGGTGTGCAAAAATGTACACACATACTTTGAATAATTATAAAGGCAGTGTTTATAAAAATCCATTTTATTTGCAAATTTGAGCTTTCAGCTGTTAAAGTGTATGTACATTTTGGGGGACACCTTTTTATATGTGGATAGCCTCTTCACAGGCAGTGTTCTGGATGCTGTGAACACAAATGGTAGCAGCCCTGAAGGAATCATGACCTGCAGAATGACATACAAGATTTCTGAACAATAAGAGCTGATATATGGCACATACATGATGAAGATTGGGCAATCATATTTCAGTCTCAGGGAGTGCTGGACCCTCAGAAATATCTGTGTGACACATTATTAAAGTTTAGCTCTGGGGTAGAGAATCAAGGTAAAGTTAGGAATGGAGAAAGAAGGCAGGTAAGATGCAAGGCTGTGTCTTAAAAAGGAAGAAGAAAAAACTGAAGTACTGGCTAGAAAGTCAAGAAGAGAATCAGTAGCATTGTTGATTTGATCAGGAACTGATAAATATTGCCTGAGGCTTCTTATATCTTTCCAGGAACAAGTCCAGTCCTGGAGTCTGCCCAGATCTAAACCCATAGGTGTAGCTCATGTCTCTTCAAGGCCAGAGAGATGCAGAGTTGTAGGCAGGCCATTGCAGGATTAGAAGTTTTTTGAAGGAAATCAAGGGACCAGTATTAATTAAGCTCCTACTCTTGCCAGGTACTGTGGCAACTGATGACAGAACTGAGACATAGATGCTATTATTCCCATTTTATAACTTGGGTAACTAATATCCTTAGTGGTCAACTGTCTCAACTCACAGAACTAGTAAGTGTATTACCTGAGTCTGTTCTGTTTAACCCAACTAGTACGTGTATTACCTGAGTCTGTTTTATTTGACCCCAAAGCCAAAACAAATTCTTTCATGTTCTGATTGTTCCTTGCAGTGAGTGGTCCACAAGGTTCACTTCAAATGCTTATTGTAAGTGCACACACACACACACACACACACACACACACACACACACCAGCACCTGGCAGCTGAGAGCCTCCTAAATCAAAGGAGTGGCTCTGTTTGTCAGTCTAAAGAGAGATTGAAGGGATGTTCTCTCAGAAAAAAATATATAAACAGGAATGCATTGTTCAGGGAGCTCCATCTATCCACTGGCAACCTTCACTCTCTGGCACCCCTACCCTCTTGGGACACCTCCTGTGTTCTAAATGAAGCAGCTACAGCCAGATTTTTCTTTCACTGTTGACTTACATCCACCTAACTGCTGACTCCTTAGTCTGCTCTATGCTGGAAAAGCCATTATAATCATGCTTGGATTCATCTCTAGACCTAGTCAGGGGCTAAGGGGTCGTTTGAATGACAGCTTTCAGGTTCTATAGAAACTCTGTGTCTGACCTAATCAACAAATCAATTACAGTCCTTAGGTCAGGAGTATGACTCCCCTTGTTACTTCACTATCGGAGAAGCTGCTGTTTAGACTTGCCTCCTGTAAGTCCGAACAAGATGGTACAAGAAACAGTACCCATGGAAGAGCCATCAGCTGAAGAGGGCATAGCTGGGCCTCATCTCTGCCGGTTTTTGCATATTTCTCCCACAGGGCATACCCTTTGCCTTAAGATAAACAAACTTGCTTTTGAAGTTGCATGTGTCGATTTATTTCTTACTCAGTCATAACAAAAACATTAAAATTGGTCAAATATTATTTTTTGCACATCATATCTTATGACCCAGGCTCTGTACATTCACTCAGGGACAACTATATCCGGGTTTTTTGTTGTTTGTTTGTTTGTTTGTTTTGGTTTTATTCCTTTCCTACTGTAAACTTGGTAGACAATTAATACTTTCTGATTAATTTCTAAGGGCTCAGAGGACCTATGTTTAAAAGTAAGAACCTATGTTTTTCTTATATTCTTCATGTATTTTATTTGAAACAATTGTGCTTTCTTGTCCCTGGGTTGTATACAGCATGATTTATTAAACACCTTAATGCAACCTTTTGATAAACTGTAAACTGTCTCACATAAAAGATGAGCTTTATTTTTTAAAGACACAGACTCCTCTGTACTTGCTAGTGAAGGAATCCTAAGTCATCAAGAGCCATGGTGCTGTGAGCCGGGATGAGGTGGTTTATTTTTATCTCATTACAGATTCTCAGGATGGCTTCCTTGCAGGGTGAAACTTTCTTTTCCACATCAAAAATGACTCATAGTTTCGACTGTACTATTTCACCCCAAAAGACACTGAAGAAAAAAAGAGAATGTGTACATTTTTGAAATAGACTTCAGAAAATATGTGGTTAGAAATAATATCAGCTGATGGATATTTTTAATAATCAACTCACATATATTGAAATACAACAAATCCAACCATCCCACAAACGTGTGTTCAGAATCTACAGAATACAAGACAGTATATTGAATGCTGAAAAATGTGAGGATGAAGGATATGTTCTAATTGAAAGAAGTGCTCACTAGGAGATCCTATCAATAGCAAATTTTATAAAAAGTAAAAAAGGAGGCAAACTGATTCTTAAACAACAATTAAGACTGGTACATTAACCAAACACCAAATAGCAATCAATGTAAAAGCAAACAAACACCAAGTCCAGTCATTTCATCTAAATTTCAGCATTAACCCAAAACCAATGGAACTAAGAGAATGTTCTGTATACTTTTAAAAGTTTTTTCCATGATCTCACACATTTGTGAAATATAATGAACCAACATAAAACAGATACAGAGACAGAGAAGCATAGATCAGAGAGGGTCAAACCTCAAAAGCAAAAAGGGGAGAGTGAGGGGAAGGGCTAGAGATCAACCAAAGGACTTACATGCATGCACATAAGCCTAACCAATGGACATAAACCAATAGGAAATAAGGACACATATATAATACCTTAATCAATAATTAAAGTAAATTTTAAAAAAAATGTTCACTGATACCTTAATTTGAAGATAGGAAGGAAAACAGCAGGTAGGAAGATGTCCAAGATTTCTAGGCAAACAGAAATAGCAATGCCAGAAGTATGTAAATGGTGACAGGAAAATCATAATTTAGTCTTAGAGTAGTGGACCTTCCACAATTACCTTCAAAAACGTAGTTACAATGTTAACCCTTGAATATAATAGACTAGTCAAGGCAAAGAAAAGTATGGAGAAGAAAGCCATGTAAGATACAAAGCAGATATGCTTGCACAATATATGTGTTGAGGCTATTTCCCCCTCCCCAGAAGGTGAACTTCATGCTTGTGCTAATAACACTAGTTCATCTCAAACAGTGTTATTAGGAGCATTGGGATTATGAGCATCGGGATTATGCTCCTTACATACTTGACTGCGGCTGTGGGAATAGGGGCAATGAAGGCAAACAGCTTTGTCAGAAAAGATCCATGTTTTGAAGTCCAACAGATTCGAAACTACATTAGGGGTCTATTCTAGTTTCTAGGTCTCTGACCTTCAACAGTCATTTGACTTTTCTGAACTAATGCGCTGTCATCTGTCAAATGAGAAAAATCATCTCCCAAGATTGATGAGTTAATAAGAGCTAAACATAGGACAGTGTCTTGCAGACAGTAGGAACTCAATACATGACAGAAGGAGGACAGTGAAACTGGTGGTCAACGTAAGGTCATTAGAACAGTGGATTGTTAGACTGACTTGGGAGAATGACGGATGGCCTAAGAACTGATTCCAGTTTCTACAGAACTTTTTATGGACTGCATGTTAAGTTCAGAGTGGCACTTTCAATGGTGAAAAGCAGCCTTTTAAAAGCATCTTAGAGAAAACCATCACCGTTGATGTTGTCAGTTTGCCCCGTTATTTCACTCCTTCAAGGCTTTATGGTTGTTTCTCCACAGGTATTAATCTCAGCTCCATGTCCAGACTTACTGAGACTCCCTCCCCACGCAATCCTATGGACCAAACATGAAACTCTACTCTGCTTCATAATTTTCTGGTTCTCAAAAATGTCAGCTTTAATACCAGGCAAATTTAAACCAAACCAGAGCTGCAGCCTTGAAGACCATGTTTGTTCTGAAGATGCGTTTTCTTCATCTGTGTAGTTATCTTTATACACAAAATTAATTCTCATAATTATTTAAATTTCCAGTTTTTCTTGGAAAATAAAACCCAAATATTTGATCCCAGAGGGCCTCCAAACAATAATTGGCTGGAGCTAAGCAGGGGTGTAGAAGCCGTCATTGATTAGCATCCAGTCCCTCCTCTCCCTTTCCTCACAGGGCTATGTTGGTTCAGATACACACCTGGACATAATAACCACTAAGACTCCAGAAAAAGGCACTCCTTCAATTTCTGAATTTTTCTTTTTTTGTGTGTGTGTTTGCCGAAAATGTGTTTCTTCAAGGATATGTGACCAAGTATGAGTTAATGAAATTCTAGGAGATATTCTCTGGGGGTTTTGGAACTTTCCTCCTTCCTAAATCATCTGAGACATCCCAACACATCCCTTTTCTTCCTTCTTGAGACTATTAGTATCCAGAGGCTTGGGTACTATGAATATGGAATGCCACAGGTACCTTGAAAATAAAGCCCTACAGGAAGGAGAACAGACCAGGGAAATTCTAGTGAGCGTCATTCAAAGAAATCACCTCAGAAACCCACAATACACAGTATGTAAGCCTATAGGTCCTTCCATTATGAATCAGGTGTTGGGTGCCTGTCTTTGAATAAACTAACATGAGTAAGGACCTGGACCCACATGTGACCTCCATGTCTCTACAAATAACATCTGGCTCTGGCCTGCTTCACTGCAATGAGTTGCTTACCAGGCCATGGTCAGTATTTCAATATGTGTCTGTTATTGCAAGCATGTATTAAAACATAACCTGAGCAGGAAAAAATTAGTGGTTTGTGCTGTATCAGCAGTCAGAGGAAAATGCTGTGACTGGTCACTTCCCCTCCTTTTAAAGAGAAGTGATACAAGGAAATTATTCCCGGACATGTCTCCTATTTCTCTATTTATGTTGAAGGTTTCTGCCTGGGGGACAATATAAAATAGTACTGCAGGGTGCGGGCTCTGGGGTCAAACTGTTTAGATATAAATCCTGTTTCTTGAGGTTCTCACCTCTTTAACTTGCAGTAAATGGCAACTATTTAAAGTGATAAAATTCTCTCGTGAAATATTGGGACTGTTAATGGTATTAAACATATTAGGTAGTTATAAGAAGAAAATGAGATAACATATCTACTTAGCAGACTTCCTAATTCATATGGAATACTTAAACACATTAGTTTTAAAAACTACAAAGAAAAATGACATACAAACAAGACAATCACGTAAACTTTTCAGGATCAATACATCTCAATTGGGAAATGACTCTTTATGATATAGTTTAAATTATGGTACATGCAACAAATAGCTGGTGAAATGTAAGTATCGGGTCTAGTAATAATTAATGTCGTTTTTCAACATTTGTTTAAAATCTTGCTTGGCGTTGACTTGTATTGACATAACCTTCAAACACGTGGTATCTACAGAACGTGTGAAGTGCAATTAACAAGTTTTGCTTGAAAAAGTTTGTGTTTGGTTTGGTTTTTGTTGCAAAACTAGGGCTAAGAAGATGGCGGATGAAGAGCATATTCGGGCACTGCATGCTTTACGAGTTCCAATTAGGAAGAAAAGCAAGTGAGGCTGCAAAAAACATCTGTAGTGCTCTTGGTCAAGATGCAGTTAGCGCCAGAAAATGCCAGCGTTGGTTTGAGAAATTTCGTGAGGGAAATTTTTCATTAGATGACAAGAGTGGTCGAGGCCGTGTGTCCAATTTTGATCAAGAAGCTCTTCAAGCTCTTTTGGTGCAAAATCCTCAAATTACCCAACAAGAGCTTGCGACAACTTTAAATTGTTCACAGAAAACAATTTCCAATCAATTGCGTGCACTTGGAAAAGTCCAAAAGTTTGGAAAATGGGTTCCTCATGAGTTGACCTACAACAACCGTAATCAAAGAGTCACAATTTGCAGTTCGCTCCTCTCTCGTCAAAACCGTTTTTAGAGCAAATTGTTACCGGAGATGAACAATGGGTGCTGTATGTTAATCTGAAAAGGCGGCCTCAATGGTTGGACAAAAATGAGGCTCCGCAGCCCATGCCAAAACCTTACTTGCATGCGAAAAAAGTGATGTTGTGTGTTTGGTGGAATTTTAAAGGAATTCTTCATTATGAACTTTTACCATCTAACCAAACCATTACAAGTGCAGTGTATAGTGCCCAATTGGAAAGGTTAGCCCAAGCTTTAAGAGAAAAAGAACCCGCGCTGATTAATCGGAAGGGCGTAATTCTTCACCACGATAATGCACGGCCGCATACTGCAAGAATCACTGCTGAAAACTGTGCCAGTTGGAATGGGAAGTTCTCCCTCAACCTGCATATTCTCCTGATATTGCCCCTTCCGAATACCATTTGTTTCGTTCTTTGCAAAACTTTCTTCTTGGAAAAAAATTTAATAATGAAGAATGCCTAAAAAATGCAGTGACCGAATTTTTTGCATTAAAATCACAAGAATTTTACAACAGAGGGATTAAAATGCTTCCTGAGCGTTGGGCACAAGTAGTAGAAAACAACGGCAACTATATTGTTGATTAAATTTTGTTGTATTGTTTAAATAAATTCGATTTAAAAAAATGTATTAGAAAACGACATTAATTATTACTAGACCTAATATATATTTTTCTTAAAAATTTTAACCTAACATTTTTTACCAACATTAACTAAAGTTAACTGTTTTAAAAATGTTTTTACTGACTTCAGGGAGAGGGAGGGAGAGAGAGATAGAAACTCAATGACGAAAATCATCGATTGCATGCCTCCTGCATGCTCCCTACTGAGAATCAAGCCCGCCACCCGGACATGTGTTCTGATCCAAATAGAAGTGTGACCTCCTGGTTCATGGTTCAACCACTAAGCCATAACAGTTGGTCCTAAAGTTAACTATTTATATGGAAAAAAATAGTACAGATATAAACCCTTATCATTGTGTAGGGGATTTATGTTTCTTGTGTGTGTGTGTGTGTGTATTTTTTTTAATATTGCAAGAACTGATACTTATGAGCTTCCTCTGCTAAGCATCAGAATATACAGTCAAGAATTTTGAGAATGGATACCTTTGCATTTAAACTCAGGGAAAATTCTCCTTTTAGAATTTAAATAGAAAAAAAATATTAAAATAAAAACAAAAACAAACAAAACAAAACAAAAAAACACTTTGAAGTTTTAGATATGTGGTGTTTGGATTTAAGGAGTGAAAAAGAATGGTATTGTACCTAAAAGGCATTCACCACTAATCTGGTGAACTCTCTTGCTGGAATCACTCAGTAGTTTAGCTCAGGGATTTTCACATACTTCTACTCAACACAATCTCTTCAGTCATTAAATGAATATACATACCTTGAGCTGAATATAAATTAAATGAACGTGTTTTGACACTGCTGCATTTTCCCTAAGGTTTTAAGTGAGAAGAGGTGTATTTTGAGTTAGACAGAAAGAACACTACTACTGTACCTATTTCTACCATTAACTTATACCTGGGATATATCTATATTAAACTTTGATCTCTAGATCTGTTATACCTATACGATATGGCAATTCATCTGCCTCCTCAAAGACAGTTTATTTCATAAATATAGAAATAATATCCATTGTTTTTTAAAAACATGGTAAAATTATATAGTAGACAGAGTTGTGTTGTGAAAATTTAAGAGAATTAGAGGTAGGCAAATTATTATGAATAAAAAAAGTAACTGTTAATAAGTCATTATTTTCTCCAAAGCACCCGACTACCTTTTATTGCAGTATAATTTACTAAGAGTGAATGCATAATCTTATGAATATAGCTCAGATTTAAGGAAAATATACATTCAGTAACCCATATGCCAATCAAGATGTACAGCATTTCCATCATCCCAGTAAGATATCTCCTTTATGCCCCTTCTCATCCAGTTCACTCACTCAAAGCAGCCACTATTTTTTTAACAGCTTAATTGAGGTATAATTAATATACAAAGAACTGTACTGCACAGACTGTGTGTACTATTTATTTGATGAGTTTGCATATATGCAAACAACCCTGATACCATCAGCACAATCAAAGTAATAGACATACCCAATACTTCCCCAAGTTTCCTGTTTCCCTTTGGGATTTTGTTTTTTATTTGTTTGTTTCGTTTTTTAAATAGAACACCAAATATGAAATCTACTCTGTCAAAGATTTTGAAGTGCAAAGTATTGTATGGCTAACTACAAGCACTATGTTTTACAGCATATCATTTATTTAGTATAATTGAAATTTTATGCCTATCCAACCAAAAATCCCCTCCCGCCCCTGGCAACCACCAGTGTATTGTCTGCTTCTATGAGTTTGATAATTTAGGTAACTCATCATGCATATGAGCCTAACCAGAGGTCACGGACAACAGGAGGGTGGGGGCAGGCGTGGGGAGGGGTTTGAAATAGGAATTGGGGGGAATGAAGACAAATATGTGAAACCTTAATCAATAAAGAAATTTAAAAAATTTTAGGTAATTCAGGTAAATATAACCCTACTGCATTTGTCCTGTTGTGGCAAGCTTATTTTACATAACATAATGTCTTCAAAGTGCAGCTATGGTGTTGCAAGTGGCAGGATTTCCTTCTTTTCTAAGCCTAAGTAACATTCTATTTTAATGTACATCCCACATTTTATTGTCCATTCATTTGTGGGTGAACACTTCATGTTTCTAGTTCTTCGCTATTGCAAAGAATACACACTAACCATAGCAGTGCAGATATTTCTTTGAGAACATGATTTTATTTATTTTGTATACACTTCCAGAATGTAGATTGTTGGATAAGTTCTATTTTTTTTTTTTTATGAACCGCCATGTTATTTTCCTTAGGTATTGCAAAGTTTTACATTCCCTCAAGAATGTGTAAGTATACACAGTCTACATGTCTCCACATCCTTGCTAATACTTTACATTTATCATTAAAAATAATAGTCATACTAACAGGTGCAAGGTGATACCTCACTGCAATTTTGATCTGCATTTTCCTGAAAAATAATGATGTAGAACTCCTTTCTATATACTTGTTGGTCATTTGTATGTATTATTTGGAGAAATGTGTATTCAAGTCCTTGGTCTAACCAGAGATATTAGGCAAGAAAAAGAAATAAATGGCATCCAAATTAAAACAAAACTATCTCTGGTTTCAGATTACATTATCTTACATGTAAAAGCCCTAGAGATATCCCAAAAAAAGTGTTAGAACTAGTAAATAAATTCAGTAAAGTTGCAGGATTTAAAATCAACATATAAAAATAAAGTGTATCTCTTTTTGTCTTATTTATTGATTGTTAGAGAAAGAGAGAGGGGGAAGGGAGAGGGGGTGGAGGGAGAGATAGAGAGATGCTTACAGAGGGACACCCAAACTTTGATTTGTTGTTCCACTTGTTCATTGAGTGCTTGACAAGGGATTGAACCCGCAACTTTGTTGTATCTGTATGATGCACTAACCAACTGAGCTACTTGGTCAAGGCTAAACTGTATTTCTATAAATTAACAATGAACTATTTGAAAGGAATTTTTTTTTTAAATCGAATTTACCATATCATCAAAAAGAAAATACTTAGTAATGAATTTCACCAAAAAGGTAAGGTACTTGAACCCTGGAAACTGTAAGACTTGATTAAATACATTTTAAAAGACATATATAAATGGAAATATATTTTCCGTTCATAGAAGAATACTGTTAAAATGCCATGCAACCTAAGAGAACTATAGATTATACACTATCCTCATTAAAATGCCAATGGTATACTAGTATGTTACACAGATTTTAAAAACTCTAATATTTACATACAAACTATGCAAGATTAACCCACATAGTTTGTTACTTTCTTATTCCTACATAGTATTCCATTAAATTAAAAATTGTATAATTTATCTACTCTTTTCTTGTTAGACAACAGACAAAATGACTATTTTCCTCATTGTAGCTCTTCTGAGCAAAGCTTCTGTGACAAGCTTTTTAGGAGGCTTTTGTTGACATGTATTCTCAATCCTTTTGGATAAAGTCTAAGAGCACCATGTTACTTTATAAGAATCTAATTTGAACATAGACACTAAGAGTCATGGCTATTTAAGGGAGCACATCCTACCAAGGAATTGAGTATGAATCTCAAGTAGTAAGTTTCCATTGATTAAGCTCCCTCCATATGGAGGAAGATGATGAGAAAGGGCCTAGTAATCACACCTAGCACATAAAATGGTAATGCACTCCAAACATGAGCAGAAGATAGACTTGATAGAGTTGATTAATACATATATACATATATATATTTATATATATATGAGGCAAGGGTAGAAATGTGTGCATGCGTGTGTTTTGTGTTCATGTATGTGTGTGTGTGCATGATTTCCCATTTATTTCTTCCTAATGGTCCTGAAACTAATGGATTAATGGAAATTCAAGTATTGAAACCAATTTGATTCTCTCACATCATTACCAGTATTAAATTTAAGGTTTTAAAAGCATAATACCACACATTATCTATGATCTAAAAAAAAAAAAAAAAGTATCATTACTTTTATTCCTACATTGGTTAAAAAAAAAATAGAAGTGAAATTCAATCAGACTTTCCCCTTGATCACTTTATTCAGCCACCTTTGAAAGAGCCTGTGGCATGACATGTTAACAATTCTGAATAAAGAATGTTTTTTTCAGCCTCTTTTTTCCATATCAAAGTTTAGCTGTGCAACTTGGAGGCATAGTACATTTTTTTTTCAATCTGCACTTTTTCTATTAATTAGCAAGTTAACTTTAAAATGTCATATGTTGTGTTAGTGATATACTTTTATCATCTCCATGAAATGAAGCATTGCCTTTGTATGCATCCAAATATTCAACGGAGATACAACTTTACCTGCAACATTTCTGACTAGCCCAGGCTTGGTATCTAGAGCTATTTGTAAACAAGCGGAATAGCTATATACAATATGCAGTACAAGGCAGTGGTCTCACATTATGAAGTCAGTGCAGACTCTCTGTTATGGGCAATGTTTATGCAACCAAAGGAGCATATCAATAAGTGTCCAAACTAAGCTGGGAGAACAACCTGGGATATTATGATAATGAGCTCATGATATTAGTGGTTAAACACAGAAGTAGTGAAAAGGACAAGGGTCCACTTACTTAGTAAACCACAGGGCTTTCCTGTGGAGAATAACCTATAGATCAGAATCCCCCATGGTCACTGGCAGAATATGAAACAGAGCTCTTGACCTTGTACAGTTAGAAGCTGGTTGATCAACAGGAAATCACATATTGGACTGATAGGTAAATGTACAATGTCAGCAAACATCAATTCCTCTCACTGTGTGTATTTTTGTCTTTTTCATTAATAAAAACAGGAATAAACCAATATCTATGTCAGAAATACTATATTAATCCATCAATTGCAACAAAAATTAGCTACAGATATAATCAGAGTTTGGCAAAGGTCAAAGAAAAGTTCTTGAAGAATCAAATGGCCATGTGGAATTTACAATAAGCAGTATTTTTTTAAATTGTGTCCTACACCTTATAAAATTTATAACAAACTTAGGTGTATATAAATGTGCATGCTTTTTTTCTCATGTAGAGCAAGTTTTTAAAGTTTTGTCAGTATATCACCACCCAAACACCAAAGAATTACAAATATTCCTGCAAAAAGCTATATATATATTCCCCCCCCCCCTGATAGTATGGTGATGCAAAACCAAAAAATAAAAAAGAGAGTAGAGTAGGAAAACATTTTACCACTTCTTAAGATTAGTCAGAAAGTTCCACTAAACAATATACACCGTAAGGAAATTAGAGAAGACAAAGAAAGTTACACAAATGAATAGATCTGTATCACTTCAATGACTAAACTTTAGACTTCAATTAGTTTGTAATTTTTTTCTGCAAGTTCTTACAAATGATAGCACCCAACCAAGACACGTGGCTTTAAAAGTTGCAGTTACATCCTGAGTCACATCTGCATTTGTACCCAATGACTTGGATCTCTCTTCTTTAGATTCAGCCTGTCCTTAAAGCTGGGTCCTGTTTCTTAACTGTTTCTCTACTGGGTATTAACTCATTTGACTATTAAGCCTTTCTAAACTTAATTGGAGGCCCAATGCACAAAGATTCATGCAAGAATGGGCCTTCCTCCCCCTGGCTGCCTGCACCGCCTTTGCTCTGGCCTGGAGGAGCCTTTCCACCTTCCCAGGCTGCCCAAAGGCTTGGAGCGGCTGGGGTGGTGCAGAACACCTGCATCGTCACCATGGCGATGACACAAGCATCTCCCTCCATCTCCCTGCTGCCCCTGGGCATCTGTGTATGCAAATCAAACACCCATCTTTGTTGAGTTAATTTGCATACTCCCTCCAGATTGGCTGGTGGGCATCAGAAGTTATGGTCAATTAGTATGTTACTCCTTTATTAGTATAGATTTCTGTCTTCTTTAAAATATATTATCAACATGTTGTTGTACTATAAATGTTATGAGAATTAATGGAAGTAAAACACAGAAAGTGCTTTTCACCTAAGTGTCAAATAGATGTATGTATAATCATCAGCTCCATTAATTCTTTTCTGTAATAATAATCACTTTTTTTTTCCAGTGGGTTTCAATTTTGAGAGAATCCTGGAAGCCTAAGTCAGGCTCCATAGCTGGATTCAAATGATATCTGTAAGTCAAATATGAACAATTCAATTTTTTGTTCATTTTTTTTAAAGTCAACCTAATGTATGAGCCACAGGGCTGGTCCTTGTGGTAAAGTGGTATAAAATACCTCATGGCAGAAATTATATGGTCTCAAAATGTTGCATCCATGCGTGGAGGCATCTACTCTGCTTAATGTCTGTGGATGGACATGCATGTTGAATTTTATCTAATGTCTATTGCTGCATGTAAAATCAAGCCATCAGCTAAGACATGGTTATGACATGATCATTTTTACATTGGGTGACACGTTTCTGTTGTACTGTCAACAAGCATAAACTTTAATCTCCACCAAGTCAGTTTCTGTAAACTGTGTGTCACACTAATGCTTTTATTTTGCATGTCACTCTTCCCCAGAGAAATTCCTTTTGCCTTCATTTCTTTACCACAATTGTAATTCGTTTCTGACTGACATGCTGACAAATCTATTAAATGTCTTTATGCTATTGCATAGCCATTGATTATTTCAATATATATTTTTGCTCCCTCTTTTTCCTTTTAAAAATAAATACTGTTCCTATGCACAGATAGCTTCGAATGTATATTCAAGTTCAAGGGGGAAGTGTGTGCCCTCTATATTAGGCTTGCCATGTCTAATTTCAAATTTGGTACCTTGAAGATTGGAGCAGAAGATTGAAATCATTTTCTCATCACCAAAATTGTCCTTTAGAATTTAAAATCTATCAGAATCAATACAGTGTGGTTTTAAAGACCAACGTGGCCTGTCTGTCTATATATAATAAATGAGCAAAATATTGAGATACCAATGAAGTTTCAAATTCAATTTTATGTCAAATTAGACCAATCTCAAAGTGGGGAAATAGGAATTGATATTTTGCTAGATGGTTGGATAACATGCTACCTATGTTATTCTCTTTCTCCAAATACTTTTTTCTAAAGCTATTCTATACCATTTTCCTCAAGGCCACATTATAGTTCTGCATTCAACTTGGCCTTCAATTAACATATGAGCAACATTCTCTATGCCACTTGCCTCTTCACAGGTATTTATATTCCAACCCATCAATTCTTAGCTTCCCTACCTGTTTAAATAGAATTATAATGAGTAGACACAGATTCATTCAGATTCATTTGGAGCAATGAGTCTTTTCCTTTCTCATCACCTTTGTAGGGAAGGACCTTGCTCACTGAAGGTCACTCTGTAGCCCTGAGTACATCATTGGTACCAAACATATGTATTTGTTGACTGAAAAAATTAATAAAACCCCATGGGGATGTTGTTTTATTCTTTCCTTCTTTAGGTTCTATCACAATATTTACATGAATGTTCTCAAGGAGATCAACTTGGTTTCTATTTTACTCAGACTATTCTTTCGTGCCCCTACATTCTCTTCTGAAATTGATTCCTTTGTTGAAGTGTAACTTATTGTGATCATAAACTTCAATATGGTTCATCCATAGACAAGTACCTTTAAGATTTAAAAAAATGAGACCTTTTATTCAAGACATCACTTCACTAATGTGTTAAAATATATACCAGTTTAGCATTCATAAAAAAAAGAAAAGATGAAAGTAAAAGAAATTTAGTTTATGTTTTTTATATATATTTAAGTCAGGTTTGATGGAAGCAATGTTGATTTACAGTAAGTCTCATAAATTATTTTTAATTGACCATTTCTACCTCTGATATTTTAAAATTGACGATATTTTTCTCTATTAGGAATCTGATATCAACTTATGAGAAAAGTGATAGGCTGTCTATTACATTTACAGTTTGAGATTGAGCTCTGAAAGATGGACATGTTTTCATGAGTTCAAAAATAAAATGGTTTATTGATTCTAACTATACAGAGATGATTTTGATTGTCATCTACTTACAATCTAGTGGTAGGTATATTGCTCATTTTCTATGAATTTGAAAGTTTAGTTCAAAACTTTAAAGTATCATATGAAAAGGCAAGAAACTGAGGTGGACAATTGTGCTAATGACCATTCCATGGAAAAAGGTGTTACACAGCACTAAGCAATAACTTATTTTTCTTTTAATTTTTAATTGGCTTTTATTGATTTGTGAGAGATTAAGAGATAGGAAAAGATAGAAAGGAAAATATTGATGGGAGAGAGAAACAATGATTGGCTGCCTCCCACATGCACCCCAACAGGGACTGCATTCAAAACCTGAGCATGTGTCTTGACTGGGAATGTAACCAGTGTTCTTTAGGTGCATGGACCAACACTCAACCAAGTAAGCCACACCTGCCAGAGACTAATGCATAATTTCTAACACTATGCTTATTTAGTTAGTATTAGCTAAGCTTAATATAGTCTTCTATGTTTAATTTCTTTTGTATGGCAAAAAAAGAAGAAAAACAAAACAAAACAAGCATTTCAGATTTAGGAGCCATATATAGTATAACCTTCCTCTTCATGATTCCTTCATTAACAAAACCTGGGACCAAGTGTTGGATTATGTTCACATAATGCCTGACAGTCAAACCAATTCCAATTATCTTTTTACTGATTTTACTCTCAGTTTTTTTAATAGTCCTTGAATTATGAGTCTATCTTTTTGTGGCTGTGTGACCTCTCTTGACAACCAACAACTGTTAGCTAAGATAATAGAATACTGCAAACCAGGTATCTTATCTTTTGGTCTGAATCTAGCAATGTTGCAAATTATTTTACAAATCAAGACATAGGAAAGCCTGTTGCTCAGATTCCACCACAGTATAAGGCAGCAGCATTTTTGTTGAATCTTTACTGTCCTATAACTCTACCATAACTAATGGAGATTCTCTTCTCGGAAATGGAGTGGGGAAGGCATTCCTGGAGAGTGTGCCATTTCCAGACAATGTTCTCAATGTTTTAGTGCAACTATTATTATGATTTATAATTGCCTTGAAGGTTCTCTGTTAATTCTTCTCAGGATATGTTCACTGTGATTAGTGAAATTCTTAATTCCTTGGAAGGGATGGTTCATGAACCTATTTAATAATATAACACCTCCCTGAGAAAGAAAGCAACCCCTGCTTTTTCATGGGTTCGGTTTATACCTGCAAATTCTGAAGCACCGCCTAGCTTTAAATCACTCTAGCTTGAAGGGGAATGGAATGTAATATAATGGTGGCTTTTCCTCACTTGGCTTAGGAAGAAATGCAAGATACCTATTGTTTTATTTGTCATAAAGCTGAGCTGCTTTTTATATCAGTCTCCACAAATCTAATGTCTATGCTGTGATTTAAAGTCATTGGTAAGAAGTTGCTGTGGTTTCTTTTATAATTATAATTCTATTAATTGATATTTCTGGTAACGAATAGAATTCTAGTTGGATAGAGGATGTCAAATGTGTTTTATATAACTATTACACTGGCTTGTCTTTACAAAAACTATCAGTGGTCTGGGTGAAAGCAGTAATATTTACCGTATTTTTCGGACCATAAGACGCACTTTTTTCCCCCCAGAAGTGGGAGGAAAAAGTCCCTGCGTCTTATGGTCCAAATATAGCCTACACATATACTTTTAAAAAAAAGTTTTTTTACTTGCCCGGCTCTGTGTGGTTTCTGTGTGCTTGCCCGGCTCTAAAATGGTTCTAAATGCTGCTGTTTACTTTACAGGGTTGATTACATGTGTTTATGACTGTGATGTTGGGTTTTAATGCACATAAAATATTTTAGGACACTATTTGTTTCAGAATCTTTTTTTCTTCATTTCCCTTCTCTAAAAACTGGTGCGTCTTATTGGTCCAGAGCGTCTTATGGTCCGAAAAATACGGTAGTTAACAGGAAAGATGTGTTAAAACTACAGTGGAGATCTACCATTAGAATATCTTTTAAATAGAATTCAAAAGAATGGGGGTCTCTATTGGCCCAGGTCTATAGGGTCTATTACCTAAGATACATGAAGGAACTCGCTATAAATGTTTCAGTCTTGTGGATGCATCTTAAAATACTGGAATAACAGGCCTGCAGCATATGAATTATATATGCATCTTGATAGTGTATTAACACAGTAATTGCAAGACAGAATTTCAATAAATTCTTCCCCTTACTCTTCTTCATATTTCTCAAAGCATGTTTTGGATATAGTAAAGTTTTGAACATCATTTGCCTTTTATTCAAAAAGTTATGGAGAAAAGAAAAATCTAGTGCTAAGAAATACATTTAGCTAAGTGAACTATTAGTTTGGAATTCAATATTTATTTTCTTATGTTTTTAAGTTAGTAGATACCAGCAGTAGGACTTGAAAAAAATTAGACTAGAAATGAATATATGTTCTTTTTACTAACATATACTCAATGTATACAAAACAAATCCAAGAATAACATGAAAGTGAACAATGGTGGGAAAAGTCTATTGAAGAACTTCTAGAAAATACAAAGAAATTGTGAAGGAATAAACTAAATAGCTACCATTAGGCATAAGGTTGTTAGAATTTTGGACCAACATAATTGTATACTTTTAATCAACCCCATGAGAGTTATTCTTACGATAATAAAAATTTTAAAAGATGAAATAATAAATGCAAGTAAATTAATCAACACAACAGGTCATTGATTAAAGAACCTCCCAGACATTTGTATACATACATTTTGTTACAAGAAACTAAGAACACAGCAAATTTACTGCAAGATGTTTCATACCAGCAGCAATACCAAACATTTTGTTATTTGGAAACAATTTCTAAGTTTACCAGAAGTCAGCAATGCATTCATTCTAGCAAAGAGTAAAACAACAGCATACTACTTATTTCCACATCCCAACAAAAAGCCATTTTGGCAAAGCAAAAATGTCTATGGGAGATGAAAAATTATATTAGGATGAAAGAAAAGAAAAATACCAGTACATATCAGCAAGTGTTTTTTAAGGTAGAGTGAACATAAATCATAGGATTTTGAAAAGAAAGAAGAAAGGTAGGAGAGAGGAAAGAAAAAAAATTAAGGGGGGCTATAATGTGCATATAATACACTAAGGTTTTGTTAACATTTTAAATTTGCTAAGAGATTTTGTAGGTTTAAAAGATGGGCCCTTATCTCTTCACTTGGTAAGATGGGGCACACATAAAAATCAACTAATTTTATATATTTTAATACTATATATAATATTGTATATAATATTATTGTACTATATATAATACTATATGTTATATAGTATTAAAAATATAAAATTATAAATATATATTAGAAATTTTAAAACTGGTAATGGATTCAGATCTTGGATTAAATCACCAAGAAATTTAGAAAATTTATATTCTACTATTATAATAGTTCAATTATGTTTTACTAATAGGCTGTGAACTTTCAGATTTAACATTGATTTTGACTATTCTTTAAAAAGAAATTTTTTAAAAATACTCTTACTCTCATCTCTGCCTCTGAAGTTTCTGAACTGAGATTGTAGATGCTCTTACAGTTTCCTCTCAGTTAATTACAATATGTCTGGTGGCCATGCCTCATTCCGACATTCCATGCTACATAATTTATAATATGCTCCTTAAACTACAATCTGGCAAGACTGTTTGGTTGTACAGGTAAATTCAAATGGTACATATTTCACAAACTTAGTTCCTAGAGGAACACTGGGGAGAATGGGACAGGCTTCAATTGACATTCCTCACATCAAGCTAGGTTTCAGAAAAACATAGTCCAGTGGCTTTTAGCTAAATCAGACAAATGGTCTCACCAAAATTCACCAATATAAAATTCCTGGGCTACACATAGATGACATAATACTAGTATAGAGAAGCTACCTCCACTTCTGGCAAAAATGGACATTTATAGAAATAGAAGATTAAGAAATCCCAACCATTTCTGCACACAGCAGAAAATTCTGTCTTCAAAATGTCACAGTCTGAGATATTAGATCTACCACTCACTTTTGTAACTCCTCAGGGTTCAAAACTCTCCATAGTATTCTTTGAGGCTCCATGTCTTCTGCTGCCCATCATCTTCCTCTCAACCAACACCACAAGCAGAAAGCGACCACATGTGGCTCCCTGCTTGGCCATGCCCTGCTGGTTCCTCATAGGACATAAATTGAGGTTTCCCCTCTGTGGGTCCCTTTCACAGGTATTCAAAAGCTTCACTCGAATTTCACCACACATCAGAGTGGCTACTGACATACATAACCTGCATGTATAACTGGTGGCCTCAGAAAGATAAGCTATGCTTTTGTAAGAAGAAAAGTACCTATGTCATCTTAAAACTGCTTCCAGCATTCAGCATAGAATGGGCCCACTTTTCTTGAGGTAAACAAATGAACACACAAAATGACAATAAATAAAACAAACCCGATATGTACTTAGAAATAGAAGATGAAACTCAGGGCTGATGGCAAAAGGAGAAAAGAACTGCTCTAGATGGGTATAAAATCCAATGAGAAGTGTGTGTGTGTGTGTGTGTGTGTGTGTGTGTGTGTGTGAGCACATACAAATTTTCCTTGAAAAGGGAGAGGGCACATGACAAAGACAAAAGAGGTAGTTTAAAAATACATCATGAAAACCTTGATCCCATTAGGAATTTGCAGAAATCTCATGGAAAATGTTGCTATTTCACAGAATGTGGAATTGTACTTGTGACAATACCAACTTTTCCTGGAATGCAAGGAACAGCTTGCATCTGAAACAGGTCCATCTGGTATTGGAACTGTGTGCACAATTCCTATTTCAAAGGTTCAGGTAGAGTAAGTGAGTGAAATGAAATAGGCAGGAGACAATAGGATGAGTTGGGGCCTGTGTTAATCTGGAGAACTCTGCCATTTCCAAATGAGTATGTTGCTAGTACTTTCACAATATTCGGGCTACATAGGACTGTTAGAGTTACTAATTTTTCCATAAGACATTCCAAATAAAATATGTAGAAAAATGTCTCCAGTAAAAACAACAACAACGGCACACACACACACACAAGCCCGTGAGTCACATGCTTTTCTCTTCACTAATCCTTAAATGACCAGTTGGTGACATAACACATTAATGAAGTTCAAAATAATTTTTAAACATATAAAGATATTTAAAAATAATTAACACTTAATTAAGAAATATTTTAAAAATAAAGGAAAACTGGAGTCGATGTTACAGATATTCATGTACTTACCAGTTAAATATCAGTGACGTTAACATATTGCCCAATAAGTTATCTCTTTCTTGAAAAAAATCTTTAGAAAAAATCCCAATATAAAAAGTCCACCCTTGTATAGTCCCTATGATCTCCCAACCTCCACTGCTTAACGGAATATTGAACTGACAATAAAAAATGAAGAGGTTCTGTTTCTAAGTTTATTAGAATGTAGACTTCTGAATACACAAGTAGAAAAAGATGAATCTATACCACAACCATATTTTTCTTCCCTCTCTTCTTCCCTCACTCTCAGCCTTCTTCCTTTTCTTTTCTTTTCCCCTCCTCCCTCCCCCTAGCCTTCCCTTTTTTCATCCTTTTTTTTTATTTTCTTTCTCTTTCTTTTTAAATAAGCTCTTGGCTTTATATTTTTATTCTACATTAAAATGTTATTTGCTTTGACTTTATTATTCATTTTCATTCAGAGTGACCTTAGAAAATATATGAAAACAATTTGATCTAATTCTTCATGTTCAAAGAAGATGATTCTAAATATTTATTACATATTCAAAAGTGAAGTGTACCATTTAAGTCATCAGTAAAAATATCATGGCTTTTGATTTTACATGACTGGTCATAATATCACAAGTATTTTCTTCTTTCATAATGTCAAATGCATATATATTTTTTATTTTTATTTTTTTAAATATATTTTTTTGATTTTTCACAGAGAGGAAGGGCAAGGGATAGAGAGCTAGAAACATCGATGAGAGAGATACATCGACCAGCTGCCTCCTGCACACCTCCTACTGGGGATGTGCCTGCAACCAATGCACATGCCCTTGACCAGAATTGAACCTGGGACCTTTCAGTCCACAGACCCACGCTCTATCCACTGAGCCAAACCAGTTTCCGCCATATATTTTTTTAAAGGAACAAGTAAATGATGCTAAAATACCAAAACACAAATGACTTCATGATCAACTCTAGTCTATGACCTTTTGCACCTGAACTTGAATAGGAGTCACATTCAGCTGCTGAGTTTAATAATGCTCTGACATGTTAAACACTACGTTTGCCACACCAGATGAAAAGACAAAAACAAACTATGCAAAGAGATCAGACTCACAATTCTAAGACAGGAATGCATCCAGAGTTTGTGTGACACGCTGGCCGTGACCCACTCAACAATGTGGCACAGTGAGATGGCTACATGCGAAAACACAGGCGTCAGAGAGTCAGGGACAAGTAGCACAATCCTATGCAGCATGGCTACAGCACGCACGCCATTCCCCCTGAAAGACTCCATGTGTCTAAGGTTTCTGAGACATGAGCCCCAGACTTCCAGCCCACGTTTTACACAATGTATTCTGCACACTCCAAAGGTTAGAAACAAATATGATATGACTTACCCTGACCTTCCTTCCTGTAATTCCTCTTGCCTTCATTCACTCTTCATTTCTAAAGAAAGAAAAAAGCAAGAAGCACTTATTTGTGTGTTCACCAGTTACATCATTTAATCCGGAATATAATTCAAAAAGTAACTGCTGAATGGCAGCTTTGCTTTTTTTCATTCTTTGACAATTTCTTGAAACTTGGTTCTTTTTAAACTACTTAATTGAGGTATGAATGACACACAAAAGATATACATATTTAATGTATACAACTGGATGACTTTAGATATTAAGTAGCACTGTGAAAACATCACTACAATCTATTTCATAAGCATATCTGTCACTCCAAAAGCTTCCTCTGAACAATGTTTGAATATTTGCTACCAACAGTCATCCAGTGCACCTGTCACAGACCAAAGTAAATCAGTACACATCTGTTCAGGAAACCTATACTAACTCCCTATTTCTTCCACATCCATTTGTCTTTCGATTTTGAATTAAATGCAGTTTTGGCTCTATAATTAATTCTGAAATTTTATCCATTTTATTTAATTATACTGGAAGACAATACATTAACAAGTTTTCCTTTTCCTGTTATTTATTTAAGTCAAGCCTCCTCTACCATTTATTTTGATTTCTTTAATTGTCTCATAATTAAATGTGTTTATATTAAATAAATAAATAAACAAACCACAAGCAGGCAACCAAATTCAGTATGTGCTAAGAAAAGTGAGATAGTGGGAATTTCACACATGGAGCATCCATTCTCATGTTTTAAAATGAAGAAAAAGGGAATTCAAAGGATAAATAGCTGAGTGTATGATTAGGTCCTAAATAATTATTTTTTCTTTTTTTTAATGATATATATTATTGATTATTGTCTCCCATAATTGTCCTTATTCCCCCATTCCCATCCCAAACCCCTCTGAAGATATGTCCCCCCAACCCCCCATTTTCCATGGCCACTGTCTAGGCCCATATGTATGCACACAAGTCCTTTGGTTGATCTCTTCCCCTTACTCCCATCCTCCCTTACTTTCCCTCTGAGGTTTGAGAGTCTGATCGCTTGTTCTCTTTCTCTGGGTCTGTTTATGTTGTTCATTATTTTCTCTAGATGTGTGATAGGGGTGTCGAACTCAATCAGAGAAGGGGCCAAAATCTAAAATCCAGCCTAAATCACGGGCCGAATGGTTTACTGAACAGTCATAAACTGTCATTGTGATGGAAACGCAGCGGAGTGCAGTGATGACAGCACGGTGCGGGCCACATTGCAAGGCCTGGCGGGACGGATTTGACCCGCGGGCCTTGTGTTTGACACATGTGATGTGTGAGATCATGTGATCCAAGAAATACCCTTGTAAGAACCTAAACTGCAACAAGCCATAATGGTTATACTGAGAGGCAAACGAATCAGTCTGTAGTGAGTTCCTTTCTGGGCCAACAGTTCTTTTGCGTCCCAATTTCAATGCCAGATAGTTCCTTATGTGTACATGCCAGCCATGATATTTCAGATCTGGTTGGTGGACAAATGGTGATAATGAAGGTCCACCAGACTCTGGTTTGGTCCTGGGCATCCTTCAACAATTTTTATTGATTTTTTGAAGAGAGGAAGGGAGAGGGATAGAGAGCTAGAAACATTGATGAGAAAGAAACACTAATCAGCTACCTCCTGCACACTCCCTACTTGGTATGTGCCCACAACCAAGGTACATGCCCTTGACTGGAATAGAACCTGGGACCCTTGAAACTGCAGGCCAACGCTCTATCCACTGAGCCAAACCGGTTAGGGCTAAATAATTCATTTTTAAGAATTTAAGAAGTTTGCATGGTGACAGATGCTGGCGTGTCAGGGGGGTAATCACCTTGTAAGGTATGAAGATTTCATAACATAAATAAAGAATTCTACATATAATAATAGAAGAGTAAACTCTGTGTTTCAAGGTATTCACAACTGTAAACCTACTTTGCCCCATTCCTATATTTTACACCTGCCACTATTAGCACTAACATAATATTATATACCAACTTTAATAAACATGTAATTTTTCTTTTTTTAAAAAAAGTTATGAAAAGAGCCCTGGCCAATTGGCTCTACGGTTAGAACATCAGCCCAGTCAAGGGCATGTACCTCACTTGCAGGTTGCATTCCCTGTTGGGACATATGAGGGAGGCAACTAATTGATGTGTATCTCACACATCAATGCTTCTCTTTCTATGTCTCTCCACTGTCCCTAAATATATATATATGGTCACTGGGAAAAATATCCTTATGTGAGGACTAAAAAAGGTTGGAAAGAATTCAAATATGTTTATTTGATAAACTGGATCCATTTGAAATACTTTTACAATTAATAAATGAGAGAAAAGTGGCTTGATAATGCTGAGAAAAAAAGTAAGGACTGAGGCTTGTTAAAAGCTTGGAAGTCACCTCTTTTCTAATTGCGATTTTGTTGTTGAAGTCAAAATCCAACACCCCCCTGGGGCCGCACTGCAATGAGAGTAACAGTCATGGCGAGGCAGAGACACTAGCTCTTTAGCTCCCGGGCAAAACTAACAATGCGAGCGCCACGAAATGAGTTGGCACAGCCACATCCTTCTATCTCACGCTGACAGGGAAAAATAATTAAAGCTGCACCCACAACTGTATTTCAGATGAAAACGCATTTACATGACATCCCGGCTTCCTTCTTAGGCAATTAGGGTTTCTCACTCAGAGCAGCTTGTTGCTTTGAGTGGTACCCATGGTCCCTGGCAATTAAAGGTGTCACCTCATTCCCTGACCCTCAGTGAGGAGGGTGAGATTCCACCTCGTGTTTCTTGGGGATTACAGCTGTCTCTTCATTCTGAAACAGGGGTGAGCGGCTTAGCCACCTCCGCACTCTGGGAGACACAAGCAGCCCATCCTGGAAAGAGCTTCTGAGGAGGGAGACACCCGCCCTTTGCAGCAACACACACTTTTTGTCTATTCCCCTCCCCCTGCGCCCCCATTCTGGCTGGTGCTCTTTGAGGCCCCTGGGCTCTGAACGTTTACAAATGTGTGCCGTTTTATGGTAACGCAAGAAACCTCAGACATCAAGGAAAGGAAAACTTCAAGTGATGGGGGCTTCAAACGATGCCTCATCTTTGGAGTCCTTCAGCACAACCATTTTAAGAATGGAGGCATCGTTTGTTTTTCCTGATGAAACCGAATCGCTCAGCTCCCTGCTAATAGGATCCTCTGGGCCAAAAGGGGAGAGATCGCATCATAGCCAGGAGCAGGAAGCTTCAGGGTGTTTTGAACTTTAAACTGGAGGTGTTTGCCATGGCTCTTGAAAGTGGATGATACATTGTTCTCCTTTAGTAAAAGGGGCGATGGACTCGAGTGTCCCAGAAGATTAATAAAAATTTGCTTGTATGAGCCTGAAGAGCACTGGTCATCATTCTTGTTTTTTTTGTTTTGTTTGTTTGTTTGTTTTTAAATATTTTTAATTGATTTTTACAGAGAGGAAGAGAGAGGGATACAGAGTTAGAGACATTGATGGGAGAGAAATATCCATCAGCTGCCTCCTGCACACGCGGAGCCTGGTGAAGACATTTGTGTTCTTGCTACAGACTGTGATGGGGTTCTCATCAAGCAAAAACCCTTTTTCACTTTTTATTTTTATTTTTATTTTGCCCAATCATGACCATGTATCTTTCAATCTGGCCACATGATCAGAAGAATGTTTAACTACCCTAAGTTGCCCTGTTGAAGGGTGGGAGCAATGTTGTACAAAAAGAATCATCACCAAAGCAATGGAGGCCTATCCGCCTCATTAGCCAGCGATGGAGACTGCCTTTGGTGAGCACAGTATTTTTTAAAGTATATTTTATTGATTTTTTACAGAGACGAAGAGAGACAGAGTTAGAAACATTGATCAGCTGCATCCCTGCACACCTCCTACTGGGGATGTGCCTGCAACCAAGGCACATGCCCTTGACCGGAATCGAACCTGGGACCCTTGAGTCCGCAGGCCGACACTCTATCCACTGAGCCAAACCAGTCAGGGGGGCAGGTGAGTGCAATATTAAAACTGTTCTCACTCCTTCTGAGTGTGTGCTGCCCCATCATCTTCCTTTGAACAAATGGAAGGGAAGAGGCGAGAGGGGAGCTCCGGAGTAGATGGTGTGCAGCAGGGGCCCCGGGCAAGCATCATGTGTCATCCTGTGAGAAATATGACCGTTTATTACCACTCATTAAAATTTAATTTCATATGGCAGCTCTGAAGGTCAATTTTTAAACTGGGATTTTGTAGGCAACCTCACTAAGTAACTACTGTGAAGAAAACAAATGCTCATGGATTTATTGTCTTAAGCTAACATTCAACAGGCACCTAAAACAAAACAAATTATTTCCCTCTTATAGAGCAGCAATGTTCTCCTTTCTAAGTAGTTCAGTTGACACAATATTTTCTGTTGTTTTTTTTGTGCTAGTAGCACATTGGAAGCCTAATTTTAAAAAATATATTATATTGATTTTTTTTTTTACAGAGAGGAAGAGAGAGGGATAGAATGTTGAAACATTAATAAGAGAGAAACACCCATCAGCTGCCTCTGCACACCTCCTATTCCGGATGTGCCCGAACCCAAATTACATGCCGTTGACCAGAATTGAACCTGGGACCTTTCAGTTCGTAGGCCAATGCTCTATCATCTAAACCAAACTGGTTAGGGCTGGAAGCCTAATTATTAATGGAACATTATTATCATACAAAGGATTTAGGCCTATACCTTAACTATGACAAATGTAAACTGAGACTAGAAAAAAAAATAGAAATAGTACTAGAAATGGAAAGTGGACTAAAACATACCTTCTTTCTATTTGCCTTTAATGCAATTTAAATATTTTTTCTACTGAAGTTTTATTATTATTATTATTATTATTATTATTATTATTATTATTACAGACCCTGATTATTTCAACTGCTGCTTTAAAATGGTTTCATGTAGTGGTAAAATTGTAATAATGTTAATACTATAATATCCAATAAGTTAAATCCTTTATTCTCCAAATGGAAAGAGAAAAAATTTTAGTGAGCACCAATATCTCCAAGTACTGCATACACATTTTGTTCTTTAACCCTGCAAGAATACATCAACAGAGATTGAGCCCTTTTTGGAATCAAAGTAACTTAGGCTTAAGAAAGATAAGTATTATACTAAAACTGTGCAAGAAAATGGTGGTAAGCCTAAACCGGTTTGGCTCAGTGGATAGAGTGTCGGCCTGCGGACTGAGGGGTCCCAGGTTCAATTCCGATCGAGGGCATGTACTTTGGTTTCGAGCACATCCCCAATGGGGATGTGCAGGAGGCAGCTGATCGATGTATCTCTCTCATCGATGTTCCTAACTCTCTATCCCTCTCCCTTCCTCTCTGTAAAAAATCAATAAAATACATTTTTAAAAAAGAAAATGGTGGTAAAAGAAAAAAACAACAGAATATTAATCCAGATCTCCCTAACTCCAATTGGTTTTCCATTACTTAGGCTATCTCCTGGAGTATGTTTATGTGCATATACATATATCTGCATAGAACAGGAGTCAGCAGACTTTTTCTGTAAAAAAAAAAAAATAGTAAACATTTTCTGCTTTGCAGGGCATACAATCTCTGTAACAATTATTCAGTCTCTATTGCAGCACGAAGCAACTTCAGACAAAATATAAAGGAATGGGATAATTGTATTCCAATATGAGTTTACTTACAAAAAGGTCAATGCACTAGATTTAATCAAAGAGTCAAAGTTCAACCTATCAGCTGCCTCCTGCACATCTCCTGTTGGGGATGTGCCTGCAAACAAGGTACATGCCCTTGACAGGAATCGAACCTGGCACCTTTCGGTGTAAACTACATGAAGGTATATACTTTATTTTGTTTAACATTATTTAACTTAATTCCTGAAAAAGTAATAGTTAATAGTGAAGTTAAAAAATAATGCTAGCTAATACTTACATGAAGTTTAGTATGAGAGTCATTTTTGTGTGTAATAAGTCCCTTTTCATAATATCCATATTAGTTAATATTTTTATCCATTTTAAGGGATAAGGAAACTGAGAAATGAATAATTAATTTGTTACAGTAAGTCAACAAGTAAGTGGGAAATCCAAGATTTAGGCATAAAAATACATAATACACATTAAGCTCTGCATAATTGATTAACTCAATAAATAAATAAATGACTAAATGAACAATTAAATGAATGAATAAGTGAATGACTGAATTAATCAATAGAGAGAGTTAATCCTGGGTATTTTAAGAATTATGTATGTTGGTCATCCAAGGGATATTTCTCTTCCAATTTGACTAGATTTACAAAGCCAGATTTAAAGAGAGAGAGAAAAGAAAACAAAATGATGAAAAATAAAAATCTGCTACTGGACATAATTCCTTATCTGAATTAAATTAGTTTAATTAAATCTTAAATAAGGCTAACATTTGTAGGAAGAAGTCATGTTTTTCATGAAATAATGAAGAAAGAAAAAAATAAAAGGAAAAAAGAGATAAAAGGAATGAAGAGAGGGAGGGAGGGAAGAAGAAATAATCAATTTGGGAGAAGTAAAAAATGGAGATGGGAGAAGAGAAATTTTAGTGAGAATAAAAATTATAAGAGAACTCTAACTCAACAGGTATTTAATAAGGATTTAACATATGCCCTGAACTATACCATGTGATGCTACATTGATTTAAAAAGCGAGAAAAATCAAGAATGCTGCATCCATAAGACTTACAGGATATTAAAGAGACAACATAAAATAATATTTATTTAAAAGTAGAATTATGATCATTGTTAAGTAACACAAAAAAATAGATGAATGCTCTGAGAGTTTAGCAGTGGGATTGAGGGGTCTAGGAAGATTTTCTCGTGGGAAGAATGTGTAAGATTTGCAGATGAATAGGAATTATCTGGATGAAGAGTGGGGAGAACAGCACTTCAGGGAGATAAATAACAGAGGGAAAGGTCCAGAAACAGAAATGATGATGAATCCCCAGAACGGTATAGCTGTGGATAAATGCATAGGCTGGAAAGAGGTGTTGGCATGGATTTGTGGGTTAGACATAGCAGGGGAGTAATAGAAAAATATCAGGTGTAAATAGAGTGAGGAGGCGGGAATTCAGGAATAAAATTTTGGGTGTCTTAAGGTTGAACTTGCTGAGAAACATTCAAGTAGAGCTGGTCAGTGGACAGTGGCTCCATGAGCCTGCCTGTCTGATGAGAGGCATAGGTGAAAGATCAATGATGATGAATGCTACCACTTGGATGACATTAAGTCATGAGTGTAGAACATCATTGAGGGAAAGATCACATGGAGAAAACAGAACTATGATATTTAGGAGTGCAATAGGGAGAGAGCCTTTTCAAGAGTGGTCAGAGAGGAAGAAACAAAGCGAGGAATTGGTCATTGTGTGGAAGTCAGAAGACAGGTAGAAGGAGGCATGGTTGATGGTGTGAAATGTGGTCACAGGTCGTCAACAGGATGAGTACTCAGAAGTGTTCTTTGGATTTTTAACATGGAAATCACTGGCGTTCTTCACAGTGCTGCTTTGGAGTCATGGGTATAGAAATAAAACAGGAGTAGTAAGGTAGCTAGGATGGTACATGTGTGGCAACCTGTATAGACTCTATATATTTTTAAAAGCTTTAGGGTGAATTCAGAGTCCATAGTGCAGTATAGGACAGAAATGAAAAGACAAGGGTAGGGTCTTAATCATTAATGTTTGAACACTGATCAGAGAATCCAGTAAGCAGGGGAGGTGAGACCAAGGAAATTAGATTGGCTATGTAAAGCTACAAAGGAAAGTGAAAGGGAGGAATGCGTGAGACTGAGAACACGAGGCTGAAGAGAGATGTAAGAGCAACTAAATGGAACTGAGTTGGGGTTGGGATAAACAAGAAAACCTATAATTCAAGTGCCTTATATGGTTGTGTAACAAATTATACTACAGAGATTCTTTGGGAGGCCTGCGAGTGGGTCCCGTGTACTAAGAGTGGTATAGATTACACAATCTCGCTTTCTCCCACTATTTATGGGTGCAGTCAATTAAGTTTAGCTACATTATTCCACAGTAGGAGCAGAGCTATTGCATTTCCCATCCTGTGGGGCTGTCAGCATATAGAGTCATTTTCCAACTGTCAGGGCAGAGGATTCGGTCTCTGGATAGTGATTACAATCCTTTGCATGTTTATGTAGAAAGTCTTTCTACCCAGAGGAGAAACTATTAGAAGCACCATCAGTGAATGATTCACTGCTTCCTTTTGCATTCTTAACACAAGCATAACTAAGCTACCAGATAAATCAGAGAAGCACAGACATTCCTTAGGAATTATGTTCTTGAATGTAAATAGTCATTGATTGGTAGGAAATGGTCTCTGCTTCTCTCTCCTCGCCATTTTTTTTTTTAATTTAATTTAACGTAAGTCCTGGATTTTACCTTTTATTCATTGATTTATTCCACAAAAGTATACAAACTATTTCTATTTATCAGGATCTAGGAATATTATTATGAACAAGACAAACTGCAGATTTCATATGGAAGGCCTATACCCTAGTGAAGGAGAAAAGCTGTACAAGGATTTCGTAGCATTCTTTGCAGTTTACAATGATTTGAAACTTACAGAAACCTTGAGAGGAAAACAGAGGAAAACATTTTAAAGGTAATCTGAAAAAACATTTTAAAGATATCAGTTTAAGGATAACCTGGAAAGCGTAATGGCTCTCTTATGAGGTCCCCCAACCAGCATCAACTGGACACTTGAAAGAAATGAAAATCGAATGATCCCAATGTGGACTAAAAATGTGTCTGCTAAGACTTCAGGTGAATCTGAGGTACACTGAAGTTTGGGAAACACTGGTATGAAAGGAAGATATTGGGATGAATTAAAAGACTGGGCTTTGGGCAACTTTACCATGGGATATTTATTTAACTACTAAAGGTCTGGTGCGCAAAATGTGTGCATGGGGTGGAGTGGTCCCTTCAGCCCAGCCTGAACTGTCTCTAATCCAGGACCTCTTGGGGGATGTCTGACTACTGGTTTAGGCCCAATCCTAACTGCTCACCTACCTGCGTGCCTGATAGTACCTAACTGCCCCCTCTCCCTTTTGCTGGCCTGGTCACCACCAACTGCCCCCCTGCCTGTGTGATCGCATCTAACTGCCCCTCTGCCAATCTGGTTGTCCCTCACTAATCCGCTCCCACACACACCCACTGGCCTGGTTGTCCCACACAGCCTGCTGCTGTGTCGTTTGGTCACCCCTCACTAATCTCCCTGGCAGCCTGGTCACCCCACACAGACTGTTTGGTCTTCTGTTCAGTTGTTTTGGATGGGATGGTCGCTTAGTCTTTTATATACAGATTTAGCTTCTGTTTCCTAAAACTAAATCCTATCTTATTTCTGGCTGTAAATAAATCTATGTCAGGGGTCATAAACTCAAATCTCTAGGAGATCATGCAAGCAGCATCAGTGAATGAGAAAGCACAGTATCAGGGAAAACAACAATAGCAAAAGTGAGCTGGTGAAAGGCATGTGAACAGCGGAAACTGTAGCACACTTGAAGTAACAGATCTCTATTAAACTTTTTCAATAAAAACAGAAACACGAATTTGTAAGCAATCACTTAATTATTAAATACGAACAAACTATGTTAAAATTGTATATGTTTAAAAAAGATATTAAAAAATGGAGGGAGGGAAGAAACAGAGAGAGGTGGGGATTAGGGGAGATAAATATTCTGAAGCTGGAGGGATACATTTGCTGAGAAACCTGTCAGAATGAACTATGCTGTTTTAGAGGTCCCCATGAGAAAAGAAATATCTCTGAGGGTGAAGGTCAGGAAGGTAAGGGCTGTGATAGGAAGGAGCAGATCAGATGGCAAGGTATAGATGGTAGACTTGCATGGTGGACTCTTGCCGTGATGGTCTTGATCAAGGTAAAAGAGCTGGTAATTAGTGGAGTAACACCCATGACTGCAAATTAAGATATCCAATTAAGACTCTGAAAAAATAGCAGAGTTGAAGTTAACAGTACTCTCCAACTGACCGCTTAGTCTCAAGTGTCAAAGCAACAGAATTGACCAGCCAGGTAGGAACAGGATTGGAAATATGATACAACAGCAGGTCTTACTTACAGTTCAGGGAGGCAAACTATTGTGTATTAAAATAACAGGGAAATGGCCTTGACCTGTTTTGGTCAGTGGTTAGAGCATTGTCTCAATGCCAAAAGTTCATGGGTTTGATTCCAGATCAAGGGCAAGTACCTGAGTTGTGGGTTCTCACCCCATCTGGGAAAGAGCTGGGCAGGGGAAGGGGCATGTGGGAGACAACCAGTCAATGTGTTTCTCTCACATTGATGTTTCTCCTTTTCCCCCTCACTCTCACCCCACACACATTCCCCTACCCCTTCCATACTGTTTGAAAGGGCAATGGAGAAACTATATTGGGTGAGGATTTAAAAAAAAAAAAAAAAAAAACAGGAAAATTATTGATAAAAGATTGGCTAAATGCAATAGATGCGGTATAGAAAGATAAGATTCTTTAACAAGGGAAAAAGATATGCTTATTCCAGATCTAAGGAAGAAGATAATATTTAATCAGGAAGGCAAAGTTAACTAGCAAGAAGGCCACAATCAAGTCTAGGGTCATTTCTTTCTGCCCTTCAAAAACACACTGCATGATAACTTTGTTCTTTGGCCACAAATGACAATTGCCAGAAGGCAAGGAGAGGCATGCAGATGATTCTCATCCCTCTTCAGGAAATCAGCCAATATAAAAGATAAAAATTATGGCTATAATCCTCTATTTCTAATGAAAACAACAGAATGTGACAAATAAGGAATATGGCTAATTTTAAAGGGATCCCTCACTACAAATGAAAATTCATGCTCAGGAATGCTACTTAAGGAAACTGTCAATGTCACTTTTTCCAATGAAATGGATGACATGTTTAATAACAATGAGAACTTGCCCCCTTCCTTCCCATTACCCAGTCCCCAAACTATATAATACCATGGTATTTGATTCAATGCCCAAATCGGCAAATTCGTAAATATCGTGTGCTCATCTGTGCTTTAGAATGTCATTAACTGCAACAATTATGATAAAATTTCACTTGAATTCACACTGAACTGAACCAAGATGAGAATTACCATATTTTTACAAGAAATGTTTCTTTATTAGCATGAGATTATTTTTTAAATTTAGTTCAGGTTCTAGTCTATGCTATTTGATTTATTTCATAGCCTTATTTATGGCACAGGGAAGAAGATGCCATTTCTGTGAAAACCCATAACTTCTCATGGCAGGGTTTAGAATCACATCTGAGCTACAGGTCACCACCAGAAGGCAATGGGGGAGTACAGCGAATTTGCAAAGGCTCATTTCTCTTGGCACAATCTCCATTTTTATCTGTGCTAGGCATATTTCTGCCCATCCTCTGAGATCCAGTTCAGTGTTACCTTCTCTGGGGAACCTTCCTGAATGACTATGGGCAGAGCTGATTGCAGTCCTCTGCCCGTAGCTCTGTTGTGATGTGTTCCTCATCATTTTATAACTGTTTAAGGCTATTTCCACTTTAGACTATGCTTTTCTCAACAGTAATGACTTTGACACATTGATCTTCTAATCTTCAGCATGTACTAGAATATCAGGCCTATAAGATTTTCATTAAATAAGCACAGATGTGAATGAATGAGTGGATGAGGGAAAGAAAATAAGAATGGAAGATAGTACCTATTTCCTATTTCATCACTCCAAGGCTAAAGTTCCACCTCTGTCATGTGAATGATTTAGAGAGGAGGTAGTAGTTTGACACCAAGTTTACTAGCTCATGAGACATATACATTAATACCAACATGCTGAAATTTCCATGCCCTACACATGCAGAGATGGGAAGTGTGTGAATAATGTCTATACAGTGTTGGAAAAGCAGTCAAGTCAGAGAATTCAATTTAAATCCCAGTATCACAGTATCACCATAGCATAGGTTTCTACAGCCATAATCACATTTTTGAGGAACAAATATCATCCCCTGACTTCTAGTACCTAAATATGTAGCTGCTTCTCCACTAGAAATGTTAAGAGCCAGATCTAATGCATTCTTCACTTGAGAGGTATGGAAAAATGACAGGAAATTTCAGCTCTTATTCACATTCATCACATTTTGATAAATTAATTATATTTTATAGCAAATTTACCTTTCTTGTAGTAAGGATGGTAAGTGAGGAACACATTCTCTTGCAAAACAGTTCTTGTATCTTGTTTTTGTACTTCAAAATGCATTTTTAACCTCATACCTGTTGTCCCTTCTGTTAAACTTGGAGTAAAGAAGAGGAATGAAGAGGCCCAGGTTGGATTCCAGTCAAGCGCATATTCCTGAGTTTCAGGATCAATCCCACGTAGGGGGCAGGGGCGTGCAGGAGGCAGCTGATGGATCAATGATTCTCTCTTATCACTGATCTTTCTTTTTCTCCTTCTTCTTCTTCTTTTTAGTATAGCAAAGGTGGATATTTATTGAAGAACAAGTACAGACTCCCTTGTGGGAAAAGGGAAAGAGTATTACAGAATGCACTCCCATGTGAGGAGGGGGAAAGGATCCCCCACTGATGTTTCTTTCTCTCTCTCTCTCTCCCATAGTCTCTGAAATAAATAAAAAAATATTTAAAATATAAAAATAATATTTTTCAAGACAATGTTCATATTTTTGCCCCATCTCTGTGTGTGTGTGTGTGTATATACACAAATATTTATACCAATATAAAATGCTGAATGACTGAGACACTAGAAAATGACACACAATTTGAGCCAAAGGGTGAGAAGTTGTAGTTCTGTATCATCATGTCATTTCATGTGAGAGAAAAATAAAAAATAAAAAAATGCTTGAAAACAGAAAAAAAAAAATGTTGCTGATAAATGCTCAACAATTGCAGAAGGGTCCTTGCTTCACAGGCATTTTCTGTTATTGTTTTTACTTCTAAGTAGAATAAGTGTTCTGTGTCTGTACAAGTTGATGTCTCCATTTTGCTCTCTGGCCTTCGTTTGGACCTGGCCATAGATGTTGCTGTCAGATGTTCTTGGGCTGCATCTCAAGAGAAGATGAGAAATTCCAAACCAGGTGCCTGCAAAGGTGTATAGAGCTTGGAGGTGAACAGCTCGTTTCTGATTTTCAAGACGGAAACGTGGAAGTAACCACATCTACCCTGTACCACATCACTCATGTCACAGGCTAAGGGAGATTTACGGAAACCATGCCAAAGATAATGCTCTTGATGTGACACAAAAAGAAGTCTTTATTTTTCTTTGTTGGAATTTCCTAGATTTACTACCTTCCCGTTTTATTAGACACATTTCTGTGATTAGTGGCCAGGGTCAGTCACATTTATTTCCTGTAGCATTTTCTGATGCTTTCTCTAAAGACAAGTCCATCTTCTGTTGGGAGACAATTCTGTGTATGTGGCCAATTTCTTAATTTTCCTACCCTCACTCTCTGCCTTTATTGCAAAGTATCACTTGAAACTAAATGATTTTTTTTTCTTTTTTGCTGTTGTTTATTTCTAAGTCTTTTACTGTCCTGCTGCTCAATTTCCAGCTGAAGTTATAATCTTGTGTTTGGGACACTACAGTTGATTACTCTAGAAATGACTGTAATAATATTCATTATCCACCATTTGTTGGAAGGGTGGGAGAAAACTGTGATTAAATAAAATGGGCTTGGATTTTGCTTCAGCTTCACCACATTCCTTTAAGGGCTTAATCAAAATTTTGCTGGTGATGATTCGAAATATTTTACTCCATCCACAGCTTGGTCAGTACAAATGTGATAGACTGAGTTATTGACTCCATTATTTACCACTGGCAGAATTCACACCCTTTCAGAAGTTCGCAGTTCTTTCCACTGGAAACGAAGTGTACATTTGCAATTGGACACTGGGTTCTGAAGTATGGTAGCAGAAACTACTGTTTGGGTTCTGTACTTATTTGTTTAATAAAACAATAGAAAGTTATTTTGGCTGAAACCGGTTTGGCTCAGTAGTAGAGCGTAGGTCTGCGGACTGAAGGGTCCCAAGTTCGATTTCGGTCAGGGGCATGTACATTGGTTGTGGGCACATCCCCAGTAGGGGGTGTGCAAGAGGCAGTTGGTCGATGTTTCTCTCTCTTCAACATTTCTACTCTCTATCTCTCTCCCTTCCTCTCTGTAAAAAATCAATAAAATATATTGAAGAAAAAAAAAAGAAAGTTATTTTTATTTTCGGGACTTATGTATGCTAACCCAATTGATTGTGATCTCACTGGTCATTGAAGCACATTCCTGGGAACCAAGACAGATCAATGATCCTAAATTGCCTCAGTAGCTACAGATAGTGCATTCCTGTTGACTCAATGATCCCAGAATCTGGACAGCACAATCATTCTAAATTGTCCACGTGGTTGGTCCCAGATAATGTGTTTCTGTGGATCCAGTGATTCATAGATACTTTAGATAACTAATTTGCTCAGTTTGTTTCTGTAAAATCATGAAACAGGTTCCTCATTCCAGACCCAAAGATGTAATGGATTCTTTTGTGATAATCAGCCAATATAGGCCAGAGAGGCAAGCTTTCGGGGCTGCGTCTTTTGTAAGATGGGGGTACAACCTGTAACTTGCTTTGACCAACAAGGCTTACAATGTGCTTGTCTGGGCTTGTCATAATGAACATCTGCCATCTTCTTCAAAAGAACCCACTTCAGCCATATTGGGTTTGGCTCAGTGAATAGAGTGTCAGACTGCAGACTGAAGGATCCTGGGCTCAATTCTGGTCAAGGGCATGTGAAGCAGGAATTTTGGGGGAACATAGGCAGGCTTAGAAATTTTTTTAGAATTGGGGTCTTTAGAAAAAGGGAAGGGCTGCAGACTGAGAGAAGGTACATTTCCATAACACAAGGAAGCCTGGTGTAATTACTTTTCCTAAGATAAGAAGGCAGCAACAGGTATATTTACATAAGACAAGGGAACTGGAAGTAGCCAAGAAAGGTCCATATTTACAAAATAAAAAGAAGAAAGTCCAAAGGGAATAGGAAAACAATAAGGAAGGAAAGGGCTGGGATGTGTGTCTGAGGTTGGACCTTTGAGGCCAGGAGTAACTATAGTAACCAGTCTAAGGGAATAGTGACCAATCAGAGGGGATATCAAGACATCAGGATCTTTAGCCTTCATAAACCATGGAAACAGGACTTCCTTGGGACTTTTCCCCTCCCTACAAGGAGTCACTTCTGTGGGACTCTTTCCCCTCCCTATGTGGGAGTCTGTATTTGTTCTTCAATAAATCTCCACCTTTGCTATACCATTTTCTGTCCCTGGATTCATTCGGCAGACAAAGAATCCGGGTTCCAGTCCAAAAATTTGGTATCACATATACCTCGGTTTCAGGTTCCTCCTTGGTCCTGTCCTGGCAAGGGCTTGTTCAGGAGGCAACCAATCCATGCGTATCTCTCACATCAGTATTTCTCTCTGTCTTTTCCTCTCTCTTTCACTTTCCCTAAAAATCAATGGGAAAAATGAGGATTCAGGTGAGGATTAAAAAAGAACCCACCCTATTAAGCATGCTGGCCCAAGGAAAATGGGAATTACAGACACATATTTGGATTTCATCCTCACACTGGGGCTTGCCTGAATCTAGAAAGCCAATACTTTGCCTCCTCACAAACAAGTAAGAGAGAATAAATGGTTGTTGTTGCAAATCACTGACCATTGGGAATGTTTATTAAGTATGCAATAATAGCTGACAAATACAATTAGCAATTATTGACTATGAAGAGAAAAATTTATTATCAACTTCAATCATATCATCAATGGACATTTATACAGTACTGATTGTGAATAGAAATAGACATTCTAGGGAGCCATAAATAGAAATTTTAGATACTGTTCTAAAAGATTCTGGTAGAAGAACATGATATTCATCTAATTCATTATTTTAATAGCATTAATTAAGAGCTGCAGTGCCTAAAGCCTAAAAGAAGAGAAATGAACAGGAGAAAATAAATATATCTGGGAGTGAAGGTCAGGAAGGTAAAGCTCCCAGGGAAGTATACACAAAGACAATTAATTTTTCTCCTTTAGTTTTAAGAAATATGTGGTTCATTCTCCTTTTTTCTCTTCTCTACATTTTATATTTTTCTCCTAAAAAACATATTTATTATATAACTATTTAAATTGTTTAGAAAAACGCCTACATATTTTTGCAGTTATTAATCAAGACAGTATCAATAATTTAGAAAATTTATCTACTGCTTTTTTGATAATTTTTTCAAATTTATTTCTCTTTCTCAGCTTAACATAGGTTTAATCTATATTTGTCTGCTATTTGAAGTCTTTTAAAACTATACTAAGCTTCATTTATATTGACCTTGGAACAAATAACTTTTCATTACACTTTTTGCTATTTATTTTTTTCCTTTAAACATCTCAAAATTTGTTTGATTTATTTCAGATTTTGTTTGAAAACTCTGAATGCATTGTTTTTATTACAGAAAATATGCCTTATTATATCTGTTATTTCACACAAACCCATGTAAAGCTGTGCCTCCAATACTATTCCTAGGTTATGCCCATGAAATTGAAAACTACATTGTAATTTTTACTTATATTTTATTAAAGAAATTTCCAAGTACTATATGTTGACTATAAATACTAGAGACCAGATAAAGAGAGGAGAAATTATTATTGATAAGAAGAAAGTTGAGTTGAATCAATATAGTATTAAACAGTAACCTCCAAGAGACTCTGAGAACTGTGTATTGATTATTGATAGATTCCTGAGTCAATAATCTGATCAGTTTTAAGGGCTACTCTGAAAATAACATTTAAACAATTTATCTCACTGGTCTAGAAAGTAGCTGTTCCAATTGTTTTTGCATTTATGCTTTCGTGTTTATATATTTTTGTCCATGGAAGGTAATATGATCAGGAAGGAAAGAAGAAAGGTAGGATCTCCATGACAGGAGATCAGAAACCACAAGATTAAGAAGTCACAGGCCAGTAGGATTTCTTTTCCAATGAGCAGTGGTATCAAAGGACCATTCATCTTATATAATCCTGCATTCAGTGAAAGAAACCCTGGTTAAAAAACCATTGGTCTCTGGGCATCATTTGGTTTATTGGATATTGAGAAGTGATAACACATCATCTAAAACTCAAATAGCATCAAAAACTATGGATTCTTACTTTACTTACATTACCCTATTCTCATCGGATACAGAAATAGTTTTGGGCAAAGTTCTTCAGAAAACCATATTTGCAGAATTTTTTCACTGTTCTGCAATTAGGAAATGAAATATGTTTTAAAGAAAACATTTAATGATAAACTTCTTGAGAAATGAGCTACCTTTTAGGCAAGGACTTCCTGCAGGCACAAATCAAAGGTAGAGGGTAGAGGTGCCCAGTGATGATTGAGTTTTTCATACTACGAGGTTTCTACTCTGAATAAAGAAATATTCCTTGTGTCAATATGGGCAGTTGTTGCCTGCCAGAAGCTATTGTAATTCCAGCATGTCAGCAGGGCTGAATCATCTGGAATGGCTGAGGGCCTTTCCCCAACCCTGAAAAGGATGCATAGATGATTGCTTGCTGCCAGACAGCTGAGGGCATTTCAATCTACATGTTACTGCCTCCTACTGGCCAAACACTTGAACAGCAAAAGGCAGTTCGTCCAATCCAACAATACTTCTTTATACTAAATTTTGGCCTTTGATATGTATATCTACCTTATTTTAGGACAATTTGTGTTAGTAAAAAGCAAGGGGTCTGGAGATTCAGGAGAACTTGGTTTCTTTAGCTAAGTTTTCTCTGGCTCCCCAAAATGCCTTCCAAAATCATGTTTTATCTCTGGACTCTTTTATCATTTACATCAGCCCCTTCTCCAGATTCTTGAACCTTTTGAGATACTGGATTAAGATCCCCAGCATTAGTTGTTCTCACCCTTTTATAATCGTTTCCAATATTTTACAGAATTGAAAGTCTACATGAAACAAGTGGCATTCTTAGATCATCTAGTGCCAGAATGCCACAGTCAATAAATATACAATTGCATCCTGATTTCCTTGTAAAACTCTGGATTAGCTCTGTTCCACTCTTCCATTTCTAATACGTGCCCCTCTATAGGTGGCCATGCACATCACCTAAGCCCCTAAGTTTAATGCAGGAAATGCCCAAACAAATGTCCTCTAAGCTGCAGTTTGCAAACTCTTCCTTGTTTGCTGCCTACTGTGTGTTTTTAAATAATGCACAAATCAACTTCAGTACTATGGAAATAATCAACACAAGATCAAAACCTGGAGTTTCTAGTAGAGCACAAATCAAAAGCTGTGGGAATCCAACAGCTGGAGCCTGTCTCATTATTTCTCTGCTCTTTGATGTGCTTTTCAGCCAAGTATCTTAGAGAATTACTCACAGACATATCTATCGACAAATTCTACTTTGCTTACATATTATAGTTTCCAACCGAGATAAATACTGTAACTGAGTTCTCATTTTCAAAATAGAACCCCTCTTTTTTTCATCTTCTATTATGCACACAATCTTGTAAATAGCAGAAATGAAAATCAGCTGCATCTAATAAGAGACCCTACTTCGTTACCAACGCTGAGATGCTAGTTTCCATTAGATCATCCATCATAGCTTTATTATGTGATCAACTGCCTAATTAATTTTGTACGGGGGTATTTAGACAGAGCACTGAATGTTTCAGTGGGCTTTTGCTATAATCCTGCACCTGCGGCCTCAGAGCTTTAGATAGCCTCCTATCATAAGTCTGAACTATGCTTATAATCACTTCTGCTTCACCAGGATTCTAACAATTCAGCCCAATGATATTCAGCAATATTAATTTCAGAAACAGCAGAATATTTGCATCTGTGGTTATGTTTCTTTGGACTTTAATCAGATCAAAGGCACTGTGAGATATTAAGAGTGCTAGATACAATATTTTGTTCAGACAGTTTTAGTGGTGAAATCAGACACTGTTTTGATTTTCTGTGCTTATCTGTTAATATGAACAGATGCAATCGTGCTATTGTATAATGACTCTTGATTGCCAGCAGTATTTGATTTTTTTGCAACCATTCGGCAGTGATAATTAAAGATAACGGGATAGCCTATACAGTAATAATTAAAGATAGCTTTGTGAGCTTTATCACATGAATAAATGCCATAGAGGAAAAATTTGTTCTCTGAAGTTCATTACTCAATGCATAATTTTGGAAGGCCAAGTTTTAAATTTCAGAAAAAGACATTTAGGTGCAATAGGCTTAGCTAAAGCTGAGCTGAAATTATTATTTTGATTTTTTATTGAATTCATTGAGTTGACATTGGTTAATAAAATTATATATGCTTCAGATATACAATTCTACAATACATCATCTCTATATTGTATTATGTGTTTACCACTCAAGTCAATGGGGATGAAAGGAGACAAGTTTAAAACATTCAAGTGTCCTGGCATCATGCACTGAGGCTTTGTTCTTTACTATTCTGGAAAAAATAAACAGAAGTGTGCCTCTCACAAGACAGAAACATAGTCAGATAATGTGAAATCTTATACTTCACATATAAGTAGGCCTTCACACATGTTCATATAAGGACTCTTTGAATCTATCTTCAATTTGACAATAAAAAATACTAGGTGTGCAAGTTAATAATGCGGGTTCTTTTCAATAGATGGAGTTACACGTTTGTTGGTATATATGCAATTTGATATGTATGCTATTTTGTTGTATTGACAGCAAGCTTCAAAACTTCATATGTCCCATTGGCTGAAGGTGTTAACATGTTGAATTAAAATGTTGAATTTCTTGCCAAAAAAAAAAAAGAGCATTTGCGAGACGTTTTAATTCATTACTTTATTTTGAAGAAAAGTGCTGCTGTATACTTCAGGAAGCTTATGATGAGCATGTTCCATCTCAAGATACTTTTGAACCCTGATTTAAATGGTTTAAAAGTGATGATTTTAATGTGAAAGACAAAGAACATCCAGGTTAACTGAAAAAATATGAAGACTAATAATTATTGGATGAAGATGTATGTCAGACTAAAAAACAACTCGCAGAAAGATTAAACATTGCTCAGCAAACAATTTCCTATTGTTTACAAGCAATGACAAAGATTTTAGAGGAAGGAAAATGCGTGCCACAGCAACTGAATGAAAGACAAATGGAAAACCGAAAAGTCATCAGGAAAATGTTGCTTCAATGGCATGAAAGAAAGTCTTTTTGACATCAAATTGTGACTGGTGATGACAAGTGGATTTATTTTGAGAATCCCAAATGCACAAAATTATGGTTGATCCTGGTCAACCATCAACATTGACTGCAAGACCAAATTCCTTTGGGAAGAAGACAATGCTCTGCATTTGCTGGGATCAGGAAGGTGTGGTGTATTATGAACTTCTAAAACCAGGTGAAACCTTTAATACTGATCACTACTGACAACAAATAATCAATTTGAACCACACTTTACTCATGAAATGACCATAATGTGCCAGAAGACACAGCAAAGTAATTTTGCTTCATGATGATGAACTATCACACACTTAAAACAAACAAACAAACAAACAAAACAGCTAAAGTCACTTTAAAAGATCTTGCCTGGGAAGTATTAACCTACCGGCTGTATTCACCAGACCTTGCTCCTTCAGATTACCACTTGTTCCGATCAATGGCACACACACTTTCTGAGCAGCACTTCAAAACATACAAAGAAGTGAAAAATTGTGTCTCTGAATGGTTTACCTCAAAACAAGAAAAGTTCTATTGGGACGGCATCCACAAATTACAAGAAAAATGGGAGAAATGTGTAGCTAGTGATGGACATTACTTTGAATAAAGCACTTTTGATGTTTCTCTTGAAATTATTGTGTTTTCTTTGATTATAAAATCCATCATCATTATTAACCAGTACACCTAGTAAAAGCTCTTAAAAACACGCCTTTATGTATACTATGGAATCTAGGCAATAATTCAGGTTGCTGGCTACCCCTTGCCCATTAAAACTCCTGGGATTGAAGCTGAACCAAAAAAAATATATTTTAATTACTTTTTTTGATTAATTGAAAAGATGAAAATGGCTTGGTAACAAAAAAGGCAAGGTGGTCACTGGGCCAGTTGAGGACACTTGCCTCCAGGAATGCATGGCTTAGAAATGTAGGGAAGCCACATAAAGTACAAAATCACAATTAAATTCAAATTTCAGATTTAAAAAAAAATAAATAGAATCTAAAGAACAAAATGAATTGACCAATTTGGTTGGGGGGACAAGAAGAGATAAACAAAAGAACTTATATACTTACATGCGTAGCGCATGGACACGGGCAATAGGGTGGTGAAGACAATAGGGTGGGGATGGGTAAGTATTGGGAGGAGGCGGATAGAGGGGGGGAGGGGAGAATGGGAGATATCTGCAATATGACCAACAACAAAAATACATTAGTATATTAAACAAATAAAATACATGTTTCAGAATAAATATGTCCCATAAAGTATTTGGTATATATTCCTACTATAAAATCATTTAGTGTGTACCTAAAATTCAGATTTATCTTCTGCATTTGTATTTGCAAAATCTGGCAACCCTTTAAAACTTCTCTACTCTCTGATAACCAGGTTCCAAGAACCTGCTGTAGTTTCTAAGTGACACTTAATGGGGGGAAGAAATGTAAGAATAACAGCTGAAGGAAACCTTGCAAAGGGCAAAGGAAGGCTGGATGGGTGGGAATTAGCAGCCTAAGTGCTAGCCAATAAGTTTACAGGGCGGGGAACCCACCTCTTCTCAGGGCAAGTGAACCTGTGCTTCCCTCCCTCAGGTGTGCCGGGGGGATGACGCTGTTGAATAAAACAGGGAGATGGGTGGTATGTTACCTTAAGTGCTTTTAATCAGAATCCTATGCAAAGGTAGAGTATACCGTTTTCATCGCCTTTTAAAGGATGGAAAAGAAGTAAAGATCCCCATTTGACCACAGCATTGCCAGTCTGGAAGAGTGCACACATTTTGCACTTTCTCTTAGGGTGGGAACTCCATCTCCACCCTAATTGGATTCTGGATTCAAGGGAGACGCTTTCCTCTGAATTAAAGAAGTGATACAAATTAATTATTTCTCTATGAGTGCTCTCAAGTTTTCTGGTAAGCCAAAGTAAAAACACTAAAAAGTACATCAAGGGTAATGCATTTGTTAACAGATATAATGTACACTATACAGAAGCTGTGAGTCAAGGGAGGAGGGACTTTAAGGAAGGACAAGACTTCTCCTCCCAAAGATGTAGGTCAAGAATTTAAAATAATCTCTGAGTGAGTGGTGCTAAAGAGCCTGACTTGGAATACTGAAATAATTAGCCTTCCGCTTCCTAGCTCCATGAACTTGAGGAAATTATTTTTCCACTTCAGGCTATCATGTCCAGTTCTATAAAACAGGTTTATTAACAGAACCACCATGGGGACTTAAAGTGAAGGACAGATGAGACAAGGCAGAGTGCATAACACAGTTCCTAGCATGAAGTAGCTACTTGAATTAAAATAAACAATTTTCCTTATTTATATGGCTTAATTATGCCTCTCAGTTCACACTTCAAAAATGTATCCTTAGATCATAATTTTGTAAAGAATTTGAGAAACATCTTTAACTATCAAGTAGCCTTTGAGGAAGCTAAAAGTGAGAAATACCAACAACCTTTGCCTAGTGAAATTTTCAGCATAAGGAAAAGCATGGCAGATAAAAGTATATTCTATGAATCTTAGAAATTTGCCACCCACGTTAGGCTGCTGACATAATAAGCATTTAATTAATAATGAAGATTTCCATTTCAGTTGAGTCTAACACTTATTTTGAATATTCAAATTTGGTCTGATGCCATCACTATACTACATCTTAGTGAGTGGGATGTGACTAGGTCATGATTACTCACACACTGTTCCAAATGGGTGAAACCATGTGAACACAACCAAACCAGCGAAACATACTCAAAGCACATACTCCTCAAACATCACCAGCTACTAAGGTTTCTTGTCTCTGTTACATCCTTATCTGGTGTTATATTTTTCCTTCTGCCAGAAGAGCATTCTGGCTCCTCCCTCACCCCCCACCAAACAAGCAGCAATAATATATTATTGATTTTTTGCAGAAAGGAAGGGGGACCGATAGAGTTAGAAACATCGACCAGCACACCCCCTACTGGGGTGCTCCTGCAACCAAGGTACATGCCCTTGACTGGAATCAAACTAGCAGGCTGACGCTCTATCCACTGAGACAAAGCGGTTAGGGCAAGCAGCAACACTCTGATTCTCATTTCCACAAGCACACTTTAGGAGGTTTGTGGGTGTGTTGCTGTATTTTTGTTCTCTGTTTGTTTGTTTTTAAGTAAGCTATCACATTTACTGTTCTATTTACAGGATGGGGTTAAAAAAAAGGTTTATAATTGTTCACATAGAAAGTAATACAATCTTTAGTAATATAACAAACTGTGTTTTACCTACTTACAACTATGAACCTACTTTTGCTCCACCTGTATATATTTCTTAACCATATAACATGTGTAAAACTATTAAATAAAAAATATTTTTATTAGGTTCCTATCATTTGAGTGTCAAAAATAGTAATTAAAAATAATGTGAATAATCAAGTTTTTGAGTGTTGAGCCCTAACCTCATTTTCCCCATCAGTCCCCTGGTTTTTATTGTGTGATTTTGCACAGCAAGGGAATTTTTCTAAATGGACTTGGTGCATTAGAGCAGAACTGACTGTACAGGGAAGGTACAAAACTCTCAATATTGAATTAAGTTTATGATTAGAGGGGGGAAAGGACAAATTAATCTTTTTTTTTATTTCTGGAGTTTAATTTGTACCACAAACATTGAATTCATTGTGCAATCTATGACTTGTATATTTATTCAAGATTAGAGAAAGTAAGAATAGGGAAGAAGGTTAGTGGTAATTCTTTCCCTGTTAATAGTTTGACACCTAACTTTTAATAATGAGTTGAATCTTGCTTAACATAAACCATAGCTTGCTGTCTAAAAGTTTTGATGGACACTTGAGAAGCTAAATCAAATATATTGTAGTATTTATAACCAGTAAACAAGTTCATATAGCTGGTAAGGGTAAGGCTAATATACTACGGAATCATGAACGGAAGGTTATAAATATCATGCATGGAAGGTTAACAATTTCATTTTCTTGTCTCAAACAAGAATGACAATCTAACAATTTAATTTCAGTATAATTTAGCCATTTCCCAATTACTCAGTTTTAAAGCTCATGAGTTTTTTTTGCTTTTTTTTTTTTTTTTTTTTTTTTTTTTTGCATTGAATCACATAGATACCTATTTCTCTTTCAGGCAAAAAGTTTTCCTATTTTAGTGCTGTTATACATCAAAGTTGAGTGGGTTGATGCTAGTAAGCAGATACTGCCATTTTCCAAATGGCAATTGAATGCTTGTCACTGCGTTCCCGGGCTGCACGATTAATTTTGATCCTGGTTCAGGATCCAGCCCAGCCAGCAGCCCAGTTAGTTCACTGGTATTTCATCTCATAAGTGATAAAAAGGAAAAAGAAAGAGAAAAAGCACTTGCATGATTCTGTTTAAGCTGCTGACTGGATACCGAGATGTGCGCATTGAACACTAGCAGTCTGACACGTTGTCCTGTTGTTCTTACCCACCGGGGCTGAGAAATGTCCCCTGTGTTTTTCTCTAAGAAAGCAGGTGAGTGATAGTGCTGGGGGTGTGCTGTTCCTCTCTCTGGTCCTATTTCTCAGGAAGACACCAGGTGCTTCGTGAACCATCTGGGCTGACAGCATGTCCATTCCCTTTTATGCCAATGTACACAGATTAGTGTGAAACGACTTTATGACTCCATGCGTGCCCCATCGGGGTGACAGGAGAAGCCTTGATTAGCTCATCAGAGATCAAACTCTTTAGCAAGTTACTGACAGATGATGTTTTAAATCTAGGAAGTGGGTCAGGTTTATTACCCATATCAATCCTCTCATAGAGTAGGGCAGAGAGAAAAGGGAGAAAAGAGACTATTTGTGTGCAGGAATGAGTCGACGGACACGATACAAAAATAGGTCTATCCTTCTATAGCATGTCCCTCATTGTTAAAAAACCAACATTGCAACTCATAGGAGAAGCTACACACATTCTTGGCTGCCCTGTGTAAAATGTGACTGTGCAGCTTGTCAGGATCAAAAAGATACTTTGCATGACACTTGGTCAGGAACAGTACACATCAACCTTGTTAGGCAGAGACAGCCGATTAACTAAGTAAATACCACTGCAAATTCTGCTTTTAATAGGACCTCTGGATTAAAATATGCAGATACAGTATTTGCCAGCTGAAAGGCGAGTCCATTCTCGTCCGAAAGCGGGAAGCATTCTCAGAAGTTTCCACAGATTTTGAGGCCTAAGATTCTCAAGTGAGTATTTCTGTTAGATCATCAACTCTACATCCAATCTCTCTCTTCCATGCCCTTTTAGAACTTTATTTTTCACTGCTGTTGGTAAAAATCAGCTCAGTTCCAAAATGAAACTTAGTACACAAATAAAAACCGCGCCCTCGCTCAGTTTCATAAATGTATTTACTTCGATTTTTGAGGAAAGATAACTACAGTTCAAAGGGTCTCTCTGTCCCTTACTGATCAAATAGTTAATGGAGGAAATAAAGAAAATCAAATAATTATTTCCATGAGAAATGAAGGGTTTGCTATTTACATTGATAAAATACAATACGGTCACAAGACATTTTTCTTCTCTTGATCCCCTTTGGCATTTAATTTATGAAAACCTGCTAATATAAAAAAAGAAATGTCCCAGATTAAAATGGGTACAGTCTACATATGCTAATTATTAAAGTTTTAAAAAAACTAAATAAGTGGAGCCAAAAATAAGATCCACAGAGAATCCTATTCCATAAGTATAACATATGATTCCTAAATATGCTTTCTTGGCCAATCATGTCACTTCTATGGATATACCATAAAAATAAAAATGCACCCACATATTCCAATTAATGTTTCTATCTGGGCCAACATACTTGGTGGATCCAGAAAGCCAGAATATGCTAACAACTTCACACGCACAGCAGATGAGTTGGGCCCATACTTGAACATGCTATTCTTTCCAAATACTGACACATGCTGCTAATACAAAATGACAGGTAGAGTTAAAAATAACACTTTAAAAAGCCAAAAAGAAAAGATGAAAATTAGTATTGCATATGAATGTTTATAATTGTAAAAACAGAAAAGGAAAAACTTTCACTTTGTAGGTGGCAGAGTTATAAAGCTCATGAAGGGCCATCTGTTAAACAAGGCTGACACGCCCCATTACAAATGAATTTAAGGACATTTTCTTTTTAAAAAAATATATTTTATTGATTTTTTTTTTTTTTTTTTTTTTTTTTTTTTTTTTTTTTTTTTTTTTTACAGAGAGGAAGGAAGAGGAATAGAGAGCTAGAAACATGGATGAGAGAGAGAAACATTGATCAGCTGCCTCCTGCACTCCCCCTACTGGGTATTTGCCTGCAACCAAGGTACATGCCCTTGAATGGAATCAACCTGGGACCCTTGAATCCACAGGCCGAAGCTCTATTCACTGAGCCAAACCAGTTAAAGCTTTAAGGACACTTTCAAAGCACTAAATAAAGTTATTTACTGGTTAGACAATATTTCTGAAACAAAATAAATGCATACATTCCCATGAGTCAATCAAAGCCTCTCTATTTCATCCACCTGTTCCATCACAGACACACTCATGGTCTGTCACGGCACTGTAGCCAGATTATAATCTTAGATATCATCTTTTCTACAAACTGCAGGCAGACAAAAGGGAGAGAGAAATTACAAAAATAAAGTATTTGTGAGGATAGGGGTGGATTTTAGCCCAGAGAAATACCTTTCAGGATAACATATGTTCTTAATTTAAGTTTGTCTCTCCCTCTGACTTGTTTTTTCTTAAGCAATATTTAATTGGTTTCTAACGCAATTGATCAATCCCCCCCCACCTACTTCTGCTGCCTGGTATTTATGCCCCGTTGTTACTATTAGATATTGAAAGATAGAGTTTCATTTTGCTCACCATGTCAAATGCTTACAGCTAAGACAGTTGCTATCCAGCTTTCTAGAACTCAGCTTCTGATTACTTAAGATTTACTTTTGTAGCTGATAGTTTGCTTTATTTCTAGGCCGACAACTCCATAGACAATAGGCTATTTTTAAAAGTGGTAGCTGAATCCTTCAAGTGAAATTACGTAAAGCACTTAATAAAATGCTTATTCCCGGGCTCCACCGCTGACCTACTGAACCAGATACTTAGGGTCATAAAGCTGCAATATTGACAATTTTCCCAGTTGATTCTTATGCCCACTAATGTTTGGAGATGAGTGCTTTCAGCTACTTTACAGATCAATAAAATCTCCTCCGTAGGTTAACAAGCAAAGGCCAAATGGAGAGAAGAAAGCATCATTCTATTTGTTAGTCACACTTTGGTGGAAGCAAAAGAAAAGACCAGCAAATGGAGCTTTTGGAATTGGCCCTGGCTTTTAGTAATTCCTACCCCCCCCTTCAATCTCTCTACTATCACGAAAAATAAAAATATGATGACCTGAACTTTGCAACCATTATATAAACTGAATTTCTGAATCCATTTGTGGAAAATATCTTATAACTAATAGAGGCATATCATATGCATTTAGATATTCTATTATGTATTCATTCTTATATCAATCACTTATTAACTGCCACATATTATGAGTGCATCAAATATTTTACAACCTTCCTTCCTCTCTGAAATCAATAAAAATATATTTTTAAAAAAGAAAAGGATTAGTAGAGTCTCTTTTAGGCATGAGTTGGGTCATTATTAGGCAACAGGATTATTATGAACAAAGGGATGGAGTTATGGGGATAGAGTGTGTTCAGGAAACTGGTTAGTGTGGCTCACTTATAGGGCCATGGACATTCATGTCAGAAAGCGAGGAGGGAATGACCAGTTCTGTTCTATGTTTTGTGTCTAGGCTTGAGAGGAGTTTAGGACCTGTGTTCACAGAAGAGTTGACATGAAAGCTGTCTGGAAAGATGAATAGGATTTTACCACCAAACAATGAAAGCATGCTCTGACAGCAGACATCGTGTGAGCTAAAGAAACGAGGACATGAGAATGTTCCCTGTCACTAGGGAACCATGGTTATTTCATTGCCTTAGAATAACAATGCACGTGGTAGGTGATGACATTGTATGAAGTTGGAAAGTAAGATTAAGGTTAGACTACAAAAAGATACTCCTTGTGAGCTAACATATTTAGCTGCTATTCTAAATAAAACGAAAACTTAAAAAGCAATAAATTACATTAAATATTTGACAAGAGGAATGGCACAATCAAAGGTCTCCTAAAAGGATAATTATAGTAGTGGTGCAGCAAATCGATTGAACCATTTAAGGGACTTTTACTCCAGAAATTAAAGGTACATTAAATATTTTGAGTGGTAGTCACATGGAGGTTGTATTTTTGATAATGCATAAAGTATTAATGTTCATTTTGTGAACTTTTATCTTTGCTTTATTTCAAAGCACACATATTTTTAAAAGTATTTGTGACAGAGTAGTTTAGAGACTGGGAGACTTGTTATATGTTCAAATTTTTTAAAATTCCCTTTCAACATCTAACCGTCAGATACCAGCTAATGAAAATCATTTCAAATAACCCAAATAAAATTATAACAGTGTGGTGATTGTGAGGGTTAGGATGAAGGTGAAAAAAGGCATAGAGGGGATAAGAAGTGATGGTAAAAAAGAAAATTAAATAAATAAAAATAAAAGTAATATAAAAAATCTTATTAGGCAATCATTAATTTAAATTATGAATATCCTCTTAAAGAATTTTTTAAAAGTCTTTTTGTTGTTGTTTTTTTAGGTTATTAGAATTTTTTTTTAGGTCATTAGAAGTGAATTTTCTTTATTGCAAATAAAACCTGCACCTATGCTAGATCTGCAGTTTCTGTTACTAAACTACCTTGATTTTATCTACTGATATAAAGGTCTAAGTATTTCACAAACTGTCTTTAAAATGACAGGAAGAATTTAGGTATTCTATTTCAATTTTGCCTACAGAAATGTCATTTTTAAAATCCATCCTAAAATTTGTGTGTGCTTTTTATTTTATTTTGTCATCCTTCTGCTCAGAAACATTCAACATTTTCCATGGCTTACAGAATAAAAGTACAAAATCATATGATCATAAAAGTAAACAGAACCTTCAGATTACCCAGGTCACCTCCATCACCTCACATATAAGATAACTGAAACCCCCAGAGGTCCTTGTACAAGGCATGGATGTCATGCGAGTAGAACAGACATGTTTGTATGTTTTTGCTGTTCCTTTGCACTGTATCAAATGGCAAATGACAGAATAAAAAAAAAATTAAGGCCTTCTACAAGGGTCTCTATTGATTTTTTGCAGTGTCTCATTTCCGAAACACAGTCAGATAAACTTACTATATTCCTAATGTCTTTGGCAAAACATTTCTTTAGCTTACCCAGTTAGATGAAGGCTTTGATATCATGGTATCACTTTGTAATCTTTGACTACAAATCAAAGAGCAAATTATGCTTAACATTGGATATGTTGGAAAGAAACAGAATAGCTCCCAAAATAACAGCTCCTTCACAACCAGATTTTAGCATGAACAGGATTCAGGGAGACTTTGGCAATGTGAGGAAACAGAAACGAGTAGGCTTCCTCTTCAATTATCCACATAGGGATGAACCAGGGCAGACCATTTTCCATTCTTGTGTTTCTCTGCACAAAATGTAGATCAACCGAAGGACTGGTATGCATGCATATAAACATAACCAATGGATTCAAAACAGGAGGCGGGGGCAGGTGTAGGCATATGCGGGGGGTAGGGAAGGCTGGGGGGAGGTCAAGGGGAGAAAAAGGAGACATATGTACTACTATTTGTAATGCTTCAAACAATAACATATAAAAAAATAAAATACAGAAGACAGAGAGTCTTATTGGTGTAATTTGTATGACATGTCCATCCACTCTAGGCTCAGGAAGGTGAGTTACCTCCATTAATAGTCCCAGTGAAACCACATGAATGCGGGGATGAGGGAGGGGCACAGTTCCCTATAGGAAAAGAGATGCTCCTACCAGAAATAGGGGGGCAATGCTGGGAATCAAAACAGATGTCTTCAGAAGTTATTTCACCCAAATCAATTAATGAGTCCTTCCTATCAGACCTCCCTTCTTTAGACATTCCCAATAGAGAAACACAATTAGTCCATCCTACATTTACACCTGTAGAAGTCTTAGTATTACTACAACACACATCGCCTGTGTATGCAACAGCATTACAGAAACCAGGTATCGAGAGGAAAATGTTAATTAGAAAATAAATTCCTAAGTGAGAGCATATCATTTTATAATCTAGTAAAAATATATTAAAAAAAAGAAAAATACAGAGGAATAACAAAATGAGGGAGATTCTTTTCAGGTTATCCTCTGCCCTTCTTTTCCTTTAAATGTTCACAGCAAATACTTGGCTAATTCATTCACGTCTTGCTTTGGTGGATGAGAATCCCACATAAATCACAATGGCTTTGCCCAGCCCCTCCTGCTCTCCACACAGAGCTTTGGATTCTGTCCTGTGCAGTTCACAGCACTCCCGGAGGATCTGGGAAAGGAGCCATGAGCCTCACTCCCTATCCCAACATGATTTTATGGCCTTATGTTGGAGCATTATATAGCACTATAGCATCTAGCTGACATTTTGTAGTCTCAATAATAATGACATATGGCACTGTGTTCAGAACCCTTCTATTTGGGAGAAAACAATTTTCTACTTATTTTCTTAAAACATAGGGGCTGAGCGATGGCTGCAGCTTCCGAAATGGACACTCAGCGCTAATGAGCACCAGCCTAGGGTGACCTATTCAGAATGGAAGGCTCGCAGTGTGACATTCTGTTTAAGTGGGCTAAGTGATTGGACATCAGTCACAGGAGTTGAAAGGTCTGAAGAGATGGCAAAATATTATTAATTTGATATCTCTTCAGTGCTAAAAAGGATGGCTGGAGGAACCCTTGGGCAATTTCTTGGGCTATCATAAGGCCTAATTGGGGATTAATCTCTAATAACCTCTTAATACCATTCAGAAGTTTAAATGAAGCCCAAACAAGAAAGAGATTGTCAGTTCGGTGGCATCATTTTCAGCTAATGCTATGAAAAATGGTTTAATTTATTACAGAGGCAGAGAGGCCCATTTCAATGCTTGCCCTATTTCTCTCCAGCCCGTTAAATATAGTGCTGGCTAAACACCAAAATCAGTAAATGGAAACTCCTGTATCCAGCATTCACTTCTTCAGAGACTTTTTGGGCTGATGACTAACCATCAACCCAAAGGACTTCCTTCTTTTGCTCCCTAGACTAGATGACACCCTCTGTATCCTCAGAGCATTTAATGGAACCAAAGTTCTGCTTAAAAAAAAAAAAATTACATTCTGTCACCTCCCTTAGAAAGCAAACGCCACAGGAAGAAGTGATTCGTCTTATTAGTTTGTATCTCAGCACTTGGAAGAGAACCTGCTTCACTGTGCAGATATGCTCTTACTCATTGAAAAAATAAAGAGTGCAGGAATGAATAAATGAGCGTACACAGAAGCCTAATTTTGAAATCTACTATGAATGTTTTATATTAGGTCCTGCTCTTCCAATATCATCACTCCATTTGCACAGAATTTTATAATAATGGAAGAATTTTTTAAGCCCTCTACAATTTCCAGCCCTTTAAAAAAGATGTATGTGAGGGTCTTAGCATATATATCACTGCTCTTCTGCGTGTGAGTCCACATTATCTCAGGAAATAGGTACAGAAGGAAAGAAGGCACTGAACCTCAGCATTCTTAATACTGGTTCCCCAAATGTGTTTAATCTCTTAGCACTCCCTACTTTATCTTCATTGACTCTATAGGGAACATGCCCTTGATTTCTGGAGTAAGGAGCTGGTGGCATTCTCACATCACAGGAAAAGTCCGGTGAAATAGATTGTAACCCAATTGTTTGATGTTGGGCCAATGAAAGCAAATACATGGCCCCTCTTTTGGCCCTGTGGAACATTCATGCCTCACCCATGCCAACTCAAACCTAGCTATTGCCTAATGTCACCCCTTACTATGGTAAAGGCCCAACCCCTTCTCCCTGTGCCTTTCAAAACATCCTGAATCTATTGGTACCCACCTTGCTCTTGCTAGGAATCCCTTGTGAGTAACAAACTTTCACTCTTTAAAAAATATATTTTTATATTGATTTCAGAGAGGTAAGGAGAGAGAGAGAAAGAAACATCAATAATGAGAGAGAATCATTGATTGGCTGACTCCCACATGCTCTACTCTGGGGATCTAGCCCACAGCCCAGGCCTATGCTCTGACCAACTGAGAATTGAAATGTGAGGGACCTCCTGGTTTATAGGTTGTGTGTGACACTCAACCACTGAGCCAAGCCAACTGGGCAAACTTTTCTCCCAAATCTTAAAATTCTCAATATCCTACCTATTAATTGGGAGGTAGTCTAACCCATGCCTACAAGGTGATCACAAAGTAGCCAGCCTGACATAAATACTTTTCACCAATTGATGGTCTTTATGCATAAAAATAATTTGTACATTCATAGTAAGAGTTTATCTCTAAAGGCCCTTGAAAAATTCACATTTGACTCATCTTCACATGTTGGTTGATTCCACAGAGATAGTTGCTAAAGGAAAAGATTTTAAACAATAAAAATATGAATACAATACATGGGCTAAAATTAGACCCATGGGAACTGACTGTAGCTAGGCCCTGGATTCATGGGAAGATGGCAAAATGGAAGGAGTGCTGTCAAGCAAAGATTAAAGAAGCAAGAGGAGGTATTTTACTCCATTTCCTATTTTGCTTTGGTTATCCCTAAGTTTAATGACATTTGGATGCTTACGTTAAAGACATTGCAAAGGCCTGGTTTCTTCCCCACATGCTATTATGCACAATTTCCTTCTTCCATCTTTCCTGCTTCTCTTTCATCCTTTCTTTTATAAATTCTTAATATCCACGTTTCATTCAGAAGTCAAGTGTTAAAATGATAAAGAAAGTACATAATAAAGACAGTATGTAAAGCAGTGACCAAGTAGCTATTTGTTCTTTACTCATTGCATGAACTGCCACAAGGCGGTCAAAGGGAAGTTTCAGTCCTGCCCCCCCCCCCAAATAAATAAATAAATAAATAAATAAAAGATGTCAAATTTGTGGCTTATTAGTGTACAAAGCTGAAATCCAGGCAGAATTAAGTGGGTCGGGGTGGGGGGGATGTATTTGCCAGGACAGTTACCTCAGCTATGACTCCTCTAAAATAGTAGGATCACTGACACTAGACAAGACCTGCCTATATGCCCTAGCAGGCACAACCCTGCTAAGGATTTCTAGCACAGAGATGGTTTGGGAGGACAGGGTGTCCCTAAACAAATTAGCCCCAGCCATACAACATCTCAGTGGAGTGGCTATTTGGTGAGACCAAAGATGGTGATGTGATACCAAGAGCTGGCAGACAGGGAGAAATTTTGGACATAACACAGAGGTGCCAAATGAGAAAATAATATGTCACTGTATCTTGGAACAAGGAAGGTTGAGCAAATGCTGATATAATGCCCAGAAACATCAGATGCACCTAAAGGAGATGCTAGTGAGTGAAGAGAGTGGAGTAAATCCTAAAGTACTTATTTTAATCCTAAAACAACTCAATTCACATGGAGTGGACTAAGACTATACACTTGTCCATTAAGAAGAATAGGAGCTCAATCAAGAGTTAATATTAAATTGTAGATAACAAAGAATTCCCTTGTTTCTGCATATCTGATTTAATGGCTGAGAAATATGATTGCCAATATGTTTAATTAATATATCTATGTTAGGAGCCAGCTTCTTAACTTTGTTTTAGATGATTCTTCTAACCAAGAATTTATTGAAATATCATTGCCTATTTTACTAACATTCTGAGAGCAAAATGAGCAAGTCATCAAGGACAAATCTCGTCCTCTGGTAGGTTCCATGTAAATGATTTCTGTTAGTTTTCTTTCATCAATATTTTTTGCCAATTAATTCATCAATATTAGCATTTCATTAATTGCACCAATATTAACATTTCATGCCAGTGGGGAGTTCTAAGAAAATTTTTAATTACACTTAAAAAGTAAAACATGGGAAATGTTTTCTAATAATGTTGGTATTAGCAGTCACTAAAATTAGTTTTGTGTTGAGTACACATATATTCTGGAATAAAAATCTGTTGCTCCGAGTTTTAATGATCAATTTTATAGGTATATTATAAATAACACATACTGAGTGTCATTAATTGACTAATGAATTTCAATGCTTAGGATAAATTTAAGAAGCAATCTATGCATCTTGTGAATTTCTCTCTCTCTCTCTCTCTTTAATCAACAGGAAATCAACTCCTGGGAAGTAAAATATTTTTATGTTCTTATTTACATAATTGGTAAAGTAAGTGAATTATAATCAAAGTTTAAATATATTTGATTTTGACCATTTTTCTAAAAGAAATTTGTTTCTTTAATATAATAAAATAAAGCGGGAAGGCTTGTTAGAAACCTCATCTTATTTTTATTTTGATAATAATACAAATAGATGCTTTTATTATTTTGAGACTTGCTGAATATTATAATACCAAAATTTATGTTAATTTCCCATAATTTAATTTGTTTTACATTTAAATTGTTTTTATACTAGCAAAGTGCTACATTGACTAAAATAACAATTCATTTGTTTAATAATCCCTTCATAAAAACTCCTAAGGTCTAATGAAGTCAGAATCTAAGAAACAATGACTTTGGGGTTTCACTGGGCTTACACTTTTAATTTTAATTTCCAAGGGGAATCCTCAAGTAATTTACAGGAATATTTGATGGTGAATTACAAGCATAAAGGTTGACCTAAATTCTCTTTATTTCTTAAGAATATTCAGTTATTTTGTATAATTTTCCCTTAATTTTGTGACTATTTTCTTAAAATAAAATGAAATCATTCTCTAAGGGTAATTAAAATTCGTATCTCTTAAAATAGGATGAAAACATGAAAATCCTTCTGAAACCCCACTCCTGTATTTTGCTAAAGCAACAGTGCCTTTTTATCACTCTTTGAGTGATCTGATGTATTTTGCACATATTGCTTTCCTCTAGCCAATTCCTAACTTTTGTTTTTATTCCTTACAAAAGGATATTTTTCCATTGATATTTTTTTAAAGAGAGTACAATAGAGGAAGGGGGAGGGAGAGAGAGAGAGAGGAACATTGATGTGAGAGAGACACATTAATTGGTTGCCTCTTGCATGAACCTGCAACCCAGGTACATGCCCTTGACTGGAATTGAACCTGTAACCCTACCCACTGAGTCAAACTGGCTAGGGTTAATTTCTAACTTTTAAAATTTCACTGGAAAAACTTCACTTTCTCTGAATCTTTCCCTAACTTTTTAATCTGAATTAGATAACTGTGTTCCTCTTTTTTATTGCATCCTGCTGTTTATCTTCTTGGCATTTAATAGATTTGAATTATGTATTTTTGTGTATATTTAGCCTATCTATATCCACTTCTCAGACTAGACTAAATCCAAGAAGACAAAGACTGTCTGCTTTGGTCCATTGATGTTTATTGAGCATAGAGCTTGGCAAATAATTGGAAGTCATTAAGTATATAGGAAGAAATTAGAAAGAAAGAAAGAAAGAAAGAAAGAAAGAAAGAAAGAAAGAAAGAAAGAAAGAAAGGAAAGAAATTTGCTTACAAGACCTGATTTACTAAATTACATAAATTACATAGCATCACCATTCCATACACAATAATAGATACTCATAATTATATCCTGGCTCCCTAGAATATATTATGGCCAACATATTTAAGAATATATAACATATCTAAAATAATTTCCATAACATTGAGAAATAGCAATAAAGGGAAGTCCCTAGTAATGGGGAAATTCACACATTGTAAAATACACTGAGTGGCCAGATTATTATGATCCCTGAATGTATAATAATCTGGCCACTCAGTGTATATCCTATATAATAAAAGGCTAATATGCAAATTGTTCCCTCAACCAAGAGTTTGGTCAGCAGGAAGTCTGGCCAACCGCCCATGTCTCCTCCCCCTGGCCAGGATTGCCAGAACCCACCTATGCATGGATTCATGCACTGAGCCTCTAATACACACACACACATACACACACACACACACACAGAGTGGCCAGATTATTATGCATTCAGAGATCATAATAATTTGGACACTCATTTTATATATATATATAACTGGCTCCATATGCATTTTACATTATTAGTGTAATTTTTCCCTTCAGATGTTAAACACTAACCAATTAGAATTAGCAGTGTACAGCCTGAAAAGATCTTCTTGAACTATAAAATTTAGGAGCTCTTTATTGGATAGCAGCTAGAAAAAGATAGGAAATTTACAAACATTAATAAAGATTCATAACCAGGTCAGATAGTGCTTATCTAATGCTTCTTAATTTTCTTCCAATTAATTATTTCAGTTTTCTTATATAAGAGGAGGAAAGGAGACTGAACATGGAAACCCCATGCAGAGACTGCCTCCTTCGGATCCGTGTTTTGGGCAATGTTGGTCACTGCCATACTGATTGATTGAGAGCAATAGACAACACCAAGGCCTTCTGGTTCAGCTGGGATTGGAATGATAAACCAGCAAAGTGAAAGCCTGCCAGAACATTAGCTTCCGCTGTATGGCAATGCCCTCCCAAGAAGACAGGATGCCACATGGATGAATACATATCAGAAATGTGGATCCTGTCGGCAGCACTGATTCCACTCAGAAAACCTATGTGCTGGGAGGATGCTGTGTCTGCTCAGGGATGCGAGTCCAGCAATGTGTGAAAAATTTCTTTTCTCAGCTGGAAACAGACAAGTGTCTAGCTGTACATGTGGTACATTGGAGGTTCATTTCAATGTTGAAGTTGAGAGAGAGAGAAAGAGGGAGAGAGAGAGAAGGAAGACAAACATACATGATTTGTCTGGCCCTATTGGGAGCGAATAGGTACTTGTTGATCTAATGTCGGGGCTTAGGAGAGGATCACACACTGCTCAGTAATAAAATTTCTTCCTACGATTACTTGAAGCCCTACTTTCCAAACGCACCCTGCTGCCGTGAGGTAATTCATTTTCCTCTCCTCCACAGGACAGACACAGTTGTCATCATTTTTATTATTTCTCTGACTGATTTTTTCCTAACTCACAGAGCAGAAAACTTACCCTTGCAGAGGTAAAGGGGACAGATTTCTCCCTTTAAAATGATTTCTCCAAATATGAGGCTTGGAAGTAAAAGACGAAAACACTTCTACACTTCTGTGTTAGAGGAGTTAACAGCACTGGCTGTGGAACTAGACAATCCCGAGTACCATTTATCCAGCTGTGACATCTTAGAAAAGTAACCATAACTTTCCACGCATCATAAGGCACCATTGTATGGATTTAATGAGTTAATGATCATAAAGTGAGGCAACAGAAGTTCTCTATAAATGAAAAAAGACCACTATCTTTCAGTTATGCTAATTGATATTTTAGCTGAGGATGAGGCTGAAAAATGGCAATTAATTAGCTGGAATTTTTGTTTTGTGTCTTCCTTTCTTTCTTTTTCTTTTAGAAAAAGTCCAGGAGAGGCATAAAACTTCTCCTGAAACAGTGAGAAGCATGAATTTGGATCTTCACCTTAGAGAAATGGTGAGAGAGAAACAGAAGTTCTTTCTCTGACAAGACTGTAAAAGACACTCTGACATTTTAGATAAAATATTTTCCATAAAAATCTAACTATCATTGGACTCAGTACCCATGGAATGTGTGTAATTTCATAAAAGCAATTCAGTGGTAAATTTTATTCTTCATATAATGTAAATAAAATCCTTTGTATTTTCTGATTTCATCTGTGTCAAATGGCTTGCTTTCTTGGTGACTGGGAATAAATGAATAAAACATAAATTTTATTAGTTATGTTTAGTCTTTACCAATGAATATTTTAAGGGCTAAAAATCTGGTAACGTGACATCACATAACAAACATATGCAAATCTATAGCATTGTATGCTCTCTCCTGTAAGAGAGTTGCTGAACTGGTGTCTGAGGAAAAGGTGTCTGAGTTTTGAACTCTATTATTTAGAATGAAAGATAATATATGAATATCTTTCAGAAAGTTAATATACATGTCCCATTTATTTTTGTTACCTTTATTATGTATTTTTCTTAAATTTATTCTTTTCTTTCCATAACTCAATTTGTGTCTTCCAACACTTACAGAATTAAAAACAGTATTGCAACACCATTTCATTTCTATATAAAATATCTTAAAATGTTTTTAGTCACTAGTATTATGAGATAAATGCTTTTAGTCATTAGTCATTAGTATTTGACTTCACCTCTTCTCTAACTGAGATATGGGAATAAGAGAAAAATGAGTTTGTTTTGGAACATATTGTGTTTTACATACCTACTTCAATATCTGCCATCTGGAGATACTCAGCACACTGAGCTATAAATCTGGACCACATTCTAATGGCATGTACTAAATACCTAAGAACCATCTAAAAGCCAATAGAATTTGTATGTATAAGTTCTCAATCTACTTCTCTTCAAGCTGTGAGGCGTATATCTAGGAATCCCCTGGGCCCTCAAAATGCAGATGTGCTGCAGTGGGTCTGGCTGGGATTCTACAAGCCTGAAGAGATTAAAGGTGCTGATGCTTCTGGTTGACAGGTCACATTGTGAGTGGCAAGACTTGGGGCCACACAGGGAAAAGTTAGATTGAAACGAGTAGACAGCTAGGAAGATGACCTAGGTAACCCATCAGAAAATCAACAAAAATGATTAAAATAGATGAGTTGGAGAGAATAAAAAATTAGGAAAATAACAATAGGAATCAATTTTAATTGGGTGCTCAAACAAGGCCAAGTGATGTGGGGGGGGAAATAGCCCATGAAAGGAAGACATTAAAGCTCATATAATTAATAATTTAAAAACCTTTAGTTACCTTCCTAAAAGTACTTGTCAGGTATATGCAATGGGAATATTTTTCTCTGTGGTTTGCCTATTCATTCTCCTTAGTGGTGGCTATTGATGAGAAGAGGTTTTTAATGATCGGAATTGAACCTGAGACCCTAAGTCTTCAAGCCAACACTCTTATATACTGATCCAAACAAGTGAGGACCTAACATTTTCTTTTAATACTTTGCAGTTTTGGTAACATTTAACTTTCATTTCTTACTCTATTTTGAATTAATTTCTGTATATGGTATGATATAGGGGTTTCTGTTACTAAATAATAATAATAAAAGCCAACTCAAAAATGAGCAAAATACTTGGGCACTTCATAATTGATCATTAGAAGCAAGATACAGTGCTTAGTCATTAGGAAATAGATGAGTTGGAGAGAATAAAAAATTAGGAAAATAACAATAGGAATCAATTTTATGCAAATCTATAGCATTGTATGCTCTCTCCTATAATAGTAAAAGTATAATTCTAGTACACTAATTAGACTGGACATCCTTCCAGGCTGGGGCTGAGACAGAGGCAGAGGCAGAAACCCCCTGCTGCCGAGGCAGCCAGGCACCAAGTCCCTTGCATGAATTTCATGTACCGAGCCTCTAGTTAAAACCATAAGAAGATATTGTGCCTATGTGCTAAAATGACCAAAATCATAAATACTGAAACTTCAAACATTGGTAAATATATGGAGTAACCAGAACTTTTACTCATTGCCAATGGGAATGAAAAAGGTACTCTACTTTGGAAAACTGTTTGGAAGCTTCTCATAAAGGTAAACAACCATCTACCCTGTGTTTCAGCAATCCTATCCCTAGGCATTCACCCAAGAGAAATGAAAACTTGTCCTCAAAGGGACATCTGCATGTACAAAGCATCTTTATTATAATGGCCCCAAATAAAAAGCAATGCAATTATACACAAACAAGAGAATGTATTAAGAAACTGAGCTTTGTTCATTTAATGGAAAATATAATACCTAATAGTGAAATAGAATGAACTTCTGCTACATATAACAACTTTAATGAAACTCCAAAATGTTAGACTGCATCAATGAAGCCAGATACAAAAAGGTACACACTATAGTATTCCATTAATTTTAGGTCCTCAATAAGAGGAAAAAATAATATATCAAGAAAGGAATTAGAATGCATTGTTCACTGCCCACAACCATAGGCATTCCTTTCATCACACCTACAAGTTGGCATGAGGGAATGTTCTGGAATAATGCACATGCACTCCATCTACTTAAGTGTCTCATTTATTTAGAATACACATTTTCAAAATTATCCAGGGACTCTGCTTTTTCACTGAATATAAATTAGATCTCAATTTAGGGGGAAAAAAAAAAGGTAAAACAGGAATCAATTATATTTGAAAAGATGTCAGTGGAGTGGTTCACCTGACATGTATTTCAGAGACTAAAGGAATTCTTCTAAATGGTTGACTTTGGAGGGAGAGAGACCCATCATTTGTTTGAAATGAAACATAGTAGTTTTGTCAGAGATGTTTACATTAGGAACAACCTTTTTATGATATGAGAAGGAATATGTAAAGAAAATGGAGAAACAAGAAGAGTCAGATGGAGTAAAACTGATATTTGATAGTTGTGCTTTTGAAAAAGGTTACATTATCCTGGGACTCAAATATTTGAGTCCTTATCAATTGAAGCAAAACATTAAAGGCTTTTGATACCTTAAATTATGTTCAGATTCCCGTGCCCACCCCCACCCCCGCCCTGCACTACCTCCAGTCTACATTGTTACAGTTAAGTATGTGCATATGTGCTTAAAATCATTTTAGGTGTTTAGACATTATTGTGTAAACACAGCACTTGCAAAATTTATTGTGGTCTCCTCTCCCGTTTGTTTATTTGGTGAACCACTTGTTTGGGGTTGAGAAGACTTGAAGAAAAATTGTTATTCAAGCGCAAGGAACACAGATATCATGCAAGCTTACACTTAATGAGAAAATAAGCTACTTATATCCTTGGTATGCAGCACTCCTGTTCTTAAACCAGTGGTCTCTACTCCTTTGGGATCATCATCATAATTCTCAGCAGAGGTTTCCTATGGCAGTTGATTTTTATGCCTGTCTATCTGAAGCCCAAGGTGCTCTAGGGCCTACTGTATTTTAAAATAAACTATTACCTGAAATAATTCACATTTAAGAATCCTTAAAGGCTCCTGGGACAGAGAGATTGCTTAGGTGTGACACAAACAGACACAAAAAAGAAAAAGCAAGGTTAGGGGACCCCTGAAAAATATTTGCAAATATTCAGGGAACCCTGCACAGCAAAATTACTACACCTGGGATAAACAATAGGAAAGCTATTTGAATTCTGCATTTACCTATAATCTGTTTGGATGTAATATGTAGAAAACAGGCTGCCATAAGACACTCTGGGGCTTTCAGTGATGAAGCAAATATAGGAAAAGCGATTTGCTAATATTTTCTTGGACTCAAACTTTAATCTATTACATGTTTTATTTCCCAATTTTACATTATTCTTTTGTAGGAGCTAAGTGGATTCACGGTGTTCTTTCTTATTTCTTAATATTTTATCTAGATTTCTAGATATTAAATCTATTGTACTTGACACAAACAATGTTGCCTTATTATTATCCTAATTCATCAATTCACATAGTAAATTTAAGCAGAATCGAAAGACTATATGAAAAATACATATGCATAATCCCATATGTATATGGGATTATATAAGCACAAGGAAATTTGTGTTCTGTGACATTCCAGAAAATACAGGGGAATCCCACCAAGGTTGTTTTTTCCTTGAGGATGGTAACCTGGACTTGGATAGAAATTTGTGGCATTGTGGTTAGAGTAGTGAGTTTGAAGTGAGATGCTCTGTTCTTGGGAAATTCCTTAATCTCTGTTTGCCTCAATTTACTCATCTGTGGAATAGAGTTTATAACACTTTTTATTACCTACCTCAAGGGCAGCTGTGAGGAATGAAGGATATAATATAAACAATGCTGAGAATTGTAACTGTCTGTAACTGGCACTCCGGACATACCAGCCATTATTAACCGAGTGAAATAAACACCAGGTTGCTTCCAATAGTTGCTCCTACTGAAATGTTGTCCACACCCATAGACACCACACAGAATACTAGATTTAGGTTCCAAAATATGTTTCAATTTGCACAGTCATCACTCTGGATTCACGATGTCTCAACATACAATTCAAGCTAAACCACACCACTGCTTCTTTCATAACCAACTTGTAATTCATTTGTGAAACACCTGCCAGAATTTCTGAGTTTCCCAAGTCAAATTTCAAATTTTGAAGAGCACATCATACCAGTCTTGTCCCTGTCTGCCCTTCGTAGATGCTTTCAAACCAATTTCCTTTCCTGAAATACTAGAAAGGAACTCTTCTTCATTAAACACCTTAGCTCCCACTTTCTTCTTTGTGACGTGGCCTTCTCTGTTATTTCCAGGAGCTCCCCAGGTCCCCATTCACTGCAGAGAGCCTTCTCTGAACTCTTAACTACTGCTCATACCATTCTCCTAATCTCCATTACTCCTTGGTCTATTCACCCAAGGCTGGGTTGTTTCTTCTGTAAAAGCCCCCTTCTGTCAATTAATGTACATCTGCCTCCCCACCCAGTGATTTATATAGAAAATAGCACCTATTCTGCAAAGAATGCCACATGCTTGTTCTGAGTTGTATTGTTCTGCATGGCATCACACTGCTCGATTGTTAGCTCCGAGGGGCAGAGCCTTTGTCTGCCATGCCCTGACTATTGTTCAGTGCAGCGCACACTGATGGCACTATAGAGAAACAAACAATGGCTTTCCCCATGGTTTTCCATTTTAATTGTCAAATGAGATGGTATGAAAGCACAATTCACACAAGAGGTTGAGCGCTCGGTCCCTGAAATCGCGAAACTATGTTAGCTTACAGGCTAAGCCTGTCTTTTTAAAGAATAATTCAACTCTTGCGCATGTGTCATTATTTTCCATATAAATTACCCGAGAGTCAAACATGTCTATTTAAATAATTGCAGGTACCCTTCTTTCATTTGGCTTAGGGGAGAACTCAACGGGTGTTGAATTGCATGCCTGGATATTCTTGGCACTGCCAAAATGATAGGGATTAAAAGCCGCGTCTGTTAAATGCTCTTCACAAACTGCCTCTTTAAAAGCCTTTCCAGGTAAGGTTTACTATTAGCACCATGGACAGCACTCGGTGATTCTTTAACTTGTGTTTTTTGTGAAGAAGTGATTTTTTTTTGGGGGGGGGGGAGTGCTAAAGTCTTATGGATGCACAATTTGCCTTATTTTTTGGCAACACGTGCAAGGCAAGCATAGCAGTCCATTCAGTTGCCAAGAGTTCTAATTGCTGCCTAGCAAGTACATTGCAGTAGGTGTGGCTTCAGTGTGCTTTTTCATTTATTATCTTACTAAATAGAATGTGGATGGAATGGTAGAAAGTCCTAGGTAGACTTTTAGGAAATGGCAATATTACAGAAAAGAGATGTTTACCCCCATTCATATAAAAGCAGTTTCCAGGAAAACTGACCTATCTGTGGATATTATATGCAGGTCTAAATGAAAAGCTTCCCCCAAAGTCTCAATATAAAACATAGGCAATTTGAAAATAAATTTGCAATAATATATTTTAGAAATTACTATATAGGCTTAAATTATAAAGCAGTGGTATTTGATCTTTAAGGACAAAATTATATGGTGCAAGGTTTTTCTATAGTGTTTGTGTCTTAATCACTTCCCAGAACATTTGTCAGAAATGATGATTCTTAAGTCCCACTCCAGGACTATCAATATAGATTTTCTCAGGGAAAATCCAGGGCATCTAAATGTTTAAGAGTTGGCTCAATTGATTCTCTATGAATAGGCAATAAGAGTCAAAACAATCAAGTAAAATTGGAAATATCAAGCCCTGATAGTTGTTTGGAATGTTTGTACCTGCTAGGTAGGTATCTTCTTATGAGCCAGTTGTTTTAACATTCTGAACCTATTTTTCTTCAATTAGACAAAAGAAAAGTCTAGACCGGATACTATTTAAAGGTCTTTCCTATTTCAATATTCACTTTATGATTTTAATTAAGAAGAAGATGGTTTGGTTCATATTGTTTTCCTCTTTACATATCTGAGAGATCAAGTAAGCTTACCAAGAACAAAGCTCACTGACTTTGTTGTTTACTCTTGATACATATAGCTCAGGGTGAATAATATGTATCTTCCCATGCCAATCCATTAACACTAATGTAGAAAAGGCTTCCTTGAGAAATTTGGATGGTGGGGGTATTTGCATGGGAATAAGCAATGAGTAAAAGTGTTTGATACAAAGATTAAATGGGGTTTTAAAAGACTTTCAGCAGGCTTTTTAAACATCTATTCATGATATGGCCACAAGCCCCTGGAGGTTAAATAAATTATTCTTAAGATTAATTTGTAAGATAATGGAGCTAATTTGAAGAAGTAAATAGTAATTGCAGTCTTAAGCAGTTCAAACTACCTTTACAACTATTTCTGGAACTCCCCATGCAGACAGATTTATTTCACTCTAAATCCTTTTCCCTCATCTTTTAAAAAAGCGTTTTACATAATTTGGCCTTACCTATTTTACATATGTGGCATTTTACTTAGCATTAAAGCTGTTTATTTGAAGAAGAATCTTTTACAGACTATTCTGGGGAACAGCCTGCTACCCTCTCACATGAAGCAGCAAAAGATGTACGGATGCTTGTTTAAATGTGGCTTCTCCTAACAGCTTGTTGAGATGGGGAGCAGAACCAGAGTGTAAACATTATTAAAATAGTCTATAATACCAAATGCAAGGAAGCTCGGGCCAAAACTTCCCCCAGACTAGCATGGGATCGACAAAGGACACATACTCCAATGTTTACTCTCTTGCTCTACTATGACTTACCAAGGCTCCTGCAGCAGCCACATGTTCAAATCGCTAAGCTCTGGCCGCACACCTCCTCTCCCCAATGGCGCTGCAGGGAAAACAACAGGTGATTCTAGCCCAATCAGCTAGTGGGGCACAGTCAATAAGATCCAGATGGGCATGGTAACCCATGGATCTGCTTTAAGATTTGCTTTTATTTTCAATAATAGGTTTCTTTTTGTCTTTCTGATCTTTGGGACACACACACACACACACACACACACACACACACACAAATTCTAATACACTGTTTAACAGAATTCAACTGTGTTCCCAACCTGACAACAAAGGCTTAAGCTAAAAGAATGGATCAGGCACAAACATAGGGACGTCTGATAATGGTGAGTGCTTTCAGTGTGCCCACCCCTGCCCTTTGTGAAACACTGGCTGCTCTGTGCCTGTACACGAACCCAGTTCAAATGCAGAGCGGAGACAAGACCTAAGTCCTAGGGGCCCTCTTTTGAATACTGTGTACAAGAGTGTGGCGAGGACTGCGGAAGCTGTTTCTGTTAGGCATGAATTTCAATCTGTACCCTCTGGCCTCTCAGAGGTCTGAAGGTTTTGTACGGATGAGGCAGGAATTACCCATGTCCTAAAAATAATAGAGGATGCTATAGGCTGCTTTCCTTAGCAACAGGATATACAAGGAGACTAACCCTGCCTGACAGCTGCTGAGTCTCGCGTTACTTGAATTGGTTTTATCGTAGTTAATCCAGTTCCAGGAATTAAGTGACAGTGGCTGGATGTGACAGAGCTATTTTGGTTCTTGTTGTTTTCTGTTTTATTTTGTTTTACTATAATCTGAAAGATAAAAGAAAATGCCTGACGTTACAGGTTACAAGTTTGAATAACTCATTATGGAATCTTCACTGAGATAAAAAATTTTGTTCTCTACATTTTTTTTTTTGTATCACTACATTATTTTTAAGACCAAAGGCTTTGCTATCCTAATTTGCCACATGTTTATTCCTACTATCCTGATGTTAATTATGGGAGTACTTTTATTCGTGAAAATGCTTTAAATAGACTTTAAGCTCCTAGAAGCTAATTTAGACCCAGCATATTTTTGGATACATTTCTAGCATATGTTGAAAGAATGAATAAATAAACAAACAAATAAATAAAGGTAATACAAATACTACTAATTAATGTTTTGGAATGTTCATTATGTACCTGGCACTATATGACTTATCTTATTTGCATTACTTCATTTTATTCTTAAAATAATCCTTTAAGTTAAATACTTTTTTTCCACACACATACACAGAAGTAACAGAATAAATAATTTGCTCAAGATCCTATCCTAAATAAATGGACAGGAAAATAATCATGTCTTGCTATTGATTCATTACTTTAGAATGCCTCATATAAAACTTTTACCTGAGTAGTAAGACTAATGTAAATGTACAAATGAAGAAATATTAGTCATATTTTAATATTTTACTTTATAGTATAATGTTCAGTAAATAAGCAAGGTGCAGGACAATGTCTTTTATAATTTTCAAACACAGACATATATAAACATATTTATTTACCCATACACATGCATACAAATGCAAGCACACCTTCCTTCTTACTGGTGAAATTGCAGGTGACTGCATTTATTAATTTTGCTTATCTTTATTTTTCAAATTTATATAGCTATCAATTGCAAAATAAACATTTTGAACACATTTGGCAAATTACAACTCCAAGGGCAGTGAATCATGCCATATAACCTTGGCAGGCTTCATAAAAAAAAAAATAATAAAAAAAAAAGGGAATAAGATAAAAATGTAAAAAATGTATTTAGAGAGAAGACGAAACATTTCCTACAAAGCCAAAAGCAAGAAAACAACAGAGTATTTTCCCTGAACAAGCATAGTCCAATATTCCATGTAAGATACAGGCCAATATGTAAAAGAAAATGTGCCATAAAAGGAGAGGTTTCCTTATATCACAGTCTCAAGGATGTGTGTATTCTAGCTTTTATAACTATCTTCTTGTGAAGATGTCTAGATGTACGTGAAGCCAAGACTAAAAGCTATAATTCAGTTCATTTTCAAGACATCATGTCATTCATTTCAGTTGAAGTCTACCATTCACAGTCTGCCCTTTGCTCAACCCTTCCATGGCACAAGGGTCCTAATAATTTAGAGAGAATCTCACTCACACAGAGTCTTCAAAGACATTCATGGGTATAAAATTCTCTTTTGAAAGACTCACCAAACAATAATATGAACTTCCTAGTGTTGGGATGAGAAATATTATACATGGATTACTGCTCATTAAGGAAGTAGGATCCTGTCAGGCAACATGAAAAGAATTCCATAAATAGTAACTGTGAACACTTATACTCAATAGCTCTGTAGGTAAGTGAGTTCATGGTCACTGACCAAAGTGTTTTGAAAGCCATATTGTAGGAGAAAGTTTTCCCCATCATATTCATAAAATCTATGACTTCTGTTAATCATCTTGTTGGCATAATAGCCAAAGAGTCCTGCTTAGATGCTAGCCTTATTTGAGGAATTAAAGGGGGGGAAAAACTAAACATTGCCAAAAAAAAAAAAAAAGAAAGATGTTTCCCCAGGCACTGTGCTAAGCCTTTTCCGCATTAAGGCCACACAAAAAAAAATCTATGGTTTCTATCTTTAATCTTATTTCAAAACTAAGGAAACAGGGCTACAAAAGTGTATTAAATCTGCTAATAATTATTTGGTTCAAACATGAAAAAATGAAATTCTATTTCATGTAATTCCAAAATTTATGAGAACTCATGCTGTATTTGGAAAGAAGTATGGCTGGTGGTATAGCAGCAAGAGCACAAGAAGCATGAGCTCACCATCTCTGTTATTGAGCAAATATTTCAATGATGTATACATGAGTATACTGACTATCCAAGAAAGGGGTTAAATCCTGCCAGTGTTTCAGAACCCCTTCTCTTCCATAATCTATCAAGTGTAATTACTTATAGCCACTGCAATGGACACTTTTTAACAAGAGCTGATACAGTCCTTCATAATGTCTCTGGAGCTGTTCTGAGCTGATATGCATTCATTGAATCTTCACAATGACCTATAATAATCATTATTATACTCTTATCATCAACATGCTAGGAAATTCACACACACAGATGTTAAGTGACATGTCCAGGGTCACATAAAAGGCAAACATGGCCCTAAAACTAAGAAACCTAGATCTGTTTTGTGATCTTTAATGAATATGCAACCATCAGATCTTTGGGTCATGCTCTTCTGAGGAAAGCAAAGACATTTATATTATTCAGTATGCCTGAAGGTGAGCAACCTTATGTAGCCAGAATAAAATTGTGAGGCTACTAATAGCTGAAGAAGAAAAGGTCAAGGAGAAGGAGAAAGGGCTGAAATGTGAACAATGACCATAGGGTTTCAAATTTTTGCAGATGGTTATAGTTCAAATCTGTGGTTTCAACCTGCCCTAAATTCCAGCCCATATCTTCAGGTAACAGCACTCAGATGTTTGTTGTTGTTGTTGTTGAAAACCATCCTTCCAATTCTGTAAGGCAGTGGTTTGCAAAGTGTAGCCCTGGACCAGCAGTGACAGCATCACCTAAACCATAAATACAACTCTGAACTGCCAAATCAGATTCGCTGGGGGCATGGGGCAGAATGTGATCTAGCATCTGTGTTAATAAGCCCTCTAGGGGAGTCTCATGTGTGCTAAAGTTTGAGAACAACTGCTTTAAGATGGGGTTTGGATATAGGTTTGACTTTTGAAGTGCACTTTTTAATTAGATGTGGCCAAGCAAAATATAGCTCAACCTGAGAAAAGAGTCCGATTAACCCAAGGGGAGCCCAGGAGACACAATTTTGAGGATTTGCTTGGAAATGTTGCTAGGACCACATGTGAGATTGGAATTGCTTGCCTCCAGGACAAGGCAGCCTGACTAAGGATGAAGCCAACACAGAAATGCAGAGAAAGTCAGAGACCAAGATTGGGAGAGCTATGCTGACTTCTATCGATATCTCTACACCTGAGTTCTGGGCACCACAAACCACACACTGTCAGGTGTTTATTTATTCATGTTGATTCCACTGCTTGCAGTACTCTTGCCACTTCTTTACCTATTTCAGGGAGAATCACCCCTTCCCTGTTCCCATTCACACACTGATCTTTTCTTATAGGGAATATATCCCTGATTGTCTTCCATTGCATAGTTAGTTATTATGTATACTCTCCCCACTCCCCAGAAAACATATCCCTTTGATGATGTTATCAAAGCTGTGAAGAAGCTTTTTAGTTTAATGAAGGCCCATTTCTTTTATTTTCCATTGCCTCTGGAGTCAAATTCACACACACACACACACACACACGCACACGCACACGCACACGCACACACGCACACCCCAACAAAACAAAAAGTTAACTAAACAGATATGAGGTGATGTTTGCAAATGTTATTTTTGATAAGAGTTTATATCCAAAATATATAAAGAAATCATACAATTCAACAACAACAACAACAACAACAAACAAAATATAGGCAAAGGATCTGAATAGACATTTTCCCAAGGAAAACATACAGATGGCCAACAGGCACATGAAAAATGCTCAACATCACTATTTGTTAGAGAAATGCAAATCAAAACTAAAATGTGATATCACCTCACACTTGTTAGAATGGTTATTATCAAAAAAGATAAGAAATAACAAGTGTGTGAGAGAATGTAGAGAAAAGAGCAACCTTGTATACTGTTGATGGGAATGTAAATTGGTGCAGCCACTGTGAAAAACAGTATGGAGGTTCCTCAAAATATTAATAATATAATAGAACTACCATATGGTTCAGCAATTCCACTACTAGGTTATCTATCTGAAAAATATGAAAACTAATTTGAAAGATATATGCACCTCTATGTTCATTACAGCCTTATTTACAATGGCCAAGATATGGGAACAACCCAAACATCCATCAAGGGATGAACAGATAAAGATGCAATACAAATATATTATGAGATACTACTCAGCCATAAAACAAGATGAAATATTGTCACTTGTAGCAACATGAATAGATCTTGAGAATATTATGCTAAGTGAAATAAGTCAGACAAAAAAGGAACAAAACAGCATAAGTTTACTCATATGTGGATTATAAAACAAAAAGGAAACAAAACAAAATTAAAAAAAAAAAACAAACACAAAAACACGTAGATGCAGAGAACAGATTTGTGGTTACCAGAATGGACAGGGGTGGTGGGGGGAGGCAAAATGGGTAAAGGAGGTCAAATATAGGGTGATGATGGAAACTAGCTTCTTGGTGTTGAGAATTAAATACTGTATACAGACATCAAATTATAATGTTATAAACCTAAAACATTATATAATATTATTAACCAATGTTACCTCAATGAAATTTTTTTTTTCTCCTGAAGGTAGGAGAAAATACTGTGGCTTATTTTTATAATTGTATATCTAGAACACAGCATAATAACAAATGCTTGAAATGTTTGTTGAATAAATAACGTTCCTAAATTCCTCATGAGGTTATTGCAAGAATCAAATGAGAATAAGACTTAGAACAGGCTTAGTAAAATGTAAAGCTCTATTTAAACATGAGTCATATTTATAATTATTAATCTTTTCTCTTGTGGGCTCATCTCTTCCACAAATTTGTCATCATAAGGAATGACTGAGAAATAAGACTGCTAAACTCTCTAAATCTGTGATAAAATGATTACAAAAATGTTTACAATTTTTTTTTTTTGTGTGTGTGTGTGTGTGTGTGTGTGTGTGTGTGATTTTTATTTTTGCGGTTCCCTGTATGAAATCAGCACATAAATATATAAAAACTGACCATTGTGAAAAAATATAAAAGAGAGATTGATGTTTCCTAAATGTGTTTTACATAGAAATTTAACTTAGTCTGAGTGATTAAGCATAAGAGTAGCACAAGGGAACAATAATAATGAGACTTAGAGGCAATAGCATATGCAAAGGTCCTGTGGCAGCAGGTATCTGGTGTGAGAGGGACAAAAGTGGAAAAAGACTATAGTGGGCACTGGACTATATCCACCCTCATATTTTATTGTTTTTATTACTTCTAAAATATAAGGTTAAAAAGTATATTAATTGTTTTTGAACTTTAAAAAGTTATATTTATTTTATGTTTCCTGTCACTTGACCTATAAATTTGCTAAATACTAACCTATTTCTTTCATCTGGAAGAGAGACTTGTCACTTATAGATTGTAAAAATTAAACTTTAAATTTAATAGAGTTTACTCATTATAATTTAAGGAAGTGGCTCATTAAAATTAAAGCTGTACTCACACAAAATTAATATATATGTATCTGATCCTTGTACACATTATTAGGATGTACTTACTAATCTCAATAGTTTATATGTAAAAATTTTGAAATGCTTAAGCAAAGTAACACTTAAATGTTACTTTTAAAATCATAAACTTGCCAATTTTAGTAGATAAAATTCTGCAAAGGTATTTGTTCTTATTTAATGTTGAAATTAGAAGTTATAAAACAGAGAAACTTCCAGCAGCTACTATTACTTGATACCCAATTAAGACAAAACTACAATAAAAAGAAGTATTGAAATCCCTATGGAAAATCAGGAGATTGTATACAGAGCCTCATAGCACACTCACTAACATGCATAGACTAACCCTTAATTTAGTCTAGACTTAAAAAAAAGTGTGTTACATTACACAATTTTCCAGAATCTACATGTTATGCTAACTTTATAGTCTTTTCAAATATAGCTTTGAAGTGCTGGTGAGGATGTGGAGAAAAGAGAACCCAAGTACACTCTTGGTGTGAATGCAGAGTGCTGCAGCCACTGTTAAAGACGTTTGAAGGTTCTTTAAAATATTAACAATGGAACTGCCTATGACCTAGTGATCTAACTTCTGGGAATATATTTGAAGGAACCTGAAATAAAAATTTGAAAGAATATATGCACCCCTATGTTCATTGAGTGTTATTTACAATTAGAGGTCAGATGCACGAAGATTCGTGCAAGAATAGGCCTTCCTTCCCCTGGCTGATGGCACCACCTCAGCTCTGGCCCGAAGCCACCTTTTGGCCTTTACTCAGGCCCGGAGCTGCCCAGAACGACTGGGGTGATGAAGAATGCCTGTGTGGTGAGGACACAAGCATGCCACTCAGGCTGCTCAGTGCCTGTGTATGCAAAGTAGTCTGCCATCTTTGTTGGGTTAATTTGCATACTCCTTCCTGATTGGCTGATGGGAGTCATGAAGGTATGGTCAATTTGCATCTTTCTCTTTTATTAGCATTGATAGCCAAAGTCTAGAAACAGCCCAAGTGCCCATCAATAGATGAGTGGATAAAAAGCTGTGGTGCATTTACACAGTTGTAAAAATGAAAACAAGCAAACAACCTCCCCAAATCAAACAAACACGAAAATCTGACTTTTTATAACAGCATGGGTAGGCCTAGAGATTATTATGCTAAGTGAAATAAGCCAGTCAGAGAAAGACAAAAAACATGTGACTGCACTTCTACATGGAATCTAATAAACAAAATAAACTGACAAACAAAATAGAAAAGGAAACATGGAATAGACTAACAGTTGTCAGAGGTGACGGGCTTTAGGGGACTGGATGAAAGATGATGATTGGATTAAGCAAAAAACAAACAAACAAACAAAAAAACACAACAACACATACATATAATCACATAGACACAGACAACTGGGTTGTGAGAACCAGGAGAACCAGAGGGAAATGGGGTGGGGTCTAGGTGGAGAGGGGCAATAAGGAGGGTGAATGGGGATGGAAAGAGACTGTGCTTGGGGTGGTGGATGCAGGATGCAGTGTGCAGGTGACGTTTTGTTGAGTTGTACACTTGGAACCCATGTGGTTTATGAACCAATGTCACTCCAACATGTTCAATAAAAAAACGTGCATTTGTTTAATGGACATTCCAATGAAGCTGTTTGCAGATGTGTGCCACAGCCCTGCCTAAATCACACACGAGACACTTCTGCATGATTTCAGTGTTTCTCTCCAGCTACTTTAGGAAGATGCAGTTGCTATTGTCAGCTACAATTACCCACTGCCTGCTGAGGTTTGCTTAGGAGGCTGTTAGCTAGAGAAAGTGTATATATGTTTTAGCAGCTTGAGAAAGAACAAACTACCGTATTTTTCGGACCATAAGACGCACTTTTTTCCCCCCAGAAGTGGGGGGAAAAAGTCCCTGTGTCTTATGGTCCAAATATAGCCTACACATATACTTTAAAAAAAAAAGTTTTTTTACTTGCCCGGCTCTGTGTGGTCTCTGTGTGCTTGCCCGGCTCTAAAATGGTTCTAAATGCTGCTGTTTACAGGGTTGATTACATGTGTTTATGACTGTGATGTTGGGTTTTAATGCACATAAAATATTTTAGGACACTATTTGTTTCAGAATCCTTTTTTCTTCATTTCCCTTCTCTAAAAACTGGTGCGTCTTATGGTCCGGAGCGTCTTATGGTCCGAAAAATACAGTATTCATGTCATTCACCAAACAATGTTTACTTTGTATGCCAGTCAAAACAGAGGAGAGAAAAGGCAAAAGACAGAGAAAACCTCAGGTTCTCTCTGATTTTAAAGCTGGTTCCCAACCTCTTAAGCCTGTTGGACCACAACTCTCTGAAAACCGTCGCTGTTCTCCTAGATTTAAGTTAGCCCCTATCAACCGTGACCTTGCCTGAAGATAATTTGAGATATTATAGGCATCACATGATCTGATCTCAGAAACAGTATTGCCTAAAACTATTATTTGTGATTCCACAGAACACATGTCTAAAAAGAAGCGAACCTTTTAACTCAAAAGTCAAAATTGGGTGACTTTAATAAAAATCACAACCAACAATGAGCTAGTTAAAAAAAATAAATAAATAAAAATCCTGCACTAGATAATATCAATTCTCATGATAATGAATTTAATATTGTGGTGGAGTTTCAAATTTCAATATCACCTTGTGTGACTGTTAACAAATGGAATCCACCATGTGTGAAAATTTCATGATGATGCAATCTGTGCTTCCAACATATTTCAATACATAGCAAGTGACTCTAGTTAAGACTTTTCTAGCCAGCCTTCAGATGTCATTGAACTTCATTACTATGCTTGTGAAATCTTTTTAATTCTGCATAGGCTAACAGCTGTTTGTTTACTGTGCTGTATAGAGGATGAGATATTCAAGTCACAAATATCTAACCCAGTGGTCGGCAAACCATGGCTTGAGAGCCACATGCGGCTCTTTGCCCCCTTGAGAGTGGCTCTTCCACAAAATACCACCTGCAGGTGTGCACGTACAGAGCAATTGAAACTTAATGCCCATGCGCAGAAGTCAGTTTTTGGCCTGGGCGAGTCTATTTTGAAGAAGTGGTGTTAGAACACTCAAGGGGCCAAAGAGTTGCATGTGGCTTGTGAGCTGTGGTTTGCCGACCACTGATCTAACCTATCGGAAAGGACACTGAAGACTGCTACTGTGTAAACAGACATTTTGGATCTGGATGCCAAATGTCAACATTCCAAGTATATGAACAACTGCATTTTTCTATCTTTCCTATGGCTTCTGGTTTTCTAATTAGTCCAATAAGCAATGGCAATATTACAAAGAGGCTATTAATCTAAACTCATAAATTAATTCTACATTAAAAAACAAAAACAAAAACAAAAAGAACCTCTTTGCTGGTAGCTAAAGCTAAAATTCAGAACCCAACATAAAAACTAATGAATAATTTAAAATCAAATGAAACTACCCAGACAGTGCGGCTTAGTGGCTGAGCATCAACCCATGAACCAAGAGGTCTCAGGTTTGATTCCCAGTCAGAGCATATGCCTGGGTTGTGGGCTCAGTTCTCAGTAAGGGGCTTGTAGGAGGCTGCCAATAGATGTCTCTCTCTCATCAGTGTTTCTATCTCTCTATCCCTCTCCCTTCCTCTATCTCTTAAAAAAAATAAACAATAAATATTTTAAAATAAAATGAAACAAAGATAAACTGACCACCCACCTTCACAAACACCACCAAAATATCAGGAAATGCAGAGCCCCCAACCCTGCAGCTAAGGAACAGAGTAGTGAACAATATGGTAGCAACGAAATGACTATAATTCCTTCGGCTTACAGCAGAGACCTGCAGGCCTATAATTGGATTATATATTATCCTTCTGGTCTCTCAAATTACTCATCCTGCCTGCCACTGCTGAGATCTCCTTTGGAAACGGAGTTTGTATATCTTTTTCTTTCTGCTTAAGTGTATATTTATATGCATAAGTGATAAAAATGTTTGATTAAAATATTTTAAAAATTAAGTTCCTTTAGCTAACTCCCTACTGACTATGGATGGGAGGGAAATTTCTACATTTTATCCACATACCTTTATTATTTCACTTTTCATTCCAATAGTAAATTACTTAGATAGGAAAAGTAGGAGTGTTTAAATGTTTGCAAGGAGCCTAATAAATGATGACAAGAAATAGGGAGGTGAGGAAGGGATCTTAACTTGTTGGAGACCTAATGTGTGACAATCACAGTCACATATTCGTTTTATAGAACAGTGCCATGAATCATCACTAAACTTTGATAAGATAGAAATTATCTTAATTTTATTTTCCTGGAAATTCAGTAATTTTGTAACATGCCCATGATTATAAGCTAAATGTTAGAAAAATCAAAATGTAAAGCCATGTCTATTTTGTTTTTGAAGTATATGCTCTTTTTGTGTAATTTGGATCATATAACCAACAAGCATTTATTTAAAAATCTACCATTCCCATTAGGCACTATGCTAAATTCTCAAAGCTCTGCCAGAGCTCAGTGAAAAGCAGGATATACATTAATAAGCACATAATTACTATAGTTAAAAATAAATATGAATGTACCATTATATAGATGAAGAAACCATTGCATTATTTTATCAAAACATTCAAAATGTGGCCCTTAAATAGAATCTGTTACCACTTTTAAATACAAAATGAAGATAAGAAATTTAATATGACTCATGATGACATCAAGCAGATATCATTGACAGTAGAAAACAGCTTTAATTCCTTTTACATACAATTATTTTTGTTTAGTAGGCATGATTATTTATGTTGAAATTTTACTATTTAGTTAAAGATTTTTTCCTTTTTAACCTAAGATGACTCTACTAGCTTTCCCAATTTGCTAATTGTCCCCCTAAGAAATACTTCAAAATTTACAAGTAGGGAATATATAAGTATATACATATGGAATTAATTTTTCAATAACTCCATCTATTTCTGGATTGCACTGTAGGACATACTGCATTTTAGTAACGATGTCTCAGGCATTTGTTTTTAGCACATGTTTGTGCTGCCTTATGTATGACTATGCTTGATTTTGTTTGATTATTTAACACATTTTTTCTAATGAAGTTATTGTAACAGAGCATTCTGTGAGGTAGAATTTGTCAGTTCCTTCTAGAAGTAAAATTAGAGAAACCTGTTCTGTAAAATGCCAAATGTATATAAGCCTGTTATTCTAAAAGGACATAACAGCATTTGAAATGGCCTCCCATATTGGGGTGCAAACATTGTTGAGAGGAGGTATAATCAATCTGTGTAAATATCAAGGAGACCTCTCAGAGGAAAATAATAGAAAAACTGATTTATTTTTTTGTAGATCACCCTTTAAATGGGTAGGCTCCATATGTAGTCAGCTACAGATTTTTAAAATTTATTAGACATATTTGCATTACAGATATGTTTGGCTGACTTCCACAGAGTAATTTAATATGTAAGCTAGTGGTCAACTTTCAAGACATATAATTTCACATAAAAATCAGGATTTCTGATTCCTCCTAAAAAAAATCCTATGGAATACTTGGATTATCACACAGCAGCAACAATCAAGCATGTCAAACTCAAAGGCTAACATGAGTTTGACATGCTTGACCTAGGTTCTTAAGTTTTTCACAGACCCCACCTGGCTAACTTTTCATGCATCTACAATATCACTGTGGGCCTGTGAGTTTGCAGTCCATGTTTAATAAGGGAATGATGGAAGCTCCTCCAGCAACCGTGAACAACTACAGCGAATTCTAATCACCTATGGTCTGTGCATATGCTGATGAAACAAATCTAAGAATAGTAGAGGCCCAGTGCACAAAATTCTTACATGGGGCGGGGGGTGTTCTTCAACCTGGCCTGCATCCTCTCACAACCTTGGACCTCTGGCTCCTAACTGCTCACCTGCCTGCCTGCCTGATAGCACCTAACCACCTCTGCCTGCCTGCCTGATCACCCGTGACCACCTCTGCCTCTGCCCCCCATTGCTGTGGCAAGGCAACATCTGGAAGGTTGTTCAGCTGTCTGGTCTAATTAGCACATTATGCTTTTATTATTATAGATGTGCTTGAGCTGTTACAAACAGAGCTCAGATTGGAGTGACTAACATCCCTGTGGCAGGGGGTGAAGGGAGAAAGAGAAAAAGAGGGGAGAGAGGGGGGGGGGGAGAGAGGGAGAGAGAGAGAGAGAGAAAGAGAGAGAGAGAGAGAGAGAGAGAGAGAGAGAGAGAGAGAGAGATTGATTCTGACCCCGAGAATCTATGAGCATTAGAGATTCTGACCCTGAGAATCTATGAGCAGTGGTACACATCCTCTATATTGGCTTTATTACTATGACAATATGGGTTTTCCACAGGATGCATCATTGGCAGGAATGACAAGCAGGACAGCAGAGAACAGAATAAACCAGCAGATGGAGATTGAATTTTGTCTTTTCCAAGAATGCTGACGACTTGGATTAACTATACTCTCAGACATTCTTGATCTTTTTAGAACTGAAGGATCCCAGAACAAAGAGGTTGATATTTTGTTAAGAAGGCACTAAACTTGAAAACCTGGACTTTGCAAAGAAATATTATCTTATTTTTGTGTCCTCAAAATGTGGAAAAAAGCAAACAAGTTATCTGATGAAAAGATTAAAAATTTAAATGAAAATATTTGTAAGATTGGATTAATATTTAAACTGCTTGCCAAATATTTTTATATCATATACTGCAAGCGTTTTCAGAAGTGGCCCCTGGGTGTCCATTTGAAGGTGATCTGACCATATTTATAGCAAAATGCACCATTTCATGTAAAATAGTATTAATATTTGTTTACATCTGGGTTACCTAAGTAAACTGAACCTTTTTAAAGTGTGAGTACTATGAGTTATTCATATTCACCAGCACAAGGTGTAGATTCCACAACTGTTTATCAAGGAGTTAATAAATGCAAGGACTGATGAATAACAACACTACTAAATACAATACATGTTAGCAACTCCCCTTTGATATTCTGGCATCAAAACTCACATTCTATGGTGTGAACATTTCTGACAGAATAGAAAATATTTACTCTCTCCCCTGGATGACTTCTAATATTTGTGTTTTGATTTTTTTTTAAACTAGGAAATTTAATTAATCAGAATGCCCATTCTCTTTCCAAATCACAGTTATTTTCATTATCTGTATTCCATATATAACTCAGTTGAATACTGATTCAAATATTCACTTTTTCTTCTATTTTTATCATTTTAAAAACATTGCACATATAAATTACTTATTTATACCCTGGGTCACTGCTGATATTAGTCATGAGAGTAATTAGAAGTAAAAAATGCCAAAATAAAAAAATTCTTAGATTTATGCATGCCAAGACAGACTATGAATCAGGAAATGCGCGCGCGAAAGCACACACACACACACACACACACACACACACACATTATCAACGTTCTGCAATCAGTCACATACAAATTGCACTTAATAGTATTTGAGGACTGGCATATTAAGATAATAGTATCCTTATAAAAAGACAATAAAGAAAGAAAAGACTAGCTATATAGTACATGAAACACAAACATGGATATTCTTCTGTAAGAAGATATTCAACTTAGCAAAGTGTGAGCCCTGGAGTCACTGATATATCAATAGAATCAAGTTAACTCTTCTCTGATAAGGGACAATGACTAAGCAGCTGATTGCCAGTGGGGAACCTGTATAATACTATACCGTAGGCACACAGGAATCCTTTCCTTAGTGTGTCTACAGCACATTCTTTCATGACCACGTTTAAAGGGAACACACTTTTGTAAAACTAAAAGTGACAATAGAATGATATCAGCAACAAATGTATGTGAAGTTTTCCTTGACAGGCATGGAGGTGCTATTATAAGAAACAGAATTGTGAGTGAGGACATTGTCAAGTTTGGTCACTGAGCTACTGTATGGCATCAAAAAGTGAATAAAAATGGTGGAAAGCAACCTATGACCTGGCTCCTGGCGATCATGTCCTTGTGGAGTCCTCTTTGCTTGAGTGTGGGCCAGGCTGCATGTCCTGTTTATAACCTATAGAATATGCAAATTGTGATGGGATATCACTGCCAAGATTAACTTATAAAAGACTGTTATTTCCATCATATTTATACTCTCTCTTTAGTCCTCTGGCTTGACTCTTCCGATGAAGCCCACTGCCATTTGAGATGGCAAACATGTCAAAGAATTAAAGGCAGTTTCCATCCAACTGCCAATGAGGAACTTGACTGTCAGTCCAGCATCCCTTGAGAAACCGAGTCATGTTGACAGCCACATAAATGAGCTTGAAATCCGATCCCACAGCAGTTGAACCTTAAGATGAGACCTAAGACATTGCTGACATGTTGAGTATAGTCTTTAAGAGACTATGGAGCAGAGGAACCTACCAACCTCTGTCCATATGCCACAGCTACAGAAACTGTGAGATAATGTATGCTTTAGAGTCAATGAGTTTTAGGGTAATTTGTTATACAACAATAGATAACTAATGTCCTTAATGCCATACAGGGCTAAGTAATACTAAGGAGACTTTTTCTAGAGTTACATTAGAAAAACTTTTCATTGGTCAAACTCCTCTAACAAATATTAAATATCTCTATAACATTAGGATCTGACATACATGGACAGAGAATATCAGAATTTTATTTTAATATTGAATTTAAGATTTGGAAATAATTTGGTCAGAGAAAGCAGGGACTAGGGCAGGGTCATGCAAATCATTTGAAGTAATCTTGAGATAGAGGAACTCATAAACCAGAACTCAAGAGAAGCATGATCTGGGCTGATACTAAGTGTGCAGGGTACAGAAGTATACAAAGACGGTAAGGTGATTGTCTTATATGATGAACCCTGGGGAGGAACCTCAAGAGTTGCCAGGCATTAACTGGGAGTTCTTGGCATAACTGGGAAAAGTATAGAATTCATGGGGATGCAGACTTAGCAAGAGTCCTGTGAGGCATCCAGGTGTTGCATTTCTTGGTTCTACATATTTCTTCATTTTTTTTAAATCATTGTGTATATCAAATTAAGTTATTCAGCTGCAAGTAATAAACATCAATACTTAATAAAAAATGTATTGCAAATAGGTGAAGTAGCTTATAGATTTTAAGACAGAAGTTGAATAGCTAGGTCTTAGCAAGGTCAAAAAGTAGGACAGTATAGAGGATCTAATGAAAGAACTAATGACCAAGTGAAAATGGCTTTTGTCTTTATCATTCCAGGGAATAATTCTGATGGGACTCATTTGATGCTTATAGCTGACTTCATTTCTGTGGTCAGTGGAGGCCGGTCCACCTCTGGTGAAGTGTGCACCTCATGTCCACCTTTACGACAATGGATTGGCCCCACTGAACCACATGGGCTGAGATGGAAGACCGGTGGTTACCAAAAAGGGAAATAAAACTGCTGTTAAAATAATCTAGAGAAGGGCATAGGTTTACTCCATAAGTTAAAACAGCTTGTATCCAGTATTGATGTCACCTTGCAATCAGCGTAACTGTCCCAGAATCAAAGTGCTGCAATTCCTTTCACTGGCATCTAACAGGCTTGATGCATGTACTGACGAGGGCCTCAAAGGCACCATCTGACACGTGAAATACATTTGTTGCTGGAAACAGAAGAAGCTGCCATTCCAGCGAAGGTGTGCTTCACAGCCTCAACTTCACATTCTCTTAAAGCTACAGAGAAAAATTCAAATGGCCCTTCAGAACAGGCTGCCCCAGGGCCAGAACTGTAGCAGTTCATTCCATCTGGCACTCCCTGATTTCTGCGACAGAGATGTTCAATGATGTTACCAATTTATTTAGAACTTTTAGAAGCTGCCCAATTTCTTAGGTGCTATTTCAATTTACAATTACTAAATGGTTTATTACACCTGTTATGAAAGATACAACAAGGTATACCTCAATTAAATAGCGTACCCAGCCGAAACCGGTTTGGCTCAGTGGATAGAGAGTCGGCCTGCGGACTGAAAGGTCCCAGGTTCAATTCTGGTCAGGGACATGTACCTTGGTTGTGGGCACATCCCCATGTGGGGTTGTGCAAGAGGAAGCTGGTCGATGTATCTCTCTCATCTACGTTTCTAACTCTCTATCCCTCTCAATTCCTCTCTGTGTAAAATCAATAAAATATATTTAAATAGCGTACCCAAATACATACACTATATGGGATAGTTAAAAGCACGAAACTGATTTAAAAGATCCTGCCAAATGCTTGTTTTACTACAGTTGCTTATTTTCAATACCTCATCACTCCTAGCATGCAATCATTTTTTCAGTTGACACAAAGCTGAAGGGATAACTACTATATCTTATTGCTGAATCAGAATCCAGAAAAGTCATTTTAGACTAGAACGCAGAGCCAAGTCATGAATTCAATCAGGATAAATGTCAAGTCCTGTGCAAAGGAATACTGGTCATTTATAGGTAGGTTGAGATGTAACTTAATAGCAAATGTTATAGAGACCTACATTTTAGTGCAATATAATATAATAAATGTGACATGATTGACAACAACACAAATCTACTTGGAAAGCATTAAGAGATTCATGCTTGAGGTCCTTTTTCCCCCCAAGTTAACCAAGCTAGAGACATAAAAGTTTACACACATATTATTTCTAGATACTTGGTCTCCCTGAATCTTTTTCTAAACTCATCCAGACAAGAAAGGAAAGTTAAACATCACTTCTCATGTTTTTAGTAGCTTAGTATGTCTTATATAACCCAGTTGTTGCACTTATATCCTCCGTCTACAACATAGTTATCTCCTACGAAAATATTTGACTGTATTTTCTTCAAACTCCAGGAAACTATGAGTTGCCCCTACCTTTTGTAGACTTTTGGAAGCATGCCATTCTAGTCTGGAGCCATCTTTCTCCTAGAATTGCCTGATCCTGATCTACTGGTGTGAATAATATCACTTCAAGTCCCAGCACCTCAGCTGCAACTGCTTAGAGGAAGGAGAATGCCTGCCATGAGCTAAGTTGGGGCAAGTGGCTTATATCTTCTGGAATTTGGAATTGTAACCGAGAACAGTTGATCTGAGAAAATCTTAAAACATATAAAACAGGTAGCTAGTGTTGCATAAACAAGTCTGGAGAAAGAGGAAAAAATATAAAGGAAGTGAAGAAGTAAGTAGAGGAAATAAGAAATAAAATGTATACTGAATGAAAGAAAGAAGAGAAAAATGATTGAACAGATTTTCTGGATTCTCAAGGTCTTTGTTCTATCGATAGTTAATTTTTGAAACTTGGCTACATTCCTAAACTTTACTTCCGTGAAACAACTCTAAAATGTTATAATTTATATGATATAAACCCCTTATTTGGCTTAAGCAAAATACATACAAACAACCCAAGATCTTAAGGAATTCCACATACCCTTCCCGTCTGAAGCATGGGCTAAATAGAGCCCATGACCCATAAGTTCTTCCCACTCTTTGATTGAATAGTTTCTTCCCACTTTCAACTAACAAGGAAACCCAGATGGCTGCAGTCAATATTAGTAAAACCTTAGTGACATTGGCAATATCCATATGTTGAGAAAAGATCTGAAATGATAACTCAAAACAGTGACCCATTAGGAACTGAAGAAAACCCTTGGATGTCAGCTTGGGAAGGAGGTGACTAGAAAGGTAAATAACCTGTTTGAAAAGTATGTAAAGAAATGTTTAACTTAATGTTTTATGTAGGATGATGGTTTCTTAATGTAGGACCATTAAAATTAAATGGGTAAGGTAGTAAGATTTTGAAAGGTAGTGAGATTCCTGATGCTGGAGGTATTCCAACAAAGCTAAATGCCCTCTTAGCAAGGTGTTTGTAGGAAACACCATTTAAGCATCAAAAGAAATGAATGGTTGCATTCGTTTACTTCTGAATTCTATGCCAACTCTAGATTCTATCATTCATCAATTTATCCTGAATGCCCATAGGATGCAGCGTAATGTAAACTGTAATGCTAATTTCTACCTTAATAACATCTTGTTTAAATCATAATATGTAGCACTTGGCAAAACTTTTTGGTGAACAGGCATTATGAAAATACACAAGGCAACACTATTTACCAATAGAATGACCTGATCCCCAAACAAAGGAGAAAGCCCTTTACAATGACATTTAAAGGTAGGCTTTTGTTTAAGATCAACTGTGTAAAACAACAGCAATAAATCCAAGTGCCGCAAACACATGTTCAGTCTTGACAACATCATTTCTGAATGGTGTCTTCAGTTGAATCATCAAGCCTGGGATTCTGTGATCTCACCCTTCTAGAAAGCTTTACAATCGTGTGCTTTGCTGTTATTGCCAAGGTCTCAACTAAACCTCATTAGAAGCTTAGAGTTTTTAAAGTGACTTGTTCCTCTTTTTTCAAAACTGTGCCTAGTATGATCCAGACATCCACATATATATATTACAAACAAGAACATGAAGCCAGTTAAAACATACACACAATTACTAAATCTCATTCTGCTGGATGCTGACACTCTTCTCTTCCAGACATCGGTGAGAATGACAGCCAGAAGGGCAACCATATTACATTCCCCACAATTCCTCCTCTGTAGATATCCAGAGACTATTTGTTACCAAGACCCCTTCTTCTCTTTCCTCTTTTACCCTTTAAGATTATCCATGTTTTATGGGCTCAGTGGTGGCTCTCCCCAAAATATGTTCATATTCTAATTCCAAAAACTATGAATATTACTTTATATAGAAAAATAGTAAGTATCAAAATATACAGTAAAATTAAGATTATTAAGAGGGAATCCTGAATTATCCAGGTGAACCCTAAATGTCACTACAGACTTCCTTACAAGAGAGGAGCAGTGGGACATCAGACAGACATAGGAGGAGGAGGCGGAGGAGGAGGAGAGGATGTGTGGATGGAGACAGAGATCAGAGTGATCTGGCCTCATTCCCAGGGACACTTGCAACCAACAGCAGCTGGAAATGATGAGGAATGGGATCTCCTTAGAATGTCTATGGAAACACAGTCCAGTTGATGTCCTTATTCATGACTTCTGGTTCATTTAATGATTGCCTACTGTCTATACTGCTTATAATTTGGGAAGAAAGCAATCCTAAATCAATATTCTGATATTTTCAAAGAGCTGTACTGAAAAGACAATTCATTAAAAAGATGTAAAAATATGTTTTATACATACAAAAATATATTTTTCTTTACTCATGATAAGACATGCAATTAAAACCATTCTAAAATACTATTTCTAAGCCATCAGCTTGGCAAAAATTCAAAAGCTTGACAATCCACTAGGAGAGGCTGTAGAGAATGCTGGTGGGAAAGCAAAATAATCAAACCACTTTGGAGGAGAATTTGAAAAATTTTTACCAAAGTTTATGTGCATTTACCCTTCAACCCAGCAGTCCATCTTCCAGAAGTTTACACTGAAGATATTCTTCCAAAAATATGTACGTGTTATATGCAGATAAATGGGGTTACTCATTGCAGCATTATTTGTCGTTGTCAAATATCATAAACTACCTAAGTCTCAAAGCATAAGAGAGTAGGTAAATTTAATGGAGTGCTATGATTCTATAAAAAAGAATCAGGAAGGACTCTTAAAAAGACAGACTATTAAGTGAAAAAGCAAAGTATAAAAGAACATACATGTAAAAATATATCTTATAAAATAAAAGCCTAATATAATAAGTGTCCATCACCCATTCAACCAATCAAACTGTAATATGCTAATGATATGCTAAGGTCACTCAACTGCTTACTATGATGTTCACTGACCAACAGGGGGCAGACGCTCCAACCAATAAATTAGCTTGCTGCTGGGTTCCAGACAATTGGGACTGAGCAAGATAGGCTAGACATGCCCTGGAGCCCTCCCACAGTCTCTCCCCAGTTGGTCAACCTCCAGTGATCCCTCCTCTCCCCCCACCCCAATTGTGCACCAGGGGTCCCTTGGCCTGGCCTGCACCCTCTCACAATCATGGACCCCTCAGGGGATGCCAGAGAGCCAGTTTTGCCCCGATTCCATAGGCCAGGCCTAGGGATCCCACTAGTACATGAATTTGTGCATCGGGCCTCTAGCATAGTATAAGAAAGAATAGAAAATAAGAAAATATATATACATTTGCTTATCATTACAAAAAGCAACACAGAAAGCATAAATCAGGAAACATAACATTTTTACTGCATGGATGAGGTTAAGTAATGGATCGGAAGGAATAGGAAAATAGTGACATTTTTCTGCATATACGTTTATGTATATGTTTAACTTTTTAAGCATGACACTGATCTAAATATTTATTTTTTTAATCTATGTATTACTTTAAAAATTAATTAAGTCAATAAGAATGGGAAAGGGGAAATAGCCAAAACACAAAAAAATGAGCTTTATTATCTGTGTTTTTTTTTGTTTTGTTTTTAATCTTTACCCAAGGATATTTTCCATTGATTTTTAGAGAGAGTGGAAAGACAGAGAGAGATATAGATGTGAGAGAAACACATAGATTGTTGCCTCCTGCACAAGCCATGACCAGGGCCTGGGCTGGGGAGAAGCCTGCAATTGAGGTACATGCCCTTGATCAGAATCAAACCGGGGACCCTTCAGTCCACAGGCCAACACTCCATGCACTGAACCAAATCAGCTAGGGCTGATCCTAATCATATTTCAAGTAAACACCATAACCATGAAGAAAGGATAAGAAAGAACTAATCTAAGTACCTGTGAACAGACATCCATATATATTGTATAAAAGCCTAAGTGACCATCTGACCATCTGACCATCCAACCAGTACCTATGACACAGACTGACCACCAGGAAGCAGATGCTCCATGCAGGAGCTAACAAGTAGCGGTGATTTGACAATTGTGGTTCTTGGTTGACACATCTGGAACAGGAGTGGAGGGAGCTCGATTCCAGAGTGCTTCACCCAAGGATCACCCTCTTGCAATTCAGGACTCCTCAGGGGATGTCAGAGAGCTAGTTTCAGCTTGATCCCTGCAAGCCAGCCAAGAGACCCCACCAGTGCATGGATCCATGCACTAGGCTTCTAGTTTAACCACAAACCCTCAGTGTTGGCATTTTGGGCTAAAGAGTGGAATGATAGAACAACAAACACATTCTCAGCTCTTTTAGTAGTTTTTTTTATTTTATTTTAATGGTATACCAAACAAGATTTTAAAAATGTGAAAAAAAGTTATACAATGAAGAAATGAGAAGTGGCCAACACCATGCTGATACACTATGCCTCAAATAAGTGTAGAAATCTGAGGTTCCAGTCCTATCTTTCTAAAATAGCTTCTGTTTGCCAATCATTACTCATTCCACTTTTTAACATATATCATTGCCTTCCTTTGTCCTCGTTTAGTAATAAACATGAGTATTGAAGTACATTTTTTACTTACTCATCCATTAATGTATTAATGCATACAATGTATTATTTCATGTATCAATTTCATCATGCTCCATCCATAATCAAAGTTTGACATAAAATCATAAAACACAAAACAAAAAAAGTGAGTTTGTTTATTTTTTTAAGTACTCTACCTGAATCCCTCAATTAGAGACAGCATCTGCTTTGGATTTCAGTTTTATAGTCAGCCAAGGAATCTGTTTAAAATGTATAAGGGACTGAACTGGAAAGAACAATTAAATATGTTCATTCATTGCTAATGAATGATTTTAATGCTGGGTGAGCCCATAAAAAAGTAATGAGAGTTATACAATGGGTTGATCTTTGGTGCTATCCTGTTCCCTAATTCCCTTTCACTCACTGACTGAGAGTAGATTCTAATGGATTCATCTGCACATCGTCTACAGCCAGCATTTGCCATGTAGGAGAGATTTTCACTGTCAAGTCTAATGAGTTATTACTAATGGCAGGTAGCTGGTAGCATTTATCCAGAATAAGAAAAGTATAAATGAGTTCCATGACAACCTGTAGTGGCAGCAGGAAAAGATAAAGGAGAATGCAGATGGATAGACCACATGAAGGTATAGGGAGACATGCAATGCCTAACTGGCTTAAAGGATCAAGAAGACACACCATGTCACATATTTGCCTCAGGTCGCCTGGTACAGAAAGAGGAATTTTATGTAAATCTTCAGAAAAGATAGAAAGAGGGGTGTGTTTCTTGGTAAAAATTTAAAATTTTTCTATGAACCTTTTAGAATAGTTAGTTAAAAGTATTTTCTCACTGAAAATGTCATAGCCCCATCCCATAACCGAACCTTTAGTTTATATCCTTTTAAAAGTTCACTTAAAGTATAGAGATCAGCATACTACAGAAAGATTTGAAGATTGGTGGCATACTACAGAAAACTGTGTCTTCTGTGGTCTTTTTATTTATTTATTTATTTTTAGTAATCCTTACTGTAGGATGTGTTTTTAATGATTTCAGAAAGAGAGGAAGAGGAAGGGGAGAAAGAGAAAGAGGGGGAGGAAGAAGAGAGAAAGAGAGAAAGAGAAAGAGAGAGAGAGAGAGAGAGAGAGAGAGAGAGAGAGAGAGAGAGAGAGAGAGAGACATACATACATACATACATACATTCTGGTGAGAATCTGATTGGTTGTCTCCCATATGGGCCTCAACTGGGGATCAAAACCACAGTCTGTGTATGTGCCCTGACCATTTGGTGTATGGAACACACTCCCAACCAACTGAGCCACATGGCTAGGGCTTCTGTGGCATCTTAATTTGATTTTTTCTAGAGTACAATATCTTTAAGACTGCTCCTTCTTCAAATGTGCTTCCTAAGAACCCAAACAGTTCTATCAGCTTCACTGCTATTACCTATATCAATCATTCATGTATCAGTCTATTGTTAATCACTGTCCTATTTTTTACAGTGATTTATTAACCAATTATTTTAGTAATGTATTAATCAGATGAACCAAGTTTAGTGTTTCAAAGGTGGTTAATATTTCTCCTTACAAGCCTTTACCATTTTACTCCTGCTTGTGGTTTTACAGCATCTTTGGTGTAACCCTCTGTAGTAATGGTGCAAAAATAATGAGAAAAACATGACATGATGATGAATTTTATGTGTCAACTTGACCAGGCCATGGGGGTGACCAGATATTTGTTCTATTTGGGTGTGTCTGTGGGGATGTTGTTAGATGATTTTAACAAAAATACACACATTCATACATACATACATACATACATACATACATACATAGAATAGAACAGATTGTGTTCCCTAATGTGGGTGAGCCCCATCCAATCAGGTGAAGGTCTGAATAGAACAAAAAGTTGTCAGTCCTATGAGCAAAAAGAAACTCCTCCTTCCTGACTGGGACATCAGGGTTTTTCCTGTCTAAATGCAGTTGAACTGAAACTTCAGCCAGCTCTTCTTGTGTTATGTGAACACTGACATCCAGAATGAAACTACACCCTTAGCTCCCCTGTTGGACTAGAATCATACTATTGTCTCTCCTGGACTACTAGCTTGCTGACTGCGTATCTTTAGACTTGTCAACCTCAATAATTGTGAGTCAATTCCTTATAACAAATGTCATCTAGATCATCTATTAGTTCTGTTTCTCTGAAGAACCCATACTAACTAATACACTTGGTAATTTTCAAAAATAAGTTAATTCATTGAAAATACAAGAGGCCTGGTGCATAAAATTCATGCACTGGGGGTGGAGGGGTGTCCCTCAGCCCAGCCTACACCTTCCCCAAATTGGGACCACTTGGGGATGTCTGAATAGCCTAAACAGGCAGTCAGACATCCCTCTCACAATTGGAGACTGCTGGCTCCCAACTGTTCACCTGCCTGCTTGCCTGATTGCCTCTAACTGCTTCTGCCTGCCAGCCTGATCACCTCTAATCACTCCTCTGCCAGCCTGATCAATGCCTAACTGCTCCCTTGCCAATACAATTGCCCCCAAGTGTCCTCATCTACTGGCCTGGACACCCCTAACTGCCCTCCCCTGCTGACCTGATCACCAACAAATTCCCTCCCCTGCCAGCCATCTTGTGATGGCCATCTTGTGACCACATGGAGGAAGCCATCTTGTGTGAGGGTGTGATGGTCAATTTGACATTATCTCTTTATTGTATGGGATTATATAGGATGTTTGCATTGAGTCAAAATGCTTATGCACTCCCACAATGTCTAATTTTTTTAAATAAATCACAGTCTGACACAGAATTAGTACCTAATAAATCTCTTCCTAAATTAATAAATAACCTATTAATTATGGAAATTATGTATATTATTTTTATTATGTTGTAATTATGTTAATTGCTCCTAAAAGCAGTATAAATTAATTCTATAATTACATATATAAAGAAAATTTCTGTTCAAATTGTAAAAATGATAAATCTGCTGGAAATTGGGTAACCAATTGAGCTCTATCTTAAAAAGCCATTTTTCCCACGAATATGTGACTAAAGAAAAGAGTTTTACTAACTTGCAATGTGATATTAAGCAAGCTGTACATTTAGTGTCCAAAGTGTCCCTATTTATAAAAAGAGAAATTGGAAGAGGCTTTAGTGTCTTACAACTCAATAATTATAATCTATGTGAGTATAATGTCCAGTGATCATACTAGTATTATTAAAAAGGAAAAGTAAAAATACATTGATTAACAATGATCAGTTCTCATTTTATTGTATCTTTTGGATGTCTCATCTGTTAGAAGATTTAGCTCCTTATGAGAGGCTTGGTATATAACCGACACACTGAATATTTCTTTTGTAAAGTGCACAGTTAGGAATCAAATATCCAGTTATATATTAATTCTGTATTACTCTTAAATTTTATATTATTAGTATCAATTTCAATTCTACATATTAACTGTATATACTCCTCTTTCTCATTTTAACCCCTATAAATCAATCTTTCTTATCATTTCACATCCTTGTTAATACTAGCAAAACCCCTCACTTCTAATTTCATATTTATTTTAAATTAAGCTAAGTGAGAGGTACATTTTTAATATTAAAATTAATTGCTTGCCTTAATCTTTTCTTGGTGTAAGAAACATAAATAGGGTTCATTAAAGATTGTTGTTTTCAATACTTCAGCAGATGCAATTCAATTTATAATGAATATGTCTATCATAATATAAGGTCACTGATAATATGTGAAATTAACATTTTTCTGTTTTCTCTCTTTTGCTTTTGCAGGAAATCATGATAAAAAAAGGCCAAAAAACAGAGGGGATGTTAGTTAGTATAGAATAGTGGAAGATGGGAATAAAAGGAGATTGAAAATGACTATATCTGTGTCAATAAAGCCATCTTTCATGTGTATATTTAGATATGGCTCCAAGACATATAAGTATATATTACAATCAAATAGGTAGAACTGATATTAAAAATAATAAAGAGTAGTCTTTATACTAATAACACACATTTTTAGAAAGCTTAGTGTTTTTTTTAAATTAGTAAGTGAACTGGAACAAAATGATGAAAACAGAAAAAAATACTCATAAATTACTTAAAGGTATAATAGTATACCTTAACAGGAAAGCAATAATTATTTCAACAGAAAAATGGACAAAATGATTCAGAAAATAAATATGTGGCATAAAAGTATAAATATAAATTGATCATAAGAAAAAGGTATGAACATAAGCAACCTATAGAATCACAAACTGCTGAGGCAGTGTGATCTGAATCAATCTTTCTGCTATTTAATATGTCAATATCTACAAAAAAACTATTAAAATGTATATGACTTATACTTTCACATTTAACCTATAAGAAATAAATCTAAGGATTACAAAAAGCAAAGCTATATAAAGGGACACAATTTTACAGATAAAAGGTCAGAACTTTATTTATAATAGAAAAATAGACACAACCTAAAAACACCCAGATATGTTATTTAAAAAATAAAATACCAAATGCTTCACAAACATAAATATATATATATATATATAGACACACACACACACACACACACACACACACTAACTACATATTTGATGACAAAGGACATTACACAGAATATATTATTAAATATCAGAATGGGATTCAAAAGAGGCAATCTTCAATCTTTAATTTTCAAAAATAAAATTCAATAGTTTGCACATATACATATAAGCACACACATTCATGAGTGCAAATAAAAGATTATATAGCCAAAATTGATTTGGCTCAGTGGCTAGAGCGTCAGCCTGCAGACTGAAAGGTCCTGGGTTCGATTCTGGTCAAAGGGCATGTACCTGGGTTACGGGCATATCCCCATTAGGAGGTGTGCAAGAGGCAGCTGATCAATGATCTCTCTCATCGATGTTTCTAACTCTCTATCCCTCTCTCTACCTCTCTGTAAAAAAATCAATAAAATATATATTTTTTAAATTTATATAAATGTTGACATTAATAGGATTATGAGTGTGCATGCTTTTCTTTCTCAAAATTTTCAGTACTGTCTTCAATGAAATATATTATTTTTATCAGAAAAACATCTTATTAAAAAAGAAAAGACTATTGAAGAAAATTTTAAATATTTGCCAATTTAAATATTTTAGGTTTTACTATTATACTAGACAGTGCCAATTTTTTACTTTATAAAGGTGTTATATTCTATAAATACTGTAATACTCTCTAAATATTTGGACATGAAATTGAGATTTTATAAACAACAAAGTAGATTTACTTGTTTTCCTTTTTTTGAAACCAGATCACATAGTAATTGGCTCCTAATAATACTATGTGAATTAACCATTTGAAACCAACTTAGGAAAAGTGCCTTATGGAAGTACAATTGATGCCATTAAAAATCACTTAACCCATTTAATTTTAGAAAATGATTACCTATAAGATAAAAGCTTAAAGAAAAAGTTGGAGGAGATGCTGTGTTTTAACTTTTTCATCCCCTGAGACCTTAATACATTAAAAATGAAAAAAAAAAATGTCATCGAGATACTTTTGGATTGCAATTTGATTTAAAGTCACTGAAATGCAAATTTAAGCTGCTTAGTCTTAGAAATAATGATTCTCTCCAAATGTGGTAAAAGGAGAATGTCTAATTGTTTTTACCAGAATGTAGTCACGTGGGAGTAAGTCTATAGATGAAAAAGAAGTTGGCATATACTCTTGGTATTAAAATCATCTGGTAAATATGTTCCAAATATCTTGCCAATTAGTATACTTTTCTCTAATAGTTAAAGGATGAAAATGTATTTGCTATTCTGGACTTCTCAAATAATTTTTTTCTTACTGAAGAAAACTAATTAATAGTCATATATATGCCAGTAAGTGACATTTTGGAGGGTTGAAGGAATGTGGTTACTTCTGAGTTTTTCAAGGAATGTATTATATAAGGGTGAGCAGTCTAAAATGTGGCTGGGTGAACATGCTCAAAACAAAATTTAAGTGGCTTTATAGTCATGTTTATTTTCAGTTCAAATAATTTGGAGATTGTTTGAGCATCAAACATAGTAGCCAGAAGGGCAAAACACACACACACGAACCCAAAGAATAATCACAATTAGAAACATGGAGATAAATTACCCATTATAAGGGAATCTAGATATGCTCTTTGAATAAAAAAGCAAGAGACAGGAAAGCTGGCAAACATAGCCCTGATGAAAGCAAAAAAACTTTATAATCAAGCCCAAATCTTCCTGAAAATCTCACACTGCACATTTTCATCATTCCTGCATACATACTAAATGTTTTTATTTATTTTGAAACAACACTGACACAATTGCAAGTCTGAAGAATAGATCTGAAGGGGTGAAAAAATATTTAATTTCCTTTGAAAAATAAATACTTCTCTGCTCATCAGTGAAAGGACTATCATCCCCCATGCATTGAGTGCCCATGTGGACTCAGTTAACACTCTAAGAGAAGTAATGACACACCCTGTGAGCTCCTTAGACAGTTTGCTTAAGAGATGGAAGTGACCCAAAATGATAAGATAACGGCACACACAGGATAGGATCAATGGTCAAATTACGCAGTCCCAGAGAAAAAGCACTTTGCTTCTATAAATTGCTGTGAAAACATCCTAAGCTACAAGAAAACAAAGAGGAAGGTTTGAGGATGGGGAATTACAAGGAACTCTTCCCCTTGACAGGCAGACCTGGGCTGTGTTCTGTGACCCCATGGTTCCTTCACTTTCACACCTAAGGTCCCTTTGAAACCTGAGATCTTTGGGAGCATTTAAAGAGGGAAGAAATGGGTGGGGGAGGGGTAAAGGGCAGTTGTTTTAAATGTATGTATGTATGTATTTATTTATTTATTTAAAATATATTTTATTGAGTTTTTACAGAGAGGAAGGGAGAGGGATAGAGAGTCAGAAACATCGATGGGAGAGAAACATCGATCAGCTGTCTCCTGCACACCCCCTGCTGGGGATGTGCCCTCAGCCAAGGTATATGCCCTTGACCTGAATCCAACCTGGGACCTTTCAGTCCAAAGGCCAAAGCTCTATCCACTGAGCAAACCAGTTAGGGCTTTAAACTTATTTTAATGTAGGAACTTATTTCAAAGACCCTTGGGAAATTCCCGGCTTGCCCAGGTGTTTTGGGGTTCTGCTCTGGACCCACAGTTTGCTTTTCAAATGCTGATTAGGAACAAGTCCTCACATGTCATGGGACACTCTTCCTGTTGACAATTGTGACCTTTATTAATTCAGGTCTGCTCAGTCTCCAGGACTGATCTGTCAGGGCTGACACCTTGTCACACTCAGCTTTTGCAGAGAGAATCCTGAAACAGTTCACAGGCCATCCCACTGGTTGACTTCAGACCGGAGAAGAAATAATAATAATAATGATAATAATAATAATAATAATAATAATAATAATTCATAATAATTATTATTATTATTATTAAAACAAGGACCAATCTCCTTCTCTTCCTGTGTTTAAACACAGGCTAAATTGAAGTTGCACTGTGTCCCCAAGAGTGCTCAAGATGAATACCAGACGTACTATGGGAACAGTTATACTATTCATAGGCTTATATAAATTGGTTTTCATGAGTAAATTTCCTGGTTTGCCCTTTTCTGCTGAAGTATGTCCCTTGTTGCAGGAAAATGCAATAAAGCAGTGCAATGTGTTTTTTAATCTGCGGAAAGTTGAAAAGGTTACATGCTGGGTATGAGTTTTCTATTCTCAGAATATACATACACATTCCATGAAACAAACCAAAAAACCCAGCATAATTTAAAAGATCCCTGGGTCTTTGTTACCCCCGCACTGTAGTTTTCTGGCAAAGAACTCGTGAAAGTAACTTTGGAAGAGGAACAGCACTTGGTTTTTGTAAATCTCAATTGGCAATTATGACCTGAAGTCTTTTCTATGCAAAGGAACCCAAACTGAGAGGCACATGCCTTTTGAGATTAAGTTATGAAACTACAGAATTCAGGCTCAGTGCTGCTTAACCAATAAACGAAAGCACGGTTTGCTGACATTTACTTAAAACTTAGATATTTTTGTTTCACCAGTTTTTCATTACATCAGCCACAATATAACACTTATTAAGTGGACATTATTTACTGATTGTACCATCATTATGGTAAGCATTAATTTTTTTGTAATGTTAATGTTTAATTTGTATCATATGCCGATTTTAGACATTTTTCTTGTAAGTAGACAACATAGGGAAGGCTGTGGGGTTATATAGGTTTTTTTCTGGTTAGGGATTACTGGGTTTTAGAGGGATTATACCATCAGCTTTGAGAACTGGAACTAAGAGCTATGAAAGGTATGCAGGTTGGACAGCAGGTGAAAAGGGGAGCCAAATCCTTGAGGTCTGGCATCTTTTTTCCTTCCCTTCTCTGCTGCTGCTTGTAACAGTCACACCAAGTTAGTTATAGATGCAAAAGAAAGGAGCCAAAACTCCATGGGTTTCACGTTCACTCATGAAATTTTTAAAGACATTTCTAACAGTCTTTGAGCTAAATCTAACTAACATGTAACCTCTGATTCAGAAATGAAAATATTTTTTGAAAACATAATATGCTGATGAGAGATAGAGAGATAGAGAGATAGATAATGATATATATATATATATTTATTTATATATGAGTTACTCAAAATTATATATATAAAATTTAAGTAACTCATAATATATATATATATACATCATAATATATATACCATAATATATATCTCCCTCTATCTCTTCCTTCCTCTGTGAAAAAAAACACACACATATATATATATATACACAAATACATACATACATATTATATATATTATTGATTTCACAGAGGAAGGAAGAGATAGAGAAAGATAGAAACATCAATTGGGGATCAAGTCCACACAACCCAGGCATGTGCCCTGACTGGGAATCAATGACCTGTGACCTCCTGGTTTATAGGTCAACACATCCACTGAGCCAGGCCAGCTGGGCAACTTTTAAAAATTGGGATTCCAATTTTTCTCTCATTATATTTCACTCAATATCTTAAAAACAAAAGTAATGAAGTGCATTTTGGGATCCTGAATGGAAGAAAATACATAAAGTGAGAAATCACATGCAAGGTTACCTAAAGGCAAAGTGTATATTTCTGAATAAGTGAGAAAGATAAAAATTACTGTTCTGAGCATAATATTTATGTTAAAAATGCTCATCTGGCTGGTGTGGCTCAGTGGATTGAGTGTTGTCCCATGGATCAAGAGGTCCCGGGTTTTGATTCTTAATCAGGGCAGGTTGAAGGCTCAATTCCTAGTGCAGGATACAGCCATTCAATGATTCTCTTTCATCATTGATTTTTCTATCTTTCTATCTAAAAATCAATAATCAATAAAAACATTTCAAAAAGATGCTCAAACTTTCTATGAAAACACCTTGAAGCCCTAAAATTTCTAATTTATATGTGTATATACATGTGTACATATAAATACATATATATAAACTTTATATAAATACTATGCAGGGGTGGGATTATTATAAGAATACAAAGAAAAAATGTAAAGAAAGTTCTCTGTTTTCAAGTGTTCTTAAACTGTTTACAGACACATTCTTATAAACATACTATTTGAACTGTTCATCCCAAATCATCTTTTCATTAAAATAATCTTCTAAATATGCAAATTTGAAAGCCTCTTATAAGAATATTAAAGACAATCAATTATTTATTTTGAACATTATTCATTTAAATTAATTTAACCTAATTATTTATCCACATGTAGACCAATTTCCTTCATGATTTTGCTATGCTGGTCAAATATTTATTATACATATGAAATGCAAAAAACAGTTGTAGATTTTATTAACAGTCCCTGCTAGCACATTTACCATTATAATGCTTAGTTTATGGGATAGGTATTAGTATTTAAAGTAATTGCTACTTCCATCTACCTTAAGAATCTGAGTTTCATCTGTTGTTTTCATCAAGGGTTTTATATTTTTAGTTGATGTTTAATTCAGAAATAATGCACAGTAGTAAATGCTATATCTTATCAATCTACCTGGAAACTTCATTAAGTATATCTATTTTTATAAACTCTTTTCTACTAAAGACTATGATATTTGACTGTTGTATGATTTATTTACTAGTAAAATAGGACACCCAACATATGTTCCAAAGAAAGGTAAGCCCATTCTATACTCCACTACAAGTAGTACAACACGATTCATCTAAGTTTGTGACATGTTCCTATTGTTCCTAATAAGAGTGTCATATGTTAACTGACACTTTGGTGTTCTAGACTAAGATCTGTTAATCTGTGTTTGAACCTTTTCCTTAAACTTATTTGTACTCAGAACTTTTTCATTTTTCTAAAAGCTAATGGAACTTAGAATGTATTTTGGGATTCTCTGCCCTGGCACAATCAGACATTAGTTGAACTATTCAGAACCACTGTTGCCAAATACACCTACCTTTTGAGATTATCATGATTATCATGCTTAAGATACTTTATTTTTCATGACTATAATGTAATAGAAGTTAGAGTTAGTAAATATATCGATATATTTCCTGGAAAACCTTGGGATGAGGTCTTCAAATAGAAAAGAATGGTCATGACATTATGTCATCGCCTAAACCTTGGAAACCCCCCAGTGATTCCTCATAACTGTTGAAAGAACAAAAAACAAAGAAGCAAGACATAAACTCAACCCATATATGTTTTCTCTTTTCTCACCATTATTCATTACCTGTTAATTATCGGGTGCAATAAGGTGAGAAGCAAGAGTTTTCTTTAAGTAATTCATGAAAGCTGTCCATAGATCATCTAAGTCATCAGTCCTGCCCTTTAGTATGCAGCTGAGAAGGACATTAATAATAATGTCTAATTAATGGGTACCTATCCATTCTTCTGAGGAAGGTTGTATGGCACATTTCCAGAGTCATGGGAGTGCCCTCTTAGAACACTGGAAACTAATTTCAGTTCTTCAAAGCCAAAGTCAAAGATGTTTGCTGAACTATCAGACTGTCCTCAGTTGAAATATCACATGTGAACTCTCTCAATAGATGAGAAACAAGGGAACACCATTTTGAACATACATGCAGATACACTGAAGAAAATCCCCTCATCTCTGCTTCTGATAAGTCATTAAAAATATTTTCTTCTACACTAAATAAATGTTAATGTCAAACTTTTTTACCAGGCTTTCTTCACAGATTTCCAGTAAAGGATAATCAGGTGTTAATATTAATATGACTCATTGGGGGAGATGAGGAAAATAATGAAGTCACATGGAGGCAATTGGCATTGCTGTAGAAATGAAGAGGTCTGCAAAGTGAGGCCTGCTGTCCTTTTATCACAAGACCTTGACTCGGGGTCAACCTACCATGATAAAAGTATGAGCTCTCCTTTCCTTTAAAAGAACCTATCTATTCTTTCCGCAAAAAGAAAAAAAAATGTTATTTTTATTAAGTCTAAATAAAATTTTAATTTCAACTTTAAAAACATTTAAAGAGTTTCTCATGTGATACCCAGGCTGCATTTGGTTCCAACAGTTAAGACTATCAAGACATATAGAATATCTAAGGAATATGGTACAACAACTTTAACAGTTGGTGAAACTGCATACAGATATGCAATGCTTTTTGAAAAACTGATATAATTTTTTAAATAGAGGCAATATTGAGGCAAATAAGTTGCTTCTACTGAAAAAAATGAACTCTTTTTTTTTTTTTTTTAAAGAAAAACAAATACGTATTTGTTTAACAGGAAGTTCCATTATCAATGATCTATTGAAACACAAATAGAAAAATCCTTTGTATGGACAAAATGTGTCTCCCTCAAAATTCATACCTGAAATCTAATCCCAAAAGAATGATAATAGGAGGTAGGGACTTTGGGGGGTGAGTAGGTCTTGAGAGTCAAGTCCTCATACAGGAAACTAGTCCCCTAATATCATAAAAGAGATCCCAGAGAGCTCCCTGGCCCCTTCCACCAGAGGAGGACAGAGCGGGAGTATAGCCATCTATGAACCCCGAAGAGGGCTCTCGCCAGAACCAAAATCTTGTCCCTTAGAGACGCCTTTCCCGTATCCACAATTGCAAGAAAGGTGTGCCTGTTGTTTATACCCAGTCTAAGGCACTTTTGGTGTATAGTGGCCTGAATGAACTAGATTACAATTCGTAGGTTTTAAATCGCATGCCATTCTGAGTGATGAAGTCTCAAATCATTCCCCTTCTTCCCATCTGAGATGTGAATCATCCCTTTATCTAGAGAATCCATGCTGTAGATACTCCCTGCCTGATTGTTACTTGGTAGTTAATCGCAGTGACAGGATTGACTGGCAAGGTTTTACAGCGCAAGTAACACTCATTTTACTTAATAATGATCCCAAATCACAAGAGTAGTGAGTGATGCTGGTGATTTGCATGTGCAAAAGGGAAGCTGTAAAAAGCATCCTTTAGTAAAAGAGTAAGGAGTTTTAGGAAAAACAAAACAAAACAACTCTTATAGTATATATAGGATTCTATACTAAGCTCAGTTTCTGGCATCCATTGGAGGTCTTGAAACTAATCCCCATGGATAAAGCTGACACCTATTTTGAGAAAATTTATTTTACACTGAGAAAGTAAGGATATGCATCTTAGAAATAAAGCATAATTTTTTTTAACCAGAAGAACTACTAGCAATCACTTATTCAAAAAATAAAATTAAAAAGTGGAGGGGAGACCCCTCCAGAAAACACACACACACACACACACACACACACACACACACACACACAAAACAACAAATAGAAAAGGCCTTCACATGTATTTGAATAACCTGGACCCCAATGAAATTATAGGTGCGGCTCAACAATCACACAGGGGGTTCAATGCCAAGATTTACACAAACCACCAGGTTTTCTGACTTCCTATGTGTAATCACCCATTCACCATCAATGTTCAATGATTCTGGACAATGGATAGCCACTACATAAATTACGAATTGCAATTTAAAAAAATACCACATTATACTTAAACGTTTCTGCTAAAATAAAGAAGAAATCACAGTATAATGTAAATAATGCAGATTTTCTAGGGAGAAAGGGGAGGAGATTCAATTCATGGTTCTCAATTGCTTAGCAAGGCTTTAAGTTTCAGTTCCCTCTTCTGTAAGTTAGGGTGTGAATAAACCCTATAACAGAGAGGTTCCCGAGGACCAAATAAGCAGACTGACAGAATATAACATTGGTATGCTGTAAACACAAAGGGCTATCAAAAGATCAAGGATCTTGGCTGGTCTATTTAGGTGTTAATGTCCCCAACTGTGTGGGTCCACGAAGGTCAGTCCCAAGTACATTTGCTAAGCATGAGTAGAATACTGTTATAACTGCTCCTTCAAAACAAATAAATCCCGATTGGCCCCCTTTTGTCAGTTGTATCATTGTACCAAGCGGGATATAGACTGGGAAAAGCCCCCCGTTGAAATGACTTTTCTGGCTTACCAGATTTCCTTCAACTGAGAGCAGGGGACTACTAAGCTGATATGGCTTATGCTTTAAACCACGGCTCTGGAGTGTCCTGATAGGGATTTTAAAATCTAAAGGGTGAGAGAGGGAAAGTGACACTTAAAAGCATCCAAGAGGGTTCTAACTCTCAAGTGTCAGAAACTTCAATGCTTTTTCTTTCCTCAGAATGCTCCTTTGTTCTGCAAAACCCATCTAACTAAGCCTTTTAGTTATGCAAATGAAAGCAAATATTCCCCTCTGAAATGGAGATGATGTGCCAAAGACTGAAAACTTTCTGGGGTAAGCCTGTGAGAGTCCTCTACCTGGGATGTTTCACTGGAAAATGCCTTAGTAATAATGAATTGGCCTCACTGACTGGTGAGAGAAGTGAACACGGAGAACTCTTTTCATAGGACAATATGTGATATTCTGCACCCAAATAAGAATTGCTTTTAGGTTTCCCAAAATAAACTGTGGCTAGCCTCATACTTGTACACATTGCTATTCAGTTGTTGTATGGTTTTGAAAATGTGTATTTTCATTGGCTTAAGAGAGGAAGGGAGAGGGGGAGAGAGATAGAAACATCAACAATAAGAGAGAATCATTGGCCAAAATCGGTTTGGCTCAGTGGATAGAGCTTCTGCCTGTGGATTGAAGGTCCCAGGTTCGATTCTGGTGAAGGGCATGTACCTTGGTTGTGGGCACATCCCCAGTGGGGGGTGTGCAAGAGGCAGCTGATCGATGATTCTCTCTCATCGATGTTTCTAACTCTCTATCCCTCTCTCTTCCTCTCTGTGAAAAATCAATAAAAATATATTGAGAGAGAGAGAGAGAGAGAGAGAGAGAGAGAGAGAGAGAGAGAGAGAGAGAGAGAGAGAGAGAATCATTGGTTGGCTGCCTTATGCATGTCTCGCACTGGGGATCACAAGCCTGTGCCCTAACTGGAATCCACCTGTGATCTCCTAGTTCATAGATTGATGCTCAACACTGAGCCACACTGGCAGTGCTTGTATTTTTTAAATTACTTTTGTAACATTAAGAAAGAATTCTTAATTTTATAAATTTATGTGAGCATTTACATTCTGTATCCCTTAATTGCAAGATCTGAAGTACTTGGGGATCTAAATCTTTTGTTTACTGTTTCTGCTGACTCATTTCTAGCACATTTAGGGATATTTGAATCAAAGCTCATTTTTATACTTCTCTGTGGAATAGACAAGGTTTAAATGCCTGGTATTCTTTGGGTGTCCTCCTTCATTCAGTAGCTTTTCCTGTAAACCAAGGGTCAGCACTGACTTGAATCTACTCCAGTCCCATTTGGCTTTGTCCTCAGGGGCAGTCCAAGGGCTCATATCCACACAGAAGGGCCAAAATGTAGGCTTACTGTTCAAAGCCTTGTTTCTGCTCATTGTTCAATTTTGGTGCCTCTTTAATTTGTCCTTTGGTGATTTCCTTCTTGTCCTTCATCCTAGCAATGCAATAATATTATGTTATGGCTAGAGGCCCAGTGCATAAAAATTTGGGCACTTGTGGGGGGGGGGGGGGGGGAGGACAGGGGAGGGCGGGAATCCCTCAGCCCGGCCTGTGGTATCTCACAGTCCGAGACCCCTCAGAGGATGTCCACCTGCTGGCTTGTGGCTGAGTGGAGCTCACCCTGTGGGAGTGCATTGACCACCAGGGGGCAGCTCCTGAATTGAGCGTCTGCCCCCTAGTGGTCACTGCAAATCATAGGGACCAGTCATTCAGGTCATTCTGCCATTAGGGTCAATTTGCATATTACCCTTTTATTATATAGGATGCTCAACTTGATTTTTTACAAAGGGCTTCTCAAGATATCTGCTGTGACAATGCTAGAAGAGAAAGATTACTTTTCTTCATTGGTAAATTTGTTCTGTGGCCTCCCTTCCAGTTGGATGTGCACATGTTTACAGAAAGCCCAATGGTAAGTGAAAAGAACAGACGTGCTCACCTTCTAGGACACTTCCAGACAAATGGCTTGCTTGGACTTCTTACCCACACACTCCAACTCCCCATTTACTGTCTGATAAACCAGAAACAATTATAGTATCAGCTGTTCATCCAGTGAAGAAAGTCTCCTGTTGAGGCCAGAACATCCTGTCCAGCCTGGATCCTCTATGACCACGTGGAGTGGAGACTCCTACCTGACATAAATGTTACCTGGAAAGATGGTCCAAACAAATGCACCTGTTGTTTGAACCTGTACATCCGGTGGCCTCAAGCCTCCAACCTACATTCTAACGAATGCACTTCCTTTTCAGGGAACTAGATATCCTAAATACTCTCAGGCAAGGAAAATGTCAACTTTTATAAACAAATCCTCTCACCTCTGAACTGTAGATTGCAATTGAAATGAAAACAAGGACACCAGTACCTAGGGGAATTAAAGAAAATGCAGAGAGAAGGGGCGAAGGGTAGCAGAAAGAGTTTAAACGTGACAGAAAACTGAAAAAAAGAGTCTCTTATCTTATGCTGGAGGTGGTGGGGAAGTGGGGGAGAAAGTTGTAATTACCCAGTAAGATAAAAGCTGTTGAATTTGTAGCAATGGAAATATTAAGACAAATTAAATACCACGCTTATCTCTGCTTTGTGCTATCAATATTTTATGCTAAACATCTGTTCCTTGTATCTCATCTCAGAAACACTTCTACACTTTATCAGCACAAGCACAGCTTTTGAAAGCAAATTAAGCTAAACCATTCTCACTTAATCACCAATTGATCACAACATGCAGAATGCCACATATTGATCTCTAAGAGCCCCATTTCTCCCAATTCAGAAAAGCATATTGGAGGAAACACTTGATTTGCAACAAGAGTAAACTGGTAAGGCTTACACTTCTGACATATTTTTAAGTAGGAAGTATGTCAGTGATTAAAAGGATAAAACAACAAACATTTTTCCATGAGAGGTGAAAAATAAGCAATTCTCACCTTCTAGTGTACACAGCCTAAGAGCTACAGGAACTCTTCCAGATCCTCTAAGCTTTGCTAAGTCTCACTGGGGAATGCCAGGGGGAAGATGGACGTTTTGTTTTGTAGGACACTGTGATATTAAAATTGGGGTGCATCGGAGACTAAGAAGTAATCTCGCTTTCAGAAATTTGCTCAAGGGCTCTTTGTTCAAGCTGGGTGTGCCTCATGCAGGTTCATTACCAATCACCAGTCCAGTCCAGGGGCTGCACATCCCAGTGCCTATGGGTGAGGACCGATTACCCATGGTAAATGAGTGAGGAGGCACGTTATATGCTGTTCAACTCCGGGTTGCTGCCGCTGCCTGAGATACATATGGACCCATTGCTATCATGCTTTCTTACTTTTCAAGACAAACCTCCCCACAAAAATTTAAAAATCAAGATAAATATACAAAAGCTTACATTTTTTTACAACACAGCTTGGCTCAAACAAAAGCTGGTGGCTGGATTTGGCCTCTGACTACCAGTTTTAATACATCTGATCTGGTCCTATCCACTCAATATGCAAAAAAGAAATGGGAGCCCAGTGATGAGGAAGCATGAGAACTGGTGCTGGATTCCAAGCTTCCAGACCAGGGGGACCAGCTGTCCTTGCTCTCCACTAACACTGAGGCTCCAACCCCATGCTCTCACTCAGACGTGGCAAACTGTAATGGTTTGTCACTATATCCCAGACTCCTGAGTCAGTGATTTCTTTACTACACCCACACTGCATCTTTCTTTATTCCTATTAATAAGAACAGAATCAGCTCGTGGCCCTGATAAGGAGATGTGGGGAAAGGGAGGCCAAGATCCCAGTGGTGGCTACTGATCACATCAACTGTGACCAACAGTGCTACAGGAAACCATGCTAAATGGGGATGAGCAGTCAGACAGACTAAGTAATTAACTCAGATGTGGACATTTAGCTTCTGTGACACCTTAATTAATTACTTCCTCAAGGATATCACATATTGAGAGACTGGACATATATATGGCTATTTTGGTTTTATATTTCCTTCTTTATAGCTAGCAAGGTAGATAGGTAGTAGAATGGTTTATATTATAGATTTAGATTATATATATTTAAGCTGTCTAGAAAGACAACCTGAAAAATGAAACTTTTTGTTTCGCACACCTCATCTTGTTCACTAGAATTCCTACCATTTAACTAGTTAGTGCGGCAGATCAAACTTCAGAAGTTATACAAATGTCAGCCATTCCCAGGGCATGAACAAGACCTCAGGGGAAAAGAGAGAAAGTGAGCAAGCCTTACAAACTGTGAGGTTACACATCTATTACTCATTTTACTCATCTGTGCTCAGAGTTGTGACCAACTTCAAAGGCAGGCTTATGATCACAGAAGCTGGATGGAATAATGGGATGGGAATGAAATTGGCCCTGCGTGAACTAGATTGCAAAGGCAGGGACCCAGCTTCATTTACCTAAGAAGCTAACGTTTGAATTAAAGCATGTATAAGGTCCTCTATCGTTTGCTAAGGGTCCAGACTTGTTACCATTGACTAGCCCAGGGAAGCTAACAAAGACATTATGGTGGGATGAGAGGGAAGTGAGTAGTTTTTCCTTTACTCTTTTCAAATGAACATCCTTATCTCCCCCCCCCCCCCCCCCAAAGTCATCATAGAAGTGACAATTAGAGAATTTTCCCCTTTGGGGCCCTGAAGGGATCTAGCAAGAGACTTTTATATTCTTCTCTTTGTAAAATAAAGCTTGGTTTTGAAGCCAGGATCTCTGAATTGAGGCTTTGCAAATGTCCTTTGATGACTCAGTCTGTGTGAAGGAGAAAGGAAAAAGGAGGAGAGAGGCAGATTGATGATAGCTAATGTACCTTGCTTGACATGCCCTTTTAATCTTCCCTGAACAGCCCCAGATAATCAAGAGGTCAATCACGAATCCATCAAAAGGTCCTTGTCTCAGGGTAGTTTCCAAAGGGTTGAAGCCCTCACTCCAACATGCCATTGAAAGCAGTTAGCCAGGGCAGGGCATGAGTTGGGCAGGGAGGGCATGAGAAAGCATCCACGTGGGGCCACTCTGTCAGCCAAGTGGGAGAACATTGCCTGAGAGGGACACCTCCACAGGCCGCCCAGAAAAGATTTCACTGTGAACTTCCTCCTTAGATAGACAGATGATAGATAGATAGATAGATAGATAGATAGATAGATAGATAGATAGATATAGATGGAAAACCTCACATTTCACCAAACAGACAGAGTGGGCACACAAGAAATGCTGGATACAATGAAAACTTAAGAAGACACGGAGAGAGTAGAACACTCAATTGTCTTTAAGAAACAAGCAGAGCCGAACTGGTTTAGCTCAGTGGATAGAGCATTGGTCTGTGGACTGAAAGGTCCCAGGTTTGATTCTGGTCAAGGGTATGTACATTGGTTGCGGGTACATCCCCAGTAGGGGGTGTGCAGGAGACAGCTGGTCAATGTTTCTCTCTCATCTATGTTTCTAACTCTCTATCCCTCTCTCTTCCTCTCAGTGAAAAAAATTAATAAAATATATTATAAGAAAGAAACAAGCAGAGTTACAACTTGTAGGCTCTGTGGCTGACACTTCTCCACATTGTGCTAAATGTCCCCTTAGGAATGCCATGCCATGAGGGAGTGGGGAAATGGGGGTTTAGCGGCTGAGGAAGAATCCTTACAAGAGGAAGCCGTGGGCCCTGCAGTGTGCTGGGTGGAGGCCTACAGAGTGCGCCCGCAGTGGAAGCACTTGGCAGCTGGGGTCCCGCCAGCCTATAAGGAGACAGACAGCCTTGCCTTTCCTCCCAGACCGTCTCCCCTACTTCAGATGGCAGCCCTTTTTAAATTTTGGATGAGGTGTCAAATGAAACTTGACAGCTAACTGATAGGTTCGAATTCTCCCAGGGCAGTGTATCCCTGAGGACACGGGGAAAACTGAATCACTGCCCGGCCGCCGGGCACATTCTCAGCGATCCCTATCGTTCCACATGCAGTTTGATGAGCAACCAACAGCTTTTTCCGGTGGGAACACAGCGCCCCTCATTAGACAGCCCCTCTGCGACCAGGGACAGTGATCTCAGACGACACATGTCATCCTGAAAGTTCTCTGATGCTCCGAAATGTACTTATTGGCAAAATTAAGCATCGCCTCTGTGAGTGATATCACTGACCCCAAACGATATTTGTGAAAAAAAAATGTCATTTTTAATGTCACTTAGGTCTCTTCTCATAACCAGTCTCTCAATCAAACAATGTGAATACTTCCAAATCACACAGCTTGGGAGGAATTAAAAATTAAACTGGACTTTTATTGGCACCTCGCCGTGTTTCTAACCCGGGTTCCTCCAGCTTGTCCTCATTGATGTGTTCATATCTTGCTGGCTAGAGGGTTGATCCTGTCCCAGTCCTCACATCAACTGAAACTTGAAGCTGGAACTATGCAAGCAGATGTCACCTTGCCCCCTTCTTGAATGTGGGAAAGGCGGTATCGCAGTAGTTTGCTTTCAAATGTAGGTTTAGCTCACCCTTATCACCTTTGTAACAAGTGACACGTTGTAAATTCGAATCTCCTTTGCCCCATCTTAAAAGGATGATATTAGTATTGATGGCAAGTATTAAGAAGCTTGATGATGGCAAGTATTAAGAAGCACATGATGGCAAGTATTAAGAAGCTTGAGATGAAGAATGCCTCTTACAGTGGAAGGGCTCAATAAATGGCAGCTTGGGGAAAATAAGTATCAGTCTAATAATTCTTCAAATATGACCCAGAAAGCAATGTTTCAGTAATAAAGAAGTCACTGGAGTTCACAATGATCTTTCATTTTTAACAGGTTTCCTCCCTCTTCTTCTGAGGCTCTATCAGGGAATGCAGTTTTGAGTTTCTTATCTGAGCTGCTATGTTTAAAAAACAAAAACAAAAACAAAAACAAAAAAACACAAAGAACATGGAATTTGTTATTTGGTCCCTGTTTCTGTTATGGCAAAAATCAGGCTGGCGGACAGCCACAGACCAAAGGCTCAGAAAGGAACTGTTACATGGCACTGGTGCTGGCTCAGCAGAATTCTTTCTAGAGACAGAAGCCCAGATCAAAGTGGAGCTTGGCCTCTTATATTTGTCTAGACTCTTAGTCTTCTGCATATTGTACACATATACATGATAGACATTCTTTCTATGTTACATGTTAAACTTCTGGGTGTCTGCTGCAGTTTGGGGAGGAGGGCCATAACCTGAGACAGTAGAAGCTTGTTGACTGGCAGTGGACCCTACTGGAGCAGAAGAAGAAGTAGCAAGTGAGATTCCAGAATCTGAGGCGTGGTTAGGGTGATGCAAGCAGGAAGGGGATTTGCCAACTCATTTCTAGGACCCATTTCCTCCATCCCGTCTGTGAAAGATGGTTGTGCTGGACCAGCAACCTCAGTTCCATGGAAGAGGGATTTGGAATGAGCCATGTGTATGCCATCTTCTTTACAGTGAAAGGAGAACAGAACCAGGAGCATTAAAGTTGAGTTTGCTCCTTAAATAGAATAATGTCCACCTTTTGGTGCCACAATGTTTTTGTCTGTGGATAAAGAGTTTTGAGTATATTATCTCAAAGATTCCCATCTACCTAGATTGTTTATAGGATTCCCTGGATCAATGTGGAATTTAAAAACAAAATAAGTTAAATGGAAGGTAAAAACGTTAAGCAAAAAAGCGAAAAGTAGGAGAAAAATATGGTGTCATAATCAAAGAAAACATAAGCTGACAGGTGAAGTAGAATCATTCTAACAGAAATATTCAACTTAATTATGAATAATAGGAATACTTTTGTGTTTACAATGCAAACAAAAATCAAACAAAAAAAGTTGCACAAGCAACAGTACAGAGCACCAACAGTAAGAAAGTGTTTGTAGGGTCAACAGATATTTATTGGTCTGATCTATGCCAGGTGATGCCTTAGACACTACAGGACATACCAGTGAGCGAGCCAGATAAAGATCCCTGGCCATGAGGTATTTATATTCTAGGGTAGGAAATAGTAGATAAATAATAAACTGAACAACTAATTAAACTATTTGAAATATTTCATACTTTAGAAGGAGATGAGTGCTATGAAAAAATAGAGTAGATTAAGAAACAATAGAAATAGAGGGTCAGAGACAATTGGCAGATAAAGCAGACAGGGTGATCAGAACAGGCGGTCATTGAGAAGTCACATTGGAAGAAAATGTGAAATAAGTGAGGGAATTTTCCATTCAGCTCTCCAAGTGAGGGCATTCCAGGTCCAAGCTCTGGGTGGGAGTGGGGGAGGAGGAAACAATCCCAGTGTTGAATCAGGGTGTGTGGAAGATGAAGTCAGAAAGTAAAACAGTCATTTAGGCCATTTTGAGTATGGTTACATTCTAGCAAAATAAGAAACCATTGCAGGTTGTTAGGCAGAAAAGTGACATGATCAGACTTGAATTTTAATGGACTTCCTCTGAAAATAGTGGGAGTAGAGGGTAGGTGGCAGGCAAAGATTACAAGCCAGGAGACCATCTAGGAGGTTTTTGCAGTAATTCAGATTAGAAATGTCAATGGTTGCTGGGACCAGTGCGGTACCCGAGGAGGTAATTAGAAATGATGGATGCTAGATCTATTTTACAGGTAGAGATATTAGAAAGGAGGTGACTCTTTGAATGACTGGAGGATGGTGTGTGAGTGTTAGAGGAGACAGATACTGAGGAAGGCAGCAGTATCTAACATGTGAAAACGGACTGGCTTTAGACAAGGCTGCAGTACTCAGCAGCAAGATGGAATAAAAGGGAACACATGTGAGTAGGTGGGTAGATGAAGTGGAGGGGGTGTGCAGATAGTCTTTGATGGGTTCCATTTTCTTCATGAGGTAAGACACAGCCTTACACCTGGGAATGAGTATGGAAAAGAAGTACTGGAGGATTCTAGAGAAAAGCTGTGAAATTGCTAATGAAGAAAATGGAAGAACGATTAGGCTAGGACAGTGGTCGGCAAACTCATTATTCAACAGAACCAAATATCAACAGTACAATGATTGAAATTTCTTTTGAGAGCTAAATTTTCTAAATTTAAACTTCTTCTAACACTACTTCAAAATATACTCACCCAGGCATTGGTATTTGTGGAAGAGCCACACTCAAGGGACCAAAGAGTCGCATATGGCTCTCAAGCTGTAGTTTGCTGACCATGGGTTAGGAAATTAGAGTAGGAATGCTAAGCATCTTCATAGTCAACTGAGATTTTTATTTGTGGAACTAAAATGAGAGCAGGGTGGTGATGTGCTCTCTGCTGCATTTCACCTGCACAGGTTAACCATGAAATAGCCAGCAACTTCATTTTTATAGGATTTTGATTTTTATGAATTGAGCATGATGAAGTGAAAGAGGCTTGGAAGTAAAAATAGTAGCAAGGAAGTGATTACAACAAATGACCCTAAAATTAATATGTAGGGAGGGGGAAGAACATTCAATATGAGGAACAGTGAGAAGCTGACACAATCCTTTGATTGGAGGCACTAATGGGATTAATGGAGGCCAAGTCATAGAGAGCCATAGAAGGTAAAAGTCAGAGACTGGGATGCACAACTTTGTTATTATTCAGAGTTTGCCGTTATTATCAGTTAGGTCTGATTAGGACATACTCTTAAGGTCTGACCTTGGGAAGAAGTACCTGAAGGGGGGTGGAGATGAAAACCTTTGGAGAAGATAATTTAAAAATAAGGATCTAAGGTGTTAGAAGGTACATCAGTCACCATGAGTTTAAACAGTTGTAGTGTGTTAGAAAGAGTGACAGTGAGCCATGGGGGAAAGTCATCTATTATAGAAAGGAGAAGAAATCACGTGGGATTCTGCAGTTGACAGAATCAGTGAGGGATACTGGTGATATCACCTGATAGCACGAGTTTCAAAGTTGGGATTTTTAGGGAAATGTGAAGGAGACTAATATAAAAAGAGCACTGAAGAACAAAGAAGACATATGTCATATGTGTGGGCCCAGAAATATGAGAAGAACATGCAACTATAGTGGAATTTGAATGTCATAACCCAAATTTAAGATGCATTAGAGCAACTGAACCCTCTGAGTTACTCCTCTTTACATTAATTCCTAATTCACTGATAGACTCATTTTACTCTTGAATAAGAGAGCAATATAGTCAGATCCTAAAATGACTGCAATTCTTAATTCTCAACATCACATTAAAAAATATCACTAGACCTCATGTAAAAACAGTTGTACCATTTAAAACAGGTATTCTGTCTTCTCTGGAAACATGAGAGAGAAAAATGCAAAGGAAGGTGTCCTTGTTGCATGAAAGAAGCAACTCTTATATACTGTTATTCTAAAGTCTGATCAATCATTTCCAACTCATTTCCTATTTTTCATTTTAAAAATCCTACCCACCAGGAATTTCAATAGCAGCAAGTAAAATAATTTGGGCAGCTGACAGGCAATTCAACTTCTTGGCAGATTTTTAGATAATCAGACACTCAGGAGGAGCTTGTATATTTGTTTCTTTCATGGTCAATTTGCTATGGCACATTTTCCTCTACCAGATCAACTCAACTTTTTTTACTCAGTAGAGGAGTGGAGCAACATTATGTAGCAGCACAACGGACTTAGGTGGTTCACCAGGCACAGATCATCATATCTGCAAACAAGCCCTCAGCCTGCCTTAAATGAATTGTACTGAGGTCTTTGCTCATCCATTAGGAAACCTTTGCCAGATCCCTGTGGCTCAAATACACAGGGGAAATTGACATAATTCTTCTGAATCTCTGTGACTGGAGCCAGTGGACTCTGAAGCCATTACCAGAAGATTAAGGGACCAGCTGATCCATGGGTCGAGCTACAGAGCTAAGGTATAACCATATATAAGTACTTTGATCAAGTTACTGTCTATGTGCTTCTATAAATACGGAGTCAAAAATGAGTGTATTTATTATGAAAGGTATCTAATGAAGAGGAAGCCACACTGGACCTAGTCTATTGTTTCTGAGTGTCTAAAGAGACCCCGAGGTCAGCAACCCTGAGAAGGTTCTAATGAAAGCAATTGGCCTTTCTACTTGTGGTGAAAGAAAGACCAGATATGGACTGTGAGGAAGGTATAACTAACTTTTATGTTTTGAAAGGGATGCTGCCCAAGAAAAAACCCTGATCTCAACCCAGGTGAACCACTAAGAGCGAGTGGTATAGGGAGGAATGTAAGATGCTAAATGGAGGTGGATGCTCGAGCTGAGGCACACAAAATTCCCTAGTGGAGGAATCAGTCTCCAAGGAAACTAGGAACACACCTGTCCAGGGCGGAAAATTAAAATTATCCCTTCAACATCTGCCTCAGTTATCAATACCACACTCAAGCTCTGACTCCTGCCAAGTGGAGCTATGCAATGAAAACATCCCTGCCTTGTTTACTAGTATGTTAGGAGAAATGTTCTGTAGCCTGTTGTTATTATATAGAAACTAGAGGTCCAATGCATGAAATTCTGCATGGGTAGGGTCCCTAGGCCTGGCTGGAGATCAGGGATGATCTGTAGGGTGACCAGCAGAATGATTGGAGGCCCCTGCTGGTACCCACCTTGGAGATGACTGGCAGGGAGATTGAGGGGTGGCACCGCCAGCTCACCAACCAGCCCCACCCCCTGATTTCCCTTCTGTGGCCTCTGGTCACCTCCTTCTAAGGGGTGACTGCCAGCGTGATTGGTGGGGGGTACCTGCTGGCACCCGCCTTGGCTGGCCTGAGGCCTGCGGGAGGGGAGCAGCTCCTGCATTGAGCATCTGTCACCTGGTGGTCAGTTTGCATCATAATGATCAGTTGTTCCACTAGTCATTCCACTGTTCAGTTGATTTGCATATTAGACTTTTATTATATAGGATAAATGCTTATTGTCACACTAGAGGCCAATACAGAAAAATTTATGCACGGGGGAGAGGGAGTCCTTCAGCCAGGCCTGCCCCTCCTCACAGTCCCAGGAGCTTTCATGGGATGTCCTACTGATGGCTTAGGCCTACTCTGTGGGGCCTAAGCTGCAGTCTGGCCTCCCTCTGTGGGAGGTGACTAGCAGATCAAGTATATAAATACTTTCTGGAGGCAGCATGAACTCTTTCCTTATTTCTTTCCTCTGTTTTGAAGAACAGGGGACTAAAAGATGGAGACAGAACTGTGGCTGGGCCCGGGGCTTTTGTAGGCAGTGGAAAGAGGAAGAGGGCTGGGGAAAGTCTAGACACACTTCCTCCGATTGTTCTCCCTTCCTTAGTCCCCTCCCCCTATTTTTTCCTTCTTGTGGTGGACACTAGGGCCTCAGACCAACAATGGTGGTATCCAGCCGCCTCACTTCTCAGCTGAATGTACAGCTGCCTCACATTCCAAGCAGGGCTGTTTTCAAATTATTAAAGTGCTGTGAATCCACAGCTCCCAGCTTCTCCCCTCGCGGTTTCCTCCTTGGGTCAGTTGCAAAGTTCACCGAGACACTGAGAAGCTCTGTGCTGGGGAGGGGCGGGGGGGTCGCACACAGGCAGCACCATGTCACAGGTCAGGGACACAGGCAGGCAATGTCATGTCCCAGGTCAAGGACACAGGCAGGCAGGGTCATCTCCCTGGCCAGGACATTAGTGCTGGGCAGGACTGGGCATGCCTCTACTGGGGTGGAAGTCCCTGGCCCCATCCCCATTTCCCACCCCTCAGCTTCTGTGCATTCACAATCCATTGACTGGTAGTGACTCAGACACCTTAATGGACAAATGATCATATTACCTCTTTATTTATAGGATTTTTAAATTTAACAGAAAAAATCATAATTGTTATAAGAGCATTCACTCTATAAAAACAATATTATTTAAGATTTTTTATTAATTTCTAAATAAATTAAGTATGTTACAGGCCATAGATTTGTGGCCTCTGCTATAACTGATAGCACAGCCAATAAGATTTTTATACCCATATCTCAGCTATGTTCCTTACTATAATTAGGATTACCTGCTAAGTATAGGACTTATTTTCTATTTTTTTCTTTTTCAATTTTTAAGTGTAGAAAATTACTTCTTAGTATCCTCTGTAATATGTTTTAAAATATAATTTTTTAGGTCATTATTTAGTCATTTACACAGTCAGTAATCTTCTAAACATTCTATAATTTAGATGCCATCAGGTGCTAGATTAGCAACTCTGTTTATATATGTCTGTCTAAGTAAGTAAGTAAGTAAGTAAGTAAGTAAGTAAATAAATAAATAAATAAGCAAACCTTACATTTATTTCAGGGGAGAGAGATAAATTAGAATTTCCATTGCCTCACTCACCCCCTCCACTTTCCATTTTATACCCTGAGGTGAAAGCACTGGTACTTGGATTTTGAACTAAGCTTAGTAACCATGTTTTAAACTGATATTTAGAGAGAGGGGGAGCAAGATAAAGGGAGAGAGAGATGGATCAGTTGTCTCCCCCATGTGCCACAAGCAGCGATCTAATCTGCAGCCTGGGTATGTGACCTGACTATAAATAAAAGATGCTACCTTTTGGCATTTGGGATAAAGCTTCAACCAATTGAGCCACACAGGCCAAGTTGTAACAATTTGATCTGAGACATATAAAAGAAGTACATATAACTTTTTCAAAAATCTGCTAGTCTTTTCAATGTGGAAACCAGGCTACAAAGCTCTTTTGTTTGGAAAACTTCTTATCTGAATATGCATGGCTAAATCCTAAGGTTTAGCTTGGCATTGAGAGGTTGAAACAAAGAAAGGGCAGTTTGCTTTGCATGATAATGTGATGGGAATTTTCCACTTTTCTCTGGAGGTTTGAGAAGGATGTGGGAGAAAGAGCAGGCTTGGGATTCTAAGAAGCAGAAAAATGAATGTTTGGGAAATGAGGTAGCAGACTGGGATAATGAAGGTCTAACTCAAAAATTTTGATGTCTGGCCAAAACTGGTTTAACTCAGTGGATAGAGTGTCGGCCAGTGGACTGAAAGGTCCCAGGTTTGATTCCAGTCAGGGGTATGTACCTTGGTTGTGGGTACATCCCCAGCAGGGGGGATGAAGGAGACAGCTGATCAATGTTTTTTTCTCTTCGATGTTTCTAAATCTCTATCCCTGTGCCCTTCCTGTCTGTAAAAAATCAATAAAATATATATATTTTTAAAAAGTTTTGATGTCTGATTCAAATGTTAAGTTATTCTAAGTTATCATCATAATCAGCTAGTTAATATTCATACTAGGAGAGCAAAGGGGACGACAGATAGTATAAGCTTGGTCACATGGGCAGCTTCACCAGGAAGCTACAGATTCAGGCTCCCAGCTCCCCAGGGAAACACCAGTGGATTCTCTGCAGACTACTTGGGGAAGGGATTGAACAAAGGGGAAGATGGGTGCATGTGATAGGGGGAAAAATAGAACCTTGAGGGCTTGGGGTTGGAGAGCAGATTTTTATAGATGACCCCCATACTGCTGCTCTCCCATACTGCTGGCATGAGTGGAATAAACCCTCATATGTGACTCAACCCTGTTTCTGCTAAATTGGCTCAAGTATGTCAAGCAGCCCAGACCCATTGATTGTCCAGTTTCACATGAGCAGGGAAATTGGGGTGACTTAGAGAAAGTGTTTGTTTGTTAGTCTAGGCTGGGGAGCAATTGATGGACCCTATCAGAAGTGTGCAAAATCTTAGAGAGTTAATTGATTAGTTTGAAGAAGCTCCAGGTCTAAAACCCCAGATGAAGGAGATTTAGCTCTCTAGCTTGTTCTTACTCTTGCTCTCTCCTGCTCTGTGAACTGCACTTGCCCATGCATTCACGTGTTTTCTCTCCATAGTCACATGGCTTTAAGCAGCCACATGGCCCGTGGCCACATGGACCCCACACACAATAGACTGCAGCTGGGAACACTAGCTAAGCTTGCCAGATGCTGGATTGAACTTGATTTTAATAGGGAGCAGAAATTCTGAGCAGTGGTCTTAATTCTGCTGAAGAGAAGATGAAACTTCTTCCATGGTGAGACGGACAGAGATGGGACCATAGAGGGAACCCTCTTAATTTTCCACTGAACCCAATCCTCCCAGGGAAGCCTCAGGAAATCATTTTCCTCAAGGCACTCCAATAACTTCACTTCACCAATAGCACCTCCTATGTACTCTAATTCCCTGCTTTATCTGTACGTTTTTCCTTAAGAGTTACATTGTGTGCTATTGCTGTTAGGGAGAATGATAAACAACAGGCTTCCTTCTTATTTTCAGAGGAGAGGGCCAGTGTGAGCTGTAGCAGCAATAAGGCTACTGGAGAGGCTCAGGAGCAAGAGTCTGAAGCAACAATGTAAGTTTTCACCAAGAGGATGAATGATGACTGACCTAGAAGATCTTAACACTTCCCTCAGCTTGACTCAGCTTTGGACAGGTTTCTTTCTGAAGCTATAATAGATCCCTGACCGCCCTTTTCTTAGAGCAACGCATGGAGAAAAATGCTCAAGTATAAATTCTCCTCTGCCCTTTCCAATGTAAATCTCCTCCCAGACCCTTTGCCAGCTTTACAACCCAAGAATGTCTTTTTAAAGAAGGGGATGTATCCCTTTCAAATGGAATAATCAACAAAGACAGAAACCCTATCTCCCAGTCTCTGAGGAAGGGTAGAAGTCTGGTCAATAAGCACCAATTAGCCCACATAGAGGACTAATCACTTTGACTGACTTCCCACCTAACACCCTAATTAATATACTGATTACTTCCAACCTAATATCCTCCCTATTTTCCCATTACCTCACATCAATGCTTACAAACTCTTCCACGTTTGTGTCAGCGGAGTGGAATTCAACCCTGCTCTCTCCTACTGCAGAAGTCTTGAGTAAACTCTTCCTTGCCATTTTAAGTAAGTGTCCAGTGTAATTTTTCTTTAATATTGGGAATATCAATCAAACCTCCCAAGAATCGTTGGTAAACTGAGGTCTGTGGACTTGGCACAGCTATGTGAAAGGGTAGATCTCAGGTGGTACTGCCTTCCCAGCATTTAGTCACTCTTTCCTTTGACCAGTAGGATTAAACTTTAAAGAACCACCCTTCTTTGCTGTGAGGGGCTTTGTGGCAACTGTCAATCAACACGCATTCATTGCCTCCTCTCCTGTTCCTTTCCAAGTGATGGACCTGGGTAGAGCTAGACCTATCAAACATTCAAGGGTATTTGCATCCTTAATTGAATGGCTCAGAATAGAAAATGGTTGAAGTGAATTCATGCCAAAGTCAGCAGCTGGAATGAACCTTAGGTCTGTTTGCTGAGCTACCAAGTTACCATATAGTTTTCTCTCATTACCTTTGTGGTTGTTATTATTTTTACATTGACTATTACTCACCAATGGCTGCTTGCAATAAAATCATCACAACTTGTCCCATAAATGATGAGACTCAACTCATTTTTAATAAAGGACAAAGAAACCATAGAAGCATAGTCCGTCTTATCCAATCATTTCACCCTATCTCCTCCTTCCTTTTGTTCTTCATTTCTCTGTCATCTAATTATTTATATGTTTATTGGTGAATACATACAGATTTTTGCTATATTTTATACCACTTGCTTAATTTTGATTTTTTTCTGTTAAACATTTTTCTTCTTCCCTCCTCACCCCTTTTCCTCCCCCCACCCCCACCCCTTTTTTTTTTTTTTTTACTTTTAATGTTTCCAGAGACAATTCCTAGCCACACATTTGGCCCCATCAGTGACCTGTAAATAGGACTTTAACATTCAGTTGTGTGAGTTTTGTTACTCACAACCCCAGGGTACAGGAAGGCCCAGAGTGCAGCCTATAGAACCCATTCACTGTCCCTGAGAGAAAGGTCCTTGATGAGAGCTGTTCATTGACTATACATGCTACGGAGCTCACTGATCTCTTTCAAATCTCTCCCTGAAATTACAGAAGGCATCTCATTCCCTTCTCTTCCTCTATGTTGTTTTCTTCATTGTATTTAAATTGCTTGTTTGAATTCAAGACTACACTACTAGATAATCTCAGATCAATTTACAATCACAAGAATAAAAATCTTCACATACCATATTGTAGGTATGAGTATACAAGTGTCTGGGTGTGTTTTCAACTCTGTCATCTCTGTACTAGAGAAAACAGAGTAACACAAAAAGCAAGCCCTGGACTTGAAGTTAATGGATGTTCTGGTAGAATATGAACTCTAGCATTCAAGAATTATTCAACATTTGTTTTTAGCGTTGCTACTATTTTTATAATGCCGGGAATAATTCCACAGTTTCAGAATAGATATGGTAACATGGAGATTATAATCCTTAGTTCAGGGTTGCTGTAAAATTATATAAATGAAACTCCCCAGTGCCTAATCTATATAGCTCACTAAATTAGTAGAGGTAATGAGAATGACATTGATTAATTACCACTATTTTCATTATTGTGATGACAGCAATTTCTAATAACAGTACATCACATTGGCAGGTGTGGGGTGAGGGTGAGGAATTTCTTACCCATAAATATCTAGGCACCATGTATGAGATCAGTAACAAAAGTAAAATCTTTTTGTAAAAGTAAGAAGCAAAGTTCTTTTAATAATATCTGACAGCCAAAGAGTTACCACAGAGACATTGTAAGGAAAACAGAAGATACCAGAGCAAAGAAGTATTTGTTTCCCAAATGTGGAGATTCCTCACCAGACAGGGTTTGTTAAGTGTTTACAACTCCAATATAAATAGAACAGAAAGGCTTAAAATCAGTAAACACAACCTAGATATAAACACCACAACCTCATCTTTTATGTCACTTAAATAATTAAAATGCTTCTCATTGACTGATGAAGTTATTTAAGGAGAAACATCAGAAGAGCATCCAGCCGGCAGATTTAACTGCTTTTGCCTCAAGTGACATGTTCCCAGCAGTGGCTTATATTATGCCTTCATAAAATGTGTGCTGTCATTTTTTTCAGTGCTGTTATTTTTGGAGGGTATTAGGAAAAAGTATCTGTGTTGTGTGAAAGCTGTGTATGAAAATAAGAAAGTGAGTGATTCCTAACACAGGTGAAAGCCCTCCAACAATTTAATGCCACACCTGTTCAAAACCAGAAGGGTAAAATTGATATTCATGCATTGGTAGGTAAACAATGGTAGGTATTTTAGCACACAATGTCAGGGGTTCTACTTTATCATATAATATTTTTTTAAAAATCATTGATTTTTTAGAAAGAAATAAAGGCAGAAGGACAGAGAGAGAGAGAGAGAGAGAGAGAGAGAGAGAAACATCAATGTGAGAGATAAACATCAATGGGCTGCCTCCTACATGACTGCCACTGGAATTGAGCACACAACTTGGGCATATGCCCTGACTGGGAATTGAACCTGCAATCTTTTGGTGTATGGACAACACCCCAACCAAATAAAGCACCTGGCCAGGGGGTCATCCCATACATTGTAAGATAAATTACAATTACATTAAGAACATGAAACAGAGTGAAATATTTGCCCTAGGTCAGTATTACTCAGTTTCTTTCACAGGTGTCTTCTAAAGGAGATTCCATGGAAAATACTAGGTTAACAAGCTAAACAGATTTTAACTAATATCCCATTTGGTTTCTCTATGTATCCATCTGTCATCTATTTCTTTATTTGTATTTGGGCATGTCACTCAGATTATGCCACAGGCCCCAGCCTTCTTTGTAGTTAGGTGCGGTCATTAGACTCAGTCCTCCCCAGTGGAATCTGAGTCAATATAATGCATATTAGTTAATGACCTGGCCCATGAAACCATCTTGGTAACTTTTCCATAAACTCACATTTTCCACCAACTTCATGACAATAAACTAGAGTTAACTGATAAGTAATCTTCCTAGCCACTTGTTAGTAGTCAGTATTTCTGCCACAAAAACTGGCAAATACTACAACTATTCCATCTATAATCTCAACCATATAGATGATAGAGCTATATTTATGGCCAAAGACAAGTGCATGAAATAGAGGGAAATCTCCTTAGTGCTGCATTTAGATAGAAGTAAACAGAAGCAGGTGAAGATGTACCTCACACTGTGTATAATTCCACTGCTCATCATCTATTAAAGGGTTATAGTACATGAAGCTCCAGGATTATAAGTATATTCTGATTAAGATAATTAATAAAAATTACCTTTAGATCTTTCTCACCGCTAAATACCATGGAGAAACAAGACTTTGTAAATTGTTGTTTCAAATGAAATGAAAGTATAACAAGACAATAAAAATTTTTCCCAAAATTATAATACCTTCTTTAAAATATAAAGAATAAATCTAGATAAACACAGATTGAATGAGAATATCTGATTCCCACACAGCATAATTGCCCTCACCAAAATAAATAAATAAATAAAAGATGGAAGGAAGGAAGGGAGGGAAGAAGAGAAGGAGGGAGGGAAGGAAGGAGGGAGGGAGGGAGGGAGGAAAAAATCAGGAATTTGTTCTCCTCTGTCTTTGAAACTATTCAAGCAAAAGACCATTAACAGCCTGATGATCCTGCAAAACATGTTTACCTCAGGAAAATTGTTGGGCAATATGGAAACCACAGGAGTGGGTTAAGCTGCCTACTCAAACACTCTGTGATGTCTGTGCTGTCTTCAGATTTGATGTATCAGAACTGGAAAATAGAACCCCCTCCCCCCACACACCTGTTTCTCTGAGGAAGTCAAGTATCAAAAAGCCTGTGGGTGGCATTTCCTTCGTTTCTTATTGATGACATGACGCTCTTGTGAATTTAGGAAGCTGTGGTCCCCACGACCTCCCAAAGGTCGTTTGTAACGACATCTCCTGTGAGCCCTCGCCATCCACAGGATCAAGCTGATGGGCTGACAGTAATGAGACAAATATGTATTAGCTTCATGCCTCAGAAACTGCAATGCCCCCAGTGAATCCCTGACATTTACTGTGTGCAGTCTCCCCTGGTGTAAAATGCCGTTTAAAAAACAACTGGAACGCATGAGCGTGTTGGCAACGGCTGTGCCAGGATCGGACTCCTTGAAGAGGCATTATAACCTGCTCCTTGAGTACTGATTAGGGTGTGTGAGTAAAATAGCTGCAGATACTTAGAAGAAACATTTACGACCAAATCATCCTGTCATGACCATTTCTTTTCATGTAAATCAGGACCTCACCATTAAGAAGAAATAAATTCTAGCTTTTAGGGATGTGACTTTTTTACACAGTTGGGATTTAAAACATAAACCCAGTGTCATCCCTCCCCAAAGCACATAGAATAAAATTCAAAATCCAACAGCTCTATGGTAGCTCTACGGGACTCTCTAGCATCCAGCTATCATCTCACTCATCCAGGTTCTTTGCCCACCACAACCTACTATTTTACTAACTCCAAACAGTCCATGCTAAGCCCAGCCAGCTGCCAGGACTAGGCATGTATATGTCCTTCTCCTGCCATCTCCTTCCCACCATCAGCCTCTGCATGGCTCTTTCCTTCCTTCCATGCACAGCTCACATTCCTCCTCCTCAGAAACACTTTCCTGGGCCACTAGACTAATTTGCCCACTGTCACTCATTCTTTATCACATTGCCTTGATTTACGTTATTCATATCATGTTGTATGTTTGCTTACTTTTATTTTAATAAAAAGTGAGCTCCAGAGAACAGTAGCCCTTGTTTGCCTTTGTTTGGTTCATAAAAAAAGTGCCTCTGACCTTTATATATTTTGAAAATGTCCTGTTTTCCACTTAGCATGCCCACTTGGAAATGCATTGACAAGTACTTCCAATATCTTGGCAAAGGATCACTGAGTCTATGAATAATGAAATAAGGGAGATTACTACTCCAACCATGGGTTTTAAAGTTGAAAATGCTGCAATTAAGTGGCAGACTGAGGCTCCTAGTTCCAATCTCTCTCTGACATATCAAACTCTGTTATGAAGATTTACTGTTAAATAAGTTTTAGTAAAAACATCATTTTTTGTCTGAAATCATCTGTTTTAAAAGTAGATGTATCCTTTATTTTATTGTTTAAAGTATTATTGTAATTTCATAATTTTATAGCAGATATATCTTTTAAAACATTCTGAAAATTTTTTATTTTTTTTGTATACAAAGAAATTTTCTCAGATTTCTCTTACCCATGAAAGATTCTCCAAACAATTTCCAGTCTCATTTCCAAAGGCCTACTTAACAAATTTATCATTTGTGCATGAATTCATTCATCCATGCCTTCATACTTTGATAGCCCTGTGGTAGGCAAAGCGTAGAATAGAAACTCATGGACACAAAAATTATCTCAATAAACTGCGATAGAAAGAATGACACCTAGGTAATGGCTAAATAATTGTCAAAGGTAATAGAAACCCCACAAAAGCCATCATCTTCATAAAATGTAGAGGTTGCTTTCTGAATGGCTACTCGCCAGGAATTTTGGTAGTAGATCTCCAATTTTCATCTTCTCCCTGAATATTCAGAGTTATAATTTTCATTTTATAGGTGAAGAAGCTAAGAATCAATAAGATGAAGAAACTTGTTCAAAGTCAAACAGCTCATTAAGTACAAAGCAGACTCTAAAGATCACCATTTGTATCCAGCATGAGTGGTTCTGTCCCCATGTACACAGGGGCCATGGGAACCCTGGGGACTGATGGGTTTTATATGCTCAGCTCCACACATCGTACCCTCTTCAACCAGAGTCCCTCAAAGCCCTCTGGTTTTGGAGGTATGATGAGTGCAGGCCATCTTCTCTAGGTGCCATTGCTTGAGGCAGGAATTATATGAATCAGGTGTTCATGTAGCTCTAACTAGCATACATCTTGCATTATTCAAAGCAAGAGAACCGAATGAGGAAAAATAGTTTTTGCAGATTACATGCAAGTACCATGTAGACACATATGAAATCCAGAGGTGGGGCTGGGGTAACGAAAGAAGTTTTTGGTGATAATGTATTTTAGACAGGAATCACTAGAAGTTCCACTGTAGTTCAGAGAGAAATAAGCACAAATAGAATTAACCATGAAGGATCTTTACTGGTACCAACTCTGATGAAGAGTGGTATACTTGGTGTACTACACTGGCTGAGTTCTATTTGGACAGGTCAGGTCCCCCAGTCGGATTGGGTAGTGTTTGCAACTACCAGCTATCAATTACTTAAAACACCATCACTAACTAGCACCTAAGAGGGGAATGCAAAGGGAATGAGACATCATTTAAGCATAGCTATCCAAGGTCTTATCTGAGATACTCTCCATGTTTAGTTGTATACTCTCTACTTGCAGGGCAGTTGTCATTATTTACATTTCATAAATTTGGAGAAGAGGTCCAGAATTGAAAATCTATGCCTAAGATTAAGCAACTAAAATTTTTATAGGTTACTTCTTGTCACTTTGCTACTTGGGATCCATTATTATTTCTTCTGCTAACAGTACCTTATATTTCTTTGGTGAGCTACCCATCTTCAAATGGTAGTCCATATCCTACACTAGCTTTGAGAAGTGCACAAAAGAATATTATGTTTCTCTGGCTGCAGGGATATCTTTAAAAAAATCATGACTCCAGGCAAGGCAATCCAGAACCTACGTGTTACTTGGCTTGAGCTATTGGGAAAGGGAGGAGCTCTACTGTGCTTGCAAAAGAGCTATGAGGATATAAGTCTGATACCACTGGAAGCATACAGACAGAAGAGGAGGGCCCATCTCCAAATATCCTGGATGGAAGAACCATCAGGCAGAGAAAGAACAAACCTTTTAGACATTAGTTAGTCCACGTGTACCTGTAGCTATAAACCTTGCCCTGATTTTTTAATTCCATTGCCTATTATGCTCACTCACTTTCTTAAGCCAGTTTGATTGGGATTATCCACTTTTATGACCAAAAGAGTCTTGAATAATGGTGCTTGGAAATGAATGTTTGGAAGCATTGTTGGCTGTCACTATAAGAGTTTTACTGGCATTCAACAGGCAGGAACCAGGGATTCTTAATGTTCTCTAAAACTGTAAGAAAATTCTGCAGGAGGGAAAATTTGTTCTGCTCCAAATGCTAATATTGTTCCTGAGAGAAATGCAGGGTTAGATAAAAAGAAATGTGTGTCACTTGGAAAAAATCTTGCAAATAATAGTATCATATAAGAGAAAACATATGCATAACATTTAAGAGGACATCAATAAGACTGCAGGGTCTTTATATGTAGGAGTAGAGTAGAGGGATATCACTCTTAAAAGCCCTGCTGTTGACAGTATGTAAAAGCAGAACTGGGCAAAAAGGTGAAGAAACTTATCTAAAGTCACAAGTGGTTTACAAGGTAATAAAGTGCCATGGAAGGTTTTGAACAATCGAGCAACGTGATAAAAAGCAATGTTTCAAGCACCTTACACCCATTAGAATGCTACTATCAAAAAACCAGAAAACAACAAACATTGGCAGGGACATGGAGAAATTGGAACTTTTGCACACTTTTGAAGGATGTGTAAAATCATACATCAACTGTGGAAAACAGTATGAAAATTCCTCAAGAAATAAAAAAAATAATTTTCATATGACCCAGCAATTCTACTTTTGGAGATTATATATATATATATATATATATATATATATATATATATATATATATGCATATGCAGAGTCATGAATATGTGCATAGTCATGTTCACAGAAGCAGTACTCACAGAAGCTACAATATCAAAGCAACCCAAGTGTCCATTGATGAATGCATGGATAAGCAAAGTGTGGTATCTACATACAATGGAAGAATATCACTTAGCCTTAAAACATAAGGACATTCAGTACTTTGCTACCACAGGGACATATCTTGTGGACATTATGCTAAGTGAAATGGCCTAGTCACAATAAATAAAATATTGTGTCATTCCAATTATAATATATACTTAATGTAGACGAAAATCAAAGGAACAGAAAGTGAAATGGTGGTTTCCAGGGCCTGGAAATAGAGAAAAATGTGAGTTTATTGTTTAATAGGTATAGATTTTCAGTTTTATATGATGAAAAACATTATGGGGATGGGTGTAAAGTAATGTGCATATTTAATACCATTGAACTGTATACTTAAAAATGTCTAAGAAAGTTTATGTTTATTTTAACACATTGAAAAAGAAAAAAAGCAGTGTCATAGGATGACTAATATGAAAGTACAATGGATAAATTAAAAAAAACACACATAGACAGAAGGTAGAAAAATGAATTGAGTAGCCAAAAACCCTCATATGCTTTTTTATAACAGAAACAGTGTACATTTGCATCCATTTTTGTTGTTTCTGTGATTGGTTTTCCCAGAATCTTAAGATTAGAAATATTTTTAATTGAAATAAAAAAAATTGTTTCCCCCCCCCCTTTATTGATTAAGATATTGATTAAGGTATTACATATGTGTCCTTATCCCCCAATTGCCCCACTCATGATCTCACCCCACTGGTGTCTGTGTCCATTGGTTAGGTTTATATGCATGCATACAAGTCCTTTGGTTGATCTCTCCTCCTTACCTCCACCCTCCCCTACCTTCCCTCTGAGGTTTGAGGGTCTGATTGATGCTTCTCTGTCTCTGGATCTGTTTTTGTTTATCAGTTTATGTTGTTCAATATATTCCACAAATGAGTGAGTTCACGTGATATTTATCTTTCTCTGGTAAGAATTCCCCTTTGGCAAAGTGTGTGTGTGTGTGTGGTGTGTTGGCTAAAAGTCCAAATGAAGACTGATCAAATACACAAAAATAAAATATTCCACCTATATAGGAACTGTGTTTCTAGTCTTTTGTGAATGATAGTCATTTTCTTCGCAATCCTTAGATAGGATCATTGTTATTTGATTAAATCTATAAAAGTGTGAACTGACTGAAAATGAATGGGAAAACTTCACACATCAGACATTCATCCAAATATACTTTATGCAAATTATGCAGAATAAAGCAAAACACAATGTATTTAATGAACATGTATTTATAAAAACTATGCATTTTAATTCCTTTTTCTAGAGAAGATAAACTGCTTGATTACTAAAGGACATATATTTGTGATTTTTATTGATTTAGAGATTCATAATCTTCAGACATTTCAGCAAGATGTGTGCTTTGCTTTCAATAATTCGCTGTTTGTTTTTATCAGCCAGAAAGTGAATTAATTGTCAGCAATGGGCCTATATGTCATTGAATCTCAAAATTGGAATCTGACATTTTGTTTGTTCCAGGGAAGCTTAATTATTGAGGCTATAAATATTAAGCAAATAGTTAACTAATCATTTTGATCATTATTATGGACTAAATGTTGTGACCCTCCAAAACCTAAGATGTTGGAGCTGTAACTCCCTAAATTACATATAGCCAAAGTAAATATAGCCAAAACCGGTTTGGCTCAGTGGATAGAGCATTGGCCTGTGGATTGAAGGGTCCCAGGTTGAATTCTGGTCAAGGGCATGTACATTGGTTGCGAGCACATCCCCAGTAGGGATTGTGCAGGAGTCAGCTGGTAGATGTTTCTCTCTCATCTATGTTTCTAGCTCTCTATCCTTCTCCTTTCCTCTCTGTAAAAAATCAATAAAATATACTTAAAAAAGGAAGTAAATACAGTTAAGTGAGAACAGGACCCTGATTCCTCAAGAATAGAGTCCAAGTAAGAGACATCAGAGCTCCCTCTCTCTGCAGACACACGCTGATGAGGAAAGACCCTGTGAGCACATAGTGAGACACTGACCATCTTCCAACCAGCAGTGTGTCCTCACCAGGTACTGATTCAGTTGACATGATCTGGAGCTTGTAGCTTCCAGACTGAAAGAATATAAAGTCTATAGTGTTTTGTAATTGTAGCCTGGACAGGCCAATAGAGTCACTATAAAAAATAGAGGCGGATGAAAGAAGGGACCCAAAGAAAGACCAAAGGCATGGAATGATTTCTATGGTCAGTTTTCAAAGTAAAATGCATAGGGAGATAAATTATTCATTTGGAGATGAAACAAATATGGAACAAAGAATATAACATTATTATCAATATTAAACAAAAAGTATGAAAAGAATTTTTAGTAGAGAGAGATTAATTTCCGTTGGATTTTCTGCCTCTACTAAGAATATATGGCAGTTATCATATAATATCTTTTAACAAGGTTTTCTCTTTATATTATTATTTTTCTCTCCTACTAATTTCCAATCTCTTTGGAGCCCAAAATTCTATTTGTGTCTGTATCTATATCCAAATCCCCATCTAAGTCTAATAAAGGCTTGAAGATTGTTCCTAGTTTCCCATTCATAAATATATATTGATTGATTCATGAATTTAAAAGCTAGCAGATCTCAGCTTATTATTATTATCCAGTCTCTTGTCTATATTACTACCAGAATACAACTCCTTAAAAATGGAAACTGTTTTATTCACCATCTAGTAGTTAATAAATAGAAAATGTGTGTAAATAAATAACCTAATAAATCAAACTGAGCCTAGGAAACTGTAAGTAGAGGGTAAGAGACGTTCTGGCATGGAACATTAATTATGAAGAGGTCTCTGCATTTGGAAGCCACTGTCATTAAAACCTGAACAAGGAAATGTAGTGAATACTTAAAATCGACAAAGGTGGTATTATAGGAAAGACTGAAAGCTCAGATTCTGTGTTGAGAAGGCTTTGGAACAGAAAATAAAAATGGAAGACATCTGCAGTACTATCAACAATTATATAGAGTCTATGTAATAAAAACCTAATATGCTAAGTGTCTGGGGTCTGGCCCATAGGGACTTGACAAGATGAGCTGGACATGCCCTCCTGTGTTCCCTCCCCTGTCAGATGGTGTACCAGTGGGTCCCTAGGCCTGGCCTGTGCCCTCTCGCAATCTGGGACCCCTCGTGTGATGTCTACAGGTCAAGCTGAGGTACCACCCTAATGCACAAATTCATGCACTGGGCCTCTAAAACATTTGAAAAGGAAGCAAATATATTCAGGACAAGATATGTTAACAATGATTTTCAAAGAAAGGAATGGAAAAAGTATACATGTACAGGCAAAGAAACACATTGATCTTATTGTTTGAATCCTCACTGGATGATATTTTCCCATTGATTTTTAAGAAGAGTGGAAGAGAGAGAGGAAAAGAACGAGAAAAACATCCATGTGACTAAAACATATGAATTAATTGCCTCCTGCATGACCAGGGCTCTGGCTAAGAGGAGCTTACAATCAAGGTTCATGCCCATGGCCAGAATCGAACTCAGAACCCTTCCATCTGCAGGCCAATGCTCTATCCACAAGCCAAACCTGCTAGAGCTGTTCTTATTTTTAAGCACTTACAAAGCATAATTGTTTCTGTTTAATCTATTTAAAATGATCTTAAAATGCTAAAGAGAAGGTTGTTATACAGCATAGTAGTCTATACATGTGCTGACAAATACTCTTTCCTTCTCAACTGTCCAACACACCAAGTACATGACCCTCGCCCATCTCAAACCATCTGTTCCTTTTGTAGGTTTTGATCACAGCCAACCCACAAGGATAAACACAGCTAATGGCCTTGTGTGCTGCAGCACTAGATAAAGACAATAGCAACCCAAAACAGAGAGACTCCTCAGACCCCACACCACCCAGTGCTTTAGAAAACGTTCAAGGGCACATATACTTGGCATTGAATTTAGGTTTGAATGGAAGCAACGTCTTTCTCCTGAGTGGCAGCTTTGAAGAATAATTAAAAAGCACTGGAATAAAAACTGCATTTTATAAAATTGTAGCTTTGGTCAGGCAGGATGATGCCTGTTGTAAGTGGGCAACATCTTATTTGAAATTAAATAAAAAAGGGAGCGTGCAAAAAAACTGAAATGAGAGATCAGAGTGAGTGAAGAAAGAGAAGGAGAGAAAACAGCTAAATTCAAGATTCTATTAGAGTATGCCAAAGGTCAAATTATGTTTAATAACCTTTCTAATTTTATGAGGTATAAATATGATGATAGTCATGTCATGACATCGCTTAGCCCTGGAACCGAAGGAGTGCCTGGTCATTTAGATAATGGGGCTGAGGATGGTAATAGGATGAAACGTATAGTGCAGGGTGACAGTAGGATCACAGGCTCCTTCCTAGTGCTGCATAAAAGAGATTATTATATTGGCTTTCAGAGGAATCTTGACATTTCCATTAAAATCCCGATTTTGACAGGTTTATGTATTCAGCCCCTTTCATTTGCATGGGATTGAGACTTGACATTAGAAATCCTCAAACCAAATGCATTTTAAACATCACCATAGACTTGCATACTTTTTTGTGTGCGCACTGCAAATGCAACATGTAAGCCTGCAGAGTACATATCAATTTTTAATAATCCTTATATCTTCTGGTGTTTACTGAATTGCTCATTGCTTCGGCGGGTGTTAGATAATCTACCAAAAAGGTGAAAAATATTTGAAGAGTTCGAATGAAAGGGGTCTGTATAAAAGCTGCATTTTTTTTTTTTTTAAATAGGAGCCATGATACTTGGGGCTTAGCAAGTATTCAGGGCTTTTCATGTGATTCTTCGTAATTTGATGAAGCCATGTACATAATGTTAAATATGTTATTAATTTTGTATGCCTTTTGGCTTTTATGTTTAAGGGCTATGCATTTCATTTAAACCCATTAAAGCTCATTCATTTCAAGTCCTCTGCACAGACTCATAATCGCTTATGAGGTCAAACGAGGTTTCCTTATCTTCTGTCCATGCCTTAGCTACTCAAAGGGTGGTTGGAAGACCAGCGATATTGGCATCACCTGTGAGCCTGTTAGAAGTGCTGAGCCTCAGGCCCCACATCAGGCTTGTTTATTTATCTCTTAACAGAATGCCTACAGAGTATTCCCAGACATGAAAATCCACATTCTGGTATGAGCAATATTCAGATAAAAACAATTAAGCAGGAATCTCTGTAAAATATCCCAGGAATTTTATTTTTGAAATTACCAATATATTTAGAAATAATCAATTTGCAAAACGTTCAGCCTTTTCCTGGAAGATTGGTGTTGTGTGCAGACCTCTGCAATCCTTGATATGACTTTTCTATTACCCTTGAGAGTCGGGGTGGACAAACTGGCCTGTGGATCAGATCAGGCTCCAGACTATTCTTATATGATCTGTGAGCTAAAAAGGTTTAGCATGTTCAGTAGTTGGGATAAAAACACCAAAAACAAAGAAGAATATTTCATGACACATAAAAATATATAATATTCAAATTTCAGGGTCTATAAAGAAAGTTTTAGACAATTTACTTATTATCTGTGGTTTTAAGGACAGACTTAAATAGTTAAAACAGAGTATATGTCCCACAAACACAAGATCATTTACTATTTGGACCATTAGTGAAAGAAAAAACAACAACAACAAAAAAACCCTCAAACATCTGCTTTAGAGTATATATAATATACTAGAGGTCCGGTGCACAAATTTGTGCACTGGGGGCGGGGTGAAGAGGAGGTCCCCTCAGCCTGGCCTGTGCCCTCTTGCAGTCCAGGAGCCCTCAGGGGATGTCTGGCTGACTTCAAGGGAGAGGACTTAAGTCATCAGGCATTCATACTTAGCACTGCTGTGGATGTGGGAGAGGCTCCCGCCACTGCCGCTGTACTCATCAGCCATGAGCCTGGCTTCTGGCTGAATGGTGTTCTCCCTAGGGAACACACTGACTGCCAGGGGACAGCTCCTTCCTTGAGTGTCTGTCCCCTGGTGGTCAGTACATGTCACAGCGACCGGCTATTATGCCATTTGGTCGATTTGCATATTAGCTTTTTATTATATAGAATATCTGTAACATACAATAATATTGTTCAGCATGAAGTCACTGTATTAAATAAAATTATTGGATTTCTTTGGCTACCCTAGATAGGTGTATAAATAGGAAATTGTTTTTATTTTGCTTGGAGAGCAGTAAATGGAAAAACTTTATATCATAAAATAAGCACTCATGTCATATGATACTGTTAGGTTCTCAGGTATCTGTACAGGACTTTAGAATGATGTGTAAATGTGTGGGCAAGCTCAGGAGTGTGATGTGCTGTGAAGAAGCTGTGTGGCAGCCAAACTGACTTCTGGTTCACTGAGGATTTCAAATTAGGACACTATTCCTGTCAGACATTCTCAGAAGCTCTGGAGGCCCTGGCTTGGAGTGGGTCCTTTGCTATTTCTTTGTTTACAGAGTAAACATCCCCAAATTGCCCACTTGAATAGATATTTGACTAATAGCAAGAAAACCCTTCCGGGACATGGTCACAGAACTGAACAGACAGAAACTGCTGGTGAGTGGTAAATATCTATGACAAAGCCCATGAGTTTCACTCCTAAGCAGAAACAGCAATAGTTCAGACTGTTGCATTTAAATTGCTGTAGCAGATCAGAACAGGATTTTCAACCCCTGTCACAGCACACTGGTGTGCCACAACAATACTTAAAACATGCAATAGCTGTTCATTCACGGGCACTGACCTTTTTTCCCTTAGATTGTCAAATAAAGAATGACAACAGCCAATTTAACAATAGCCAGGGGGTGTGAATGCCTTGACTTGAACCATAAACAAATATGGCATATAATAGAGTTGCATCTTATTGGCCACATCACAATAATAAGGTTGCATCTTTGGGTTTATTCTTGATTCCAGAAATCCTTATATACAAGTGTAGGCACCTGATATTTTAAAAAGCCACTCTAGAGAAAAATTCCTTTGACTATTATATTATTATTATTATGTAAATCATTTAAAATCATAACTACATTTTGTTAGATTGGCCAGAAATATATTTTTATGTGTGCCACAGAATCTTAGTAATTACTTTGTGTGTTCCATGAGATGAAATAGGTTGAAAATCACTGGATTAGAAGATAGCCAATGACAGGAAATGAAAAAAAAGAACCGGTGTCACCATCTGTGACTTAGGGAAAAGACAAAAGTCCTCAAAAGCATACCAAGGCCATACATTAATGTGCAGAACAAAATGCTAGCTACTCATAATGGTCGCTGAGTGATCAAAAAAAGTGATACCTATCTTAGTACTCATTGTTTAAAATAATAATAAAAACTGTAATATCTGCACATCTCAGGAGGATTTCCATCAAAATGCTTAGCTTTGCTGCTCAAGAGAGCTGCTTTAGTGATCTGGAATATTTGAATATGTGAACATCTCTGCAGACCACGCTGAGTACATGCAATATCACTATTACAAAACACTGATTAGAAGTAGTGGGCCTGTGCTCCTTTTAACCATCAGTATCAGCAGTCAAGGAAGAGAGGTTTTCTCATAGAAATGAAAGAGAAAAAGAATTTAGCAAGGCATATAAACAAATGCTTACCAATATACTTTGCTTCCCTTTGCATTCAATTTTTTAAAATTTTATATATATATATATATATATATATATATATACATCCAATTACTATATATATATATATATATATATATATATATATATATATATATATATTGCTGTGAATATTTATAAGAATTGGAATCCACACTAGGGAAAGTAAAAGTACAATACAAAGCAAAAAGACCTATCAATGTTTCTCTCTCCTCTCCCTCCCCCATTCTCTCTATCTAAAAATCAATTTTAAAAATATTTTAAAAATATAGCTATGATCTGGTGGAGCAAATCCATTACTGGGTATTTATCCAAAGGAAAAAACAACAACTCTGAATTGCAAAGTTATATGCAACCCTATGATCACTGCACTGTTAGTTACAATAACCAAGATCTGGAAACAACCTATGTGTCTACAAATGGGTGAATGAGTGAAGAAGATGCGGTACATATATATAATAGACTACTCCTCAGTCATAAAAAAGAATGGAATTTTGCCACTTGCAAAAATGTGGATGGACCTTGAGGGAATTATGCTAAGTGAAATAAGTCAGGCAGAGAAAAACAAATACCATATCATTTCATTTGTGGTGGAACCTAAAACACAAAACAAATGAACAAACAAAACAAATCAAGACAAAACAGAAAATAATACAGTGGCTGCTAGCATGGAGGGGTGTCGAGAGTGGGGAAAATGGGTGGAAAAGGTCAAGGGATACAAACGTCCAATTACAAAATAATTAAGTCAATGCAATGCAATCAATAATATTGCAGTGCCTACTTCAAAGTTGTTAAGTGATAAAGTCATAAAACTTTACATCACAAGGAGGGGGAAAAAAGGCTACTTCATGTAACAACTTACTGTGGTGATCATTTTGCAGTGTATACAAATACTGAACCATTATTTTGCATACCTGAAATACATATAATGTTGAATGTCAACTATATCTCAATTAAAAATTACCCAGAGTGCTTTCCAGGCACCCATGGAGCTTTCAGATACTTAAATACATGCAATATCTATATTATTGATTTTTTTATAGAGAGGAAGAGAGAGGGATAGAGAGTTAGAAACATAGATGAGAGAGAATCATCAATCAGCTGCCTCTTGCACATCCCCTACTGGGAATGTGCCTGCAACCAAGGTACATGCCCTTGACTGGAATCGAACCTGGGACCTTTCAGTCCGCAGGCCGACGCTCTATCCACTGAGCCAAATCGGTTTCAGCTTAGATACTTCTTAAGGTGCATTATAGATCTTACATTTATTCAAATACATTGGCTTGAAATGCTATAAAAGGGAATATTCCATCACTTGCTTCTAAGAATAAAATCTGTTGCATTGCATTCTAGCTATGAGCACCATTTCAGCATTCAGCTGGTGCCTCCTTCATGGGCTGTAACTTGGCTCATTCATCAGCCTGAAATGGACTAATTTAAAATAGCCTGAGAAAGAAAAGGGGGAAAAGCTAATTGTCTGCAAAGAGGTGTTAAAATGAAATAAAAATACAGAAAATTAGGAGTTGAAGAGGTATCCTTTTCAGCTGTCACAGCCCTCTGTCTGAGGACGCGTCCCAGTAATTTGTGAAGATGTGTGGGTATTGAATAGAGTGTGCACAAAGCCAGCCTGGTGAGTGATAACTCCAATACCAGTTTAGACTTGAGTGGATTAGCTGCTAAGTGGGCTTAACAAAATTACCCAGAGCATTACATCATATTCCTCCCACATCTTGTGACAGAAGCTATTATTCCCAATAGGGCTGAGCTAAAAATGAAGTGGTCAAGAATATGAAAGGGTAAAGGGATAAGAAGAACATAGGGGAAAGGGGGAAACTCCTGGATAGCCTGGGTACTCTGAAAAACTAGGATCGTGTTGCTGAATTGAGAAGTGCCTGGTGTAAAATTGCATCTTAGTTATATTTCTACTCTGGTGAACAGTGAGGAAGATTATGCTTAAAACTTGCTGAAACTGGTTTGGCTCAGTGGCTAGAGCATCAGCCTGCGGACTGAAAGGTCCCAGGTTCGATTCCAGTCAAGAGCATGTACCTTGGTTGCGGGCACATCCACAGTGGGGGGTGTGCAAAAGGCAGATGACCGATGTTTCTCTCTAATCAATGTTTCTAACTCTCTATCTCTCTCTTCCTCTCTGTAAAAAAAAATCAATAAAATATATTAAAAAGAAAAAAAAAACTTGTTCCTTGCATATTCCATTTTGGAGTTTCATAAACAAATGAGGTAGTTAGACTCAAGAAAAAGGATGACAACAGTTGACAATACTGTACTGTCTATTTGAAAGTTACTGAGAGAACAGATCTGAAAAGTTCTCATCACAAGAATAACAATTATTTTAACTATGTGAGGTGACTGGTGTGAACTAAAGTTACTGTGATAAGTGCGATAGAGACACATATCCAAATAATAATGCTGTATACCTGTTTTAGGTGACACACGATGCTATATGTCAACTATATCTCAATAAAGCTGGGAAAGCATTTTACAAAGTAAAATAAAATAAAACCCATTATTTCCTTCCCTCTTTCCTTAGTCCCTCCCCATTTCCTCCCTCCCATTCCTTCCTTATTGCTCCTTCCCTTCATTCCTTGTTCTTCTCTTCTCTTCTCTTCTCTCTCTTCTCTTCTCTTCTCTCTCTTCTCTTCTCTTCTCTTCTCTTCTCTTCTCTTCTCTTCTCTTCTCTCTCTCTCTCTCTCTCTCTCTCTCTCTCTCTCTCTCTCTCTCCCTCTCCCTCTCCCTCTCCCTCTCCCTCTCCCTCTCCCTCTCTTCTTATCTTCTCCCCTGGCTTCCAAGACCAGATACTGGATCCTCACTGAACATAGAGACATACACACACAGTATCTGCCTTTAAGCAGCACACCTAGGCTATTATAATACATAAACAGGAAGAAATTTAGGCAGGGATAGTCTAGAGGAGCTGCAGAAGAAAAATGTTTTTGCCTAGGGGTTATACAATATTCATATCAGCCACTGATCCAGTATGTGCCTGTAACACGAAAAGGATCCAAAGTATCAAACAGGGTCTGCATAAATACAGAGCCGGCCACATTGGGATGTTTCTCTTGTTTGTTCATACAATAAGGTTAATTTCCATAAAAATTGTTAAAAATAAATTATATAAACAAGTTTCAAATATCTACTGATGAAAATGGGATGCAAAATTACTTAAAAAGTCATACCTTCTCATCTGATTGAAATTCGCAAACAAGGAGCACTTGAATTTGAAGTTCTGCATCACTTTGCCGGCAAATTATTTCCCATTGTACAGCCCTGCCAATTATCTCTCTGAACAAGAGAAGAGACCTCGGGACCAAACCCTAATCGTGGGAGGCAATTTGATTCTGGATTTGTTTTCCACCACCTTAAGCAAGTGCCTTAGAAAATAGCTACGAGGTCTGGCATTTTCTTCATCTAAGAATAGACAGAAGGCAATGGATTCCAAAGTATAAAAATAAGTGTTTCTGAAAGATGTTTTCCTTGCAGGATGTCATATGCTATTTCCCCATCACTAAGCATTTTTCTTTTACCAATGTAATTGTTCTATCTCTGCTGCAGATGATATGTTTTGTTAATAGTCATCTTAGACATATTCCAATAAATAATACATATAGTTTTCTGGGGTTGTCACTTATTAAAATGTTTAACTCTATCACCTGTTTTTATGACTCTTGATTTTTTACAACTTGTAAATTCATCACAGTCTAATGAAAAGACTTGTTAAGCCAACTATAAAAATTACATTTCCCAAGTTAATATGTCATATAAGTGCATTTGTAATATCACATATTTTTGAGTCTGAGATCCACTTAACTATTTGTTGAATCCACTCAGATGATACTAGTCTTTGCACAAAATGCACTTTTTCACTTTAAAAGGCAACTAAAAGAATGATAATTTAAACACTGGATTCAGATTTGAAGAAGGAATAAAAAAAAATTCTATTCTAAACTAACAATTATTTTCTCTTTGTGATCCCTGAAAAAAATATGAGTATGGGAGAGGTATCTCTTCATCTAATGCTTCATAACTCAGATAGGGACACACAACTGGCTTAAGATACATCTGACAAAAAAATATACACTTTCCACATTTTACTGAAATATAATGCCCATGTTTCTAGAGCTAGACAATAGCAAACAACAAAGGTTGTGTTTTCACGCTGCTCGACAGAAAATGAGAAAACACCGATCTTCTTTCTAGTCAGTGACTTAATAATTGTAATTTTGTTCACATTTGAATATACTGAGCCTAACAATTTTTAAAATTGATTTAAATAACTGAAAGAACTAGCAAATAATCTGCCTTATAATAAAAAAATGGGAACACCTATGAGAAAGTAGAAAGAGGTTGAAGAATTTTTGGATATAATTGCCCAGAACCAGGGAGGTGTGGTGAAGGCAAAAGCAGAAGTTCCAGCTTTCAGAGAATAATTGAATAGTTAGAGGGAATTTAGATTATTAACTTAGTTGCATTATTTTTAAGTCATCCCCTTATTTTCCATTAAGGACAACATTGCATCCTTATTTTCAATATACAAAACAAAGCCTTGTCTTCTGTAGTTACCATTCTTCCCTTTATGCTATGTGTATGTGTGTGCATGTTAGGCACAGTATGGGTAATATTGAGAGAAAGTGTCATAACTAATGGAAAAATAAATGATTATTAGGGGGAATTCTGCAATACCATCTCGGGAACATGTCCCAAAATAGCTTCAGGTTGATGGGGAATATTCAAACTCCCAGGGGCTTAACTGTTCCTAACAGAAATCTCCTAGGGTAAGGCAAGTGAGGAGCAGTGTCAGGGGCAGGCAGAACACTCTCTGGACAAACACACAGGGCCCTGTTACACCAGCAAACTGCACCCATGTATGTCCCCAAGCCCACACCCTGAGCCCCACCAAACTAGATAATCTTGTAGCACAGACATCAACATCCCTGATATATATATTGAAAAATAAATAAAGAGTCCTTGATAAATCCTGGCATTAGGACCATCACCAAACAGAGCTTTTGGAGTTTAGCTGCCTCATGCTTTAAGATAGCTACTTAAATCACCTCTTGTTTTGATTGCTGATAAGCTCTCTGCGAAACAAAAATGATTTAACACTTTCCTTAATGGTGTTGTGAAAAGCACAACATAAATTTTAGCAATTAGTGTTATAGTGTGCTGTTTTTTCTTTTTTCCCCGACAGTTCCTGGTAATCCATAAATAGGCAAACAGCAGGGTTCAAAATTTAATTACATTTAACATCTCTTCTGTTTCTCTGCTTTGATATGATGGGTTGTAAATCCCTTATTTATCTGCTTCTCTGTGACGACTTCCCAATCATGAAGAAAATGTATCCAATGAATTACTGATAAATATTCATATATCAATTTTAGATTTATCTTATGAACAATATTTTAGGGATGTCAAAACATTGAAAACAAATAGGTATATAGTTTTTTGTTTGTTTGTTTGTTTGTTTCACTGACCTGACAGCTACTAGAGTTTGCCTGGAAGTTACAAGTATGGGGTCAAAGAATAAGGATTGAGTTTAGGGGCATTTTCAACACTGAAAGCAAATAGAGAGATATCTATTAAAACAGCTTTAATATGGCAATTCAATAAGGTAGTAGATAAGAAAGAAGAGATAAATCTGCTTATCTATAGTTGTTGAAATGTCCTGAAGTGTTCTTTGCATGATGGATAATACACCATGGCAAAGCAATTGACAAAAATGTTTAGGGTCCTTTTAATTCCCAATGATGTTTTCCCAGTAAATGAAAATGTTTCAGATATTTATTTTTTCTCCAGAAAAATTTGGTTTTCTTCCAACTACTGCTTCCTCCCGACCCAATTGGCCCATGAAAAGAGCAAGATGGGTCAAATGAAGGAGGGAACAGAATCAGAATCATACATCTAGGAAGAGAACCGGCTGCAAAGTTGAGTTCCCATTCCAGTCCTACTGCTTGTTAATTCTGCAACCTTAGCAAATTATTTCTTCCCTGGAAGCCTCAGCTTTCTCCTGGTTTGCTTGTTGGAATGCAGTTGTGTGTACTTTACATGTTACTAGGTTATTGTGGCACGTGTTGAGCAAGTTGGTCACATGTTTGCTGCTGGGGATATTAGTCAACGTTAGTTCCATCATTGTGTTGGATGGCACAACGTATTCACTGTAGCCTCAACATTATGAAATCCTCACCAAGAGCCATGGTGAAGTAAGCTTGGAGGAAAATCTAAAGTAACAATATAGAAAAAAATAGATTGACTGTTTCTTGAGAGAGTTTCATTTCCAAGACCGTATCCTAAACTTCGAGGAGAGAAAATTTATGGAGGGTTTCCCAACTATTTTTGAAATCCCTTTTTAATCTAACAGGACATATGCCATAGAATCAACTGTGAAAATGTCACACCTTTTCTCTGTAGCCATCCAATTAGTCTCTCACCCTTCAGAAGATATTTCAGAGTACTGTCAGAGTTACCTCCCAAATTACAGCTCTTGATCTTCTTTCTCTCATTTATTCAAAAACCTTCACCTGCTCCTCATGATTGAAGAATGAATGAATTCTAAACTCTGTAGCATGGCATTCAAATGCTTTGATAGTATGGCTTTACCCTTTTCTTCCCATCTTTTTCCTAAGCATTCCAATACCCCTTAAAAGTGCTATGTGTCCAAGGCTTCTCACACTACTTCCTATAATGAATCCAAACTATTTCACCACTCGACAAAACTTACTAAGCTCTCAAGAAACAGCTCATGTGTCCACATCTCTGGAAAGCTTTCCTAGTACCATTTTATTCTAAAATAGAACTGCTGAACTTTCATAACATTCTTAAATATTGTTATTTGTTTATATTGGAGAAAGAGGAAGGGGGAGAGAGGGAGGGAGATAAAAAGAGAGGGAGAGGGAGAAGAAGAGGGGAGAGAGAGAGACAGAGAAAGAGAGTCAGAGAGAGAGAGAGAGCGAGAGCGAGAGCGAGAGCGAGAGAGAGAGAGAGAGAGAGAGAGAGAGAGAGAGAGAGGAGAGAGAGAGAGCACATTTACTTTTTGTCCCACTTGACTTTTTATGCATTCATTAGTTGATTCTTATAGATGCCCTGACTAGGTACCAAACCTGCAACTTTGGCCTATTAGTACTACACTATGACTTACTGAGCTACACAGCCAGGGTCTTATCATATTATTTTTCATAGTTTAACTATAGCATTTTATTAAAGAGAGTCATTAGTATATGCTGTGTCTGAATGGATTACTCCCACTTCTTATAAGTTTACATAAAAATGTAATATATCCTAACATTGGCCTGTAGTAGCTGCTCAGAAAATGGGCTTTAGAAAATTGAAAACACTGGAAAAATATATCAAAGCTAGACCCAGCTACTGTGGGATACATGAGATATTTCCACATATGGAAGGTAGGAGTCTATTTTTACTACTCTACTGAAACACAGATGTGCCTCAAGGCAAGTGAGGACAGGTATGCTTGTCTGCACACAGTGAGTGCAAGTCAATCAAATAATGTCAGTTCCTGCTAAACCCAAGTGTGTTTCTTAGTTCCCTCTCAGCAAGAGAACTGGGGCAGTCACAAGTTACTTGGATCACAGGGGCACTCAGTTCATGTCTGTTGGGAAAACACAAATATAACCTATGTGTGGGCATTTCATAACTAGTGTTTTTATTTAACAAATATGATTAATAAAATGCCCTCAAATTTCAAAAAAAGTCATACTATTCAATTCAAAGCAGGAAGTTATTTTTCTCATTACAAAAATAAGCCGCAGCTGATAATCCTAGCAATACATAGACATACATTTTTTTTTCTTAAAGAGCAACTACATTTAAACTCTTTTCAAATTGGTAGGCCTATAATCAGGAAGAACATATAGACTGGTTTACATGGAAAGGAAAAAATAATTTTGTCCAATACCCAAATGCAAAAATATGGAAGACAAAACTGGCATGAATGCTAGAATTTGGCATTTTAAAGGCCACAGTAAAGTTTTAACATGAAGCTTTTATACATGTCTTCACATGAGTTCAAATGTTTCCTCAAAAGAGAAATAGAAGCAAACCACTAACAACCATTTATGTCCAGATATCATTCTAAATGATCACAATCCAATTTTGAGAGAAAAAAAAGAACCTGTTAGAAACCTTGTGTATTTACAAGAAATCATGTTTATTTCTCTTTTTAAAAAATATATTTTATTGATCTTTTTACAGAGAGGAAAGAGAGAGGGATAGAGAGTTAGAAACATAGATGAGAGAGAGAGACATAAATCAGCTGCTTCTTGCACACACCCTACTGGGGATGTGCCCGCAACCAAGGTACATGCCTTTGACCGGAATCGAACCTGGGACCCTTGAGCCCGCAGGCCAACGCTCTATCCACTGAGCCAAACCGGTTTGGGCCATATTTATTTCTTGATGCGGTTCCTTAGGCCTGAGAGACAAACCAACAAGACCAGCTGATGTGATGGAGTTTCCCAGGGTTGAAACCAACTGTTCTGGTCGAGATAACTTAGAGCAGTGCTTCCCAATAGTTCAATGAATCTTGGAAGCAGGGAATGAGGTGGGATCCTTTACGGATTTACACAACCTGAGGGCAACCTCACTGCTTGGGGAGCTAGTCCACCACCAGCAGAAAACTGTAGGCCTCCGTGGCGTGAGCGCCAGTGGAAGAAGTGTGAAAGGCTGAAAATTAATAGAGGACATAAAACACACACTCTTGAAGGAGGGAGCACCCTTTCTGAGTTTAAGTTTCTGTCAAATAACTTGATGGGTTTCTGAACTACATAAAATAGGAGATATTCCTGAAAGCCCAGTGGAAAAGCTTAAAGGTAAAAGGCAAAGGAATCTAGACAGATATTTCAGCAGCTGCTCACCACAGGGGACAGTGAGACAGAAAACCACTTCACTAGAAGTGCTGGATAGGTACATTAGATGGAACATGAAAACCACAGTTGCATTAGACATTTTAGAACTGAGGACATAGATTGCTTGCATGCATGCATGCAAAAAAAAAAAATATATATATATATATATATATATATATATATACACACACTAATATTTAGAACCAGGAGTATTAAAAGAGATAATGAGCCCTGGTCAGTGTGGCTCAGTGGTAGTGGGTTGGCCTTCACACAAAAAGGTTGAGGGTTTGGTTACTGGTCAATGGAACATATTGTGTTGCAGGTTAATCCCAGGCCCAAGTCAAGGTGCATGCAGGAGGCAACTTATTGATGTCGATGTCTCTCTCTCTCTCTCTCTCTCTCTCTCTCTCTCTCTCTCTCTCTCTCTCTCTCTCCCCCCCCTCTGTGGTCTCCCCTTCCTTCCCTTCTACTCCCCTAAAAATCAATGGGAAAAATATTCTCAAACAAGGATTTACAACAACAACAACAAAGATAATGAAAATAATAAAAAGATCAATTTACCAGAGAACATATTATAGAAGAATTATAAATATGCATGATACTATTATATGTACTCACAGTAAGTTTCTAACTAAATACATGAAAAAAAAAAAACCTAGACAAAATTAAACATGGAAATCCACAAATCTACAGCCTAACTGGAGATTTTAACACTTTGCTCTCAATCTCAATCAATGATAAAAGAAACTCAATCAATGATAAAGGAAATGGATAAAAATCACTAAGGATATGGAAAACATAGACAACTTTATAAATAAGCATGAGCTGTCATTTACAGAACCGTGTACCCAATAACTGCAGAAACAGATTCTTCGCAAGTGCACATGGGGAATTCATAAAGTTGTATCATGCCATGAGTCAAGTATCAATAAATTTATGAAGTCAAAATCTATTACAACAGCAAAATTTAATTTAAAAATCTATAACAGCTTACACATAGAAAATTATCCCAAAATGTGAAAATTAATCAACATACTGCTAAGTAATTGTGGGAAAGAAAAAATCACAAAATATCACGAGAAATTAAAGTGAATGAAAATTAAAAATGTCAATATTTGTGTGCTTTAGTGACAGGGTTGCTTAGGAGAATATTTATAGCTTTGATTTTATGTAATATGAAAAGTTTACAATGTATGAACTGTTTCCTTCTTAGTAATGAGTAAACATTTTAAATTAGATTATCTATAAAGCAGGAAATAGTAAATATAAGAGAGGAATCAATGAAATAGAACAAAGGTAAGAGAAAATGATCAAAGCCAAACATTGGTTCTTTGAAAATTACAGCATATAAAATAATGATTTTCTTTCAAGACTATTCAAGAGGAAAAGAGATAAAACACAACAAAATAGTATCAAAATATTTTTTGATATTTTGGTTTTCTTCAACTTAAAAAAAAATTATATCTAAAGTTTTTCTATGTCCTCCTAAATTCTGTCATCTCATAAACAAAGATCTGTAATTGAGCCACATTGATTCCATTTATCTTTATGTAACATTTAAAATTAAAAAGCCTAACTTTTATTATATCTCAGCAAAATAGGATAAAGTGTTGGTTTTTTATAAAAACATGAAAACAAATGCCTGTGATATTTTCCTTTATATAATGTCAAAACATCATATTCACATTTTTTCTTTTAGTAAAACTAAATACAATTTTTGTTTTTGCTGAAGAAATAATGGAGTAAGATGAGGGTCAAGGACCATTTTCTTTGAGGAGTGTTGGCTGTTACAATGGTATCAAATATTTTATTTGGCAAGGCATTCTTTCCCATTAATGCATTCATTACTAATGAAGAAGTGTCACATATTAGTTTATTTGTTCAAAATATATTTTACAAATTTGGCAATGTAGGTACTTCTCCCACGTGGAAAACAGAAAGACACGGTTATGTATTTTCCTGTCTTGGGGGCATTTCCCTCTACCTCACAACCCTAAGCTCTTCCAGAAATATAACACTTCTTTGATGCTTATAGATATGTTTTAGGTTCAGTAGCAAGTACAAAATTTTTAATGCCTAGACTATTTAAAATTTCATTCCCTACTTTGAAGGCACTATTCAGTAAAAAGGTGATACACTCATGATTCTATTTGCTATTTCTCTGCAGAATGAAGACATTCTCACTGTATGTGGTCATACTTTAAATTAATACTTGGTGAATCATAATTGTTGAATAGGTCTCGCAAACTCAGAAGTCTATCTGGTCACATAGGTAGCATAACTACGTCAAAGAGTCTGGTTGTAAAAACAGGGTGGTGGTGAGGATGGTGATGCGGACAGCACACCTTCTATATGGACAGCACCCACCCAGCTGGGCACAGTGCATTGGAATTTCTGCATTTTTTTTATAAGAAGCAGAATATCCTCATCTTACTGCAAACTCTTTGTGGTTGAAAATAAAGATTCTCGCCCGACCAGTGTGGCTCAGTGCTTGAGTGTGAATCTGTGAACCAGGTGGTCATGGTTCTATTCCCAGTTAGGGCATATGCCCGGGTTGTGGCCTCAATCCCCGGTGTGGGGCATGCAGGAGGCAGCCAATCAATGATTCTTTCTCATCGTTTCTGTTTCTATTTCTCTCACTTTCTCTCTCCCTTCTTCTTTGAAATCAATGAAAATATATTTAAAATAAAAAAGATTCAAGAATGTTTAGATGGTGTGGAATCTCATGAAAACCCACCTTGTGACCCAGTGTTGCCTGTGGGATATCTGATTACAACCTATGAAAGAGTGCACTTACTAATTTCTCTCACTTGCAATATAATAAGTGATGTATTTTTATCACTAGCTTTTTTAATAACCAAAAAATAATAAATAAAACAGACAGAACAGCTAAGGGGTTAACTTAATCATAAAACTATGATTAGATCTTATACTCAAGTCTTCAGATTCTTAATATAGTGACCTTTTCTCTAAATCATTGAGTTGGGCAGACAATTTTCCAAATTTGTTGATCAATAAAGCCCAAGATCAGGTTAGGGAGCAGAGGTAGCTCTGGGCAAAATTTGTTCCCACTCTCTGCCTTTAGGCTCCATCTGCCTCTAGTCATTTAGTATCACTATTTCTTCCCCTTATTCTTCCTGCACCAGACTCCGCAGTTTAGAAATAAAAATGGCATTTTTATTTAGAAATAAAAATGGTCTCACTAAGATATAAGATACTTAGAGTCATTAGGCATACTATGAACTTTAAAATGGAATGCCAGGGAAAGATAATTACTTAACTAACCAAGTTATATAACATTTAAATTTGGGGCATCTGTCTAGATGGCAGGTGGGAAACTAGTTGACAGAGGTTCACAAAACAACCCAAAGGTATGGATGCTGTACTTCTTTGATGGCTGTTATTAATCACATTGCATTCTTGGATTAACTGATGCTTGAGTAATTCAAAATAGAGTGTAGGAAGTCTCTCCTAGTCCTGGCTGGTGTGACTTCATGGTTAGAGCATCTGCTGTCGGACCAAAGGGTCTAGGGTTCAATCCAGGTCAAGGGCACGCACCGGATTGTAGGTTCCATCCCCAGCCCCCCGCTTTCTCTCTCTCTCTTACTACCCCTTCCTCCTTCCTTCCTTTCCATTCTTTCTGACAGTGTTTCCCAAAGTGTGGTACGCATACCCCCAGGGGTACGGGAAGAGTTTGGTGGGGGTACGCGTTGCACTGGAGTTTGGTAGGGATATGCACTGCACCGTGCTTAGCTGCACCTAATTCTACCTTATCATGAGTACGAGGGGTACTCAGCGTTACAAAAATTATAGAAGGAGTACATATATGTCAAAAGTTTGGGAAACACTGCTCTATGAAAAGCAACTAGGAAAAGAAAAATGTCTCTCCTAAAGCTATTCTGAAATTTTCCTTCCTTATAACCTTTGAAACTGGAAGAGAAGAAATTTTACATCATGACTCAAATATATTAGTAACCCATCACTTCTTTGTTGTTTTAATTTAGGGAGTCCATAGAAAATTTAGACATATGCAATATACCATGAAAAGTGGGCTTAGCACATTTCACTGCAAGCAACTGCTATTATAAAGATATGTGATTTTGCATTTACTACCTAACTCGGGATGTTGGTTTATGGGACACTTCAATGGAATTCAATCCAACTTTTAGGAAAACATTCTATTTTGCTGTCTTTTTTCCCTTTTTGTGACTATGTGTGTATGTCACTAGGATTGTTAGGGTCCTTCTAGCCATATATATGCTGATGAACCTAAACATAATGGTATATTACAGTTTCCCATAGCAAAACCTGACTTCACTAGCATATGATAAAAAAGAGTGACTATTTTAGATTATGTCTATATAATTAACATTATTTTGCAATATTATTATTTTCTGTATAATATGGACTTATTAAATACAACTTTTAAACCAAATAATGTTTACTAATGCAATGTTAAAGGCCATTATTGTAGGCAGCTGATAAATATTAATTCAAAACATTATATGTATCCTATTCAGGAGTGAGTGACTGCTCCTATTCTTCTTTGATTTGGCAATATTTAATCCAAATGTTGACAGTCAGCTTTCTTCTGGACTTTTTTTTTTTTTTTTCTCAAAGATTAATACCACTCAGCAATAACCCAGATATTATGAGTCAATTAGAAAACACTTACCAGGCACGTACACTGGGCCTGACATTTTGCTAGGTATTAAGAAATGTAGACATATAAAATGTCTCTTTCCTTAAGTGCTTTTCAATCTAGTTAAAAAGACAAAAAGGAACAGACAGCGGAGCAGAAGATGTAACCTGATAGGAACAGCAGAATGCCAATGGTGCCAGAAATGTACAGCAAGGGATGTGTCAATTACCAAAACAAACTGATGGGCTACATCACTATTCACTGGGCTAACGTTTATTTGTCTCTATACTCTTGTCTTTAGCATTACTGCTGCTCTCACTGGAGAAAAAAATCTGAAGGCATTTGTGTGAACACTAGATTAACTGAGCTGTCTAAGCTAAGGAATGAAGATAAGTAGATTCTCAACTTTTTCTTACGTTTGTTGATCAAATAGAGGCAGAGCTTTTTTTCTTTCACATGCTGCTGCTGAAAATATTTCATGAATAATTTCATTGGCTTTCCTTCTTAAGGATAGTTAAAAAATAGGAAGCATTATAATTCTGAAGTATTTTAGTCGTAAAACTCACTAAATCACCAAGAGTATAAAAAAAATCACCAAGAGTATAAAAAAAAGGGTTGGACAGATCTTTCAAAACATAACCAGACAACTAACAAAAATAGTAGTAAAATAAATTATAATATTGTACTTTGAAAAGCATATATTAAACTCCTAAAATGTAAATAAATACTATCATAAATAAAGAAATTTAGATATAAATGAACAAAGATTCAGGTTATTTGATGAAAGAGAGATACAATGAGGGTGAAAACTACTAATTATAGAAATGTAAAGAAAATGCACAAAGATAGAGGCAGTGTAATGATGCCTCTAAGAAAGAGCCTTTGGCCAAACTGTACCAAGCAGTTATGGGTATATGGACATACTTGGAAGTAAAAATCAAGAATTTTCCAGAAAAAAATATTTATGGATCACTGTGATAGATGGCATCATTCTTTAAGTGAAATAAGCCAGACAAAGACAAATACTGTATGGTATCTATATATTATAATCTAAAAAACAAACAAACAAACAAAAAACACACACACAAAAAAAGAAACCAAAATCAAACCAACCAACCAACCAACCAAACAAACAAACAAACAAAAAAAACCATGACGGCCTAGAAGAACTCATAGCAACAGAGGATAATGATGGTTGTCAGGGTCTGGGAGAAGGGACAAATAGGGAGGGGTTGAGAAAAGGATACAAATGTTCATCTATAAGATGAATTAAAGGTTTAAGGATCTCATCTAAAATATGGTGACCACAGTTGGTAATGCTATGCTGTATCACTAAAATTGGTTGAGATTAAAACCTAAATGTTCTTATATACACTCAAAAGTAAATATTCGAGGTGAGAAATGTGTTTAGATATATTATAATTTTATTTGCCAATTATATCCCAATAAATCTGAGAAAAGATATTTCTCTATATCCCCATCATTTATGAATTAATTTACATTACAGAAATATTACATTGCAGCTGAACAAATTTCAATTGTATTTTTTAAAATATATCATTGATTACCTTTAGATTATCAAAGGGACATTTTTGGTTTTTAAAATGAACACTGATATATTAATATTCACAATGACATTTTAATAGTATTTCACAAATTATTGGTGGATAAATATACTAAAGTAAATAATTATCACACCGTATAGTAAATGTTAATATTGAGACATAAACAAAATTAAACTTCTTGTCTTCTGAATATAAAATTATCTTTCTGGCCTCAACACCTTTGCTTATGATGACTTGTCTTCCTTTGAAAGGCTGACAATTTCTGAGTCATAAAATATTCCTTCTTATGAAGAATCTCCTCCTTATAAAGAATCTCTTCTTTCAAGCTTACCTGATTAGACATAGAATAATTACTCATGCACCTGACTAACTACTGTGCCTTGTGTAAGTCACTTTTGATATATGCTAAATGTCAACAGTGTATTAAATCAAGTGTATATTTTGGTCACCAAGTTAGTACTGGTGTGGTACATAGTAGGAGCTCAATAAGCATATATTGAATAAACAGGGATTATTGCAGGTAATGGGGATGTTAAGTAAAAGCTTTGGTGACATTATCTTTCCTAATCTTAGTTGCAATTAAGATAAATTTCAGGAACCAAAATGGCAACAATGCAAATTACCTTTATAATAGTTTTATGGTATCACCAAAGAGTTTCTCATCTAAACAGCTCTACCTTATGTTTCTAAAAGGTGTTTTTAAGTTACTTTCATTCTACATTTTTACTAGAAATTTTTGATAGACTTATTTTAATAACCAAAGTGACCAGCCCAAGTGAATATCTGTTGTTTTCAAGAGGCTTGAAATAGATTTTATTGATGGTATAATCGTTTTAAAGTGGAAGTTTATTCAGACATAATTCAAAGCACTTACTAGTATGTAACTAAACACACCTCCATTTCTTATTTAGTTTCCACAACATATAAAATTTAAGAGAACACAAATAATTGAATGGCTTCCAAGTGGTAGTCATTTTAGCTTAATCTCTGTAATTAAATTTTATGGACAATAAGAAAACCAAAGATCAATGAACTATTTTAATCTGTCTACCTATAACAATCATGAAAAAATGGCTGTGCCTGTTATTATACGACATGAAGGGCACCAGGAAAACAATGCTTTTTCTACTTGATGACTACCCTATTCTTATTTACCAAGATTATCTCAGTCACCTTTCTAAATGTATTGCTGACAGTATCAGCTCAAGGATGCGTTTCTAAGGTCCACAATAGGAAAGGTAAAAATACGCTTTCTTGTTTTTTTGACATTCTCTCTATATAATACTCAAAACTACTTCTCTTACTGATTGTTAATTTGTTTCCTTCACTAAGCTATTATATTAAACTCAAAAGATCATGATTTATTCATATTTATTCCTTGAGTACTTCACAAAGCTCCTGGAACACTGTAGCAGCTCAATATACCTTGAGTTAATTGAGTGAACAAATGGCTGACTGAATAAATAAAATCAATATTTTGAAAGCAATAATGAAAAACCAGAAAATCAAATTGACATTTACATAGCCCATGGCCTGGCAGGTGGGGTGCTGACACAACTCATAAAAATGGCTCTAAGGGCACCACACCATGTCTATAGCATCTCCAGAGAGGGTCAAAGATTTATTGGCATACAGATCACGACTATGATGTCTACAACAGTTCAAGAATAGAACAATATCCCCCAGCAACCCCATTTCTGGATATATATCCAAAGGAAACAAAACCATAATCTCTAACAGATATCTATACTGCCATATACACTGCAGCAATTCTCATAATAGTTATAATATAGAAATTGCCCAAGTGTCCATCAATCAAAGAACAGAATGAGAAATGTAGCAACCAAGAAAAAAATAATAATGTGACAGGACAGAGGTATTTGCTAAATCTACCATGGTAATCACATTGCAGCATATCAAGTCAACATGTCATACACCTTCAGATCATACAATATTTCATGTCAATTATATTTAAAAAAAAGAGAGGAAGAAGGAAGAGAAAGAGGAGAAAGAATAATTGAAATATATATATATATATATACACACACACACACACACACACACAAATATATACATGTATATCTTTAAATATAGATATATTAGAGGCCTGGTGCATAAAATCTGTGCATGGGAGTTCCCCCCAGCCCAGCCTGCACCCTCTCCAATCCGGGACTTCTTGGGGGTTGTCTGACTGCCAGTTTAGGCCTGATGCTGAGGATTGGGCAGCAGTCGGACATCCCTCTCACAATCCATGACCGCTGGCTCCTAACTACTCACCTGCCTACTTGCCTGATTGCCCCTAACTGCCCACACTGACCCTTTGCCAGCCAGATCACCCCTGCCTCTTTTTGCCAGCATAATCTCCCCTAACTGCCCTCCCCCCACTGGTCTGGTCTCCCCCAACTACCCCCCCTGCTGGTGTGGTTGCCCCCCTCTCCCCCCCGCTCCAGCCTGGTAGCCCCACACAGCCTACTGTTTGGTCATCCATCCAGTTGTTTTGGTTGTGATGTGAGGGCCGTTGGCTTTTTATATATTAAGATATGTATACACACACACACACACACACACTAAAGGTACTATCCTGATTGGTCAAAATAGAACTGCTCTGATTGGTCAGAGTTGCATAACTCCACCTGGATGGGGAAAACCTCAGTTCTATTGGTTGAAATAGGAACTTCTTTATAGGGCTGGCTCAGAAGACAGAAAGAGTACAAGGAGGCAGTTCAGTGTAAAGGCAGACAGATCAGAGCAGGCTTCTTCATTAAGTACAGTTTGCATGAGAGGCTTTTGTGTAGACATAGCCACTAGACTGTTTGTTTTAAATTCGAGTCCAATTGACCACCAGAAGCCCTTCTTAACAGGATCTCTTTCTTAGGGTTCACAGGTGTCATATTTTATATATTTTATAATAGTTTAATTGGATTAGGAGTTGCATTCCATAATCAAACATATTAATATTTTTCTGCAAATGTGTGAATAGGATAAATTAAAACTATAAGTAGCCTCATATCTGATCAGGTCAGATTTACCTTCAAATGTGAGCTGATTGGGCTAAAGACTGAACGGTTTTCTTATAATTTACATTCAGGTAGAACTTTACCTAACCTGACCTCATATTTGGTGGCAAACTTGTCCTGATCCCATGTGAGGCTATTTATAGTTATGAATCAACATATTAGCTTTAAAAGAATATATATTTATTCATCTTTTATGACCTCTAGAACTTAGTACTGAACTTTCATATGGTTAATGGTCAAAACATTTGTTGAACTGAATACACAGACACAAATACACACACACACACACACACACACATATATATGTATATGTATATATATATATATATATATATATATATGTATATATATATGAATAAGATTTTAAAACAAGACAACTAAATGCTAATTGTAAGTCAAAACATTTGCATTTTCTCTCCCCTTGGCTGCCATACCCCTAGGAAAAACAAGGGTATAAGGAGAGCTTAGTAAATGAAATCTGCATTCCTTACTTTTCTCTGGCAGAAACCCACATGCTATGAGCAAAAGCCTATGCTTATTTTTGCTTCATTAACCTAATGAATAAGATAAGACATTAAGAAATTTGTCAGTGAATCACAGACATTGAAGCATTCCACGTACTGTTTTCCCCAGTGTCTGTGCATATAAATAAGAACAAAGAACAATTATTTTGGGAAAATAAAACTAAATCTAGTTAACCCAGACTTAATATGTTGGCCTTTAACCTTCATCACACAAAAATCACCTTTAAAAGAGAATTAGATACAATTGCACTATAATTAATATTTTATATATCGAATGGTGTATCTCTGAATTAAAGCCATGCACCACTTAATAACAGGGCTACATTATGAGAAATGAATCATTAGGCAATTTCATTGTTGTGGGAACATCATAGAGTGAATGTACATAAGCCTAGATGGTATAGCCCCCGTGGTCGACAAACTGTGGCTCGAGAGCCACATGCAACTCTTTGGCCCCTTGAGTGTGGCTCTTCCACAAAATAGCACAGCCTAGGTGAGTCTATTTTGAAGAAGTGGCATTAGAAGAAGCTTAAGTTTAAAAAAATTGACTCTCAAAAGAAATTTCAATCGTTGTACTGTTGATATTTGGCTCTGTTGACTAATGAGTTTGCCTGCCACTGGTATAGCCTATGCACACCTAGGCTATATAGTACAATATATAGACTATTGCTCCAGTTGCTGCTCAAAGTGGGGTCCTTGCAGTGTCCAAGAAAAAAACATTTTATGGGCCCAAACCAGTTTGGCTCAGTGGCAGAGCGTCGGTCTGTGGACTGAAAGGTCCCAGGTTCGATTCTGGTCAGGGGCATGTACGTTGGTTGCAGGCACATCCCCGATAGGGGGTGTGCAGGAAGCAGCTGGTCGATGTTTCTCTCTCATCGACATTTCTAGCTCTCTATCTCTCTCCCTTCCTCTCTGTAAAAAATCAATAAAGTATATTTTAATAAAAAACATTTTATGGGCCCCACAAGGGTGGTTAAAGTCTGGTGGTAAGATATATGTGGATGAAAACAGAAGATACTTGGGTTTCCAATGTCCCATCTCTGTCCATCCACCATACAAAATCAGGGCCAATCTCCAGAGGCTCTATGCCATACTACAATTTAGTCCAGTCCATCCTTTCTCACCATCTGGCTAGCTTAGTTTGTGTTCCCTGCTGTAATCCATTGCTGCACTTTGGTATTCAGGCTCCCAACTGGAGCCTATGTTTGGAGTCCCTGTGGTCATGGGCTATGAGGTTGCTTGGGCTAAATGGCTATGGAGAGAGAAAGCTGGAGCACATTGGGCAAGTGTGGGTCACTCAGAGACAGAGATAACTATTTGTTGCCTGGAGTTATAGTATCTCTAGATTAGGAAGGACCAGGAGCTTTTTCAAAATAATAAATCAACTTCCCAGGCTCTCCAGGGCTTCTGCTGGGTCCACCCCCTGACCTATCCAGTCTTCCCCCAGGCTAGACTGACAGGCTGCTACTAATATATGGGCTTGCTCTTGGCCTGGCTTGGCTCCCATTGCTCATGTCTCATAGAAATACCTCTCTTTCTGTGTGCCATTTTGACTTCTACTGCACATGTGCTTACCTTCTACTGCTCCCCACAGCAATCCAATACTGGAGGGAGGAAGGAAGGGATATTAATTCCCTTTATAGGGCAATGATGTGATCTCTTGGAATGTGTAAAGCTATAGCTTCCTGGTCAAACAATGTCTGTTTCCATTTGCTCTCTTACTTATTAATATCTAGCTATGTATGCACAAACTCTTAGGCTGTTAACATGTATTGTATGTCATGCTACTGAAGGCAATTATATCCACAAGGGTATTTGTGTATCTAAACATAGAAGTATAGTAAAAATACATTATGGAAGATAAAAAGTGGTACACCTATATAAAGCATTAACAATGAGTAGAGCTTGCAGAGCTAGCAGCTGCTCTGGGTGAGTCAGTGAGAGGATGGTGAATAAATGTGATGACCTGAGACTTCATTCACTGTACATGACTGTCACTTCATAAACACTAGAAGTACACATGGGATACAGTAAATTTATAAACAATACTAGAGGCCCAGTGCATGAAATCTATGCACTCCAGTGGGGGGGGGGGGGGGTTCCACTCAACCTGGCCTGTGCTCTCTAGCAGTCCAACTGATGGCAGTCTTATATTCTTATCATTGTTGCAGAGGCGGGAAAGGCTTCTACCACAGCTACTGCACTGGCCAGCCATGAGCTGGCTCAGGGATTCTGGCTGTGCAGCACTTATCCTGGGGGAGCACTGACCACCAGGGGGCAGTTCCTGAGTTGAGCGTCTGCCCCCTGGTGATCAGTGTGCATCATAGAAACGAGTCATTCTGTGTTCGATCAATTTGCATATTAGCTTTTTATTATATAGGATTCTTCTTTCTTTGATAAATTAGTTACTGTAAGTTTTTTACTTTATAAACAATTTTTTTTAGCTTTTCAACTATTTTGTCATAACACTTGGGCTTAACACATAAACACATTATACTGCTGTACAAAAACATTTTCTTTCTATCCTTATGTGTGTGTTTTTATTAAATATTTTTAAAATGTATTATTAGTATTATTTTTACTTTTTAAACTTTTGGTTGAAAACCAAAACATAAACACACACATTGGCTTAGGCCCACACAGGGTCAGGATTATCAATATCACTGTCTTCCACCTCCACTTCCTGTCCCACTGCAAGAGCTTCGGGGGAAGTGAGCACAGGAGCTGTCATCTCCCATGATAAGAGCCCCTTATTCTGGAGCACCCCTTGAAGGAGTTGCCTGAGGCTATTCTTGAGGAGGTGCTATTCTTTTTAGAAATAAGTCCATGGTGCTTTGCTCAGTTTTTTTTTTTTTTTTTTTTTTTAAATCATACATTTGCTTATAAGCAGACACCACACCATGGGTATTCCTCCCTATTCACGAAAATTGTGCAGTGACAATCCATACTTTCACACTTCTTAAGGAGCTCATTGAGGTCCTGCAAAAGCCTCAGCTAAAACCTCTACTGTGAATTTCCATGGAGATTCTCTTTTTCTTCTCTTCCTGCAGCTTCATTTTCTCTCATCTCTTCTTCAACTATGAGTTACTGTTCCAGTTTGAACCACTAATTATTAATAAATTCCTTAGTAATGACTTTTGGGAGCTCCTCAAAGTCATCCTCAGACACACCCGCGTTAAAGTTGCTTGCCATCTCAACCATAGCTTCCTTGATTTTTTCAACCTCCTCATTCTTGGAAAATCATGTGAAATCATGGATGAACCTCTTGAGTGTCTTTTTCCTGATGCCATTCATGTAATCTTATGGGACACCATTGTATATGCAGACTGCCATTGACCAGAATGTTATGTGGTGCATGGCTGTATATGTCTATACTTCCATCTTTCTGCACAGATAGCAAAATGCCAATTCTTGTTCATCCTTAAAGATGAACCTTTACTGTAAAGAACTATGACTATTTTCAGAAGCAGAATAGAAACTTTTGCATGGTGATAAGATCAAAAGTCCCTGGTATCTAGGTAACAGAAAATCTGTAAATACCTATTGTTCTTCACCGGCATGATAAATAGAAACATGTAGCTTTAAACCTTAACCTCTACACCCTCTTAAAAATAAAATATTATCTTACTCTAAGTGGGTTTTGAATATAGAAAAATTCATAGTAAAAATACATACAAATGATTAATATATGCACAAAGTCCTTTGTTAAACTTATTCCAAAGAGCAAGTTAGGATGATAGCAAAACATCTTAAATGCGTGGTTACAGAATCAATAATGAGTTGTTCGGTAGAAAGGGTCACTGATAAGATATTTGCTTTTGTTGGGCTTCTTCTGAAAGTAGAGCCTGAAACAATACCCTGGGTTCTGCTACAATAGCTTGTCTGGAAGGTGGTCACAGCAGCCAGAGCAAGACAGGGACAGAAGAAAACCCACTAGAGTGGACATTACAGAACTAGGTTCCACAATGAAAAAATGCTGCTGAATTCAACTAGAAACCCTCTGAGTTACAAGTAGGTTGCATAGATGACCTATCAAAGGATAGAAGGCTAGATCAATCCTCCACAGATTTATTTCATTGGTTCAAGGATAAGCACTACATCCCTTGAGTTTGTATTACACCTATACACTCGTTGATCAAGAGACAGAAGATAATTCCATGTAGATCAAGATTCTTGGTTATTTAAAAGAGTGGGTTTTACAGCCTATTAATAGTTTTAATGGAGCATAGAATCACAGGTTGGATATGGCTTATTTCATTTCATCATTCTAAGTCATACCCTCTACTTTTCAGGAATGTGATGGTTACAATGCTATAGAACCATCACACACACACACACACACACACACACACACACACACACTAGAGGGCCTGGTGCATGGATTCATACACATGTAGAGTCTAGCTTAGCACCGTCCCTGATCAGGTGGTGGTGGTGGGGTAACCAAGGGTGGGGCCAGCTATCCCTGGCCCCTAGTCAAACTTCCTGTTGAACTCCCAGTCAAACTTCCAGTGGAGGGGACAATTTGCATATTAGCCTTTTATTATATAGGATATTTCTGTGAAATTATGCATATATTTTTCTGACATTTCCATTGAAGCTCACAGGAAGCTTCTATCACTGCTTCAAGAAGAAACAAACAAAGAAACATTGACATAGAGCAGCAATGATAAGGTTGTTCTCAAAGAGCCTGATCACTAAGGAATCACTGTTGCCATCCCCACCCACAACACAAGATGGACTTTTGAAATAAAAAGTCCTTACCGGCACAGGTCTGAGAGTCCAGTAAAGGCAATATAGGACCTTCTTTTTATTAAATGGAACATGAATGATGGATTTGTTTGATAATCAGTCTGATTGCTGTCTGGCAAGAGGAAGATAGACAGTTCTACTCTTTGGGAAATAATTACCTATGATAGGGAGTAACTGAATGGTTTAGTAATGACTTACAGGACAGAAGTGCCCAGATTAGATTTGCATTTCAGGAAGGTCACTTGGGTGAGCTTAAGGAGAATGTGCTAGGAACACATAAAGCTGAAGGAAAAAAAAAATGAGCAAGGAGGCCAATGCAGAAATACAGGTAGGAAGACTAAAAACCAGATGCCTGCAGTGGGGATAGAATGGAAAGAAGGGGGAGAGTTCAGGACTCTTAAAACAGCATAATAGGAGAATGTGGTGGCTGACTGACTGAATGTTGTGAATGAAAGGGGCGGAAAAGACCAGACCTCTCTGTTGCCTCCTGATTTCTGCTTGGGAGGCAAGGTAGATGGTTAATGGCAAAGAGGCATTCACCTTTAGGTTTTTTAATCTTTTCAGGTTTCTAAGTGGGTATAGTTTCTATTAAAACAGGCCTTATTGTCCAATTTTCAAAACAAAAGGAATGCTTTCAATTTCTACTTTCAAAATCATTTTTTTTTTTGCTTGGTTTTAGTTTTCTGCTTATTTTTCAACAGTAAAATAGTCTCAAGGAGACTCAGAGGTAGCCATCTTCTAATTACCTTAACTCACTTGATATTTAGATAGATTAATATACTTGAATTTATTACCTTGTAATAGATTGACTTTTCTAGTTATCCAATAAAAGCAACACTGGGACTGTGTATTTCTACCAGTATTATATTATAGTAACTGACAATAATAACAGTAATAATTATCCAATTTCAAGATGGAGAAGTACCTTTGACCTCTATTTGATTCCCTTGGTCTATCTAAGTCTTATTCAGCATTGATTTCTTTCCCAAGGAAGTTGCTATAATCACATTATGGTTGATTTATCACAATATGCTTGCTGGCTGGTAATTTCTCATCTCAAGCTTGCTTCTTTTTTTTTTTCTCCCACAGAAGGACATATTAATTTTTTTTCCCCAAAGCAAAGCAAATCCTCTAAGTGTTCTTTGCTATTTTTCTCAGTGGGTGGTGTTAAGTGACCTCCAGTCTTTGAGAACTATCCTAGTGAAACTGTATATGTTGGTGGCACAAAAAATCAAACATATAAAATAAATAAAGCTTTCTGTAGGAACTCTAATTCAGATTGCAAATATGGTAACAGAGAAAGAACATATGCTCAGAAATCACTAGATTTAGTTTCTAGATTTCTTTTAGTAAATGTTTTGTGATTTGAAGAAAGTAATTACTGTATTTCAATTTTAGTGTCTTTGCCTCTAAAATTTATCTAGTTGAACCCATCCAAAATACCTAAATATTCATAACTAATGATTTTAGAGAGAGATCATAACTAATGATTTTAAACTTATCTAAATATTGTGATAATATAATGGAACAATTATACGCTAGCTTACTGTAAAGTTTAATGACAGCATATCTATAAAATTTTATTTATCATTCAAAAGGGGCAAATTTTAAATGAAAAATATCTTTAAAATGATCTAATATCCAAACCCCTCATTGAACAAATAACTAAACTGTGGGTTAGAAAGATTAAGAAATATGGCCAAAGTTTTACACATCTTATTAATTCCCCCTTCAAAAAACTTCAAGTCTTATAATTCATAATCCTAATCTTTATAATTCCTCCTACAAAAAAAAACAATTGCTTGAATATGGTCACTACCAAGAAAATTAATCAAGAGTGATCAAATATTGACATGCAAACAAAAAGCTACCAAATCTTAATGGCTTAATACAATTTTTTTCTTTGTTCATGATTAGCATCAATTGTGGGTTGCTGGAAGCTTTGCAATGTATCATTTCACTCTAGGCCCCAACTGACAAAACAGCAAAATCTGGATCTTTACTAGTTATCACAAGAAAGAGTTAAGAGAAAGAAACAAGAACAGAATAGGTCTTAAATATCCCCCTGCAAATGACAAGTCACTTTTTACTATATTTCATTGGCCAAATATGTCACATGACCACAGCTAACACCAAAGAAAATGGGAAAGTTAAATGCTTCCTTATGCCCAGAGAAAGTAACATCCTATATTATAAAAGACCCATGGTCATGATGCCCTAATGACATCACAACCAAATACCTGGTCAGTGAGGAGTGGCAGAGGTGGGGCTTGAGGCTCTGTGTGGCACAGCCTGGGGTGTGATTTCGCACGCTGGGCATCTAGCATTTAAATAATATAAGTAATACATACCATAGGCATGTTTAGTAAGTGAAGAACATAAAAAAAATACTTAAAGTAGGTGAAGAATATAGAGAATATTCTACAGAGCCAGATTTATAGCACCTGAATCTCTTATAATTTGTCTCTGAACTTTGACATAAAACAAACCTTCAGAGACAATAAGGTGTGAACTTCCCCAAACTGAATAGTTGACAACATCTAAAACAGTAACCTACTGGCCAGATTTAGTCAGTAGATGGATTGTCTGGCCCAACAATCAATCAATCAATCAATATTGTTTAATATTGAATTATTTATTAAAATCTTTTAAATGGAGATTACATAAAGGAAAAAAAAGGATTTAGATTTATTTTGAAAATCAAACAATCTGTTCAAATCAAGCATTTCTCCATAGCGAAAGTTGACTAGAATGACTGACATTTGTCTGTCTAGTTGGATTGAGAGTTTTCTAGTGTGTCACAGTCCTCATAACTCCCTCTTTTCTTACAATTGGATAATGTCACTTATTTAATGTGAATGATCTGTCAGAAACTGCTAAATGCACATCAAAATGCACTGTTCCCTTCTTTGGGCTGATACCTGGCTTATATTTATCAGCTTCTTTGCACTTAAGCAATATGACTTGATCTCCTCCAGTGAAATATATCAATATATGAAAGTGATGTGTGCTACTTCCATGCCTGGCCCATACTTCGTGCTCTTTCATGCCTGAGACACCAATGAAAACTTACTTTGAACTGTTACAATGATAAAGAATAAATGCCCGTTATGTTACTCCTCTGACATTTTGAGGGCTATTTGTTACAACAGCAATTAGCCTACTCTAATTACAATAATAGATGAGTAATGCAGGCATCTGAGTGTGTGCTCAAATTAACCACTGAAGTATCAATAGATTATTGGAGATAATACTATTGAAAATTTTCACATAGCCCCTTGATTGCAACAGAGCATTTTTATTGTATAAATTCAGATATCAGAAAAAAAAAAAAAACATCATATAGCCCTCGAAACAAGAATACCATATCCTCCCAATTACAGAAACATGCACTGGACCCTAGTTCAATGCATTGAGGCCATAAGGAGGGTTAAAAATCGTTCCCCTAAACCAATGCTATAAAAAAGCTCCAAAGCTCCACTGATTTGTGCATTTCATCGACTCTAATTATCATCATAGTTAGAAATGGCATCCCTTCAGTATAATGAAATAGTCTGTTCAGACAGCTGTCCAGTTACTTCAAATTCCAGTTATCCATCTTTTAAATCTGTACAGAGTGTTATGTAGTATTAACCCATTGCTTAAAGGCTACCTGGCTTTGTATTATAATTGCTGGGCAGAGGATGATACTACATTAAGCTCTCATTTCTCTGCTTAAAATAAATGAGCTCTCTATGGACAGAAAATTTCCATTCAACCTGTTGACAACCACCAAGAGATATGCATGAGTTATTCTGTGAGTCAGGCAATTCCTTCCACAGAGTTCATATGCAAACAATATCTCTGGAGCAAACACGTGAATTCCATCAATCCATCAGTTATTGATTTTGAGAGAAAATGAAGGGTCATTATTCATCCCAGGTAAAAAATAAATATATAAAGTTAACAATTAATAGAACTACAGGGAGAAACAGACAGACATGATATGAATCAGTTTTGTCTGTCCCAATGCCTAGATCATTAGAGACCACATGAAACTGTTATTTAAACAATTTAGAGTTATTGAGTTTAAAACATAGCCATTTAAACATTTATAGAATACTGATTCAATTTTCTCTACTCAAATATTTGTGTATTAATTTAACTATACATATGTAATTAACATGTCATAGTAATAAGATCATGTATTAATTTAGAAACTCATATATTTCTACTCTGACATCTCACAAAGCAATTTGGGGGGAGCTGATTTCCTAGGTCACTTAAATCACTGTCCTCATAATGATAAGACCCCTTTTGAGCCATCTTTCCTAGGTTACAGCTCACATCATTTTCACTTCTATTTAAGTTGAGGGGAATACAAGACTTGTAAAACTAGAGTGTACTTTCTCCTAGTAATTGTATTCTTAGCCTGAGCTACTCACATTATATTAGAACCATTTATTTTTTCCTGTTTTTTATTCTTCATATAAGAGTATATGAAGCAAGTGTCTCAATGGTTGAGCATCAACCTATGAGCCAGGTCACAGTTCAATTCCAGGTCAGGGTACATGCCCAGGGTTCAGGCTCTACCCACAGAATAGGGCATGCAGGAGGCAGCTGATCAATGATTCTTTCTCATCATTAATATTTCTATCTTTCCTTCTCCCTTCCACTCTGAATCAATAAAAACACATTTTAAAAAAGAGTGTGTGTGTATATATATATATATATATATATATATATATGCTTTCCAATATATGACCACTTACTGAATTATCTTTTTAAAAGTGGTATGAAAATTTTTATAAAGACAAAAACACATATAGGCCAGATAATGAACACCCATGTTCCTTAGGTGACTTAATTTCACTTTTGCTCAGATGACTGTAGTAAAAGATTGCAGATTTCAGTTTACTAGGTCCAAAGAAAGGTTAAATGATTACACACACACACACACACACACACACACACACACACACACACACACATATCAAAGCAACTCAGAAACCTTGTGTAGGTAACTAACTGTTTTATCATATATAAAAATATATGAACTTGCTTGCTAGGATAAAAAGAAAAAAAATGGTAAAGTCATATACAGCCGTTGATTCGCCAGATTACAAAACACTTCCTGAAAGTCTGGTATAGAAAACTTAATGCATCATCAGCATATTGATCATTTACCACTTGGGATCGTAAATAACAAAGACCTAGTGTAAAAATTAGGCTATAAAAGTACTTGATAGTGAGTAGTTCATATATGCTCCATATGTCTGTAGATCCAGGCTTGGAGATCTTATTGCTGGGGGAGAGAGGGTCTACAATCACCATGTAGGACTGGCCCTGAGATACCCTCCACACTTCATTCCAGCTGATCTTGTCTGTGTTCTGCTGCCTTAACCACCACCGCTGCTGCCCATGAAAACTGGGTTAGCACACCATAGCTGATGCAGATGGGCCAGACTGGATGTCTATGCGTCCCCGATCACTTCATGGTACTGGCTTTCTGTTCAAAGGCCAGGCGGCTGGGATGATTGGCAGAATCTGGGTCATTTGTCCAGATTCTCCCTGCTGACAGGGAGACTAAAAGTCTAATACCTGCCATTCTCTTGATTTGTTGACTCACAGGTTCATGGGTAGAAAGGTGGCAAAATAAGGAAACATATTCTCTGCAGCCCCTGAGCTTAAGGGTTTCACTACATTAGTTTTCTTTCAAAGCAATGATTTTATCATTTGGAAATAATGACTACATTTATTGACCAAAAATAGATTTTTTTCTATTAAGAATACTCCCTTCCTTAACATTCTGCAAATAAGTAATTTTAGACCAAATTACATGTGATTTCCAAGGTAGTTACAATAGAGAAGAGGTTGACATTAAGCTTCTTGAAGAAAAAGGTTGTATAGACATTGGCTCATCGGGCTCATAAAAGAATTCCATTTACTACACCAGACCTGGCAACAGTGTCATAAGTGTTTCTATACGTACTGTTTCAAGGTTTTTATAATCATAAGATTTGGAACAAGGGTGGTGCACTCCCTCTTAAATGTATTTTAATAAACATTAACTGTAATTGTAAAGAGCTTTAGGATCCTTAGGGATGGAAAATATTGCATAAATGTGCCATGTAACCATGACTATTACTTCTGTACATCGCTACATAAATTATCAGAAAATGAGTAAATGGATTGGTCTCATGCACTTGAATGTTAATTGGAACGAAAAACCTCCTCTCACCAGTCTGGAGATGCCAATTACATCACAGTCTATTTGCTTTCACAGGTATTTACTCTTTGTTAACCTTGACGGATTATAGCCTCAGGTGCGCTGAGTGTCTGGAAGTCTTTGTGTATGTCTTGACACAAGGTTTAGTGTCAATTCCAATGTTCAGTCTGCTGTGAAGACATTCAACAGTATCTCTTGCCTCCCTATATATCATTCTTGTGCACGTACCTAGATTCTGCTGAAGCAGAGAATCTAATCCAAGTGGTTATTACTTCACTGAGCAACCATAATGCTCTACAAGTTCAGTTATTGTTTGATGGGGGGATTTCAATAAAAACATTTAAAACAGTGTATATATATATATATATATATATATATATATATAGATAGATATAGATAGATATAGATATAGATATAGATATATAGATATATAGATATATAGATATATCGTTATATCTTATTCTTTTATTGAGCAATGAGTTTATTAAGCTTTTTTTTTTTCTTGCAAATATACTAAATGCATGTAGTAGATTCCTAATGTTTAATTCTCACTCCAGGAAGTTTTATTTTTAAACTGCAGCACTTGGTATTTTAATTTATCTTAGTTTTTTTCAGGCATGCAAATAAATCAAATAAAATAAGACTTACCCATTTTAAATTATTTTTTTTTTACATTTTTGAAGTACTATTAATATGCTTGCCCTTGAATCCTAGCACTGAGAAAACCTTGAATCCATAACTAATTCTTTTCAAGGATTCTCCATTTCATCCTTTCTGTTTTACATTGACCAATGCTAGTGCTAAACCCAGGATGGGCTTCTCAACCTTTTCAGGCTTCCACCAGTTGTCCCAAATAAATCAGCGCTATTTTATTTAAACAGCGGTAAGAACCCTCTCAGTGAAAGAGGCTTGTATCTGAAATATTTCACTTGAATCATCAGGACTGTTAAAAAGCTGACTTTCACACGATTCACCCTGCCCTTTGATCCTTTGTTTATAAATTAGTTCCAAGGTCAGGTAGCCCCTGTGGGTTAATCTCCTGATGCCTCTGTGTTATGCTAGGCCTGATTGGTGTGTTAAGCAGGCTTACCATAACACACAGGCATCAGCGTGATTTCGGATATATGAAGGTAGTGCTGCTAATGAAGATGTACTGCCACATGTAAATGTGGATGCTGAGCTATTATAACATCTGATTTATAAGAGAGGCCAGAATCTAGAATTCTAAAAAAAAATAATAATAATAAAAAAGACAACTAATATAGTTTAAAATAGCAGCACTGTCCAGCCATTTCTGCATTTCTGAGGATAAGATGTGATCTGAGAAGGGAAACAATTATGATTTCCCACCATTCCTTGCCTTCTAGATTTCATGCCACACCTCCACCACCCTTCTACTCCATTTCTCTTCTTGAACGTTTCCTTTTGGCTCCCTTTGCTGGCCCTGCCTGAACCCCGAGATTCCTGAATGTAGAACTCCTCATTCTGGGTGACCCCCATACTCCAGCCAGTGATAGGACCCCACAAAAGCACCACGTTAGTTTGGGGAGGCAGCACTCTGTGTGTGAGATCTTATGCTTTGTCTCTAGACTCCTCTCTTTTAGTATAACCTTTCCACAGGTGACAGGTTAATCTTCCCCTATAGTAGCTTTCATTGTATCACTGTCTTGCTAAAAAGCCTTTAATTGCTTTGCATTTCATAGAGGAAGAGACTTAAAATCTCATAATAATAAGTCCTAGCCCATCACAAGGACTTACCATTGCCCAATCAGTGACTTAGTGCTTTACATTCATTATCTCATTTAATTATCACACTAGGATAGATACTATTATCCTTATTCTAAGGATGAAGAAACTGAGGCTAATCTTTCATTGGCCTCATTTTATATAATGAAAAAATATATATAATCCAACAATGGCCTAGAATAATGTGTGTGTTTTTAAAAATCTCAGTTCCTATTACAGCTCTGTCAAGTACTAGCTGAGCACCTTTTAGAGAGTCACGTACACTGTCTAAACCACATCTTCATCATCTAGAAATGAGAAAAACAATGCCGATTCTTCAAGGTTATTTAGGATACAATGAAATGATTTAAGTTTATTGCTGTACCAATGCAAGTTGATAATGTTTAGCTTAAAACACACTAGAACTTTGCATCTCATATTAAATTAAATGCCTAAGAGAAATAAACAATCAAATGTACACTGAGTGGCCATATTATTATGATCTCTGAACACATAATAATCTGCCTACTCAATGTATATCTTATATAATAAAACGCTAATATGCAAATTCTCCCCTTTATCAGCAGTCAGGCCAGCCAACTGCCCATGTCCCCTCTCCCTGGCCAGACCTGGCCTTTAGTAGACACACACACACACACACACACACACACACACACACACACACACTGAGTGGTCAGATTATTATGCATTCAGAGATCATAGGCCACTCAGTGTATATTAGTGAAACAGGAGATGGCCGACATAATGTGACTCCACAGATGGTCCTCCTTATTCACTCAAGACACACATTTACATAATGCACTGAGCATGTCAGATACTACATTTATGGGACAGGCAAACATGAACATTAATTTCCAGGATTATGTCATAAAAATTAGAGAAGGTGGGGCATGATCATGAGGGAGAAGAGACTGAGTTCAGTTTCTGACCTGTTAATATTTGTGATATGCGAATTGGCATTTAAGAGGACTTATCCAAGAAGGCAAATTGATTGATTCCATGGTTCAGAAGAGAAGTTGTGCTACACAGGGAAATATGGTGATCTTACACACTTATATTTTTTATCAAAAGCCATAGGACATGATTAGAAGATATGGGAAGAGAATTAGAGAAATAGAAGACTCTATAGATGAGATCCCAGAGTAACTGCAACATTTTGAGCTTATGTAGGAAGAAGGAGCCAGAAAAGGCAACAGAAATGAAGGCAAATAGGCAGGAGAAGATCAGCAGAGTTCAGTGCCCCAGAGGTCATTTTCAACTGTATTGACAGCTTCAGAAGGGGTAGGCCAAATGTTAATTGTTAAGCAGTCTTTGAGGTGTCTTGGAAGCTTCCAGTGACTTTAGAGAGAAAAGTACTGGTGAAATGGAAACCACTGTTCAGCCACTTTCTTCCTGAGATGGAAAACACCATCTTTCCAAAACAATACTCTTTTAAATTAGTGGTCAACATTTATAGTTGGTTTTGAAAAATGGACAGAGCAAGAGCTTAGTGGACGATCTGGATACCTTTGACAGTCCAATAAGGAGTCACTGTCAGCCCTGACAGTTGTGGTAAGTATTTTGTACAGACTGAGGCAATAGGGTGTAATGGTAATGCCCTTAGGAGGGGCCTGGAATATCCCAAACCAGAAGTCTGGACACTTGGATAAATACTCCATCTAGACACCGATATGAGTGGGACATCTACCCCTCATGGACTATAAGAACTCAGAGCTCTGACCACCCAGTGATCAATCTAGGCTGTACCACAGGTCATGCTTGGAACCCTGGGAAACTTCCACTCCATAAGATATGTGCCTCCATTGCAGCTGTCTGGCTTGAGTCCATGTCTATCTCTCCAGCTGTGGCCACCTCTGCAAAGCAAGTGACCAGAACATCATGCTGGATGCTTGCTCTGCTTGCTTCTATCAGGTAAGCTCCACATCTCTATGTGTAACCTGCGTGTGACTCTATTGGCTTATTGTGGAAAGACATGTTTGACTTCTTTTGGGGATGATCCCTTCTTCAAAACAGAAAACCAATTCAAAGAGTGATAATTAGAATGGCCACGAGCACACCTAGGAACGTAAAGAGAGTTTAGGGGTATTTGGCCAAAGACGAATGTGGGTGAGGGTTGAAGGCGAAAAGGACTTAGTGGCAGTAAAGATAGAATCTTTCTATATTTCTGCAAAGAGAAGGACCTGGTTTTAGTTTCCTGAAGTTTGCATAACTGCTAAAATATGCCTCATTTCACACTAGTGTTGAAATAGCCTTTATTTTAGGAATCAAACAAGGGAGACAAAAGCTTCCTTAATAATTCCTTGGGGAAAATAGCTAATCAGCAAAATAGCACTTTTTTCCCCCTCTAGAGTGCAAAGTAGGCAGATTTGATTCATAAATGCAATGTGACCATCAGAATGCTGATGAAATCGACTCCACACACCCTCCCTGAGGGGCAGTCCTGGTGTCCAAAAGGGAGAAACAGTGGAAAAGCTGGTTGATTCAAACATCTCTCCTACCCTCCCCACCCCCCTGACTTTTTTTTTTTTAATATTTCACTGTAATTGTTATTCTTTATTTCTCAAAAGCCTCTATTATCAACCATGCTCTCTGCTCAAGTGCTAGGAACATAGTCAACCAAAGAGACAAAATATCCTTATATTGTTGCTTATTTTATAGTAGGAAGAAGGTTAAAACATTATTTTAGAGAAAAAAAAAAGCATGCACATCCCAAATATGTTACTCCATGCATGTGAATGAGTAAGTGCATTTTCCCACTGTAATTCATTAATATTTATGAACTCATCAGTATTGTTTTGTTGTCAGGTTATTTAGCAGAAACATCAGAAATTGGGAGCCAAGGGAAATGGGAACAGGGGCAGCTAAGTTTTATAGGCAGGATTGTACTGAATTTTTAGGAAAAAAAATTGGAAATGGCAGAAGAACTAATATATCAGATCATTTTCTATTATTATTCATGGTAGTTAAAAAAATTGGAATTGTTAATTTAAGTTAGTGTTTTAGGCAAGCCCATCCAATTAATGTCACAATTTTGATAGAAGTTTATAAAACCAGAAAACATTCAAAACACCACACTCTTTTCACTTGATATTAATGTACACTAAGTCTGACCAAGTAATGGATTAGAGTAGAAATAATAAATGACATCTAAACAGTATCTGTCATAAAATATTAAGATATCCTCTCTTCCAAATATTACACACTAATCTGATCAAATATATATTTTTAAATGAGTAGAAACTGTCCAACAAAACTCTATTCCTGGATATTAGAAAGCTCTTAGTGTATTTTCATATTTTCACTTTTTCCAGATTTGCATGTTGAAAAAGTGATTTATGAAATGACTAATGCAATGAAGACTTTAACACAGTCTGGCAAACAAGAAAGCTAATTAGTGGCGATAATTTACTTCTGGTTGGAAATTCATAATTTGCTGGGTCATGACCTATAATTAATATATTTTCTGTGTTTCTCTAAGATAATTGATGGTGCATGTTGAGTGTTGCTTTAGGAGAATAAAAGTCTTAAATGCAATTAAATTAAACTATAATCTTGCATAGGTAAATTATATAAGACATTTAAAATAAAATAATCTTCAAATCAGTGTCTCATAACAACAGAAAAATAATTAAATATCACTTAAAATCACACTGAATAAACATAATCTTATAGGAAAAAAACATGTTTGTTTTCTAAAGTGTCATTGAAATATATAGCAGACACCTCACTGTGACAGAGAAAATATTTGCCCAAGTTATCATTAGTGTAAATTATCAATATAATTTATTGTTAAGAGTTTCTTTTTTTATTGAGAACATTTTAGAACTTAGATGTTACAAATTAATATAATAAAAATACCTGTATTTAACACCTAGAACTGATCACAGCTAGCATTTTTTTATGTATATTTTATTGATTTTTCACAGAGAGGAAGAGAGAGGGATAGAGAGAAACATGGATGAGAGAGAAACATTGCTCAGCTGCCTCTTGCACACCCCCTACTAGGGACATGCCTGCAAACAAGGTACCTGACCTTGAATGGAATCTAACCTGGGACCTTTTAGTCTGCAGGCCAACACTCTATCCACTAAGCCAAACCAGTTCTGGCACAACTAGTATTTTTATATTAATTTCATATTTTTAGTAAAGAAAGAAAGAAAGAAAGAAAGAAAGAAAGAAAGAAAGAAAGAAAGAAAAAAAAAAAAAATATATATATATATATATATATATATATATATATATATATATATATAAACTTCTGGAATATATCAAGGTAGAGATTGACAGCAATACAGTCACAGTAGGGAAATATAATACCACACTAACACCACTGGACAAATCCTCTAAACAAAAAATCAGCAAAGAAATATCAATCCTAAATGATTCACTAGATCGAATGGAATTAAATGACAACTTTAGAACACTTCACCCACAAGCCACAGAATATACATTCTTCTCAAGTGCTCATAGGTCATTTTTAAAGATAGACCATATATTGGGACTCTGGCAAAGTCTTTTCAAATTCAAGAAGACAGAAATCACATCAAGCCTCTTCTCAGATGACAATGGCATAAAATTAGAAATCAACTATAATAAAAACTATTTTAAAAAATCAAACACCTGCAGGCTAAACAGCATGTTATTAAACAATGATTGGGTTACCAAAAGATCAAAGAAGAAATAAAAAAACATCATGGCAACAAATGACAATAAAAATACAACAATCTAATATCTATGGGACACAGGGAAAGCAGTCTTGAGAGGGAAGTTCATAGCTCTACATGCCTACCTCAAAAACAAACAAACAAACAAAAAAACACAAGAAAAATGAAAAATTTTAGTAAATTATCTATCCCTACAACTCAAAGAGTTAGAAAAAGAGCAACAAGAAAAGACCAGCTGAAGCAGAAGGAAGGAAATAAAAAAAGATCAGAGTGGAGATAAATGATATAGAGACAAAAAAAAAAAAAAATACAAAAGATCAACAAAACCCAGAGCTGCTTCTTTGAAAGGATAAACAAGATTGATGAACCTCTAGTCAGGCTCACCACGAAGCAAAGAGAGAGGACGCAAATAAAATCAGAAATGAAAGAGGTGAAGTAACAACGGATCCCACAGAAATGCAAATGATTATGAAAAAATACTATGAACAACTAACTCTGTTCCAACAATGGACAAGCTAGACAAAATGGACATATCCTTAGAAAAATACAATCTCCCAAAACTCAATCAAGAAGAATAAAAAAATCTGAATAGGCTGATAATTACCTAAGAAATTGAAGCAGCTATCAAAAATCATCCAGCAAACAAAAGCCCTGGTCGGGCTTTACAGGGGAGTTTTACCAAGCATACAAAGAACTGTAACCTATCCTCCTCAGACTATTCCAAAAAATTCAAGGGGAAGGCACACTTCCAATCTTTTTATAGGAAGCCAGCATTACCCTAATCCCAAAACCAGATAAAGATACCACATAAAAAGAGAATAGGCCAATATCCTTGGATGAACATAGATGCTAAAATCCTCAACAAAATTCTAGCAAATCAGATTCAGCATTGCATTAGAAAGATCATACATCAGGACCAAGTGGAATTTATTCTGGGAATGCAAGGATGGTACAATATCTGCAAATCAATAAATGTGATACACCACATAAACAAACTGAGAGATAAAAATCACATAATCATATTAATCAATGTAGAAAAAGCATCTGACAAAATCCAACACCTTTTCTTGATAAAAACTCTCAGCAAAGTGGGAATAGAGGGATCATACCTCAACCTAATAAAAGCCTTATATAACAAGCCTACAGCCAACATTATACTCAATGGGCAAAACCGAAAAACATTTCACCTAAGAACAAGAATGACACCACTTTCACTATTCCTGTTTGACATAGTATCGGAAGTGCTAGCAGCTAGACAGTGATCAGATAAGAAGAAGAAATAAAAGGCATCCAAATTGGGAAACAAGTAAAATTGTCCTTATTCACAGATGACATAATACTATACATAGAAAAGCCAAAGACTCCATCACCAAACTACTAGACCTAATAAATGAATTTGGCGATTTAGCAGGATACAAAACTAACACCCAGAAGTCTATGGCCTTTTTATACACCAATAATGAACTCACAAAAAGAAAAACAAAACAAAACAAAGAAAAAAATACAATCCCATTTACCATTGCACCAAAATAAATTAAGATACCTAGGAATAAACTTAACCAAGGATATAAAAGACCTGTATTCAGAAAACTATAGGACATTGAAAAAAGAGATAGAGGAATACATAAACAAATGAAAGAACATACCACGTTCATGGATTGGTAGAATCAACATCATTAAAATGTCCATACTACCCAAAGTAATCTACAGATTCAATGGACTCTCTATTAAAATACCAACAATATATTTCACAGACCTAGAACAAACTCTCCAAAAATTGATCTGGAATTTAAAAAAAAAAAGACCCCGAATAGCTGCAGCAATGCCCAGAAAGAAGAAAACAGTTGAAAGGATCACAATACAAAATACCAAGCTATGTTACCAAACCATGGTTCTCAAAATTGCCTGGTACTGGCACAATAAGATATATATAGACCAATGGAACAGAACAGAGAACCTAGAAATCAATCGACCCAAGCCATGATGCTCAGTTAATATTTGACAAAGGAGGCAAGAACATACAATAGAGTCAAGATTGTCTCTTCAATAAATGGTACAGAGAAATTTGGTCAGACACATAAAAAAAGAAAAAAAAAAGGGAAAAAAAGAACTAGATTAACAACTACCACCATACACAAAAACAAACTCAAAATGGCTGAAGGACTTTAATGTAAGATGGAAAACCATAAAAATCTTACAACACTCCATAAGCAGCAAAATAGCAGACATGTGTCATAGCAATATCTTTATAGACACAGCTTCTTGGGAAATGGAGACCAAGGAGAAAATAAACAAATGGGACTGCATGAAAATAAAAAACTTTTGCACAGGAAAAGAAACCAACAACAAAACAAGAAAGCCAACTGCATGGGAGAAGATATTTGCCAATGCTATCACTGATAAGAGTTTATTCTCCAACACTTACAGGGAACTCATACAACTTAACAAAAGGATGATAAACAACCCAGTCAAAAATGGTCAATGGATCTAAATAGATACTTTTTCAAAAGAAGACATAAGCAAGGCCAAGAGACATATGAAAACATGCTCAGAGTCACTAATCATCCAAGAGAAGCAAATCAGAACGACAATATGGTATCATGTCACACTTATCAGAATGGCTATCATCAACAAATCAAAAAATGACAAGTGCTGGCAAGGATGCGGATAAAAAGGAACCCTTGTGCACTGCTAGTGGGAATGCAGACTGATGCAACAACCACTATGAAAGACAGTTTGGAGTTTCCTTGAAAAGTTAAAAATGGAACTCCCATTTGATCCAGTGATTGTATTTCTAGGACTATATCCCAAGAAATTAGAAACACCAATCAGAAATGATATATGCACCCCTATGTTAAAGCAGCACAAATTACAATAGCCAAGATTTGGAAACAGCATAAGTGCCCATCAGCAGAAAGTGGATTAAAAAACTGTGGTACATCTACACAATATAATACCATGCCTCTATATATATAAAAAAAAAGAAGGGACTTTTATCATTTGCAACAGCATGGATGGAACTGGAGAGCATTATACTAAGCGAAATAAGCCAGTTGGAGAAAGATAAAGATCACATGATCTTACTCATATGTGGGATTTAATGATGAACATATTTGATGAACAAGAATAGATTCAGAACCAAATGTTAGGGGAGGAGGGGAGGTTAGAGAGCAACCAAAGGACTTGTATGCATACATATTGACATAACCAATGGACACAGTCACTGGGGTGGTGGGAATGGCTGTGGGGGAGGAGGGTCAAATGGGAGAAAAGGAGAAATATATAAAACTTTAGACAGCAAAAAAATAAATAAGAAAGCAAAATATAATTAAGATAATCATATCCTCCTGTCCCCTTTCCATATAGGCAAATAGTATAATGAATTTAGCTCAATACATTTGTAAATTACCATCCTATGTTTATATAAGGTAGACCTATTCCTTGTATATATGTTTGACCATTTTACATAAATCATATTCTTACGTATGTATTATTCTAGTTTGTTTTATAACTTGACACTATAGTTCTAGAAACTGTCAGTATGTATATAGCTTGTTTTAAAATCAAAATTATGGTTTTGAAATATATCCATATATGTATTTATATGTATATGCTATTCCTGTTAACTAACAAACTTCCCCCCAACACACACACACACACAAAAAAAAACACAACACAAAACACCAAAATACCCTATATTTGTATATTTAACTTCTCCATTATGCAAATTATAGATATGTATATGCTTTTCATTTCTTGCTATTTTCAACCATCTTACAATAAACATACCTATATATCTCCCTTGTGGAAATGTTTCCTTTATTGAAAATATACTTTTATTGATTTCGAAGAGACAGGGAGAGGGAGAGAGAGAGAGAAACATCAATGATGAGAGAGAATCACCCATTGATTGCCTCCTGCTAGCCCCCTGCTGGGGATAGAGCCAGCAATCAAGGCTTGTGACCTTGACTGGAATCAAGTCCTGGACCCTTCATTTGGCACGCAGACTTTCTATCCACTGAGCCAAATAAGCTAGGGCTGGAAATGTTTCTTTAGAGTATAAACACAGAAGCTGACTTTCTGGTTATGTACATTTTTAATTTTAATAACAATGCCAAATTCTTCTCCAAAGTGGTTGTTCTAATTCCCCTTCCCACAAGCAGATATGGGAATCCAAAGTCATGGCCAATATTTGGTGTCATCAGACTTTACTATCATCACATATCTGAGAGATGGGAGATAGTGTCTTATTTTATTCATTCATTTGTGTGGATGTTTTGTGGATGTCTCTGATCATTAATACAGATCAGAATTACTTACTAATCAATATGCTATTTGGATTCCATTTTTGTTGCATGCCTGGTCATAATTTTGTCCATTTATTCCTGTTATTTTGTATTTTGCTAATTGGCATTATATAAAATTATTTGGCTCTTCAAAGCACTTTAAAATGAAAACTAATAAGACAAATCAAAGCTAATAAAAAGTGTAAGAAGTAAATGCATAGCTTTTTATTTGGCCTCATCTGCCTGCCATTCTGTCCAGAACCCATTTAAGAGCACTTGGGCACTTGGAAGATTTAATCAAAGCAGGGCTTCATGCTGTGAGGGTTTGGTGTTTCCTAAAAGTCCTCAAAATGATTTCATTTACAACCCAGGGGCTCTGCACAGGAACTTTCCTGTCAGTTGCCAATGTGCCTGCATCAGCACTGACATTGCTTCTGGCAGTCCCTTTTAGGAGGCTGTAACCACGTGGAATGTGGCATGTGTCAAAGTGATGGGTAGGAAGGGATTCAGTGCTCTTAAACAACATCATTACTTTGCAGAGACTGAACCTTGAACAGGGGTTTCTTGTAATCTTTTCTTTACCAATAAATCTTTCACAAACCTCCACATGATATTCTAATGATTGGTGTGAAAATTCAATTAAAGGGGCATCTGATGACAACACAGAGGGTTCTCAGAGGGAATTGGAAAAAGGAACTTGAAATGGTTAAGGCATATAATGACCAAGTAAAATTTAACTTGAGAAGTAAAACAGACAAATTGATGGCCAAACATTACCTACACAATATACATACACATACATACATATGCATGCAGATGTGTACACACACACACAGATTATATATATGTATGTAATATATAAATGTGTAATATATATATACATGTATGCATACACACATACATATATGGCTCTGAGGACTTGTTTGGCAGAACACTAATCTTGAGCAAACAGTTCAATGAGTCTATAACATTTACATCCAAATTTATTTCATTTACCCAAATGAATCATTATTTACATAGCCTATTTAGAAAGGATTCTTTTAGACAGGCATTGTCAATATGATTAGAATTTAATATTTATATAACCCTAAGAATGCACTGGAACTGCAAAATTGATGAAATTGGAGTATGACTGTAACTTTCACATTTAGTCAACTAAAGATAATATTTTCAAACCTCTGACTACTGTATTTCAGGCACTGGGGAAAAATATCTATTAGGCCACTTTCTAAACATGCAAATATTAAGCATGCTCACATATTTAGACAGTAGCTATGAGGTTGTAAAATTGTGAGAATAATTTTAATGAAGTAGAAGAAAACTGGAAGTGGAGGTGGTAACAACGCCTTACATTTCAGGGAGAAAATAGAAAATATTGAATGAGATCAGCAATGGAGAGATGAACTAGAATTCTGTGAACAAGTTATCACGAAAATCAATCTAATCAGTATTTATTAAGTTGGTGGAAAATGCATTTTAAGATCACTTCTAATTCATTGGTCCATGTAGTTGATTTAAATAATTAATAATAATAATAATAATAATAAACATTATTTTAAAAATTCTGAAATAAACCTTCTGGAACTGTTTTCAAATATATATATATATCTTACAGAGATTTATATCTCAGTAGAAATTTCTTGTGTTAAATTTCCATTTCCACTTTTGAGTGTGGGTGAAAGTTGGACCAGGGATAGTGAACAGGGAAGGAAGGGATATACTACAAGAATGCTAGGATTTGGTGTCACAAAGGGATGATCACCAACAGGCAAAGAGATTCAATTTAAAGAGTATCAAAATAAACACCTTTATGTTTTTCTCTATTAAAGTGTGTCTTTTATTACTCTCACAGAATCTGTATGATCCTTAAGAACAAAAGGACATTTTAGACATGAAAATTCTCCAAGTCCATACCACTAAAATGGAATCCTATTAAAATATATAGTCTTATGCCTTTTTTGTGAGCACATATGTGGACAGACATGGTTTTTATTATAAATTTTCTAAACAACCTTTTATAATTTAATATTTAAAAATATACCTATGTCTGCATATACACACAATCTTTTCATGTCAACAAACTTAGTTTTGTGTCACACTATTATTAAATGCTGGTATTTCAATTTAACTTGTAATATTATTTTTTTTGTAACACATTCCTTCTAGATTTTTTTTGTAAGATTCTATTAATGTATTTATCTTTGTATAATGTTCTGGTTATTTTTCTGACATCCCGTATGCATAGTTTTGCCACTAAGATTCTAATAAAATAAATTTCTAAAGAGCATCTCTGAATAAATGAAGGCATAGGTGGAATGTATTCAAATATAAACTTTAAATTTTAGTCTATATGGGTTTTAACCACTGGGAATCAAAGTCAATAGTTTCCCAAAGCACATATTTTAATTAAATATACACAATGTCACTTTGAAAACAAGGTTATTTCTTGTGAAGCTTATTTTTGAAATTATACCTAAAAATGCTTGTCAGTTATCCTTAATTACTAAAGGAAACATTAGAAGTATTAAACACAAGACAGGCTTGAGCATGACCACACAAAAAGGGATTGCAACCCACAATAGAAGCTGTCTATTATCCATAACAGCTGAACTTCAGTTCTGACACTGTGTAACTTAAATTCAGGCATAAGTGCCCACAGCCAGTTTGTGAACCTAAGATTTTAACTAATATTACTTTGTGGAGGATTACCTAAGATCTTAACTAATATTACTTTATGGAGGATTTGAGCTAAATTAAATGTCTAAAGATTATGGAAAGCTCTTAGTTTGTGTTTTGTTTTCTTTTATTTACATTAAGAACTAGCCCATTTAAGTCCCATCCATTACCAGTTCAGAGAATTAAAATGATTTATACCAGTCATAAATGGAGATGTCTCCAATTATCAGATTGCAGGCCCATCCTGTGGGGAAGTTCAGTTGTGTTCTGTGTGAGTGTGTGTTTTTAATTTAAAAAGAACTAGGTGGAGTGTAAATGACTAAATACGAGGGGACTTGAAGCAAAGACGCATTATTAGAACAACTACAAAGACAGTTGATTGATAAGATTTATGCTTTACAGCAGTGCGCTCTGATGGTCCGGAAAAACCAGGGGATTTGCAGTCTAAGGCACCTAGGTTATAGCTTTTATTTACTAGTAATAAACTTTAAAAGTGTGGATAAATGGTTGAATCTCAATATTCTTATCTGTAAACTGCCTACCTATTCCCTCTCCGTGTCATGAGAACCCATGCAAGTATATACAAGGGTGTCCCCCCAAAATGTATATATATGTTAATAGCTGATGGCTCACGTTGGAAAATAGAATGTATTTTAATAAACACTGCCTTTATAATGATGCAACATGTGTGTATACATTTTGGGGGACACCCTATTGTGAGAATATCAAAGTTCTAAGTAAACACAAATGCAAACATTACATTTTACTACCCAAATTCACAATTTATCCTGAAAAGCAATGCAGTCGTTTTTCATTAAAATCTGTACAAAGTGGCTGAAAAGTTGACTCCTGCAACCTGGGATCACACATCAAAATCCAATGTGAAAAGTCTGCGCAATGTGCTTCCTCTTGAAAGAAATCTCTCGGTCTGTCAGACAGTCAGTTAAGAGTAGGTAATTTTATTGAGTGCTCTCTCCGCCAGGATATTGAATTCCCTCAGCCATCTCCACAGCTTTGTGTTTTCTTTGACTCCTACCTCTCCTTTGTGTTCCAGAACTATCAGTTATGAGACGGCATAGGGCAGCCTCCGTTGCTCCTGACTGGACTGTTCTGGACCCATAAACTCTGCTGTATTTCATTTCCTGTCCTTGATGTCAATGAGATTACTAATTCTATTGTTACAAAAAAAATAAAAATCTCCAACTAGGTTCAAGGTGTTTCTTATCCTTACAACCAAAATAGCCCTAACTGAAACACTTTCTGGCTTCTCTCCCTCACATGCATGCTTTCATAGAAACTACATAATTCCCTTCGGATACCCCAATACCCTGTGTCTCTCCCTGGTAACTTTTGTGTGTGTGTGTGTGTGTGTGTGTGTGTGAAATAGCAGTTCATCCTAAAAAATCTACTTAAAATGTTATTGTTCTAAAGAAAGCTTGTCTCATTCTGTCGGCTATGCTATGAGATCCTATGAGATTATGTTTTGGTTTTACCTCTCTCATTTTATGTCCTTGCTTCCCATATTTTGCGTTTTTGTTATGGTACCAGATTTAGGTCATCCTTCATCCTTTGTCCATCGCTTACCCACACACACTAGATCGCTGGGTACCTGTGAACTGAAAATATGTCTTACTCATTTTTAAGACCTACAAATGTTACACAGTGTCCTAGTCATTGTAAGAATATGTATTTGTGAAAGAAACAAATGGACAAACAAATGAAAAACTGATAACTACACAGTATAGCAAAGGACTCCCAACCAAAAAGAGCTTAGAACACTGAAAATGTGTTACCATATATATATATAGCTAAGGCTGAAATAAATGAGGTATTGCTGATTTTGGAAATTATATTTTAAAAATATTGTAATGTCTTCTTTTTTACTGCCCTCTTCAATGTTCCAGAGGGCATGGGATCATCTCACAAACATTCTGGAACACCAACAGATGGCACCACCCTAAACCATGGACTCAACACTAATTTAACAAACAAAACACATTCACATGATCTAGGTTTTCCTTTTGGACAATGTGCTAAAAGGCAAGCTTACAGACCCTCCAGCAATTCATTGATGAGACAAATATGAATAAAAAATTGATAAGTCATTGTGATATAGTCATCTGGAGCAACCAGAAGAAAGAAAAAATATTTAAAAGTATCATATGAGGGAATCTGAATTCTATAAGGTTCACTTATAAAATTGACAATTAAGTAAGCCAACAGTACCAGCATTTATCATTCCAAGCTGAATTTTCTGGGTAGCTGATATATTTTAGTTTAAGAAATCAATTTACCTATTCATTTCTACTCAATTATTCATAAATTCTATCTCATTAAGAAGATATATGAGAGCCAATGGGTGATGAAATCTAGAAGTTGAGATCCTATTTGACATTATATTATTGAGGTGGAATGGACCTTAGAGGGCCAGTTTTTGCTTAACGAAGTCTCTGATTAGGCTATGTAAACCAGTGCTATTTTGGAATCATTTAAAATAGTGTTGTTATTCATAGTGCTTTTTGCTGTATAATACCACTTAGTTCATAATTTAATTGTTTAGAGCTGATCTCTACTCAATAGCCATAAGAATAAAGACCCTGTTTAAATTGTTTATTTATGTATTTAAGTTATTGAGAATAGTTTCAGGCACATGGCAGGCATTCTACTAATATGTATTACAATGCAATTTGGGGCTATTTATTAAAACAATACAAATAAATAAATAAAAATATAGAATAGCCTTATTAGAGAAGCCCGAACTAATCCAAGTGGACAACTCATAGGATGACATTTTAGCTCCAAAACTAGAAAGTCTTTATATCCCTGATGAATATAGATCCTAAAATCCTCAAAATATATTAGCAAATTGGATACAACAATTTATTAAAAAGATCATAACATGACCAACTGGGATTTATTCTAGGGATTCAGACCTGGTACATTACTTACAGATCAATAAACATGACACATCACATAAACAAACTGAAAGACAAAAATGATATGATCATATCAACAGATGTGGAAAAAGCATTCGACAAAGTACACCATCCATTTTTTTTATGAAAACTCAGCAAAGTGGGCACAGAAGTATCATACCTCAATATAATAAAAAATATATATATGACAAACCTACAGTCAATATTGTACTCAATGGGCAAAACTAAAATAATTTACCCTAAAAAAAGGAATAAGAGAGGGATGTCCATTTTTACCACTTTAATTCAATATAGTATTAGAGGTCCTAGCCACAGAGATCAGACAAGAAGAAAAAAATAAAAGGCATACAAATTGGAAATGTGGAAGTAAAACTCTCATTATCCATAGTTGACCTGATACTATACATAGAAAATCCTAGAGTCTACCAAAATACTAATAAATAAATTCAGCAATGTAGCAGGATAAAAAATTAACACCCAGTAATGGAGGGCATTTTTATAGACCAGTAATGAATTCTCAGAAATAAAAACTAAAAAAAAATCCCATTTACTATTACAGAAAAAAAAAATAGATACTTAAGAATAAACCTAACCAAGGAGGTAAAAGTCCTGTATTTGGAAAAATACAGGGATGTTGAAAAAAAGAAATAAAGGAGGATATAAACAAGTGGGATAACCTACAGTATTCATGAATTGGTAGATTAACATAATAAAAATGCCCATGCTACCTTATCTTTAGATTTAGTGCAATCCCTATTAAAAAAATGCATATTTCACAGATCTAGAACAAATATTTCAAAAATTTATATGGAATCCAAAAAGCCCCCAAGATAGCTACAGCAATCTTGAGAAAGAGGAACAAAGTTGGAGGAATCACAGTATCAGATATCAAGTTATACTATTACAAACAGAGGCCCAGTGCACGAAGATTCATGCAATAGACCTTCCTTCCCCTTGCTGCCAACACCAATTTTCCTCAGGCACCTGGGACCCAGGTCTTTGCTTCGGACACAGTGGAGAAGCCAAGCCTCTTCAGTTTTTAGTTTTCAGTCTTTGCTTGGACCAGAGCCTTCAGTCTTTGCTCCATACTTGTGTATACAAATTAACCTGCCATCTTATCTTTGTTGGGTTAATTTGCATGTTCACTACTGATTGACTTGTGGGCATCACAGAGGTATGGTCAATTTACATATTTCTCCTTTTTTTTTTTTTTTTTTAGTGTAGATGCCACTGTTATCAAAACAGCTAGTTTAGGCACAAGAACAGACACATAGATTAATGGAATAGAACAGAGAACCCAGAAAAAAATAAAATTAATGGTAATTATCTTCTAAGGTAGTCCATTCTAATCCTAGAGGACTCCATTATCTTTTTTTTTTTTATTTACTTATTTAATCGATTTTTTACAGAGAGGAAGGAAGAGGGTTAGAGATGAGCAACACCAATGAGAGAAACATCGATCAGCTGCCTCCTGTACACCCGCTACTGGAGATGTTCCTGCAACCAAGCTACATGCCCTTGACCAGAATTGAACTTGGATCCTTCAGTTTGCACACTGACTCTCTACCCACTGAGCCAAACCAGTTAGGGAAGACTGTTATCTTTTTAAAAAATAGATTTTTAGTGATTTTTTTTTAGAATGGGAGAGAGAATGAGAAACATTGATGTGAGAATGGAACATTGATCTTTTGATTCCTATATGTCCTAGTCATGTACCCTGACCAAGAATTGAACCAGAAACCTTTCAATGCATGGGGTTAAGCCCAACCAACTACTCATCAAAAAATGCACATGCAAGCAAAAGTTTACACACAATATCAAGATATTCACAAATACCACAAAGATGAACCCTACAGGATGAACAAAATGTTCCTAGATATAACCCCAATCCTTAAGGAGCCCTCTCTAACTTCTCATCTCTCAGCTTCACAATAGCATTCCATTGACTTTATGATAGTTTAAAATCTAAATAGTGAACATCTTTCTCAAGAAAGATAGGAAGATACATTGAATCAAAGTGTACAATTTCCAATTTCCAACTATGAATTATTGATGGTGGATCAGTTCCTATATTTCATAGCTTCAAATCACTTGAAAAAAAATATTTTCCCTAACAAAAAAAAGAAAGAAAGAAAGAAAGAAAGAAAGAAAGAAAGAAAGAAAGAAGAAAGGAAAAAGAAAAATAATAAATTTGCTAACCATTGTCAGGGATGTTTTTACTCTCATGACTTTAATTCAGTGATCTGAAACATATCAACATTGCATTTTGCATCCTCTCTATACACCATTCCTGAGTATCTCCTTCTAGTAAACTGCACTGAGACTAAATACATTTATTTTTGGTTTGCAATGTTTCCAAAGGCAAGATAGGGAGACCTTGATGGCTTACTATGTGATAAAGTTTTCCATAGGAAATTCAAATAAATAGAACAACTTGTGATCATTAGAGGCACTGCCTATTGCATTTCTCTGAAAAGCAGAATTAAATAGATGTTTTTATTCTGGCAGAAATCTCACTCCCCCCACTTCTGGTTTTGTCTCTTTTCTGAGAGTGATGAGACCTCCTCTGTCAACTCAAAAGCTCTTACTGTCACTCCGCAGAAAGAAAGCACCTCTCTGTGTATGAGGACAATCGTCTGCCAATAGATTTGGCTGTCAACCGCCCAAAAGCACTGTCACTCAGTGTCAAAGCACTAACAACAAAACAATTATCAATACAAAAAAGAAAGGGAATCAGAAGACCCAAGTTATGTAGATAAAACAAAGCCAGTGAAAAATCTAAGTGCTTCTGAACACTAAAGTGCAATTCCCTCCCTCCCTCTCTCCCAATATGCTGTGACAGCATCCATTAAGCCTTTCCAGATTTTTTTTTTATTATTATTCAAAGCTTGGTAAGTATTTGTGATTATTCTCTGAAACATCAACAAATAATTTTCTATAGAACATGCATCTCCTTCTATCAATGGTTACTTAATATCCAACATTTGCATTTATGTACAATTTTGGATTAATATAGAAAAATCTAAAAGAGGTGTCTTTCATTTTTTTACCCCAAGATTCTGAAAAATTATTTTAAAGTTACAAAATGTGTCACTGCTATATTTTATAAGGTTGAATTCTGGTGGAATTATAGGCTATACATTCATATATATATATATATATATATATATATATATATATATATATATACATACACACACACACACACACACACACACACACACACATATATATATATATATATATATATATATTTTAAATATATTTTATTGATTTTTTACAGAGAGGGATAGACAGTTAGAAACATTGATGAGAGAAAAACATCGATCAGCTACCTTCTGCACCCCCCCCACTGGGGATGCGCCCGCAACCAAAGTACATGCCCTTGACCAGAATCGAACCTGGGACCCTTCAGTCCACAGGCCAAAGCTCTAACCACCGAGCCAAACTGGTCTTGGCCTTATGTATATATTTTATATAGTGTTCCAAATAAGATACAGTGATTTCATTTCATGTTTAGAAAAACTCTTATTTGGGATTTATTACAATTTTTATAAAAATGGCTGACTGGACCCTGTTTAAAAAAACTTTATATATTTAACCCATTTAATTCTAATGGCTACTTTATGAGGCTTTGATTATTCCCATTTTACAGATGAGCAAACTGAGTTAAGCAATTTGCCTTGCTCACACAACTGGTAAGTAATAGAGCTGGAATATGATATGAGTCATTCAGCTCCAAATTCCATCCTCTTAATCAATACACCAATGATGGTAATATTAATATTAATATAGTATATATTCATGAAAATACTAAAAATATTATTTATATATATATATATATATATATATATATATATATATATACACACATATTCATGAAAAATACTAAAATATATTAACCAGTGATCAATTACAAAAATGTTGAATATATTTTAAAGATTATTTATAATCTGATTTCTATAGACTAGATGTTTGGAATTAGAAATGGGTATTGGGACAACAAAAAATTATATTATCTCCTGGTGATAAGACTTAGAGTGACACAATTCCTTAAGGATTCTAAGAAAAGAGAGTGATTTTAGATAAAATGACTGCCAATTTAAACTTTGAAGCAAAGAACATTAAAGATAAATATTTCTCTTTGGACATATTCATTTTGAATGAGTAGCTTGACAAAGTGCTAAATTCAGTTCACTTGATTATTATTAACAACATTACTGACAAAATTTTGTTTCATGTAATTCTAAGAAGTATTCTACTCATATATTTTTCAACAACAGTATCTAAAAGACTTATCTAAAGTTTTTTATAAATCCAGGTCTAAGCTAAAGATCTCAGAACCAATGACACAAATGAGGTCAAAGCTTACCAATTAAATGAAGAACTTCTATATACCAGCGTGTATTTATAAAAAAATAATAATAATAGTAAAAAATACCTTAAAATGTAGAAAACTCATGTGGCTTTCTTACAAACACAAGATGATATTAGTTACCAAACAGTTCATCAGGTGTGAGCTGTGCTTGAAATAAGATATGCTAACAAAGCACTAAAACTCAGAAAGATTTCAAATTTGAAAAAGGAAAAGCAAACATTAAGTGTGTTCTCGGATACTGTATGAGTAGAGATAACACACTGGAATTTCTGAAGAGTCCTTGATAGAAAAGGATTAGTATTGGAGGTGGACCCCAACTGGTTTTATGATAGTTTCTTTTTGCTCTTGGATAAGATGGGCCAGGCTCAGAGATGAGTTGACAAAGAGTAATCTTGACCTCTCAGTGGCTCTGAGTTTACCAGAGCTATTCTATTAGAATTTTTGCAGATCAGCTTTAAAAAAAAGATTAATATAATGGGTGACATTGGCTAATAAAATTACATAGTTTTTAGGTGTGCAATTCTGCATGTCATCTGTATATCGCATTTTGTGTTCACCACCCCAAGTTTTGCTTTTGTTTTAGAGTTTTTGTGTTATGTTTTATTCTTGTCTCATAGCCTACACTTCTCCAATAGCTGAAAATATAAAAGAAGTCCAGAAATTGTCATGTATAGTGCGTATGAATGGGTTTCTCAGAATCTTTGCCAATTTGGTTATCTCCCAACTTGGAAAGTCTCCCAGATGGGTGCACTTAAAAAAGTTATGTCATTCTCCGAGTTGTTGTTGACAAATGTTTCTGTGGATGCTAATAGACGTCAGTGTTATTTTTTATTTAGACTGAGTACAGAAATGGAGAGTTTACCACAGCACATTATAGATTCTTATCAGCCAGGAGTGGAGTTAGGCCTTGGAGAGAAGACACTACATTGCATTTGTCTACAAGGATTTATTCCTCTGTGGGCTTTGCCAAGAAATGTGTTTCTGGAGGAATCTACCAGGAGCTTGAAGCAGGACTGTGACTGTGTGTGTGGGGAGGTATTCTCAAATATCTTCCATTTTAAAAGAACAAATGATTCTGCACTTCTAATTCAAGTGTATATATATATATATATATATATATATATATATATATTTTTTTTTTTTTTTTTCCTATTATGAATGGCACTGACTCAAATTCATTGTGGCAAAAAAAAATAAATCTGGGTTTGCTAATCAGATTTTTTTCCCAAATTGTACTCAGCATATTAAAAAAATGTCATTGAGGAGCAGATGGTGGGAAAGAATAAGAAAGCAGCAGGCTCCCATCACCTGATTAAGGACAGGATTTTATAGAGACATAGTGGAGGGAGATGAGTCCCTTAATCTAGTTCATCCCTTAATATGAGTAGGGAAATATTCCCTTGCTTACAATCAGGTCTTTGCCCATTTATCTTGCTTCATTCAAACAAATGCTAGAAGAAAAACAAACAAACAAACAAACAAGAACAGAAAGGGGAAAAGGTGGAAAAAATTATGTGAATCCAAGGAGAGCCAAAGAACACCATATATATATCCAATATATATATAAAATTGATTTTTTACAGAGAGGAAGAGAGAGGGATAGAGAGTTAGAAATATCTAGGAGGGAGAATCATCTATTAGCTGCCTCTTGCACACCCTCTATTGGGGATGTGCCTGCAACCAAGGTACATGCCCTTGACCAGAATCGAACCCAGGACCTTTCAGTCCGCAGGCCTACGCTCTATCCACTGAGCCAAACTGGTTTCGACAGAACACTATTTCTAAGACATGATAAATCTTTTGGAAGTTCAAGATTAGGAAAATACCAAACTGATCCAAAACAAGACGTGCTAATATTTAGTACAATTTCCTTCTGCCCTGTGCCAGTCAGTCATATGCTCCCTAGTATGACATTAATGAGACTGAGCTCCTTAGACAGACCCCAAGCCTGATCTTTCTCAAGGCACACAGGGTTTGACCTGGGGTCTAGTACTGAGAAGAGGATCATACATATTTGAAGGGAGAAGTACAGGAGAATTAGCCCTTTGTTTGTCATAAACAAAGCATTGTTCCCACTTAAACTTAGTCACCTGCTGTCCCACAGCTCTGGAATATTCTAGGTTGTTAGTGAATAAAGATTAAAAAAAAATGAAAGTCGTTTTTGCATTTGAAAAATTAAACACTGAACTGGGAGGCTGCTAAGGCTCTTTCTAATGTTAATGTTTTCTTGTCTGTGGATGCATCAACCTGTGTTCCTCTTTTCTTATTTTTAACAATATTTCAGTTACATGCAATATATTAGATTCAGGTGTATGATATAGTGTTTAGACTTTCATATACCTTACACAGTGATCAGCATGGTAAGTCTAGTACCCACTTGATGTCATGCACAGCAATTATAAATTATTGATTATATTCCTGTTGATGCATTTTCCATCACCATGACTTATTCCATAACTAACAGTGTGTACTTTTTAAAGCCCGTGTTCCCCCTTCTTATGACTAGAGAGAAAAAATGCAGTTTGCCAGTTTGGGTAATGCTTGCCTGTTTTCAGGATAGTCATTTTTTTGTTTTTGAGGTAGAGGGCAAGCCACAGGAAGGTGCTGACAATGTCAAATAGAAACTACTGCTTTGCTTGAGGTTAAATCACTTAACCTGCTGGGAAGCAATTAGAATCCCTTGCGCTATTGAGCACAGCCAGGTGCTTACTAAAAGGGTCACAGGGAGCCACACGTGAAGATGGCCACTGGACTCTGCAGGAGCCCTCCCCCCGGTGTGCAAATTGGTCACTACCCTGATGCTCAGCAAGTAGGCCCACCCTCACCCTCCTGCAAAGGCTACAGAGTTCTGGAATTTACAGCCTGTAAAAATGATGCAAGCCATGGCATGCATTCTTAAAAACTGTTTTATGGAATTTTATTTTACATAACAGAGAAGATTCCCAGGGTTTTTTACAAACACAATACATCTCCCCATTTTCTTATTCATTGGCAAATGATGAAAGTAAAGAACAATCCCTCACCCGCATATAAAAGCAATCCTGCTATTATACATCTTGCTTTAAATCACAATTACGCAGCTAATACACTCTCATGCCCTCACATGCACACACTCAGGAAAGAAAGGACAAACATAACAAATGTCTTCCCAGAAACAGAGGCAGCCCTATGAGTGGCCAAAGCAAAATGTTCCCTCTCACATCCTATATAATAAAAGCCTATCGACCAAATGGCAGAAGGACCAGAACAACCACGACCCCTTCCTCCCATCAGGTCCCATCAGGGTGGGCCGACTGGACCTGACCAGTGCATGAATTCATGCACTGGGCCTCTAGTTTACCATTATTGTCCTTCTTAAGGAGGTGTGATGGAAAAGCAGTCTGGGTTTCTGATGGGCCCAAGCCAAGTCCGGAGCCTATTTACTGTATCATTTGATCAGCTACCAACCTTTTCTTAAGATTATTCAAAACATCCATCCCTATCTTATTCTGCAAAAACATAACAGTAGTCTTTCTGATGGAAAACACAGGCACTGTGTATTTTTATAAATATAGGAAAGAAATGCAACCATTATTTTTGCTTTCACAATCTGAATCTCTTAAGTTGAAGGATTACAGAAATGGTGTGGATTCGCATATGTGTCACTTAAAAAGCTGTGGAAGGGCAAAGCAGGAAAATATTAAGAAGTCCTTATATAGTGAAGAAACACCTATTTTAATTCTTCCCGCTAAAATACACATTTCTGAAGCTGAGTGCTGTTATAACCCTGCAGTCACTCTGGGATTCCTGCTTATGTCAAAGATGTTCTATAGTAACTTAATTTTACACTTTGACCATGACAATGGTTGGTTGAGTGTTATTTTGAATCCCTGTGGTTATTGCTCATTCGTTCCAGTAGAGAAAGATAATGACTCCCTGGTAGAGCAACTTATCAGACTAGGCTTAAGTCTGAATTCCATTTAGCCACTCCCATGAAACCAATCCACAAAATAAACCAAGAGAACCAGCAGAACTTGAAACCCAATGAAATAGCTTATATCAGTTATTATTGTTGACCACCACAAGATGAATATTATATTGCTTTGTTGTGTCTATCTGATCTTGTAAATTAACAGGTAGTTGCTCTGCCTCACTTGGGCCACCAAGCATTTTGTTCCTTTCATGGGTCAGGACATGGAATGCAACAGAGTTATCTATATAATAAAAACGACTGTTAAGGCAGAATGACCAGACCACTAGTTGCTATGATTCGCACTGACCACCAGGGGGAAGATGCTCAACAAAGGAGCTGCCCCCTGGTGATCAGTTTACTCCCACAGCGGGAGCACTGCTCAGCTAGAGGCCTGGCTCAAGACTGGTGAGCACAGCAACAGTGGTGGGCGCCTCTCCCACCTCTGTGGCAGCACTAAGGAGCAGCAAGCCAAGCAATAAGGTGCAGCAACAGGTAGGCAGAAAGGAGCAAGGGGTCCAGGACTGTGAGAGGGATGTCCGACTGCCAGGCAGTAGGTCTAAGCCAGCAGTCAAACATCACCCAAGGGCTCCTGGACTATGAGAGGGAGCAAGCCAGGCTAAGGGACCCCTCCTCTCCAGTGCATGAATCTCATGCATCATTCCTCTAGTCTGTAATAAAAGTACTTCAAGATGGCAAAGGATAGACAAACATGCATTCACTGTACTTATATCTCTTCCTGATTCAAAGAGTTGAAGACATTTGTCTAATACTAAAAAAAAAAAAAAAAAAAAGGACCACAGGGAGCCTTTCATTAATTTTTTTTTTTTTGATAAATCAATGGGATTTGTCCTGAAGAATCCATACTTTTAATACTCTGCAACCAGAAGAATGTATTGTTTTAAGGTGGCCAGGTAGGGTCTGGCACTCTTAGGAATCATAACTAAATCTATTTTCTCTAAAATCAAAACAGTGATTTTGGTTTCACGGGCACTGCAAATAAAGGGACCAGTGTTATTTCAATGGAAGAGAGTTGAATTGCTTACATCTCAAAGGATATGGTTGGAGTAGCAACTACTTCACCAAATCCAATCTCTTTGCAAGCCAGAAGTCAAGAGATTTATCATGGCCAAAGCTGGCGATTAGAAAGTGTAATTTGTCAATGCCATTTAGTGGCCAGAGAATGAATGGATCAGACCTATCTGGAAGCTGGCTTTTAATGTTAAAAGGGGAATTCACCAAGACAGATAATCTATTTCTCAAAAAGGAATTGACTTTAAAAAGTCTATTTGATTGTACCCTCATTCATTTATTACTTGTATTTGGAAATGTCTTATCTAGCTAGCTTCCCAAGCCTCTAATTCCTCTCAACTGGTTCTCTGACCTCTGAGAACTGTCAGACAGTTATCCAGAAAGCCAGAAGAAAAAGAAAAAAAAACCACAAAATGAAAAGGAAAAAAAAAAAAAACTTCACTTTTAGCCCACTGCCACCTCAGTGGGCTACTCTGAAGAATTTTAAATTAAAAGATACACAAGCTGGGTTAGAAAGAGGATATGATTGAGTTATACAGTCCTGACTTATACATTTATTTACTCTGCTATATAAACAGTCACATGACTTAAAGAGATTATCGTTAGCCAACAAAAAACAATGTGTTCAGCTTTATTTTAATTTTACTAATAAATTTGGTTTTCTATTGAGGTTAAAATTATATTTTATGACACTCAAAAAAACACAAAGTAAGTCATCTGATTAATTTGTCAGAGTATGTATGGAAAATACATTTCAGACTCAGCTCTCTTACCTGTTATTCACACCACTTAAAAAAAAAAATCATAAGGAGCAGAATCCGGTTTGGCTCAGTGGATAGAGTGTTGGCCTGTGGACTGAAAAGTCCCAGGTTCAATTCCAGTCAAGGGCATGTACCTTGGTTGCAGGCACATCCCCAGTAGGGGGTGTGCAAGAGGCAGCTGATCAATGATTCTCTCCCATTGATGTTTCTAACTCTCTATCCCTCTCTCTTCCTCTCTGTAAAAAATCAACAAGATATATTTAAAAAATAAAATAAAAAGCTGTAACATTACTGATAATATGGCTCTTTAAAATTATTACAGTTTAAATTAATTTTTAATTTTATTACTTAATTATACTGTGTATTTCCTAAGTGTATTCTCTTTCCTGTCCTCCTCCCCATACTCCTTTTTCTGCCTCAACCTCTTTAATTTACCATCCCTTCTAATAACAGGCTTATTTCCTAGGAATATATAATAGGTTCTCAATGTATAATAGGTTGTCATGCAAATAAATGTCCTTTTACTCATTGAGAAGATATTTTCTCTCTTGAGATCCACTGCATGATTCACATGTTCTTTTAAAACTGGGCAGTGTTTGTTATTGTTGTTTTGTTTTAATATGGCTAACCCAGTGCCACATAAAGCATTGTCCTTGGGTAGATTTATTTATTTTTATATTTTTAAATAAATTTTTATTTATTTCAGAGAGGAAAAAAATGGGGAGAGAGAAATAGAAACATCAATGATGAGAGAGAATCGCTGATTGGCTGCTTCCTGCACACCCACCCTGGGATAGAGCCTGTAACCCAGGCATATGCCCTGACTCGTAATCAAACCATGACCTCCTGGTTCATAGGTAGATGCTCAACCATTGAACCATGCCAGCTGGCCCGTGGATAGGTGTTAGTCTGTGAACGGTCAACAGGCCATATGATTGTGCTAGGATGTGAAATACTCATATCTCTAGGCACACAGCCTAGTTCCACTGAATTTACCTCTGGTGCACACTTCAGGTTTTGTTATGGGCTATTAATAAACAGTTCAAGGATGAGTGTTTTCTTTGTCAAAGATCCTGTTAAGTCTTATGACTAACCTGGTTCAAAGATGATTGGATTAATAAATCTGCATCTCCAGAGTACTGGGATTTAAGCTTACTCTTCTTTCTCTTTCCCCCTTTTCCACTGTAGAACTCTGCCATGTCATATTGTGCCATGTCCTCCATTCACTCCTTCTTTCACACATTCATCCTACATTTACCAAGTTATTACTAAAAAAATCCTTGGCCAAAACTGGTTTGGCTCAGTGAATAGAGCATAGGCCTGCAGACTGAAAGGTCCCAGGTTCAATTCTGGTCAAGGGCATGTACCTTGGTTGTGAGCACATCCCCAGTAGAGGGTGTGTAGGAGGCAGTTGATGGATATTTCTCTCTCATTGATGTTTCTAACTATCCCTCTCTCTTCTTCTCTGTAAAAAAACAAACAAAACAAAACCACAATTATATATATATATATATATATATATATATATATATATATATATATATATGTTGTTTTTTTTAAATACTTGTTTTCATGGACTAATCAACCTTACATGCTTCTGTGACCTAAAAAAATGCTGCCTTGTGGGAGGTGACATATTCATAAAAAAAGAAGTTAGACTCGGCCCTTGGGACCATCATTGATTTAGAGATCATACAGATAATATAAACAAGGGAAGTGGTCAGAGGGACAGTGCTAGTCCCATAGTAAGTCACCATGGACATGTGAGATGTGATAAGGAGTGAGGGGGTTGTGGGGAAGTGGAAGATACTGTGCCCTTTAAAAAGGGTAAGCCACAATGGAGTGCCAGCCAATGATATTCACACTTGTGGCCATAGTGTGGCCAGATAAGATCTGTTCCTGAAAAGGTGGGCTTTGGGATTGGGAGATGAATTCATCTGATCATTTCACAAATTGGTGAGCTGCTGAAAACCATACAGCTCACACAGAACACAACTGCAGGCCTGCCTCCCTCAGCCCACAGGCTGATAGTTTCCAAACTTGGATCTAATCATGGGCCCAGTTGACAGTTTAGACATAAACAGACATAAGCGACCTTGGGTATGGCACCTTTTATGAAGGGCCACGGAGCTTGCCCTGTGGATTTTTTATGTGTGTGGTTGTTTGTTTGTTTTTCCTGTATGCTGGAGTAGTAAGCCTGGTGACGATATTTCACAGAAGATTTGCATGTGATAATGTGCACATAATAACTTTGGGGTTATAAAGCTTCTGGGAATTCCAAGTTCTTCCTTACATGTTAGTGAGTTTTATATAAAATCCAGTATCAGCTAAGCCAGCAAATTGATGATTTAAGTGCTTTCTTGATGAAGCCCGAGATTGATGCCACATGGACACATTTAAGTGCTTAGTACTCTTTTATTTGAAATACCTGATATTACCCTAATAAATGCCCATCTACTACCTGTTCATAATCATTCCTTCATCTTACAAAAGCACTGTAGGTGACAGTGGCAGACTGCTTCCTATACTATTGAATTAAAAAAAAAATCTAAATCATCTCAGCTTGAAGGGGAAAGAGAAGATATGGATAGAAAGGCAGCTGTGGAATGACTCTGATTTCCATTTTCAATCAATAACTAGCCCCTGATGCCTATTACATTAACCCTCAGGACAGAGACTTGCCATGTGGAGGGCTGCTAGGAGGCAGGGTCACCCGCCTGGGACTGGATTCCTCTGGTTCCCCTGGGCGGCAGCATGCTGTGTCTGGCTAGACTCCTGGAGCTAGCCGGGCTGCTGGACTCTCCTGAATTCTGCAGGAATATTCTAGCCCAAGACATCAGTAAACGGTTCCTGGGTAAACAAGCTACAGGGTCACCAGGATTCTTAGGTACCCCACGATTATCACTCACGAGTCAAGAGACCCCGGATGCTTTTTGCCACATGTGCCCAGTGTGGTCCCCATGGAATAACGACCATCAGGTTCCATACAGTATGATACCTGCATATGTGTGCCTCTAGGCATAAGGTTCTGTTTTTCCCTTGCTGGTGGTTGTTTTAATAGGGGGAAAAAAAAAAAAAACACGTCTGACCTACACCTGGTTGCTAGCCAAGAATTAAATATAGCAATTTGTTACAATAATATTCCTCCAGAGTCCTTCAGCAAGAACACAAACTATTTAAGTTATGCTTAAAGGTGTATTTCATTTTTAAGTCTCATCTCTGGTGCACAGCATATTCTAAGCAGCATGCTCGCTCTCTCTCTCTCTCTCTCTCTCTCTTCAGCAGCGTGAGCAATTTGCCTCAATAGCTTCTTCTTCAGCCTGGCATCTCTCCCTCGCCGGTGTTTACTGTTTGAATAATCACATCTTATTTGGGTTCGCATTAGTTCTATCTGGGAAAAATGTAGAGAGAGAGAGAAAGAGAGAGGCCCCTCTTCCCCCGGCACTTCCATCAGGACTGTGCTAGGGAGGGGAAATATATCACAATATAATTTAAAAACAAATAATTCCAATTGTGCCTCCAATGCACATCCATTTGAGTAAATTATTCTTAATTCCTAACCAGATGTTTAGAGTGCTCTTTCAAGCGGTGTGGCAAATTTCTATCCTTCCCGTTTCCCAGGCTGTCATCTTTATATGAGTCAGGTGTGCGGTGTACTTGACAATATTTTTGTGTGGCACCAATCTCCTCAGGATTTTCAGGTGGGTGTTATCTTCCTATGGCTGCTGCAGCCAGTGACCACAAACTGGGTGGCTGAACAACAACAGAAATATTGGGTCGGCAAGTAAGTAATTGCGGGTTTCACACATATATGGCTTCAGTTGAATTTTTAGGTTTGCAGACGTAGTAAAAATGTAAAACACATTTTGTTATTTGATAGTTGGCTATTCAGCTGTTAATCAGTAAAAAAAGTTTTTTGATCTGTTTTGTAGTTTTCGTTTGGCGTTCGTTGAAAAATGGAAAATCAAAAGGAACATTTTCGTCATATTTTGATTTTTTATTTCCACAAAGGGAAAAACGCATCGCAAGCTCATAAAAAGTTATGTGCTGTTTATGGTGACGAAGCCTTAAAAGAACGGCAGTGTCAAAATTGGTTTGCCAAATTTCGTTCTGGTGATTTTTCACTCAAAGATGAAAAACGCTCTGGTTGTCCAGTTGAAGTTGATGACGCCCTAATCAAAGCAATAATCAATTCGGACTGTCACAGTACAACACGTGAGATTGCAGAGAAGCTTCATGTATCACATACATGCATTGAAAATCACTTAAAACAACTTGGCTATGTTCAAAAACTCGATACATGGGTTCCTCACGAACTGAAAGAATCACAGTTAACGCAACTCATTAGCAGCTGCGATTTGCTAAAGAAACGTAATGAAAATGATCCATTTTTAAAACGACTGATAACTGGCGATGAAAAATGGGTTGTTTACAACAATATCAAGCGGAAAAGATCGTGGAGCAGGCCAGGTGAACCAACTCAAACAACATCAAAAGCTGATATTCATCAAAAGAAGGTTTTGTTATCAGTTTGGTGGGATTACAAAGGAATTGTCTACTTTGAACTCTTACCACCCAACCGAACGATCAATTCTGATGTCTACATTGAACAACTAATGAAATTAAACAATGCAGTTGAAGAAAAGCGGCCCAAATTGACAAATCGAAAAGGTGTTGTATTCCATCATGACAATGCAAGGCCACACACATCTTTGGTCACTCGGCAAAAATTAATGGAGCTTGGTTGGGATGTTTTGCCACATCCACCATATAGTCCTGACCTTGCACCATCTGATTACTTTTTGTTTCGATCTTTACAAAACTCCTTGAATGGTAAAAATTTCAATAATGATGATGATGTCAAATCGTACCTGATTCAGTTTTTTGCTAATAAAAACCAGAAGTTTTTTGAACGTGGGATTATGATGCTGCCTGAAAGATGGCAAAAGGTCATTGATCAAAATGGGCAATACATTACAGAATAAAGTTATTTAGTTCCATGAAAAAATTGTCTTTGATTTTCTTTAAAAAATCCGCAATTACTTACTTGCCGACCCAATATATTCTCTCACAGTCCTAGGGACCAGAAGGCAGAAGTCAAGGTCCTGGCTGGCCCCTTGCACCTTTCAGCTCAGGGTGGCCTCAGGTGTGCTTTGGCCTGTGACAGCCTCGTCCAGCCCCTGCCTCTGTCTTCACATGGCCTTTTCTGCTTCTGTGTCTGTGTGTCCTCTCTCTGGCTTCCTCTTGTCAGGACAACACCAGACATTGTATTTAGAGGGCACCTTAAATCCGGGCACATCCCATCTTGAGATGTTTACCTGAATTAGGTCTGCAGAGACCCTGTTCCAAAGAAGGTCACATGCTGAGATTCCAGGTGAACAGATCTTTGGGGGAGGCACAAATGAGTTGCTACATGTTGATTTGGATAATTTTTCTTTTTGGAGTAACAGTGCTATATTTTGCTTTTCTTATTTAAGTTTTTCTCCTTTCCATTAAAATGAATGTTGATTTTTGTATGGGATTTATTTACTTCAGGAAGAGCACATATTATTTTCTGAACCACTTCTGGATGCTTTCAGTGGGGGTAGAAGGTTTTAAATGACAGGAAAATTATGAAAATATATAATTTTATATTTCTTATGCTCCATACACTATTTTTCAATAATTATGTTCTGTAAGTCATGCCTAAGAACTATTTCTACTATATTTAGGATAACTAAATTAAGACTTGCCTTTTTAATTAAATACTGTACTACTATAAAATATCAAAATTTTGAAGAATATTCAATGATATTGGAAAGTGTGAGGAACTTTCAATATAAAATTAGTCTACCAGTTACTTTTCTCTATGCATTTCAACAATCATCTCTGACTCATGACACTGTTTATAATTTGTAGGTTTTTTTTTTCTATTTTCTGATTTTTCTATAATAAACTAGTCTTAGATTTATAATAGAAAATGATGATGATTTAAAACCTTAGATATACCAGGCAACTGTTTCCAAAGTTATTAATTTTCAGGATGGCAATCTTTTAAATACTTTTTATTTATTACCTATGTACATCGATTTAGTAAATACATAAATTACAATTACCTTGAATTTCCATCGCACTTAATGTGATTCTGTTAATTTATGTTTATTTCCTTACTGAATGCTTACAATGTTCCCTGACTCAACTATAGATTGATGGACATATCTGAATAAATAATGTCTCTACCCTCTAGGGACTTGCCATTGATTATAGAAGATGAAAAATCAATAATGGCCAAGACTGTCATAGGTGGGATGGCAGAGGCATGTCCAGAGTTCTACGGCATCCCAGAAAGAGCGCATACAAGGCAGACTGAGGGAAAATACGGCTTCCAAAAGCAGGTGTCAAAAGAACTGAGTGCTCATTATGCTTGAGGTTATATCAGGACAAAAAGCATGGAAGCAAACATGACAAAATGTTAACAGCAATTACATTCAGGTGATAAGCTTATAGACAATTATAGTATTCTATCTCATTTCATTCAGGTTTAAAATTTTTCATAATGTAAAAAAATAAAAGTAAAAAAAAATCATAATGTAAAGTACTAAAAATAAAGTTTAAAAATCTGTTATTTATTTATTTATTTATTTATTTATTTATTTATTTATTTTTACATTTTGCCAGATCTGGTTCCTTGCAGGGTGTAAATAACAGTGGAATCCAGATTTCAAGAAGAGTTTTCAAGTTATAATTTTCATGAATTGTTTTAAATGGTCATTTCTCTCTCTCCTCCTGCCTCTCTCCTACCTTCCACTCCCCTCCTCCTCCCTGACTCTTTCCAGCACATATTTGGCAAATAATCTCTCCTACTGTTCTTCACATTGCAATTCACATGCAAAAATCAGTTTTGGAAAGCAAATTTAGCTAACTGCCCTTGATGGAGGAAAAAAGGGTCTGAATCTAAGGGACTCTGTTTAAATATCTAGTTGAATATATTGGGGTGGATTGGCTGGCGTTGCTCAGTGGTTGAGTGTCAGCCCAGGAACCCAGAGGCCTCTGGTTTGATTCTGAGTCAGGGCACATGCCTAGGATGTAGGCTCATCCCCAATGTGTGTAGGAGGTGTGTAGGAGGCAGCTCATCGATGATATTTTTCTCTCATCGAGGTTTCTCTCTCTCTCTCTCTCTCTCTCTCTCTCTCTCTCTCTCTCTGTCTCTCTCTCTCTCTCTTTCTTTCTCATAATAAAAAAATATTAATAATTTATTGGGGTGATATTGGCTAATACAATTATTTATGTATATTGTATTGTGTGTTCACGACCCTCAATTAAGTCTCCTTTTATCACAATTTCCCCCCCATTTACCTCATCTACATAACCCCCTTCCCACTGGCAATCACCATATTTTTGTGTGTGTCCATGAGTCTTTTTTTTCTTTGCCTAATCCCTTCACCCTTCTCACCCAACCACTTCTCTCCCTTCTGTCAGCTGTCAGTCTGTTCTCTGTACCCATGACTTTGTCTCCACTTGGTTTTAGTTTATTATGTTCATTAGGTTCCACATATAAGTGAAAACATACGGTATTTGTCTTTCTCTGACTGGCTTATTAGAAACATTTGCAAAATAAATTGATCAGACTATTGGACCTCAGAGGGATGGTAGGGGAGGGTGAAGATAAGTTAGAGAGATCAACCAAAGGACTTGCGTGCATGCATATAAGCCTAACCAGTTATCATGGACAATAAGGGGATGAGGGCATGTGTGGGTAGGGGTTTAGGATGGGAATGGGGGGGATAATGACACATATGTGATACCTTAATTCATAAAGTAATTAAAAAATAAATTAACTTTAAAAATTTTTCTACATTAACTAAAATGTAACACAACAAAAGGCAGAAATCTTAAATGTGTAAGTTTATGGTGGGTTGGCATTAACTACCCACGTGTCAGAGAAACATTTCTGTCAACCCTGGTGGGGATGCAACTTTAAGGAAAACCAGGGCCACTTCAAAAAAAAACGCGATGATTGGAAATATTTGTTCTTTCTCTCTGGAACAGCATTTGCTTACCTCAAACAACCTGCAAGTGTATCCCCTTGGCTTAGAAATATATACATCATTTTCTGCTTTTGAGCATTATATATATATATATATATATATATATATATATATATATACATACACACACACACACACACACACACACACGGAGATACATGGCTTTTCCTTTTGCAAATAGCATTGCTTTTTGGCCAAAAGCCAGGACTCAGAGAGGCATGTTATCACACTGTCAGGAGGCATTGCACCAATGAGGAAAATTACCAGTTTTCGGTATTGTATAGAATAATTGTGGTGTAGGCATTCCAATTGATAAAAGAGCAGACATTTTGGCATTGCATCAATAAGCCGTAGTAGTATAATTAAGGTAATCGGTAGCATGTCATCTAATCAAGTTACCTCGGTAATACCAATGAGTTAACTTACTTTAACACTCTCTGAATACTAATCACTATCACCTTCAGAATTTTATAATGTGCAATGGAGTTAACAGAATTTAACCTAGCTGGATAATTACTATTGAGCTAATAAATAAAAAGTTATTCAAGGTTTTTTATGGATTTCTTCCAAAGTATTCTTCAGTTTTGAATTGCCACTGTGCTTAGAGGATATAGACTACATCCAATTTTAAGATGCTTTCATGTAAACATTATATCCCTACCTCTAGATCACATGTGTCAAACACAAGGCCCGCGGGCCAAATCCGTCCCGCCAGGCCTTGCAATGTGGCCCGCACCGCGCTGTCATCACTGCACTCCGCTGCGTTTCCATCACAATGACAGTTTATGACTGTTCAGTAAACCATTCGGCCCGCGATTTAGGCTGGATTTTAGATTTTGGCCTCTTCTCTGATTGAGTTCGACACCCCTACCCTAGATTGTATTAGGCTATCTTTATCCCATCGAGACGTCACTGAAAAAACAAGGTTTCATATTTTAAAAGGCATTTAAAGTTTCCTTTGAGTCAGCTGTCATCTTGATGGTGTAAAGGACTTGATGATGATGCATTTCCCAGAAAACATGACTTTTTTTTGCTTTCAATTATACTTAACTGGTTGCCACTTTTAATACAGTTTCCTGCTTTCAGAGCCTCCTACCTTAAAAAAAGAGACCTAGATAATCACTGCTCATCGCCCTGATTTCTCTTCCTATATGCATGGCTTATCATACTTTCATGCTCATTTCTCCCTCTTTTTCATATGTTCAACCATGCTGGTTCTTGCCTTCTTTTTCTACCTCCTCTGATTCTCATCTTTTCCTCTTCCCACCCTCCAGCATTCAGCTCTCTTGTTTCAACCACACCTGCTCCCTGACTCATGTTGAGAACTAAGTGCCTCCATGAAAACCCTTGCTTTCAAAGTCCCAAGTCTCAGAAGCAACAATCTTCTCTAAGTTTTTTAAAATTATGTACTTATTAGACATGCAGGGGGGGATGGCATGTTATATCCAAGTATGCTTATATCTTCTCACTTGAAATGTCATACAAGAACAAGAAAATTCTAATTAAATACATAAAAACACATAACAATGAGCAGAACAAGTATGTAAGAATAGAATGAAATTCAAATAGAGAAAGGAAAAAATGGCTTAGTGATAAGTGGCTTGGAATATCTTTTTAAAAGCACTTAATGCTAACTCATATAGAAAAATATGAAAATCCACCATATCTGTATCACAAAAGATGTTTAGAAGCAGCATTTAAATAAAAAGCAAAAACTTAATGAATGGGGACATCAACAAGATGGTGGACTAGGAATTTCAGGTCCCTTTTCCGCATGGGAACATTAAATAAACAACTATAGGAGCTTCTGTAATCAGTCAGAGATATACAACAACCACATGAATACCTAAGCAAGAAAAAACCACATTTGAAATTGGAGGGGATTTTGTAGCATTTTTAAAAAAAATCATGATTCTCGTCCACTCTGGTACACGGCTCTGTATGTTTTCTGAAAAGCAGTGGCTCCCTCCCAGTTATCTTCAGTGAGCCAGAAAGCCTAGAAGAAATCAGATCTACAACATTAAAACTTGCCAGAAGCTACCTGATTGGCCTCTGTATCGCCCAATTCAGAGCTCAGATGGCCACGTTGACAAAGCTCAGACCTGAGGCCGGGCAAAGCAGGGAAGCAGCATTGGGGCTCCTGAAAACCAGGGCATACCACCAAACCTCAGCTGTCTGTGACAAGAAAGTAGGGATGGAGGTGTACAGGAGAACAGCTGAAGTCCCCGTGAAGCCAAAGTGTCTGGGGCAGGGGCTTACATAATGTGTGGCCAGTTTGGAGTTGTACATTAAATCAAGTTGTATTAAATGAATTTTGTTAACCTAAAATTCATATATTGAAGACCTAATGCCTAGAACCTTAGAATATGACTGTATTTGGAGTTAGGATTTAAAAAAAATATATATATATATATATTATTGATTTTTTTACAGAGAGGAAGGGAGAGAGATAGAGAGCTAGAAACATCGATGAGAGAGAAATATCGACCAGCTGCCTCTTGCACATCCCCCACCGGGGATGTGCCCGCAACCAAGGTACATGCCCTTGACTGGAATTGAACCCGGGACCTTTCAGTCAGCAGACCAACTCTCTACCACTGAGCCAAACCAGTTTTGGCCTGGAGTTGGGTTTTTAAAGAGCAATTAAGTTAAACTGAAGGCATTAGGGTGGGTTCTAACCTAATATGACAGGTGACCTTATATAAGAGGCAATTTGGACACAAACAGGTACAGAAAAAGGGCCATGGGAAGACACAAGGAGAAGACAGCAAACTACAGGTGCAGGCGAGTTCTCAGAAAAAACCAGCCTGCTGTGGTCTCGATCTCACATATCCGGCCTTCAGAAATGTACGAAAATAAATGTGTGTCCTCTAAGTCCCCCAGGCTGTAGTACTTTGTTATGGCAGCTCTAGCAAACTAACATGCTAGGCTAACGGAAATAACATCAAATCAAGGTAACTATTAAACAAGATACTGTGAGGGAAAGGAAAAGGAATTGAGCTAACCATAATGATGATGGAGATTTCCAGGGGAAAGGGACATGGTGGTGAGAAGGGTGACAGTGAGCTCGGGGAGGCAGGAGTAAGAAGAAAGCAAAATACTCATCTTACATAAAGGGAAGATAACAGACAAGAAATCTGAAAAACAAATATTCAGCATAATTTACGTAGAGGAATGGCAGTGAACACCAAAATAATCAGCTCAAAGAGCTGAAAATGGTTGTTTCTAAGGAAATGGAATGGAGGATGGGCTTACAAACACCTTTATGAAATAATTAAACAATGTATTCACCGTAGTGGAGTATAACTTGGAGACCGTTTTACTGAGCTATTTGCACCATGCTACAAATGAGACATTAGCCCTGCAGAGGAGGTATTGCCCTGTGTCATACAGCTGGCTAAAGGCAGAACAGAATTTGAAATAAAAGCTTATGAGTCCCAACTCAATATTCATTTTCAAAACAACACCCTAAGACATGGACTTTTTATGTCCTGGAAACTGGAAAGCTATTTCTAATCCTGACATCCATGGAAGAGTTGACAAGATTATGCTGCAAGTATTAGGCGCTATGGAGACAGCTACTGTTTCTACTGCACGGATTTTTTTCAATTAAGAACCTTGAAGATTATCCAAGTCTTAAGTTGGGTTTAAATAAAAATTTCTGTTAATTCCAGGGTAATTAATTTATTTTAGCGCAAAAGTTAAAAATAAAGAGAATGCACAGCTTTTGATACTAAGAGCAAGTAACTGAACTTTTATGAACAGCAAACTGTTATCCTAGAGACAGAAACAGGAATATGAGGCTTGGACTCAGATTACTGTTGGGGATGCTGAAGATTTCAATCTATTGTCCAAAATGTGTATTAAACTAAAGAGCAGCTGCACTTTGCTCTTTGTTAATTGCATTGTAAAAATGTTGGAAGTCCATTGAAATGATATTTACATTTCTAAAGGGTGTCCAAAATATCCTGTATACTCCCTAAAATGCTACTGGAAGTTTGAAAACCCAGTTGAAGTACAAACACTGCCTTTATAATGATTTAGAGTATGTTTACATTTTTAGGAGGACAACCTATATTCACTTCTGTTAACATCTTGAATGTACTGAATTTTTATTATTTCCCAATCGTTAAAGTAATAATAATGAGGACTTGCTGTGGACCAAGTGCTACGTCAGGTAAGATGAAAACGATGTGAACATTAATTACATGTGCAGATCAGGATGATGATGGACCATTGTGTTGGCAAAGATCATGGTGTTTTAGGTGTTGGGGTGGAGCGTGTGTTATAAGCAGGATGGAAGATCCTATGGCCAGATGCTAAAATAGATGGCTACAACACAGCCTGAAAGACCTTGGACTTATCTTCCACCTCTGATGTTTTCAGTCATTAATCTGTTAGTCCAGAGTCTCACAACACTTATATTTATGTGTGTGTGTGTGTGTGTGTGTGTGTGTCTGTGTGTGTGTGCAGTATTCAAATTAATGTTACCTTTTTTTTTTCCTAGTTAGTATATTAGAGAAGACTCACTGTCTTCTTAAACCAATCACATCCAATTGCCTTTTGAGTAATAAAGTTCTGCTATATTGAAAATCGTAAGTGGATATGTGTAAGAAGTACAACAGCATCTGCTGTAGCTACACTGAAATTTGCTAGATCCCCCCTCCCATTTCTGAGTGAAACCAAGATCACTTGAGAGATCTCCCCTTTTCCCACTTCTTATAGTTTTATGAGCTCCTCATTACAGTAATCTTCCCTGCTAGTTAACAAGGGAGTGTATACCATGTCTGGCGAACCATGCTAAGCCATTCCTCTGGTCACCATGATTGGCACAGAAATGACTATAACCCAAACTGGAGGAAACCTGACATGTCCTGAACACAAGGATGCTTTACCAGAGGGAGGTGATGAGGAAGTAAATCTAAGAGATGGCTTGGCAGCGATGGTTGGGGAGCAGGTGAGGGAGAGAAAGCTGAAGGATGAGGTGAAGACAGTAATATCATGTGAAACCCCAACTTTAATTCTATATTTAAACAACCCAGTTATGATTGCCAATATATTCATATTTTTATTCATGTACTGTGTGTATTAGTACATTGTCTATGCTGAACAATATTTATATATTTGTATATAGGGGGAAAATTTGAGAATTTTGGCAATAATGAAAAATACATTCAGGCAAGCCTACAGGCAAAAATATTTTAAAAAATACAAAAATAGGTAAATCATTACTATAGTTTGGGTGTCATTGATTTTATTATTATTAATATTATTTTATTAGTTGTGGAAGTAGTAATTATTATTTACTGAATGTTTACAATATGCATACCAGGAGGTAAGGCTATGCATTACCTCATTTGATTGTTATAACACTTCTGTAAGTGATATAACATTATAATTTTCATTTACCAGTTGAAGTTTAGGAAGATAAAGCAACTTTTCCAAGTGTATGCGGTTAGTAGTAAATTCAGGAATCATATTAAAATATACCAATGACTGAAACCACTACTCATCATACTTCCCAGATTATGAGGACTTGAACTAAAGTAATAACACTGGGATTATGCAGTATTTGCCAGCAAATTAAGAGAAAAGCAAAGTTTTGAATTAAGTATGGAGCTGGGGCAAACAGGGCTTTACCTTTTGTACTACAGAATTCACATACATCGTTGGAGTTCCATGAATGTATACATTTTTTTCATATCCTCTTTAATCAGGTGTTAATTATATGTCTGCATGTAATTGGTCTTTTCCTTGTAACCTAGCAAAAAAACGATCTGGCTTCATTCTTTCTGCATTTTTCCACTCACTACTGCCCATCAGGGGGAGATCTGGGTTTGCCAGATGGTCTTTCATTATGAAAAATGAGGAGGAAAGGGAGAACTACAGAAAGGTTATCACAGTTAAAGGTATGAAAATAAATTGTGGAAAGTTTTGGTAGAAGGTATACCATGGGTTTTGAGGTACAAATGGAGAAATGTTTTAAATACTGCTTTGCATTAGGCCTCCTCTTTTAAAAAAAATGTTTTTATTTACTTCATAGAAGAAGGGAGAGGGAGATAGAGACATCAGTGATGAGAGAGAATCATTAATAGGCTGCCTCCTGCAGGCCCCACAATGGGTTTCAAGCCCACAACCCAGGAATATGCTCTAATTCATAGGTGGATGCTCCACCTACTAAGCCATGCTGGCTAGGCTAGGCATTCTCTTGATAACAATCAAAGAAAACAAAGAAAGAAGACTCACTTGTGGTTGCAAGCCTTTGATCAAAACCCTTCTTTGGGACTAGAACATCTGAGTCATGATTTCAACTGAGTTGAAATGAATGCACTTTTCAGCAAATAAAACTACTCAAAGTGAGTAAGAATACTTCATTGTTACAGGGTGAAGATATACACATTTTCTTGTTTCAATATAATTTCAATAGAAAAACTAGACAGTAGGACTTACATTCATATTCCAGGCTTGAATCGATATTGTGGCATCTGGGGCAAACCTGTAGACTGAGTGGGGGCATCAATCCATGAACAAGTCATGGGGAGGTCTCCAAAACTGGTCTGTACTTAACAAACAAGACCCTTGTAACACTATCCCCCACCAGCTAGCCTTTCCTGTCCTCTGCTCCTCTGCCCACTTCCCTCATCTCCAGCCTTCCCCAAGCCTTGTCTTTTGAAGCAGAAGTGAAACTTCTTCAAAGTAAGTACAGTTTATAACAACAGAAACAACCATCTCAAAATCATTTATGCAAAATATCCTCAAAAGAGCTATCTTTTTGCATTTTCAAAGTGTGACACTCCCAAGCCAAATTCCTTGTCTCTGAAAGACTTCATCCTGTATAAAGTTACCTCCAGGATAATAGGTAGATATTAACCATTTGTTGACTGATACAGCATGTCTAAGACCTCTCACTGAAGTGACCACTGCAGGAACAAAGGAAGTGCTTGTCCCTAGAAGACTGTCCAAATCTCCCTTACAGATGCAGGAAGCAAATGTTTAGAAGTTTGAGAAAAGCTATTGAACCTCTACCAATGGCCATCAAACATTTTAAATTATTGAGGTCTATTCTCCTAGGACACCCTTAGATAGATATTGCAAATGAAAAGATACATACATAGCAACATAAAAATATCAGACAGGCATCTAAGATATCAAGCTGTTATTTCAGCAGAAAAGACATAGGAACTCATAGGTATTAGAACCTTACAACGGGAGGTAACACTCATTGTACAAGAAGGACTTCTAGACTAAATTCTTAAGAATGGTCCATAGCAGTAATAACTTTAAGCTTTTAAAATATGACCAGCCCTACTCTAAACCAATCGAACCAGATCCTGTAAGTGTGTGACTTGGGTACATGCATTTGGGAAAAGTTTTCAGTGTGATTCTGAAGTGCACTGTTATTAAAAACCATTGACTCCCAGAACTGAAACTGATATTCTCCCTAAGCAAGTAAGGGATAGCATGCCCACAAAGATCCCCCAAGGAGACAATCTTACACTCTCACTTGGGTACCATTATTATTGTTTAAAAAATCTTTATCATGTGAAACATTTTCAAGTTGCTCAGCTATTCCTGCTGCTGGCAGTGGGAAGAAAAATCCAGGCCATGCGTAAGAATAGTATTCTCTCACCCTGGACAACTTGCTAATGAGGTTTATCTCAGTTCCTACACTCAGAGAGACTACTTAGTGTTTAAAAGACTTGTGAATGGGACCCATGCAGCAATCCACATGCAAAAATACAACTGTGCAGAAAAATGGCATTTTTCACACCTTTACATGAATTTGCTTTTGAAAGTCATGTGAACTTAAACCAAATTTTCTGCTCTTCTGTCTCACATGGCTGCCTATGTGGCCGATGTGGAAATCTGCTTGAGGATATTGTGCACTTTACCTGTTCAATTGTTTTCACAACTAATATTGAGACATGCATTTTGCCACTATCATTTTTGGCAAGGCATATTACTAATTTAAAATTATCTACTATACATTGGTAACCAATCAATGTTTATTGTTAAGTCTCTCAGTTTTTCAAATCTACTTCAATTATTTATTTAAATAGATTTTTATTGATTTCAGAGAAGAAGGGAGAAGGCGAGACAGAAACATCAATAATAAAAGAGAATCATTGATGGGCTGCTCCTGAGCCCTCTCTATTGGAAATCGAGCCTACAACCTTAGCATGTGCTATTGACTGGAATTGAACCTGGGACCTTTCAGTCCACAGGTTGACACTCTATCCACTGAGCCAAACCAATATGATCAATTCTTTATAATTTATTGATCTTTTCACATTTTGGTGTATTTTGGAAATTACTTCAAATACTAATATGTTCACATCCAGAAGGTCATATCTTTTTAAGAGGCTGCTCATATAATTATTGTCATATTCACAATAGTCTATCAAATGGAAGATGCATAGATACACTTCAATGGCAACAAAATGTTCCAAATCTCATTTGTCCTTAAAAAGCAAGACCCTTGTGATTTTCCACCAAGAGTTCATACTTCTCCTTCTTTCACTCTGCCCATTTTTCTCATAAAAAGCCTTTTCTAAATTTTTCTTTTGAATCATAAATGAAACTATCAATATGCTTTGTATGATTAAACCCATGAGTTCCCCAATTTAGCATAAATGTTCAAATTATTTCTCTCTCAATGCATTAATATAATTAATATTTATAAGATTATCATAATTGTAAATATACATCTATATTCAAATTGATGTCAAAATTGTATGTCTATCTTTTGTCTTGTGCCTTACCTCCAAAATTATATTCTATGTTCTTCGACATCATTACCAAGTTTTGATGTGTGCTATTATATAGCACATTTCAAAAGCAGATTAAAGTAATCATTTGAATGTCTAATATAAAGAGTACAAATAAATGTAAGTAGCATTGAACTTGAAAAATGTAGAACACTTACATTTCACATCTTCCTCAATTTTCTATTGAAAGCTTTTCAAGTGAGATGGTTTTCAAAGATCATACATCTACAAAATATCTCTCTGATGTTCTTTTTTAAATAGTCAAATAAGGTTGAATATCTTCATTGCATAACATGCTTTCATATCTCAAACCAGGTAAACAGCCTTTATAAATAAGTCTAAATATAGGAAATACTATAATGTCTCTCTGTTCCTATTTGGGCATAGCCTATTTAGAATAATAAAGGGGTATCCAGTAGCCAGGACATAAGAAGAAGATTCTAAGTGCCATGAAAAGCTTTCTCTGTAATCCATTGGTAAAATAATATTCATAATAATTCCACCTTTCCAGCTCATTTTTATGAAATAAATTTGATCAAATATTTTATATTCAGTACCTAACTTTATTTCCCAAGTATCCAGCATAAGTTTTACTTATTTACTGACTGTAGTAGCTTGAATAGTGTCCCCAGAAGGATATGTTCAAGTCTAATACTTGGTACCGTGAATGTGACCTTATTTGGAAATAAGTTCTTTGTAGGTATAACTAAGTTAAGGATCTAGAGATGAGAGCATGCCTAAATCCAATGACTGTGTCAGTATAAGATAAAGAGAGGGAAACTGGAGGAGAAACCCAGAAAAGAAGCCCAGCCCTAGCCAGCATGATCAGTGGATAGAGCATTGGACTGGGGACTGAAGAGTCTTGGGTTCAGTTCTGGTTAAGGGCACATGTCTGGGGTTGTGAGCTCATCCCCAGGAGGGGGCATGCAGGAGGCAGCCAATCAATGATTCTCTCTTATCACTAATGTTTTCCCCTCTCTCTCTTTCCCTCTCCCTTCCTTTCTGAAATAAATAAAATATGTATTTTAAAAAATGAAGAAGAACCCCATATTAAAAACCCTGTGGAGACAGAGGCAGAGATTGTAATTACATTATACAAAGTAATAAGTCAAGCGATGCCAATGTTATTCCAGAGCCACAGAAGCCACGAGGAAGGCATAGGATAGATTCTCCTATGGAACATCCAAAAAAGCTCACCCTCCAGAACTAGGAGGCCACCGATTTCTTAGGAAACTAATAAGACTGGCATGTAGGTATTAATTGCCTGGAATTGTGTTTATTAACCCATATGCTAACTACAGCCTAAATCATCAGGGCATGTGTAGCTCCAGCTTGGATTTATACTAAGAAGGGCACCAGTGTTAGACCAAAGTCCTTTGGGTTGTACTTGCCAGGTTCTCAGTGAGGGCAGGCTAGGTCAGTTTGGTTTTACTCCCATTCTATTGGTGATCAAATGAAAATGAGGATGTAAAGTCATTGGGATAAGATCAATAGGCATCTTAGTGCTAAACTAAAAAAGCCCCAGTGTGCATGTCTCTATTTAACCAAGTTTCCCTCATGCCTATTAACACACACAGGCACACACACATGTACACACACACATGTACACACATACACACATTTTACCTTGCCAAGAATCTGAGTATAAACTACTACACAAAATATATCATAGTGTCATAGCCTGTTTGATTCAGTAGATAAAGCATCAGCCTGTGGACCAAAGAATCTGGGTTTGATCCCAGTCAAGGGCACATGCCCTAGGGCACATGCAGGAGGCAACCAGTCAATGCTTTCCTCTTACATTGATATTTCTCTGTCTCTTTCCCTATCTTTAAAAATAAATGGAAAAATATATTCAAGTGAGGATAAACAAAATATGCTCATAGTATTTACCTATGTGTAAAGCTTTCAAAAGGAATAAAAAATAAGTTACTGCAATTAATATACACCTTTTTCAAAAATATTTATTGTAAAGTCAATGTATATCGATACATGCATACACATGCAATTTTACTTTGCCAAGTACCTGTACATGAACTATTACCCTAATATGTCATAGTACTTGCCTATGCATAGTTTCTAAAGTGTATAAAAAGAAAGTTATTAAAACCAGTAAATACAGTTTTTAACAATATTGATTATAAAGTAAATGTATGCACACAGACACAGAGATATTGCTTACACCAGAAATACACTATGGAAAGTTAAAAAAAATTAAACAATTTAAAATATATGTCCTATCTGTGAAAATTTCTAACCCTAAAATGTTTTGAGTTACGTTAAACCAAAAATAAATAAATAAATAAATAAATAAATAAATAAATAAATAAATAAATAGAAATACTATGTCCAAGGATTAAAAAAGATTCAATTATACTATCTTTGAAAATGTGTTGTATCAGTATTATATGAAGATTCAATGCAATCCCAATCATCTCCTTCTCTCTCTAAGATGTGTCCTCTCTATAAAACTTTTCAAGCTACTTCTAAAATTTATATAGAAATACAAAGAGCTAATAATAGCCAATACTTCCCTGATGGAGCCTGACAGGGAGGAGACATGTAGATATACTCACCATCAAGACTTATTATAAAGCTAAGACAGCTAAGACCTTTGGTCACTTATTGTCATAGGCACCCATGAAACATTGTTAGAAAGTTTGGAATAGACCTATATCTTTATGGACAATTGATTTATATGAAGATGGAATTTCATAGTAGTGAGGAGTAGACAGCTATTCCAACAATCTGTGTTGGTTCAATTAAATCTCTACAATTATGTGGAAATATAAAATAAAATATGGTCCCTACTTCACTTTATGCACAACAATTAACTCCATATGTAATGTAGATCTATATCTGAAAGGCACAGCAGAATATTTTATGGTCTGAAAGAGTAGGGAAATGGTTGTTAAATGGTAGGCACTAACTATAAACAAAATAGTGAGAAATTAATTATTAAGTTAGAAACTTTTATTTATCTGAAGATAGCATCAAGAGAATAAAAGGCAAGCTACCTAATGGGAGGATACCAGTATATCCATAACAAAAAACTGATACAATGACTTGTAATAAAAAAAAAAAGCAAGTGAGTTGAATTGTACTTCACACCAAGAAAAAGGAATAACAAATGTATACACAAATGTAGCCTTATTAGCAAGCAGCAAATTCCAATTTAAAATCACAATGGAATGTCACTCTACATCCATCAGAGTGACTAAAAATATGAAGACTTTGCGAGACCTAGTGTTGGGGAGGATGCGAAACACCTGGAGCTCATACGCTGTGGGAGACATTGTGCATTGACAGGCACACTTTTTAAAAATGTTATCTTTTCAAGTTTATCCAATGCATATCCAATGACCCAATATAGGCCTAAGTGAAATACATTCCTATGTGCTCAAAAGACAAGTACAAAACCATGCACGAGAGATGTGGACAAGGATGTTCAGCTTTATTCACAATAAATGAAAGCTGGAGAAAATACAAGTGTCCTTCTGCACTAAAATTGACAAATGGTATATTCACAGAATAACTTTTTATATTTCAAAGTACACTGCAAGGGAAATAACGGGAACAGAGCCATAGGACAGAACATGGATCAATCACAGGAACATAATGCGGAGCCAAGAAGTCAGACACACAAAAAACGGGGAAAATACATTTATATACATTTCAAAAGCAAGTGAAACTAAGAGTTTAGGAGAGTCAAGGAAATGTTTATCTTAGGGAAGAGGAAGGGGGCAGTGATAGATGAGTATCAAAACCAGCTCCTAGAGTACTGGCAATACTTTTCTTTTGACTACAGGATATTTATTGTGTGATAATTCATTGAGATAAATGTATATTAGCATTTTTGCACTGTTATAAGTAAATAAAAATGTACAAGATGAGAAAAATATGTAAGGTAAATACAAACCAAAGAAAACTAGTAGAGTTTTCTTAACATCAAACAAAACACATTTGGAGTCCAACAGAATAGCACAAGAGAAAGAGGGGATACTTGTTTTTGTATGTTACATGTGAAATATTTATCATACCTTCAAGTAGAAATGTTGAGAGACAGCCAGATGTAAGAGAGTCAAGTTTATGGCAGAAACTAGTATAGGAACTAGTTCTGAACTAGAGTGAGGGGCATCAGCACATAGAAAGCATTCACTGTCACAGAATTAGATGACACTCTGAGACACCCAAGCTTGTGTGTCCAAAGACCATGTCAACAGCAGGTAAACCTCCCCCAGGTCTCTACAGGAGCAAGTTATGGCATTTAAATGGATACTTTTGAAATGACAAGGTTTTGATTGTCAGGCTATCAAAGGCTGATCTTCTCAGAGTCAGAGGCCAATAATATGAAGAGAGGTTTCTGAATTTGGGTGTCAATTGTTTCTGTCAACATTGTATTTGCCAGGAAAATCTGTCAGGCAGATATGATAATATGACAGCTCTAAACATTGTCTTATGTAGGAAAATAAAATTTTAAAAAAGTGGGGTCTGGGCCAAACAGCAGTGTTCTATCTATTAGAAAATATAGAAAAGAGTAAGACAACAAGGGACAAAACTTTAATGCCTGTAGGATTTAATTTTTTCCACAATAAAAGCATAGTCAACAATATTCAATAATTCAAAGGAGTGTGAGCAATACATAGAAAGACTGTAACCAAGCACATCCCTTATTCTAGAAGGTAGACAGTGGTAGCTCCTGAACATCATCTTAACAGTTGTTTCCTCTAGTTTCTTACCTTGTAAAAGTGAGCCAGTTCAACAAAAGACCTTGATGCTGCTTGCTGTTTACATGTACAAAAAAAAAAAAAAAAATAGAAAGAGGGATGAAGAGCATATGAAAAACCATCCCCTACAATTTCAGGTAGGAATGTGTAGGCTTACCTAACAGAATATTCAACTAACATATGTTCTAGTGATACAGACATTAATTATATCACTTTGAATAAGTCAGAACAAGGCAATTATAAAACTGGTAAGATAATCTCCAGCTTTGCTCTCCATTGGATTTTCATCCTGGGCTAGTGTCAGAGTCACACAATTATTGTCACAACCCCAGTCACACCATTGATCTGAGCAGAGCAGGCAAGAGAGTAGGAATTTCCTTCCATCAGAGATGAAAACTTTTTTTTGACAACCCAAAAATTACCATTTACCTTCTTTTGGTCCTAGTGCTGTCACCAGGCAGTCCAAATTGGTAGAGAGACTAGAAAGTGGGTCTAGACAAAGGGATGGTCCTGCCTGGCTTGTCCTAATTATCATTCAATCCATCATGCTGAGCACATGGCTGCCCTGAAGAAGACCGGGCTCTGTGAGCAGAGATGAAAGTGCAAATGGTAATTAGGTAGGCAATACCAGTGTCTGTGACAGCTACCAAGGAACTCCTAAACTTTGACTTTCTTTCCTTTTCCCGTTGTATTAGCACATCTCAGCTAGCCTGTTCATGAAACGCATAAAATCTCGAGTTGGTATCGTGGATATATGAGGAAAAGAGTAAGGGAAAAAACATGTGTGTAACCTCTTTATTTTTCTTAATTGATTCAGACTGCTTTTTAGTGTGGGGAGATACATTTGCATAAAAGGATACTACTGTAAGTTGATTGGTGACCCCAAACTCGATCCATATTCAAATTCTGAGAAACTCAATGTGTGCTTGTTTGGAAAAAGTCTTGCTGTTGTAATTAAAATCTTGAGATTGAAATCCTCCTGGATTCTAATGGTAAATGCTGTATCTAATGGCAATTTTTATTGTTATTATTATTATTATTATTATTTTATTATTATTATTATTATTTGGTGTAGCAAAGGTGTAAATTTATTGAAGAACAAATACAGATTCCCATATGGGGAAAGGGAAAGATTATCACAGCACTGATTCCCACCTGAGGAGGGGGAAAGGGTCCCTAATGGCAATTATTTTAGAAGAGAAACATGGGGAATTTGACAGAAGAAGAGGCAAAGTGACTCCATGGGTAGAGATTGGAGGGATGCAGCCACAAGCAAAGAAATTATTGAAAACACTGGGAATTGGAAGTGGCAAAGGGAAGTAAGACACACTCCCACAGAATTTAGACAAAGAATCTTTCCCCCATTTAGACAAAGCACTGTCTTGCTGACACTGTGATTAACTACCGGACTCCAGAAATGCAGGGGAATAGATTTCTGTTGTTTTAGCAACCAAGCTAGTTCTTCCTCCTTCCTTCCATCTCTCTTGAGTTTTATTAGTCTTGGCATTAGATTAAGTAATTTGTTCTCTGAAGTCTGAAAGAACTTGTCAATTAATATCTGGTTTGGATGATCCTATATAATAAAGAGGGACTATGCTAATTGTCCATTATGGTGTCTGAGTCATGACCAGTCAAAGGTGTGCACTCACTGGACCCACGGCACTGCCCGGCCCAGAGCGGGCATCAGGATGGGGGTGGGACCTTGGCAGAAAGCTCTCAGCACTCTAACACTAGAATCTGAAGGCACGGAGAGGAAGGGAGAGCACATAGGTAGTTAGGGGTTTAGGCAAGGAGGGAACAGCAGTTATGGCCATCAGGCCAGCAGGGGAGCAGTTAGGGGCATCAGGCAAGGGAGGCAGGTGAGTGCTTAGAAGCCAGTGGTTCTGGATTGCAAGAGGGATCCTAGATTGCAGAGGGTGCAGGCCAGGCTGAGGGGACCCCCCCCCCCTTCCATGCACAAATTTTGTGCACTGGGCTACTCCTTTTCTATCTGAGATTAGAGGCCCAGCGTGCACAAAATCATGTATGAGTAGCTTCCTTCTGCTTGCCTAGGCTGACCGCACCACCCACCCATCACTACTCATAGTTTGCACCTTGCTCTCCGTAACTCGTAGCCCTACACCACTCATAGCTCTCAGCCACTAGTAGCACATGCCTTGCCCTGCCTGCCAAGAGAGCCACTGCTCATTTCCTTGAGATGGTGTTACTGCATCAACGCACCCCAACCATGGGCCTTTTATTAATATAGGTAATTTTGTTGTCTTATACTTGTTAAAGTCTTATTATTTTTTTAATTATTGAGTTTAGAGAAAGAAAGAGAACAACAGAGAGAAGAGAAAGAATAGATATTTATTTTCCACTTATTTATGCTTTCATTGGTTGATTTATGTATATGCTCTGACCACTGACTGTGGATTAAACCTGCAACACTATTGTACTGAAAGGACACTGAAACCAACTGAGTTACCAGCCAGGGTCTGGTTTAGTTTTTATATCTATTCTAAGAATGTACTTTTTAAACTTAAGTTGTTTAAAAATATTAGCACAAGACTATTTGTCTTTTCTAATTGTTTTCCCCCCTACTTTTTGTAATAGCTTTATTGAGATATAATTTACATACCAAGCAACTTACCCATTTAAAGGATGCAATTCAATGGCTATCAGTGCATTCAGAGAATTGTGCAAAGATCACACCACTACCTAATTTTAGGCATGCTACAATATGGATGAACTCTGGAAACATTATGCTAAGTAAACTAATCCAGTCACATAATGTATGAGTTTACTTATATGTACAGTAATTTCTGGGACAGACAAATCCATAGAGGCAGAAAGTACTGATGTATTTGCTTAAGGTGGGGAGACTGGGGAGAAATGGGGAGTGGCTGCTAATGGCTATGGGTTTCTTTTTAGAGTGATGAAAATGACTTTTTTCTTTATTCAATATGTGTTGTATGCATACTTGTCTCCATGTCATCACAATATATTTTCAAATGTTAGTCGTGAAAAATTCTTAGGAAATGTTATATCAGTGTGGTCACAGAGCACAATGTATAAGATGGTATTTAAATGTCAAATGACATTGATGATAAGTGATAAGTCATATCAAAAAGGAAAAGAGCTGATCAAGGAAGCCTTAACAGAAGAGGTAGTATTTTTCTTGAAGAGGAAAAACAGATTGAAGTATCTGGTTTAATAACAAGGCTGGGAATAACGGGGTACATGTAGTATGTGTCAGGGTATATTGTGCAAAAATGACCTTGGAAGTATTGCCAGTTTGGGAGTTGCCATGTTCTCCCAGAATCCTGACATTCCCTATTGAGAGGTGAATTCTATTTCTCTTCTTCTTGAAACTCACTGCACCTCTGTGACTGCTTTAACAAATAAAATAAAAAGAAAAGTAAATCTGTTAGAAGTTTTTCCTCCACATGTGGGTTATATGGTGTATAGAGTTCTCCAGAGAAACAGAACCAATAAGATGTATAAATATATAGAAAGAAAGATTTATTGTCAGGAATTGGCTGACGTGATTGTAGGGCTTGGCAAGTCTGAAGTCTGCAGGGCAGGCCCAGGGCCGGGAGAGCCAGGGAAAAAGCACATGTTGCAGACTTTAGTCCAAAGATAGTTTGAGTGTAGAATACCTTCTTTCTCCGGGGGACCTCATTTTTCTCTCTTAAGACCTGCAACTGGATGAGGCCCATACACATTATGGGGGTAATCTGCTTTATTCCAGGTCTATGAGTTAAATGTCAATCACATCTAAAAACTGCCTTCGCAGCTACATGTACACCAGGGTTTGATCAACCAACTGGGCACCAGAGCCTAGCATGTCAGCTCATAAAATTAACCATCGCACAAATGTTGAGAAAATATCATGCCAACAAATTCATATAACAACATTCAGGATTTGTGGCAATTAGAGAATTTGGCTGAATCCAAACTGCTCTTTATTCTTTGGTTACTGGTGCTAGAAGTATTTCATTTGTCTCCATTTTCAGAAATTTATATATGTATGCCACCTAAAAATATCTGCAAGTACCAGGGTGTTTTTAAAAATAATCAAAGCCATGCCCAAACTGGTTTGGCTCTGAATAGAGCATGGGCCTGCAGACTGAAAGGTTCCAGGTTTGATTCCAGTCAAGGACATGTACCTAGGTTGCGGGCACATCCCCAGTAGAGGATGTGCAGGAGGCACTGTTTGATGTCTCTCTCTCACTGATGTTTCTAACTCTCTATCCCTCTCTCTTCCTCTCTGTAAAAAAACAATAAAATGTATTTAAAAAATAATAATCAAAGCCATGTATTTTCCAAACAAAAATTTAACTAAACAATTCCAAGAAAATAAAACCATCTACCCCCTTTCCTAAAACTCCCCAGGAAAATGCTCTAATAACATTAGGATATTATGTTAATTGTGTTATTGTCTTTAACTATATATTTATTAAGTGTAAAGTCAAGTCTTAGAACATGACAGATTGCAAAGGTAAATTAAATTCTTGCTATTCAACATGTCTGTCTTCAGACCATCATCAATGGGAGCTTGATAGAAAACAGTACCTCAAGCCCCATTCCAGATTTTCTGGACCAGAATCTACATTTTATTATTATTTTATTTTTTAAATATATTTTATTGATTTTTTACAGAGAGGAAGGGAGAGGGATAGAGAGCTAGAAACATCCATGAGAGAGAAACATTGACCAGCTGCCTCCTGCACACCTCTTACTGGGCATGTGCCCGCAACCAATGTACATGCCCTTGATCTGAATCAAACCTGGGACCTTTCAGTCTGCAGATGGACTCTCTATCCACTGAGCCAAACTGGTTTTGGCCAGAATTTACATTTTAACCCACCCTGTGGGTAATCCTAAGTGCACCAAATTTGGGGAAGCCCTGATGTAGATGAGCCAACTGCCCCCACTGATTTCTACACTTGTCTCAATTCTGGTAAATGCATCCAAAATCACCTGTGGAGCTGTAATCAATTTTTATATCTGGTCTCATTTAACGATATTCAGGCTTTGGAAGGCCATCATTGTGTTTGAGAACCCTATGGTGCCTCTAATTTAAAATAGAAGCTTAGATATCTAATTAGAGATCTAATTTAGAATAAATACATGATTATTTTCCTTTAACACAGACACCTCCTTAGACCCCTCCATCATATTCAGGTACTATTCCAGTGTACTGCGGTGATTGAAGCCAGTGGTATTAGCATTATCAGGAAAGTGCCAATTCATAAGACTGGATTTGCATTTCTAATAAGTTTACTTCTGTCCCAGGGACTACACTTTGAGTAGTGACCTGACTCTGAGATGAAAGGATCTGGGTTTGAATGGCAAGCTGATTCCCTTCTCCCACTTTTGTTTCTGCATCTGTAATATGGGGATCACTTCAGAATCCACTTTACTTATGCAAATGAGATAATTATGTAAACCATCATGAATGTGTTTTTATAATGCTTATAGGGATATTTCTCATTTTTACTGCCTAAAATGCAAATAAAAATAGTGAACAGTAATTGCGAATGCATTTGTCATTGAATAAACTTATGGCACTAGACCTATGACTCATGTTTTAAAGAAGATTCAAAGATTAAATAGATAGGACAAAAAATACATAACTTCTCTTATTTTTTGCAGTCCAATAGCTTAATGGTTTATTCAACGCCCTTAGAAGTCCAGCAGTACAGCAACCTGTTTAACTTAATATTTCCCAAAAGTTAAATCCTTAGAAATTAACGTTATTAAGCATGTGCTTAAAACAAAACACTGGCTTAGACAGTTACTTTTCATTTAAAATGAGATGCTGGTTGGTTTTTTGTTCATTTTTGTTTTTTGTTTTGTTTTGTTTTGTTTTTGTACATTCGTGTATCAACTCTAGCAAATATTCCCACAAACTAATGAGTATTTCACTGTAAAGTCAGTGCACTATCTGGTAAGCTATCTCATGAGAATGGATGACAGACTGTCACACAATTGAAGGCAGGTTAAGAACAATGGACAGAGGACAATGTCCTATATGCATACACATATCTAAGGGGAAAATGCTCTAAGCAAGTCTCATGAGAATGGATGAAAGAGAATCACACAAATGAAGGTAGGTTAAGAACAATGGACAGAAGACAATGCCCTATATGTGGACACAAGACTAAGTGAGAAATGCTCTAAGCAGGTCTTTCGTAAAGTCCAGATAATGGTGCTATAACTCATTGTCTGAAGTTTGATAAACCACAGAAATGATTCCTAAGACCTTAAGCCTAAAATTTATTATAAATGCATCTAAAGTTGATTGTAAAGACTAATTTTTATTAGATTTCAAGGAACAAAGGAAATACAAGGGCCTTAGAGATACCCTGCAACTTATGTACTTATTAATAACTTCAGCCTCCCTTAATAAATAAACTGACCCAGATCCATGGTTTTAGACTCATCTTTAGGTTGGTGATTCCCTGGTTTATAAAACTAGCTTTATCCTATTCTCTGTACTCAATTCATTTATTTAGCCACTGATTTGATGTCTCTACTAAGATTTCTTACAAGATCTCGAATTTAAGTTAACCAAACTTGAAACATTCATTCACCTGAACCCTCCCCATTCCCTTGCTCCTCAAATTCATTATCGTACTGTCTTCTCTGACTTGATAAATGGCAAGTCTATTCTACCACTTTCGTGTGCCAAAAATCTTGGTGTCATCTTGACTTTTCACACATTCAATTTATTGCCAAGCCTGTCAGATGTCCTTTTAAATATACCCAGAATCAAGTTTCATCTATCCATTCTCACTCTTATCCCCTAGTAGAAACCACCCCCATCTATTGTCTGAGTTAATTTATTTCTTATTAATAATCTCCTTGCTTTCCACCCTGGGAACTGAACAAAATAGTCTCACAGGGCAATCAGAATAATCCCTTTAAAAGGCAAATCCAATCACAAATTTCCCTACTTACTTTTTTTTTTTAAATAGTTTAAAACCCTGCTCCACCTCTCACTTCATGTCATGCTTTTTTTTTATCACTCAATGTGACTTCTGCTCTCTGTATTCTTCCTGAAATACATCAATAATGATATTCCTTAGTGCCTTTGTATGTGCTGTTCCAGTGCCTAAAACACTTTCCCCCAATAGCTAGACATGACTTACTGCATTGTTTTGTTTAGGTCTCTTCTCTTTATCAATTACCAGATAGGGCTTCCATGATTATGCTTTCTGAGCTATGACCACATCTATGATTCATTTTAACCCTCATATGACCTTCTGACATACACATTTATTTTGTTAATTATCTATTTCCCCCCACTAGAATGCAATTTCCACAAGTATTTACTCATTACTCTACTCCTTTCTCTTAGTACACTGTAGGCACCAATGAATATCAGTTGAATGAATGAATCAATGAATAAAGTATCTACTCTATCCATGTTTCTAGCTCAAACTCTCAGGTATACTTAAATATTAACCAAATCATTATGTATACATATAAGAGATATTACCATGACTTAATTGCTGCTCTAAGATTAGTACCCCACTGAATCACCACTGGAGATTTCACGCAATTGAAATTCTTCCAATTCTTATAATCTATTATGCAAAATATTCATTTATTGGCAGCTAACAATTCATAATGTTTTCTTTTCTTACATTTTATGTGATCTAAACTATTTCTTGAAGTGAAGCTTCTGGCTATGACACATTTTACATCAAACATTTTTCTTTCTATTATTTTTTCTTCATTTTAATTCCTATGAAACCCTTGGGTTTCTGCTCACGTTAGTGATCAAGAGTCTAGTCTCTAGTTAGGACAGCCAAAAACAAGACTGCAAAGAATGACACCAATATTGAATGTTTCCAAAATAAAGAAGATACTTTCTATGCATTGTGGAACTTGAATGAAAGTATCTTCTCTATTTACTGACTTGAGCGCTCCTTAACTAGGGGCCTCTGGGAAGGTGGTTGGTTTAAAACCCTGCTGTATGATGAAAGAGGAGGGAAACTGCATGAGCTGAGGCTAAAAATAGGCACGTCTTGTTTTACTCTGACATTTCAGCCAGCAGCTCCAGCCCTCTTCTGGGAAAACAAGTATCAAACAAGAGAACAGTGGCTCCATTCCTTGTTTTTCATTTACTGGGACTTTCTGATGGTTGCCAACACTTGCAAAATTTAAAGAACCCGACCACTATGCTCTAAAAGAGCTTTCGTAAATATGTAAAAGTCACCATGACGAAATGTAATAGTGAAATGTTGATTGAGGCTCAGTATCGATCACCTCTTTAAAGTTCTGGCATTGACATTTCAGCCAGGAAGCAATTTGTCCATGAACTTAAGACTGGGAAAACTGGACACCTGAGGTGATGGTCTCAATGTGAGAGTACTCTTTTTGTCTTTTTCCTATTCTATCTTTGGCAAAATACAGTCTCTCTGTGACTATCAAAGGGGCGTATAGGGTCCTGAATAACAAGGAACCCTTATAATGAACCTAAAATAAAAAACAAGAAGCCAAATATCTTTTTCCCCCCTCTTCTAACTGTTAACTGGCGCTTCCTAAATCACTTGGGAGCTCAGTGATTTCATTCTTATCTTGATGATGTGAAAGATTAAGTCTATGCTCGTCTCTCAGAGATACTTGCTGAGAATGAACAAAGTTAGTGTTCCCTCACGGCTTGAGAGAGTTTAAAACAGGCATTTCAGCTGTGATCTTGGCATGAAGACAGACTCATTCCCATTTCTTGTATTCCCCAGCTCAAAACTGGTAGCATCTACCATCTACCACCCTTCCTTACCTAAAGATAAAAAGAGGGCAAACCTCCAACTTTACAATAGTTTGGGGTAAGAAATCACTGCATGGGGAAAAATGTTTTGTGAACTATGGATATCTTCCTAGAATCATAAGTCTCAGTAAGAAGTGACTTTAGCAAGGCGTCATTAATATTCTCATTTTCCCATTTATATTTGAAGTAACCGAACCTAGTAGAGTAAAGCATCCCACCTAAAATGATAATGTAATTTCCTACAAAATTAGGTAATTTCTACAAATCGTATATGTACTACCACTGATGCAGAGATGATTCTGCCTTGCCTTTTTGCGTCATGTTTCCTTGTCATTTTATTCCTTAAAGTCAGAGGCCTTAAGTTTAACGCCCCTCCCTTTTGGTACTGCCATATACAATATGAGATGAAACTATTATAAACCTTAATAAACTTTGGCCAGAGGTATATCCAAGTCTCAAGGTGATAAACCTCATCTTTAAATGTGCATATCCCATACCTTAATTTTTTGTTACTTATAATCAAATAAGTTTTTAAGCCCCAAAGTAAGACAAAATTAATCAAGAACTAAGTTATATTAGTGAATCCCCCAATACCAAGAATAAAAGAACAAAAAGAAAAGATACCCTTGGAAGAAGGTAGGAACTGAGGGGAATGAGGAGCAAGGAGAGCTTTCTGACATGCTGAGTAAGGATAGCTTGTTATTGAAGACACTTTTGACATAGGTGTGTTAACTTTATGAAAATCCTTATAATTTATGGACTTGTCTTTGTATGTTATAAATGAAAAAAAACATATTTATATAATATTCTCTGCTAAAATATATAATTTGAAATGAGAGAGTGCAGAGAATTCTTTTGTGTAAGAAAGACTCACAGAAGCTCACTTATTTAATTTTCACAGATTGCATTTTAGGTTCCTTTTAACTTTGGGGAGGCAGCTATTTAAATATACTTGGCCATAGCTGGTTTGATTTAGTTGATAGAGCTTCAGCCTGTGGACCAAAGGGTCTCGGATTCCATTCTGATTAAGGGCAGGTACCTGGGTTGCAGGCTCCTCCCTGGCCCGGACCCTAGTCTGGGCTCTTGTAGGATGCAACCAATGGGTATGTTTCTTTCATATTGATATTTCTCTGCCTTTCCCTCTCTCTTCCACTCTCTCTAAAAATGCAATGGAGAAATATAATATCCTTGGGTGAGGATTAAAATACATATATATCTACTTGAAAAGGCAGAATATTCATCTCCATATGGTCTGCTATGCATAGGATGAAGCAAGCATCAGAGGAATCTTCTCCATATACAACACCTGAAGCAACATTCTCTCTCCCTGTTAGCAGAGGGAGGAAGCCTTCATATTGCCATAAAGGGTTAAAATCACTGGCTGCTAACCAGGATGGGTTTTGTGTGATATGGACAACTGTCTAACAGGAATTGGGTGAAGAGTGCCATGTCTTTGACAAATAGGAGACAAGTGACTGGACTTTAGATAGTAATGATTTCTGTCACAGTCAACCTTCCATGAACACATGGCAAGAAGTGTCTTAGAGTTGAAAGGTTCCATCACCCAACCTTAATCCCTAAGCTATCTGGTCCTTTCCCCTTCTTCTTTGACAAATATGATGTTTCATTCTATATTGATGCAAGAGAGTAAATGTGGTCCCTTTATTTAAATTTGAAGTTATCTCGTAAGCAAGTATTGAAAAGTTCCTTTAGACACATTCAAGCAAAGGGATTAACTTTACACTACAAACATTTTTCTGTGTTTTTTTTTTCCCCTTCTTTTTTAATCCCATATCAACTAGGCAACTCATGGAAAGAAGTAGGAGTATCATGGGAAAAATGCTGTTAAGACCAGAGAATGTTTACAAGTAATTCTCAAATCTAGAGATCATTTAGTTTTCTTGAATATATGAATATTTTATAAACTGGTAATATCAGGGTTTTCTGCCCTTAAATATCTGTCCAAAATGTTTTATATCATCTGTTGGCAAATGATTTTAGCATTCACTTTTCTCCTGATATATCTTCCTGCTTGTACAATTCATTTCAGGGGCATAACTTGTTTTCTTTGCTAAGATTTCATTTCCTCCCATCTCAGAATGTGATGAAATCTATTTCTTAGTTCCTGCCTCCCAGTGAAAGCTGACAAGTATCAGACCAAATGTAGCTGTCCCATATGAAGTAATTCATTTCTGTCAAAGATTAGACATTATTTTTTTCCCCTGACATGAGATGACTGATATTCTGTGATATCCCAGATGTGCAACTTAACCAGTGAAGGACTAAGACTCACTTTTAGAAATGCATTTCATTCAGAGGATTTGGTTTTGATCTGGTGGGTCACAGGACAGGCAGAATCAGGAAGGGGAAAAGCAATAGGAGTTAAAATATTAATTTAAAATTAATTCAATTTTTAGGCCAAAAGCAATTACAAGGCAATTTTGCTGTTAAAATGGGTTTAAATTATTTGTCCATTATATAATGTGTCTGAGACATGGCTGTTCTCACAGTGTGCACTCAGCATTTCTAGCAGCAAGAGGGCAGACCTCATTCTAGCCTACCCAGGAAATGTCAAAAATTAGTCATCTTTAACAATATACTCAAGTCGATGGAAGATATGCTTTATTATCATGGTCAAAATTCAAAAGGAGGAAAACCAGATAAGGCAAGGAACCCTGTAAGTTAGAGCATGTGCTCTCCTACACCCTACTTTATAGCTTTTTAGAAAGCTTATTATTTGAAAGGAAATGGGATTCTTTAAAGCTATAAGCCTCTTCCTCTCACCTAGAGGGTCCATTTTAGGAGATGGCAGGGAAGTCTGTCTATCCACATTCCTACACTGACCACAGCAGCCCAAATGGATTCTGTTTTATAATAAGATGGCCTTTCCTTAAAAAAATAAAATTCCAGAACAGCTTGTAGGAAACTGAAATTAAACTCAACACAACTATTATCATCAGAACATACAACTTTATGATTTTTAAAATCTCTTTTCTAATGAAAACTTATTTATAGTTTTTTGTCCTAGTCAATTTTATTATTTATTCTTGTTTTCCAATAGATATTATTAATATTATTTTGTAGCCGTTTCCGGTTATTATTTTGTACAGCATAGTGGCTAGACAACCATGTACTTTCCTAAGTCTCCCCCCCTCCCCATGTTTCCAAAGTTATTACATTATTGACTGTCTTTCCTATATTATACTTTATATCCCCACAAATATTTTGTAACTAGTAACCTGTACTTCTCAATCCCTGCACCATTTCACCCAGTCCCTAACAGTCCTAGCTCAATATTCAATACTAGTTGTACTTATCAAATTAAGTATCTTCATGTACCCAATTAGTGAATGAGTCTACACAAAACTTTTGAACTTCACTATAAATTTCTGAAAAAACGAAGCAGCACAATTTCACTATGCATCCCGGATTTGACCTAATTCACATGAAATAAGAGAACAGGACATTCTTGGAATAATATATTGGTCTTAGTAAAAGTCAGTGTCTTCTTAGCTTTCTGGGTTCCTGTATAATGCAGGGAGAATTCAAACGTCAAATGCAGTTAGTGCTCCTTACCTCTTCACCCCGTTAACTAATGCACTGCCATTTAAATTGAACTTAGCTTGGTGCTTTCCCTGCACACGCATGACTTGACATTTATACTCATTAAATTTCAAATTCCACCCCTGAACCCTTCAGAAAAGAGTTTTCTACAAAACTAGATTTTATGTCATTGTTGTAGTCACTCTATTAATTTTATTTCCAACTGTAAACTTGACAACACCTATTTAAATCATAATTTTATACTAGCTACTGCAAATATTAATCATCTTAAACTATTAATCATCTTAACCTCAGAGTAAAGAGGTTTACTCAGGAGACTATTGTTTTTTGTCTGTTTTAAAGTCTTCATATTTTAGAAGTTCATAATATTACATAGAATTCAAATTTAGAAATGATGGAGGCAAAAATAAGAGTCTTTGCTGTCTAAATTCAGTTCATTTTCATAGTAATGACTAATATGATTTATTTCCTGTGATTCTCTGATGTGCTTTAGCTAATGAACTATACTGTACAAAGATTGTGAAAACATATCATTAAAGCTTTTGTGTATTATTCAATAAACCCTGTGGTTATGGTACATTTTTCTTTATGTGACATTAAACAATGTTTAATTTTCAAGTTTTAAAATTAAAAAAAAAAATCATTGAAATGAGGTATTTTCTTTAGTGCAAGCAACTACTGGCCAGGAAAAAGACTCAGTCCAAGAAAATGTAAGGTTATCACTTTTTTGTGTGTGTGTGATTTATTGGATAATGTTTCCTGTGCATTTTAAAACACTTTCCCAATAAATTTAAAATTAATCTTAATCCTGTCAAGGTAATTGAGATCTTGTCCTCATTATTACACACACACACACACACACACACACACACACACACACACACTTACTAATACATGTGATCAACTGGCAAGATGCAGAAAAGCAGAAAAGTTTCATCCCCCCCCCCCCCCCCTCGTAAGGGTGGCCATTGTACAGTTTTTATTTCTGGTTGAACATTTTTTTTGTTCCAAGTTTTTGGTCTTATAATGCACATTTGAAGTATTTTCATGCCAGACCAAATACTGCATGCTATTGGTCCCATATTTCCCATCAATTCCCTTTGAATACATTATACGCACCAGCCGGATTTTATTTTCCAATGCTCTTAATACCAGAGCAGTTTATTGCCCCATAGAGGTATTTTGCGGAGCCATGGTTTACTAACAATTAGCTCTAAAAATCTGCCACACATAAAAATATGTCTGCTGAGTTTACATATACGCCCCTGGAGATAGAGAGATACAACTGCATGCCCCCAACCTGGCTCCTCCCACCCCCCAAGATGGCTCTCTCGGGTCTTTACATTTCCCTCCCTTTACCCTGGAAGCAGTTGTTCTCTGGCCTGTCCAGTAGAAAAAAATGTGTCCTCTTTTTAGGACAGTTTTGTACCTGCTGCTTTACCCATAGCTTTGCTCTGTTCATTCACACGTACACCCACATCCACACCTACATGCTACCAAAGACTGTCCAAAAACAATATTTAAAGCAGGAACAGAGAGCATAGATGATTTATAAACTTTTCTCTAGCTTTCTTTGGAAGCCATATTTTGGCCCAAGCAAGTATAATTATTTCCAAAAGTATTTTCTGAAAATACTGATGAAAAATGGAAACAATACAGATGTAGTTCATCAGGTTCAAAAACTGCAAGCACAGTCGCAGCCATTAAAATGCATTTATGATACTATGAGACTCTTTTACTAGAGATAAACTACTGTACATGGATTATTCATTACAGCTTTTACAATTTACAGGGTAAATATAATCACTGCTTCTTTTTCTCCAAATATGAACATGAGCAAGAGTTTGCTCCTTTAAAAATATAAAAAAGACCACAACTTTTGTTCTTATTAGAAATATACTCTGAATTAATAGTCTAATTTGGTGTGTTTTATGTTAACTTGATAGTTAAGTTTAGAGCCTTTATAATTTCAAGCATTACTCTTTAATTTAGCCATAATTCAAAATTGGGCATTTTATTTTCTTTATAGGAACAAATGGAATAGTTATAATTTTTATGTTTGTCTCTTCACTGACTTATAAAAAAATTACAGGAGGAAAAATAGAGCATCAATCCAAATTCTAGCATGTTTTATTTAAGATGCAGATTGTAACAATATAGTGAAAACAGTGATATACGATGGAGAGAATGTGAGACAGGAACCGATCATGGGCTTTTTGTTTCTGGGTCTTTTACTCACTGGTTGTGTGACGTGAGGCCAGCCTCTTGATGCTTATTTTTAAAACTAGAGGCCCAGTGCATGAAATTTGGCACATTAAAAGCAAATTAATTAAAGAAAATATTTAGCATTGCTATTTTCCCTTTCTCTATAATAAAAGTGTCAGTGATGAAAGAAAATTAGTATAATGTATATGAAAATCTCCCTCCTGTCAGAGTCTAGGGCATGCTGTGAGACAGAGTCAAGTCCCTGCCCACCCGCGTTCACCTCAAAATTTTGTGAGACCCAGACCCGGCCGGCCCCACCCCCATCAAGTTCCAGCAGGCAGGGGATACAGCCTGAAGTCCCCAGACCAGGTGCTGGGGATGTAGCCTCAGGTCCTCTGGCATAAGCACAAGGGTGTGATGACTATTTGCATATTACCTCTTAATTATATAGGATTAGTCAAAGGCAGCAATACTAGGGAATACACTACTGTAAATATTCAATTGTTACATTAAAGAAAGGGTACTTTGTATGAGAAAAACTGGAGGAAATTTGGGAAAATATTCAGGACATGTTTAAAGCAGCATGCATTGTTTTGAAAATTAGTCTTGTTGGTTTTTGTGAAGTGGCAGCCATACCTGGATTGTAAGTAGACTCACTTGCCAAGATTTGAGGAACTACCTGGTATAAGTTCATCTGAAGAATGCCAGGATTTAATGCCTACGCATTTTAATGGTCTGATTTGAACATAGGCATATCGGAAGTGATCTTACGATCTTATGAGCCAGCATCTTTTTCTTAGCTCATCCTTGGTCCCCAGGACCTGAAGCTGGAAAGGGAGGCAGGGATAGATTTTTAAACATCTTGAATTCAGTCTTAGGGTTTTACAATTATTCCATTCCAAAGATAATAGAAATCTCTTCTTTCCCCATTACAGACTCAATCAGACTTAGCTTAAAAATGTAAATATTTTATTCATGAAGGGAGTGGCTTAAAGAGGGTTAAGAGTGCTATCCTATCAAGTGGTGAGTTTTAAATGACATTGAGAGCCTGAATTAAGGCAGTCTGTATACATCACTAGGAAATTTAGATAAGAGACCATCTCTACAATGGCTCCAAGATGGCTGCTTTCTGATATCCATGCTCTTGTGTGATCTTGTCCCCTTAAGTGTAGGCTGAACTGTTGACTCCCTTCTACAAATAAAACAGGTGCGTGTGATTGGATAATCCCAAAATTAGATTATGAAGAGTACCAATCCTGTTCATTGGACTCTTGCCCTGAGGAAAAGGAATTACCATGCTGAGAGGAAGATCTAGGGAAAGATCATGGGGGAAAGAAACCAGATTCCCCAATAATCACACCTGAGAGTTTCAAAGCAGGTTCTCCTACCCCAATTGGACCTCCCGATGAGACCACAATGGCAAATTAATTACAATCTTATAAGAGACCTTGAACCCAAAGGATCAAGTTGCAATGTGCTAGGGTCCTTTAACCACAGAAACTGTAAGATAATACATACTTGCTGTTTCAAGCCACAGTTTGGAGATAATTAGCTATGTAGCTATAGATAAAAAATACAGAGAGAGATTTAAGAATAAAAACATAAAGATCATAGGAGCTAATGTTTCTCAATTCTACTCTCTTAAATTCATCATACTAAAGGAAATAGAAAGAATAGATAAAATTCTTGGCAATATGTGAATAAAATTGCTATATATAATGTATAAACTGATGATGAAACAAGAGTCAAGGGAAGAAAAGATAAGAAGATCTGATTTTGACACCAATTCCTGTGCGTGTGTGTTTCCCCTACACCAAGGAATTCTGTGACATTAGCTGGGTGTCCTACAACGTGGCTCTATGCTGACACTATCTACATGGAGATAGCATCAGATCCTACAGATTAAGGGCTGGTTCCTACAAGGCCTCCTTATCCTCTACCTCAGACGTTAATCACAAGTCCAACTTGTTACCTGTGGTTCTGATCCACCAGCTGCAGATAAGAGGTGCCAGTGATTAAGTTGCTGGAATGGACCACAGGACTCAGAGAAATACTTCACTTATGAAATAACTGCTTTTTAATAAGAGGATTTAACTCAAGAAACTTGTAGAATAAGGTGTGGGCAAGGCTGTGGAGCTCCCATGCTCTCTGAACATACCGCTGTTTGATTCTCTACCAACCTGGAAGCTCTCCAAACCTTGTCCCATTGGGTGTTTGTGTAGGCTTCATTCATAGGCATGACTGCTTAAATCACTGGCATTGGCAGTTGATTTAACCACCACTCTCTGGAGGTCAGGAAGATGGGAGCACAAGTTCAAACCCCCCAGTCACTTATTTGGTTCCCCTGACAACTAGGATCTACCTTTGGGCATTTTTCAAAAGTGACCTCATTAGCATAAACTGGAAGTGGTTCAAATAGGATCATTATAAATATTAAGATTCATTTGCGACTCATCATTTAGAACATTCCAAGGGCTTTAGAGCTCCATGACAAATATATATTTATTATTTAAAAATCTTCACCTGAGGATATGTTTACTGATTTTTTTAGCAAGAGAAGGAAGATGATAGATTATAGATAGATAGATAGACAGACAGACAGACAGACAGACAGACAATTGATGTGAGAGAGAAACATCAATCAGTTGCCGCCTGCATGTAGCCCTGCTAGGGATTGGACCTACAACCTACGTAGTTATCTGCCCTGATGGAGAATCAAATCTGCACTCTTTCAGTGTATGGAATGATGTTCCAACCAACTGAGCCATACTGGCTGTGGCCAGATATATATTTATTATAAATGTACTATCACATAAATATTGAACATGTTGTCCTGGTCAGTGTTTTCAGCAGAGTATCAGTTCATGCACCATATGGTGGTGGATTCAATTCCTGGTCAAGGGCACATACCTGGGTTGTGGGTTTGCTCCCCACCCTTGGTGGGGTGCATGTGAGAGGCAATCAGTTGATGTGTCTCTTTCACATTGTTGTTTCTCTCTCCCTCCCTCCTTCCCTTCTACTCTCTTTGAAAAACAATGAAAAAATTATCTTCAGGAGAGGAATAAAAACAAAAACAACAAAAAAGGTTGGACACATTAAAAAGAAGAACAAAAAGTAAGAAAAATATAGAATATGAAAAAACAAAAGGTAAGAAAATTATTTGAGTGTGATGGATTTAAAATAAATTAATTTAAATGTTAATTGAAGCAATGTGACTTTATTTTAGCAGTGGAAAAATGTGAAGTGTATGATATGAAAAATATGTAACTATAAAATACTTTTATAATTTAAAAAACTGAAAATCATGGGATTAGAAATTATTTGAAGGTGCTAAAATTAAATGCTCTATAATAAACAGGCAGAATTTCTACCAGTGGGGAGAGGCCCTCATCCCCACCTGTTGCAAGTTGGAGAGTAAGTTTTGTGATATCCTGAGAAAAATAATATTTTGAGACTTTTGTGGGAGAATGAGTGATTGTTATTTATGTGGAATTACATCCCTGAGTCTCCTTTGGGCCACCAAGCAAGAAGTGTAGCTGGGGCTTCAATAGGGATAAAATCAAAGCCAGTGCCCAGAGTTTCCATTCCATGCATACAATCCAATACACCATGAGGACGCTAATAATTTGTCACCTATTGCGGTCCTTCAGTCTATTGGACTAAATGAATAAAATTGCAGTCCTAAGAAGTGGTGAATTTTAAATGACATTGAGAGCCTGAATTAAGGCAGTCTGTACACATCAAGAGGAAATTTAGATAAGAGACCATCTCTTCAATAGCTCCCAAGAATGGCTGCTTTCTGATATTGGTGCTCTTATGGGATCTTGTCCCCTTAAGTATAGGCTGAACTACTGACTCCCTTCTACAAATAGAACGGGTGCATGTGATTGGATGATAATCCCAATGTTAGATTATGAAAAGAGTATGAATCCTGACCTGTGTGACCTTTCTTGCTTTCACTGGACTCTGCCCTCAGGAAAAGGAATTACCATGCTGAGAGGAAGATCTGGGGAGAGATCATGGGGGAAAGAAACCAGATCCCCCAATAATCACACCTGAGAGCTGGCTGCCCTGTCTCTAAGTGGGGTCCGCAAGGCCTCAGGGCTATGGAAGAAACATGGGCCAATGCAAGGAAGCAGAAAGAAGAGAGCTCCAGGAGCCAAGAGAGTGAATCCCTTTGTTCAGGGATTTGACTATGTATTCCCACATTTCCCTGGGCTTGCCAAATCGTGTTCCCAGGTGCCCTCCTTAGGTCATCCCAACCTCCCTGAGCATGCATCCACCCTCCCCTTTGTTCAGTCCCTTCCCCCAGTCATCTGCAGGGAATGGCCCTCTAGTTCCCTAGGGAGCTTGAAATTGCAGTTTCCTGGGGAAGCTGCTCAGATGACAATGTTTATAATGTCTAGCCTCTCTCTTGCTCCTTTCCTGTATTAATAACCAGTTAATTACAATGGTATCCGAATATTACAAACCTTTTGTTTTACGTCTTTACAACATTTCCCTATTTCTTTTAGCTTGGACTTTATTACCTTGACTTGAAAAAACACATATGTTAGCTATAGATATTTTATTATTTTATGAGCCAAGAGAGCAAAGAGACAGACCACATTTATTGATGAATTACAATACATCAAGCAAAGTCTAAGCTAGTTTAAATACCAACTCATTTGTTTCTCACTTCAATGAGCCATGAGTTTGGTGTAGCATCCCCATTAAAAAGATGAGAAAACCAAAAGCCACAGATTCTAAATAACAGGCCTGATGTGTTATAATTACTACATAAATATCTTATCTAATGAAAGATTTTGCCTGTGATTCCCATCCACCATGAAGCCTCATTTGGAGACTGAGATGATTTAAGCTCTGTTTAACCAGGAAAGCGCTATAAAAAGTGAGTTATTACTGGTGTCGCCTATCTTTCTAACCCATATCTTCTCATATAGTTTTAACCATTTTTTTAAGGAAACATTCATCTTACTGAGTCACTTCCTCATCTTAGTAATACAGCTATTCCCTGGACTTGCTTCCTGAGTTATTTTGCTTTATTTGGAGCAATCATAATCCTCTCAACCTGTTCTATCTGTTTTCCTAAGAAGGAAGCCATAATCTCAGAAGTCACAGCCTATTTCTTCAGTACCTATTACTTGACCCATAACTTATATGTGGCAAACCACATGAGCTATTAGGTCCCTGATATTTAAATTGGTCTACTGTTCTCCCGCATAACTATATCTAAACGTGGTCACTTAATATGTGGGGCTCCCTAGAATTTTCTTCTTTCTAAGTTGCACATTTTGTATTCTGAACTTCCAGTGTGCTGATGAAATCACGAGTAGTTTTCACCTCTCTATTTCCTTAAACTCAGGCACATTCCCGGCAGTGTCTGCCTAATTGTGCTTTCCTGCATGATTACTGTCAGCTGGTAATACTCCTTTGCTGAAGGGCAGTATCAATCAGCACAATATACCTTATTTTCTTACACAATCACGCACTGCCCACCAGCCCCAAGCACATACCATGCTAAATTATGATTGTTGGAACACCATTTGAGAAATACAGACTTTAAAAAATGCTGGGTTTGGAGGACTTCTACCGCCCAAATTGCATTTTTTTTTTCTATTTTTGCTTTCCCTTATTTTGTTTTACTACATAACTATGCAAGTGAGTGGAGGGAACAGCAATTCTGGTTCATTGCTAGTTGTAGGGAATCATACAAACGCCAAGAATCTACGGCAGATGACAACCTCTCATATGCTTTTCTCTCACTGCAATATGTTAGGTATACAGTAAAAATATATATAAAAAAAATCTGTAAAGTGGTCTAGCATTCCAGGGGGTTAGCTTAGAAGAGGTGCTCTAGCTAAGGGAAACATGTTCAATTTCAATAAAAGTATTTCCTTTTTTTCCTATTATTTCTTGCTTTACTTCCTTTGTTCCAATCTAGATGCTATAATATTATATCATGTTGGTATGTGTTAAGCTACTGAATGGTTTCTAATGCAGTCCTCCTGCTCAGGTAGGCACGTGACCCTTTGGTTGTTACTGGACCTTCTAGCCCAAATCAATGCCATTCAGAGATTCCTTCATAATGTCCTAGTGCAGTGGTCAGCAAACTCATTAATCAACAGAGTCAAATATCAACAGTACAATGATTGAAATTTCTCTTGAGAGGCAAATGTTTTAAACTTAAACTTCTGCTAACACCACTTCAAAAGAGACTCGCCCAGGCCATGATATTTTATGGAAGAGCCACACTCAAGGGGCCAAAGAGCTGCATGTGGCTTATGAGGCACAGTTTGCTGACCATGATTCTAGTGCATAACTATCTATTATGGCATAATTTGGGAAAGAACTGCATCAGTAACTGGAAAGTAAGATTGTAGAAAAAGACAAAAGAAGATAGATGTGTCTGGGCATATAAGAAATGAGGACAGAAATATAGAATAATAACAAAAAAGGAATAAAATAGTGGTTACATAATTTAGATTAATAAAACTGAGTTCAAGTGGTGGCTCTGCCAGCAACTTCTTTAAAACTTGGTTTCCTTATTTGAAACACAGGCATAATATGTTGTGAACAGTAGGACTATTATCAGAATTCAATGAGATTAAGTGTGGTCATATTTATGAAATGCTAAGCATAGTGCCTGATGCATAACGTATGTGAATAAATGTTAGCTACTATCATTTGTGTTACTTTTGGTACTGACAACTAACACTTGTATAAGGAGCACTTATAGTCATTTGTCTTTTCTATTCATACACTGAGCCTCAGAGATATTAATGTACTCTTTCTGGAAAATAGAAAATTTAGGCTTAAAAAAGCATGCTTTCACCAATAGTTTTGTTCATGACTACAATAAATATTGGGTGGAGCTTTTAAAAGCGGGTTTACAGTTATGAATATGTGAAACACAGAGTTTATTGTTGTATTATTATTTATTATTACACTATTTTCCATACAAATGACTGGAAGCTTACCTTTGCACACCCTGTACAATAATCTTTCCAAACAAATCTTCCTTCTGAGTGTAATTGTGAGAGCTAGGACAGGTTTGACATTCTTTCATTTTGATTTTTATTGTCTCTTGCTCACTCACATATTTATCAGGTACCAGTCATTTATTTATTTACTCATCCAACTAATATTTAGGCACTGGTTTAGGTACTTGGGAAAGACCAATGAACAAATTAAAACACCAATTCTTGCATTCACAGAGCATATATTTTAGAAAGAAAGATAGACAATATGCAATAAACAGAGTGTATCTACAATGTTTCTGAACTGAAGGTGGTGAGTGCTATAACCAGGATTACAAGAAGAGCCACTCAGTGGATCATATTAAGGAGACAGTCATGTGCCATGGGGAGAGCAGGACAATAGTTTAATCATTTTAGTCCTTTGACAATGTCAGATGGGGCTGAAAATTTTGGAGGGAAGAGTATATATCAGCTGGAGAAAATGCTCTGAGCTAGGATTATGCTGGGGGTTTTGGGGGGACAGCCAGGAGAACAACGAGCTGAGGCATAGAAAGTAAGAAGGCACAGTGGGCGAAATGGTCAGGAATGGTACCATCGATCCTTACTAGTAAATGGTGGAACATGCCTTTCACTTGGAGTGAAACGGACAGTTCTGGGAGATCTTTCCACAGAGGTGTGAATAATTTACATTCTACAAATGGTGACAGACCTGTTCCACGAACAGATATTCTACAAACCTGTGGGGACCTGACCACTGGGGAAATAGACAAAATGAAAAGACCCATTGATTCAAATCCCAAGAGAGTGGTAGACACATACCCAAAAGGAAAATGTGGTTCGAAGCAGAGCAAAAGAAGATAGGAAATCAGCAACCCAGGAGACAAGGTAAGATCTAAGGTAAGGCAGGACATTAACAGTCATAAATGCTACCCTCTGGGTCAATTGAGATCCACAGTGGTGAGTATATGAAATACTATCTAGAACTGCAGCAAACGAATGCTTGTCTGCCTCCCTACAGAAGCCGCTCCTCATCTGCACCAGCCAGCTTCTTCACGGAGAAAGGAAATGCCAGTGCTGCCAGAGTTTCAGGTTTTGCACCAAAGACCTGGGAATCTGATAATTGCAAAACTTGTAACTGGTGCCTGAGAAAAAATATCACTGGATGGTTAAAATAAAACTCACCTCTCTGCGCATATGGACTAGGAGCTGCTCACAGTTACAGGTGGTGTAACTGCTGTTGCAGAAACAAGAATAAAGAGTCAGGTGGGGGAAGTGCAAGATGCAGCCATTCTAGACACTGCCTTCTTTCTCTGTGCTGCTCAATGAAGAGCTCTTATTTTTCAGATGTGACCAGGAGGCCATGCTGACTTGCCTTAGATACACTGCCCCTTCACTGTTCCTACACTAATCTTATTAGGGTGGACAGTCTTAAAGAAACATGGGATGATTGGCTGATATGTTGCTTTTTGTGAGCATAAAATTCATATACGTTGTCAAGGATTTGGAAATGCTTTTGTCCTGGATAGATGGAAAAACAATGTTTTGTGTGTGAATATGTGTGTGTGTGTGTGGGGGGGGGTGTTACTTATGACACAATTACTCTTTTTCTCTTGTTTCTTTTTACATTTCTGTTCAGATTCCATCATAGCCATTGATATTCATTCTCCTTCCCTTCCTCACCCTACCCCTCACCTCTCCTGTTCTTTCTCCCTCCCTCTTTCTTTGTTCCTCCACCTTCTGATATTTTCTGTATGCTATTTTCTCTATCAGAACTTTTCTAGGCACTTTTCTTTACTTGGTGAATTTCTATTCATTTTCCAGCCTCCAAGCTGGAGTTACTGGCTCACTTCACAGCCTTATGTGGCTATTGAGTTACTCCTTCATATTATTTATCACCCAGTATTATAATTATCTATTTTCTTTGTAGAAGCAGGAACGATGTCTATTTTTCTTACTTGTTCATTATCATAACCTGATATCATGACACAATGTTTGCACATAGTATATGCATGATAAACATTTATTTATTAAATATAGCTAAGTTGACATTTTCTAGCTAAAACTTGAATTGACTACTTGAAATTTACTAACATACTATACTCAATTATAGATAATAAATTAATTTGGAGTTAAGTAACCACCAAATTGAGCAATTTACTTATTGCATTCATGTTTATAACTACCCATCACCTTATCATTACAGTGTGGAGAATTCATTCTCACTTATATGATTACAAAACCCTTAAGTATAAAATGCACACATCCCCCCCATGCCAAATGTATGGTAGGGTCTTCAATAGCAATTCAGAATTAATAAAATAATTGGGTTTAAAACTTTGGAGCCTTTAAAAATTGCAGTTGCATTTGTGGTGTAAATTCCAGAATGGGTCTTCTTTATGGGATCTCCTTTGCTTGGGTGACCTTATTGATTAAATCACAAAGAAACCTGAGAGACCACAGAGTGGGCGGATATTCACACTTGAATCATAACATGGACATCAAAAGAAATATTGAGTTGCCTCCACAGAGGCCAAGTGGAACATAAGCAATGTGTTTGTGTGCTTCAGGTTGCATTTTTATTACTAGATGTCTTAAAGGATGGAAGACATATTTTTAGAAATCATTCATTCTTCCGTTAGAGTTTCAGTCAGCAGTGAATATCACAATGCATTGTATGTGAGCTATACAAGAACTAAACACAAAAGGGTGGTTATTTCACTCCTCCAGAGTCAACATTTGCTTACAAGAATCATGTCAATAATTCTTCTGGAAACAATATTTTCCTCATAATTAAGCCCCTATTCTTTCAGTTAGAGATATGAAACAAGTCGCTTCTATTTTACCATAGCAGAAAAAGAAATAAGCTGAGAACTGGAAATCTATCTAGGCTCAAGCTTAGGTTGACACCTTTCAAAATCATTAAAGGAACCATAATAAATTGCATCCTTTGAAATGGAAATTACATAACTTCCAAATTCACTTTTCAGGAACTGTTTTTTCTTCTCATGGAGGATATGTTCTTAATATGATTTCCTCCAGACCACACTTTTCCTTTTCGTTTACCTCCAGGTTTAATCCCAATCAAAGCCAGCAAGTTCCATCCCTGCGGGGCACTAAAGAGAATTGTTTCATATTGTTACAGGGAGGATTTGTGACTTTAATTATTTTTGCAATTATTTGCCACAATTCAACTGTGATTTTATTCTATAATCACAGTTTTACTTCCTGATCAATTATTTGATGCCTCTTCAAAACAGTTCTGCTAATCTAACTCTGGGCCTTGAACATTATGTTTTTTCGTAAGGACTCAGAGTTTGGTTTCTTGTTGAAATATTTCAAAAAAGCAATAGCCTTCCCATGAAGCATATATAGCTTTGCAACTTATCTTTAACAATTTAATTAGCAAAATTATCAAAAATATATTTCATACCACTGTGATGTTTCACCCCATTTTGAGTTTTCAACCAATAACCCCCAATTTAGCTACTCAACTAGATTATGATTAAGTAACTGAGAAAATGTTTCACTTCCTTAGACAGATAGCTAAAAGTCACTATTATTTTTATGTACACCTGCTACAGAAGATAATTTTATTCTGAGTATTTTCTTTGCATACTTTTATTGAAAATGCCTATAAATATCTGTATCCCTAATAACTCTTCTAATTTTACAAGTCAAGTTTATTTGCATTTCTTTTCCTAATAAAAATGTAATGTGTAATTTCAAGGGAGATAAAGTTTTACAATTTTTTTAACATAAAGTAAATAAACTAATACATGTAAGTTTGGATTGTACACAAATGCTAAATTACTTTTAAGAAATGGGAGATAAAATGAGTCTCAAAACGAAATAATTTTACTCTTACCTCATCCATGTGACCATTCAAGCTTTCTATTAGCCAAGATTTACCTTGACATATCTCCTATAAACTGATTTTTTCCCCAACAATTCCATAAAACACCTGTTGCTAGTTTGGGCAGAAATGTAGTCTATTTTGGTTAGAATCAATAAGGCAACTTAAAACAAAAAATGTGGTCAGAAAACTCAATTATATGCATTTAGACTTTGAAACTGCCAGTTTCATGTTGATCCACACAATGGTTCCGCATGAGTAGGGGAAAACATGGAGTTCATAGCCTAGAAACATTCTAGTTTTCTGAGTGTCTTAGTTTCCTGTTGCTGCTGTAACACATTACTGCAAGCTTCAGAATTCACAACACAAATGTAATACCCTACAGTTACAGATTCAGAAGTCCATGAGGGGCCTGCAGATAAAGGGTCTGCATGGTTGCATCTCTTTCTGGAGGTTCCAAGAGAGAATCTATTTTCTTGACCTTTACAGTTTTGAGAGGTTATCTATTTCCTTGGCTCCTGACTCCTTTCTTTCATCTTTAAAGCCACCAATGGCCAGTTGAGTCTTTCTCATATCATAGCAGTCTTGACACTGACATCTCCAGCTTGTCTTTACATGTAATGACCCTTTTGCTTACATTAGTCCATCTGAATAATCTAGGATAATCTTTCCTTTTAAAGGTCAGCTGATTAGCAACATAATTCCATCTGCAAACTTATTTCTCCTTTGCCATATAATATAATTTATCTATAGGTTCTGACATGAATGTTTTTAGGAGGCCATTATTCTGCCTATCACATGGAAAAATATTCAAAAACATTACAAAGGAAGCTGCGTAAATGCCTCCTATTTCTTGGGCTCAATCGTGGAGTATCAAAGTTAGGAAGAACATCAGAAACAATTTTTAATATGTTTATGGCAGCGTAAAATACCAAGAAACTTCTCTTCCGGTACCCTACTCTGGTAGAGATTGTTACTTCATCATGAAACTCACATTTTTGTCTCATGGAGCACATGGCTAAACTATATGCCAGTCTCTTTTGCAGGAGGGAAAGACTGTATGACTCTCCAGGCAAATGAAATGTTGTAAGAATGTTATACACCCATCCTATGCCTTTGTCTTTTAACACTACCTTTTCACTGTTCACCTATCTAAAATGAAGTCTTACCCACAAGCTAACATTGGGAGTCACATTAAAATGGTAGAGCCACAATACAGTACAAGTTTCTATTTCTGTAATACTGATTGAAGGAGAGTGGCCCAGTGGGCCTCCCAAATACAAATGCCAGCACTGAACTATTTGAGAAAAAAATAAACTAGTATTGAATTAAGCCACAGAAATTTTGACATTTATAGTAAGTAATATAATTCAACAGACATAAAACAAAACAAAAAATGAATTAAAGGAAAAACACATAAGAACTACAAAAGCAGTTAAAATCTGATTAGACTTCATTTAGAATGAAATACAGCAGCAACTGTAGGCAAGAAAGTGAAAATGAAACATTTCCAAAAATGTAAGAACAAAAGAACTTTCTGGATGGAACGAGCTCATCCCAAAATTCTATAATCCCCAGGTTCTGGCATTAAACTAAAGCTGTGAGATTTGGAATGACTGATATTATAATCCATCAATATGGAAGGAATATAAACCATATGGGCAGCATTAAAACATGCTTAGAAAATAGATCTAAAAAAAAAAAATAAGGGGTAGAGGACGGACTCTATAAAAAACCTGGGTAATGAAAATTCTATGAAGCCATGAAAAGGAAGCTAGTCCAGCATAAAACTATTAATAAAAGGTAAAAACCAGAAAAACTTGCTACCACACAACAGGTGAAAATTCTGACCCAACATTTCTCTGAGGATTAGAAGAATAAGAACGAGGCAATTATCTCCATTAAGAGAAACCACACAACAGATAGTACACGGGGAAAACAAATAAAACACAAGAAAATAAAAATTGAACTGGCAAGAACTTATTGAAAAAAGGAGAGGAAAAAAAGAAAAGAGAAGGAAAGCACAATCTTCACCAACAACAGTAACAGCAAAGGAAGAAACATTGTAGTACAAAGTTCAGATACAATAAAAAATGTAACATATACAATAAAAAATGTAAACTATACTTTAAAAATGTTTTTAAAAAAGTAGTGGATGGAAATGACAAAAGTGTTAATTTTTATTGTATTCTATAATTTTCTTTTAATTCGTTCATTTGAATCCAAAATTATAGGGTAAAACACTAAAAAATAAAAATAAAAAGTAGTTGTAGAGAGAAGGCAGCCCTTGCCCATAATATTCTTAATTGGCTCCCCTATAGAAGTACTCAAACAATTTGAATAGAAAAAAATACTTAAAGATATAATTCAAAGATATATTCCTGAATAAATTGATATATGAATATAAGTAGTTTAAAGGAGCACCATGTACCAGGTAAAGTAGACCGAGAGTGGTCAACATGGATATACTCTATTGGAATACTGAATCTTAATAGTAAATAATAAATCTTTAGAGCAGATTGAAAGAAATGAGCACATCTTTTATTAAAAATTCAGATTGAAATCGATTTATATCAGTAATATTCAAAACCAAAGGACCATAGAAAAAAAATAAATAAAATGAAAGGCAATAGAATAACACCTATTAGAACTTAAAGGAAAATAAGTGTGATCTAAGAAATTACTTATCTAACCATGCCACCCCCTATATAAACAGTATACTTTTTTTTTAAATATAAAAGACCTCAGAAGATATATTTCCTGTGAGTCTTTATTTAGAAAAGCAACAAAAACTATTACATGATTTTAGCTAAATAGATTTTTTTGGGGGGGAAATCAAACAAAAAAGAATTAGTGGCAAGCATGGAATATTTCTACCTGTAGAATTAAAAATAAAATAGCTGTATGCATTATAGTGACAGATCAGAATTTAAATTATGTTTCCTGACAATACAGAAATTATATGACTAACAAAAATGAGAGTAAATAAGGATTAGAAAATAGAAATTTTGAGTAAAGTGAAAGATTGGGGCATAGGGCATTGGTATGTTTATTTCTATAAGTAATAACTTGATTCATAAATATTATGTATAGTTTCAGGATAATATGAATAAATATTAAAAAACCTCAGTATCTAAATAACCACTTATAAGAAAAATAAAAATTTTTCATATTAGGTCACAAAACAAAACACAACTTTATGCTGTGTACAAGGACATACTTAACCAGAGTTCTTCAGGGAATATGAAAATAAATGACTATGCAAAATTATATCAAGAAAAGGAAATTAGAAAACATGGATCACAGTCTTAATATCAGTACAATATATAAAAATAAATTGAATAATATTATGTAAAACAAAGAAGGGTGCTTTATAATGCTAAAGTATACCACCCTAACATTCATAAATTATAAATATAGAAAAATATAAGGATAAATAGAAATAAGCTACTAGTCAGATAACAAATAATGATAACACAAAGCCTACAATAGTGCTAATAGAACATTCACAAAAATGGACTATATATTACATAATGAAATTTCATTTACTGCTGAAACATGGAAAAAGTGTAGAATAATTGGTCATATTTCAGTGTACTAATCCAGATTTTTTAAAAAATAGAAACAAATATCTATTTTCCTTGTAAATAAAAAATACTTTCTTTTAAAACATTTATGTATCAAGAGAAACAGCGATATTTTAGTACTTCTAGAAAAATGATTATGATGTAAATACTATTTACCTAAAGGGTGTTATGAAGGAAAGTCATTGCATATATAATTATAGAAATTTTAAAAGGATTAAATATCAGACTCAAACTTTAACATAATAGAATAAAAATAGAAACCAAAGAAAGAAATGTGTTGAAAGTAAGAGAAAAATAATAAACCATTTTAAAAGCTTGTTCAATAGAAGAAAACTTAAAATAGCTAAGTGTATATTACAAGGAGTAATGTAATTTTATTAATGATAGTATATTATGAAGAAAAATAATAATATTAAGAAGAAAAGAAGAAAAGGATAACATTAAAAGAAGAAAGAACAAATACATTAATACATAATAAGGAAGAAGTAACCACAGAAAGAGAGCATGTTAAAAGAATCAAAACACCTACTCTGCTAAGCTTTTTTAAAAAGTGTGTAATTTTCTCTAAAATATAAATTACCAGAATAGACCTCAGAAGAGAAAGAAAAAAAAATGAGAGCACAACAATTTCTGTTGATAAAAAAAAAAAAGACATTTGTCAAAGATCTAACTCCCTTAGAAAGCACCAGTCCCAGAATTCTCTACGGAAATTCTACCAAACTATTAAATAATAAGTAACAGTGAAGTTTTAAAAGATTTTAGAGAAATAAGAAAAGGACAATTTTCAAACTCTACTAAGTGAGCACAGTGCTCCAAAGGATCAAATATGTCAATATAAGCTTTCATACAAATATGTCTAATGAGGGGAAAAAACACATTGTCTATTTATATATGAAAAAAAACTTGACGATATAAAACACATTTCACAAACGTATTCAATAAAATAAAATTAATCTATACCAAATTAAGAAGTCATTAATTTCAGACCAAAGACAGCCAATTTAATGAGGAACTGAAATCAATTAAGACAAAACTTCAAAACACTCTATTACCATCACTTTATAATATTATCTTAGAAATGCTAGATAAGATGATTAGGTAAGATTTTTCTTTTAAAAAGAAAAAGAGGCTAAAACTCAATATTTACAGATAATGTGATCATATACATAAAATTTCCCCAAAGCAACTAAAATACTGCTAAATTGAGGAAATATATCTGTATCATAAAACAGACTTTATATAAATAAGTTTGAAAATATAACACAGTATAAACAACTACAGATAAAATATATAGATGAAGAAATGGGCATGTATGCAAATTAACCTGCCCTCTTTGGTGGGTTAATTTGCATACTCATTCCTGATTGGCTGATGGGCATCTTGAAGGTATTTTTTATTTGCATATTACTCTTTTATTAGTGTGTGTGTGTGTGTGTGTGTGTGTGTGTGTGTGAGTGTGTGTGTGTGTGTATATATATATATATATATATGGCAAGATAAAGAAAAATGTGTTTGGTCTTCTATCTTTTGATTAGAAAAGAAGGCTAAAGGAATAATCTATATTCATATTTGCTTATGTAGCTTAAAAGTGCTCAGGACAGCTAAAAATATACTTAAAAGATACTGGCTCTCAGTGGGTGAGGATATTGGATAGGTGGGAGACAAAAACGTGATAAAAATATTTTCATATTTTTATTTTATAGCATTTTATAATTGATTTGCTTTTTAATAATATCAATGTGATTTTATTAAAGAGTTGAATGAAAATACAACTAAAACCCTTAAATGCTATGTCCTCCCATCATCTAGTACTCATCTAGTACTAGAGCCCATTTTCCTTAAATCAAAGAATTTGATGATGGTTTTAACACCTTGAGTAACAGAAAAACAATATTATTATTTGGCTCCTTAGAACCAAATACTTATTTAAATAGTTACAAGCCAATTGATCTTTGGCTATTCCGGATGTATATAAACATGCATTAGTAACTTATAGAGGCGAATGCTATCACTCTGTATTTTTTCTCCTTGGGGGAGCTAATGTGTTTTTACTTTCTTCCTCTCAGAAGGAAAACATTTCTCTGTACCATGAAAGGACAAAAGAATTGAAATCCCAGTCCAATTTTTTAAAAGTTATGTTAGTTTGTTCAGCTGGACAATAAAGAGAACTGTCTTCTTCTTTGTCATCAATCCTGTCTGTGATATATTTTGAGAACATGAATGCAAGCTACAGAGAAACAGAACTATAAGGTAAGTCAACCTGCCATTCAATGTGCTAATCCTCTCAATATCTCAACTGTCAAGTGACAGATACCTGTGAGCTCGTGAGCAGCAGATAGAGTCACTGGACAGCAACTACAAATGTTCAAAGAAAAACTAGATGCACATGTCTTGATACAGTTTTATGCTCCAAATGTGAAAATAAATGACACAGTGACACTTTGCCCTTACGCAGTATAAGTAGGCAATATAAATATTCCATCCCAGTTACTCTACCAGATACTTTATATCCTTTAACTTCACAGTATCTATAAGGTGGATATATTATTATCCCCATTTGACAACTGAGAAAACAGATTCAAGATGATAAGAAATGTATCTAAGGTCAAAGGGATTGAGGCTGAGATTGAAATTCGGGTTGTTTTATTTCCAAAAAGTATTGTTCCCACTAATTGACCAGTTATATATAACTACACTTGGAGTAGCCAGGTCTGACTTTGCTTTGAATCCATACCTGATTCTGTTTACCACTGTCTTCCCTTCACTCAAGGTGTTAAAAGCACTCCTAATTACTTTGCTCTCTTATGCATGGCATCACATAAACACTGCTTTTATGCTTGTCTTCTAATTCACAATAAACTGTGTTAGCCAGTGAAGCAGATTATGAATTGGAAGGGGTTCAATGGCAACAGCAACACTTTATAAATGTGATATAAAATTTTAATTAAAGTCAGCTAAGTGTCATATGCTACACTTATAGGTTATCTGAATTAATTTAAAATTTGGAAAGACAAAAAAGTAAGACAGCATTACATTACCGCTGCTCATTTTTTAAACCACATTATTTAAAAGACCATAGGTAAGAAGTAAGCCAAATTGCTCCATGGGAAATCCCATTCTTGGTGCCAATATAATACCGACCATAATTTTGGATAATCATTCATCCTAGTAAGTTCTGGTTTTAGAAGTTTATACTCTAAAGAAGATCTTTCTCTACATGAAAATGACATATATTTTGAAAATTAAAAGCATTGCAAAAAACACATCAATTTGTAGTATGCACTCTTATAGAATGCACAGATATTTTTCTGTGCCTTGCTTTCAATAATATTTCAAAGGAAGCATATATAGTTGAATAGGTCTTTGACATGGATAGCTATTAATAATTTATTAGACTCCTCTGCATCGTTTCCCCCTAACACAAATTATCTCTTGGTTCTAGATGGCATTAGCCTGAAGTGTAGGAAATTAGCTTTGTATTCCATTATCTATACAAAGAAGTTTAAGCCAACAGCTTTGAAAGTTAGGCATAAAGACCTGACACATTTTTATGGCCTTCAGGACCCTCCATTTTCTCAGTCCCTTCTGCTTTCCCTTTATCGTAGAGTCCTGCTCATATCTTCACTCTAGATACACTGTGCCATTTCGTATCATATTGATTCTATATGGCAAGTTCATTCTCCATCTCTAGGCTTTAGCATATATTTGCTACACTTCCCTCTTGAAATACTGATCCCAGAATTCTTTCTGGGTTGGTTCCTGATCTATTTAAGCAGATCTCCACACACAAACAAAGTTGCTTGTTCAGAGATACCACCCTGACCAACCAATCAACTTAAAAATGACCACCAATCAATGATCTTACTCTCTAATATATCCCTTTGTTTTAGATTCTTCATGATACTCCATGAAATTAGACTGTTTATATAGTTACTTGTTCAATATTTTAATTTTCCACTATAAATATTATTATGTATTTCACTGTAGCTCAAGCACTAGGGAATAGAAGTTGGTACATAATAGATGTATAATAGGTATTGATTACATCAACATATATTTAAACTTTTACTGGTTAAAATATGAACTATTAGAAAGAAAAATGGGACAGAAGAAAAAAAAGGTGTTCTGATATATAGACATAATTGTTCAAACAAATACACACACACACACACACACACACACACACACACACATATGCTTTTAATATATTTATTCCATCATTTTTCCTTGCCGGCCTATCATAGAAATCTCTCCTAAATCATGTAGCAGAAGAGAAATCATTCTGTGGAACTTATATGTCTCTATTAGTTCTGTTTAAATCTCTATATAACCATGGGCCATAACACATGGAGCGTTTTTTCTTATTTAAAAATGAACCTGAAAGTCCTCTATAACTCTAAATATCATTTTATAAAAATGGGATTTTATTTTATAAAAAAGAGAAGATTATCTTATAGTATTTAAACATCTTGGTGAGTTACATACATTTGCATATACTTTTTCAGGAGAGAAAATAAGGCTTGTACAAAAAGCTAAGATACAGCATATATTTAAGCTGAATTTCTATTAAAAAAAAAATCTTGCAACATCAAAGTTTCCTGCAGTCTATTTTTTGCACATGCACTCAAAACCCCTGGAGCAGTAGATATGTTTTTAATGACTCAAAAAGTAGAAACTGCCAATTTATTTTTCCTCAAATAATTAAATCTTTAATTAATTTCACATATAGCTAGTAATAAGCATCATCCTAGTTTTGAACTTTCAAGTATTCCTCTGTTTGCCTCTAGCATGCTTCTGAACTTACAGGAGCTCCTTAAGCCTCATGATCAGTTTGAGAACAGCTCTCAGACTTTCACTTCTTTAAAAAAAAAAATGCATTCCAAATGATATGGGGAACTGTTGAGTCAAGAGATACAAATTATATGAAACCATAAAGTGGCATAATTGAGCAAAGCAATTTTGGTGAGAAACTAAAAAGGAGGGGGAATCATGTAAATGTGATTATTTCTAATTAGAAACAATGAGTAACCAAATCAAATTATACAATGAGTATTGGATTTAGATCCCTGGAGGAAAGCAACACAGCATTTGCATTCATCTCCAGCTTTTCCAGTTCTCTATTACATCTCGACACTTTCTTAGACCCTTAATTGTAAGTTAGACCATTCTTCATACTGATCTTCAGACTAGTTTGGCTCATATGAGGTGATTTATGTTCTTTCAACCTATTTGCGAAAATCTTCCTGGATTTGTTAAGATGCTTGGCTAGGTAGCCTAAGGAGACATAGAGAAGGCATAACCTTTTTCCAAATTCATTGCGCCTTTTTGTGAAATAAACAAACAAAAACAAACAAAAAAAAACCCCAGAGGTTCACTCTGGACCTAACTATTGGTCATAGCTTTTTGATATATAACTATGTAACCTTGAATAAAACTTTTAACATTTATTTTCTAAAGTCCTTCTCTATAAAATAATGGTGGTGTGTGTCGGGGAAGGTGGTGGTAGGAGAGATTAGACAAAATTTAAGCAAGCTACATTGAGAAGTTATTTCCCCTTGGTATTTGGAGGAGAACATGTATTGAGGGCTCCATAAAGCATAAATAAGTACAATAGAGTAGAATAGAATAGAATAGAATAGAATAGAATAGAATAGACCTCAATAAGCTTTTCTAGAATTTTATAATTAAAAAATAACAAGGAATCCTTTCATAATATATATATATATATATATATATATATATATATATATATATTCATCACATTGTACTTTAAAATATCTTACATTTTTATGTGTGAATTGCATCTTATAAACTTTAGAAAAAAACATTAGTTGAGACAGAAAACACGTGGTGGCTTCCAGAGCTGGAGAGTTGGCAAGGAGTGGGGTGGTGGTGATAGGGAGCCATTGCTTAATGGCTGTGGGCCCACCTTTCGGGTGATGAAAATATTTTGGAACTAGGTAGAGCTGATGGTTGTACAACGTTGTGAATGGCACTGAATTGTTCACTTAGAAAGGTTAATTTTATGTTATGTGAAAAAAATGGGTTGCTACCATTACACCTGATTGCTAATTTCTATACTGATATTGGGTTAGAAGAAATTATCTCCAAACAACCACTTGATTGGATAACAAGTATATTAAAATGTCAAAACCAAGAAAAAAACACTAAGGAGGTGATTTTACATTTACCTTGCAGCTAAACTATGAGTAACTCTTTTCTTTCAAACTTCATTTAGCAAATAACCCCTAACAAATTTTCCTGACTTCTTTTCATGCCAGTTGGAAGAAGGGCATAGGAGTAAATGATCTCCAAGTAACCTTCGAGCACCAACATTATAAGTCTAAAACTTTATTACATTGGCTAAATGATTGTCAGCATGCTTCTGAAGTTGTCATTTACGGGGTACATGGTAGCATAATATCAGACTAGCATTTCTCAGTAATAAATAATAATATTAAGCTCTTAACTGAACAAATTCTCTTTTCATTATTAAATGAGCTTAGACAATACTTTATACTAAGCAATCCTTTTGAACAGTCAAAATATTCTATAGCTCATAAAGCTTCTGCAAAATCTCATAGAAACATTGCTAATACTTCAACAATCCAGTATATCTCCTCAGCACACTAATTTTCATCTTCCCAAACATTGTTCCCTTGATTCAATGAAGAAAGCACTACTCTAGAGAATATTCATCTTGAAGGCAGGGGGCTATTTCTTATTAATTGCTTTATAACTCACAGGTAGCTCAGTGTAAGGGGTGTATACAAAGAAGTTAAATGGGTGAATGTTGAAAAAGTTAATAAGTTACATTATTTTTTTTAGAACCAAAGACATATATAAAACAGTTAGGGGCTAATAAAAATGATATATGAATTTATATGAATACTGTGGGTATTAATAATTAATAAATCACATATATTATGAATATTTCTTAGCTGTAGCCTTGCATCAGAAGACCTTGTCAGGACACTGTCCCAAGCCTTGAGACTAAACTGCCTGGTCTGTAAAGAAACCATTCCCATCTTTAGTAGGAGGCAACATCTTCAATTGAGGAGAAAAAATAGAAAACAGATTTCTAATAAAGTAGTTACTGTCATAAAGTTATTTAATTATAGCATAGTATTCCAGTATTCCTTTAAAGGGTTGACAGATAAGCAATAAGTAGAATCTTTAATTTCAACCAAATCAAAAGATTTACAGTAGTTATAATAACAACAAAAATGAGAAAAGCTTTTATTGTTAAGTATCTACTATGTGCTAGGAACCAATTCATTTCTGTATGTTATTAATTACTTAATTTAATGCATAGAGATACTACTACATCTTTCTGGGGATCAGAAAACTAACCCAAACAATGGGTGGTAGAGATTCGATATATACTCAGGTTTTTCAGACTCCATCCTTAAAGCCTCAGCTTCCCCGTATGCCAAAATTGGATGCTTGCAAATAGGTTTTTGAGAAAACTGGTGTCAGTTTGCCAGGTAAAGGGTTTCAAGGAGTCAAGAGTACAGGTGTTTCAAGGCCAAGCCTATGCTCTCTTTATCGGAGATAAACACATCATGGCATGAGCATCTAGTATCTGAAAGACAATTAGCAAATGGCTTCTTCCTTCCCCCCATGATGCTCTCATCTTTTGGAGTTGAACTGTAGGCACTAATTTTTATCTTCTCATTGACTAAGTCTAAAACCCTGAGTCATGTATGGTTTTTCTATTTCCTTTCACCCACTGCATGAGATTCATCATCAAGCTCTGTTGCTTCTCCCTCCGGAACATACACACAAGTTGGTCACTGACTGCTATTTCCAGGATGGTCCAATCAGTCCTCGTTAAGACATTGGTGATTATCACAACACTCAAAGTGCTCAGTCTTTTCCTACCATGTTTGCACTTGGATCCACTCTCAATGTGCCAGCCTGAACAGAGCTCGCACCTTGCAGGGCTGTATAAGCCATTGCAAACATCTTGTTTTTATTTTGTGTGAGATGGAATGCTATTGGCTGGTTTTGAAGAGAGGTGAGCTATCAAATGGCCTCTTGTTTGTGCTTTGAACATCTCACATAATCTTTCACTTTGGGCCTTGTCACAGTTGGACCCCTGTGTTTGGAAGACTCTTCCTCTACGACACTGGGTAAGGCCTCAGCAATTAGGTATTGACTCAAATGTCTGTTTCTCAGTGTGGCCTCCCTGGCCACTGTACCTAAAATTACATTATCCCTCCATCTCTTCAGGGAACTGCCATCTTCCTCCTTTTCTCCAGGGTACTTGCTGCCTGCCACACAATTTTTTTTAATGTATTTTCTTTAACTTTTATCTTTCCCCACTAGAAGGTGAGCATTACGAAAGCACAAGGATTTGTCTGTTTTCCTCACTGTTGTATCCACATCCATGTTACTTAGAAGAGGGCCTATTACTCAGAAAAGAGGCTCTTTGATAGCCCACCTCTCTTCACAATCCACCAAGGGCATCCCATGTCACACAAAAGCCTCTTGAATAAATTTTGCTTGCATAAATATGGATCAACTGACGTCACCCGAAATATCAGTCACTAAACTTATTTAGATCAGAAGTTACCCAGAGCTGAAATTTTATTTATTTTCTTTATTTCTTAAAATATAAATAAAATATAGAACCTTAAGAGAACTTCATTTATCTCTTACAGTAGGGGATTATCATACACTTGCCAGATGCCAAATTCCAGGTGCTGCACTATTAATCACATGGCAACTTCAAGTCCCATGGCTCCAAGTCTATGCTCTCATCAACCAGAGAATTGAAGAAGAGAAAATATTAATAAACCTCACAGAGTTGAACTGTATGGCATTAATTGAATAGTTTTAATTTATAGTAATAAATTATTAGAAATAACTGTCAAGCTTAGCAAGCTACAATGTGCACAGAAATGATGCAACTTTGAACTAGAAAATGTTTAAATCTCTCTTAGAAGAGATTAAATTGGGCTTAAGCTAGCATCATAGGAATTAACTCCTGAAAGAAAGCACACACACAAAAACCCTCACACACATATGCAAACAATTGGGCCCCACATATATACAGGATGTCCCCCAAAATGTATACACACTTTAATAGCTGATGGCTCAATTTTGAAAATGAAATGTATTTTAATAAATACTGCCTTTATAATTATTCAGAGTGTGCATATACGTTTTTGGGGAACACCCTATACATAGTTACAATTTAAATTAGGTATACCCATTGTCCAGTTTATTTATATATATATATATATATATATATATATATATATATATATATATATATATATATAACATATATACATAAAATTCATCTGTAATACATAACACAAAATAAATTAACTTGTAGGAATTTTCTATAATTAATTTTTTAAAATATATTTTATTGATTTTTTTTTTTTTTTACAGAGAGAAAGAGAGAAACATAGATTAGCTGCCTCTTGCACACCCCCTACTGTGGATGAGCCTGCAACCAAGGTACATGCCCTTGACTGAAATAGAACCTGGGACCTTTCACCTTTCGATCTGAAGGCCGATGCTCTATCCACTGAGCCAAACCGGTTTCAGCTCTATGATTATTATTTTTCTAATACATCCTAATTGTTCATATTATTACTAATGTTCCTAATTTTTCCCCCTCCATTGCTCCCCTCCACCAGATTCCCACCCCACCCTCTGCCCTTTCCCCACCCACATTGTCCTCATCCATAGGTGCACAGTTTATGTTCAGGCTCTTCCCACACCCCCCACTCCCCTTTTTCCCGAGAATCCTCAGTCCACTCACCTTTCATACCTCTGATTCTATTTTATTCACCAGTTAATATTGTTCATCAGGTTTTTTAATCCCCTTGGCTTTTAGTTTCACTTGTTGATACCGTATTTTCCAGCGTATAAGACAACCCCCTAATTTTACAGTTAAAACATAGGCTTAGGGGGAAGGGGGAAAAAACAAAACAAAAAAAAAAAAACATAGGCTTAGGCCTATATTCGCTGTATAAGACTACCCCCCACTTCCGAGGCAACACCAGTTCTTTTTTTAATAGACTGCCTCTCTGACTCTGGCCAATTTGAACAGGCTTTTTACTATAACACAGTGTACATGTTTTTAGAAAAAGCCTGCTCAGATTGGCCAGAGCCAGAGAGGCAGTCTATTAAAAAAAGAACTGGTGTTGCCTCGGAAGTTGGGTGAGTCTTATACAGTGAATATAGGCCTAAGCCTATGTTTTAACTGTAAAATTAGGGGGTTGTCTTATATGTCAGAAAATAAGGTAGTTAGGTATTTGTTGATCATAATTTTTATCTATATCTTCTTCCTCTTCCTAAAGAACCCCTTTTAGCAATTTATATAATTCTGGTTTGGCATGATGAACTCCTTTAGCTTTTTTTTATTTGTGAAGCTCTTTATCTGGCCTTCGATTCTGAGTGATAGCTCTGCTGGGTAAAGTATTTTTGGCTGTAGGTTCTTACTATTCATCACCTTGAATATTCCTTGCCATTCCTGTCTGGCCTGCATGGTTTCTGTTGAGAAATCGGTTGACAATCATATGGGTGCTCCTTTATAAGTAACACCTGCTTTTCTCTTGCTGCTTTTAATATTCTCTCTTTGTCTTTTGCTCTTGGAATTTTAATTATGATGTGTCTTGGTGTGGTCCTCTTTGGATTCCTTTTGTTTGGGGTTCTGTGCGCTTTCTGGACTTGTAAGTCTATTTCTTTCCCCAGGTGGGGGAAGTTTTCTGTCACTATTTCTAATAAAATAACATTCATGCAAATAAACTATCTGTAATCTGTCTAATTGCAATCACCACTGACAATTGTATGGCTACACACAAGACCTGGACTACACGAAGCAATGACATTTCAGACAAAATTATATTTAACTCCAGTGAGAAGGACAAAAATAGTCAGTTGAGACCATAGCTAGGAAGGATTTAGGCTGGACCCAAAACATAGCTTGCTGAGTGAGGGTTAAGGGCCATGAAAGAGAGGGCTGAAAGATCACGGAGGCTTTTATTTTGATGATTGCCATAAAATGGTAAAACTGTAAATTTAATGTTTTCCCTGTGGGCATCTTCGTGGACAATTTAAGAATAGTCCAGATCCTGAAAATGACACATTATTTCCAAAGTCAAACAGTGAGGTTTAATAGTTAAAAATTGACAGAATCCTAATGCCACTTTTTCATCTTTGTGCTGTTGTCAAGCTACTTCCCAACCCCTCCAAAGTCATAGAATCACAATCGCAATGAAAAGACTTTGAAACTTTCCTTCAGAATGGCACACCCATCATTCCCAATGCTTCTATCTTATCCAAACACATACACACACACACACACACACACACACACACACACACACACACACAAGATATTGTGTTTTTTGTTTTGTTTTGTTTTGTTTTGTTTTAAATATGTTGTCAAGCTTGAAAGTAATCATTGGAATGCTCAATCTAGGAACAAATCGGAGAGACACAGATTATAGCAGTAATAACAATTTGAAATGGAGTAGCTCTATTTCCAAAGAAAAACTTCTACTCCTGAAGTTACTCATATTGGATGTGAGAGCGATATAATAATTATCTTTCTACTGAGCTCAAACTTTTTTTGTATTAGCATCTACCATTTGGCCTTCTGTCTTTTATAGTCATGCTGAGACTCTGTTTTCATGTAAAGAAATATTTCAAAAATATGAAAACAGTTGTTGTGCTTAACCCAATTGCTACATTTAAAAAAGATAAAATTCTCCAGCTGTAAACATTGCATTTTTGTCCTTGTTTCTCACAAAAGGACCTTGGTGGCTGTCTTTTGCTTCTGTCATTTGTTAATGGTTTTCAAGCTGGCAGTCCCCGCTGGAAACCAGGCTCCAGGTGTGGTCTGAACACTACAGAGAAAAGGAGGCTCAGACTAGCCCCATTCTTGCTCTGGGAACCTAATTTTAAGTAATATAAGGAAATTTGCATTTGTTTTTCAGCTATGTCAATTTGTTAACTCTTGATAATTGGTTTTTAAACTAAAACCTGTTTTTCGTATTGTATTATTTACAGTGTGTCTGATCAAAAGCAATGCTTCAAAGGTAAACACACCCTCACACACACTGACTTCAGTGACAGAAAGATCCATCCTGGAATCCCCTCTCTGCTTACCAGCTCCATGACCCTAATGAGTTATTCAACTTTTTAAAACCTTGTTTTAAAAACAGGATAATGACTGGCTTTTTAATTTAGGCAAAGTAACTACCACAATGTCAGTGCATGCAAAGAAATATTTCTAATTTTATGTGGAACAGCAAATCCTATATAATAAAAGCTCAGCAACCAAACATTGGAAAGACTAGAACAAGTGGTCAACCAGTTGCTATGATGCACACTGACCACCAAGGGGCAGACACTCAATGCAGGAGGAATTGGATGATCGGTGCTCCCTCAGTGGGAGCAGCCTCTTACAGGGCCAGTCCAAATCCACTTGGCTGACCAGGATGAGTGGCACTCACACTGCAGACCTATCCCCAAAGTTCACACTCCCCACCAGTGCATGAATCCTGTGCACAGGGCCTCTAATCATTATTATAATTCTTTCTTGACCCAAATTAAACACTTTTTTTCAATTAAAAAAATTGCTAGAGAAGGGTTATAGTTTTAAATGGTGTCTTGAGTCATCCTTGGTGTTTATTGTCACCTCACTGTCATCTATTAAAAAACACACACACTTTTTTCCTTTTTGTAAATAGCCATGCACACACTTACATACATAGTTAAAGGGGCTCAGAAATTTGTAGCATACCAAAAGGACAGTTCTAAGTTTATGATTACTGAACTATCATTAATTCGTCTAATACCATGCCAAACTGCTGTCCAGACTAAGTGCCATTTTGGATATGAAGAACATTTCTTTACTTTTCTTGTTTATGAAAGGCACAGTATAAATTAGGTGAAAGTATGATCGCAAATTTGATCTTTAGAAAATGACTAGATCTATATCTCTGACCTACCTGGTACTTTTGTCCCTGTAATATCAGGCAGATGCTTAACTTCAGATTTAATTATCCTGTAAATGGAAATGATATCTCTACCTCAGAGTTTTCACAAGGATTTAAACAGAAAATCCTGCAGAGTGCTTAGCACAGTGCCTGCCACATAGGAAGCACTCAAAATTAACTTTTATATGACTATCAGTTCTCTTAACTCCACCGGTTCCTCCAGTATCATTTAATTCACCATGACTTTTTGGATCTTCTAGAAATAAAAGTCTTTGGCCCTCATCAATACAGCATGCAAAGCAATAATTGGGTTGGGGGAAAGTTGGCAAACGAATAATTTTGATGGGTCAGCGTTCACCATGGAAATACACTAACATTATCACAATTCTTTGTCCATGTAATATCAAGCAGGTGCTTAACTTCAGATTTATGTTTTATTTATTTCTGATTAAATATGTGATTATCACGTGGACACAGAAGAAGTAGAACCATACCGTTTTTTTAATCTGGATTTGTGTTCACTCCATTTCCTATTTTAAATAATATTTGGAAAAGAAGTGGCATTACTTGTGAATTTATCCCACAGATATCTGTAAATTGACAGCATTTTATTTTTTGGACGATCACATCACCCCTGTAAGAGGTATGACTCCTTCAATTTCAGTGAGTGTCAGAGGCATGAGGGTTTAGCAGGCTCCATGTGGAAGAGGAAAGACACAAACTACTTCTCCTCCCTGGCAAACTGATGTAGAGCCAATGGTTTTAAAAGGAGCTGGGTTTTACTGGCTTCTGTCAGAAAAGCATTTGCAAGAAGATGGCCTGTGGTACAAACTCAGGGTTAACTTCATTGGAAAAAGTGGGCATGCAATTGCATTGAGATTCTTAGCAATCTCAAAAACTAGACCTGTGGATTTGGGGAGCCTCCTGTCTCAGTAGTTCATGCTGAATGCAACTAATAAAATGATCCCACAAGAAGAAAACACATCACCTACGTCCAGAGAGAAATGAAAATGAATTCAGCTGTCATAAAATTCTTGTCAGACATGTAGACTATAATTAAGGTGATAGATACGTAGGAATTGTTATAAAAGGTGTGATTACACTGTAGATGAGTTATGTTGCTTAGCTAGTTGTGAAAACATCAGAATTCAATTCATAGTGTTGCATATATTATTCAGTGCTCTATAATTTAGGTATCTAGTATTTATAAAACTTATACCCAAGAGTCAACCAAAAATATTTTTGTTTCATAAAAATCCAATTCTTTATCTTACAAAAACTGTTTGGCAGCTGACAAGAGAAAGGGAATGAAAACAAGAGAGCAAGCAAGTAAGGGGTTTCTTTCAGGATGGAGAGGTTCCATAAACTACATTTTATGGCAAGAAAAACAAAGTTCCTCTTGGTAAGATTCTTCATCATTAATCTCCTTGCTGACACATAGTCTGTGTAAACAGGGATGGGTTTGGCAGGGGCGAAGTGGAGGTTGTGGCAAATATTAGGTTAAATTTCACAAGTGGTAACATTTTGGCTTATGTGTAGATCTTCCTTGTTAACATAATATTTTTATTAATTCTTATACATGTTTTATGACCTTTAGTGGCAAAATAATTAATTGAAAGAAAATTTAATTTAAAACCTGCAAATAAGATGCTCAGCACAAGAAATTCCCAATAAAAAAAAAGAATTTCATCTGGGTTTGCTTCCATAGACAAATTCCACAGGCCATTCTTGACTGAGAAGGTAGCTTTGTTCTTTTGTAACATCAGCAGAAAGACATTCTGCCTGCATTCCCCAACTTTCCACTGGTTACTCACTGAATAACATTCAAACTTGCCCAGAGATTACAAGACTATGTCTGAACTTCACTCTTTATTTTTCTCTAATGGCAACTTCTTCCACTTTCCATACCAATCATTGGTCTTCTTTGATTTTCGGAATACGCCAACCACTCACTTTTGTTATGTTTTGTTTCCATCTTCTCATATCCTGTTTTCTCTGTCTGATCTTATTTCCACTTTACTTGCCTGATTCATTCTCTATTTTCAAGTGATTAAATACAATTTTTCAGAAAGACTTCCATGATGTGACAAATATTATTAGTGCTCATCAATTCTTGGACTTCTATTTCTTCTTAGGCATGAAAGAGATTCTCAGATTCTTTGCTGTTAGACAAGGTCATATGATTAGTCTGCCCAATGGCATGTAAGCAGAAATGATAAGGATCACTTCCAGACTGGAGGTGTGAACACCTCCTGCTTAATTATCCAGACTTTCTTTTGAGATGGCATAGCTGGAACCCTGGGTAGATTTCTGAGACACCACAAGGAGGACTGATGTCCTAAGGGGTTGGATGAATGACCTCTGGCTTCATGTGGATGAAAAATAAACTTCTATTGTGTTAGACCACAGAGGTTTGGCGTCATTACTTATGTTGCTGTAATAGTTGCTGTACCATTCAAATTAGTTCTACCATTTTATTTTCTCTAATAGGATCTGAAACACCTTCATTAAAATTAAAAAGGTATGCACTTCCTTATTCACTGTCTATACCAGGAGTTGGCAAATGTGTTTAGCAAAGGGAGAGAGAGTAAATATTTTCCGTTTGTGGGCTGCTCCACTTTGAATAGATTTGCAAGCCCTGCTGATTCCTAACGGAAAGTTTGCTAGCCATTCTAGTTTCTCTGTCATTTAGGGGAATGAAAGGTCATGAACATTTTTTTAAGATATTATTCATTCTGAATAAATCTGCTTATAATTAGTAATAGACAATAGTTTCTTTCAAATTTACATGCCATTTTTAATTCTTGCCTATTTTAAAAGGTTTGAAAGTTCATGGTATTGGGGTTGTGCAGAACAAAGACATTCAGAGCACTCAACTATCCTGAGTTTTGTTTACAGGAATTTTGCTACATATTTTGTTCTGCTTCCTTAAAATAAAAACAAAAAATTCCACAAAGAAGGAGGGACTCTAACCATTGGTGAGTAAATTGATAAATGAAGTGAGTTCTAGATGGTTTTATTTCTACTTTTAGTGCAAATAAAGGACTGTAGGTTTTATACTCTTAAAGTTTGTGTTTTGCCCAACAAAAATGTCTTAACTGCATACACAGCCCTGATTTCATTACACATACACATTTTATACATGTGCCCATCAAAGAGGAAAGAGCTAACCTGAAATAATTACACAAAGAAAAATAATATATGGTGCATTCGAAATAAATAAGAATTTATAAATCAATTATAATTCTCGATCTAGGAATTCAAGATCATCTGTTGAGATCTTATCATTTGATAGGTGACACTCAGAGATTAGGAGGAGAGAATCAGCAGGGTCACAATTAGACATTAGACATTACACAGCTAATTACTAACATAGAGGTGAAGAGAAGGCTAGTTACCTGACTCCTAAGATAGTATTCATTCTAAGCTGAGAAGTCTTATAAAAGTCTGAGACTTGTGTACTGGCATGGCAGAAACAGAGTTTATGGGAGATCCAGTCAGTCCAGTATATATAGGTAGCACTGAAGGCACACCAGCAGGTGACAAGGGACGGAGTGGAGAGAGGTAAATGAAATAAATACTCAGGGATAAAGGAGGTATGGTATATATTGAAGACAAATTTTCCTGCCTGACTAGAAAGTTGTTGAGTGCAAACAAGAAGAAAGAAAAGTTTGGCAGGTTGGAACTTGCAATTCAGGCATGTTTGAATATAATGCAGAACTGAAAACAAACAAAACATAGTCACAGGCTTTTAATTAAATGAGTAACATGATAAAATTACTCTACAAGTATTCTTGCATGTGCAATAATATAGTTAGAGTACAGTATGAGGAGACAGTGAAAACTACTCTCAGACCCTTGTGTAAAGGGGTTGGTAAGAGGTGCAAAATTAATACTGATTTACTGTTTTAGAATATTTCCAGCACATTTATGATTAAGGAGAGAAATAAGAAAATTTCATTTCTTGGAGACATCGTACTGAGCTTTTTTCAGAAGCATACTAGCCTATGATCAAAAAGCAAATGGCTATATTTCCTACTTTCTTTCTCAGTTGCAGAAACGAAACCTCAAGTTTTAGGAAGGGTGCAAAAAAACAGCTCCAAATCAGGTTCAAAGATAAACTTGGCTTCATGCCCTCTGAGAACAATCCATCCATGGAAGATTATTGGACATCTTGGTAGGCCTGAATTTGAACCAGGTTCCAAGGATGAAAGCCCACAGACTAATCTGCTGAGCTACCAAACCCACTGTCCTGCTGGTTTACAGAAATCCTATTAACTGAGAGATTGAAGAGAAGGAAGATAAGATAGCAGTGTTGGAAATCAAGCTTCAGTGGTTTTAACAGAAAAAGTACTTTTGAACCATGCTATTGTATACCAAGATGAATTGAATGCCACATACACACTAGGGATAGGTGTACATGTATGTAACTATGTATAATAAAACTGCACACAGTCACAGATTCTATCTTGCATGTAATGCATGGTACATAAATATGTCCGACATATTTAACATGAAAATGCTTATCATAGGATTGTTATTCATGTTTAAATTCATATTTTTTATGTCAGCTCTCCCAAGACAATGAAAATATATGATAATTATAACCAAGTCCTCCTTCTATCGTGTGCTATCAGTCATACTCAACAGTTTCAGGATATATGACAATAATGAATCTTAATTCTGGCTCTGAGAATACCTTCCACAAACAGGTTTTAGTGATGATCCTTCCAGTATAACCAGAATGTAGCAAAAGAGTTGTTTTAATTGGCAATCATAAAATCAGAGTTTAAATTTGCAAATAAATTGGGCACCTAAGAACATCACAAAGAGAATTCACCATGCATCTTAGGATAGTGCTGGGCCAGATTAGGGAAATTCTATAACCACTAACCCCTGGATTTTGTTCTCTTATCCAGAAAATGAAGAGGTTGGATAAGACTTGGTGGGCCAGTATGTATCATTTTTTATTGTTCTAAATCATTTAAGATTCCATGATATTCAAATTGCTGGTCAGTAATTAAAAAAAACAAAACAAATTAAGTGGGTAAATGCTCCTAAAAATAGAAAGAGCCCAGAAGCCAGGTGTCAGAAATTTGGAAGTAGGTTTGTTCTGTCTCTCAGGAGTGAATATGATGGATATGGGTCAGAGTGCTCTGAGGAAATGACTGGACATTGTTGAGCTTTTTCATCATTTTTACTCTGTTAGACTAGATTATATTAGGACTCCCTTGTAGCATTAAAATACACTGTTTTATTCTTTATCTAAATGACTAGGTTCTACATACAGTTTATTCATGAAATCAGGTTAGAATTCTGGTTACTTTTTGACATGGAAAAGGGCAATTCTGGTTATTTTTAGAGTCTCAACTTCTTTTCCTATAAAAGGAGTCAAGTGGGGACTACTGTTCACATGGCAGGCGTGGTGGTGGAGAGATTGTGAATTAAAGGGTGTGAATGTTCTGTCTTCTATCAGCACTATAAATAATATAGTAAAACAGTCACTACAAATTAAGTTGCTTATTAACAAATGATCACAGGGATATTAAGCTGGTAGCTGATTTTCAAAACTTCACTTAATTTAAAAGAGAATCATTTATGATAACTGCAGTTAGTTTAATTCTCCTAAATTTGAGGTAATTTCATGTTCAGTGCAAAATAAATTCAACATTTGTGGCAGGGAGACTCTCTTTTGCCATGAAGATAAGATTCTTAAAAACAGTATGACTTCGAAGTTTTAGGTTTGGAAGCTAGCTTAGTCTATACATTTTGTAGGCAAAAAAGAAAAAAAAAATAGCAAAACTTTTCTAACTTATATTTCAAAACTATAGCCATAGCGAACTGTCAAAACAAAAATGCATTCTGAGTTGTTGTTACCTAAAAATAAACCACAAAAGTGATGCTTTGTACATCATTGTGGAAACTATTTTAATTATCTCTGCATTTTAATACTCAAATTCTAAGGATTATAGGCAAGCAGATAAATATGAGACACATATTTATCCTGTACTACAATGATAAATATATAAAAAATTAGACATTTTACATCTCGACATTGTAAGTGTGCATTGAATGTATATTCTCCCTTCTTCTGGGTATCTGTGGTCTTTGCATACCAGGAAGGAAATGTGCAATTAATAACAATAAGAAGATGAAAACGAGCCAAACACTGCAGAGATACTCTGCCTTAAACTCTGAATTTTCAACTACTTACAGAGAGACTGTGGGCAGAAGGGCCTGTACAGCTATCCACCTCTTTGATTTTCAAGGAGTTTGTTATCTGTTTTAGTCGATATATCCAGCTAGACTCAGAGTTCGCCCTTGAATCCAGACCCAGGGCAGTGGCTGTGGACCCATCCAGTCACAGGAAACTGGAGGTCCATCACAGCCTCTCATGCTTGCACTGCTTTTGATCTCAGTGCGGCTGACCTGTCACTCAAGCTTGTTCCCCAGTTAGCATCAGGGGGCTTTCTTGCTATACAGGAGGGGTCCTCCTTCACAGAGACCGCCTTCTTTTAACATCCTGCTTCCACGAGCAGAATTTCCAATATGAAGAAACATGTTACTACCTTTGAAGTTTTTGTTTGTTTGTTTGTTTTCAAATTTAGGCCATAGGGTGGACACCTCTGGGTTAACAGATAATTTGATTGGAGTTACGGCAATAACCAGCATTTTAGCGTAATCTGCTCAGTTTAGGAATCTGCATGATAGAAGTAAACGCTCTAATAGGCTATTTTTAAAGTTTCTAACTTAAGATATTTCCTAAATTGTATACTATGAAGCTATATCCACAATATGTTCAAAATTTAAAAGATTTTCAGCCAAGTATAAACATTTAAAAAAACACAACAAAAATATCTCCTTTTCCCAATATTCCTAATGTACCCATTAATACTCTCTTATGTTATTCATGAAAGGCACGTCCTATGTTTAAACTTGCACTTCTCGAATCATTTAAACATAGGAAACTATTTTCTTACAAATTCTCTAACACCTGCCATTATGCACTACACAATGGAAGTTTCTGAACAGACCTAGGGAAATATTAGGCAGAAAGAGATAGTCAAATTGCTACTCAGGCATTATGGTTCCAACAGTTATTTTGGTATGAATGGGAAATATTGCCTCCGTGCTGGGTCAGTTATCCTCCCAGGAGTCTTCTCCACACCTCTTCCCCACCTAAAAATTACACCACTCGTGGCCTCCTACTGCTCATGACATAAGATTTAAACTCCTAACATATTATATGAAGATTTGTGTCTGATGAAAACTTACCTTTGTATATTTTCCCCTATGTCTCTCTCACCACTGAGCTTACAGTCTCGCAAAATGATCTACTACTCACCTACTGAACACAGAATGCTCACTGTGCATGCCATTTATTATGCATAGAAATCCCTCTTCCTTCACTTTTCCATAGGCTTCTACTAATTCTTCTAAATATAATTGAAATGTCATCAATCTCTAAAGATTTACTTTTGTATACTTAGGTCCTCTTACTCTTCACCATGATCTAGCATACCCTTGGACCCAACTTTGCATGGTACGTTAATATATTACCAAAAGAATCTGTTTAAATGTCCCTTTGCAAGTAAATCTAACACAGTATGACAGAAGGCAGAGAAGTTGTTCTCTCTTGATGAAGAATTATTGATTGGAAAGGGACATGCAAGAATTTTCTGGAATACTATTTTTAATATAGACTGTGATCAAATGGCTATAAGCATAAGCAAAAATTCAAATTGTAAACTTAAGATCTGTTTAACAAATCTATTGTTATTTCTTATGTACAAAAAGAGAATAATTTTAAAATATGTCTCTGCAGTAGCCGGTGTGGCTCAGTGGATAAAGCATTGGCCTGCAGACTTAATTGTCCTTGGATGAATTCTGATCAAGGACACATGCCTCAGTTGCAGGCTTGATCCCAGACCAGGACACATGCAGGAGGCAAACAATCAATGTGTCTCTCTCACATCAATGTTTCTTTTTCTGTCTCTCTCCCTCCCTTCCACTCTAAAAATCAACAGAAAACATCCTCGGGTGAAGATTAAAAAAAAAAAATGTCTCCTGCTACATTTTAGTCATTTAAGGAGATACATTTTTATTCACTTTAAAAAATTCTTTACCCAAAAAGTGAGGATATTTTTCCCATTGATTTTTAGAGAGAGTGGAAGGGAGAATGGAGAAGGAGAGGGAGGGAGAGAGAGAAACATCAACATGAGATAGACACATGGATTGGTTACCTCCTGCTAGAGTCCCAACTGGGGCCAAGGACTGAACCTGCAACCCGGGTATGTGCTCTTGACCAGGGTCCAACCTGTGACTCTTCAGGCCACAGGCCGACACTCCAATCACTAAGCAAAACCAGTCAGGGCTTTATTTACTTTTAATTCCCAAAATCTATAAGAGCGGCCAGCACCATAGGAACATACATATTCCTTGGAGAATAAGTAAACAAATGAAGAAACATGCAGAGAACCCTTTACCCTGGCTGTAGCCTTAACTTGTCAAGAGAGAAACAAGCTTTAGGCAGAGGAAGGCTAGTTACTTGACTATAACTAGAGCCATCAGAAGACAAGGATGATGGCAGGTAGTTAGTAACTTTGCAGATGAGGAGAGTATGCACAGACTGACGAAGAATTCTGAAAAGAACTAGAGTTTGGCAATATTTCAGCAACATAATTGACTGCACAGCTCAGCAAATACTTGCACCCTATATGCCTTCTATTTTCCTTCACACTTGAGACATTTCCCTAAAGGCTAATAAACAATAGGTACTCCCCCAAGAAAATTAAAATTAAACACACAACACACACACACACACACACACACACACACACACACACCCCTCAAATATTATCACTTAACATTAAATGCCAGCTTAAAACAAAATAAAAACAAACAAACAAAACTATCATTAACTTTTTGCCATTGAGAATCCTGCTTTTGAAAAAAAAGTTCTACTGTTTGACAATACAAAAAAACAAGAGAAAACTAGGAATTCCAGGGATCATATTAGTTAAGGTTTCTGCCCATTCATTGTAATATATGAAATGTCTATTATGAGTCAGGAATTACAAAAAAATCTGGGGGCAGGGGGGTGATGAACACATAAGATCCATAACTTCATGGAACTTAGCACTAACGAATAAAAGTAGACATAGCTTTGATTTATGTGTTTTTTTCTCTGTGCTAACCATTTTCCATGCATTTCATCCTTGAATCAGTCATATGAGCCAGCTATCATTACCATCCCACATCACAAATGAAGAATAGGCTCAAAGGTCACTCAGGAAATACAAGTTTAACTCTATTTTTTTCTTCTAAATTTTTCAACTTCTGGAGAGGATGAAACACCTGTTTCTTTCTCAGCATCCAGTGCAGTGCTGGTAACAGAGTAGGGTGCCAGCTATTGATTGCTTTCCTGTGATGGGGTTTGACCTACAACTCTTTTCATGTTCTTTGGCAGAAGGAAAGGGAGAATATTTATTTCCTGTCTAAGAGATAGGCAACCATACTAAATTCTAGGTTTAATCTAACACTCTATGATTTGCCACTGTGCATTGAAGTAGTTGGCACATGGCACAGCTTAGGCAAAATCAACCAAATTTATTAACCATCTCTGCAAAGTAAATGTTCATGCTTCACTCACAGTCCTGCAGATGCAGCTTACTATTTCACAGTGTCTATGTGTATTGCTTCTAACAACATGTCCCAGCAGCACAGAAAGCCAGCATTACTGTACTCAAGGCCTGACTGCAGCGGACTCTGAAAGTTAAGCTCCCTTTCTCCATGGTAAGACCAATTCTCAGGTGTAACCCACTCCCCATAAAACCAGGTTGAGATTAATACTTTGCTGAAATTGCACTTCTGATGGGACTCCTCCCTTGACTGTAGTGTTCTTGCCATCCGTCCCCTAGTTTTTTCCTGGAAGGTACCCCCTTGTTCAATTATTTACCCATGAAGCTTCATTTCTTCCTCTTCTTCTTCTTTTTTTTTTTTTTTGCCTCTAAGAAAGGCAACTGCAGGTTTCTATTCATAGCAGTTTAGTAGCATATCAGATAGGGTTCTTCAGAGAAGCAGAATCAATGGAAGATATAGAGAGTGAGAGAAAGAGAGAGAAAGAGAAAGAAAGAAGAGAAATATTCTTTTTTTTTTTAAATAGCTTACACTATCCAGGAGCCTGGTAAGTTCAATACTATAGTGTAGCCTGGCAGACTGGCTATTCAACTTTGAGTTCATGTTATAGCCTTGAGACTGAAACTCATAGGGCAGGCCAGCAGGCTTGAAACTCAGGCAGGATTTCCATGTTAAAGTCTTAAGGGAGACTTTTCTCCAGGAAACCCTGGTTTGTACCCTTAAGACCAACTGTCTGTATAACGTTTTTCCCTGGAAGTAAATGTTGGCCCCCACATTATAGAGTACTAGAGCCCCGAAGCACGAAATTCATACATGGGACTCTGAGGCCCCAGGCAGCTGCCCCAGCTGCCACCCCAGCCCTCACAGCAGCAGCCAGGGAAGGACGCTCGGAAGGAAGTCCAGTCTAATTAGCATATTATGGTTTTATTATTATAGATACTCTGCTTTGCATAAAGCCTAATGACCAAATGTTCAATCACATGTAAGATACCATTGTTGTGGAATCTAGAGCAGTGTTCAACCAAATAGCTGGGCACCGTAGCCTAGCCAAGTTTACACATGAAATGAACTGTCAGAGAAGGGAGTAAACATTGGTACTATCTTTTTTTTTTTTTTTAATATATTTTATTGATTTTTCACAGAGAGGAAGGGAGAGGGATAGAGAGTTAGAAACATCGATGAAAGAGAACCATCGATCAGCTGCCTTCTGCACACCTCCTACTGGGGATGTGCCCGCAACCAAGGTACATGCCCTTGCCCGGAATCAAACCCGGGACCTTTCAGTCCGCAGGCCGACGCTCTACCCACTGAGCCAAACCGGTTTTGGCCATTGGTACTATCTTAAAAGCACTTGAAGATAAGCAAAGTGAAAAAAGTATTGTTCTTGTGCTTTTATATTTCTATTGAAACTGTTTATTTTGCTAGGGACACTCTAATACACTGCATTTGATCCATTGGTAGGTTAAGAAGTCCAGACAGAAGTTGAAGGGCCCAAATGATGAGTTTTATTATGAGAGACAAAGAACTAAGCAGTCCATGCTCCCCATCACTCACTTCCATAATAGCATGTACCTCACCTTCAAAGCACTATTATTAGTTATATTTCAATGTGAGTCATTGTTTTACAACTTTCTCATAACCCAATTAGACTGTAAGGTCTATGAGGTGAAAAGCCTGTGTTATTATTATATCCTCAAACAGTTCAGTACATGGCCTAGTAGATGTTTATTTATTATAATACTAGAGGCCCAGTGCACAAATCCATGCATGGGTGGAGTCAGGCCAGCCCCCCTCCTGTCTGGCCCAATCATGGCTGGGCTGGCTAGGGGGAGGGGCCACAGGAAATTGGCTGTGGGGGGCCAATTGGGGTGGGGGGCCAATTGGGGGTCAGCAGGTGGGGGAAGGGCTGTGGGAGATTGGCTAGCCACCCCACCACTGATTGGTGTGGGGGGGACAGTTGGGGTTGGAGCTGCCTGGATGGAGGGGCTGTGTGATTGGAATGGTGGGGGCCAATCATGGGCAGGGCCGGCCAAGGGAGAGGCTGCAGGCAGTTGGCTGGCTGGCCCTGCTCCTGATAGGTGTGAGGGGGCCGATCTGGAGTGGGGCTGGGCAGGCAGAGGGGCTGCAGGTTGGCTGGTTGTCCCTGCCCCCAATTGGGATAGAGGGGGCTTGATCGAGGGCAGGGACAGTTGTGGGGAGGGGATGCAGAAGGTTGGCCTGCTGGCCCCACTCCTAGATTGGGCTGGTTCACTGACTACAGTGGGCATCATAGTAACTGGTCATTCTGGTCATTATGGCATTCTGGACTGGTCACTGGCTTTTTATATATATATATAGAAGTGCCAATGGCATTAAGTTATTAATGTAGATATGACCTAATTTATGTATAAACATATGGGAATGTGTCATTTATATATAATAGTATAATTATATAAATGTAAAGAATGTATATTTACATATTTGTGTATAAACATGTCTAAATCCCTTATTATTTCTGAACAAACATCTTTTAGTGGCTTCCTGTAGAAATGCCCTTATCCTTTATGATTTTTCTGTTTGTTATTGTTGTTTGTTTTAAATTTAAATTCTTTATTGTTTAAATAAAGAATTTTAATTATTACATGAGACTCCTTTTTCTTCCATTTATTTTTTATTTTTTTTTATTTTTTTATGAGAGGAAGAGAAGGAAAGAGATTTCAATGATGAGAGAGAATCACTGACCTGCTGCCTCCTGCACAGACTACACTGCCCGCAACCCTGACATGTGCCCTGACTGGGATTCAAACCATGACCTCCTGGTTCATAGGTTGATGCTAAACCACTGAGCCACACTGGCTGGGCTAGGCTTTTCCTCTTTTTATGTACATGATACTCCTTTCCTTGGAGACATTTCTTGCAGTGTGTCCCACACTAAGACACTCCGTGTGATCTTCATGCAAGAGTGAGGTCATACTCAACCCCTGAAATTATTTTTGCTGGGAAGTATCTCAATGTCAGTTTACTGTTACTAACTTCAAACAGGGGGAAAGGGAGATAGACAATCCGACGGGAGCACCGAGCAGCTCAAAATAATTGGGCTCTAAACTGCTCCATCCTCCGGAGGAATTACCCAGCACCGCTCCTCCCCGGACCAAGCTGTGCATCCCCTGGAATCACTGCGGCAGCGTTTTATTGCTCATTAAACAGTTTTTAATGTGAATCCACTCTTGGCATTTCTGTTTTATAGCTGTTTTCCTCACAAATCTCCCCGTGCTGCACACCTCCTTCCCCACTACGCGGTAATTTAAAAGAAATCATGTAAGCTTATTTCTCTGATTAAAGAAAGCCTAATGCACCAACACACAAAGGATCTGACCAGCGTGGCTGAGGTAGCTAATGAATCTGGCAGTTTGTAAGCTCGTTCCCAGTAAAAATGGGCCCCACAAATCACGATGAAGAACGTGTTTTGTACCTCGAGGGCCGTAATTGTGACGCATTTACAATTCATAAGCAGTGACTGCAGGGTGCTCACTCTAGCGAATCCTCCATAGATGAGTGGATATTGATGCTTGCCTTGGAGAAGGCACAACAAAATCATCTGTCACGTGAAACGCTCACTCGGGAAGCCTCCCACGCTAATGAAAAGCTGAAATGTGGCAGCGGGAAGCCCAGATGCATTCTGCCCCCTAACCCTAGGAGGTGACAAAGGTCAAAGTCCTCCGTGCCCAAGCATAGCCTGGCATAGCTTGCCCCTGGTTTCCTGGCACTAAAATAGGAAACATAAAGCAGTCCGTTGAAATGTCCAGAAGCTTATGTCCCAAGCCTCTGTCTTTCCTACCTGGACCTAAAGACACAGGACCAGAGACACATCCTGAGCCGCCACCATGTTTTGCCTGCTTTGGTCAAAGCACAACCAGTTTATGATAAATGGCCACGTGACTATTATTTAATTGAATAACGACTCTCAATAAACATCTAATATACTGACAATGCTTTCAGCAGTCCAGAATAGTGCGTGCGACTATTTCCAGATTGTAAAAGTAATATTTCAACTTAACTGAAACATGTAGATTATCCCTGAGGGTCTAAAAAAAAAAAAATGATTCTAACTCACACAACCAAATATTTGGGATGTGAAGTTTCCCCTCTGGTAAGTCATGGGTGTTTGAGATGGATTCTTGGTTTGATTTAAAATATTAGCTTTAAAAAAAAAAATGAGATCAGGGAAAGCATACTGGTTATCCAATCTAACCCTTCTGCAATATGAGAAATTACTCAGAATGATCTGAAGACTAGTGAGATGGATTAGGTGAATCCTGGATGAGCTTCTGTATCTATTTTTCTGCCCTTAAGAGCCAAATTTCCAAAAGTCACTCAGTTATCTAAACATAATACACTTGAATGTAAAACAAAAACAACAAACAACAAAAACACTCCCCAAAAGCCAACTAAATAGAATCAGGATGGATGCCTGGCGAGTGTTGCTCAGTGATTTGCCCATGAATCAGGAGGTCATGGTTTGATTCTAATCAGGGCACATGCCCAGGTTGCAGGCTCAATCCCCAATGGGGCGCATGTAGGAGGCAGCCAATAAATTAATTATTCTCTCTGAGAGTTGACAGGTTTTTTTGTTTGTTTGTTTTGTTTTTAAATATATTTTATTGATTTTTCACAGAGATGGAGAGGGATAGAGAGTTAGAAACATTGATAAGAGAGAATAATAGATCAGCTGCCTCCTGCACACCCCCCACCGGGGATGTGCCCACAACCAAGGTACATGCCCTTGTCCGGAATCGAACCCGGGACCTTTCAGTCCGCAGGCCGATGCTCTATCCACTGAGCCAAACCGGTCCAGCTGATTGTTGAAGGTTTTTTTTTTTTACTCTCTCTCCCTCTCCCATCCTCTCTCTGAAATCAATTAAAAATAAATAAAATAGAATCAGCAGTTCTTCTTCTGGCCTTCCTTAACATACCACCTTTACATCTTTTGTAGTCTCTGGCCCTTCTCCATTCCTCATATTTCCTTATATAAAATCATCTCAGTTTGTGATTCACAATAATGATTCCTCCCTGCCTGGGTTTGCAGTTTTAACCAGACAAGCTTTTTAAGTTCAAGAATCAGAATGAAAATGCATTTATACTCTATATTATAATAAAAATGAATATCAAAAGATTTTCCTAGAGTTATGTGACTGCTGGCATTTGTAAAAAGCCAGAGCATCTTGGAATTGGAAGAGACAGAAATATATTTAGTGTTCAATTGACTCTTGATAGAGAGGAAAAGAGGGATAAAAACAAATGAGAAGTTTTATTGCAAAGTTTTACATTTCTAATAAACATGTTTACTTTGCTGGGACCTAGATTAATTGCAACGTTTGTTTCATGAAACAAATGATTATTTCCTATTTAGTTATTTGTTGCTTATTTATTTTTCAGTAATCCTCACCCAAGGGGGAAGGCAGGAGGGACAAGTGGGGGAGGGAGAGAAAGAGAGGTAGAAATTAGTTACTTCCCGCAGGAGCCCTGGATTGGAGCTAGGGGGTTGGAACCTGCAACCTGGGTATGTGCCCTGGAGCAAGAATTGAACCCAAGGCTCTTTGGTGTGCAGGCTGGCACTCCAACCACCCACTGAGCAATGAGTCAGACTGGCCAGGGCTTATTTTCAAAAACATAGTAAAACCCGCTTCTGTTATGAAAATGAGAGCCCTGAGGGTATCTTAAATGAACTCCTGGTCTTTGACCCTGTTTCCCTGTTCCCAACCCCAACCAGAGGTAATAATTTTTCTGAATGGTCATTCTCTTGGGGGTGGGGTTGAGGTGGGCAAGTTGATCATTCTCTTGGGGGGTGGGGTTAAGGTGGGCAAAGTTCCTTAATAATGAGTATGGCTAAGCCTATTCTCAACCCTGCAATACAGCCTGATTAAATATATATATATATATATATATATATATATATATATATGAATGTCTATCAGATCACAGCACTTTCATGTTCAAAAACCACCAAAAATTTGTGATGGTTTTTGAACTGATGACATTGCTTCAATACCTCTCAAGCCACTCTGCAGGCAGCCCACCACCCCTCTCTAACCAATACTATCCTTTACTCAAGGATCTCCAGCAACTCCAACCTCCTCACTTCTCCGGGATTAAACCCAGAATGTTCCTGCCTCAGGGCCTTTGCCCTTGACCTTCATTCTGTGGAGCACACATTTCCCAGATGATCACAAAGCTGCCCCTCACTTCTTCCAGGTCCTGTCTCCAATGTTGTCTCATCAGGGAAGCCTTGCCTGATCTTCATAAAATCACACCCTTGTGGTTTCCCTTCCCAGTGCTCTTCATCCACTTTCTTCTACTATATTATCTCTACACAATTAATTAGGTGTTGATACATAATAGATTTATTTGTGTATTTATTGTCTAGTTTCCCATGAGACTCAATGAGAACAGGAACCTTATCTGTTTTGTTTATTGCAATATATTTACTGCCTTACTCAGTGTTTGGCCATTGCAGGTGTCCAATGAATATTTCATTCTTGAATAGAGAATTGGTTTATTGTTATTAACCAGATTTGTCTAAGGTAGTTCTTTGTGTTTAAAATCATTAAATTACATTGCTTTAAGCATACACATAGCAACCACAGAATGTATGATGTATTGCACCACAGAGGGTAATTTTAAGAAATATCAAAGAGCAGGGATCATAAAGGCTTTATTTGAAGACAACACAATAAAATTAAAAATTAACAATAAATGACCTTGGATATATCAGTGAAAAACAAATGTGCATATTTGAAAATGCTCATTTAAGTAAGTCTTAATAACAATGGAGAAGAAATACCCTTGAAATTTTGGAAAACTTACAAGTAAAAGTACACCATGAGATGCAGCTAAAGCAGCTTACAGAAATAAACCTAAAGACTCAAAGTGTCCATGCCTTCGAAACCGGTTTGGCTCAATGGATAGAGCGTCGGCTTGGGGACTGAAGGGTCCCGGGTTCGATTCCGGTCAAGGGCATGTACTTTGGTTGTGGGCACATCTCCAGTAGGGGGTGTGCAAGAGGCAGCTGATCAATGACTCTCTTGTGGATGTTTCTAACTTGCCAGATAAAACGCAAAGTTTGAAAACTAAAGCTCTTAACTCAAGAAACTGAAAAGTAAAAACAAAAAAGAAAAGAGTGAAATAGGAGGGAAATGAATCAATAAATAGAAAAGCAAAATTTTTTGAGAAATGAATGAAAGAAACTAGAGATGATCAACAAAACCCAAATTTTCTGAAACACCAATAATATTATCATGATGAGCAAGAAAAAGAGAACTGGGAAGAATAAATAATATGAGGAATATGAAAAGAAATGAGAATATCAAGAGGAAATTGTCCCAATGCGATTATTTTAATGGTTATATTTATGATGGATAAATATACAAAGAAAATAAAAGCAGAGCCAGGTGTAGGAAATATTTTCAACATCAAGGAGAAAACTGATTTTTGACATCTACAAAAGAACAGCATCTCCAAAGAGGAGTTCAGCAATGAACCAGAAAAACTTAAGTGAAAGTGGGTGATTGATTGGGTGAAGAGGTTAAAGAGAAAGACTCTCGGCTTGTCACCCTTTACCTCACAACCTTGTACTAAATGTGACTGAGGGGGTGACGGCAGACTGGTAATTTATTTTCATTTTTAAAAATTCGCTCAACACCCATCATGAACATGAATATTTCAACCACCCTGATTCATTAGGCTTTGAAATGAGAGGCCTGATGATACTTTTGGCCTTTTTTAAACTTTTTAAGTTGTATTTTTCTTCTGCACGTGTGATTTGGGTTTTTGCCTGAATTTCTGTGTCTGGAATGACTTCCCAATAAAGTTTAAGAAGTCACTGATAACTCTGTTGGGTACATGGGGAGTTCATTGACTTAATTAATGAAATGACTACAGAAATGTAGATTTGAAAGAAAGGTTACCAAATACTTGACAGGTTATTTGAATTACTATATTTGTAATTTCTAATATGACTAGATTTTTTTTTTAAATAAAAGCAAGAAGAGAATGACATGGGAGTTTGGGCATAAAAATTTTAAAATAATGTAAAATAAAAATTGGATTAAAAAGTCTAACATCAACAATACCTTTTAGGACACTATTTACTCCTGGATTTATTCCATAACTGGTTTCTCTGCAGTATATTTTCTCATTCTTTTCCAACCCCCTAATATTTCAAGACCCGCAGTATTCAGACCTGGAACCTCATTTGTTTCACTAAACTTGCTCCCTCGGCCAAATTCTAACCTGAACTTCTCCCCTGAATTTTAGAGTCACATACCTAACTGCCCATTTGATATCTTGTCTATGAAATGCAGTTGATATTTCAAATATGTCATATCCAAAACTTAGCTTTTGGTCTTTCCCCCTCAACCTGTTGTCACCACATTGTTATGACAACTCAAACTTTCTAGCTATTCTTGCTGCTCTTCAATTCCTAGAGCTTTGGAATCATTCTTGATTTCTATCTTTCTCACATTTGCATTAAACCCTTAGTAAAACTCTTTGTTTTTTACCCTCAAAATACATGCCTTTTCAGCCTGCCTAATGTTATGATTCTGCTCCAAGTTACCAACATCTTTTATTTAGATGATTTAATAGTCTTTCTACTGATCTTGGTGCCTTTACACTTACCTCTTAGGTCTATTCAAATTCCCAGTGTGGAAAAGTTAATGCCTAACTCATTCCTAAATGAGTAGTCCAGTGTGAGGTCCTTGAGGATAGCAATCTTTTTTATGACTTTCATCTATATGCTAACTTAATCAGTATTCACAGAATGAAATATAATAAATGAAAGAAAAGAACTGGCAAGTGACTCTGGGTATAACAGATATCTTCCTTCTCTAGGGCTATTTTAGTCACTGAAGGATCTCGTGAGCAACAGTCCTTTTACCATGGAGAGATATGCCCAAAGTGGCCCTCCTATGTCCTGCTTAATTATGCTGAGTGGACTTGGCTGGGAGACACAGTCAGTGAGTAGCTAACTCTGTTTGTAAACAACCCAGAGAACTTTCAGAAATAGCTGCAGTCTGATTTCCTTACCTGAGCAAAAGTAAGATACACAGCAAAGACAGAGTTTATCCAATATATATCAGCAATTTTTAAATGGGGAAATGCCATTTAAAAATTGTGCTAGCCCAGGGATGTTCAAATGGTTTTTATTTTTAAAAGTCAGAGGAGTTGTAACAACCAGTTTATGTTCATGCAGGACTTACTAATTTCAAATTTTAAAATCTGGAGTAATGTTCCACTTTATTTAATCAACCTCTCTAAGAGTCAGATTGCTAATCTCAGAAATGAAATGGGTTGACTTGATAGCCATATGGTTCTAGGATGAGAAATACTCTGGTCTTAAGGCTCCGAAATGCTAATATTTTATGAATTCCCTTTACCTCTCACCCCCATGTAGTGTTTACACCATTCAGGCTTTACATGCAGACAGCCCAAATCCAGCAATGTTATCTTCTTGTAGCCTTCCTACTCTCCACTTTATCAGACTTCATGGGCCTGAAGGTTGCCACAGAGTTGCTCCCAAGACTTTGCTCTTCCTCTGGTAATCTAGTCTCTTTGCTCTTTTTCATAATTCAATTTTCTCAACCTTTTCTTCCAGGGAATTTAAAATTTACTACCATAACTATTTAATAGGCTGCTTCTTGTGATAAGGGGTAAGAATTTACCTTTGGGGACATGTGCTTACTTCCTATTGGGTGCCATTTAGACTGCTTACTGCTGACCTCAGGGTTCTGTAACTTCGAAATGTTAACGGTTCCTAAAATGAGAAGAACTCTTAACTTCTTACTGAAGATTCAACAAATGTGAAAATTCAACTTGAAATTCAATTTTCAAAATGATCAACGTTTCCATTAATTTTACATATATATAATTAATTATATATGTATATAATTATATATGTGTGTGTATAATTATATAATTACACACATATAATTATGTATTATATAATTATATACGTGAATCAATTATTTATATATAATTGATTTCAGAAAGGAAGGAAAATGGAGAGAGAGATAGAAACATCAATGGATGAGAGAGAATCATTGATTGGTTGCCCCCTGCACGTCCCACACTGGAGACAGAGCCTACAACCTGGGCATGTGACCTTGACCTGATTTGAACCTGGGCCCTTCAGCCACAGGCAAATGCTCTATCCACTGAGCCAAAGCAGCTTGGGCTCCATTAATTATTTTAATTGAAATGGCACTAAAATATTTTGTAGCTTAATATGAAACTATCGTTATTTAGCACAATTAGAGATAATAAGAAATACAAATAGGTTTATAAATGGGTATCAAAGGTAGCACCAAAGGGACAGACCTATATTGTTTGGCACATCTATGGGTGCAAAGTATTGAATTAATTGGTAAAGAATATACAAAAATGCATTGGGTACTGCATAAAAATGTATTATGACATAAAGAGGAATATAAGACAACTAATATGTTCTGTGGCAATAATACGTTCTCTCACCAGGGAGAAAGGAGAAGTTCAATTGGGCCTTGACAAAAAAAGAGATTTTGTAGGCAGATATGTATGTTACAGAAGGAGATAATTTTAGAATTAGGAATGGCATGAACAAAGTGTGGAAATAAATTATTGTGGCTAATGTTTATACCATCTATACTATTAATGGTAAGTAACACTAACTTCTGTAATAAGAAAACTCTGAATGGCTTAGCACAATAATGTTTATATCTTTACATGCCACAGTTAGTTTGGGTCGGCCTGAGATCTCTACTGCAGGCAGTCACTTAGAGATCTAGCATATCCTAAGGGGTAACGCCACCTTCACTATCAGAAGCCTTGTTATGTTTCACTGGGTTCTCTAATTCCTTAGCTTATGACAAAAGTATAGTATTACATGGGTGACTGTGTGAGAACATATAGACATCTTGTCTAAGTTTACCCCATCTTTCCTTGGCTTGAACTTGGGAGTGTGTTTTCACTCAGCAGCAGAGAGCTGCCTGTGTTCTTATGCTGAGGATGAGAGGAGAAACCCAGATATAAATGAGCCCAGCGTCCTCGTTCATGGTGCACTCAGGTGGAGGGGAGAGATTCAGTAGGAGGAACACTAAAAAAATAGGTTCTTTTAGACCATGGAAGGGATTTATAATTTAATCGTCAGGATAGTGGGGGAGAAAAAAATCATTGCCTGAAAGAATGAATAAGCAACCTGATTTACTTCTTTCAAGTATATTTAATGAATCCACTTTGCTTCATTTTGGCAACGAGAGAGAGAGAGAGAGAGAGAGAGAGAGAGAGAGAGAGAGAGAGAGAGAGAGAATATTAAGCTATTTTTAGACCATCACTGAGTGTCCATTCACTGTTATAAATTTGCAAGTCTAAAGCATTCATGTCATTAGTCGAAAGACATTGAAATATAAGGTGCACTGGTGTGAGGACATGGTATTGGAAGCTAAGGTGATACATTGTCCTGGGGGTGGGTGACATTGTGAATGGGGATTGGTGACAGAATGTGCAGCATGGAGGACTGCCATTCTACTCAAAGTGGATTCAATAATTGTGTGACCTCACAGGCTCTGTTTCATTACAAAATTCGGCTTAGAAAGAGTGGGTGGGGACTTCACTTATTTGGGAAGTGTTACACACCTGTCAACAGTTTTATAGCAGTTCGGCTACTTCTGTTCACTATACAAAAGGTTTCTGAATAATGAAATGGCACAGAGTAAGTAATGGAAAGAGACCAATTCAACCTTTTCACAGGTTAAAAAGGCTACTGCAAGACTTCCTGAGGGCAGGCTGGGAAGAAGAGGGGTGGCCTAAACCAGAGGAGACCTGCAAAAGAAAATCTGCTCTATTTCTTCCTGTTTTCAGGAATCTTTACTCTTCATGTGAGAGAAAGTTCATCTAGGCTGTAAACAGGTTATTGAGGAGGCCTGACTTTTTCAGGCATATTTTTTCTCCACCAGTGATTCAAACATGCTATTTCCCCCCCTGTATTAGTCAGAATTCTCAAAATAATAATAAATAGAACTAATAGGATGTGCACTTGGGGCGATGTCCCTCAATGCAATCTGCACCCTCTCCAATCTGGTACCCCTTGGGGGATGTACAACTGCTGATTCTAAACAAGCAGTCAGACATCCCTTTCACAATCTGGGAATGCTGGCTCCCAACTGCTCACCTGCCTACCTGATTGCCCCTAACTGCTTCTGCCTGCCAGCCTGATCAGCACCTAATTGCTCCCCTGGCAGCCCAATCGTCCCCAACTGCCCTCCCCTGACAGCCTAGTCACCCTCTAATGCCCTCCCCTGCATATTCCCTCTTTGTTAGATAGGTTTTTTTTCTTTAACATATTGGACAGCCCTAATTGGTTTGGCTCAGTAGATGGAGCATTGGCCTGCAGACTCAAGGGTCCCAGGTTCGATTCCAGTCAAGGACATTTACTGTGGTTGGGGGCACATACTCAGTGGGGAGTGTGCAGGAGGCAGCTGATCAATGTTTCTCTCTCATAGATGTTTCTCTCTGTCCCTTTATCTTCCTCTCTGTAAAAAATAAATAACATTTTTAAAAAAAGAAACATTTAAGATTCCTCCATATCTTCCTGGCTGGTGACTCAGTGGTTGAGACCCCAGACTGCTGCCACTGAAAGGGGATTGGCTCCTTGGGGGTGTGTACCCCTCCCAGGCTGAGATACCAGGCTGCTGCTGGGAGGGGATCGCTCCATGGGGGTATGGCCACCTCCCAGGCTAAGACCCTAGGCTGCAGGTTTTTGTATGTGGGATCATTCTGAGGGGAGTGAATTTGTTTTTGCTTTTTATAAAGGGTCAGGATGGCCCTGGCAGCATTTGCCAGCCGCTTATGCTGCCAGCTCTCAGCAGCAGCCCTCCCTGAGCCTGGGGGACTCCTATGGGGCTGAGAGGACTGGGTGCCACCATCTTGTGGCTATGACAGCAACCATTTTTATCATGGAGTGATGGTTAATTTGCATATTACTCTTTTATTAGATAGGATATATTCTAGAGCACTTTACTTATTCTCAGTGCTCCAGGTTATGTGTAAAATCGAAGAATATAACCTACTGCATAAAATGTACTAAAGATTAAATGAGTTATTATATGAAAACAATTAGAACAATGTCTAAAATATTCTGAATTCTTAGGAAAGTTTATTTTTACATATGGTTTTAATGAAATATTTTGTGTCCATCTATAAAAATGACTATGGATATTTCAGTGTAATTATCCTTTTATAATTTATATTGAATACAAGATTTAGACAGGTGTCAACCTACTATATACATTGTTCTGCACTTTATATTTTTCATTTAATAATATGCCTTGAAAAGTTTTACATAACATTTTTTAAAAATCTACCTTAATCTTTTTCACAGATGCAAGGGCATTCTATTATATGGAACTAAGACCATATTGCATTTTGATAGCTCCTCACTGATATACATTTAAATTGCTTCCAATTTTTTTTTTTAATATTATGAACAATGCTTTAGTCAACATACTTGTACAAATAACTTCCTGCACTTTGGGAAATATTTCTACAAGGTAAGTTTTTAGCTGTGTAATTGCAAGGTCAGAAGGTATTCTCATAAATTTTTATAGATTAAAAGAATAAGTCCCCATAGGTTATCACATGTATTACATTTCCAAAAATCTATATGAAAAATATATAGCACACATGAAAGGAATGTTAAAGTTCTACTAAAGGACACAAGAGAAGACAGAAAAACATATCTTATTTCTTGGTAGAAAGATTTAACAATGCACAGTTAACATTTCCTCTAAAATATTTTATATTCGTTTAAAACATCAAACCACATTTTGTGGAAACATGACATATGATGTTACAATCATCATTTTAATTTAAAATATTAAGTTACCTAGAAATAGTATTTTTTAAAATGAAGAAGTAGAAAGAAATAAACATAAATGGCAAGTAGGGAAGGTCAACCTGCTGGGAATTAACTGCATTCAGAGACTGAAATACTTGCTATAATAAGACAGCAAGTGGTACTGGAGAGATCAAGTTCACAGTATAGGAATAAACATATAAAACTAAATAGATGAGTAAATAATGAGCATAGGATTCCAAATAGATTGGAATGTTGGATTAAAAAATGTATTGCTTTTAATGCCAACTATCTGGATATAGTGAAACTAGATCACCATTCATTGATTGCATGAAAATTATCTTGGGTGTACCAATCTAAATACAAAAGCAAGAAATCACCGAGCAACAGAAGAAAACATGTCCATATTCATTGAAAGGACTAAAGAAGTCAAAGCTATGAAAGGATAAGGTAAATATTTTACCTTACAAAAATTAGAAATTGATGTAGAGTAAAAAAGCAATAGCAATGGCCCTGAAAAAGCAGATATTTGTAAATCCAAAAGGAAGCAATAAACTGGTATTTTATTTTAAATCAGATGAAGGCATAACTTAATCTGAGAACTATGCAGTTCTAATTCTGGAAGTCTAATGGCATAGGAGAAACATATTTATGTATTGTGTAGATAACATAAGGCCACCATAAAAGTTTTGGCTTCTTGGTCACCCCCTGTTATAGCAGACTTCTATAAGTGGTATAATTTTATAAGTGTCTTAATTGTTATGCTTCCTTTCCAAGAACTGGGAAGATCTAGCATTCTTGCTCAAACCATTCAAATTTAAGGAATACTAAGCCTAACTGCCTAACCTAAGGTATTCTAGGTCAATTAGGACCATTTTTAAAAGTTTCCATTTAACTGCTTCCTAGATATATGACACAAACACCATTTACACTTTTTAATGGAAAAAAAAAAGCAGCCTCGTGATTGCAGAACACTCTTACTTTTATTTTAATATGTTTTTGTTGATATTTAGAGAGAGATGAAGGTTTAGGGAAAAGGGAGAAAGAGATAGAAACATCAATGTGAGAGTGAAAGCTTGATCAGCTGCTTCCTGCACGCCACCTACTGGGGTTCAAGGCCGCCACTCTGGCCTGTGCCCTGACCTGGAATCCAACAGGTGACCTCTCTCTGACCTCTCAGTGCCCAACCACAGAGCTGCACCAGCTGGGCAGAGCACTACTGCTTTTTTGCTATCAGATCAATGCATTTGAGAATAAATGATGGCCCTAAAGACCATCAAAGTCAAAGACCTCGACCCTTTGTCTGAGGGCTCAGTTCAAAATGGACAGATTGTTATAAATACCAAACTAAGGACAAGGCATTTCAGTCTTGGGTCCTATCTGAAGAAAATTTACTGAATAAAACATTTTTTTTTAAAGAAAATCATCTTGTTACTTCTAATATGAGAAGTGAGATCAGAAATAAATGTTCTTTAGATTAAATCTTTAAGCGTTAGCCTTATTTTTATTATTATTATTTTATAGCCGCCTTATGCAGAGCCTGCAGGAGTCTAAAGGCTGAATCAGCTTTTGGGGAATAGATACATCAAACCACGACACTCTCAGTGGGCAGATCATTTGAAGCCAGCGCTGCCAGAGGAGACTCTGGTCTTTTTAGAAACGTTTGCATTTTAGAAAACTCTGTTTTCCCACCTGACCACCATAAATTGTAAAGTCTTCAAAACCTACGCCTGACAAAAAAAAAAGAAAAAAGCTGTTATGTGTTTTTGAGGTCTTTCTTTTGTATGTTGGACGGGCAGAGAGGGGAGTGAGTGTATATATATATATATTATATAAAACCCACATAATTTGTAAAGAAAGATAACTGTTTTCAACCTAAATATATAACAAGGTATAAAGAAGAATGATATTTTATGGTAAAAAGAATGAAGAAATTTTATATTCTGGTTTCATTTAGCAAAATATATTGGTTTAAATGGTTTCTGTTCTTCCCAGTACCAACAGTTTCAATAATTGTTGAAAGAAATAAAATCAACAGGCAAGGATGACAATCTTTGAAGTGGATTGTGTCACTTGCTGTGCTCACAAGGCAGTAGATTGTGATCCATCTCCCATTTACTGCATGCTGACTGAGAGCCACCACTTTCTAACGTGCCTCCTATGTGCTCAATCCTCATCAAAACCTGTGAGGCTGGTGTTACCATTATCCCCATTTCACCATTTAAACAATAGAGGCCCAGAGAAGACAAAGAACAAGCCCAATGTTGCACTTAGTAAGTGGCAAACCCCAAATTCTAAACCACCTGTCTCCTTCTAAACCCTGAGCATTCCTTAACACCCAGTCTTGTGTCTGCAACATCCACTACGGTTCATTCTTACCATGGATTCTTAGTCCTTAAAAACTATTTTAATGTCCAAAAACTATCCTATAACCTTTTAACCTTCGAGTTGAAATTACTTTCAGGATCTCTGTCAGTTATATTGTTCGGTATATCCACAATTTTAAAATAACGGGTTCCAATTCAACTTGCATTTTGCTTCTCAGCTACTGCCTAGAGATATTTAACCTGTTCCTTTCCTTTTGAAATGCTGATGTGACAGGGCACTAACATATTATTTTGTACCTACAATATCATCTGTTATGGTACATGTATTCCATTCAGTATCTTTGCACTGAGCTCCCTTGCTTGGTTATGGCAAAAGTCATGACATAGACCTTCACCAAGACAGAAAGGGTTGCTGAAACCGGTTTGGCTCAGCAGTAGATTGTCAGTCTGCAGACTGAAAGGTCCCAGGTTCGATTCCGGTTGGGGGCATGTACATTGGTTGCGGGCACATCCCCGGTGAGGGGTGTGCAAGAGGCAGCTGGTCGATGTTTCTCTCTCATCGATGTTTCTAGCTCTCTTTCTCCCTTTCTCTCTGTAAAACATCAATAAAATATATTAAAAAAAAAAAAAAAAAAAAAGACAGGGCCGAGACCGGTTTGGCTCAATGGATAGAGCTTCGGCTTGGGGACTGAAGGGTCCTGGGTTCGATTCCGGTCAAGGGCATGTACCTTGGTTGCAGGCATATCCCCAGTGGGGGGTGTGCAAGAGGCAGCTGATCGATGATTCTCTCTCATCGATGTTTCTAACTCTCTATGTCTCTCCCTTCCTCTCTGTACAAAATCAATAAAAATATATTAAAAAAAAAAATACAGGGAGGGTTGGTAGGAGGGACTCTCACATCCTACGCCAATTTAAAAGCCCTATAGCTGTGGTCGGCAAACTGCGGCTCACAAGCCACATGAGGTTCTTTGGTCCCTTGAGTGTGGCTCTTCCACAAAAATACACAGCCTGGACGAGTCTATTTTGAAGAAGTGGCATTAGAAGAAGTTTAAGTTTAAAAATGTTGGCTCTCAAAAGAAATTTCAATCGTACTGTTGATATTTGGCTCTGTTGACTAATGAGTTTGCCAACTACTGTCCTATAGGAAGAACTTTTTGGTTGTAACAAAGCTTTGTAGTTCTAACAGTTGTTCTCCTCAACTTCCTCTTCCACTTTAAAAATATTTTACTCCTTTGTCTCCAGGCATTTGATTGTGGCTTGCCATGGCTCTGTGTACCAGATTGCAATTTTCTTCTTCTACCTGAATATTTTTGGCTGATGAAACAATTGGTTGACATTTTCTTTATTGTTGACAGTAGTATAATAAAAATATTATCAAGATGGGGGGGGGGAGTAAAAAAAAATCAGCCTTCTTAAATGACATTCTGGTTGGCAGATACATGCTTTATTCACTCCTATGTCAACAACAGTACTTAAAACTATACTGGTGTTCTATCTATTAAAAATAATTAGTCCAAAAAGGGTGCCTAGCTGGGTGGTTAAATACTGGTTGCGTTTTACAGCAGAGCATTTTAAGGTTAAGGTATTTTGATTGCTTTAGTGTAGTTGCATCAAATGACCTGGCTATTTTACATCTTGAACAGTACTAATCAATTGTGATTAGAGATGATCTAAATTATGTACCCTAGGGTGGAGAATTGTTGTTTATGAATTGTCATTTGGAATGGATGTCTTCTCTGTCCCTTTCCTTCTCTTTCTTTTATTTTTTATTTTTATTTTTTCTTCTATTGCCCCTTCAGCTTTCTTTAACCTATTCCCAATCCCAGCCCTACACATCAGATTTCTGGCTCTACCACTTAGTGGCTATGTGGTCTTAGGCACATTCTTAACCTCATAAAGCTTTGGTTACCTTTTCTTGTAAAATCTAGATAATGTTGTGTTTATAATCCTAAAATGCATTTATATTTCCCCCTTCACATTTTAACATTACTGAGAGTATGGTTTGTCTAAGAACTTATTGGACATTTAGTGTGAACAGACTTTTTAAAAATTACGTTTTTATTGATTTCAGAGAGAGAGAAAAGGAAAGGGAGGAAGATAGACATCAATCAGCTACCTCCTGCACACCACATACTGGGGATTGAGCCCACCACCCAGGCATGTGCCCTGACGGGAATCCAACTGGTGACCTTTTGGTGCATGAAAAGATGCTCAACCAATTGCACCATACCAGTCAAGGTAAACATATCTTTTTATCTCATACATTTTAACAGCAATAACATTAAATTGATAACTGCAATTAAAAGTAAATAAAACAGTGTAAGGAAGCCCTGATGGTGTGCAGGAGCTATTGTTGTAGATTAGGTAACAGATTAGATTAGAATACCCAGGGGCCAAAGGAGAAGAGAGAGAAATCTGGAAAAGATTTCAGTGTCAACTAGGATTTCTTAACCTCAGTACTACTGACATTGAAGGGTAGATGATTCCTTGTTATGTGGGCTGATTTAGGCACTGTGATGTGTTGAGAAGCTATCCTGTCCTCTACCTAGTTGTAACCACTGGAAATGTTGGTAGATATGGCCAAGGTGGGGGAAAAATCACCCCAGTTGAGAATATCAAGTTCTGGACAGGAGAATAGTAAATGTAAAGGCCTTGTTGCAATAATGAGCTTGGCATGTTCCAGAAAGGAGACTAGAGTAGAAAGAGCAGGGGGAACAAACAGGATATGGGGGCAGGATCACAACTGCTCAGGCAGTTTTGTGAGCCAAAATTGGATTTTACTCTGAACTGAGGAAAAGCAATTGTTGGTATTGAGAAGTGAGGCTCTGATTTAGTTTATTTTCCCTCCATCTGTCCTTTCTCTCTCTTTTCTATCCATCTATCTATCCCTCATTATCAAAGTTATACCTTACCATTAATCAATAATGCGCAACATTAAGCATTTAATTCACCCAATCCCAAAGGGATTATTTTTTCATAATAAAAAATCAAAGTGAGGACCAGGAAATCATTAGACTTTGGGAACTGTGTGGTGATGGTTACTTCATGAATTTGGCATGGGGATGTGCATAGTTTATCAAAAGAAGCAGAAGGGGATAGAGAAATGCTGGTGAGAGAACTATTTGGGGGAAAATCTTATTAGCAGATGTCTGCAAAAGAACAGACATATATAAAAGCAGAATGGCTGTATTGCAATTGTCTATTGACCAATCTATCCATATATCTATCCATGTATCTCATCAGTTATTTTTCTTGATAGTAATAACAGTGCAAAGAGAGCCTTGTACATTTTAGCAAGTGAAATATGGTCCTACACTGTAATTGTAATAAAAATACATTTTACTCTGTATTTTTAAACACCCTAGTGTAAATTTCTTACATGTGAATATATTATTGAAGTACTGATTAAGTTGTTTTTATCTTTATATTTAGCTTCTTTATCAGACACTATCGATTCTCCAGCCTGGCTACACAATGGAATTGCCTGGAAAACTTAAATATTTGGGTTTATGGCCCCAGAAACTTTTACATGATTGGTGCGTGCTGTGTTCTGGGCATCGTGTTACTTTTAAGAGGTTTCAGATGGTTTGATGTACAGCCGAATATAAGAACCACTGGGTTAAGCCTTGTAGCACAAAGCCTAGAATGTTACAAGTGCTCAATAAAAGTTTGGCAAATGAGTCTACATAATGATTCTTAAATTTTTCAGGAGGAATGCCTACACATTGCTTGTTATTCTCCAATTACTCTATATTAAATAGAAATCCTATGAGAACATTATAAATCCTAAAGAAGATGTACATATTAGTTTTCATTCCTTGCCTAATAATTTCAATAAAATACACAAGCTATTTTTTAGTTTCAGCAATATATTTTTTTTAATTTTTTATTTATTTATTTTTATTTCAGAGTGAGAGAGAGAGAGAAAGAGAGACAGAAACATCAGTGAAGAGAGAGAATCACTGAATGGCTGCCTCCTGAATGTCCCCCATCCTCCACTGGGTATTGAACCAGCAACTCAGGCATAAGCCTTTCACTAGAATCAAACCTGAGACTCTTCAGTCCATAGACCTATCCACTGAGTCAGACTGAGACTGATGCTCTATCCACTGAGTCAAACCAGCCAGGGTGTTTCAGCAATATTTTAAAACAAGGCTACCTTTAACAATATACCATAACACTAACCTAGATTATATCTACATGTGGGAAATCAGTTTCACGTGGAAACTTTTATTCAGAGGACCAATGAAATATTGATATGGCTTAATCTTTAAAAACAGTTTTCAATTTAGGAAACTTCAGAATAAGGTGTTGGTTGGTTTGGGCTGTGACAATAATGATATTGTACTATTGTAATAGTATGACTATAATAATAAGCCTATTGATACTTCTTAATAATGGAACTGAAAGTTACAATAATGTGACTAATAACACTATTAAAAAGATTCAGAATTACTGATTACTTGGGTCTGTAAACAGATTTCACGGGAGCAGTACTGAATTCACTATAAATGCAGCCAACTGGGATTGGAATTTAACAACAGTTGAATGCAAACTAGCCATTTGTTTTCTAGCCAATCTGATTGAGGTATAATTCATAATACATAGAATAATGAGTTTCCTCAGTTCATATCCTTTTCCAAGTCTCTTTTTTTGCTAAGAGGCAAAATATTTCCAGAAATATGTTAAATATATATTAGCAACATGAAAAAATAGCATGAAGTAGAATATGTATAATATCCCACTTTTATTAATGAATAGATAAATGATGCACTATAAAATAATGATTAACAGAAACTACTTCACGGTTATAGGATTCTGATGAAATCAAGATTATTATTTTTGCCTGAATGTATTAGTTTTTGCACATGTACAGGTAATTTTTATAATTGAGGTGTGGTATAGATATGAAAATCAAATTTAGATACTACATGTTCACAAATAGTGTCCTTTTTCAAAATGAGGTGTATTACAAGTGTATTCTGGCAAAATGTGGAATGTAAACATATAAAACAAAACAAATCAAATAGAAAACAAGTTCTTAATTTCAATCTGTTCTTCCAGGGAGTATTCAGCTACTGCTGCCTCAGTTAAAAGTAGAGAGGCATTTTAAAATTAAAAATATATCTTACCTAATAATAGATAAACATGTAAATTGACCATACCTCTGCTATGCCCAAAGCCAATCATATGTGGGTATGCAAATTAACCCAACATAGATGGTGGGTTAATTTGGATATGTAGGCATGGAGCAGCTGGGCAGGGAGGGAAGGGTGAGCAAGGGGAGCTACAGGAGCGGTGCTGTGGGCAGGAGCAAGGCTCCCAGGTGGCCCGGAACAGGGACTTGCAGGCTCCCAGGTGGCTGAGATCGAAGCCAGGGGAAGGAAGGCCTATTCTTGCACGAATATCATGCAATGGGTGTCTAGTTTGTGTGTGTGTGTGTGTGTGTGTGTGTAATCTGAGGATGGAGGAAAAGATTCTTGTTGAGGTATATACTTTTAAAAAATGAATCCTGAATATTTTGTTATTGAAAGAGGTATATTGCTGGCAATTGCATACATTTGCTTTCCACTCCAAGGAAATAGCTACACTGTTAACCTGCAATACCATGCAACACACACTGTCTCTTTTCATTTTAAAAAAATATATTTTAATGCAACTGCATATCATCATTTAGCCTTCACCATTTTCTTTAATGCATCCTCAGAAAAAGAATGAATGTGACTATGAATGCTTTAAAAAGAATGTTCCAGGCTTTCAGACTTTCCATTTTGACCATAATTTTGGCAACAAAAAGAGGTAAAAATTGCTCATCTATAATCACATCATTATTAATGTCACAGCCTTTCTATGCCATTTTTTTTCCTGCTGTCTAATTACTTCTTCACATTTCCATCACTACCTTCTCTGGTCACCTCTGCTAATTTCCTATTCAGTTTTCTGCTTCATACATTCACCTCCTCATTTGTTGTTCGTCTTTCCTTGAGTACTTGTTCCTATTATTCCCTTGCATTTTGGTTCTATATAGTACTTTTTTTTCTATCACGTAAGTGGCATTTATCATGTACAGACATATTTATCAAAATGTACTGTTCATGAAAGAAACACCAGTTCATTTTGCTGCCCGTGGTTGGAGGAACACACTTTAAGAGACATTTATACATTTCCTTATAACGTGAATTACAATTTCATAAGATTTTTTTCTGGACTCAACCCAATTGTCATTTCCATTATGACAAGAATTGTACCTTAGAAGTCTTGGCTTCTTTTCAGTTCCCTGGCAACATCCTTCAAAGACTGTAGGTGTTCAATAAATATTTGATTCACTGGTGTAAACACATAGCTAGAGAATAAAGTGTTTTATTATCCATCAAGAGACAAGGAATGGGAGAGCCCTCCTCTGGAGATGAGCATTATGAACCTTGAGATAGAATAGGAAGAAAACAAGCCTTGCAGGGGTCGGTCAGACAACAACCTAGTTACAAGACACTGAAAAAGCACCCACATTTCTGGTGCTTCCATGTAAGAAATAGACACACTTCACCTGACCTGACTCAGTTCCGGAGGCAGGGTTTGAGTATTTTCTTAATTTCTTTCCTATTCCTGGATATTAGACTCTACAGATTTTTTTTGTAATAGGGACACATAAGACTATGTATGTGCAATTGGCAATTGTGCTTCATCTTTATCCTGCCCATATGTACCATATGTACTAGTGGAATATTTTCTCCCTGAAATAGGCAGTGTACCAAAAAAGCAGTCTAATAAATCTGCAGGCAAGATGCCATGGAACTAAAGATAAAGAATCATTTAATGATCTAAATCAAGAGAGCTTATCTGTGATGCTCACAGAACTTTGATGCAAAGCCCATAATTGAAAGCTGAGGATGTGATGAGTGGGGAATGTTCCCGTTCTGATTAAGCTGGCAGCCAATATGGCAAGTACAACAGTCTTCTAGATTCCATGTAGAGCTTGTACTTCAATAGATAATTTTCTTGGTCTAGAACAGGGCAGACAGAAAATTGGCATAGAGCTAGGCTGCATGTATTTGGGCACTTTATAGAAAACTAGAGGCCTGATACATGAAATCCATGCAAAGTAGGCCTTCCTTCCCAAGGCTGCCAGCTCCAACTTCCCTCTGGCATACTGGACCCGGGCTTCCCTTGCAGCCCTGGCTTCATCAGAAGGTCAACTGGGAGGATGTCTAGTCTAATTAGCATATTATGTTTTTATTATTATAGATGGTAATTACTGTATTATACTTTATATGAATTAATATTAGATTCATTGTCTGTGTTTCAATTGAGAACAATGTATATGTATTACCTCTAATCTTCAACAACAAAGCTATGTTGGACATTAAATGTGTTCTATGCTTTAACAATCTGAGGATCAATGTGTTCAAGTATATTGATCAAATTCATGCAGCTTTACCAATAACAGAGTTAAAAATCAAACCCTAGATTTTATGATGATTTATTCTCTTATGACTGTTTTGTCTGAATTTGGTGAGATGTTTAAGTGAAATGAATAACTCCTATATTTTATTGCTTGAGAAACTGAAATGGATAAACAATTTCATGTATTATATAATCAATTCCTTACAGGTTTGTAGCACTTTGTTTACAATTAAGTTTGCATATTATATCCTATTTGATTATGATAACAAGATGGGATATGATATGTGCTGTAGAGGTATTATTTATAAATATGAGAAAATTAAGGCTTGAAGAGGCCACGTCATTGGCTTTAAATCCTAGAGCTTATTAGCAGACTAACACTGTTTTAATTTTCTATCATTGTGTAATACATTACCATAAATGTAATGGTTAAAATCAATTCATGTATTAGCTCACAGTTGGAGTTCAGAGTGACTGGGTCAGAGTCTCACAGGGCTAAAATCAAGGTGTAAGCAGGTCTTCCTTTATGTATGGACTGGGAAGGAATCTGCTATAAGCTGGCCTTGGCCAAATCCAGTCACTTCTGGTTGTAGAACTAACGTTCATTTCCTTGCTGCCTGTCACCGTATGGCTCTCACAGCTTCTAGACACTCCCTGAATTTCTCACCACAAGGCCCTCTCTACCTTCAGGCCAGCAACTGGTTACTTGTGTCATCCCATCCACCTTGAGTTTCCAATCTCTCACTTGATATCTGACCTCTAGACACAGATTGAAAGGATTTATGTGATTTAGGTTAGGCCCCCTTGGATAATTTCTCTTTCTTAAAATCAACTATGCTATACAATAAAACCCAATCACAGGAGTAAAATACATCATATTTACAGTCCCTGCGATTATTTACTAGTATAGGGTAAGTATAGGACAAGAGAGGGCCATCTGGAACTCTGTCTATATCAATAAGTACTAATACCCAGCTCTTGTTGATAACATTAGCATTATGACTCTGCCATTGGCTAACCTCAGGAGAGGTTTAAACATCTATAGGCCATTGCCATAAAGTGTGGCCATAATGCTTCCTCTAGTCAAAGAGCATGACCTGAAGTAACATATTACTACTGGATAGTATATAGAAGCTTTGAAAGATCGTACATGTTTTTCCAGTCATTTACCCCTAGCACAGTGGTCAGCAAACTCATTAGTCAACAGAGCCAAATATCAACAGTACAATGAGAGCCACATTTTTTAAACTTAAACTTCTTCTAATACCACTTCTTCCAAACAGACTCACCCAGGCTGTGGTATTTTGTGAAAGAGCCACACTCAAGGGGCCAAAGAGCTGCATGTAGCTTGTGAGCTGCAGTTTACCGACCACAGCCCTAGCACAAGACCAGTACATCTCAGCTACAAGCTGCTTTTGCAGCATGAGCCATAGAATACAATTTATGGAGAAAAGCCACAGTAGACCTGCAGTATGTACCATGGGTAAGAAATCAATTATCCTGAATGTAGGTTTCTGGTCATTTGGAGGTACATGCTACCTCAGCATAATCTAGTTTAAAGGTAACTAATAGAGAAACTGAAACCTAAAACTGACCTTGTTATAAATAATACAAATATATGTAAATAAAATAAAATTTGGCATTGGCTTTTCAGCCAGGTGGCATGTGGCAAGGAAACTTAATAAATACCGGTGGCTGGGAAGATAGTAATTGGTGTTACCTACTTGTGAAAACCAAAGGAAACTGTAATATGCATAAAACATGTATGTTTTTGAGTCCTGGCTTTAACAGTGATAACAGAGGATACTATCTCTATTTTAATTCCAGATTTATACTAGTTTAATTCCAGATTTACAAAGATTATTTTTAATATGCAAAATATAGTTCTACTTTTTCCAGTTTCTTAAGTATGTCTCTCTAATTAGAAGCAGGAAGAACACTTGATTTGTTTAACCCATAATCAGTTTAGGGATAGTAATAATAATGATAATTCCTTATGATTATTAGGCTCTTATATATGACACTTTGCTAATCAATTGAGTGTGCCTTCTCATATTTGATTTTCACAACTATCTTGTAAGGATATAGATAAAAGAAATAAAATGTAAATAGCTTCCCCATGCCCACAGATCTAGTCTGAAAATTAGCCCACATGCTTTTACTCCTTAATTCAAGTTATTAATTCATATTTTTCTATGCTTTATTTCTAATATGGTAGATTTTCAGAAGAAAAAATAGAATTCTCAAAAGCAGTTTCAAACCTGAAGCTGAAGTAATCAGAACAATTTTAGATGAAAAGCCATGGGATTTAAAGCCATAAATCTGTTTGGAGTGGGGTAACCTATAAGATCACAGGCTTTTTGAAGACAGACGCCATTTTTTTCTGCCTGGAACATTATCTTGAACTAACTCTCCCATCCTTTCGTCATGCTGGACATCTTATAGTACTTGCCATTTTTTCTCTGCCACAGTGGTGTCCACCCACGTATATCTTTTTGTTAAAGCCTCAGGCATCCCTTGACATTCATTTCTAAAGCTACCTTCTGCTAAATCTCTAAATGCACCTCAGTTTCCTTTAAACTCCCACAGCAGTGGGAACTTCTGCAACATGACGCACCTTGGATAAGTGGAATAGAATGATGAAGTTGGAGTCAGACTCGGCCCAACCCCCTGCCTTCATTTTCATTCATTTCTAGAACATGTATACCTCTCAAATTAATTATGTAGAGTCTTCTTCAAATATGGGAAAAAGAAAAAAAACAACAGTGCACTATAGTCAAAATGCATTGCTTATTTTGGAGGCATCTGCTATATGGAGTTACTATCATCCTGAGCCCAAGACAACAGCTACATTGCTTAGAATTCTATTTCATCTTTAAAATATATTATAAAATTATCCTTTTAGGAATTTTATACTCATTAAGGTATTTAACAGTCCAGTATTTAAATTATTCCACTACAATTGACTCAAATTTGATGAAAAGGAAAGATCAACCATTTGTTTAAAATTATTGCTCAAATTTTCCCCTAATAATATGGACAGGCTTAATTTAAATCTCATAAACATACAGACCACTAAGTCACATGCCCCAAATACAAACCCAGATCCTGTTCATTTCAGTAGGTCAAGAAATCTCATTTAGAAGACACTCGTCATCTGTGATGGTGCCTTGATTAAACTGACCTGAAAGGGGCAAATGTGCATTATGTGCATTAGGGCTTTGGGAATGAGCTTATCACTACTTCTGAAGAGGTGGAGCAATCAACAGTTTTATCACTTCTTTCTCCTCCCCTGGATCTTTAGAAGGAAATTGCGGTTAGTAAATATTTACATAGAGAAATATCAGTAATGAAGGTTACTCCTAAAAGGAAAATGCCTTCTAGCCAATGTCTATTGTATCTAAATAGCAAGTCTAAAACTACTAAGTGTAATGCTATTAAGATAGAAACACTACAAAACACACGTCTATTATCTCATTTAATAGGTAGGTTTATAGAACAACCAACACACAAGTAAACAAGTTACCTGTGTCCACCATACAAGCTACTCAATTCCCAACTACCACATGAGACACTATGTCAAAGGATATGTGCAGGATGTTAGAATCCTGGGTTCCCTGCACTTGATAACATCGTCCATTGTCTAATGGGTGACGGTGAAATTGATGGCATTTGAGGCCAATTTTTGACAATGATTGTAGGAAATCATATGAGGCACAAGAATATGAGTTTACAGATTCTGCTTCATGTGCCATCTGTTTAACAAGGGCACTGACCACACACTCAGGCTATGCCTGACCCAGAGAGAGCACTTAATAAATACAGCTAACAGCTTCAAGGGAAGCTATTCTGCAGAAACCAGTTTGGCTCAGTGGATAGAGCGTTGGCCTGCAGACTGATGGGTCCCAGGTTCGATTCTGGTCAAGGGTATGTACCTTGGTTGTGGGCACATCCCCATGTAGGGGGTGTGCAGGAGGTAGCTGATTGATGTTTCTCTCTCATCTATGTTTCTAACTCTCTATCTCTCTCTCTCTCTCTCTCTGTAAAAAATCAATTATATATATATATATATATATATATATATATATATATATATATATTAAAAAGAGAAGAGACAGAAGCAATTCTGTCACAAATTAGACTTACAGTCTCAAACCCTGCAATCTCTGACAGTATGCACTCCCTTTTCTACCTGAGTTTCTTCATCCAGCAGATGTCGAGGTAACTGTATTACTTTCTAAGACCACATGCAGAGTTATTTCACATTAAATCATAAAAGGGAAATAAGGTCAATTATGAATGAGTGCTACTGAAGGACAACCACACAAGAAGCTACAAGCCACCGAGTGGCATTTAAAACAGACTCCCTGATTACAATGCTTTGTGTGGAAGAGGTGGAAAGACATCCCCCTTCTAAGCCCTCCGCACAGCAACACCTAACTAGCCAGCTTGAAAAGACTAACAATAGATGTTAGCCCTCCCCCTGCCACAGCATCCGTGTCCCAGGCACACACAAAGCGGAAGACCTCCCTGAAATGTGTGCATCTCAGGATGTCCCAGAAAAGCAATGTGAGTACAAAAGATACCACGGCCGCTCCAACACATGAGCCTTTGATGTTCCCTCATCTTTACATCATAGAAGGAGCTCAAAGGGTTAATTAAAATTTAATGATATCGGCAGTACTTTGAAAAAGTTATGAACTTGGGCGAGATCAATCACTTTCTCGGACTGCCTGACTTCAAAGCCGACATTATGCAAAGAGAGAGAGGAGGGGAACTGCTCCCATTCTGAACTGAATTCATAAGCAAGGGGCTTCTCATTAGTGGTCTGCACATGAAGGAGAGTCCAAGTTTAAACTAAAAAGAGGGGAGACACCAGAACGTGGCTAATCTGAACAGTAGGCCTTTGAAGCTGGTCGTATTTATGTTCCAATGAACACGTTACCGGAAGCTGAGGAACCCAAAGGCCCCAATTCAGGAAATTCAGGATTCAGGGAATGAATAGCTTTTTTTTTCCCCCCCGCTTTACTTTATTTCTGCTTTAGAAATCCACATTTTTTGTTTGGCTGGATTTCCCAAAGGAAGAAACAAAGAAAAACAAACTAATTAACTTGTTTACTCATTCCCAATGACATTCTATAGAATGACATTTAAAATGACTAATTTAACTTCTGTCAAGTTGTAAAATGTTGGCTGTCTCCAAGGTCTTTTCCTCACTGTTTCATCCTTGCCCAAGTTCCCTAACCATGATTTCACCCTCCCTTTGAAATTCATTTAAGGATAAAAGTATATAGGGTGATGTTGTTTTTTTGAACCAAAGGAAAGTTAATTTATATGGTGATGCTCCATTTGGGGTTACAGACTAAGGTGGGCGTGGTCCTTTTGGCACAAGTTTGGAGTGGAGTAGAAATGCTTGTTTTGGAACAATTATAAATTGCACTGAAAGCCAGACAAAGTTCTCAACCTGGCTCAGAAAAGACCAAATCCAGTGAAATGGTGCTATTGGGTCACATAGCACATGAGCACTAAAGATGAGTGGTAAATAAAAGTAAGAGGAAATCAACAGTATTTTATAAATATACAGGATATGGCCAAAAAATAAGTTAACAATTGTGAATATATGAAACACAGACTTTATTCTTGTATTATTTATTAAATAGAGGACTGGTGCATGAAATTCATGCACTGGAAGGGTGTCCCACAACCCAGCCTGCAACCTCTCCAATCTTGGACCCCTCAGAGGATGTCCTACTGCCAGTTTAGGCCCAATACTACCAGTCAGACATCCCTCTCACAATCTGGAACTACTGGCTCCTAACTACTTGCCTGTCTGCCTGCTAGCCTGATGACCCCCTAACTGCTGACCTGCTGGTCTGATTGACACCTAACTGCTTCCCTGTTGGTCTGATTACCGCCAACTGCCTCCCCCTGCCAGCCCAGTCACCTCCAACTGCCCTCCTCTGCAGGCCTGGTCACCTCCAACTTCCCTCCCCTGCTGGCCTGATATCTCCGCCAGCTGCCCTCTCTTGCTTGCCATCTTGTGGTGACCATCTTGTGGTGACCATTTTGTGATGATGTGGGTGACCATCTTAGGATGACATGGGGCTGGCCATCTTGTAATGACGGTCATCTTGTGGTGGCCATCTTGTGATGACATGGGGGCGGCCATCTTGTGATGACATGAGGAGCAAGGGCCCCTAGGCTTTTATTAGTATAGAGTATGTATTATTTTCTGTAAAAACAACTATACACTTATTTTTGCCCTATCCTGCATACTTGAAAGTAAAATTTAGGTCAGATTCACATCTATTAAAGATTGGCAGAAAAAAGAAAAACAATCATATATATTCAAATTTGCCACCATGTTAATAGCATAATTAAATCATAGAAGAGATCAATTTAGAAAAAGCTGAAAATATGTTGGACTTCCTCTAATACATCTTTCCCTCCAAATACTCTTCCCAGCTAGAAACAAGATTTACATGAGATCTTAAATTTAAATGGTCTACTGCATTCTGTTACAGATGTACATGTGGTTCTGAATTTGCCCAAGGGGTAGATTAAGTGCACTCAAGTTTGCAGGTTATCAGGAAACTATTTCATTCTCTGAATGTATCCATTCCACCTGTAAACTTCAGAAACTGCCCTGGATTCTTACTAATCTAATAATTAAGAGTAGCCTTTTGTCTGATTAAATACAAATATAAATGTAAAAATTCTTGTCTGATGAAATAAAATATATAAATTTAAGCCAATATCTGGATTTTTTATTCTTTTTACTTGAAGCTTTGATCCAAAGCAAGGAAGCAATGTCCTATGGTAACTCAAAGGGTAGAGCTGGGATGACAGATTCTAGAACATCGAGGGGCCCTGCCCTTGACAAGTCTGAGCAGGTCACAGGTGGGATGGTTGAGAGGATGTGAAGAGGTGTGAGCTCAGCTACAATAATATCTTCCACATTCATAAAGTGAAAACCACTGCCTCCTAATAAACACAATTGGTGAAGAGTGTCGGCCAGCAGACACCTGCTCAGGCCTTCTGAACTATATTTAATTTTTGTGAATTAACTATAATGACTGTGGGAGATACAAATGTTGATGCCCTCCATATTCTCAGAAACTTAACAAAACACTTACTCATCTCAAATAGAGTGTATCTGCATTCATGCCTACTCTCTAGTTCTTTAGGAAACAGTAGCAAGCTTTCCTTCAAATATCCCTTCTTCCTAATTTCAAGCGCTGTATAATTTATGTTTCCATTTGTTGCTGCTTCTTTTTTATATAAAACACACAAAATAATTCACCTCATTCTTTCCTTCTGTCCCTCTTTCTTCACACAATCATGAAAGCATAAATGTTCCCTGTCCTTATAGTCTCCATGTTTATTTCCTTTTATTTCTAGATATATTTAACTTCTCACATAACAAATGGGCAACTTTACTATGAAATAATAACATACTGTATATCAGAAATTTAGCAGGTCCATAGTTGGAGAAGAGATTTATATTATAGTTTTAAACTGGGTGAAGAGGGGAGACCACAGTGAGAAGGTTATATTTAAGTAAAGCAATGAAGGCAGTGTTGAAGCGAATGCAGATTCAAGGAAAAGAATATGCAAAGCAAAAATAGCCATGAAAACCCCTAATGGAGAGAATGGCTTGCATGAGTAAGATGAAGAAAGATGTTCTCTGTGATACAGGAGGCAAGAAGAGATTCAATGCATCAGGACTCTGGGTCAATTCCTTCCGCAGTGCTATTTATAAAGACCTTTTAGCATTCCTTAATTTCTTCCTAAATTTCCAACCATCTAGTGTTTCTTCATCTCCCTGTTCTCTCATTTTTATATTTCCCTCTAATATGAATCACAAATGCAGTGTCAAGGTTAAATCTTCTTTTTAAATCTTTAGTTTTACTTCTATGAAGAAAGGTGTTAACATAGAACAATGACTAAAAACAAACAAATGAGTAAATAAATCCAGAAGGACATTTTTAAATATATATATTTTATTGATTTTTTACAGAGAGGAAGAGAGAGGGATTGAGAGCTAGAAACATCGATGAGAGAGAATCATCGATCAGCTGCCTCTTGCACACCCCCTACTGGGGATGTGCCTGCAACCAAGGTATATGCCCTTGACCAGAATCAAACCTGGGACCTTCAGTCCTCAGACCAATGCTCTATCCACTGAGCCAAACTGGTTTCAGCATCCAGAAGGATATTTTACTAATGATATTGAAGACAAAAGTATCGTTACCTTACATACACATTTATAGAGCCTTAGGGACTGCTCAGAGTTGATTACACATGCATTCCAAGCCATAATTGAACTCTCACTTAGGGGTTCATTTCACATTCCTCCTTGTTGCTATTGTTTTTGTACTGACCATTATGAAGTTGTCAAATGAGGTGGCAACAAAGTTCGAGGGATCGGAGGTTGGGGGGAGGAAGTAGAGGAGAGAAATCTTACAGAATCATTTTGAAACTTTGGACTCATTTGTACATTTTAATTTCTTTCTTGGAATCACCTGGTTCCAACTTGAACAGAGAGGAAATAGACTTTGAAAAGCAGAGTACTTGAATATCAATGTCACTTGTCACTCTGAATAAATTAGCTGGGTGCTTTTGAAGCTACTTTGTTAATACCAGTTCACACATATTTTGATTCTATTTAAGTGTTTGACATGAAAAAGAAAAACGACTCAGCTCATTTCACTGGAAGCAATTGAAACAAGGAGTTGGAAATTGATATGCTCCATTTTATTTAAATCTATACTTAAAATCTATTTTTGGAATGCCGGGCTTTGTTTTCATTCCAGACCGACACTGTCAAGGATATCCAATAGGGTGACTAGATATCAAGATACCCCCGTGGATAAGGAAGGGAGCATTCTTTAGTGGGCCTCCACAGGTGACATAATGAGATTCTTCTGGTCAGTGGTCGGCAAACAGAGCCAAATATCAACAGTACAATGATTGAAATTTCTTTTGAGAGCCACATTTTTTAAACTTAAATTTCTTCTAACACCACTTTTTCAAAATAGACTCATCCAGGCCATGGTATTTTGTGGAAGAGCCACACTCAAGGGGCCAAAGAGCAGCATGTGGCTCGCAAGCTGCAGTTTGCTGACCACTGTTCTAGGTAATCATCAGAGGGAAGCCATCTAAGAGGAAGCTCTATGAGGGGAAGCCCTATGATTGAATCATTCAGTTTAGAAAGTCACACAGATGTCAGAATCAGAGACCGGGAGATCAATCATGGGAGATATATGAAATGAGGTGCAGGAAAGTCCTACAAAGCTGTAGAAGTGAGAGCCTCAATGACCAAGGGAAACTTGAGAGGAGGGCATGGAAAAGAGCAAGACAGAAAAAGAAGAACGAGAAAAGAAAGAGTTTTATTTGTTTTAAATATATTTTTTATTGATTTCAGAGAGGAAGGGAGAGTGGGAGAGAGAAACATCAATGATGAGAGAGAATCAGTAATCAGCTGCCTCCTGCTGTTTTTTCATATCCTTTCTTGGTATAATTGACTATCAGTAAACTCCAAAGAACAATTCATTTCTTATCCCACTAAGATAAATGTTATCCTCCAATTTTGGTATCACTTTCTCCACAATGGAAGCAAATCTCTTAAGCTAATGACATTATTTGGCAAAATCAATTCATATAATGCTACACATTATTGGGTTATTTGCCTAGAGCAGATTCTGACTACCAAAATGAATGTCAGAATTACAGTCACTGGCAAATGTGTAGGATGGGTATGGAAAGATGGGAGGTTATCTTCACCATCAGGGTCCTTTCTGCACCACTGACTTTGTGCTACTAGACACTAACCTACCTCTGAAACATCTCTGCTCTCCGCTCTTCTCTCATTAGTTCAGCTACCATCATCCCTCAGAGGAGATTCCTACCACAGGACCCTATCAGGTCACCGGCATCTTTTATTTTCCCATTCCTTGCATTCCTGAAAGACAACCTTTTCAAATGCATTCAGACAATGGGACTGTTCTGATGAAATCCCATTATTGTTCTCCATTATTATTGCAAGAGAGAATAAGTTTCCAATAAAGGCCAAAGGACTTCACCTACACCCTTCTTCTCTCTACAGATTAATCACATTGGCTTTACCAGTTTGGAGAAGGCCTCCTTGCCTTTTGCTGCCCCTTAAGCACAGGTTTCAGTCTTCAATCTTCTTCTTCACCGAGCTTAGGATGCTCTTCAACTTTATTCTATGTTTTAAAGGTGATCCTAGCCCATTCTTTACATTTCAACTCAATACCACCTCAGGGAATCTTTCTGCTCTGTTTTCACTGTATATTAATTCCTTACATCTGCCCCAGAATATTGTATCTTCTCTCATGACACTAAAATATTGAATACTCTCTATCATTCTTCCCTGGACTTTTCTACAAATGTCCCACTGAAATTGGACCTGTCGTTATATCTGTATCCTGTGGTTGTTATTTAAAACATATCTCCCAATTAGCATCTAACCTCCATTAAAATGATATTTTGGGAGAAAAAAGGGATATATGTAATACTTTCAACAAAATGTTTTAAAAATTAATAAATAAAAAATGGCATTGGTGGTTTCTTGGCATGAGGTCCCCAGCACTTATTGCATAGATGAGTAAGTAAATGTTTGCTTATCAATAAGTAAAGGTAAGTTTCATGAGGCACATTTGAGTGTTTCACTTATGCAATCTTCTCCTCCACTTGAAGTGATAATGATGAAACCAGCTAATAGAGGTAAATTATGTTTCTACGATCACATAGCTAGAGGGTAGCAGCAGACATTAAAACCTATCTTTAACTTGGAAATCCAAGGCTGCATTCTCAAATCCATGCTGGTTTTTACTGCTTCAGATTTTTGAACTTTGATCAAAAACCTGGGTTAAAATCTTAAAAAAATAGAAAAAAGTTGAAGAGCATCCTAAACCTCAGCAGAAAAGATGGTTGAAGACAGAAGCCTGTGCCTAAGGGGCAGGAAAAGCAAAGAGACCTTCTCCAAACTATGGTAAAGACAATGTGATTAAGATGTAGAGAGTCCCTGACTTTTAGCAGTGTGGGACCTGTAGCATTGTGTCCTTGACCCAACACCCCACACCACCACCACCCATCCACAGCATATGCTTCCCATGAGCAAGTTGGAACCTGGACAACACCTCCTGTTTCACCTGTGCATGGGAAAACTCAGCTTCCCATATACATAATCGTGCCAAAATTGCACATCTTTAAGTATCAAAATGATTTTAAATGCTGATCCTTTCATGTCCTTAAGGGATACTACTACCAAGAAATACTGAATATTAAAACAAGACATGAATATGTATGTCCAGATTATGTATAAATGATCTGTAATCGCTTGTTAACCTTTATATTCCTTTCAGAGTAAGTGTTAAATGAATAAGGCTGGGAGGAATATGCTGTCTTTTGCCCTTTCCTCTCCCTGTCAGTTTCATAGTGCAAAACTTCCCCCTTACCCAATTTAAAAAATATGGTTCTGATATTCTTTTCAGAATGGTGTTAATGCTTTAGTATCGTTTACATAATCTCCAAACAAATTATGAACACGTGCTTCCACTGCAAATATTCAGTCATTATTGTTGTTGGAGCAGAAGTTATTGAAATAAATAAAGTGCTACTTAGGCACCCTAGCTAATAAAGAGGAAATATGCTAGTTGACCATTACACCCTTACAAAGATGGTGGTGCCCACAGCCAATACAGAGGGAATATGTTAATTGACTACCATGCTCTCAAAGATGGTGGCAATCACAGCCACAAGATGGTAGTGCCCATTCCCCTCAGCCCTGCTGGGGTGGCAGGCATATGGTATAGCCAGGCCCACCCCCAGGCAGGTCTGGCAACTCTGCACACCTGCCTCCAGAGTATCCGAGTCCCTGCAGACCCACAGTCACCTAGGGCCGGCCTGAGGCACAGGCAAGCCTTAAATGTAAAGCTGCCCAGAAGCTCAGGACCAGCCCAAGGTGCAAGCAGGCCTCTGATTGCAGCTGCCCAGCTGATGTCCAAGGCATAGGTAAGCCTCAGATGGTGGCTGCCCAGCCTCCCAGGGCCACTGAAGGCTCAGGTAACCTGGGCCAGCTAAGGCTTGCACTGCCAGCAGAAGCAGCAGCATAGATGTGTTGGGCCTTTCCCTGATCAGCTGGTCTCCTCCTGCCTGTGAGGGCTCCCAGATTGTGAGAGGGGGAAGGCCAGGCTGAGGGACCCCCCTCCAGTGCATGAATTTTCATATTTCAGGCCTCTAGTGTTGATCATAATAGTCACCTGAGGTGGTTGGATGGACACATAATTCTCAGAGCCTAGGAAATGGCATCCACAGATCTTTCTAGGTAGAGTAAGAGCATTTGAGTGTCAAATAAGAAAAAAGGTGGACTGATTCTGGCTTAAGGAAAGAGGGTAGATACCCAGCCAGTGTCACTCAGTGTTTGAGCATCAACCTATGAACCAGGAGGTCATGGTTCGATTTCAGGTCAGACTACATGCTGGTGTTACAGGTTCTATCCCCAGGAGGGGGTATGCAGGAGGTAGCCAACCAATGATTCTCTCTTATCACTGATGTTACTATCTCTCCCAGTCCCATCCTCTCTGAAATCAATAAAAATATTTATTTTTTAATAAAAGAGAGATAAAAGAGGGGAGAGCCCTGCATACTCAGGGATTTGGTTTCTGGGGAACCATTAAAAAAAACTTTGAGGTTCAGCTTAAAAATTAAGCATCTGCTCCAGCTTCCCTGGGTTAAATTGAAGTCCAGTGTAGTTCTGTGAGTGGCAAAAAGGAGTAAGACCTTATTAGCAGGAGACACCAGGACTACAGAAGGCAGCTCATTCTGCTCCTAGTCTCATCAGTGCTCCAGGGCACTGGGCACTTATTCATCAAATAGATTAACTGATTTTTTAAATACTCTGGTAGGTCTGAATTTGGGTTGCTCACCCTAATTCTAACATTTTAATCCTGATACTTAGAGGGCATAGATTGTCAACAAGTGAAAATAGCTATTAAAACACTATTGTGACCAATTCATTGAATAACTGTCTTTGCTTCTGAGTTCCATACTGTGTTAGGAAAACAGGGCTAAAGCACGACCCAAAAGCCAATGACTCTGAACTCACAGAACTTACCGTCTGGAAAAGACTACTGGCATTAAGTAAACAACGGAATCAAGGTAAAATTATCAATAGGATTTGGATGAGAAGATGATGGTCCATGGTGGCATAAAGACCTAAGAAGGACCCCCCTTAAGTCTTGAAGATAAAGAAGATGTAGATATGTTTTCTATTGAAGTAAGTAGTGTAAGAGAACAAATATTGTTGACATGGTAGGAAAACAACTAAAAAATGGTTGTGTTTCAAATAAAAGTACTTTTACATAAAATGATATACATCAATCCACATTGAGGTTTTTGCTTCAATTTCATAGTAAAGTACACCATAAGCATAATGTCTCAATATTCATAATGGTTCACTCTTACAAAATAAAGAAGCATCAATTTCCAGGATCTTATAGAAAATGACTACACACAAGCTATATTTGCAGGAACATTCTATATTTTAATGTCTGATGTATGACCCATCCCAGGCATGCAAATGCTTTCCTTTCATTAGCAATAAATTCTTTGTAAGATATTGAAGGAGGATATCCTCAATAGAAACTAAACAGAAAGAGTAAGATTAGTTTCTATTGAATAAATGGCATTGAAATAAAAGTCTCTCTACCACAGGTAATCTCTGGGTCCAATGTTATCATTTCAGTTTCTGATAATTACACTTCACTAACAAATCATGGAAATAAGCAATATATATATTTCTTCCTGACACAGAGAGAAACTGAATATGCTAAAAAGCTCGAATGTGTGTGCTAAAAAGCAAGGGGATCCTGGCAGAAAGAGTAATCCATCATGAGAATGATTCCGTTGCTAAAGTAATAAAGTGGATATTTGAATAAATAAAGTAGAATATTTTTTAAATCCAAATAAGATGAACTATTTGGCTTAAACAATGTCATTGCTTTGAAGAGTGAAAATTGACACAATGAGTTTATGTATTAAACATCAGTAAGGTACCGTATTTTTCGGACCATAAGATGCTCCGGACCATAAGACGCACCAGTTTTTAGAGAAGGGAAATGAAGAAAAAAAGATTCTGAAACAAATAGTGTCCTAAAATATTTTATGTGCATTAAAACCCAACATCACAGTCATAAACACATGTAATCAACCCTGCAAAGTAAACAGCAGCATTTAGAACCATTTTAGAGCCGGGCAAGCACACAGAGACCACACAGAGCCGGGCAAGTAAAAAAACTTTTTTAAAAAAAATATATGTGTAGGCTATATTTGGACCATAAGACGCAGGGACTTTCCCCCCCACTTCTGGGGGGGAAAAAGTGTGTCTTATGGTCCGAAAAATACGGTATATGTACAGCTTATTGTACCTAGCACACCCCTCTGGGAATCTCAAGACAATGAAGAAGAAAAGTTGTTATAGCAACTGATTGGTAACTGGTACTGATACATGTTAAAATATCTACATATCCCATATTTTTCTTTTTAAAAATGTATTTATTTTAAGCTTCAAATTTGTATAAAATACAAATATCCTTATTTTCTCAAATATTCTGTAACAGATTTTCCTCATAACCTCAGCAATAAGAAGGATTAGAGCCCTGACTGGTTTGGTTCAGTGGATAGAGCATCAGTCTGGGGACTGAGCGGTCTCAGGTTTGCTTCTGGTCAAGGGCATGTACCATGATTGTGGGTACATCCCCCGATAGAGGGTGTGCAGGAGGCAGCTGATTGATGTTTCTCTCTCATTGATGTTTTTAATTCCCTATCCCTTTCCCTTCCTCTCTGTAAAAAAATAAAAAATCAATAAAATAGATATTTTAAAAAATTAGGATTAAAACTAAACAGAATACAGAGTAAGGAACTATCTGAATAAGGAAGAATAAAAACTGAAAGAAAAAAAAAACACACACACACAAAAATTGGTTGCCAGTTAACGTCAACTTTCACTTTATATAGAGTGTCTTTATACGAACGAGAACAAATACCTTATTAGAAATCCTTAAAATCAGGGTAAAGGGAGAAAAACAAATGTTAAAAACCTTGTATTTTAGATAAATTAGAAGTAAACCTTAAACTGATAGTCATCATATTCTTCCCTTCTCTTGGAAGGTCTTTGGTGCTGGCATTTCCCAACTGTCTGAATATATTCTTTATATTATCTTCTCTGTTCCCACTGCATACATTATTTGTTCTCTAAAGCTACTATTGGTCACTGTTGTCTCCTCTATCAGTCTTCTTTTAAATAAGGAAGAAAACAAGTAATTGCAAGTCAGGGTATCAAAATGAAGAACCTCACTGCATTCAGAGTCTGGCTGCCCTGTGTGGATGTGTGAAGGCACACTAGTACACAGGGCCGTGGCTGCTCTGCACTGACGTCAGTTCCTGGTGACAAGTTACCCCTACAGGACTCTCACCAGTCCCCTAGGGAAGTGCCAATGCTAATGGATCTCCCTGTGTATCTCACATGTTACTGGGGGAAGACTGCTGCATTGTAGAGATCCTCACTGTAGAATATAAAATATGGCATGCATATCTAAATAGAAAGACACAGTGGCCTAGAGATTCAGTTGGTAGTCTGAACCCTATATTCCCATTTTTCATTCTGGCTCTAAAACATTAAATGAAGCAGAGCATTTCCTTCTCCATTTGTATGTATTACGTCCTAAAGGCTAAGGCACCTAGGTTTCTTAACTGCCTTTGCTACCCTTAAATCACCCTACCTGCTTCTCTTGTATCTCTATTCGTGATAAGTCAAGGAAGGGGCTTCTCATTCAGGCCTTTCTCTATCTAGCTTGCCGAAGCAGAAGAGGTAGTATGGTATGTGTTTCTGATTTGGAGGGGATTAAATAAACCTGAGTTCTCATCCTGGCTCAAAGACATAATGTCATTGGGTGTGATAGGAATAAATGGTAAGCTGTTCTAATGACATTTAAACATTCATTGCCGCAAATAAGATCATGGTTTCTTTATATCTCATGTAGAAGATGATGTCCCACAAAGTTATCCAGAGCTACACACATGTGGAATTGCTTTGACATGAGCCTCAACACACAGTTCTCCTAGTTGCTTCAGACATCACTCTTCCAAGTCATCAAGAAAGTAGGGGAAGTAAGGTCATGAACCACTAAAAAAAGAAATAAATATTTAAATTATATGATAATTTTATTACTTTTTAATATTTTGTTTGTATTTAAACTTAGTCATTATCATTACTTGTCATTTTTAGAGTCACTCTCAATTATTGGGTGATGTACAAAATATGTCCTAAGTTCAGATTTTGTGTCAGCAGAGAGGCAGGCTCTGGTGATAGAATTTTCTTGACCTATTTCCCCAGTGATAATGCAGTGCTACTAAAGATGCTACTGGTGATGAATATTTATTGTAACTCACTGGCCTCTATGATGGGTGTTCAAACCCTCTGGTTCTCAGGTATCACCTGTAGTATGACCTATATTTTATATCAGGTTTCCAGAGAATCTCTGAGACAGAGACAGGGTAGGAGGAGGAACTGCTCCAGGATCTATACCCTACCGGGGAGTGGAGGGAGTAAGGTTACATAGAAAGTTGAACTGTGATGCAGTATCAACAGAGTCATTACACATTTACATAAAAAACAGTGATCTCAGATGGTCCTTAAAAGTTAGTTCATCAAGCTTGACCTCTGTGGCTCAGTGATTGAGGGTCAACCTATGAATTAGGAGGTCACTCTTCAATTCCCACTCATGGCACATGCATGGGTTGCAGGCTTGATCCCCAGTTGGGGGAATGCAGGAAGTAGTGGGTCAATGATTTTCTCTCATTATTTATGTTTCTCTATCCTAACTTCCTCTGTAAAATCAATAAAAATATATGTGTTAAAAAGTTAATTCATCAAATATATTCCCAGAAGTGGAATCACTGGGTCATACAGCAGCTCCATTTTTTAAAAATATATTTTATTGATTTTTAACACAGAGAAAGGGAGAGAGATAGAGAGCTAGAAATGTCGATGAGAGAGAAAAATCGACCAGCTGCCTCTTGCACACCCCCTACGGGGGATGTGCCCGCAACTAAGGTACATGCCCTTGACCAGAATCAAACCTGGGACCTTTCAGTCCGCAGACCGACGCTCTACCACTGAGCCAAACCAGCTTCGGCTCAGCAGCTCCATTTTTAATTTTTTTTTTTTTTTTGAGGAAACTCCATACCAGTCTGCATTTCCACCAACAGTGCACAAGAGTGACCTTTTCTCTCAATATATTCAATAAAAAAAGTTAATTCAAAGTAAGACAAAAGGAATGGATTTCTGTATCTCATCCACATTGACCAGGCATTGGATACAGGATGCTACATGGGAGAAAGATGCCTGGGTAAGTGGACTACTTTCTGCCAGGGTCTAAACTAGGAAAGGAATCACTGAGGTAAGGCATCGACATTCACTAATCCCCATGGTCCTCATAAAAACACTGTAATAAAATTTACTATCACTTCTAAAATCCTCTTCTCTGTATGGTTCTGGGATAGGGTCGCACACATTCACACACACACACACACACACACACACACACACACACGTGTATGTGAGATTTACAAGGTAGAAATGAGCTACAGCTATTCTTATACTCGAGTTCTGTGTGGGGCTATATCTATACACTTCATCACTGATCCTCTGGTAAACCTAGTTGGCACAGTGGTATTCAGGGTGGGCGGGTAGCCCAGCTCCTGCCAGTCTCTTTCAGCTTCTCTGAATGCTGAGGTAGGTGTGTGCAGCAATATGCTGACAGGCACCAATTTATCCAGCAAGTCAACTTCCTCATCAAGACCAAAGTGGTGTGAGATTGATGTGGGTATTAATTGACTGTGTGAGTTCCAGTTTCTTCTCATGGGTTCCAGTTTGTCCTTATTCTCCCCTGTCACATGTCAACTTTTCTCCCTGGCTGCCCACCCAGCTGAATTCACATCTAAAACTGGAGTCACACTCTTACTTAGACTACTCCCATAAGAATAAGATCTAATTCCTATTGATTCCTTATTCCCTATCACTCAGTCCATCTGTTTCTCTAATGAAACCCTAAAGTGAAATTAGCCACTTTTAGCAAAAGAAGAAACTGTGGCCCTGAGAAGTTAAATAGTATGTCCATGGTTACTCAATAGATTTGAGTTTGGAGATAGGATAGGAACTTTGGTCAACTCCTACCTGTGTGTTCTTAATGATCTCAAAATTCTATTTGCACATCTTAGAGGATTACCATAAAAATAGAGTGCATTACTCTTTATAAAGTACTAAAGCAGTGATGGCATGCAGTATGCACTTCTCAAGAATTTGCCATTTTTATTATTTATTTATTATTATCATCATCTAAATCCAAATATCATATTGTAACCACTACACCACACCATCTCCCAAGGAGTAACTGGACAACGGATCCATAATAAGTATAATAAAAAATGGGAACAAACTCTATAGCAGAATAGGTAAAAGGTATTTGCTTTAAAAGACACGATAAACAACATTACATAAATACAGACATTTTACTCAAATTTTCCTCCAATCTGTCACCAACTGAGATGCAAATGCATACCAGGCCCAATAATTAGAGATCATTAGACTCACATCTGTATTTGCCTATTACACAGGAGTAAAGTTTGGCAGCAGGAACCAGATGTTGAGGTGGGAAGAGATTATCCCATCTGTTGGCAATAGGCGTTTCAAACAAGGGGGCAGCAAGCAAGTGACAAACAGAAATGAGCAGAGAAGACAGTTGAAATGAGCAATGCTCCAAAAGGAAATTGATTTTTTGGGCCCTGGTATTTACAAACAGACGTTTTATTGGCAAAGCCAATTACTTAGGGTAACTTGATTCTTTTGAGCTCTTAAAACTCTTCTTCAGAGAGCAGACATATACCATCTGTGGGTGAGTGTATACTGCCATGTGCAAGTGAGGGGGAGTTAAGACATAAATGAGAAAATGAGGCTTGCTAAACGATCACAGCTAATGTCTCACTCCACAATGTCAGATAATTCTCCATTTTCTTTTACTTAAGTTCATATACACGCTCATTTTAAAGGTGAGAAAATCCCTGAGTGCTTTAGTCTGGTGTTTTGGTTGTTTTTTCCTCCTAATGATTCTGTGGATGTTCTTCCTAAAACTAGCAAGAAAAAGGTGTTATGGACAAGTATGGGTACCAATAATAAGAGCTTAGTTATCCTATTCTAACAACACCTAGAACAGGCTGCTAAGTAGCATATAAAAAAATAGGATGCTTTGCTCAGTATTGAAAAGCAAGTGAATAGTTTCTGGAACAGAAAGAGGATCAAGAAAGGTATTTAAGCTTGTCAGTAAATATAATTAATAACATTTATGCAATAACAATTTACTAACACCATATCAGTAGGCAACTTCTGATATGGTCAGCAAAGATCCTACATCCTGATAACTCACGTCCTGGGAAATCCCCTCTCTTGCTGGGCAGTGGGCCTATTGACTATATTCTCATGAATGGAATGTGGCAAATGTAAGGGGATAACACACCTGCATTAGATTAGATTATTTAAAAAATTAATCTCTACCTCTTCTCATGTCTTTGCTCTGATGGAACAAGATACAAAACTCCATGTGGCAAGGAACTGAGAAAGGCCTCAGGAAGATATAAGGACCTCAGTCTGACCTTCAGCTAAGCCTGACTCAAGAAACTCTGATAATAAATGTGTATTGTGTTAGCCATTAAGTTTTATGCAATATATTTTAATATAATTTTTGTGATAAATAAAATTCTTAACCAGTGATCCCAGAAAACTTGCCAAATAGTCTCAGTCAAAAGTTTACCAGGACGTGACATCAGCATCATGTGAGTCCTGAGAGTTGTTGCCTTTGTTTCTCCCCTTTAAATTACAACCAGTAGGATAGCCATAGTCCAGCAAAGAATCCTATGCACAGCACACAAGTATATGTACGAGACCCATACACCTGTAGATCTGAAGTTCTTGTGCAAGCAGTCAAAGGAAAGCAGATGTAACTATACTCACATCAAACAAAAAAGGACTGCAAGCCAAAACAGGTAGCCAGAGACAAAGATGGACATCATGCAAGGATAAAGAGACTCATCAAGAAGACATAACACTGATTAATATACATGTACAAAATCATATAAGAACCATAATTCTTGCCAGTGAAAAACTGAAAGCTTTTCTCAGAGGAATGAGACAAGAATTTCCACTTTTAACAATTTTCTTTAACATAATATTGCTTTGAGGTTGTAGCCAGAGCAATCAGGCAAGCAAAAGGAATAAAAAAGCATCTACATTGGAAAAGAATAAGAAAAGCTGTCACTATTTGCAGACAACATAATTTTATATATATAAAACCTTAAAGACACCTCCAAAATATATTAGAAATAACAAATAATACAGTAAAGTATTTTTTTGAGAACAATCAATATTTAAAAAACATGTTCAATTTCTATAAACTAACAATAAAATAGCTAAATTATAATAATAACAACAACAAATATCTAGGAATACATTTAACCAAAGAGGTGAAGGACCAGTGTGCTAAAAACTATAAGACAGGGTTAAATAAACAGAAATAAATGGAAATATATTCCATTAATATATCCCATGAAATAAATGGAAAGATATTCCATATTCATTGACTGAAAGAATTAAAATTGTTAACATTTTCTATATTACCGAAAGCAATCTAAAGATTCAATACAATTTCTATCAAATACCGATGACATTTCCCTAGGAATAGAATACTCATTGTAATTATTGTGTGGAATCACATAAGACCCATAATACCAAAAGCAATCTTGAGGAAAAAAGAACAAGAGGGATCAATGGAACAAAATTGAGAATCTAGAAATAAACCTGCATTATATATAGACAACTAATTTATGCCAGAACATCCAATGAAGAAAGAAAAATCTATTTAATAAATGATGTTACAAAAATTAACTAAAAATGGATTAAAGACTTGAATATAAGCATAAAACACATGGAAAAAATAGGAGGTAAGTTTTTTTGACATTGGTGCGAGTGGCCGAACTCACACAAATAATACTGCAGGTAAAGCTAGAAGTAAACTAGGGTATTAAGATGGAAGTAAATTATGAGCAGCATTTAAGGACTGCTCCTTCCATTTCTTCACCAATATTTGATAATCTTCTCTCAATCATCACTCTGTTTTCTAATACTTTGTCCTATCAAAGAAGGAAAGACTGCTAAGGTATATAGAATAAAATTTAAGTATTCTTCACTAAAAGAAAATTCCTTTTGGGAGTGGCATTTAAAAGAATACAATTATCTTATACTTGATTAACATACTTGAACACAATAAATATATTTCATTCATTTATTATTTTTATGCAGAGGAAAAATGTCAGAAATTTATGGGAAAAATGTCAGAAATGTATGCATAATTTTCAACTCTTTTATATAATGATGTTAAATAATCAAATCAACTATAAGAACAATGTTCATGACAACCTTGTTTTAAAAGAAGCTTATTTTAATTTGTTTCAAAAAGCAACTATTCTGCAGCTCATAAAATCACAAGGAATGTCTTTTATATTGATATGACTGTTGAATAAGAACATGAAAAACATTTCAAATGAAATATACATATCTCAAAGAGAGCCTGACAATCTCTGATTCATATTTGAAAAAGTTCTAACAACATGAATAATAAATACTTCGGCAAAAATCTTTTTAAAACAATGCTACTGTCCTGGACAATAATTGTACTTTTTATATCCAGGTGCAGTTTATCCATAAATCCTTTACTTAATCTCAATTGTTTTAATATTTGCTTAAGGAAAATGACAAAATATAAATAAATCAGAAACCTATTCCTTGATGTCAATTCACTTATTTAAACTTTCAGTTCAATTGCTTACAATCAAAACCTCTAAGATTTATTATAAATATGAAAATGGAACTAGATACATTATGAAAGATGTAATATCTGAAGAGTTATTTTTGTAGTCAGCAGTGGCAACTCCAATTGCAGCAAAAATAAAGGTAGTGTGTGTAAAAATTAAATAGAAATGCTTGACAAAGACGAGAAAATTTTCAGTTTAAAACATTCAATGAGCTTCAGATTATAGTGTTCTGTACCAATCATGCATTGAAATAAGTTAATTTAATAAAAAAATAATATAGAGCCTATTTCAGAACATTCCATTACAGAAATAATATATATCAGTATCTGAGAAGATCATATGTAAAACATCCAACTCTTTCTCTGAATCACCACTACAGACTTAAGCATTACTGAAGAGAACATTAACAGTCTGTTAAATGTACACATGTGTCAAACACAAGTCCCATTTGTATTGGCCCTTGTAATTACATAATTGATGATAAGTTTTACATAATTTATTCAACACAGTAAGTGAAATAATTTAAACAACCAGATGATTAAAATTTAACTATTGGAGCTTCATTTATAAAACTTCTGGGGAATTTAGATAACTTTCTTCTCTACGTTTCAATAGTAGTCTTTATGTTTGAGAATATCCCACAATGCTATTTTCCTGAGTGAAAGGCTGAGGTTATTTTAAAGTAAACATGAGATGTTTCTGACAGAGATGCAAATGAAAGATTGAAAGAACCATAGTTTAACATTAATCCTGACACAAACTCAAGCCAGAAAAAAAAAAAAAATATATGAACCTCAATTACCTAGCTATTTGAAGAACAAATGCTTTGCTCTGATTCAGCTTTTATATGGTTTTATTTCTAGATTTAATTTGGCATTTGTACATGCAATTTGTGTTTTAACACCCTTAACAAAAACTAACTCACATTGGATCATAGGCCTAATTATGAAAGCTAAAAAGGGGACATACTTAAGGTTGTTGTCTCTTAGAAAATTGTCTCCCACTCCATTTGGTCTTAGTAGGCCTGTCATGAGGTCATTCATGATACCCAGGACCCATGCTGAAAAGGAGAGAGCATGTGACCTGGACTAAGGAACTTCTCAGGCCAGGACCAGTTTGGCTCAGTGGATAGAGCGTCGGCCTACGGACTGAAAGGTCCTGGGTTAGATTCCGGTCAAGAGCATGTACCTTGGTTGCCGACACATCCCCATGGGGGGTGTGTAGGTGGCAGCTGGTCGATGTTTCTCTCTCATCCACGTTTCTAACTCTCTGTCCCTCTCAATTCCTCTCTGTGTAAAATCAATAAAATACATACTTTAAAAAAAAAGAAACTTCTGCCGAGACCGGTTTGGCTCAATGGATAGAGCGTCGGCTTGGGGACTGAAAGGTCCCGGGTTCGATTCTGGTCAAGGGCATGTACCTTGGTTGCGGGCATATCCCCAGTAGGGAGTGTGCAAGAGGCAGCCAATCGATGACTCTCTCTCATCGATGTTTCTAACTCTCTATCTCTCTCCCTTCCTCTCTGTGCAAAATCAATAAAATATATATTAAAAAAAAAAAAAAAAAAAAAAAAAAAAAACTTCTCAGAACACCCATCCTGCTTGCCAAAGGGATCACTTCACTTGAAAGCAAGTACTAGTTCAAAACTTGGCAAATATTGTCTTCATCTCCTCCTCAATGTCCTTCATCTCCTCCTCAAAACCCTCAGTGTAGGCTTGTAAAGATGCTTATATTTCTATCTAATATAGTATCTGTTTACCTATCTAATGCCTGCATACACACCCTTCAGTTGAAAGCAGGAATAAGAGACGGGGAGAGCTTTAGAAGTACTGTTGGGATCCATGTACACAGCTCTGCCTAAAATCCTCTGTATACTGGCCTTCCCAATAAATACTTAATTTTCAAAAATGTTTCTGAGATATGTTTTTCCTCCCTGACATTTCCAAGGGTTCTGATTACTACAATTAAGAAGAGAGTAGCAGTCAAAAAGAACAACATGATCAGAAGTAAACAGTATAACAAGAAAACATTATGAGCAAGGTACTGTATAAATAGGTGTGTGAGGGTAGGGAGAGCAAGTAGTTTCCAAATCAGTGTTAACATGACAATTGTAGCAAATATTTGAGGTGGAATGTCCTTTATCATTAAAGCCGTCAATGGAAAAATGACATGCCCAGACTTGTGTTGAGGGGGAGTATCAACAAAGAAGCTTACAGAAGAGATTTAAGGAGACAGGGGCACCAATCAGAAATGCTGCAGCAATTAGTAAGATCTGAGCTATTTGATATGGTAATGCCATTGGAGGTGGAAATGAGAAGTTATTCCTCTTTAAAAATCTGAGATTAGACAGACTAAACTTTGTGAAAATACATAGAAGGTTATTAAGTAGGAGAAGAAACCATCCCCATCTTCACATTCCTACTTCAATGAGTTGGTGGATGGCAGAACCACTCACCAAGATAGAAAACAAAAATATGTCAGGAAAACTTAGAAAAACATTTATTGCATTACCCTTTTCATGTGCTTTTCTTCTCTTACCCCAACTTCCATAATAATTATGGCTGTTGTTTTGTTTTGAAATATATTTTATTGATTTTTTACAGAGAGGAAGGGAGAGATATAGAGAGCTAGAAACATCAATGAGAGAGAAACATCAACCAGCTGCTTCTTGCACACCCCCTACTGGGGATGTGCCCACAACCAATGTACATGCCCTTGACCGGAATGGAACCTGGGACCTTTCAGTCCGCAAACCGATGCTCTACCACTGAGCCAAACCGGTTTGGCATGGCTGTTGTTTTTTATGGTGAATATCACAACATCATTTTTAGACTCAGACACCCAATTGTCTTCCTCTCTCTCTCTCTCTTTTTTTTTTTTAATATATTTTATTGAGTTTTTTTACAGAAAGGAAGAGAGAAGGATAAAAAGCTAGAAACATCTATCAGTTGCCTCTTACACCACCACCCCCACTGGGGATTGTGGCAGCAACCAAGGTACATGCTCTTGCCTGGAATCAAACCTGGGACCTTTCAGTTGGCAGGCTGACGCTCTATTCACTTAGCCAAACCAGTTTCGGCTCAATTGTCTTCTTTACTGAGATATATTTCAGACACAGAAACTTTACCTTTTAAAATAAACTTGTCAGTGGTTTAATCAGTTACAAAATTGTGGCACCAAGAGCCACTATCTACTTCCAGAACGCTGTCATCTATACCTTGCGTACCGCTTAATAATAGTGGATTTGTAATCAAAGAAAACACAATAATTTCAAGAGAAATATCATAAGTGTTTTATTCAAAGTAATCTCCATCGCTAGCTACACATTTCCTCCGTCTTTCAGATAATTTGTGGGTACTAGCCCAATAGAACTTTTCTTGTTTTGAGGCAAATTATTCAGAGACCCAATTTTCCACTTCTTCGTACATTGTGAAGTGCTGCTCAGACAGTGCATGTGCCATCAATCTGAAGAAGTGGTCATCTGAAGGAGCAAGGTGTGGTGAATACAGTGGGTAGGTTAATACTTCACAGGCAAGATTTTTTAACCTGTTTTTAACTGGTTTTTGAAGTGTGTGATGTGTCATCATGAAGCAAAATTACTTTGCTGTATCTTCTGGAACATTCTGGTAGTTTCACAATCAGAGCATGGTTCAAGTTGATTATTTGTTGTTGGTGGCAATCAGTATCAATAGTTTCATCTGGTTTTAGAAGCTCATAATACACCTTCCTGATCCCACCAAACACAGAGCACCGTCTTCTTTCTAAAGCAATTTGACCTTGCAGTTAATATTGGTGGTTGACCTGGATCAGCGCATGGTTTTTTGTGCATTTGTTCAGTTGATGTGGCACCCATTTTCCTTTAAAATCTTTCCCATTGCTTGTAAACAATAGGAAATTGTTTGCTGAGCAATGTTCAATCTTTGTGCAAGTTGTTTTTGAGTCTGACATGCATCTTCATCCAATAATCACTGTAATTGTTGGTCTTCAAACTTTTTTGGTTGATTTGGACATTTTTGTTTTTCATATCAAAATCATCACTTTTAAAACATTTAAATCAGCTTTCACAAATATCTTGAAATGGAGCATGCTCACAAGTTTCCTGAAATATTCAGCAGCACTTTTCTTAAAGTAATGAATTAAAACTTCCAGCAAATGCTCTTTTTTGGTATGAAATTCAACATTTTTAAATATTAAAGCCTTCAGCAAATTTGACATGTGAAGTTTTGAAGCTCAGTGTCAGTACAATGAAATAGCATACATACATATATGTGTTTGTGTGTGTGTGTGTGTGTGTGTGTGTGTAACCCCATCTATTGAAAAAAAAATCCGCATTAGCCAATACACCTAGTATATATAAAAGCCTAATATGCAAATTGTCCCATTGGGAGTTCAATTGCATGCAGTGGTGTGCACTGGCCACCAGGGGGCGGTACAGAATGAAGAAAGGCGCCAGCTGGCAGCCAGGAAAAGGAGTCCCCAACTGGAGACCAGAAGGCCCTGATTGGCCAGGATTACTGGCCAGGCCTAAGGACCCTACCCATGCATGAATTTTGTGCACTGAGTCTCTAGTCATTCCATAAAAATCCCCAGTCCCACTAGAAGTCACTTGCCATTCACCCCTTTCCTAACCCACGGGAAACACTAATCTATTTTCTCTATGGATATGCCAATTTTGGAAATGTTGTATAAATTGAATTAATACACATGTGTATCTTTTTCTTTTACTCAACATATGTTTCAAGGATCCTCCATGAGGTAGCATTTCATTTTCTTAGGGCTGAATATTTTCCAATGTATAAATATGCTATACTTTGTTTACCTATTCATCAGTTGATGGGTAATATAAAAAAACAACAACACACAGAATAACAATTATAGGCAAAGATGTGAGGAAATTGGACTTCCATACATTGCTGGTGGCAATATAAAATGGTACAGCTGCGCTGCAAAGTAGTTTAGCAGTTCCTAACAAAGTTAAACATAATCACCATATAACCCATCAATCAAGCTTTTCAGTATATACTCCAGATAATTTAAAACACAAATTCAAACAGAATCTTGTACATGAATGCTCATAGAAGTAAGTGGAAAGGACCCTAATGTCCATCTTCTTATTTGCTTTGAGCCTTGATAATGCTGAAATTGAGAGACATATAGTTTTTTAGAAGACTAAAATAAAAAATAAAAAATGTGATGCAACCATAGAAATGCATTTAAATTATTATAGGACTAGAGGCCCAGTTCATGACATTCATGCACTGGGAGGGGTGTCCCTCAGCCCAGCCTGCACCCTCTCGCAGTCTGGGACCCCTTGTAGGATGTCCACATGCTGGCTTAGGCCCCGCCCCCCTAACCTCCACTCCACACTGGGCCTAAGTCGGCAGTTAGACATCCCTCTAACAGTCTGGGAGCCCTCGCTCCTTACCACTCCCTGCAATGGAGGTGGGAGAGGCTCCCACCACCACCGCTGGGCTTGCCAGTGGTGAGCCTGGCTTCTGGCTGAGCAGTGCTCCCCCTGTGGAAGCGCACTGACCACGAGGGATCAGCTGCTGGGTTGAGCATCTGCCGCCTGCTGGTTAGCACATGTCATGACCAGTCGTTCCACCATTTGGTCAATTTGCATGTTAGGGTATTATTATATAGGATAAGTGACAATGAGAGAAAACAATTTCTTGCATAGCAACATCTGGAATGAATGGATCTTCAGAGAGGTAGATGGAAGAAGGTAATTGTTGTTATGCTACTCCTTGTCATGTAATATGATTTTCCTTAGCACCCTTTAAAGGGGCCTAGTGAAAAATCTTACAGCACCTTTCTAGACTTCAGTTTACATCTTAATGTGGAGACAACATTTATAACTATTTCAGAGATTTAGACCATGTTATGCCTGTAAATTTCTTAGCATTTATTATCATCATAAATATCATAGTATAGTTACAAATTAGTATTATTCTTTTTTTTCCCCAAAACAACAAACAGAAGTCTTATAAAAAATCTTACCAAGGGTGTAATTACACTGATCTATGATATCACTTATATTTTGACATCTATCACGGCCTTTCGCAATTCAGAATGTCAAACCAGTTTGTAAATTCTATGGCGTTTTCTGACATAACCCTTTTCAAAAGGGAGTAAAAATGTAATGTTGGTGCAGGAAGAGAGGGACAGAGCAAGTGTCCTCAGGTAAAAAAAATTTGGAAAATGCTGGGTGATTTGGAGATTAAGCAAATTTGTTTACTAAAGCCATAAATATGTCTTATATTTTGTGAATTATTAGGAAGAAAGTAAATTACTAGACAGAATTTTTCAACACTTTTTTTTTAATGGAGTATCTTTTAAAACTAGAGTTCCATCTTGCTTATTTTAGAAAACACTGACTTATTTTATTTACCAGTTTCCTGAATAGTACCTGGCACAGAGTAGGCATGTAAGAAAAATAAGTGATCAGAGTTATTAAAGAATAAACTAACTTGCTTTCAGGTTTCTTATTACAGGTCACCTGTCACCCCCTCCCTTTTTTTTTTCAGATTAATGGGACATTGTGATCATCTTTATTCTGAATGTAGAAGTACTCTCTCTGGTTTACTTGGTCACTTAACTTCTGTTAGAACACTCAGTGCAGAAGACAGTATATGTAGACAAGGCAATATGTTTCATTATTAGAAAACAGTTGTTTAAGAAATCCATTGAATTTATAGCTGAGTGCTTCTAATTTTAGTGCATGTCACCATGTGGCTCCATCCCAGGAAACTCTCCAATTTGAATGCTTATTTAGACCTTCACAAAGAGAATTTTCTGCTGGCATAAGTGGGGTCACATATGAGTAAGGAATCTTGGATATCTTATTTTTCAGCACTAATATTGAATAGGAAAATGTGTGAATTCCAGGAAAATGTGTGTACTTTAATGTCATTAACAAACTTGCATTTTACAGCTCTATGCAGAGATAAGGGAAAAAAGGAAAGTGACAAATGACCTTTAATGAGCCCCCCAAATGTTTCAAAGGCAGTTTTAGTTTCAGGAAATGTCTTTTTTGTAACCTGAGCTGAAAGGAAACATCTCTCTTTTATAACCCCATGTACAAAAATAAATATTACTACAATGCCAGGCGTAAAGAAAGGAAGATAGAAATACATGAATTTAGCATGACTAAACCTGAATAATTGCAGTAACTGATATGTGTATTTTTATTACATTTTTAGACCAAGCACCCTTCTAACAGGCTAGATACCAAACATTTAGCACTCATGTGCTGCATACATGTTGACTGCTCCCCTAATTCTAGTCTACAACATCAAATAGCCAAAATCTGTACTCTATCTCCCAGAAAAAAACAAAACACAAAACCTGGAAGAACCAACTATTCTTGATGTGTTACCTAGATTTTTAAATCCTCGATATTTTCATGTAATTGCACAAGGGGTACTTTGACTCTAAATTTCAAGACAAAATCCTGAATAGTTTTCAAATATAATATTTAAATATTTCAGTAATTTTTATTGGTTTTATATCAATTCTGAATCAAAAGGAAGCTGTACCAGATGTAAATCTCATTAAGTACAGTTGCACAGAATGAATGAACTACACAAGATTCTATCTACCACTACCACTACCATTATTCCCCCTGGGCCAACTGTTTCTACTTGAGGGCAACAGCTTCCTAGTAGAAACCCAGCATCAATCTATGCCTATCCACCCCAATCCATCTTCCACACTGTACTAGTTTTCAGAGTGTCCTGGTATCAACACAAATCTTACAATGGCAACTCTTAATGGCTTCCCCTTTTCTTTAGAATAAAGACCCATCCTTAATGTAGCCCACCTAGGCCAACCAGGATCGGACCCCTCCATTCCTCCAGAGTCTCCTTTCAGTGGACTCTTTTATCCTCACTTTCTGAGCTCCAAACATACAAAATTCCCTTTCTGTTTCTCAATGCATCATAGTTTGAAAGTCTGTGCATTTTATCCCTTACGTCTGGAATCTTCATCTTTCACTCCACCATCACTTGGTTGCTGAGCTTCTCATTCAGGTTTCAGCTTCAAATATCCATATTGATTTTCTGTATCTATTTTCACTCTGACTTCCCATCTCTCATTCTCAGTGTTCTATAGTATAGCTTGGAAGAACAAATACTATATGATTCCACAAAAAGCAAAACTCTTATTAACAGAGAGCAGAATGGTGATTGCCAAGAAATAGGGGGAAGGGGGACAGGAAGTTATTGTCTAATGAGTATAAAGTCTCAGTTATGCAAATGAACAAATTCTAGAGAGCTGCTGTACAGCCTTGTGCCTGAAGGCATTGATACTATGTTGTACACTTAAGAATGCATTGAGTTTAGCCAAAACCAGTTTGGCTCAGTGGTAGAGCGTCAGTCTGCGGACTGAAACGTCCCAGGTTCGATTTCGGTCAAGGGCATGTACCTTGGTTGCGGGCACATCCCCAGTATGGGGTGTGCAAGAGGCAGCTGGTCGATGTTTCTCTCTCATAGATGTTTCTATCTCTCTATATCTCTCCCTTCCTCTCTGTGAAAAATCAATTAAAAAAAAAAGGAATGCATTGAGTTTAGATCATATGTTAAGTACTTTTACCACAAAGAATGAATGAATGAAAGGAAGGAAGGCGATGAGGGAGGGAAGAATGAAGGAATAGATGAATGAAGAAAGGAAATATGGAAGAAAGAGATAGAAGGAAGGAGGGAAGAAAGGAAAGACGGAAAGGAGGGAGTTTAGGAGTGAGGGAGGGAGGAAAAATATTACCATGGTTTCCTGATTCCTGTGAATCCCTTTGCAGAGGTACTTTTGTGTTGGTGTTGTAAACTAAACTAGTCAATTATTCTAGGATTTGTAGGAAATTCTGACTAAAGGAGTTATTCTGAGTGCTGACCCCAAATAGAATTTAAAAATGTATATAATGTAGCTTTTGAACTTGGAGAATCTACTTAATGCTAATGTGCACTCAAATAAGATTAGTTGAATGAGCCAAGTACTGTTTTGTTTTGTTTTATTGTGAGCATTTCCATCCTTATATTCAGCAAATTGTTGAATAAACTATATTTCATCTTTCTATAATTATAGTATTACTACTATGCAATTCTGAATTCCATAGCAATTTATTTCTAGAAATGATTTGTAAATTAATGTGTTGCTAACTAGAGATGTGAGTTCAGGAAAGGTTTATCTTTTAAATTTCTAAAATGAAGATTCAATTCCTCTAAAATTAAAGCCTGCCTTTTCAGCAAAGTGAGGAGACATCAATCTGGGTAAGTCTGAGGGCTAACAGATGGCTCATGTTCTACATGAAATAATGTCATTAGAGGAATGTGCATTTCTAAATTATATCCTCCTTGTCAACATGAGTTGGAGGAGCAAATGAAAAAAAAAAAAAAAAGAAGAAGAAGAAGAAGACGACAACCAAGATTTATCTCTAGAAATCCATTTAACACAATGTGACCCAGGCCCTGAAAAAATGTGGGTGGGAAAATTGATTTAATTAATAGTTCTGTATGTTTCTTATTGTCAGATTAGCGAGAAATAATAACGGGCAAGAAAGAACAAAATGGGAAATAATAGACAGGTGATTTTTTGCTTGGTTACACCCATGAATAGGGAGACCGGAAAAGGGAAAGAAATACCTAATCACACTGTCTGGGAAGGAAAGAGTTATCAAATTTATTGTACCTGCATTAAAAGAACATTTCATTATCTATCTACCCCAAAATGATGAGTGGACAGTATATATATGCATATATACTGACAAGCTTCATTATATATACACTTCATTATAATTATATACACTATTAATTATATAGTGATCATATATTCACTCTGACTTCCCATCTCTCATTCTTAGTGTTATATAATAGAGCTTGAAAGGACAAATATATATATTTTATTTAAATATTTAAAATATATATTTTATATATAAAACATATATATATATGTTTAAAACATATATATAACATATATATGTTTAAAATGTATATATATACATTTTTATTGATTTCAGAGAGGAAGGAAGAGGAAGAGAGAGATAGAAATATCATTTATGAGAGAGAATCATAATTGGCTGCCTCTTGCACGCCCGCACTGGGGATTGAACATGCAACCAGAGCATATGACCTGACAGGGACTAGTATCCTGACTTTCTGGTTCACAGGTCAATGCTCAGCCACTGACCCACACTGGCCAGCCTATAGCAGATATATTTTTAAAAACACCAAGTATTCCTATAGCGAAATCAAAATGTAAAATAAAAGTATATTTTCTACTTACAGAAATAGTTTATGCATATTCATATTCTTTTAAGTCTTCCAAATGAGGAAATAACAAGCAGTTTTATAGTAATTACTGGATTTCAATGTTTATAGAAAACTGACCACTGCGAATACATAATTATTCTATTATGCCCACTCTAATAAATAGAAACCTGTTTATTCATTTAGCATGATATTAACAGTCCTGTTTTCTTCCTTGCCATGCAGAGGTGAACCGAAACACTTGCTAAGGAAATATGTGGGTAGAATTTCTATTTTAGAGACATTATGTCTGTATGAAATTAATGTGCTTATTTGGATGGACTTGTGCAGAAATGTACAGTTTTCTTTATTAACAGCAAAATGGAATTTGGCTTAAAGTGGAAGGATTTCATAAAGTTGCTTGATGGAAATGGACACAGTTATTATTTTCAGAAACTTCACTTTGAGGATCTGAGTATTTGTGACAATGTTTACTTATGCCTTTATAATAGTAATTATATATGTGTGTCATTTATTCTTGAATGAATATCCTTGGTTGAAGAAAACAGCAAATAGCAAAATTTATCTTAGATTATTTTATCAAAATGAATTAGAGAAAAATTAATGGAAATTGGCATTTTTATATATTACTTCAAAATTAAAATTGATGGGTATTTGCTAAAGCCAAAAAAGAAGGGACAAGCTTCATAAAAACCTTTTTTGGGGGAAAAGAATGTCCTAGTTATTATGTCACAAATAGTAGCAGTGGAAAATGGAGATTCTTGTATACTGAATAAAACAATTCACACTTTCATTTTGGAATGTCAACAACAAATGACTAAAACTCATATACACACCACCTGCTGTGTGCCTGGTTCTGTTCTTAGTGCTATCTGAACATTAACTCTCTTAATCCTATGATGCAGACTTTCTGGTTGCTTTCATTGTACAGTTGAGGACACTCAGTCACAGAGAAGTTCAAAGACCCATCAAAACCACACAGCTGATCAGAAACTCAGGCCTCAGTAGTCTGGTCTAGTTTTGAGTGTTTACTTGTGGTGCTTTAGTACTCACATGTACTGGCAGCACAGTTTCAACCCAGCACAGGTCCAGCAGAAGATGGAAATGGAACCACAGGTGATCCATAAGAAGACAGAGCAGTAGTCCACATGGAAAGACCAAGATTTTTGACAACTTTCAAATACTCACATTTCTAATCCTTAACATGATCTCCCTCCCCCCCCCCTCTCTCTCTCTTAAATTCAACAGGAGGGGTAAGGACATGAGTGGGGGGGTTTATGGAGGGTAATGGGGGAATAAGGACACATATGTAACACCTTACTCAATAAATAAAATTTTAAACAATCCACTGTGACCTTTGGTTTAAAATTAGCTATTAAATACTATTATCAGCTCCATGTTATAAATGACATAAATAGGTTTTAGAAGGTTAGTCAACTTGCCCAAGATTACGCTGTGAGAAGTGGTAGAGCTCAGGTTTAAAAGAGAATCACAAATGTCTAGTGAGTACTCTTAACTACTAATGCTACACAGCTTCTGGCAAATCTTTTCATGTTTCTGACCCTTGTTTCTCCTAATAGAGAAAATACTAATTTAGATTATCTCAATGACAGGCTGACAAGTCCATGGTTACCAGTGTCATATATGTAATGTCCATATGGAACAGTTAGTTTTGTGGCAACCCTGCAAAAGCAGGCCCTTCATTATAAGGGACAAGTGAGTAGAAGGACTTACTAATTAAATTTATTTCTACCAGAATACTTACTTGAAATGCCCACCCTAATGAATATGGTACATAAAAATTAACAGCACACATAATTAAATCATAAAATATTTTTCAATCTCATATCTGTTTCTCCAAATAGAAATATTGATCTTTTAAAATTTTAATTTTCTTAAATATATTTAAAACATAATTGAGGTTTTATTTGTTTTGTTTTTAATCCTCACCCAAGGATATTTTTTCCATTGGTTTTGTAGGGTGAGAGACAGAAACATAGATGTGAGAGAGACACAGCGATTGGTTGCCTCCTGCTCATGCACCTTCAGGACCAGGGACTAAACCTGCAACCCAGGTATATGGCCTTAACTCACAAGTCAAGTTAGTTCTCAAACAACTGAGCTACTACTGGCCAGGGCTAACTAATGTTTTACTTTTCTGGAGGTAGCTATGATTTAGAACACTAGGATTTTATCAAGTTATTTTTTAATATTACTTTTAATGTTTTTTATTGATTATTTTTGAGAAAGAGAAAGTGAGAGGGATAGAGAGACAGAAATATTGATTAGCTGCCTCCTGCATGCCCCTTACTGGAGATCAAGTTCGAAACCCTAGAAAGTACCCTGACCAGGAAATGAACCAGTGATCTCTTGGTTCATGGATGGACTCTCAACTACTGAGTGACACCAGCTGGGCACAAGGTGTTGATGTTTGCTTAATTCTTTTAAAGTTATAAATTTTAAAAAATAGTTTTATTTATTTCAAAGAGGAAGGGACAGGAGGGATGGAGAGAGAGAAACATCAATGATGAGAGAGAATCATTGATTGGCTGCCTCCTACAAACCTCCATTGGGGATTGAGTCTGTAACTCGGGCATGTGCCCTGACCAGGAATCGAACTGTGATCTCCTGGTTCATAGTTTGATGCTCAACCATTGAGCCACACTGTCCCAGGAAAAATTTTGACCAAATTAATTAACCTTTATGTGCAATGCCTTGCTTTCTTTTATCTGTCTTTGTGTCTCTTCCACCTTACATCTCTCCCATTCTACTATAGACTTTTAAGAATATAAAAGATTGCAAATAAAAAAAAATATATATATATATATTTTTTTTTTCCTGGAGTAGTATAGTGACTCAAGAATGAATACTTGTTTTGCATTTTCCCAAAGTCAATATGAAATCGGCTGAATTCCTGAGAGAAACAACAATTTCATAAAACCAAGGACTATTATATTTTAAGCATATAATTTATTTTATAAATGTAAGCCCATTCTTATTCACCATCCTATGGGAATGCACCACAACATGTACACTGGGGAATTTTGTTTCATTTTAGTTGACAGTGTAATATTACTATGTATTCAAATTATTCATTACAGAAAGTCTCCAAATAAGACTGGAAAATCATATAGTGAACATCTGAAGTATTTTAATACGTATTCTTTGATAAATGGTGCCAAAAGTTTCAGTTATCTGTCTCACATATAGTAAAATTGACAAGTGGAAAATTTAGGATAGCTGACTAAAACAATTCACACACTGTCTAAATAATTCTGTAGTTGTGCATTTTATTTATTTTATTTATTTCTCTAGCTAAACCTTGCACGCAGTCAACATCAACCCCATGCTTTTAATATTTCACTTCATTTTTCCTTTTTATTTATATACCATAAATCTATAAAGTCACTGTCCTATTCCTAGGGTTTCCATCAAAATTTTGTTAAGTCTCATAGAATAAGGAGAGTCATTCTCTGTTGTTTATTCATATTGAAAATGTAAAACTTTGTTGAAGAATATAAGTGTAATGAAAAAGATGCTCAGTATCACTAATTACCATGGGAATAAAAATTGAAACTACAATGACATATCACCTTCCACATATCAGAATGGTTATCATCAAGAAATCACACACAAGTAATGGTGAGGATATGAATAAAAGGGAACCCCCACATGCACTGTTGGTGAGACTACATTGGTTTAGGCACTATGGAAAACAATACGGAATTTCCTTAAAAATTAAAAATAAAACTTAAGTTACATGAACAGCCAATAGATAAATAAAAAAATATTCATCCTCATTGGCAACTAGGTAAATGCAGATCAAAACTATCATGAGATACCACCTCACCCTGTCAGAGCGGTGGTTATCAACAAGACGAGCAATAGGAAGTATTGAAGAGGCTGTGGGGGAAAAAGGAAACCCTCATTCACTTCTTGGTGGAAATGTAGACTGGGACAACCATTATGGAAAGCAGTCTAGCAACTCCTCAAAAAACTGAGAATAGATCTACCATATGACCCAGCAATCCCTCTCCTGGATATATGCCCGCAAACATCAAAATTGTGTATTTACAAATATATATGTGCCCCTCTGTTCACTGCAGCATTATTCACAGCAGCCAGGATATGGAACAACCAAAGTGCCCTGCGATAGAGAAATGGATAAAGATGTGCTACATACACACAATGGAATACTACTCAGCCATCAGCAAGGATGAAATCACACCATTTGCAACAACATGGATGGACCTTGAGACTATTATCCTAAGTGAAATAAGCCAGTCAGAAAAAGCTAAGAATCCTAAGTTTTTATTCATATGCGGGATATAAAATTGAAACTTATGAACAAAAACAGTGTTTGCCAGGGGTGGGCTGGGGGGAAAAAAGGGTCCTTATGGATGGTGACAGGAGAAGATTTGACTTTGGGTGCTGGGCACATAGTGCAATACACAGAATTTATAACATAGAAACCCACAACTAACACCTGTACTTTCATGTTGGTCAATGTCATCCCAATAAATTTAATAAAATAAATAAATAAGGTAAAACTAACTTAAGACCCAGAAATTTCACTTCTGGGTATTTATCTAAAGAAATCCAAAACACCAATTCAAACAGATATATGGATTACTACATTTACTGCTGCATTATTTTCAACAGCCAAGATGTGGAAACACCCTAAGCAACCATTGATAGATGAATAAATGTGTTGTGGTAGATATAAACAATGAAAGATTATTCATTCATAAAAAAGAATGAAATCTCACCACTTGTGACAACATGGATGAACCTACAGGATATTATGCTAAATGAAAAAAAAAAAAAAAAAAAGACAAATACCATATGGTTTTACTCATATGTGGAATCTAAAAAAATAAACAAAACAGAAACAAACTCATAGATTGAGAGAACAAATTGGCAGTTGCCAGATGGGAAAGGGGTTGGGAGGATGGGTAAAATAGTTGAAATATTAAATATCTACACAATAAAATGATAAACCACACCCATGCTTATGAATTAGAAGACATAATACTATAGAGACATCCTTTTTCAATAATAATTTTATAGTTTTTTGTAAAATTTGTTTAAAAATATCAGAAAATTTTTAAAGAACTTGAGAATATGTTTCTAAAATGTACATGTAAGGTATAGCAGGTAGAATTTTAAGATGTCTCCCCAACCTTTCCTGCTCTAATTTCTGGGATTCTAAATGTGATGAAATATCATGTTTGTGATTGTGTTACATGGCAAAAAAAAAATCTTGTGTAGCTGTATTAAGATTACTGATCAGTGGACTCTAAGTCGATTTTAAAAAGCAGAGATTGAAGGCAGAGGTGAACTGATGCACTGGCTGATTTGCAATGGGAGAAGTTTGCATGGGAAGTGCCTGAGAGCAGCCACTATGAGCTAAGAGCAACCACACCACAATCAGCATGAAACAAGAATCTCAGACATATAAATACATGGAAATGAATTCTAGGAACAACTGTGGTCTTGGAAGCAGATTTCCCCCCAGACGCTAGAAAACTCAGCTTGGCTGGTTCCTAGATTTCAGCCTTAATCAGAGAACCCAGTCATAACATGCTAGACTTCTGGCCTACAGAACTTTGAGGTAATAAATGGCTGTGTTTTAAGCCAATGAGATAAATCAAATTCAGACATGCAATGGATCAAAACTCTGTAAGACACTTCTGAGTAAAATAAATAAAATGGAAGGATGCTAGCCATGTCTGAAATCAAGGCAATTATAAAGCTACTAGAAGCTCGGTAAATGAAATTTGTGCACTTGGGGGAGGGGGACAAGGAATCCCTCAGCCTGGATTGCAAGAGGGTGCAGGCCAGGTGGAAGGACCTCACTGGTGCACGATTGGGGGACAAGGAGGGATGCAGGAGGTTGGCCAGCTTGGGAGGGACCACAGGAGGGCTCCAGGGCATGTAAGGCCCATCTCGCTCAGTCCTGATCAGCTGGTCCCCAGCAGCAAGCTTACCTACCAGTTGGAGCGTCTGCCCCCCTGGTGGTTAGTGCACATCATAGTAAGTGGTTGATGGCTTTAGCATATTACATTTTTATTGGTTGAATGGCCAATCAGACAACCAGACACTTAGCATATTAGGCTTTTATTACATAGGATAATTCTTAAGAATGTAATAATTCTGTTATCATGAAAGTACATAGAAGTCTTAGGATTGATTCTTAGATATTCTGAATTTGTTTTTATTCCAGGAGGTATTGTATGACACAGGGGAAAGGAAAATCTACAAGTAGTATAGAAACTCTTATTTACTCTTATTGAAAAAATATAGATCCAAGTGTCTTTACTATACAGACAATTCAACCCTAGCTAAAGAAAAATTCTAAATGTTAAAAGTCAAAATTGTAAAACTTTGCAAAGACAATGTACGAGAACATCTTTATGACCTCAGAGAAGGAAAGAAGTTCTCAAAAAAGTCCCCCAAAACACCATAAAAAATATATAAACCAGCCATGTGAAAACAACAATAGCACAATAAAAGTACCCACAGGAACAAAACCATGTATCCCTCAAAAGGTCTCTTAAAGAAAAATAAAAAAGCCACAGATGTTGGAATACATTTGCAAAGGTGTAACTGAAAAACCACTGCTACTCAAATAAAGACATTTCAAAACCAGTAAGAAAAACACTCAGAAAGTGAGTATTTTTAAAAAAGGTAAATTATAAGCAAATATTTTAGAGAAGATAAAAAATGGTGAAAATATATTCTTGTACTATAATAAAGGATAAGCAAATTAAATGCAGACAATGTCCCTGATGCTTTTATGCTTTAAAAAATTACATTAAACCCATTCAATTTGGTTCTGTGGATAAAGCATCAGCCTGCAGACTGAGGGGTCCCGGGATTTATTCCAATCAAGGACACATGCCCAGGTTATAGACTCAATCCCCAGTAGGGGGGCGTGCATGAGGCAGGCAATCCATAATCCTCTCTCATCATGGATGTTTCCTTCTCTCTATCTCTCTCCCTTTCCCTTCCTCTCTGACATCAATAAAAAATATTTCTTTTAAACATTAGGAAAAAAATTAGATTATAGCACAGTGAAAGAAACCATCAACAAACCAATAAAAGCCCACTGCATGGGAGAACACATTAGCAATGTTATCCTCAATAAGGGTTTAATCTTCAACATTTACAGGGAACTCATTCAACTTAACAAAAGGAAGATAAACAACCCAATCAAAAAATGGGCAATGGACCTAAATAGATACTTTCCAAAAGCGAACATACAGAAGGCCCAGAGACATATGAAAACATGCTCAAAGTCACTAATCATCCAAGAGATATAAATAAAAAGGACAATGAGGTACCATCTCACACCTGTCAGAATGGCTATCATCAACAAATCAACAAATGACAAGTGCTGGCAAGGATGTAGAAAAAAAGGAACCTTCATGCACTGCTGGTTGGAATGCAAACTGGTAAAGCCAATGTGGAGAACAGTATGGAGTTTCCTCAAAAAACTAAAAATAGAAGTCCCATTTGACCCAGTAATCCCACTTCTAGGACTATATCCCAAGAAACCAGAAACATCAATCAGAAAGGATACATTCATCCCTATGTTCATAGCAGCACCATTAACAATAGCTAAGATTTGGAAACAGCCTAAGTGCCCATCAGCAAATAAGCCAATGAGCAGATTAAAAAACTGTGGTACATCTACACTAGGGGTGTCGAACTCAATCAGAGAAGGGGCCAAAATCTAAAATCCAGCCTAAATCGCGGGCCGAATGGTTTACTGAACAGTCATAAACTGTCATTGTGATGGAAACGCAGCGGAGTGCAGTGATGACAGCGCGGTGCAGGCCACATTGCAAGGCCTGGCGGGACGGATTTGGCCCGCGGGCCTTGTGTTTGACACATGTGATCTACACAATGGAATACTACACTGCTGTAAAAAGGAAGGAACTCCTACTATTTGCAAAAGCATGGATGGACCTGGAGAGCACTATGCTAAGCGAAATAAGTCAGTCAGAGAAAGATAAATATCACATGATCTCACTCATTTGTGGAATATAATGAACAACATAAACTGATGAATAAAAACAGATACAGAGACAGAGAGGCATTGATCAGATGCTCAAACCTCAGAGGAAAGGTAGGGGAGCGTGGAGGAAAAGGGGTAGATCAACCAAACGATTTGTATGCAAGCACATAATCCTAACCAGTGGACACAGGCATCAGGGGGGTGAGTACAAAAGCGGGCAGGGGTGGGAGGGAGGGCAAGGGGAAGTAAGAATACATGTAATAGTAATATTTTTATCAATAAAGAAAAAAAAGTAAGAAAAAAAGTTTGCTTATGCTTGGAAGTCTAGCAATCACAAAACATAATCATCTAAATTGTCATTTCATATTATAAGATTTTAGCTTTACACTGGCCAATATTTTGCCTACTATTCTGGCAAAAACTAAGAAATACAATATTAAGTATACATCAACATGAACTCAAACTCATAGAGCAGAAGAAAATTGTTACCATTATTTTGAAAATTAATTGGACATTATTGGGAAAATTTAAAGTTATTCACACTGTAAGGCCCAGAAATCTCATCATGAAACTGCATCTATGAACTTTGGCAGCTGACTTCCTATACAACTTATTTTGTTAGATTACCTGATTCTTTTCCTTCAAAAACTTTAATCACAAATGCCTTCTCTTTGTTTCTGCTCATGTTGATCCTCACTTCTATTTTGATTTTTTTTAATGTGATTCTTAAAAATATGTTTTTTCTCAATTTTAGAGAGAGAAGAAGGGAGAGGGAGAGAGAGAAATATCAATTGGCTCTGCCTCCTTCGTGTCCCCTGAGGATCCAACCCATTACCCAAGAATGTGACCTGACTGGGAGTTGAACTGGCCACCCTTCAGAGCACAGGGCAACACTCAAGTAACTGAGCAACACCGGCTAGAGTTGATCTTATTTTTTATTTCCTTTTCTCACTTTCTTTATGCCCAAATCTTAGTATAAATTAAAAACAACTAATTCCAAAAAAAGAAATATGCATTGATTCATTCAAAAAATATTTTTTGAGTAGCCATTATGTGTTAGTATTTAAAGCAATAATGGACTAAATGAACATGTCTCTCACCCTGTGCTTTTTGCTTTTCCAGAAGTGACCAGGTGGTTGGTGTGGAGACAGATAATAAACAAATCATCATGCAAGTTCAAATCATTCAAAGAGAGAAACATAAACAGGGTTACTTGATCTGATAAAAAAAATAATTATCAGATTATATTAGATACAATTTATCCTGAGGAGGGCACTATTCAATACATCCTTCCTTAAAATACTGTATTTCATACATGTGTGTGCATATGTGTATGTGTTCATGTACCTAAGTTGACCCTGAACAAAATGAGTTTGAACTGCAAAGACACACATATACACGTATTTTTTTCTTTTTCTTTCTAAATATATTTTTATTGACTTCAGAGGAAGGGAAATGGAGATAAGAACATCAATGATGAGAGAGAATCATTGATTGGCTGCCTCCTGTATGCCTCCTACTGAGGATCAAGCCTGCAACCCTGGCTTCTACACTTAACTGGAATCGAACCTGGGATTTTTTGGTCCACAGGCCAAACTCTATCCACTGAGCCAAACCAGCTAGGACTACATGTAATTTTTCAACAAATACTCTAAATATATTTTCTATTCCTTAAGAATTTTTTAACAATGCTTTCTTTTCTATAGCTTACTAGTATTTTTTTATAGGAATGCAGCATAGGATATATTTAACATACAAAATATATGTTAAATGAGTGTTTATGTTATTGGTAAGGCTTCCCAAAGTAGGACATTAGAAGGTCACCTTCTGGGGATTCAAAAGTTATATGCAATTTTTGACTACACAGGGTGTCCGTGCCCATAACCCTGTGTTGTCCAAGGGTCAGCTGTATACAAATACTCATTCACAAGGGCACATGAATACAAACACATGTACCTCCCATTTAAGACTCTAAGCTTCCATAATCACAGCCCATGTATGATTCATCATTTTATCATTTTCAGTTTGCATCCCAGTACTTTACCATGATAATGAAAGGCCCATAAAGTGCTACCAGCTGAACTAACCTGTGCAGACCTCAGTCACTGAGAATCTTTCTCGCATTGATTGCTAAGGTTACAGTTCTTCAAAGTGAGCTTTGGCTAGAGCTCCCCTGCCTTCCCTACCATGCTCTTCCCTGCAAGAAAGCTGATCGTCCCCTCATCTTCCTCTATATGAAATGACGTGGCAGACGAGGGCATTTTTCTCAAGAAATCTCTGGGACACCTACACAGACCTTGAAAATTTGAAGGCCTATTACAAATAAAGATCAGGGGCTAGCAACTTCCAGTCAATGGGCATAAAGAAAACATTTCAGCCCTTACTAGTTTAACTCAGTGGATAGCGCATCAGCCTGCAGACTCAAGGGTCCCAGGTTGGATTCCAGTCAAGGACATGAACCTTGGTTGCAGACACATTCCCATTTGGGGGTGTGCAAGAGGCTGCTGATCAATGTTTTTCTCTCATTGATGTTTCTAACTCTCTATCCCTCTCCCTTCCTCTCTGTGGAAAATCAACAAAATGTATGTTTAAAAAAAACAAAAACATTTCATATTGTGTGTGCCTCTTTGATAGAGGCATTGAAAATGCTTATTGTAAAAATAATTGCATTTTTTTCTTTGCATTCACAATCTTTGCTTCCTAGTAATTCTCTGACTTCCTAACCATGTACAGAAAATATTCTTATAGTTTAAAACTAGTAGTGTATTTTCTATGTGATTGTTAGTATCTTGTTCCGTGGTAGGAAAATTGCTCTTGGGAAAGTTGATACTAATTTACATGTGCATCAGTTGTCTTTGAGACCGCCTATGTGTCACCAAACCCACAGGGAAGATTTTCACATTTTTAAATTTTTGTTGTGTTGGGAAGCAAGAAAAACAAAAGCAAAAAAGAGATCCTTCATGTGTTTTTAAAGTCTCAGTCCCTTATATAATGACTGAAGTTGAACTATTTTCATATGCTTATTATTCTTTTGTGGTTCTTATACTTTGAAATTGCCTTAACACTGTTGACCATTAAAAACGATTTTAATGTTTTGTAAATTCTTTAACTTCTGTATTTTAGAAATGATTCCTCTAATTTGTTATTCATCACTTAATTTTGCTAATAATGACTTTTGATGTGTAAACGTTTGTACAATGTAATTCATGTACATTGATCTTTCCCTTGGTGACTGTCTCTGTTGTTTCCATACTTTAAAAGTTTATTTTTGCTTAGAAGTCTATGGATCACAAAAAGTAATTATCTAAATTGTCATTTCATTATTATAAGAGTTTAGCTTCACATTTACCCTAACTTGACTTTCCATCAGACTCTGATTTTTAGCTTCTATGCTTTCCCCTTGAATTTACTTTGGCATATGAAGTAAATTGAGGAATAAAATTATTGTCCCCTCCTAAACATGGCCAATGTTTTCAAGTTCATTTTATTAAAGAACTCTTCTCTTGCAAATGGTTTGTGATATTTTCTTGAATTCATATTGAATTCATACACATCTACCCACATATATCTTTGTGTTCTCTGTTCATTCTCATGTATTTGTCTGGCTATTCTTATGGGCACTACTGTTGAATGTATCATGTATTTACATATGTTTCAATACTTACTTACTTATAAGTTTCAAGATATTAAAAATGCACTTAAAGCATGTTTAGAGCCACCTAAATTGTATTTCTCTTTCATGCCATGTTAATTATTTTTTAGTGGCTTATTTGGAAGAGAATTGGCCTTTTAGATAATTTTATCATTTTTTTCAGTGCTTTACTCACTTGTCACCTATTTAGTCAAGTATTATCACTAGGAAGTATAAGTAATAAAAACTTTGACAAATGTTTAAATAATAATTATTAAGTCCTTATAAGATAACATACAGCCCTACAAACAAATTGTCAGAGGTCACAGAATTACTAAATTAAACTTCACCGTTTTTCAGCTTATAAAACATTTTCATATCTGGCTCATGGATCTAAAGTATGCACATAAACAGGTCACTGAAGCCTGTGGGAAGTCTAGTAGTACCCTGGCATTCATGCCCAGAATGTTTTTAAAATGTGCCACTCTTCAATATTTTCTAATGTAACGATGGTCCTAAGGGAGAATTTAAGAGATCTAAAAGCCCATTAAATAATACAGGCCACAATTCTGAGGAAAAATTATTTCATATTTAGACCATTCCCAGGAGCAAGAAAGAATCAAGAGGGGAGAGGAAGGTATGGGATGGAAATGAAACTAAGTGTAGTAAACTAGAAAAGACAACCACAGGAGAGCAGAGGTGAATCACACAGGTGGGCATTTGAAAGGAACTGATGAGATGGCACCCCAACACTATGTGGGTCTTTCAAAACCTGGGACATCGGTGCCCATCCTGGGAAGAGGAGAGAATGAGAAAATGGCGCCCAGACCCTTGCTATGTAGACCTTTTAGTCTAACAAGGAGTGCTTCATTTAAATATAATGCTGTTTGCTTTGTGCAAAACTGAAACTGAAACATTTGTAAAGATCCCTTTGTACTGTCTCTAATCTATAATTTAGCAGATTTGCTCCACCAGAACAAACATTTGCTGAATATCATGGAAATGGTTTTGAAAAGTATAATGTCAGCAGGACTGCCTCTGAACACATCAGCTGAGCAAGGCAGCACCTGTACGCTGAGACACACAGACCCACCCACAAAATGGGCAGTTTCAGAGACGGTGTCACAGCCATGATTATACTCTTCCAAACACTTTATTTTTTTTCTATTCCTAAAGCATGCCTTCAAACGCTTCCTCATATTCTGTGCAAGCAAGGGGCACTAATCACCCCCATCCCCATGCCCATCTGTCCAGAATTGTTGCCTAGGACCCATTATTTGAATAACTTACACCTCTGACCTTTCTGATCAACACTATGAATGATAAAGGCAAAGGCTCCTGGTTTCCAACTCGGTTGGAGTTGTCACTTCCTCTGAACAGTTCAAATAAATAATTCCTTCAGTGTTATGCACTGTCTCCTGCAAGTGATATTTATTGTATGTGTGTGGAGCAAGGTCGTGTCTTTGATGTCTGGTCTTGTATTGGGGCTGCTCTTTGGACAAGCTTCCCAAAGCCCTCTACTCTGACCATGGAGTACCTTATGAATATGCATGAGTATAAACCTCCTTTACTCATTTAGGTGGCTACTCACTGTGCTGGGTTGCCCTGGAAGCCATTCCAAATGGCTCTGATGTTGCGTTGGAGATTCTTAATGGTGGTAATTATCTGCTGCAGCCATGCAGTACCAAATATGACGCGTGTTAGAGATACTTTAAAAAATAATTCTAAAAAATGACTAAAGATGCTAATCCCCACATTTTAGTTGCAACAGGGCAATTAGCCCCCAGTAATGATGTTTATATTTATATGCAAATGTTTCAGGAAAAAAATGAATCTTACCAGAGACTTCATATCAATACTATTGGGAGATGAGAGCATTCCATCTGTCTGTAGAATAGGCCTGCCATTAGCTCTACGTGTAGCCTATTTCTGTAATAGAAACTACTTAATCTTAAGTAATTTGTTCTTCATTTGGTGTCATTTCCCTTCCTTTTCTTCTTTTATTAAGACTTAACTAATGTACAGTGTCTGTGGCTCTTTGGGGCCTGTACACAGGTGACCTGCCACATTTTCTCCTGAGTTTCATCTGCTCTTTGAATTATCACCATTCCTCATTTTGGGGTTATAATGGAGTAACCAAAGCAAGGTTCCCACAGGGCACCTGCCTAGTTACTATTCTCTGCTTCAGGGGCTCTCCCAACATACAAAGACAGAAATATAATGAAGAAGAAGCACAGCTCTAATTTTTGATGAGCCTCTAGCTGATACATATGGAAACCAAGGCTTACACACATTTCACAACTCGCTGTTCAGAGTTAGGAAACAGGCTCATCTAGAGTCAAGCTCCTATTCCAATGCTCTTTCTACTCCCAGACATGCTCATAAGAGAGGATCTCTTAATGACAAATCACTTTTCTGTACTCACTTTGTTTCCACAGGACATTTTAAACTAATGATCATCAATTCAATTACTTATCTAGCGTCACCACATATACTGATTTCTTTTCTTAGATAAGTTCTTTTGCAGAAGAATAAAGTGTATATGCATTACAGGAGGCCCTCTTTATCTATGGGAATGCGTCCCAAGGCCCCAATGGATGCCTGAAACCATGGATAGCACCAAACCTTAGATTCTATGATCTCTGTCTTATACATATATATCTATGCTAAAATGGAATTTATAAATCAGTTACAGTAAGAGATTAACAACAATAAGTAGTAATAAAATGGAACATTCGTAATAATCTAACATAATAACATTTATATGAATTGCTTTGGGACCATTATTAAGTGAAATAAGGTCAACTCAAAGACAAGCACTGAGATACTGTGACAGTCCATCTGATAACCAACACTGCTACTAGGTGACTATTGGGTAGCTAGCATATTCAGCATAAATATACCTCGGACAACGGATGATTCAGTCCCATTTGAGGCAGGACAGGAAGATGCCAGATCACATCAGGCTACTCATAGTAGCGCATAATTTAACATTTAGGAATTGTATATTTCTGGAATTTTTTATTTAATATTCTTGAATCATGGGAAACTGAGACCATGGGAAGCAAAACCACTGATTACTACATTTCATTTAAGAATTGGTATCTGTTACATTTTTAAAGAGCAGCAAAGAACAGTTTTGTTCAGAAATGGAGAATCTCTACATTCATAATTACACACACAAAAATTGGTAACTAAATATAGAACTCTAGTGGTCTACCTAATATTGCAAAAACACTTAGGTTTCAAATTTTGTTTAGGGTAATGCAAAAAAAAGAAATAATACAAAGAGCCATACAATGAGAAAACTGTCATATATGGATATATACATACAACCTCTAGAGTAGAAAATACTTTACGAATAGCGACATGAGACAGATTGTCAAACTTCAGTGGGAAAAAGGGAAGTGTTTTGCAGGGGTGGGGGGAAGATCAACCAAAGGACTTATATTCATTCATATAAGCATAACCAATGGACAGAGACATTGGGGTGTGAGGACAGGAAGGCCAGGGAGAAGTAAGTGGGAGAAAAAGGAAATATATGTACTACTATTTGTAATACTTTAAACAATAAAGAATTTTAAAAAGAGAATAGTGACATTTTAAAGGCAAGGGTAGGATCTGGTGAGTTTACTTCACACAAGTCAGGTAGATGTGTATTACCCACAATTTTCTATATCAATAGATGCCTACCCACTTGACATCTGTGTATACAATTTCCCCTTTTAACCTAGAACAAGCAAGTAAGAAAGCCAGTCAGAATTTCTAAATGAGAAGCAAAATGACAAAAATACCAACATATTTCAAAAGGCAGAAGCTCACTGTCACTCACAGTGAAAACCTGGAGTGAAGGAGTCTGGGAAGGGAGGGATTCAGCACCCTGCCAGTGGAAGATCTCATTAGAACCTCTTGAGATTTATCTGTCACCCTGACAGGATACTTTGATTTTAAATTCCACCACGCTAACCCTAATTTTTAAAATTAAAGTGAAGGGGAAAAAAAGGGGGGGGTTCTTTTCTCTCCTGTCATGAATAATAGGATAATATAAATCAAAACCAAGGGCACCATTAATCAGAAACCGCAAGAAAAAATCTGAGAAACTTTTACTTGAAGGGACTTAGAAAAGTTCTCCTCTGTCTACTCCCCTTCCCCCGACCTGTCCATCATGGACTCAGAGTGAAAAGAGCTCCCTTGGGAAGTTTGATTTAGAGCATCCAAAGTTTTGTTTTTGGTGCAGAATTTCAATACTTTCTCAAAAACCTGGTCTCTTTCAAAAGAACGGCATTTATGCAGCCCCACGCCAAGCCCATTTAGTGCCCTGTTGTCATAATTCATTTGTGAGAGAGTTTCTCAGACAGTAGGCAAAACACAGTCAAATGCTATGAGCTGGCCCTTACTTCACTAAAATCATGTAAATCTTCTAAAAGCCCAGTCCCTTCTCTTCCATTTTCTCCGTGAAAGGACAAGTAAACAATGAAATGCCAGTGATGGAAGAAAGTCACACCGCTTTCAGAAGCTGGTAACTCTGAAATCCTCCCCTGGCTCCCTCAGTCTTCACGCATCCCCGTCTCAGAGAGATCATCAAACAGGTTATTGAAAAGGATGGAATATTATCCCGACCACCATGGAACCGAGTGACAGATCTTGAGAACTGCTTTTCACATTTCCAGGTGGCACACTCCATACACTCTCCAAATATTAAAATTTCTAAAGAACAAGGACTTAATGCCAACCTGCTTGTTAGAGAGCCAGGTTCACGGAAGGTGAGCGGCAGAATTTTTTAATATGAAGCTGAGAACTCGGAGGCGCTTCTTTTGACCTCTTCATTTAGTAGGAACAACTCTGATTGGCTCACCTCCCAGCCGAGTTCTCCCTTGTAACATTTACCTTCTCTTTAGGGAGCTGTGTTTTCCTCGCCAGGTTCCTGTCAGTCTTTAAGGCTGACTTCTGAGTTTCTCCCTGCCACATTGCTTCTTCCGGGGAAATGAAGGCAGAGACTAACTATATTCCATTACTCAGGAAAAACGCAGTGAGGTTTCCCAGAAAAATAGGCCAACTGCAAAACAGCCTCTCCCGTAGCTGAAAGTGAGAACCAGAGTCTTCATACCATTTAGTATTTCTAACTTTGGGACATCCTGGTTCTGCTGCTAAAGACATCAAGGTATTGAAAATGTTATTGTATTTGTACTTTTCAAAAGTGGCAATAATTTCTACCTTATAATGGAGGCAGACACTAAAGCTTTCTGAGAAAGTGTTTTAATATGTAACATGTATGTGTATTTATACTATATATACACACAGTATATATAAAGCACATGTATATATCTGTGTGTGCATGTGTGTCTATTCTACAGAATCTCGTAAAGTAGCAATAGCTCACAACCAAAATATGTATTAAGGAAATTTGAGTGAGAAATATGAACTTTACTTCAACATATCAAGAGAGAGAAAAAACACAAGAATTATATTTAGTGATGGCTTTGCATATTGTCCAAATTTTAGTAGCTTAGAGAAGGCACTTACCTTACAGTGATTAAGATTTCCCCATGCCTGATTCCTCATCAACAGTGGAGCTGTAGTAGAAACTCCAACCTGTTGCAAATTTAAAATTGAGATTTCCTTTTAATACAAATGAAATTTCCCCAAGTTTTATATTTATTTAATCAATAAACTTTATTAAAAAATGTAAGTCCATCACACAATATTGGGGGTGTTAAATCCTCCTCCACAACCTTTTCTTTTGGACAACTATCATCTAGAATAAAACACAAATTATGGAAAAGCAATATGGAAGAAATTTACATAAAGATACGTAATATTTAAATGCCTCCATCAGACATGTTCAGCTCCTGTTTTCAGGAACAAAATCCTCAAAGATTTCACCTTCACCCTGAACACAGCCGTGACAAGCCTGTCAAGGTCCACCGAATCCAATTAGAGCCGTTTTCTGGGGAAGGACTTGTGATTCCTGACAATATTAGTGCCCAATTCCGCAAGCTGTTTTAACTTTAAGGAGGCCAGTGGGTGCTACCAGCATCTTTAGTCTGTGGCTTAAAACTGTCACCAAGCCGTGACAGCCACCAAATATTTGTCAAGCTCTATGGGAAGTGGCCATCGGTCGCCCTGCCCTACAAGGTTATGGATTGTCTATATTCAGTTGCATAAAATCAAGAGGATGTTTAGGGGTCAGCAAAATTCAGAGCAGTGGACAGAGAAGTCACCATTGTCTGTCATCACTGAAGAAGGGGTGATGTTCTGTGAGTCTTATGAAAAAAAAAAGACTTAAAAGATTTACAGATACGAGAGTTACATATTTCTCTCTCACCCCATCAACTCTAATAAACCATGACAAGGCCATCTCCCGAACGTCTTCTTGCTTGTCCCTCCTATTGCACATTTTCTGCCATTTCCTCCATATTCTGACTTGGCACTTTACTAAAATTCTACTTAATAGTCACCCTTCCTTAGGCCTCTCCCCAGTCTATATAGCACTCTGTCAGAAGCACTTGTCCGAAACACAGATATAAACATGTCAACCTTTGATTTATTTCACATCAATAGCTCTTCTTTCTGAGATTCGTAGGGAAAAACAAAACATCCTTTATGACCTGGCTTTTGTCTATTTTGCAGACTCATCTTTTGAGTGTCTCCGCCCTTTCTCATTTTTTTTTTTTTTTTTTTTTTAAGAGTTTTCGGAAAACTAAACTTCATGTAGTCTAGTCTATAATCACACTTTGCCCATGAGGTTCTTTTTCTCTTTTAATCTACCTATGAGAGTTCTATCTGTTCTCCTCAGCCCTGCTTTGAGAGGTTATCTTCCCTCTTTTACCTACCAATGGAGTTAATCACTCTCGCTTCTAAGATGTCTCCAAAGCTCTCTGTTAAGGCATTATCTATTTACATGTCCATATCCCTCATTAAATGTGAATCTTTGGGTCTAAGTCCCATTTTATCATTCATCTTTGATTCTAAAGTGCTTAGCATAATGCTTGACCTACAGAGGAAATGAATGTTAGACTGAGTATACAGACTTTAGCCTTTTTTCTTTCTCATATACTGCTGGCAAAGGAAACTTCTCAAGTCAATACTGGCATATCCAATATTTAAAGAAACTTTTAACTTAAATTCAAATTCGAGGCAGTAGGTGGCTGATGAAACCCTGGTAGATTTATTCGGCAATTGCTCACGAGATATCTCCAAGTGACTACCCTAATCTCATACCTTCATCTGATTGTAGTCCCTGAAAGTGCTCAGAATAAACTCAAAAGGGGGTCTGGGTTCTCCAAAGTGCCTTAAAATAAGAGTTATTGTTGTATCTAGTTCTCAGTTTTATCTGAATTCCTGATATTCAACAAATAACTTATTTATTTACTAATATGCACATGGCTTAATAGACTATGATTCATTAATTGCTCTGGCTGGTACTTCTAGCAGTTCATGTGACATTAAGAAGAAACAAAGAAAAAACAAACAAACAAAAACAAACAAACAAACAAAAACAAAAAAACAAGAGTGCTTTATTCCAGAAGGTCCAATGGAACCAACCATTCACAGGCAAGTTCAATGTATAAACATCTTCCTCTTTGGATTTAACCTCCATTTGATACTATTGGGTACATACTTGTTCCCATTAGATTCATATTTCCAAAGCTAATATTTGGTCAATAAAATCAATGAAACACCTGAACTGAGTTCTGTCAGTGTTCAAGGAGGCTGAATGGAGCAAACCGCATAATTACACCAATATCTTCGCTCGTTATCACAAGCTGGACATGAAGTTCAAATGTCAACATCAACTGCATTTGATCCTCATGCGGAAGGAAGGCAAGGCCCTCTCAGCTTTTCCTAATGCTCTTTCCCACCTTTGGAAATTGAGTTGCTTTACATAATCCTCCTAAAACTTCACACCTCACACCCTTCAATGCCAGATGCTTATGCATGGTGGCATTAGAGGAAGGCTTATTAAAGACCCCCATTGGAACAGGGGCCTGTTCATTTTCTGTGTAAACCATGGGGTTCCCGTGCCGAGAGCGATGTGCCAACACGAGCCCAAACAGCTGCGGCACTAAAGCTGCTCCTGGTGCAGGTGGGGAGACAGCTTGTGATATTAACAAGACTAGATCCTTCTTGTGGCTTTCTATAGCCTTTATTTAAAATACAGAGAAACGCTTTCAAAGACTTATTTATAACTGTATCCAGCACAGATTGCACCAGCATTATGCTGCAGTGAGCACATGTGTTATTCATACTGATATTAAATACTCCCCCCCCCCCATTTTTGAATAGCCAAAAAGAAAAGAAAAAAAAACAGTTTCCTGACGATGATTTCAGATAGGAGCTACTAAAACTGTATCTGTGTAGCTAACTTGGGTAAAAGTAGTTTTTTCTTTTAATTTAAAAGAAATCATAAAAGCAATCAAATAAAAAGATTTAGTGTAAACAGAGAAATTGAGGCAAAAGAAACAGTCATTTTAAACAAAGGTTTTATAGTTATCACAGCTGTCACATGTATTTTTTCTCCTTATATAAAGATTGTAATTAAATTAGTTCAATGATCTACATCATAATGGGCTTGTATTTTAACTTTTCTTTTTAACTCTTCAATATGCTTTAGCAGCATTTTTTAAAATTTTTAAATATATTTTTATTGATTTCAGAGAAGAAGGAAAAGGGAGAGAGACAAACATCAGTGATGAAAGAGAATCATTGATTGGCTACCTCTTGCATGCAGCCTACTGGAGATCCAGCCAGCTGTCAACCCAAGTGTGCACTGACAGGAATCAAATATGGGACCCTTTGAGCCAAACCAGCTAGGGCTTTAGTAGCATTTTTAGTAGTGAAAACTTACTCATTGTTTTCCCTAAAGTTTTACTAAGCTCCTACTGTGTGTCACAGACTCTGCTAAGTGCTATAACAAGAGAAAAGTGGCCAAACTATGTTAATGGCTTTAAGCAATGTGTATCTCTTTAGGAAAACATAAACGTTCATGAAGTATCAGTGAGAATGAAAAGTGGCAATAAAAAAGGTGGTTACGTGCCAAACCATGCAGGCTCAGCCACTTAATAGGTATGCAATCTTGTTAGTCAGACAAAGTTATACCATGTGCTTTATTAACAAAATTGTTTCACCCCCTGTGGCACTGCATAAGGCAATAGAGCAACAAAGGCACTGCACAACTGTGGAATTTGCCAAATATTGCTAATTTTGCAATCATTTGGACAGAGTAGAGGAAATAGGCACTCAGATAAGGTGTTGATGGAGTCTTAACTACTATAGACTTTAAAACACATATTCATTAATGAACCAGCATTCAAGGTCTATAAATTTCACCAGGAGAAATACTGAAATATATAGACCAGAATCAAACCTGGGACCTTTCAGTCTGCAGACCAACACTCTATCCACCAAGCCAAACTGGTTTTGGAATACATATATTATTATAAATATCAGACAATTAAGGATGACATTACATAGGACTCTATTTCCTAGATTATATTCGATATATTTTGTACGTCCAACACTTTTCTTAAATGAAAAAATAGACAAAACCTTTTCAAAAAAATTTTAATACATTTGTAACTACTCTAGCACCTTAGATTTTGCTTCATTCATTTTAGACTATTCACAGAATACCTGGGGAACATGATTCATTTATGTTTATTAAAATCAGTTCCCCTTTTTCCCAAAGAACTAGGAGGAAAGCACATAACAAATGTTTAATGTCTTGCTTGTAGGTTCAAGCATAAAAATAATAAAGAGGGAAGAAGAGAGAAATTAATGAGAAATTATTGTCTAGGAGGTATTATACTCAATCTCTTAGAAGAGGGAGAAGAAAGAATTAATGATAAAGCAATAATACACAGAGACTCCCACATCATCTGTAGTTTGTTCCTTTTCAGCATATAAGTAACCTAATATAAAATGTAAGAATTGCATTACATATCAAATTAATTCAGAACATGACGGGAAGGGCAGATAAGTGGCTGTTTTAGAAATGAATAGAGTTCATGAAGTATTTAAGAAGTATTGATCCTGATTTCACCAGCGGTAAGCAGGTCTCTATTACTTAGCTGAGCACTGGGAAAGCTGTATCAACTGTGAGGCTGGTAGTTCAATACCCAGGCATGAGCTATTGGCTCAGACTTCATGAACTCTAGGCAGGCTTTCTCCCAAATCCTACCCCCTTCACTGTGCACCTCATTTATGAATTAAAATGATCAGATATATAAATGCAAGGCAAAGGTTGAGGGTCAACCTTGACAGTCATTGAATAATGGTAGAGAAATGAGCCTATAATTTGCTGCTGCCATAAGTAGACAAAAATAATATTTTTTGCAAATATTTTAAAACCCTCAAAAAGCCACTTTGTGAAACTCGATTCCACTTTTCCCCATTTCCTCTCTCTCTCTTCTGTTATCTTCAGTTTTTATTTCAACATCATACAAACTAGCTAGAGTCTCAGAATAACTAGAATAAAAATCTTGGGTGCAATGCTACTTCTTTTGCTGAATTTTTAAACTGTGTGCTTATATGTCAATCTCTTTGGACCTCACTTTTCCATCTGGGTTTTGATGCTTAGTGACTCAAAACAGCCTGAACCGAAAAGAAAAAAAAAAAGTGATTTAATACTCTATTCTTCAAAATGTTCTAAAAAAAAAAAGATTTAGCCAATGTACTCACAACTTTATAGTCTAACTCTGCTTTCCTCTTCTCCTTCATTTGGACTTCTAGATTGGCACATCTGATCAGAAACCTGAAAGCCATTTTTAAATTGAAGAGACTAGAGACATCTAGGAATATTTTTTTAGAAAACTGTGCCTTATACAATGGACAGTGAAACTACTGCCTGGAAATGGTCCTTAGCCTTTGAAAGGTCTTGTCTTAGTTCCATCATGCTTCCGAGATGGTCTGAATAACTGTATTTAGCCCAGTGGTTGCACATAGTTTGTAGCCCTATAGGACAAGTTCATAAAACCTGCCACTTCATTAATCCAACTTGATCTCATAGTAGATTAAAAAAAAAAAGCAAAAACCTGTATTAATGTGGAAGAATATAAATACAACTATAGGGTGAATAATTTTACTACCATTACTTCAACTAAGAGAGTTCAGATTCGGGTTAATTTGCCTAATGCCTCAGATGCAGACTGGCTACATTTCTAATCACCATTTCCATTCCTCACACAGTCAAGAGAAGAAAGAGGATGCAGTAGCATTTTCGAGCTGCAGACCTAGAAAAGAAACTTGAGATTTCTAACCAGTGCTTTTTGCACTTGACATAAATATCAAATGCCAAATTATTTTCTTTGATTTCAAGTTTAGTATGGAGCTAATATATATAAAATAATATATGCAAAAAGTACCTTAAGTTATTAAATGCCTTTAAACAATGATGTCATCCACATCATGCCACTCTGTCCTTTCATTTTGGTTGTGATTTCCTTGGAAAGTAATCCTCTGGGTATGGCTAATCAGTTAACATAGCACAGGTCTCAGAGAGAAAACATATACTCCACATGTGAATGCTGCTGATTTGCATAGTAATAGTTTCCTTGATAACTTACACACAAAAATTTGAATAATAAGTGAAACATACACATGTATAGATTTTCCCTGTAGTTCTGGTTAATAAAAATCTCCTACCTTCATCACCAGTTGTTTCTTTAATAAGTTCCTTGAAAATCTTGTAGATTTTCAAAATCACATAGTGATAAAAAACAAAACAAAACAAAAAAAAAAACATTTTAAAAACTCAAAATTGTAATCCAGCTGCCACAAGGGAGCAAAAAAGAAAATGTTCTCAAAAACAGTTACATTTCAGGCATTATATTTTGACTAAAAAATATAGTGCCCAAATGATATGATGGCCTCAAATGAGAACAAATGACAAATGTTAGTATATTTAGAGGTCGTTTCATTGAGTTTGTTTAACGATAAAAAGCCAAGTATATTTAACATAAATTTGGGGGGTTTTTTTAGTAGAGAAGTGAACATAATTACAGGTCTAGATATCATTATCCATCTTTCAAGGGCCAGATATATCACTGTGTACATAAACTGGCTATACTTAACTAGTCAGGGATCATAGAAATTAACCTACAGGACAAAACAAGCAAGCCAAGAAACAAACAAATGAGCAGCTAATGCCAGTTGAAAAACAAAACAAAAAAAACAAAAAACTGTCCTTTTCACATTCAATAGTCTTGGCATCCTTTTTGAAAAGCATTTGACCATATGTGTGAGAGTTTATTACTAGGATATTTTATTCCTTTGGTCTCTAAGCCTGTCATTATGCCAGTACTGACTGTACTGTTTTGAGTACAACTTTATAGTAAGTTTTGGAATCAAGAACTGTCACCCCAAATCAATTTTAAAAACAAAAAGAAAACCCTGATGGTATGGCTCAGGTGGTTGAGCATCATCCCATGTACTACAAAGGTCTCCACTTCATTCCCAGTATGGGGGCCTGCAGGAGGAAGCTGGCTAATGTTTCTTTCTCATCTATTTTTCTGTCTCTCTTCCTTCTCCCTATCCCTTTCTTTTTCTTCAAAAAAATAAAATAAAAATCAATAATAATGAAAAATATATATTTAAGAAGTGTCATCCTCCAACTTTTTTCTTCTTGGCAATTTCTTTATACCTCTTTTGCAATTTATGTGAATTATTTAGTTATAAATTTCCTGGTGTTGTCAAAAATCTGGTTTATAACACAGTGACATGAACCAAGAAGATTTTTTTTTCCAAGTTGTTGTCAAGTGATTGGCTAATTTCTTACCCTTTCTCCCAAATCTAAATGCAAAGTAGATTCTTGTTATATTTTACCTTAGCTCCGCATCTGTTTTCCCTGGTTACATTCTTTAACAAAAAGGTCTTAACTTTTATCTTTTACATTTTGCAATTCTTTTACCGGTAGCTAATCTAAAAGCATTAGTTGAATTGAATTATTTTCTGATGTAAAATTGCTTTTAAAAAGTCATTGACATCCTAGATTAAGGCTAATTTATTTTACTTGTATTTAAATATCATCGATTAGAAAATATACAATAGTATTAGAAAAAGATGAAAGCTAAATAAAATCAAAACACAAAGTTACAAAGTTAAAATCACTGGCAGAAAAGAGTGAAAATACATAAAGGCAAGGAGGAAGAGCCTATTTTTAGCCGAGTTTTAAAGAGAGCTAATGAAATGGAGAGTTCTGGAAGGCAGTCCTAAATGGCAGATGGCGGATGGCAGGCACTGCAGTGTCCTGTCGCAGGCCTGGCTGTGAATTAGCGGAGGGAGTTGAGACCAAAGAAAAAGGTTTGAGATGTGGCCATTTCAAAGCTTGTTGGTTTTTTTGTTTGTTTGTTTTTGGAGTGGTTTTTAAAAGTTCACCTATAAATTCTACAATGCTATCAGTATTAAATAAAAACTCATGGTATGGTTTCATATAGAGAACAGTTATCTAAAAAAAACTTAACGACATATGCTGTATCAGATCTGATAAAATATTAATAGCTGAGTTCAATGTAGGCTTAATATGTTTGGGGTGCAGAGCTAAGACTTTGCAAGGATTTCCTGGCCAGCTAGGAAATGAGGGAGGCAGACTGGCCCCAGACACCCTGACTCCTGAGACACTGCTCCGGCCTCTCTCCTCCACTGCTCCCCTCAGCTCTTTGCAAAGAGTGCAGCAAAGACAAAAGCAAGGACTCATTATTCTTTATCATTATTTTCCAATTTTCTTTTACTACTTCTTTAAAGTTAATAGAAGTAGATTGCTCATATTCATCTAAAGATTCTACCTAGAGAACTTTACTGAAGTAGGAATACAAGGCAAACTAAACATTTTACCATACATACAAGTTTCAGACAATAAAGCAGAAAGAGCTCCCTAACACCATGGGTGTTATGGGTGTGCAAGAACTCATGTTTTGAAAAGGGAATTCTGAGCAAGAGATTGTTACTGTACAGAAATGAAGAGTTAGGCTTTCTTTCCTATTCAGGGCTATTTTCAAATGTTTCTTTTTTCTAAATGTGATATACATATGCTTCGTTATTAGGTAATACATTCCAGAGTAGTGAGCATTCCGGGGTTTTCAGTGTTACTCGTGTGGCGTCTGAGTCCCTCCTTTCCCAATTAGACAATGGGTTATCTTGCTAGGTGTGTATAATGACCATTAGAAAGCTGTCAATGCACGAGGCCCATTACTCATCTCTGTAGGAGTGCGTAACCTAAGGACAATTCCTAAGGTATGACTGAGTTGAGAAGATTTACATAAGAGAAAGTTAAAGCCAAAACCAGTTTGGCTCAGTGGATAGAGCATCAGCCTGAAAGTTTCCAGGTTTGGTTCAGGTCAAGGGCATGCACCTTGGTTGCGGGCACATCCCCAGTGGGGGGTGTGCAAGAGGCAGCTGGTCGATGTTTCTCTCTCATCGATGTTTCTAGATCTCTACCCCTCTCCCTTCCTCTCTCTGTAAAAAAATCAATAAAATATTAAATTAAAAAAGGGAAAGTTTAATTGCTAAATGTATAGTACAAATGGTATATACTTTGTATCTTCAGTGAAGAAAAATCATTGTGGGTTTCTTCTCTCTGTTAAAATTTTCAGAGGCTTGGTTGTGCTTGTGGGTGTGTGAGCATTTTGGTGATTAATTACATATTTTATTTAGGATTCAACAACTCTGTTTATTGAATGCTTACATGCAACTGACAACTAGAATTGGGAATTCTAAAGAAGCATGCATCCCAGAATGTGGACTTCTTTTACTGTTAAACTATGTTCTTTTTATTTTTTGGTGTTTTTTTTTTTTCTTTTTCTTAAATTGGAATGTGGAAAATATACTTAACCTTACTTTCTTAGTATAATGAGATTTTGTGTCCTTGCATACGACATGCAGATAAAAAAATAGGACACAGTAAGATTTTAAAATAAGGCAGCTTTGATGATAAAATAGTTGTTTCTATTTAATACTCAAATTGGGTTATACTAAGCCTGTTTTCAAGTACATTGCCCCACCTATGTTTATATAATTATTAGTAATTTTTACTGAATTAAATTCCATTATAGAACTTCTCTCCTCTCTCTCTCTCTCTCTCTCTCTCTCTCTCTCTCTCTCTATATATATATATATATATATATATATATATATATATATACACACACACACACACACACACACACACCTGAATGGCCAAATTATTATGATTATTATGATCTCTGAATGCATAAAAATCTGGCCACTCACTGTACTTCTCTTGAGTACCTCATTTATTTGATATCAAAAGGTACTACAAATTATGCACCTGATCGGTTTTCACCTTTGCACTGGCTGATAGAAAACTCAGGATAAATAGATGGTTGATCTCCAGCAAAAGTCTAGAATACTTTTGGTACCCATTTGAGATACAAATACACTGAGTGGCCAGATTATTATGTGTTCAGAGATCATCATAATCTGGCCACTCAGTATATACAATATTTTCCACTTGCTCATAATAGCCAAGATTGACAGGGTGGTGGCCACTGCTTGATTAAAATAAATGGTAGTCAGTGTATATAAAATCTGAACTTCAGCAAACGCACTTTTGTGGATGCTTTAAAAACACATAATGGTCTCCCAAAGTGGAGAATATAAAATTTTATTTACTTAAGGCATTCGGGTTTAGCAGATATGGTTTTTAAAATAAAAGTTTATAGCTCATAACCTTTTCAGAATGGAAACAAGTTACAGCTTGTGTTAGAAACTTTCCCCCTAATGGCAGAGCAGATTAAGCAGGTCAAAACCAAATCGGAGCGTCTAGGTAATTTATTTGGCTATATTTTTAGAGCAACCTCATCAGTCCCACTCCTACACCACTAAGTAGGATCTGTTTATAGCAGAAATATGGGCATTAATTTTTGTATCAAGACCCAGTTGTGAACTGACACTAACTAGACAAGTTGTCCTTGAGCAAGTAACACTTTTTATGGGCCTAATTATTTTCACTTATAAAATAAGGGTACCAGATTATATAATATATAAGACTTATAAGAACTCACACATTTAGTGTTTCCCTTGGGCAATTATTATAAGGAAATAAATGCACTGTTGAAGTGTTAGATCTAAGGTAAACAGTGCAGAAACTTTTTTTTAAATTAAAAACTGTATCATGCTCTATTATCCAAGTTTGTTATAGCAAGCAAACTATTTTCTAATAACAAAAATACATAATATTTTCAACAACTAAAGTGCATTCAGATTTAAACCATTTGGGATTACATTTTAGTGTTAACTAATTGACATATTTTAAGTTATTAAATACTAATGATGGCATGCTCTACATGTAAATCTGAAGCTAGGTAAAGCAAATTCAAAGGGACACATTTTGCTGTCATTAAGAGGCCAGAGTAAAATCTTCATTCATTCCTTGGAGATTTTGGTACTTGTTTTACTGATACTCTCTCCTATCTTAGTTCTTAAATGATTGTAATAGTCACATAGAAAACCCTGGTTCTGTTACTTTACCTCTCCCACCACTCCCCCACCTCTTTAAAAGTGCGCTCTATCCTATAGCAAACTATGATATTACCTGATAGGGTTTGTAACCAATCAGTAGATTTTCTCTATTTCCTGTATTCCAGGCATTCTACTTTTGAAACATGGCCTCTTATCGTTCAAGGACTTCTCATTAACTACCCAGCATCTACAATGCTATTCCTTCCTAGAAACTATAAGCCATTATGCCAGCACATGTCTACCATCTTTCACACTTTTGTGTTCTAGCTTCCATCCTCAGACAATCTGAATTCCATGGTCCATCATCATCTCTTGTATCTGGCCTCAACTCCAACATCCCTGCTCCCTGTCATTTACAATTGCCAGGATAGTCCCAAATCCTAGTTCAATTTAATTCTTTTCAGTCTAGTCCTACCAGTGGACAGGTGAATTATGCTGAAACTAACATCATCATGTTAATTGTTTGTTCCTATTGAACACCAAACAATATATTGTAATTTGGGATAGGTCAATTTTTTTTTCTCATCAACCCTAGGACAAAACACATATTTCTTAGTTCTTCTATACCATTTAATTTGTCCTATTCATTACCTCATTCTGATTAGCATAAAATACACTCTAATATCTGTGATTTTTAAATTTCATTATACACCTAATCTTCCTTACAAGTCATCACTCTACTAAAACAAATATTATGAAAGACATGCCATCCCATTTCTAAATTATAGATCTCACTTCTCCTCTTACTCCACATATAAGCAATATTTTGTAAAGATGATTTTTCATTTTTTGAAATAATTTCTTCAATTGGCTTTTGGGACCCCAACTTCTTTGTTTCCCCTCAGAACATAAGAGCCATCTCTTTCCAGTGTCTTTTGTTAGTGTATTCTCATCTCCCCAGAGCTCAGTTCTTATTGCTCTACACTCATTCCCTGGGGTATTACATCCAGCCTTACAATTTTAAATATCATTACATGGCAGCTCTCAATTTCATAGTTCAGCCCATAGTGCTCCCCAGACTTGATTATTTAATTGCTTGCTCACCACCACTCTTTGGAAGTCTGATCTCAAAACTCGATCCTCCATAGAATCAGTTAATAAAGAGTCTACCTTCCAGTTGCTGAGATCAGAAACACTGCTTTCATCCTCATCTCTTCCTCCCGCCCCCTTCTCACAGCCAATATCCACTAGTGATTTCCATTGGTTCTGCCTTCAAAATATACTCGTTTGAGTAACTGCCAATTATTTCCACTGCTGTGATCCTAATTTGAGCTCTGCTCATTTGTCCTCTGCATTTACTATAAAATATTTGTAACTTGCCTCCTTGCTTCCATCAATCCCCATTTGCAAACTGCACAAAACAAAGAAGCCAGAAATTGTATTATGTGAGAATGAAGGCAAGAAAAGGCAAGGTAAAACAAAAAAATGAAAAATGGTGTATGAAATAGCATACGCTGTAGCCTATTCCTTAAAATATATTAAAATTTACCAAAGTTGAAAGAAAAACAAACCACCACCAATTTTTTTAATGAAAAAAAGAGAGAGAAATGGACATTTAACAGAGAAAAACTGAAATGAACATGCCCTATAGATATATAAAATGATGCTTAATGTAATTTCCAAAAAGATAAAGTCAAATTACATACTATGTGATGACAAATTAAGAGTACAGGTGATACAAGTCCTATGGGGGGAAACCTAGCATATTTATGAAAAGTATACACGTATAACCTCACAGAGCAACCTCAGCTCTGAGAATTTATTCATTTGTGGGGACATGACTACTTAACATAAATGAAATTAAGTAGTTAGGTTTTTTATTGCAATATTACTTATAACAGAAAGAAGTGAAGTGGCTGTATATAGTACAATTATAATTAAATCATTGAACATTCATGCAATGGAATAGTACTCAGCTATATAGAAATAAAGAATGAGGGTGATCTCGATTTACTAATGTAGAACCCTCCAGAATATAAGGTTAAATAATAAAAAGAAAACTAGTATATAAAGTAGGCAAACATCAGGGTGAAAAATGAGGCAGTTGGGATAGAAACATATTTGTAAGTCCTTGTAATTGCCTAAAGAAAAACTTATATACGATATATTAGAAATAATTACCTGAAAATGCAGGTAAACCAAGTAAATAGAGACAGAGATAGGAGTATAAAACTTCAGTTTAAAACTGTTATATATCATCTAAATATATAACCTATTCAAACACAATTTTAAACACTATTAACTCATATAATTTTCCTACTTAAACCTCTGCATTGACTTTGTACCTCATTCAGAGAAGAAATATCTGGATACTGATCTATGAGATGCTCCACATTTTCACCTCCACTCTACCTCTTTCGTCTCCTCAGCCACCACTATCCGCTTGTATTAATGTACTCAAAACACAATGACTTTACCACAGGCTCTGAGCCTATGTTCCCTTCCTTCTGGTAACTGCTCAAGTGTCATCTTATCAGTGGCATCAATCTGGACTATTCTTTTTTAAAAAATTATTTTGTTGATTTTTTTTTATAGAGGAAGGCAGAGGGATAGAGAGTTAGAAACACTGATGAGAGAGAAACATAGACCATCTGCCTCCTGCATATTCCTGCCTGGGGGTGTGCCCACAACCAATGTATATGCCCTTGGCCGGTATCAAACCTGGGACCTTTCAGTCCACAGACCGACACTCTATCCACTGAGCCAAACTGGTTTTGACAGGACTCTTCTTATATAAAGTGGTCTGTATGAAACACCATCCAACCTTGACACCTCTATTCCTTTGTCATTGAATGCATAGCATTATTATTCTTCTAGAGATCCAGTGCATGAAATTCATGCAAGACTAGGCCTTCACAGCTCCGGCTGCCTCGCAGCCCCAGCTTTGTTCAGAAAGTCAGGTCATCTGGAAAGTCATATGGAAGGTCATCCAGGCAGCTGTCCCACTGTTTGGCAGTTGAGTAGATTTTCATATTACACTTTTATTATTATAGATTACATAGCAGACATCACGATTCACTATATTATAATCCTACTTTTTTTTTCTTCATCTTTTCTGCATCTGCACTCCCAGGATGAAACCTATAAAAGGATTTAGTTTCATTCCTTGGTGAATACTCAGCTCCTGATAACAATACCTAGCACATACTAGTTACTCAAAACTGTTTTTTAAATGAAGAGATACCTAAGCATAATACTCCAATTTGCTCTGTAGGCACAGTTCACTTACATCCCCCCAGAACTAGGTAAATTCTAACCATGTGTAAGATAATCATAGACATTAAGATCCTTGAATGTGCTAGATGGAGAGTGAAAACTGAGAACAAAAGTTCCCTATCTTCCCCACAGTAAAAACCTTGGGAGCACCTCTGTTCCTTGCAGGGGAGCACCACACAGCTACACAAATTGGGCAAAAAATGAGTAAACAGCATACCAGTAGAGAGTCTAGATTGTATCCCATAGCTATTTTTTTTTTGCCTACTAGAATACCGTCTAACTAGCTTCCACATATTGTATAGTCACTCCTGAAAATATAGCCTAAATCCACTCAATCAGAATGATAAAAACACACAATATTTGGCACCACAGCCAAACAATTCTGAGACTATCTAATGTAATCATTAAAAACTAATGTTGACACATAAATCTTAAAGCTGTGTAATGTAATAGTTGAATATAGGATATAGAAAATACATGTGCATTATGTATATATTTTTTATTTTTTGATATTAATCACACATTTAAAAATATCTCATTCTGTACTCTTGAATGAGTTATAAATGAGTAAAAGCAGCAGGTTTTTTTATTCCTTCCCTTCTCTTTGAGGCTCCCACTGTTAGATGATATATTGTTTTTTTGATTTTTGTCTTAGTTTGAGTATGAGGCAGATCATTATTTTCTTTCACTTGCCATTCCGAATGAAAGACTGAGGATATTCCTTAAAGCATCTCTTATCCTCAATCTTATCTGCATGACACTGCCCACACTTGCTTTAGCCCTCTCTCTCTTATTTCAGATACCTGTCTGCTTGAAATATACGCTCAGACTCTCTTTGGCAAGCACATGCTCTGTGTAAATCCCGGGTGTTATTTCACATGGAGTCTAAAGCCCCTCATTCTTTGTTTCCCCCCTCCCCACTTTAACTTTCTTCTTCTCCCTTGGAATATTTGCTTTTCACTCAGGTTGGCCCAACTTTATCAGAATTCAGGTTCTTGTTTTAATTATCCCCATACCTTCAATTAGTTCCCATGTCATCTTTGCTTACTAACACCCACACTTTCAAGTTTAGCTCAGAAAGACAGGGGTCTGAGAAGCATAACTAGATTTGGGACATATAAGCTGTTACTGAATCCAGGGAAGGAAATTTTTCACTGTCTTTGCTTGTTAGAATAGGATTTCTCTTTTTTTTAAAATTTTGGCCTTTTCAAGTGTTCTTTTTGCCTAAAATACTATTTTCTTACTCACTCTTATCCTTTAAGATCTCAGCACAAATGCCATCTCTGCACAGAAGCTCTGCTGGGCACTCTATTTCAAGTGACTCTGTTTTCTTTATCTGGCGTATTGATTTCCCATGTAACACTTACCAAAATATACCAGCATATTGCTTTTCTATTTGAATTCTTTATTATCCTCTATCTTCCACACTAAAATGTCATTTCCTAGATAAATGGAATCTTGCTTTTTTTTTCCACTCTGAAGTCTAATTCAAATGAATAATATGAATTCAATAAACATTTATTGAATCTATTAGTTGATTTCTACCTTTTCTGCTCACCTACATCACCACCTCCACTTAGCTATTCAAAGATTTCTTTTTCAGCTTTTAGGTATATAGTTCCATGCTATTATTTTAACTTATTTACTAGAGGCCCGATGCATGAATTTGTGCACAGGTATGGTCCCTCAGCATGGCATGAGGGGATTGGGCCCAAATCAGCAGTCCAACATTGCCTGTCTCTCCCACTCATCTTGGCCTACTGCACCTGCCATGGGCTCATACCCAGTCAGTCCTAAATCCGGAGAGGCTTGCATGGCCACAGCGGCCAGCCATGAGCCCTGTGTCTGGTGCCAGTCCTGAGGGGAATGGAGTGGACCAGGACTCAAATGGCCCTCCAGGTGGGTGGTAGGATGCCCTTGCCAGACCAGGATATGGGTTCATCCTGATAATGTTCACACCAGTTGTCAGGAACCACCTGGTGACCGCTTTTATATTGTCTCTTCCTTGTGGAGTGTTTAGGGTGGGGAAGCAGCCACATTACCCGAGGCCGACTTCTAGGAGGCCTATAGCACTACCAGGATTGTGCCAACAGCACCAGTTCGTCGGTGCCTACCCCCTGTTCTCTGGAGATTGGACCAGCAGGACTACTGAGGGAGCGAGTGGCTGCCAATGGGATGGTGGGCCACCAAGACGGGTCAGTCAGCTTAGCAGTACTCCTGCTGTGGGAGTGCACTGACCACCAGGTATAGCTCCTGCATTAAACATCTGCCGCATGGTGGTGAGTGAGCATCATAGCTACCGATCAATCAGTCACTCGGTCACTTAGGCTTTTATAAATATAGACTAAAGGCCTGGTGCACGAAATTCATGCACTGGGGTGGTGGAGTTCCACGGCCTGGCCTGCACCCTCTCACAGTCCAAGATCCCTCTCGGGGATGTAGCAGTGCGCCGAGTGCCAGGCAGCCAGGGAGGAGTCTGAATCGGGGCCAGGCACTGTGCCACTCACACTCTGTTCCTGCTGCTGCTCGGTATAGTTGCCACAAAGTCAGGAGAGGCTCCTGCCATGGAAGCTGCACTCAGGAGCCATGAGCCCGGCTTGTGGCTGAGCAGGACTCCCCTTGGGGGAGCGCAATGACCACCAGGGCGCAGCTCCTGCATTGTACGTCTGCCCCTGGTGGTCATGAGCACATAGCAACGGATAGTGACCCATCTTTCTGTTCATTCCACCATAATAGTTGGTTAAATTTTAATTGTGTAGATTACTATTGAAATTAAGGCACTGCTTCTTCTAAGCAAATCCCTATAATAAAGTGCACACTTCTTTTCTTTCTTCACAGTGTTGCCTATAGCCTATGTATGAATAATGGTCACTTGAAGGTTTTGATTCCCTATTTAAGTACCACAGGTCTAACACGCTTTGTAGAGTTCCTTATTTCTAAATTGCACTTAGCCCCAAATTTTATTACTTTCCTACTACTTTGGAGATGCAGAAGTAGGTGATGTGAGGGGATACAAAGATTGAGCAAGCCAAAATTGCTTTGCTCAGGGAGCATCAAATCAAGTGGAAGAGCTAAAATGTCCCCAAATAACCGCATTAGAAAGCATAAGTGATAAATACTACCACAGAGCAGCAAAGACCCTCAGGCATGTAGAGAAAAATGCTTAACTGCTGAGTGCTCCAGGCATACAGGGCTGACAAACAAATATCAGGGTCACCCTTCCCATTTAAAAATGATTGAGTCTTGTTAGGAGTTGAATTACATTCCCCCAAACAAAGGTTGTGTTGACATCCTCACCCTCAGTGCCTCAGAATGTGACCTTACTTGGAAAGAGGGCCTTTAAAGAGGTAATAAGTTTAAATGAGGTCATTAGAGTGGGCCCTCACCCAATACAATTAGCACTCTCACCAGGGAAGAAAATTGGACACACAAAATGCACAAGAGGAAGACAACGTGGAGACACAGAGGAGACATGCCTGTGTGACTGCAAGGATGCATCTACAGACCAAGGATTGCCAGCAGACACAGGAAGCTACAGTTGCCAAGGACATCATGCTCCTTTCAGAGACAGCATGGCCTGCTGACATCTTGCTTTCAGACTTCCAGCTTCCAGAACTGCTAGACTGGACATTCCCGTTGTATTAGGACACTTGTTTATTTTACTTTTTCATGGCATCCCTAGGAAACTAGTAAGAGTCCAAAACTGTGCCTGATCCTAGAGAAATAGGAAAATACTAAGTAGCGGTAATGAGCTTGGAAATAATTACCATATTTTAATTAAATATAAATCTAATGTTAAAACCTTTTTAAAAATTTACTTGTGGAAGTAAAAGAACTGTACAAGCACCCTTAATATAAAATCACTTTTATGTATGTCATTTGAAAAGAGTCTACCAACTATACTAATATTTCTACTAGACATCAATAAATCTACTGCTTATCTACTTCTTGAATTTCACCAAAAAACAAACAAAAAAATTCTCATATTTGCCTTGCTGTACAAATGTAGGCTATATATATATATGTATATATATATATATACATATATATATATATATAATTAATTAGCCCATTAAAATAGCACAATTTTTTTCTTTCTTTCACATGGTCAAATGCTAGCTCAAACCAACTCAAGTGTGTTGTCAAACTAAATAAGATAATGAGTATTACAGCACTTAGGAACATTTAGTAAAGTGTGAGGAAAAGATAGAGAGTATTATGATTACTGAACTATTTAATATGTAGTATGCAAAAACACCCTTCAAAAATAATTTGTCTGTAATAGAATAATATATTTACTTTAAATGTTGACCATATCTTTAAAATGGCATTTTACTTGAAGAGAAGCCATTATTGAGTAAGATTAACTTGCATGATTTATCCTGTCCTTTTTTCCACTAAAGAAACCTGTTATTATTTGGAGGATGGGTTTGTTCTGGTGTGAAAAAAATTAAAAGATAATAAAAATATGCAAGACTAAAACTCAGATAAAAACAGTTAAGCAAATGCAACTCCACAATTACTGTCATTTACAGAGAAATTGTGTATTTGAGTTATCGGTGTTTGTATTAATCACACCTTAAAAAAAAAAAAACTCAGTAAAATCAAAACAAGAATATATAGAAAAGCAAAATTAGGGAATACTGAATTTCTCTGTTTCTCTGATTAGATAAGAGTTGCATGACAAAATGACTTTCTAAATTATTTATTCCAATCTGATTCAATGAGTGTAATGTACAAATCCTTTCCTAGGTTAAAAAGCTGAGGATATTATTAGTAAAACATAAAGCTGACTTTCATTAATTGGGTTGATTAGAAAGACACAGAATTAAAAAAATATATAAAAATAAAAACTAATCACTTTATATTGATATATATATACATATACATATATATATTATTATATATTATTTATATATATATAAATAATGTATAATATATATATTATATATATTATTATATATTATTAATATATATATATTATTGATTTTGTACAGAGAGGAAGGGAGAGAGATAGAGAGTTAGAAACATCGATGAGAGATAGACATTGATCAGCTGCCTCTTGTACACCCCCTACTGGGGATGTGCCCGCAACCAAGGTACATGCCCTTGACCGGAATCAAACCCGGGACCTTTCAGTCCCCAAGCTGATGCTCTATCCATTGAGCCAAACTGGTCTTGGCAAAACTAATCACTTTTAATCCATGGTAGAGGCACACTGAACCATGATTCTACATAACTCATTTCCCTGACACTCATTTCTCAATTCCCTATTTCTCAATTTCTCTGTTGTTCTAATACTTCCAAAAAAAAAAAAAAAATGCAAACACCTCAACTTCTCCTGTAAATATTTCTAAAAATAGCCAGTTTCGTCATTACTAGTCGCTGAGTGTCCAGCCTCTCTACCTTGTACATACTCCCTTCCTCTGTGTTCAAATCCTATTGCCAAGAAAATCTACGGGGAAACCCAGCTTTCCTTTGATTCAGAGTTCCCGTTAGATCATGCAGCCTCTTCTCTACAGCTCTGATTCCTGGCCAAGGAGGCACTCCTGCTTGGATTCCCATTAACATCCAGATAACCGTGCAAAATGTCCCTCGAAATAAGGTAAATAAGGGCAGGATATGGTCAGATTGCCTAAAACTATTTTCTTACAAAACCCGATTCTTCCTTATTTCTATCCTTTAAAGGCTAAATATGAGAAACAATTGTTCTATTGACTTTTTAAGATACCTAATGCAAGAAAATTGTTAAGGGAAAAGTAGTGTGTTAAAAGAAAACAGAAGAAAGATAGTGAGGACAAATTTTATTATTAATATATTGCTGACAAAGATTACAGCAATTTTTATCTGAATCTCTAGAAAATAGTTCAAAAACAGTTTCGTTACTTTTATGGGCTGAGTCCAAGCCAGTCTAAGATCTTGCAACATCTGATCTGATTTAAACCATGTTATCACTGAATATATTAATAGTAACAAAAATAAGCCTGTGTATATAATTTACATGCTTTTAAAGTGATTGCATATTGTTTTTACAATAATTTTTGAGACCTGATTATGATATTTATAAAAATGTATTCATATATATATATATATATATATATATATATACACACACACACACACACACACACACACACACACACACACACACTAGAGTCTTGGTGAACAAAATTCATGCTCAGCCCAACCTGCACCCTCCCTCTCTAATTCAGGAGCCATCAGGGGATGTCCTACTGATGGCTTAGGCCCACTCCCCATGGTTCTCTGCTCTCTGCAGGGCTAGGGATTTTGCCATAGCCATGGAGACAAAACCCCCATGCCCTGCTGTTCATTCTCTGTCTGCTGGGCCTGGGGTTTCACTGCCACCACTGCGCTAAAGTAGTCTCCGTGCTCTTCTTTCCGGGTTCTTTCTGCTGGGCCTGGGGGATTTGCTGCCACACTAAGGAAACCTGCTGTCTGTGCTCTGTCTCTGTCTGCCAAACCTGAGGGCTTCACTGCCACTGACCCTCCCTAAGGTACTGACAGGACCAGGAACTCCCACAGGGCTGAGGAGACTGGGCACTGCCATCTTGTGGCTATGGGTAGCATCTTTGTTTGGTAATTTTTATTCTCTGATTGGCTGGTGGGCTTTGTAGATATTCGGTCAATTTGCATGTTTCTCTTATATTATTGTAGATAATGGCCAGATTATTATGATTTCTGAACATAATAATCTGGCCACTCAGTGTATATGTATATATATATTAGAGGCCCAGTGCATGAATTCATGCATGGGTGGGATCAGGCCAGCCTGGCCAGGTGGAGGGGACATGGACAGTTGGCCGAGCAGCCTGCTGGTCAAACAACTGGTCGAGGGGACAATTTGCATATTATCCTTTTATTATATAGAACACGTGTCAAACACAAGGCCCGCGGGCCAAATCCGTCCCGCCAGGCCTTGCAATGTGGCCCGCACCGCGCTGTCATCACTGCACTCCGCTGCGTTTCCATCACAATGACAGTTTATGACTGTTCAGTAAACCATTCGGCCCGCGATTTAGGCTGGATTTTAGATTTTGGCCCCTTCTCTGATTGAGTTTGACACCCCTAATATAGAATATTATATAGGACATACACTGAGTGGCCAGATTATTATGCATTCAGAGATCATAATAATGTGGCCACTCAGTGTGTGTATGTATATATGTATGTGTGTATGTGTGTGTATGTGTGTGTATTCCCAAAAACATAGCCCACAAATTCTAAGAAGTAATACTTATTTGATTATTTAAGTGGTTTGTCATGCATTAGCTAGGTTTCAACACATGCATAGGATGTATTTTAAAAAATAAAATATAGCCCTAGCCAATTTGGCTCAGTGGATAGAGTGTCAGTCTGCGGGTTTGATTCTGGTCAAGAGCACATGCCCAGATTGTGGGCTCAATCCCCAGTGGGGGGCATGCAGGAGGCAGCCAATCAATGATTCTCTCTCATCATTGATGTTTTTATTTCTCTTTCTCTCTCCCTTCCTCTCTGAAATCAATAAAAATATTTAAAAATAAATAATTAAATATAAAATAAAATATACAACTAACAACACAATAACCCAAGAAGTGAAAGTATTTAGGATCACCAAGCTTATTTTAGGTGCTGATGAAGGAAATTAAGTACTGAGTTGGCCTCCTACACAGATACGAAACATAGGAATCTTAGTGTTTTGTATATATTATATCTCACAAGTGCATCTGAAATTGTTAATGCATGCAGGCAAGTAGATACTATCTCTCATATTCTCAATTCATTAAATGTACTCTTTCCAGGATTAAATGAATAGTTTATTAGTGACAACTATCAAACAAAAGAAAACTATTTGCCAGCCATTACTCTATTTGCTTATTAAATGTTGTCCATTAGCCCTTGAAACAGTCTTAGGAGGCATCATGTTTATTATTATCTCCACTGGTTTATTTTCATATACAGATTATAGGACTTTAGCCACCAACACAAATCATACTCTGAAAAGGAAGAAGACAGATCTTACCAAAGGTCATACAGCTTGGTACTCAACTTAGTGTACATATCACAATGCCCACACATGGGTACCATCTATCCAGCTATTTCAGTAATGTAGGAACTTAAGAAAAAAATATCTAAACATGATTGAATATAACTGGGAGAAATGCAATGCATTAGGCTTAAGGAAGAAAGAATTGGAGAAGGGAAAAAAGGCCAGAAAAAAATGAAAGCTTGCCTTGCGATCCTACAAATGAATAACAAATAGAGCATACGGGCTTTCCGCTTTTGTAAAATTTAAAGATTTAGCTATCTTTCACGACAGTATGCATGAAGTACTTCTACATCGTGACCTCTCAAAGTCCCTTGTATCTCATAGAGTCTCTGATTCTATAAAGACTATCCCTGCAAATAACATTAGCCAACGGATAAGGAATAGACAGGGGAAAAGAAGGGAAATCACCTCAAACAGTGATAACAGAAAGTGGAATTAAGTCATTGTTATCCATGGCAGTCCCCCCTTTCAAGATATCATTTTTGTAAAGCTCCTAAGAGGGAATTTTCATAAAAATGTTTCATATTAATTAAATTCCATATTGCATCTATCTATCATCCAGAGCATTATGATCATATTACAGGAAACAATTTGTCATTCAAGAACTTGCTAAGAATCCTAACAGCAATGGTCTCTTAGAAAAAGATCTCAGGAAGGCAGATAACAATAGACATGTGTTGCTTGGGAACAGAGATGTTTTTCATTTTCCCCACTTGTCTGAATGGCCAATTGATTTATTTAGGAACAAAAGCACAACACTCAATATCTTATGAAAGACACCTAAAGAAACTCCTTTAAAAACTAATGATTTCCAGGTATAATTGGAAAGCTGTGTGCAAGTACTAAGCCAGAATATAAAGTCAGCCACTTTATCAATTCATGGTAGTGGTTAGCTGTAAAAATTTGATGGAATACTAGGAGGCAGAAAGAAGGAAAAAATGTCTTTAGGGAAGAACTTTTGGGAAAGAAACACCATGTGTAATGTGTAAGTTTGCAAGGGTAGAACTGGGATAGATGACTTAAAGGGCATGGAAATGTGTATCAATATATATAAACACATGATTAGTAAGCCATATCCAGGCAAATGAATAAGTTATTATTTTACCCATAAGCTATATTCTAATAGAGAAAATGACCCCAATCATTTTAAACCTCACAAAGGTTGGAATACTGAGCAACTTGTGCCTAAGGATAAAACACAGTGACCACAAATACTGGGGAATCCCCCGTTCTTAAGCCTGACTCAGTGGTCACAGTGGTTAAGAACCTGGTCTCTATGCCCTAGCCAGTGTATTCAGTGGTTAGAGCATTGGCCTCTGTACTAAAGGCTCACAGATTCAATTCCCAGTCAAGACATATACCTGGGTTGCAGGATTGACTCCATCCCAGGCCCAGGTCAGGGCGCTTGAGGGAGGCAACCAATCCATGTGTTTCTCACATCATGTTTCTCTCTATCTCTGCCTTTCCTTCCCATCCACTCCCTTCTGCTCTTTCTATAAATCAATGGGGGGAAAAAGTCCTCAGGTGAAAATTAACCCAAAAAAGAAGCTGGTCTCTGGAATTATAATAGCTATAATTATAAATTAATACCTTCCCTAACATTTGAAAACATTTATTTGCAAAGTCATATACACTCTTATGTGCACTGTAGCATTATTCATGGTGGACAAAACATAGAAACAGCACAAAGGTCCTTTGATAAATGAATGGATAAAGGAAATATGGTATATATACATAACTATGTATAATAAAACACTACTCAGCTGTAAGAAAAGATGAAATATTGCCATTTGCGACAACATAGATGGATCATGAGAACACCACACAAAGTAAACTACCGTATTTTTCGGACCATAAGACGCACTTTTTTTCCCCCAGAAATGGGGGGGAAAAGTCCCTGCGTCTTATGGTCCAAATATAGCCTACACATATACTTTATAAAAAAAGTTTTTTTACTTGCCCGGCTCTGTGTGGTCTCTGTGTGCTTGCCCGGCTCTAAAATGGTTCTAAATGCTGCTGTTTACTTTACAGGGTTGATTACATGCGTTTATGACTGTGATGTTGGGTTTTAATGCACATAAAATATTTTAGGACACTATTTGTTTCCGAATCTTTTTTTCTTCATTTCCCTTCTCTAAAAACTGGTGCGTCTTATGGTCTGGAGCGTCTTATGGTCCGAAAAATACGGTAAGTCAGACATAGAAAGTTAAGAACCACATGGTTTCACTCATATGCAGGAGGTAAAACTGAAAGCAACAAATGAACAAATAAGAAAAATAAACAAAAACTCAGAGACAGAGATAACAGTAGGGAAGAGGTTGACACTCAATCACTGAGCCATGCTGGCCAGGCAAGAGCCTTCCCTTTTATGACAGAAGTACCCAGATATAAGCAAATGAATGAGCTTGCCTTTCCATGAAGAAAGAAGATATATTATTATTATTGGGCACAACCTTGTAAAATCATTAATCCTAGTAAAGTCTGAAAAGCCAAGACCTGGGATTTGTGTCCTCTATTGAAGAAACGTGACAAATTGTCTTGCTTAGAAGAACAGCCATGACTTCTGTACTGAATCGTTCAGTTTCATTGGCACATTGACATGCCATGTTCTTAGCATAGCACTTTGCCATAACACATTTCATGGCTCATGGACAAAAACTATTCTTCAACCCAGGTAAATAATAGTGTGTGTCATATATGTGTTATTTGATTCTGAGTTGAGCCGTGAGAATCTGAAGTAGTTAAAATTTTAGTAGAGAATGTAATTTATAAGTCAGGAAAAAAAAAAAAAACAGGCCCTGTAATATATCTGCCTACAGTAGCAAACACTGTTGTTATATGCTGTGCAAAAGTCAAAATGAACAGAATGTTGGTATAAGAATGTGCCATGTATAATGTTGAATCCTGTCTTGTTAACTGCTTTTAATGAATGTAACTGATCAACAATTATCAGGTACAAAGCACAATGTAAAGGAAACTTACTTTCAACTTACACCTTTAGCTTAACTTGAAGATAGTGGACTCATTTATCTGACACGGAACAGCATCTCTCAGTGAGTGCTGATAAAATCCTAGTGAGACCTCACTGGGCATAGAAATCTGTCTCTGAAGGACATAACCTTTTCTGTCATGATTGCAAACCTCAATGCAAAATGAGAATATTAACTCACTTGGGAGTGCTAGAAAAGACAGAAAACTTTAAACTAAATGCCATTCATAACACCAGAAAGCAGAGAAAATGATGTGTTGGCTTTGATACGAGAAAACATCTATGACATTATCTATCATTAAGTTGAAAAATCTGTCAGGTATGTTTTCCTTACGATGATGGTTTGTTTGTTTTTTTTAACTAAGTCTGGGATTGAGCTGTTTAATAATTGGCACCTATATCAATTTAAACAAACTCTTCAATGATAAAAACATAGACAAATGAGAGAGTCCAAGTTCTGGATCCCTTGGCTGTTCTCATGGTAACTAAATAAACCTAAGAAAAACTTTCACTACCTAATCTTTTGATCTACTGGAGTTTATAGTGTCCAAATTATGTCTTGTCTATACAATTAGCACAGGGATTTGCATGATTATCAGGCTCTCCAAAGATAAATGGTATCATAAAGATAGACAAAGTAAGTAAATACAACCAGCAGAAAAATAATCTGGAGAAATTCTGTGCTTGCTCTCAAATACCTGTAACGTTTTATGTACACATATAGAAAATACAAACAAAATCCAAATTTAACTGCATCTACAGATTAGAAATTAGAAATAAGTTTTCCTGAAAATATGTTTATCTATGAAGATAAGGCCCATTTATTTTTTTTCTCATTTATAAAATACCAAGCACTACTTTCATGTGCATTTATATTTTCTTTGTTCATGGTTCCTACTTTTAAAATAACATGTAAAATAGCCATGGTGTGACAATTTGAAAAGTTGATGCTTCAGCCAAATTAAACTACATTCAGAGCAAGAAGGAATATGGAAAATTTTAGACTTCTACTTTAAAAAGTTTCCTGGAAACACTACGTAATAGCAGACTAATGTTGTTAAGAGTTGAAACATCCATACAAAAATGTATCGGTGTTTCCCCCAAATATCTGATTGCAACTCATGTTTTAGCCTACAGGGAACCCCTGTGTGTGTGTGTGTGTGTGTGTGTGTGTGTGTGTGTGTGTATTAAGGTAATTGGTAAATCATGACATGCTTACTTAAATCTTCTAGAATTCTTGCTAAAGTAATAGTTACATTTTTACTTAGAAATATTTAGATTATATTTATAATTACCCATTCATTCACAGATCAGTTGTTTTCAGGGCATTGTTTTCTGTTAATAATTTGTGATATCAATAAAATGATATTTTTCCCTTTAAAATTAACTTTGGTAGGACCATTAGAAATATATTTATCCAAAAATATTTCAGGGCTTCATAAGTTTCCCAAGGGCCACTCAACTCTGATATTTAAACAATAAATCATAATCTTTCAAAGCACCAAACATTTAATTATTTTTGTCAATTTTTTCCTTAGCAGATAACTTCTTAGATTGTTAACTGTTCTGCCAGGTGCTACCATGTTAATCAATGGCTTTGCAAATTATTAGAACAATTCTCCAATATCATTGTCATATACTTGATAAAATCCTGTGGCTTTATGCAAGATTTACAATGTAGCTTTGCAACCTTGCTGCTTTGTATTTGTATAAAATTGCTAAAATATAAAACTAACTATCAGCAAGAGACATAGAAGTGTTTGGATAGTAAATTGTCTTGTTCTGTGATAAGATACAATTAAATGGAGACAAATTGTATAAATGGTCATTAGTCTAATGAAGTTGGTTCATATTATGATGGATTTTGAGTCTCTAAGAGTCAGCAAACTTATTTTTCAAAGGTGTCCAGAAGTAGATGTTTTAGGTCTTTATTGCAACAACTACTTAACTCTGTTATTGTTGAATGAATGCAGCTCTATATAATGCATAAAAGAATGAGAATGGCTGTGCTCAAGTAAAACTTTATTGACAAACACAGATGCCAGGTTGGATTGGTCCACTGACCTAGTTTGCTGACCCCTTCTCTAATTTAATAAATACTCAGATAATAAATCTACTTTAATATATATTACTATTAAACACAAAAAGATCTGTTAGTCCAGAAGAACCATAGCTCTGAACCATTATAGTTTATGAATTATCCACAATAAACTTAAAACAATCTTTGTGGAAAAAAGAATAAAATTATCTATTCTATTATCAAAAATATTTAAGATTTTGACTGAAGTGCAATTAAGTCAGAGAAAGTAAAATTAAGGAATATTAGAAGAGTAAACCATTCCACAACTAGATACTGTGTGTGTGTGTGTGTGTGTGTGTGTGTGTGTGTGTTTTGAAGGTACATGGACTCTTGGAGCAAAGAAGTCTCATTCTTAGAGGTGTCCCTCCACATGGACTGTCCATCAAAAAAGCCATGGACTGGTCCTGATTGAAGCCCAGTTAAAGAGTTACTCTATTTACCAATTTAGAATGAGATTCTCCTGATTCAAGGAGTAATTTTTCCTGTTTCATTTCTAACTTACAGGAACCTAAGATTATAATGCCTAACATTTAACAATAAAAATTATTATCAACTGTCATCAAATCATATAAATTTTCAAAGTATAACATTTCTTATGTTTTATGCTTTATACAAACTATATTTCCAAAGCTACAGAAATAATAATTTATAATAAATAAAACTTATATAGAGTACTTACAATGTGTTTTAAGATATATAAAATGAGAAAGATATTGTAGGTTTAGCTATAGTGATATCTATATACATCTATTGATCAAATTACATGTACATGTATACACACATGCCTGCTAAATATATACATGTATTTGAATACATAAAGTATTTTATTTTATTATTTTTTAAATATATTTTATTGAATTTTTACAGAGAGGAAGAGAGAGGGAGAGTTAGAAACATCCATGAGAGAGAATCATGGATCAGCTGCCTCTTGCACACTCCCTACTGGGGATGTGCCTGCAACCAAGGTACATGCCCTTGATTGGAATCAAACCTGGGACCTTTCAGTTAGCAGGCCGATGCTCTATTCACTGAACCAAACCTGTTTTGGCAACAAAAGTATTTTAACCCTCAAAACAACTCTGTAAGGCCAATACTATTATCATATACCTCTTCTGGATGTGAACATTGAGTCACTCAGCATTGAAGGAGCTGTTCAGTGGAAGACCCCACTAGGCCTGCCTCATTGTGTTAGTGATAAAGCATTTCTTTTTCTACCCAAAACCTAACTCCATTAAGAATATTATTTTCAAAGGTAATACCCAAAATATGCCTAAACTATATCATACAGCTTTAAAAAGTTCACACAAAAGTATTTCTGCATATATTAGAATTTATAACAAGGCAAAGTCTGTTCTGCGAGGTAACCAATGTTTACACATCTATATATCTTCTCCATGTTATGGTAAGATTTTTTTCAACTTATCCCATTTCCTAGCAGACTCCTCAAAAACAGTTTTTAAAAATTAAAATGACTTGAATAAATCAGCAAATTAGTCATCAGAACCAAATGCTAATCTGTCATTCCCTGGTACTTGGTGTTATCAAAAGAAGACAAATCATAAGAACAAATCAAGTCTTTTCCAAACAATTATACGGCACTATACATCCTAGAGGCAATATACATTTCAGGTCCAACATCCCTCACTCCTTTCAGTTAATCCCGTAAATTCACATAATCAAAACAACCCTTCCCTCTACATGTTTTCCAATTAGTAGGGTTTTCGTGTGTTTAGAAAATATCTGGTTGAATTTAGTGAAACAGCCAATTATAAACCAGGTGTTTCAATTGTATAAATAGCCTAAGATGTGGACTGCATTAATTATGGCAAGTTTTTATCTCAGTTCCACACTACCCAACTATAAATGGAATGAAAAGTATTGCTTATTTCTTCAACTTCTATCTAGATTGTGTTTTTATATCTAATTACATTTTAAAGGACTGAACAAAGATTTCTAAGGCATGTATAGCTTCTCAGTAATTATAAACACAAGATGGCCTTCATAACAAACTTTTATTTCTATTCATTTTTTTCATTAATTCATCCTTTAAATTTTAGTATATTGCAGTTGGATTTATTTTTCCTCCCCTTGTTACAGATGTTTGAATTCTGTAATCTCCTGAGGTATCAGTAGCCTGTATGTCCCATCTCAGTGACAAACATATCTGGTGATTAGAATTTCATACAAAGCAAAATACTAATAAACCATTAAGCCTACAAAATATTTAGTCATCCATATGTTGTTTGTGTTTCAGATTTCTCAAACATTTTGCTATAAAATACAGTTCAGAATAAATAATAGAAAAAAAGGTAAAGTCAAAGAAAACTAGAGACCATTTGGAATTTTTAACTTCTTTGTTTTATAGTATAGTTGAATAAAGTACACCATTCAACTCTCAGTATTCCCTACGCCCTTGACATGAAATCTGAATATTTAGTGTGCATGAGGTCTGCAGGAGATACTGGTTTTAGTAATACACTGGCATTATATTGAGCTTAACCTGAGATGGGCAGGGAAAATTCATTAGAAATTCCCTGATTGGGCATTAATTGCCAGTCATCTTGCACAAAGCAAACTGTGTTTTCTACATTCCATACAATGAAGTAAGGATTCTGTTTTGCTACAATGCTTAAAGGCAACTTCATGCAACATTTAAGGAATAAATCAAGTATTAGGCAAAACCTACAAACATTTCATTGTACATAATATGCCAGCGAAGTCAAAAGGTGAAATGAAGCCCAAATGAAAAGTTTCAACAGAAAAGAATAGAAAGTTTAAAAAAAAAAAAATGTAGTCATGGTAGCCCAGTATTTGTTTTATGACTTAGTGATGGTGCTACACTCGCCAATGGGGCAAAACTACATTGACTATATGAAACAGGAGTGCATTTGGACTGGCTGGGAACTATCAGCAGGTAAGGTGTCATTTCTTAGCTTCAACAGTAGAGCCATTGACTTTACCACTAGCTTTCTTGGCTACTGCCCTATATCAATTCTATTAACTCATTTTCTTGCTTGTGTTTATGTCATCTACAGTTACTCCAATCTGGGACTAGAACAGTAAATACTGGGGAGACTAAACAAGCTCGTCTCCTCTAGGGAAAAGGCCTAAATGATGCAATATTTCACCCAACCAACAAACGCAAAATCAAAAGATTAGGTCTAGCAGAACTTGAAAACTGTATAATTTACTTTGAAATATAAACATAAATATGACCCTGGAGATTAAGCCATTTAATATTTTTCTCATTTAATGAAGACTGGGGCTCCAGAGTGTCTCCAGAGTACAAACATCTTAGAAGCATATTTTTCATAAAAACCAAATTAGCCAAAACAGGAAAGACCTTTCAGGTCAGTCAGTCCGTCCCCTGGAGACACAGAGGGCAGTTGCCTAGAAAAAATACTGCAGCCTTGGGTCCCCTCGAGTGCTAGAGTTCCCAAGTGTTAGGCCAGCTTCTGACCTTTTATTTACAGTGTTATTTATTATTCATATTTTATTAAATATTTAAAATGCCAGCTATTGTATTTGATGACTATTATGAGAGGAAAAGGTCTCGGTTCTTCAGATCTAGCTAGTTAATATCCTGGAGTTGGCATTAATTATCAGGCACTTCCTTTCAAAAATGCCCGTCACTCCACGCTTGTAATTAATAGCTGGTTGGTGCAGAGTTTTTTGTCAAGAACCAAACATGGCCATGCAGAGAGCTACACTCATGAATTAGTTCTTTCTTGACAACGTCCTTCATAAATGGACCCATCATTCCTTTCACTTTTTCAGGAGTACCACTGATAACTGACATGAGCAAGTATACACAAAGGCGAAGCAGGTTTGTAAAACAAAACAAAACACCCCAAATGCAATATCTCTTCTTTCATAGGGGTGGTTTCTAGAATGTCCAATGGCCATCAATTATGTAGAACTTAATAAACCAACGGAAGTTCATACTTGGCTGTATCTGTTGCCGGGCTGATGATCTCTGTTGCCACTCCCTTTATCACAGGGTAGAAATGTGAAAGGGAAGGGAAGGGGTATGGTATACTGAATATTTAATGGATTTTAGGCCAAACAGAATATTTAATTCCTGCTGTGGAGCTCTATATTCTCACTTTAAGAGGAAGGATAAAAATCTCCAAGGTATCTTTGAGTGAGTTAATCCTAGGGCTATGTGTAAGCATTCTATCAGGAAAGGCATATCTTATTTGAGTGAACAATAAATCAAAACCCAAAACCTAACCAATAACAAACTAAAGCATTTTTCTATGATGCCAGGAATCAACTCATAATAGCTACAGAAAAACAGGATGCCTGGAGGATTTCAGCAGGCCCAATGAGCTGCCCTGGCCACACAGGAGCAAGTTTAGAACCAAGGCTGATAAGAAAATGTGGCCTAGGTCTAAACCTATATAGCAATACAAATGCATTTCCTGAAACTCGCCCTTCCCTTAATAATTCCTATAAAATTTGATTAGTACTGATGGTCTATGCTCAGTGATGCTGTATGTGGTGAGGGAAAGGCCTGAGTGGAAAATAGCCATGCCATCACATTAGATGCTGCGAGCAATGGAAAGAACAAATGCAAGAGGTTATCAAGAGCAAGGTGGCAGTTACGACTCAGTGATTCCACTACTGGTATGTTTTGGTATATTTCCAAAAAAACAAGCAACACTAACTTGAAAGAATATATACACCCCTAGGTTCACTGCAGTATTACTTACGGTAGCTGAGATACAGAAGTAACCCAAGTGCGCATCATTAGATGAGTAGATAAAGTAGTGGTGGTACATTTGCACCATGGGAAATGGTCCGCCATAAAAAAGATTGAAATCTTATCTTTTGCAACAGAATGGATGGACCTGAGGGTATATGCTAAGTGAAATAAGTCAGTCAGAGAATGACAAATACCACATGATTTCAGTCATATATGGAATCTAAAGAACAAAATAGAAACAGACTCATAGATACAGAGAACAGACTGATGGTTGCCAAAGGACAGAGGTTTGGGGAACCAGGTGAAAAAGGTAAAGGAGTTTAGAAATACAAATTAATTGTTATAGAAGAGTCACAGAGATGTAGATTACAGCACAGAGAATATAGTCAATAATCTACACTAATAAAAGAGAAACATGCAAATTGACCATGTGTCTGCTATGCCTGCAAGCCATGCCCACTAGTCAATCAGGAGCGAGTATGGAAATTAACCCAACCAAGATGGCTGTGGCCACAAAGCAAGAAGGAGGCTTGGGTTTCCCTGATGATGGAGGAAGCCAAGCTTCCTGGCCTGACCTGGCCTCCGCTCAAGGCTATAAAGTTTCAATTATAGAAGATAAAGAAATCCCAGATACCAGGGCCTCTGCTGGGTTCACTGAGTGGCATGGCTGGCCTGCAAACCACCACAGGCCCCTCACCCAGGCCACGCCATACCTCAAGGGAACCCCCACCCTGATCTGGGACACCCTTCATGGCAAACCAGCCGGCCTACACCCGTGCACCAGGCCTCTATCCTTCTATCTCATAAAAGAGTAATATGCAAACTGACTGTCACTCCAACACACAAGATGGCTGCCCTTATGTATTCAAAGATGGCTGCCCCCATGTGGACACAATATGGCCTCCACAAGATGGCCAACAGGGGAGGGGAATTGGGAGGGATCAGTTCTGCAAGGGAGGGCAGTTGGGGGCAATCAAGCCTACAGGGGAGGAAAATTAGGGGTGACCAGGCCAGCAGAGGAGGGAAGTTGGGGGCAATTAGGCCTGCAGGTTGACTATCCTGGACCAGGTCAGCAGAGGGCAGGCAGTTGGAAGTGACCAGGCCTGCAGGGAAGGAAGTTAGGAGCAATCAGGCTGGCAGGAGAGTGGTTAGGGGGTGATCAGGCTGGCAAGAAGCAGTTAGGGGAAATCAGGAAGGCAGGCAGGTGAGCAGTAGGGAGCCAGCAGTCCTGGATGACTGACTGCAATTTAGGCCCATCGTACCCCCAATTGGAGAAGGTGCAGGCTGGGCTGAGAGACACAAACCCTTTGCAAGGATTTTGTGCACCAGGCCTCTAGTATTGTGATAACTATGTATGGGGCCAGGTGGGTACTTGAACCATTGGAGAAACTACCCTATAAAGTACGTGATGGTCTAACCACTATGTTGTAATGTAAAACTAATAGAAAATAATATTGAATGAAAATTTGTAATGGGAAAAAAAGAGCAGGGTGGCAATGAAGATGTAGGAGAAGGAAGCCAGGTGAAGCAGCAGATAAAATAGCTAGCATATTTGACCTTGAGAAAAGTTGAGCAGGAGATAAACCCTCCTTCTCACATCAAAAGTTCATTCTCATGCCATGGTGACCTGGATTAGGTGAACCCTTTTCTGGCTGCTCATTACTAATTTTAATTTCTCAAATCCTTCCTACATGCTTCCCCAAATTTATCTTATTTTCTACCCTACTTCACACATTACTCAACATTTTCAAAGATTCGTGACATCGTTTGATTTCTGACTCCTTAAAGAATAGATGTTAAGAAAGTCAGACTTCTTGGGATTTAATCTTACATCTGTCTCTGATGATTTGTGTGACCTTGAAAAACTGAACTTATCTGAAACTCTGCTTCCTCATATAAAAAAATGAAAATAAAAAATTAGTTTGTACATAGATGTTTTGATGAGCAAATGAGGTTATTTGGGAAAAGCACTTGGCAGAGTTCCTGGCATACAGAATAGTAATATTAGCTCTAATTATTATTAATTATAATTAGTCAGGTGATTCTAAATATGTATCTCCAACCACAGTATTTCCACTCATCTCCATCCTTTAGTTTCAGCTCTTTAGTGATTATGTCTTATTGCCACTGCATATTCAACATTTGTTCAATTCAACTCATCCTGTATGTTTCCTTTACAAACTATTGCTTCCTGCTGTTATCCAAATTTCTCTGTGTTTCAGACTAATCGGTTACAAAATTCTCTGGCTATTACTGATATTTTTAAGGGCTCTTCTTCACTCCTTTCAATCCCAAAGTCAGCCCTGTACTGAACATGTCCAACCACTTGATACTGCAATTGCTCAATACTACAGTTGCCCTCTAACTTTTTATTCCTTTTGTAATAACTCCCTAGTCTAGCCACTTATAACTCTGTAGACAAATAGATATTCCTAGATTATAGATACTAACCTAGGGCCTGCCAAGTTTACAATTATCCTGTAGTTTGAGTCCTTTATCAAATTTCAGCCCAACCCTCATTTCCAACGTTTGCTGCTTTTATGCAAAAATTTACATTCTACTAAAATACATTTCATCTCTCCTCCCTGAACATTCCACACATTGTCCTACCTATCAGTCAACCAGATTTTCTTTGTAAATGTATTCACCATTAAATCTCTGTGTAAAATAATATGTGCCCTGTAAGGGTCATTGCTAATAAAAATATCATGTATAAAGAGGGTCTTGATTATAGTTTCTTGACCAAGTCTTTCTAGCATTTGATTTCAGTATCTTTCCAGTCATTTTAGCATAACATAAAAAATAATGTATTGATATCTTATTTCATCTTGCCTTGGTCTTCACTAGGCTTAAGTGTCCCTGGGGAAGGTCCATGGGTGTAACTGAGCTTTACATTTACATCTGTGCCTTCAACAACATACCTGGGTGACATTCAGATGTATGATTAACTGAGTAAGAATTCATCATTTTCGAAGTGACATAAATGTAATCGTTCACAGTATGCAGTTCAAATTGTTACTAAGTGAGAAGAAAATAGTGAATTTTATTATGGATGTAAGCTCCAGGTAGTTATCTAGCCAAAAGTGTATTAATCTTTATTTCTTTAATAATAAATTACTTAGGTCAAATGAAAACTCAGTTACACTTTTAGCAAGTCAGAGTATCTTTAAAATATAGTCCATATATGTCCACATTGTGCTTGAGTTTAAATATATATTTAAAAAACAAAAACAAAAAAAAACAACACCTAACAGTACAGCTTTTGATTCTGGAACAGCCAAAATACATCCTACCAGATCTCCACCTCCCACATATAACACTTACACAATTGTGGAAAATAAAAAATAACAGTGAGCTGAAGTCCTTGAAAAATTAAAAAAATATATATCTGGAGAAGATTTGGCATTTTGGAAAAAGAATCATGGTGGAGTGAGTTATCAATTTTCCCAGCTTGAAGCCCAAGGTCAGTTCACGGCCAACCCTATGCAGGGTGGCAGAAACTCCAAAAGGAAACACAGACTTTCTGGCTTCAATAACCAGATGAAAGAGTTTGTGGAAACCACAGAAATTGAAATGGAATCCTGGGACGGAGCGCCTATGAGAGACAATCAAGTTCTGTGTACAATCTGCAAACATGTCTAGCTGACATCTGAAAAATGCAAGCACAGAACTGGTTTGGAGCTGACTCAAAGCAACCTACCTAAGAACAAATTAGTGGAACTGAGATCTGAACTGCTCTCCTAGAGAGAGAATTTTCCATTTATGTCCAGCCAAGTTAATTGCCTGCCAAAGTAATACCAACAAACAAAAATCAACATTTTCTAGCAAAATATAATTGAATATAGAATTCCCACAAAATATAATTAAAGTGCAATCCTAAATTATATGACATGTGAAGTAGCAGGAAAATGTTAAGTTTCAAGCAAAAGGCAATACAAGAGACAAGCCTTTAGATGACTAACATACTGACATTGTAACTACACTAATAAAAGAGAAGAATATGTCTGTAATAAATGAATGCTAGAACATTTTAGCAGAAAAATTTTAACATGAAAATATTTTTAAAAAAGAATTTAAAAAGCAGGGCATGTGCTTAACATTCTAGCAAAGGTAATAGAGGTAAAATCAATGAATATTTAGATAGCTTGACAGAAATTATCCAATTTGAAGAACAAAAAGAAATATATTGCAAAAATAGAAATATAACCTTAGAGACCTGTATAAAATATTAAAAAGTCAAAATCATGTGTAATTGGAATCACAGAATAAAAAGGAGAGAACACAGTAGAAAAATACATGAATTTAGTGAAAGGATATACATTTACAGTTTGAGAAGTCCATTGAACTTCAAGCAGAAATAAGGTTGGCAAAAGCTCTAAAAGCATCATAGTCAAACTGCTGAAAACCAAAGTAAACAAAATCTTGAAAGCAGAGAAAAACTTCGTAATTACAGAGGAACAATCTTTTAAATATTTGCTAACTTCTCATTAGAAACTGTGTACATCAAAAGACACTAAGTTTTAAGTGCTAAAATTTTTAAAAATCTGTCAACCTAGCAGTCTATTATTTAGTAAAAAGCATAATAAAGTTATTTTCAGATTAGACAACCAATGATAATTCATTGACAATGGATGTGAAATATTAAAGGCTAACAAAAGTATAAAACAGACATAGAGATTTTCAGGAAGAATGAATAGGTTCAGAAATGGTAAGCATAACAAGCAAATATAAGAATTTTTTCCTATTGTTTTAAAATAAAATATAAAATTATATGAAATATATAAAAATGTAATGTAAGCGAAAGGAGAAAAGAAGGGAAATTTTAAATAATGGAGGAACAAACTAAAAACACATAGTGAAATGATAAACCTGAGGCCAACCGTGACCAAAATTAAATAAAATATTACTAAACACTCCAAGTAAAAGCTACAAATTGTCAAAACATATGTACAATAGAAAGATTCCACAATATGTCTATTTAGTACAAATATAATATAAATTGACACAGATTAAAAGCAAATGGATTTTTTTTAAAAAAGCATAATATGTACCATGTAAACAGTAATCAAGAAGGTAAAGTGGCTAAATTAATATCAGGAAAAATACACTCTAAAACAAAGCATATTGCCAATTAAAAGAAGAATATTTCAAAATGATTAAATATACCATTCATGAATTTTAGATATGCTGTATCTAATAATAGAGATTCAACATGTGAAATACAAATGGACTGAATGAAGTACAAAAGGATAATATCAAACATATGGTCAGAGACTTGAACAGAACTCTCAGCACTAGATAAAACAACTAGGCAAAAACAAAATAATAATAATAAAAATGGAGAAGATTCCAAACAATACTATCAGCAAACTACCATTATTATAAAAATTAAAAAATGTAAAATAACATATTAAATACTACCCCATTTGAAAACTGACACACTTCTGACTAATGCAAGGGTAAAAAAAATTCATAACAAAAATATAAATGATTTTAAACTGCATTATATAATAAAAATATATCGGAATTTTGGTGATGGTGGTAAAATAGTGCTTAGGGGCAAACTTATGCCATTTAAAGTTTCTTTTAGAAAATACAAAAAATTAAAAATGGCCTATTGTCTTAAATTAATATGAAAAAAGAGAAATAAAAAACTGAAAGGAAATAAAAAAGAAAATATTAAAATTAAGAGCTAAAGAGAGAAGTTTTTTAAATCATAAATAGTTCTTAGAAAGAATGACAAAATAAATAAACTTTTGCTAGACTGGTCAAGGAAAACAGTAAGAAAACACAATTTTCAGTATCAGAAATAAAAGAAATGTTGGCATCATTAAATCTACATAGTCTAAAGAGAATAATTGCAAATAATCTCATTACTAAAATTTTAAAAATCTAGATAAAAAATATATATTTTCTTGTAAAATTATAAGAATAACAAATTTAAATGGAAAATGCCACATATTACTTCATCTAAACAAAATTTGGATTATATACATACACACACACATACACACACACACACACATATATATATATATATATATGAATAAGTATATGTATATTCCTCAAAGAAAGTTTCAGGCCCAGATGGTTTTGTTTCTGAATTCTGCCAAAATTTTAAGGTAAAAATACAATCTATTTTATACAAAATATTTCTAAAAATTGATGAGGCAAACTTTCCAACCTGTCTTATAAGGACAGCATAATTCTGATATCAGAATATCCCTCTCAAAAGATGCCAATAAAGTTAATAAGTAAGCTAAAAATGTATAGAAATTATTTAAAGGCATAGATAGATAGATGACAGATAGGTAGGTACATAGATAGATAGACAGACTGGTAACCATGATATACAGACAGCACTTAAAACAAAAAGAGAAAAATCCCTCCCTTCACAGTAAGCAAAATCAGTCTATGCTTGTGTAAGGGCAGGGTGTATGGAAAATCTGTACCTTCCCCTCGATTTTGCTGTGAATCTAAAACTACAAAAAGATAAAATTTAAAAATAGTTACAATAATATAATTAAAAAACAAATATTAAAAAAAAGAATCTGCATGAGATGTGGAAGACCACTATATAGGTTTCTATAAAACACTCCTGCTGATTTTATCTACTTAATGGGATCTTGCATTGTTGAACACATTTTAAATTAGGACAAAGTCGTGTAATATATATATTACACATATGTATATGTGTGTGCGTGTGCATAGTATATTTATACACACACACATTTAAATATATTTTTATTTATTTCAGAGAGGAAGGGATGAGGAAGAGAAAGAGAAAAACATAATGATAAGAGAGAACCACCACTGGTCACTGCATCCTGCATGCCCCCTATTGGGATTGATACCACAATATAATATGCCCTTGACCAGAATCAAACCTGGGACCCTGTGGGTCTGCAGGCCAACACTCTATCCACTGAGTCAAATTGGCTAGGACTACTATGCAATATTTTAATGAAAAGTAAAAAAACAAACAAAAAAACTGTATGAGACTACACAGTAAATACTCTAAAAAATGGCCTACCAATAGCTAGACAATGTGACGTGGCTTAAAAGGCCTCTTCTTTACTTCATTTTCTATACTTAAATAAGTTTATAAATTATAATGCTGGAACATTAATTATTATTAGTATTAATTTATCTATTTTTATGTTTTTTGCTCATTTCCAAAAGCAGGGCAATTAGGCTTATAGTGATGCTACCTATGGTTAGGACTGACTGGTGATAGCCAGGCTCCTAGAGTATATTATTACTACATTTGTGATATGATTTGTAATGAGAAAAAAATAAATAGCAAAAGCATATGATTATTTCTGTAATTTAACTTACATTTTCTAAAACCCGTAATAACTAGTGTAATTTAAATCTCATAAAAGAAACCGAGATGCTCTACTGAATCTGAAAATCAAAACCCATGAAAACCTTTTATACACAATGTAAACAGACATGTATAATATAAGCATCTGCCAATCTAATCTGATAATTTTGCTTAAGTTGTGTTTTTTTGCCCATTTGGCATGTTTTTATGGAGCAATTTATATGCAACACTGTATCAGCATATATGGGAGTATAAAACCAGCTGTGTCCTATTATATAATTTACAGAGAGAGGAAAAAAATGTTTGACAAAGAAAATTGTTTTCTAATGAAATATGGGGGAGGGGAGAATTCTAATATGAGAAACCTGTTGACATATTTCCCAGCTGAACACACAAGGCCGTGCCTGGTGCCTAGAGACCTTTGTACAGATCTGCGTGTTTCCTCCAAGGCAGAACTAACTGCACATTCGCCTCCTAGATGAGCCCACCACTGTTGAAGGCAGTTCTTTGAGAAAGATAGGAAAAAGCAACAAGCACTCTACTCCCCAAAAGATGGTTGTTTTTGGAATCCCACCCCCACCCTCCATCAGAATATTGTAATCAGTAGGAAACAGAGTCAACAGCAGTGGTGAGTAACAATATACAATCAGGAACATACATGAGATGAGCAGCTGCCAGTAGTTAGCATAGTTTCGGTTCACTGTATTCCAAAGTGCTATTTGTAAGGAGGAAATCAAGGGAATAAAATTGTACAAAATGAACATGGGTCATAAGAGTCCTAATAGTGCTGCTCCTCCCATCTTCCACATCTAATTTTTTCCATGCATGTGTTTGGTGAGCTTTCTCAACTAAGGGACCTTTGATAAGATATCAGCAAGCCAGGTACACTCTTTAATAAACATCGCCTACTCACCTGCTCTTGGGTTTCAGACAAGATTTTGTCTTCTGCAGGATGGCCACAAAATAATTCCTTTTCCTTATGGCATTTAACTCTTGTTTTGTCTTTTTTATTCCTGTGCAGATTTCATGGGTCAATTTTCTCCAATTTTGTGTTACATGTCAGCTTCTCTAGAGCACCCTTCTCTAAGTGTTGTATGCATCCAGATATCCTGGGATACAGAAATGTGTTTTGGAAAAGCCACAAGGTGATTCTGACAGACATTGTATCTATTTTGAATCACGTATTTAATGGACAAGAATAATTGGTCTAACGGATTTCCAGTGTTTCTGGTACCTGGCAGTGACATGCCCTTCAGTATTACTGTAGCAGCTTCCTTCTGTGAGTTAACTCCCATCTAGTCTGAACACAAAGAAACAATGCTAACTGCAGAGAAGGATTTTGGTTCCTGGCTGTAGGTTCCATAGAATCTATCCTCTCTAATAAAAGAGAAACATGCAAATTGACTGTACATTCGCTATACCCACAAGCCACACCAACCAGCCAATCGGGGTGAGTATGCAAATTAACCCAAACAAGATGGTGCTTAATTTGCATATACAGGCAAAAGCAAAGTGAAGACAGAGTAGAAAGAAAACAAGCGCTGTAGAAGGGAGCGAAGCTGTGGAGAAGCAAGCAAGCAGGACGGTGGAGAAGGAAGGGAAGAAGGCAGGGCAGCAGAGACTGCAGCAGGAAGCCTTTTTGCAGGAATCTTCCTGCAAGGGGCATGTAGTATATATATATAAAAGGCTAATATGCAAAGTGTCCTCTCGGGAGTTTGACCTGGAGAATGGGAGTTCAATCGCTTGCTATGATGTGGGCCGACCACCAGGGGGGCGGCACAGAATGAAGGAAGGCCCAGATCTGCCCTGATCACTGGTCAGGTCCCTACCCATGCACAAATTTTGTGCGCTAGGCCTCTAGTATTAATATACTGGCAACCTGAGGTTTGCCTATTTTCATTAAATCTTTTGGTTAACATGAATGTGTCTTTGAGTCTGCAGGTTTTTAAAGGAGAGGATCAGATCCTGAACTATAATTACCACTTTGGTACATGGTCTTAGTTGTTGTCTAGCTTTGCCTAACTTTGCCTCATTTGAAAACATCATTTCCATCTTCTGCTATCAGCACATTAACTCTCAATTAACTGCTGTCTCTGCTAAAAATGTCATGTGGCAGGGTATGCACTATTCAGACTTACGCAGTAGGCAGTTTTAATGCTCCTTTCCAAATTACCTAGTTCCCTCTTAGTATTCCCTAGCCTCTCAGGAGCATACCCAGATACTACAGCTGGAAACAACATTTATTAATATTTTATAATAAAATTAAGAATAAATCATATTATTTTGAGCTGTGTTACAGTGCTAAGCACTCTGCACTGTATTATTTAACTTCCAAAAAACTCTCTTAAAAAATATTCCCCATTTTACAGATGAAGAGACTGAGGTACAGAGAAGTTACACAGCTTTCAGGAGGTAACACAGTTAGGCTTTCTGTGATAAATCAAGAGGCTGATATAATTAACATACTTACGGCTTAATGTGCTACAATTCACAAAGAAGCTGTGAGTCTGTGTTCTGGTTTAGAAGGGTCATCTTAAAGGAAAGGGTGTTCAGTGTGGTTTGAATGTCAGGAAAGTAGTTAATTTTAGGTAGATGGAATTATGAGTAACCTTTCATATCAGATTACATTAAGCTGCTGTCTAATTTACCCACAGCATGAGATCAGCCATATGTGGTGATTTCACTGTAGGGAATTAAAGTGCTGTTTTATCATTCCTCATAGGAAAATAACAATTTTTCTGATAACTTATCATGAAGTATGTATGATGGGCCAGATACTGTTCTAAGCATTTTAGCTTACATTAGTAGATACAATTTTATGAGAATTAAGCTATAAAAATCCACACACAATGAAGATGACAGATATTTCTTACAAATGCATACATGAAACATTCAGGAATTTTCACAACTTTGACACAAGTGAAGCAAGAAAAAACCCTCAAGGATGAAGGACAGAGATATTATCACAATTTATTTAGTTGGTAGACATCCAATCATGAAATATTGCCTCCTGTTCTGAGAAAGCTTATGATCAAGGAGAACAAAGACTACTTTAGTGTAGCCACAGAACTTCAACAAATCAGCAAACAGCAATCCCCATAGTGACACATGCAAACATTGGCATAGCTTATCCAGACACCTCCAGAGGGAACTGGTTGTCAGTGGCAGGAACCCTTCCTTGAATCACGTCCCTCTTATAGAGATCAGTTCAGCAAGCTAACAAAGTCTAAAGGTAACACATTTGAAACACATCAACAGCATCTCTTTTTCTGATTCTATCTTTAGGAGATAAACTTAGAATTATAAAGTTTTCACATGTGGTTTTCTTTCAAGAAATAATGTGCTAGTAAGACGGATGGCATCTGGTGTGCTTGATAGTTGTTTTTCCTCATCATAAACTAGAGGCCTGATGCACAAACTTTGTGAATGGGGAGGGGGTCCCTCAGCCAGGCCTGCACCCTCTCCAATCATGGACCCCCTAGGGGATGTCCAACTGCCAGGCCTAAACCGGCAGTTGGACATCCCTCTTGCAATCCGGGAGTGCTGGTTCCTAACTACTTGCCTGCTTGCCTGCCTGATCATCTCCTAATGGCCCCACCCTGCCAGCCTGGTTGCTTCCCAACTTCCCCCTGCCAGCCTAGTTGCCCCACAACTGCCGGCCTGCCTGGTTGCCCCCAACTGTTCCCCTGCTGGCCTGTTCACACCTTAACTGTCCCCCTGCCTGTCTGGTCAACCCCTAACTGTCTGGAAGGAAGTAGGAAATCCAGAAGTCGGATCCAGTCTAATTAGCATGTTACCCTTTTATTAGTATAGATGAGCATACTAGCATGTTGATATAGCAATGGAGTTATGGGTCTAAAGGTACATAGATTTATTCTGTAATGGGAGTCCACCCATGGGTAACCAACAAGTCAAATAGAACACTTTTCTGAGCCAACAGGAAAGACAGGCGGATCACTTGCTAGGGTCAATGTCATTTAGTAAGGCACACCACCTGCCATCACCTGGGCGGACTCCTCTGCACATCTGGGCTCCACTAACCATTGTATTTTAACCATAATGTTTTCCAATTATCCCTGATAAGGACTCATTAGCTTCATGTTTACAGAGGAGGAAACTGAGGCTCAGAGAAATAAAATAACTCCTTCCAGAGCACTCAATGGCAAGTATTAAGAACAGAACCAAATACTGAACCCAAAATTGTTGGGATGAAAATTTCACATTCTTTTCTCTCCACACAGGGCACATGCCTGAAAGAAATGTGAAGTTCACCACCATTGACAGGGAGAGGGTAGTATTGCCTTAAAAAAAATTCATTGTGCAAAGTCCAGAAAAAGCCAACTTCAAACAAATCAGAGAACTGAAGTAATAAGTAGGTTTTCAGGAATATTCACTTATTTCCTTATTCCTGTCAGTTTTCAGGAGAATAAAGAGACTCTGTGCTTACTTATAATAGATACCTTGGGGAAGGAAGAGTCAGGGTCACTCACTGCTCACACAAATATGTTTAATATATTGGAAGGCTGTTGTCTAAATAAGAAAACACAAACTGATGGCCCCTTCAAATATCTGATGCCTCCAATTATTCTAGAAGTAGGCAAGAGCAACAATTGGCAGTAGACTTGTAAGGAAAAATACATTTGTAAGAAGATATTATTCATTATGCTGAATTGCGTTTGTCTTTCATGAAGTGAGAGGAGGAAATATTAATATCAGAACTCAAATGACTCTCCCTTCACCTAAAAGACTATTTTTCAGATTTTTGAGCCAAATTGCACTGTCAGAGAATCACTCCAAATTTCATAACCATTATTAGGCTCAGGAGCAGTACAAACTACTTAGAGTTTGCCTTGGGCACAACTGTGAAGTGAGTGAAATTCATCTTCTGAAATTTATCTTCTGGGTCCTTCGTGTTCTTTCTCTACTTTCTCCCACCCCTTCTGTCACTGCCTGCTATTGTCCCTGTTTTATTTTTCCTTTCAATGAGAGAGTTATCAGTCATTTACACTTTAGCATAAATGCATTTTAATAATCATAATTAACACATTTCCTCATTTAGCTAGGTTCATCTTAAGAATGAACTCTCACTGAAATGCAAAGCTCTGTTAAAATTTTAAGACATCAGGATACCATGGGAGAGCTGTTAGGAAGTCATAAAAAGAACTTTTGTGGAGCTCCTGAAAGGATGCTACGAAGGCACTCACCTACAAAAACAATCATAGATAACTACTGAATATTAAAACTAGAGTGTCTCTTTCTTAAAAATATATTTTACTGATATTTTACAGAGAGAAAGGGAGAGAGAGAGAGAGAGTTAGAAACATCAATGAGAGAGAAACATCCATAAACTGCCTCCTGCACACCCCCTACTGGGGATGTGCCACAGTCAAGGTACATGTTATTGACTGGAATCAAACCAGGGACCTTTCAGTTTGCAGGCTGATGCTCTATCCACTGAGCCAAACCAGTTTTGGCAAAACTAGAGTGTCTCTTAAAGAGTGCCCATTAAACATACACAAAAAAGTAGGGGAAAAACACACACACACACACTTAGTCATTGAAACGTAAGATAAAGGCAGGCATGATGAATTTTATTTATTTTTTGCAGTAACAGAATTTTGGATTGGATAGAATTTAAATCTATCATTTGCCACTTCTATTTTTGTTTCTATGTACCCCTTCCTCTTTTACTAGAAACGTAGAGTCCTTTCACCCACTTTACACACACAGTTTCTGTGACACACAGCAATGCCAGTACATACATTTTTTTTCTTCAACCAGGTATGTGCTCCGAATGGGAATCAAACCCACAACCACTTGAAGTATGGGAGGGTGCTCCAAGCAACTGAACCACAACAGCCAGGACAGGGCATCTATCTCTCATCCTCCGAGAAACATTCCCCACAAACCACGGTTTCCATTTCTCAGGCACACATTTTCAACAAATGAGTACTAAGAGAATAACCTGATAAATTAATATTTAACACATTGTGCATAGCTCAACACTGCTGCAAGTTTTAGTCTTTCTTGTTTTCAAATAAAAACAACTTTGTTAACCAAATGGAATGTGGCCCAACTTAATTACAAGGCTTCAAACCGCAGGCACATGGCAGATTTAATTAACGGGTACGGGCAGCTAACCACCCCAAGGTCATACCAGGGACAGAAATCGCAAGACCTATAGCAAGGGCAACAAGATGGGTGGGGGAGCATTACAAAAGCCACTGATAGAGAGCAGGTCATTTCTTCTCTCAGAATGTCTAAGAGTGACCCCACCTTGATGGGGCTGTGCTGGTAACGGTATTAATGACACTGTGTCACGCAGGTTTTACAGGAACAGTGGTCTTCTACAAATGCTTTGGAATCATTCATCCATTAGGCATGCTAGCAGGGAACAGAGTTGACTATCAATAGAGTTGACTAGCACTAAAATGACTGGATTCTCTAACATCCCCCACTTATCCCCTATAGTTGTTGCTTGCTTACAAATTATGTGGATCCCGTTTGAAGCCCTACTAGTGCTAGAGCTTTCTGGGACAATCTATGGGATTCTAACTCTCTTCTACAGATATATTGTCTCTGTCTTCCATAACTCAGCAGTACCCACAGTGTTTGATGTCTGTGGCTGAAAGGAAGTGTGGATTAAAATCTTTAAGCAGTGACAGAAAGGAAAGCGACTCCTTTTCGCAGGCAGGCCTAACAAAGAATCGCTGTGTACAAGCAGGTACAATGCACTGCCTCGCTCTAGCGGTGCAGACCCAGCACCATTTCTCTTTGGATCTTCTTCATGGTCTTGTTATCACTTTGAAGCAGCATGGCACGCGCTCTGGGTACCAACTTATTAAATACAGGTTATTGTTAAAAGGAAATTCCAACTGAGACCGAGCTGATTCATGTACGGTTTCTCTTGTTTACTAAGAATACCTTTTACTGGAAAATATTGAAAGGAAGCTTGCTTTTCAATTTTTTCAAGTTTTAACTACCTTTTTATTTAGGAAAAAAAAATCTCTAAAGTAAAATTTCACTGATCACTTCCCAAATTTGTTTTATCCCAAAGATTTTGTGCTGGAAGATATTTCTGCACATAGGTGTCTCTGTTAAATATATATCCCACTGTCCCATTAATTAATATTGTCACTTTTTGCTTGAAAATAGAGGTTACATAACCTAGGTTTTATTGGAAAGAGCAGAGAGATTTGGAAATGCTGATATTACTTACAACATTGGTCAATTTTTGTACTTATATTTTTTCTTAAGAGTGATATATATATATATATATATATATATATATATATATTACAAAATGACCATTTTAAGCTCCCAGATAATATTTAACAATTATAAAATTATACTGTTTTAAAATATATTTTTATTGATTTCAGAGAGGAAGGGAGTAGGAGAAAGAGCTAGAAATATCAATGAGAAGAGAGAATAATTGATCGACTGCCTCCTGCATGCCCCCTACTGGGGATCTAGCCTGGAACACAGGCATGTGCCCTGAATGGAAATAGAACTGTGACCTCCTGGTTCATAGGTTGACACTCAAACACTGAGCAATTTTTATACTTTAAAAATCACATTATATATGTGTGTGTGTGTGTGTGTGTGTGTGTGTGTGTGTGCAGAAGAAGAGAGGGAGCGAGGGTGTAAAGGAGGGAGAATGAGAGAATGAAAGGTTTTGATTGGTTGGTTTCTATGCCAGTCAGTGTCAAAAGCACCACTTCCTAGGCAGCCATTGGCTCTTCCAGTTCACCTAGATTTGGTTCTGATTGGTTGATTTCTATGTTAGTCAGCATCTCCAGGCCTATCTCCAGGCTTGATCAAAGAGGCGGGGCTGATCAGCAGCCTCTGAGGAGACTTGGAAAGAAAGAGTGTGGCTGCTGACAAAGCCTGGAAAGAAAGAGAGGCAATTGCTGATCAACACCTGCCACGGAGGCTGGGAATCAGATCCTGAATCTTTCTCCCTGGACCCCTCTCCAGGTTTGATTCACAGCCCCCTCAGCGGTCAGTGCTGGGTCTTCATGCCCGCAGCAGTGGCAGTCAGTGCTGGGTTGCCACAGCACCCTAGTACTGACTGTAGGACTGACTTCCGGCCAGTGGAGCCTTCAGTCATTTTGAACGTTATGGACCCTGGGTTTTTATATATTAGGATTCATCTTATTTGGGGGATGACTTTTGGGATTCTGCAAGTACTGAAACTTTCCCTGGAGCATAAACCCTGCTCTTTTACCAAATTAACTCCTAGTCATCCTTCAGGTTCTGTCCAAATGCCATTTGTTTTCCCAAAGGGCTCTCATAATCTTCTCCACCAATGCTTAATTAAATGTTCCTCTTTTGTGTCCAGAGATTCCCTCCATGTCTTACAAAATTCCCTGCACAGTGCTGTCTTGTCTATTTGTTTTAATTCTAAAGGAGATAGCTGACTTTGTACCTTACTTGTAAATTGGATTTTCAGGTCTAGTATGCGATCAAAGATTACTTCTTGCATGAATTGGGGGGTTGAATTTTCAGTTTTAAATCTTTTGAGGGTTTCCACAGAGACACTGTGCTACTCCTCTCAAAGCTCCCTTCAGGATGGAGGCAAGGAAGAGCTATCAGCACTGCCCATCTCTAGGAATTGCCCCTAAGCAGATGCCATTTCCTCTCCCAGGGAAAGCCTTCTGCAATGATTGGCCAGTGGAGTGGTATAAAAGCCAGTCCCTTTGCCTAAATGCCAAATGACCAGAGCTCCCCTTAGGAAAGGCAGATGGAGGCACATGAGTCAAGTGCATTAGACTTCAATTCCCCCTCCCCTCTAGTCCCAATCCCGCATTCTCATTGGGTTTTATGTGTTATTCTCTAAAACACTCAGCAATAAATGTCCTCCCTGTAAAACTCCACCTCAGAGTCTGTTGTCCAAGGAACCCAACTTTTGCCACCACAAGTCTTAGAACAAAATTCAAAATCATTGAAAAGACTGTACAGCTGTGACTGACCTGGCTCTTTTCTCCCTCTCAGACCTATTGCCATCATCTCGCCGATTTTTTTCTGGCCTTGCATCCTTGAAATTTGCTTCTATCCCCTACCTGGGTAATTTTTCTTCTATTCCCTCCTAGAACGCTTCCTCTTGGCATATCTCATGGATGGTTTGTTCGTATCCCTGAAGTCTCAGCCCTGTCATGCTTCTCACAACCCTAGTTATTTCCATGATTGCATTTTTCATAATGAGGGATTATATGCTTCCTAATGTACTGACCCCATTAACATCTAAGCATCTGAAGTCACACAGAACTGACAAACAGAACAATAACAGCACACTATTAAAAAGGCTTTATATATTTAATCCTTATATCTGCGCTATAAGTACTATTATAGTCTCAACTTTACAGATGAGGAAATGGAGAAAGAGAGACCATGGCTAGAGGGAAGTGATGTTAAGATCCAAATTCAGGCAACCTAACTACCAAGTTTGTGTTGTTAACCCTTGCCATAAGCACTCCATAACACTTTCTGAATAATGTGGAACAAATGAATGAATGAATTGGCTAGAAGAAAGACTCTTTTTAAAGTAATTTTTCTATAGAGAGTGGTAGGGTCAAACATAAGAGCTTTAAATGTAATTTTAAATGCATGACCCTTTGGAAAGAGACAGAAACATTTATGAGCTATCTCTCCTCTGCTATGTTGAATTAGTAGTTCTATTATGGAAAGGAGCATACCATACATATGTATATCCAATATGGTGCATGTATACATCCTGGGACTTGTGTCCTAAGCAAGCATTTCAACAGACTGCATATTTGGAAATATTAGAATTTATTATATTAAGACAAAAATTAAGTTTAATCCTCATTTGGAAAGTGCATGATCTCCTTTTACATAGCTATAGACAAGATTATCATACACCTAGCTCCAGAAATTGTAGGATGATTATATTCAGTCATATAGTCCATAAGAAATAACACTCTAATAAAATTTCCCACTCTCTGAATGCACTTGGTCAGAGACTTCCTCTACAAACTGAAAAATGTAATCAGTCACCTGAATGTTTTATCTACTAATACATTACATTGAACATTTTCTTATTTGTAAATTTGAAGGCTGAGAATCTTTTACTTTGTATCTAGAATAGTTGGCAAAGACACAAGTCAATAAAATCTGGTTCCTGGTGTGTAGAGTAATAATGCATGCCACATTCTTCCTTGCCTAGCTTTTCCTTAGGTTTGTTTATGATCACAATGCATATTACTATACCTATACTGACTTTGCATTTACATTATAATTAACTTAAAAATACAGCTAAAGTGTTGTTTAATAAGTTAAGTGATAATGAATTATACACAATGTGATCATCTTCTTTGGCATATTAATTGTGGAAGCCATTTAACAAGATAAAGTGTTTCAAAGGAGATCAGTTCTCCAGATGAAAGTCTGCTATTAGTCTACATTTACTCCCCAAATATTGTTTGTCAGTTACAAAAGAATCTCTAAACACCAATAAGTACTTACATATTTGTACCTTTGAAATTATTCATAGAAATAACATTTTTCCTAAAGTTCATATATCCAGGAGAATAACTATATTCTTGCTGAGAACAAGTGAAGTCAGCTACATAATATTGTACAACCAATTCAGTCACTTATCATATGTAGAATGAATATCAGTAATTGACAGCAGTGGATCCTCTTCCCAACTCTTTTGAGCAATTCCTATAGACAAAGAGCTTTGGCAGTTTAAATTTACTTCAAAAGAATATTCTTAAGGTAAACACTAAATGAGGCAATAAATGCAAAGTGAAATATAGTGCCTTTATGAAACTTCAAAATGAAATATAAAGTTTTTAAAAATGTACTTCAAGATTTCAGGAACTATCTATTTTACCTGTTCACCAATGGCATTGCTTTGTTCTCCGTTGTCAGGCAAAGAGTCATCCTGAGGCAGGTCTTTTGGAAACTCAGACCTTCTATTTGCAAAAAATGAATTATTTAACATAACCACTGGCCTGAGCATGACATTAATTTAAGATTTCCTTCTCCTCTAATTAAAATAATCATTAGATAACTATAAACAAGATTTTTTTTTAATTAGGAGTTTGGGAAATACTTGACAAAATTGAAACCTTATTATTTAACTCCTTATTAACCAGAATATTTTAAAATAAAAAAGTCTCCCAAAGCATTTGTAAAAATAAGTTTACTTTTTTCACCTTTGGAACACTGCCACTACTTCCATGAATGGAAATTGTAGAATTAAGGGTATTAATTTTGTGACAGTCTATAGCTAGACTTAAAACAAAAATGTGATAACCCAGTGTATAAGGAAAACTAGCTAAGGTACATAGAGGTAATATTAACAAATAAATAAATACATGATCTACACTAATAAAAGAAAAAGATGAAAATTGACAATACCTCTGTGACACCCACCAGCCAATTAGGAGTGAGTATGTATATTAACTCGACAAAGATGGTGGGTTAATTTGCATATGCAGAAATGGAGAAAATACTGAAGACTCCAGCCTGAGGAAAGACTGAAGAATGAAGAATGAAGAGACTTGGCTTCTCTACTGCAGCCAGAATGAAGGCCTGAGTCCCGGGTACAGAAGCAAAACTGGTGCCAACTGCCAGGGGAAGGTAGGCCTATTACACCAATCTTCATGCAGTGGGCCTCTAGTTTAACATAAGTATCTTTCTAACATTGTTAAAATATAACAAATCCTGCCATATGTGACAACATGGATGAAACCTGAGGACATGACTGAGTGAAATGTGTGCATCACAGAAGGACAGATACTGTCTTATTCTAGCTATATGACATGTTTAAGGTAGGTGAATACAGAAGCAGAGAGTTGAACTGAGGTTGCCAGGAGCTGAGGAGGGGAATCAGGGAGGTGATCAATAGGTAAAAACGGTTCAGTTACGCACGATCATTAAATTGCTGAGATCTGTAAGAACACTGTTCCCATAGAAAACAATATTGTGTTGCGCACTTAAAATGTGCTAAGTAGGTAAGCCTCAGGAAAGTGTTCTTGGGACAATTATTACAAAATAAAGCATTTGAAACGTGCACAAAAATCAACTAGAAGCTTATACACAACAAAACTGCCTACACGGGGAAAGGGGGTTAGGTGTAGGCACAGGCTGAGCACAGCTGCCCATTACTGCTTTGTTAGTACAAGAGCCAGGTGACTCCCAAGTGTTCATATCATCCTTGCTGCAGGCATCCGGCGGTGCCAGCCATGCCTCCCTGGCAGGGTGTGGGCATCGCCCAGCACAGCAGTGGCGAGTACCGCCTGGGGCTCCTGTGTTGGGAGAAGTGCCTCCTCTCTCCAGTTGGCCTTTGGCAGCTATTCAAATGCATCTTAAATATGTTAGAATGGGCTTTGCCAAACATCTTTAAGCAAGAACTCCCACTGTACGGGAAAATGGAAATCCTGTTCTTAAGAACACCGCCAGAATTAGGCTTTATTTCCAAAACCTGAGATAACAATGGAAAAAAATGTGTCTTCCTGTATTCAAAGTGCTTCAAATATATTATTTATACTTCCTACATCCGTGAGGAGTTGGGGCAAAAAAAAAAAATCATGTAAAGAATCTAAAGCATAGAAATACTCAGTGAGTCTCCAAAGCTTTATTAGTAACAATAATAATTTCCATTACAATCACCACCCCTGCCACTAGCACTGCTATCTTCCACAAAACTTTACTATATGCCAAGAACCATGCAAAATACTACATATAGTCTTTTTCTCAGTTCTTACAGCACCTCGGCAGGGGCTCTCTCACCCCATATTCTTGGTGAGGAAAATAAGGCTCAGAGAGTTAGGTTCCTAAGCCCATAGTCCTTCTGTGTTATTATGCTTCAATATACTTACATATTTGATGCACAATTATTTTATGTATTTTAGTCTCACACAGTGTGCATAAAAATGATCAGGCATGGCTGGCTGGCATGGCTGTGTTTGGGCATCACCTATGAACTAGGAGGTCATGTTCCATTCCAGGTCAGGGCACATTCCTGGGTTGTGGGCTCCATCCCTGATGTAGGATGGAGCTGATGGATGATTATCTCTCATCATGAGTGTTTCTCTCTCTCTCCCTCTCCCTTCCTCTCTGAAATCTGTATAGTTTTTTAAAGTGGTCAGCCATTATCTAATTATCTAACACCTTATTTCAAATGTCAAACTCATGGCCGTTGGACTGTCCATTAAATCACATAACAAGACATGATACATAGGAATAGAAATGGAAATATATTCATTTGTTTATTATCCATTTCCATCACTAGAATGTAAAGTTCATTAAAACAGAGACTGTCTGAGTCACAACTCTAATCCCAGCATCTAGAATCGGACGGGCATTTAATATGTATATGCTGAATGAATGAATAAACTATAAAATAGACCCTCCATATATCAAGGACTATCTCTATTTTCATAAATTATTTTTAGATGCATTCATCATGAACTCATTGAAAGCATTTTTACTGGAGCTATTTAGCCAGTATCTGTAAGCAATGCCATAGGACATAGGAAGCATGTAGTAGTTGCAAGCTGCTGTTTTGATATTAAGTGAAGGAGAAATGAATGCAGGAACACAAATATTCAAGAAGCATACTATGTGGCAGAGAAAAGCAGAATTTGAAATTTCTGAAAAAAACGCACTTCCGTCCTGGCTCTGTCCCATAACGTGTGACCACTGGTAAATTTATCTCCCTTTAAGTAAAAAATGGGGAGTGAGATGGCATGGAGGAATTACTCTAGGCATGACATGAGCTAAAACATTAGCCTGCGACTTTTAAAAAGAGACTATGCCTGACTTTCTCTGAATCGCTGCAAAACAAAACATTCCGTTTCAGACAATGGCACATCTCTCTCTCTGAAATCATCAGTGGCAACAAAAGAGGGAAGAAGAGGGAAAGAGAGGCAAGGCCTTCGCACACGGGAGGTCAGCTGAAACAGCATCAGACAGAACACGGCATCCTGGGCGATGCCCGAGCAGAATGGCAGAGCCCGGCGTGGAAAGAGGAGGCATGAAAAGCGGCACAGAACAGAGAGAGCGGTCAGCGTGGCTTCGGGACTCAGCACCGCATGGGGGTCCGGCTTCAGAAGCAGCATAGTGTGATGGTGCGAGAGTGAATAGAACTAAATTCAGACCCAAAAGCCAGAGCTTTTTATTTCAAAGAGAGGGATAGAAGGGGTAGCTTATGGTTCAGAAAAGCTTCACAGAATTTCACAATCTTTTGGGGGGAATTCCCCAGGGTGTAAGAAGTTCAAAAAACAGAAAAGAAAATGGGTTGAAAGTACTCAGCCACTGAGTGAGCATCTCAAGATCAGTACGCAGTCCACTTCCCTCCTTCCTTAGCTCTTTAAACTGGACGCAGTGGAAGAAGCAGAAAGAAAACTAAATAGCTATGAAAGGCATAGGAAAGTTGGGGGGTGAAGTACTCCTGATGAGAAGATTATAAACAGAGTTTGAAAGAGCCACTGCCCACCCCCTCCACCTTTTAAAAGACAAGGTTAGGAGGTAATTAGCAATGGCAGCATGGTAGATGGAAATACAAATGAGGAAAGGTATTATCTTTGTGCTTTTATTCCAGGATTCTTAAGTTGTATTTGAGTCCAGGCTTATGCAATTTAGAAAGAACGAAAACATGAGTGGAAGTTTTGTAATTATTCAGGGGGTTGGGGTATATTTAAAAGCCAGTTTGGATAAGGCCCCTCAATATCATTTGCCATTTCATAATTATTCGTAAGCTCTAAGGAACTATTTTTAATATAATTAATTCCTAAGCAATCCTGCAAGGTAAACATAACTACCCTGCTTCCCCGAAAATAAGACAGTGTCTTATATTAATTTTTTCTCCCAAAGTTGCTCTAGGTCTTATTTTCAGGGGATGTCTTATTTTTGGGGAAACACGGTATTATACCCATTTTACAGATGGAGAAACAAAAGCAAGAAAGGTTATATAAATTTGCCAAAATGACTCAACTGGGGAGAAGCAGAGATGGGGTTCCAACACTGAACTCTTGGCTGAAGAGACTGTGTTTAAGCACATAACATACCACCACTTGTGTCTTATTTGATTCACTTCAAAGAAAGTGGCAGAGGTAGCAATCCTACCTGCTGTTATTAGAAAACAAATTTTAAAATGTAAATGTGCATGCTATCCTCATACTAAAATATAACATTTATTCTCACTCCTCTCCCATGAATTTTTTCCCTTGTTGGAATTTTGATGAAACAGTAGCAATACTCATAACCACTCATGGTCACTTATTTTAACCCAGCTACTCTTTTGATTCAAAAGGGAGGTTTTTACATATGAATAAATGGACAGAGTGGACCAGGGGATTGGATATGGGGATGGTAAATTAGTCTGAAGAATTCCCCCATGGAATATGGGGTTTCATTGCAGTGGGAGAATGCTTATGACATAGAACTAATCATTATAACTGAAGAAAGACAGAGGAGGAGGGCATAAAAGTAAATAATTATACTTGATTTTCTAAAGAGATTTAATATATAAATAAAATAGTACTCTACAGTAAGTTGGAGACCACTGAAGGGAGTTGGTATAACCACACAAATCAGAGTAATACAAATGTTAATTATTTTCCTTTTAAGGGCAAAACTAATTGCTTGTGTTACTTTATTTGCCAAACATACTTGAATTCACCTTGAAAGCATGAGGATAATTGTGACAATATGGATTTTAGGTGTGCATCACCAGGAAGCTACAGCTTTGCACAGGATCCAGGGGAATTATAGCATTGCCCTGTCAAGGACTGACACCACTCCATCCCTGCTCTGGTGTCAGATTGTCAGGGGAGGTTGGGGTGGTATGTAGGGGGACAGGTTAGGACATGCTCAGTAGAAGTTGAAATGACATGTGCTTGACAGGAGACCTATCAGTCTAGCCTGGGGAAACAATAGGTAAGTCTGGGGTTGGGACCATCAGAAGTCAACAAAAGCTTGGGAAGTTGATTGGTTATTTGGAAAAGCTCCTGGTTAAAACTCCAGGTGACTCAAGAACCTCTCCTTTAAGCTCATGCTCTCCCTCCACTCCCTCTCCCTCTCTCCCCCTCTCCCTTCCTTTCTCCTTTGCAGTTACCTGCACTCACCACCTACATTTGTTGGCATTCTCTCCCAAAGGTCTAATGCTACTAAAGAACTAAGATTTATTTATTTATTTTAATTTTTTTATTAAATTATTATCTGTGTACATATACCATTGCCCCCCCTTCCCATACATGCCCTCCCTCCCCAGAGTTTTGTGTCCATTGATTGTACTTATATGCATGTATACATAAAGGGCTAAGATTTAACATGAAACAGAAAATGTGGACACTGATCTATGTCCTGGTTTTACAGAAGACTTTTTTGCATACAGTTGGACTTTCTCCGTGGCTGGATGGACCAAGATGGGACATTGGGAACCCAGGAGCAGCATTCCTGAATCAACAGTGCGTGGCCATGAAATGTTGTTCTCCTGACCCCCTATAAGACCTCGTTCCCACCAACAATATCTCAACACTTTAATAAACACACACCGATCTCTAAATGAATAAAATATTTCAGTTGGCCATTCTGTATTATGTAAGTAAACTAAAAGAAACTTTCAAACAGGTAAGAAGTGGAACGACTAGGGAATTTTATTTTTTAAATTAAAAACTTTCCATTTTTCTTTTTCCAACATGTCCCCTCCACCAGATGTATTTCCAAATAAACAGAAAGCTTGAGTACCCCCCCCCACACACACACACACAGGCACACACACACTCTAAACACCACCTTACCCCACCAGTTCCAGAGTTCTAATTAAATGCTACATTTTGTTAAGCAAATTAGGAGTTACAATAAAGTGGAGGGAGCATGTGAAATGAATAATTAACGCTGTATAGACTTCAGCATCATAATTAAGATTAAATGCTGCATATATTCAAACTAGATTAGCACAGCCATTGAAAGCAGCGATGTGCTCAGTGGGAGAGTATGCTTTAGCTAAATAATATTTTATGAAGAGTATTCGAAAAACATTAAGCATAAGGTTGTCATATATAAAATGATTAAAATTTTATACAAAAGAAGCTGTAATTCCGGTAAATGAAATAATTTCATTTTCCTGCTGTTTTCACCTTTAAGAACATACAGTACATGGAAAGAAACTCCATGTGATTTCTTATTATCCAGAATATGAATCCCTTGTTTTACAGTAATGAACCCTCACAACATAAATTTGGGGTAACAGTTTCAGGCACTTTACCTTCTTATTTTGTAACCTTCCTTCTTGGAAAGATTCATTTAATTTAATTTACTTATTGCATCCTTCAATGGTGTTACCAATTTTTTGGGGGGAGGGTACTATTCAAAATCAAGATCTATTTAATTTATCTTTAACTTTATGCTGAGATTAGGCTTGATTCTGAGCACTTTCATTTACTATTGTTCCCTGCTTCTTTTCTCAAAAATGTCAACAAATTGCGATTTTAAAATGAAACCAAAGTAAAATGTGACTTTTACACTCATTTTACTGCTTATAGTTCTTTCCTGAGTAACGCTTTCACTCATGTTATTAACATGAAACTATTTAGAAAGGAAAAGTTTTTTTTAAAAAAAACTTATCTTAAATCCAATCTCATGGTGCTGATATTTATTATCAAATTAGAAGAAAGTGAAATACTTTTAAATCATGTTAAATATATAATTTTATGCACATAAATTTATTTTAGATCAGAAAATCTATACCTTGCACCAGCAAAATCTTTGTTCCAATTGCCCAAATACTGAAATAGGTGATGAAATAGGTGGCACAGATTTATATATATAACAATTATATCCCATACATCTTATTATTTTAAAATCTCATTATTTGGTCTGTAAAAAAAAACATTTTTACCATGAAGATAAAAATAACAAGTTATACTATCAGGATATATCAGTTCAGGAGAGGAAAAAAGTGTATTTTGGAGGTGCATTTTTTCCTCCTCCACGTTGTTAAACACAATGCAAAGTAAAATATTTCTAACAGCTTTTGGAGAGTAAACAACTCAGGGACTGCATGTATTTTTCAGGTCAGTCATTTTTGAGCAGTTGGGTATGGTGAAATGAGGGGGCAGGGATCAAAGACAAGTTCCCCAAAATCATAGAAAGATAGGCTGTTCTTTAAACTAAAGAAAAATCTGAGAGTTTATTCACTTTTTTCAAGTCCTTGTTTTATCAAAACCATAGTATGAATTTGATTCAGGGTAGAAGGCTCCTATCAACTAGGGGAGGGAATTTTTAAAATAGATATTTATTCTTCCTTTCTTGTTGGTATTATGCTTCTCTGGAAATAGCACCCAATATTCTAAAAATAAAGCAAACCAAAAAGAGAAAAAAGATTTTGAGGACCAAATCAAATGTTGAAAATTTAGTCCATTACATTAAAAGTGAACAGAGGAGAAATCCTAAAATACTGTCAATTTATATCTATTAAATATACACTAGGCAAAAATTTTAGAAAAACTAAAGTAATGGATTTACTAAGAGCTCCATCAGCTTTACATTTTTGTCAACTAATTCTAGGACAATCTTGAAAATAAAAGAAAAGGTTTGGTAATAATTACAAAATTTGAGCTGATCATGTCCATACAAGGGGGGGTGGGGGGGGTGGGGAATCACTATAGTTACTAGCTTCACCAATTTAAAAAAAAAATAATTTTTAAAAGTTACATCAGTTACCACTTCTGGTATAAAAATCATTGCTGCTTTATGCATTCAAGCTTTAGATGAAAGTTAGCTACTATTACTACAACTATAAATTACATTTATAGCAATATAATCACAGGTCCTACAAGTAGGTAGCATTAATAGTCTTATCAATTACAGTGCCGTAAACATTGTTTAAGGCAGCATAAATATTGATATTAATGTAATCAAGAATCAATAGTAGTTACTCAGAGTGTCATGTAAAATATAACTAACTTGTTAAGTGAAATGTTTAACTTTAAGCCTTGTGAGATGTATATTGCCATACAACAAAATGCTGTGTGAAGTAGATGCTGTGGATATAACTGGTTATTATTTAACAGGAAAGGAATGAAAGGGGAGAGCAGACAGTATAGGCATGCCATTTATGCAATAGCATTCTCAAGTCTACTCCCAGCCAGTGGATGCATGGATAGGGTCCCTAGGTCTGGCTAGCAATCAGGGCCAATTGGGGCCTTCCGGCTGCCAGCCAGGGACTTCCTTCCAGGCTGCTGGCCAGGGCCTCCCTTCCCAAGTTGCCAGCTGCTGGCTGTGGGTCAGGGCCTTCTTCCGTTTCTGGTGGTTAGCGCACATCCTCACCAGCAATCAAACTCCCAGTCTCCCAAACTCCTGAAGGAATAATTTGCATATCAGGCTTTTATATAGAGATGAGATGATAGAGATAGATAGAGATAGAGATAGAGATAGAGATAGAGATAGAGATAGAGAGATAGAGAGAGAGATAGAGAGAGAGATAGAGAGAGAGATAGAGAGAGAGATAGAGAGAGAGATATAGATATAGATATATAGATATAGCATAAACATAAACTTTGCTGCTTTTTGTACTCCTGGTACCTGCCCTCACCTACCAATTTGTGGATGGAATTATGAATATTAGTATATATCATTTGACACTGTTCTCATTATAATCACTTAGATCTTATATTATACTAGAGGCCTGGTGCATGACATTCATGCCCAAGGGAGTGGTTCCCTCAGCTCAGCCTGCATCCTCTCCAATCTGGGACCCCTTAGGGGATGTTCAACTGAATGTCAAAAAAAAAAATTCACTATCAACAATGACAGTTTGAAACACACTTGTGATTGGCACCAGCGAGAGGTTTACTATGTACATGTATTGTGCATGCATGAGTCAACATTTAATTTTAAATTGCCAGTTGGACATCCCTCTCACAAAACAGGACTGCTGGCTCTTAACACCTGCTTGCTTGCCTGATCACCCCTAACTGCCCTCCCCTGCCAGCCTGTTCACCCCTAACCACTCTCCTCAGCTGGCTTGATCTCTCCTAACCACCTCTGCCTCAGCCCCTACCACTGTAGCTTTCTACGCAAGGACATCCAGTCTATCTGGTCCAATTAGCATATTACTTTTATTAGTATAGATAATTTATAAGGCAATTCTCCCTCTTTATCACCCCGAACATACACATCTGTGCACATACCCATAAGCAGGTACATAGTATAGCTAAATGTAAAGGAATCAATACTTATGATCTCTCTTGTATTTCCTCCTCTTGGGAATATAGGTATCACATTAGTCTAAATCAGAGTCGAAAATCCATGGACCAGATTTGGCTTATGAATGTCATATAGAAAATATTATTTTTAGTGTATAAATTAGTTAGTTGTCAATATTTATAAATTGGGAAAGTCACACTAAAATTTATCTCAGGCTTTTAAAAATTATAAATGGATGACCATTTTAAAAGTAGGTATTACATCTTGTGGAGCAAAATCCAAAAGACATGAGCAATGTCCAATAAAAAGAATGTCTCCTTCATACCCATGTACCTCAACCAGCCAGTTCCCCTCTTTGAAGACAACCTTTGTTATCAAGTTGTTGTGTTTCTTTAGAGCCAAGATCTTTTCTAGATTCTTTTTATTGCAGTGGGAAGAGTAACTCTGGAATATATACCGTTATAATTAAGCTAGTTTTGAATAACTGGAAAGGAACAAAGGTAAGGCCAGATAGGGCATGCCATTTGTGCAGCTTTGCCAAGAAACTACACTGTAACAAAACACAGGTAGCCACAGTCAATTCCCTGCAGACTGCCCAGAAAAGACCCATATCCGGTAAAGTCTGGGTCACAAAGGGAAGGTACTTGTTTCAGTCTCATCTGGGAACTGGTCCTTGTTTCAGAGTAGGCATGGCCACTGCAAGCACAGGGGTTTGAGTTGTTGCGCTTCCTAAAGAAAGAAGTATGCTGTCTTGCTCTCTTGCACTCCTGGTATCTCAGGGGCTCTCAGGCTCCTGCTCTCCTGCATTCACCCACATGGCCCACAGCCATGGGAACCTCACACACAGTGACTAATGGACTGAAACTAGCCTGATTAACTGGACCCAGCTCCACCATGGAACAGATACTTTGGTTCTAGCTCTGCCGAATTCCCAGCTGTACATCTTCCAGGACTGGATTAAGAAAAGTAGGATTTAAGAAATCCAGAGTTGTAATTCCATGCAAATAAAAATCACTCATCCTCCCATGCAAGACTCAGAAAATTATTTTTCTTGAGATATAGTAAGGGCCCTATTCCAGCACTTAGTGGGGAAAGGAGAGACCTCACTTCCACCAATAACAGAACCACCTGGATAACATTTTTCTAAGAGCAACTTCCATTGGCTGCCTAACTATTCAACTTCCATTGGCTGCCTAAATCCCACCACTCACTGCCCCTTCAAAAGATCTGTTAACAATTCTGGAAATTGTTTTATAAAAGGATATTTAAAAATTACTGTTCAAAACAATGTTCTTTGATTGCATGCTGATGTCATTGTTTTCTTAGCTCATGTCCCAGAAGACACTGATAAGTTAGAACTGAATAAATTGAAAATGTTCCTTTGTTTGTAGACAATAAATGAAACTGTCAAATTCACTCAGGTATTAGGTTACAGCCTTTTCCCCCAGAAAAAGCTCAGTAAAAATTAGAATATGTCCAAAGCAATTTCAAGCTTTTATATAAAATAGTTCTTTTTATACAGAAGACTTAATTCATTATATTTGTGGAATTACTTAAGCAATAACATACCTGGAGATTTAGGAGTTATCCCACCTTCACAACACTTTGTTCTGAAGAGTTGTACCCAGAAGTAACTTGCCATAAGGATGAAACACTGTATTCTTTCAAGAGATGTGGGTCTGATGACCTTATAATGAAGAATTTTGCCCAAATGCATTAACTAGCATTCAACTATTAATTATTTCAATGTAGATTGGGCTACAGAGGAGAATTTTCTACCAATACAAGATAATGACTTCCAAAATGCTATGGTGCTCTGTGAGTGCCTGCATTTGCTGCTGTTGCCATATAGTTTAAGGGACTCTTATGAACATTCTTTTTGCTTAGAACAAACAATTTAATGTCATCTCTATACAGCTCATTGATGCAATTTAAGCAACTGCCTTTTACACATGTTGGACTGAGTCCTAATTACTGCTAAATGGCTTCTCACCCATATTTTTAATGGCTAAATAATTGATAAGTTGATGAATTCTCAACGTACATGATTTTAAAACACTAAAAATAAAAGAACATTCTAATCACCCAAGAACAAGATTAAAAAATATATTTTCCAATATAATATGTGTTAAAAGTGCAGGCAAGCTAAACACCAGCTAATAATTATCAGGTAATTTATGTTGGTTTCATCGTTAGGGTTAAGTACTCTAGCAAAAGCTCTTGTTCACCTTGAAGATTATGTTTCACTTCCAACCTAATCCTCAAATTAAAAAGAAATACATGTTGCCATCAGCCCTGTTTCTCATGCACAGCAGCTCCCACTGTCCTAAAGCATCCTCCTGGGTTATCTTGCTAGAGAAGCAGTTACTATTTTTTTCACATTTGTAACCTGAAACTGCATAGCTGGACATCAATAACCAGTTCTGTCTACTTAGTATGTTTAATTACAGGTTCAAAAACTGTCAGGCAGTGGAGTCAAGATTATAACAGTACACATGATCAACTTCACAAAACTGGGGGATTCCTCACTTTGAGGTCCATAAGCTTATTTATGCCACTCCTATGAAGTAGATTTCTTACACCTGGCCACATTTTTTAGAAAATAGCAGGATCTTTAACAGAGATTCCCAGGTCGGGGCCATGTTAAAAATCTATAGGGAGGTTTAACCTTCGGATTAACTTGAATACTCAATGGTATTCCAGCAGTCAGCAAAGGCTGTAGAAAGACTGTTAATAAAGCATTCAAGAAGGCATTTGCATAAGCTGTCTTCCTTAGACTAAGTATTATGAATGGCATTGTTGTGCAAAGCCAAAGCAGTAAGCAATTAGAGTCTGAACCCTAAATCTCCTCTGCAACTAGTCTGTAAACAAGGAAAAGTATCTGTCTCCAATTCTTGCTTCAAGTGTCTCTCCCATAAGAGGGCCCTGGATCTAAACAAGTGGAGTTGTACACTCAAAATACAAACTGGGATTTGTGATGAGGGGCCTCAGTAGGAAAAGGTCTTTGTATTAGTTTGCTAAAGCTGCTGTAACAAAATACCGCAGACTAGGTAACAACAGAAATTCATTTTCTCATAATTCCGGGGGCTAGAAGTCCCAAATCAAGGTATCAGCAGGGTTAGTTTCCTTTGAGGCCTTTCTCCTTGGCTTGTATTATAGATGGGCCATCTTATCTACATGTCTCCACAGGGTCCTGCTGTGCTTGTGTAGCCTCCTCTTATCAGGACATCAGTCACAATGGATTAAAGCCCACCAGCATGACCCTAGTTTAACCCAATTACCTATTTAAGGACTCATCTCTAAAACCATCCCACTCTGTGCAACTGGGAGTTAGGACATACAGATTTTGAGAGAACTCAATTCAGCCCATAATAGTCTGTAGGAAAAGATTGTAATAATAGAAGACTGTAGCTCAAAATATTTTACACTGGTGATTGTGCTTACAATTCAAACTTTATTTTTGCCCTTGCTTTGGCTCATTATCAAGAAAATATAAAGATTTTTTTTTAAACTCAGTTGATGATTTTCTTCTCATATCCTAAACATCGAAACTTTCTAAACAGCCTGTTATGCTCTTTTTAATAGGCTTCCTCATAGAAAAATTTCTTGTGGACCAAGATATCTTGATAATAATATTGACATAATTTCTTCTTTCTAGTTATAACTCCAGACATAACTTCAAGACTGTGAAGCTCTAAGTATTCATGATATGATACTCCAATGTCAGATAGCATAATTGAGAGAGAACAGAGCTGCCATGATCCCAATTTTGTTCCTCCAGTGAACCCCCTTTAAAGTTTTCAGTAAGAATGTTTGGTGCTGCCCAGACCAAAACCAGTCTTTACCTGCTGTGTACCGAAAGGTATTTGGCTTTGAGGGCATTGCGTCAGTTGGCCATTTATATAAAGAAAGTTGCTTTATGCATGCCAGGGGCCTCAAAGGTATATAGCAACTAGTGGACAAAAGACTTACAGGTCTGAAACTACATAAAATTTCTTTAAAAATGTTAATTACACCAGACAAAATTTGAGTAAGAAAGATATGCAACTATTGCCACTACTCTTTCTAAATACCCAAGCTTGTTATAGCTGAATACTTGTTTTATATAACTATAATGATGAACTTGCTATTTATGCTACAAAAGATAAATGAAGTTAAATCATATTTAGATGATTTAATAGATAATTATATATTTTTTAATTATTAATGCAAACATAATACCAGGAACATGTAAATAATTAATGATGTACTTATAAATAATTTCTATTAGAGAAATAGATTAAGAAAATGATTTGTCCTTACTAGCGGGTTCATAAATATTTAATAATAACTACTCCTGACATCTTTTAGATTCACCTCAAAACCCTAACAGTTAACCCTCTGTTGAAAATATGGAGAGCATTTTAAATGGAAAATAAAGTGGCCTCGCTGGCAAGGCTAAGTGGTTGAGCTTCAACCTATGAACCAGGAACCCAAGTAAAGGGCTCTATCCCCGGTGTGAGGTGTGCAGGAAGCAGCCAATCAATGCTTCTCTCCCATCATTGATGTTTCTCTGTCTCTCTCCCTCTCCCTGTCTCTGTGAAATCAATAAAAAATATTTTTAAAAAAAGAAAATAAAGACTATACTTACATACACTTTTTATTTACTTTGTATCATTTAAGAACATTTTTAAATGGCTGCAATGCAGTATTCAAACAGATAGGGCAACTTTTCTTTTAAATATTAAATCTGAAAGATTTCAAAATATATGTGTTAATGAAAACATTATTGTATAGGGAGAGGAACCAAGATGGCAGTGTAGGTAAAATCCTTGACTTGCCCTCTCCCACAACCACATCAAAATTATAACTAAAATTCAGAACAACCATTATCCAGAACCACCAGAAAACTGGCTGAATGAAAGGCCTACATCTAGAGAAGTAAAGAAGGAAGCACACTGAGACTGGTAGGAGGTATGGAGGCACAGAACGGGCTGGTCCAACACCCAGCACCCATATGTGCCACTTTTTTAATCAGAAGGGAGATCCTCTTTGCAGAGGCCACCCAGAGGGGGAAGATGTCTCAGCCCCACACTTGTCCTGCAGCCCAGGGTGCCAGAGCTGGGAAAAGAAGTCCCTAGAGGCAGTAAGATGCTAAAGGCATTCTTTACCACCAAACTAGTATTATATAAAACTAGTGGCTCAGTGCATGAAATTCATGCATGAAGGGGGGGTTCCCTCAGCCAAGCCTACACCATCTCCACTTGGATATCCCCCTCATAATCTGGGACCACTGGTTCCTAACTGCTAAACTGCCTCTGCCTTCCTGCCCCCAATTGCCCTCCCCTGCTGGCCTGATCTCACCCCCAATTGCTATCCCCTGCTGGCCAATTTGGTTTTGATAAGTAGATTTTTATGCCAGTCAGTGTCAAAAGCTTCCCTTCCTAGGCAGCCTCACCGTTCACCCAGATTTGGTTCTGATTGGTTAGTTTCTATGCCAGTCAGTGTTTCTTGGCCTATCTCTGGGCCTGATCAGAGAGGCAGAGATGTTCAGCAGCCCCCACAGAGGCCCAGAGAGAAAGAGGCACAGCTGCTGGTGAAGCCTGGAGAGAAAGATAGAGGCAATGCCTGATCAATAGCTGCCATGGAAGCTGCAGATCAGACCCTGCTTTTCTCTTAGGACCTCTCTCCTGGCCTGATCCTCACCTCCTCAGGCAGTCAGTGCTGATTTGCCATGACTGCATTGGCAGCAGCCATTGCTGGGTCGCCACAGCAACCCAGCACTGACTGAAAGACTGACTTCTGGTTGGCTGAGCCTTCATTCAATTTGGATATCACAGACCTTGGATTTTCATATATTAGGATGTTGAAGGGTATTCTTTAAGAGTAGGAAGAAGAAAAAGATAAAAAATATGAACAACAAAATGGCGACAAATACCTACCTATGAACAATTGAATCTAAAAATCAAAATAAATCAATAAGAAACCTAATAAACAGAATAAATTGGTGAATAAAATAAAATCAGAGGCATGAAAATGGAACAGACTGACACTTCTCAGAGGAAAGAAGGGTGGGAAGAGATTAAACCAAGATTATTTATGCATATATGCATTACTTATGGACACATCAATAGTGTGGCAAAAACCTGGGGTATGGCAGGAACAGGATGGAGAGGGGCACTGGGGGTTAAAAGAGAGGAACATCTGTAATAATCTTAACAATAAAGATTTTTAAAAACATTACTGTATAGTTACAATACATAGTATGCTCAATTTATGTATTTCCTAGTTTTACATATTTTGATAAAGAAAAAATAACTATATAATTATTTATGTTGTGCTTTTCCAGCATTATGCTTACAAAAACCTCCAAAATAGGTCCAGTAATTGACTAGCCTAATTGGGTAACTTGCCTGCAATTCACCCACCTTTATAATAAACAGGTAGGAATTTACTTGGGTGGGTAATAGCTGTTCTTTGCAACAAAAGTACAGTTATCATGTAGCCAGCTTCTAAGAATAGTGAGTACTTGAAGAGCCAGATAGAAGAGAGTAAAGGGGGGAGGGATAAAAACTGATGAAAAGAGACCTTACTTTGGGTGGTAAACACACAATATAACATCTATAATTGTGTTTACCAATGCTGCCCCGATAAATTAAATTTTTAAAAAAAGTCAAATAAATGCTACTCTGGGTAGATGTCTCAAAAATAAAAATCTTAAAAATGGTGTTCCCATCTTTAAAGATATGTGCTTCAGGATGACTCATTAAATAGGTCAGGTTTTGATATTACACCTCACAGAAACATAAAGAGAAAGCTTATTTCCTTCAAAGGGTGAATAATAAAACTGTCAATATGAAAGAAAAAGAATTCAAATTATGCCATTTACAGACTTAGATATATTGAGTTGTTATTAAAAATATAAAATTGTTTTTTATTGAATATATTGACCTATATGCTACCATTTAACCCAAATCCTAGAAATCTCTGTACTTTTCTAAATATACATATTTTCAGGTTTTAAAAAATGAATTGTTTATATGAAGTCTTCAATATGTATGTTTGTACATATAGGTATTACACTTATTTTTCTCAAGTATCTTCCATCAGAGTTCTGCCTAGGTCTAAATTTTATATATTTATTTAATTGATTTTTGTGAACTGAGTCAATCTTTTGCTCCCTTCAGTTTTGTCATATGCACTAATGATGCCCATGGTATAAAAGCATCTTAATGTTCTGTTGTTCTGATTTAAATCTTCCCATTCTATGTCACAGACTTATTGCTGGGAACATCAATTGAGACAATACACTTGAAAACACTTGGTAAATAAGGAACGTGTTTTTATCGTTTGTTGAAGTAGAGATTAATTAGAATACATGATATTTCATTAAACTTACTTTAAAAAGAAAAAAAAATATTTTTATTTACATTCTTTCTCCCATGAAATAATTATCATTAAAGGTAATGGTGGAATAAGATCTCTAATTTCATAATATTCATAAGATGGAAATTAATCAGCAAGTGACTAAGTTGGAGTAATGCTTTTATCCACATAGAAAGTCTCTATTTCGAATTCCAACCTCCAATTTGAAAGAAAAATCCTGAGTTTTATTTTCTTACATAAACATGGATTTCCATTTACATTTGTGATAGTACAACATTCACATTATAAGCATCTCAGGAATCCATGATGGCCTCCAGACTATTTCTTTTCTATTAGTCAGAAAGAGGCTGAGCTATTCTAACACAATTTAATCACATTTCTTCCACTGCTCTATGGATAATTTTCATGTCAACAGGTCTACAGCCTGCTCACCAGATATGGAGGTGGAAATAAAGTACTAACTCTTGAATGGCAAGACACAGGCTGTGCAAACACCATGATAAGAGAGAATGAACTTTTATTCTCTGCTTAACCAGTTCTGTTCTCCTCTTCATTCTGCCCTCTGTCTATTCAGCACATCACTGCCACTCAGTACAGCCCATGCGTTTCAATGAGAATCATTTTGTTGTTGATAAGGAAATAGGATGCTTATACCCTTCTGTAGAAACACAGCACTCAGAATACTTTTCTCAGTACTACTCGTTACTGATACTATGTTTCTATGTTGTTTTTCAATAATTTGCTCAGAAGAAAATATAGGCATTTTTACAGAATGCCCATTCAACTTCCTGTGTTATAAAGAGCACATAGTGCCCTAGCTGGTTTGGCTCAGTGGACAGAGCATCATACTGCAGACTGAAGGGTCCCAGGTTCAGTTCTAGTCAGGGGCACAAGCCCTGATTGAAGGCTCTATCCCCAGTAGGGGGTGTGCAGGAGAGAGCCAATCAATGAGTCTCTCTCATCATCAATGTTTCTCTCCCTGAAATTGATAAAAATATCTTTTAAAAATAAAGAGCACAGAGTTACACATTCATGAAAGGTGTCATAAGGATCAACTGTGTGCTAGACAACAAATAGAAAGTAGTAACCAGCATAAATAAACTCATGATGTTATGTATGATAGCAGAAAATAAATAAGTATATAAATACTGAAGGATGGATTGGGGGTTGTTCTCTATTGCTTCAATAGAGAATAACACACCATAAATGCCATGGCCCTTAGGAGCTGATATGAGGAGGTCATAATTAAGAGATATTAGAGGATCTAACCTTGTGATATTTGGGAGTGGTTTTTTAAAGCAATGGAAGAACATTTGAAATGTTCTAGAAACCAATGAAAGGTTAGACTTGATGGAAAGCAGTGTCCATGGGAAAGAGCAATTTTATACATAGTTGGGACAACAGTAATACCACATAATTCTGGTTCACATAAGTTGTTGCACAAAACTTTCTTATACTTTTTCCTCTAAATTCAATGAGAGAAAAGTGGTCAATATTAAACAGTAGACCATCAGGATCAAATTTATCATTAAAATTCTGGCTGCTGTGTGGAATGAGGAGGAAATAAGACAACTAATTGAAGTTGAAGCAATAAGTCTAGAGAAATAGATCATGTTGGACTGGATAAGACTGGCAATAGAACAGATATAGAAAAGTGTACTTATTTAAGATACTTTGGCATTATAAGTAACAAGACTCGCTGATGGTTTGGATGGTGGGAATTTAAGACAAGGAAAAGGCCAGGATGGGTCCAGTATCCTGGCTTAGGCAATGGGTGTGTAGGGTTCCATTCTCCAAAATACCTTTAAACTTGAAGTGCAGACAGTGCAGTGCTCGTCCTCCCAGAGGCCTCCAGGTCCCCCTGGTCATGGTGCAGGCTGGTGCTGGCGGGGACCACAGCGACCAGGACTGACCAGGGAAGCCAGAGTCACAGGCTCAGGTTGAACAATCCTTTCCATGCCCATCCTGACTTCCCTGCTCCCATCTCCTCTTGTAAATCCTCTCTTCCCTCTGGCTCCTTTTTATTCTCATCTTGGGTCATATTTTCTTCACTATTCATTCTGATGTCTCTGCCTTCTACTCTCTCGCTTCAATATACATACCAGCTAGGAACTATTTGTTTTTATTCTGTTTTTGTTGTTGGTGGTTTTTTTGCTTTTTGTTTTTAGTACACATTTACATTCCTTTCTTGGAAAAAGATAAAGAGATGTGTTTGCCTTTACATAGTTGAAAATTAAAAAGTGGAGGGGTCAGTATTTCCTTAAACAAGGCTCTACACTATTTTTTCAATGCGGATTGAGATAGAAAGAAAAGGAGAGTGGCAGTGGGGAGGAAAAAGAAAAACTAACTGTTAGATTGTAATCCTCTATGGTTTGTCCCTGATTTTATTAAAAAGCAGCCAGTGTGTGTTTAAGCACAATAAGTGATAAGTCACAAATGACCTCTTTACTTACTAAGACTAGTGATGTCAATTTTAATATATTTCATAAGCCCAATATCACTTAAAATATATGTCCTCTTAACATATGGGTCAGTATTACTGTTTTAACATACAAAGTTTAATGCACTGTGATAACATTTTCATGGCTGAATCCTACACGAATATGCTTATTTTCTAAGAATGTGATAAAATACATGTCATATGGGAGGCAGGGATATTTGGTAAAAATAACATAAATTTCATCCTCAGATAGATTTGCAGATAAATCCCATCTCTATCACTTACTGGTTTTGCCACTTTGGTCAGATTTCTTGACCTCTGCAAGCTTCTTCTAGAACTTGTGCAATGAGGATCATTTATTCCTCAAGCGGTTCCTGGAACCCCCCAACTTGCCTGCTTTCTTTCCTCTCTTCCTTCCACGAGCCCATTGAGTATCTCATTGGTGCTAAGTAGAGAGCTAGCTTGCAGTGAAATTCAAATGACATATAAAAAACACTGGGTCCAGGGCTGGAAATAAACATATCATAAAGGTCATTTCCTGTATTATTATTATTGTTCATTCTAGTGGCCCTGTGCACAGAATTTGTGCACATTAAAAGGGAATTAGAGGAAATATTTTCTTAATATATTTTATTGTTTTTTTACAGAGAGGAAGGGAGAGAGATAGAGAACTAGAAACATCAATGAGAGAGAGATATTGACCAGCTGCCTACTACACACCCCCTACCAGGGATGTGCCCGCAACCAAGGTACATGTCCTTGATCAGAACTGAACTTGGGACCTTTCAGTCCACAGGCCGATGCTCTATACACTGAGTCAAACCGGTTTCGGCTAGAGGAAATATTTTAATATTGCTATTTGCTCCATCCCCTAGCCGGCACCAGGCAGGGGACACAGTATCACATCCCCTGGCCTTGCACGCACAAAGCCCCGCCACCCACGTCTGCTATACATACAGCTTCCTTATGGCATGAGGGCATCACAACCACTTCCATATTAGCCTTTTATTATTATAGATGGTTTATCAAGTAATTTCCCAGGCAAACATTTCATAGTTTCTGAAACCAGGCAGCACTTACTTGTTCAGGTGTATATATGTTGCAGCAGCTTAATACTTTCTCACTTATTGCTAACTAGAGGCCTAGCACACAAAATTAGTGCATGGGAGGTAGATTTCTCAGCCTGGCCTGTACCCTTCCACAATCTGGGAGCCTTGAGGGATGTCTGACTGCTGGTTTAGGCCCGATCCCTCATCCCTCTCATAATCTGGGATTGCTGGCTCCTAACCACTCCTCTTCCTACCTGCCTCATCACTCCTAACCACTCCCCTGCCTACCTCGTTGCCCCTATCCACTCGGCCTACCTGCCCCTAACCACTCATATGGCTGCCTAATTGTCCCTAATCACTCTGCCTTGCTGCCTGATTGCCCCTAACTGCTCACCTGCCTGCCTGATCGCTCCTAACCACCTCTTTCTTGGCTCCTGCCACTGAGGCTTCCAGACATTCTGAAGGACATCTGGAATGACACCTGGAAGGTTGTTTGGCTGTCTGGTCTAATTAGCATACTATGTTTTTATTATTATAGATGAGCTATAGATTTTTTGAAACTAAAAATAAATTCATACAAAAAGTACTTTTCACCTGTGGAAAGCACCACATTAGCAATTTAAAAAATAATAATTCCTGGTGGGTTTTTAAAACAGTGGAGGTAAAAATCCTTGTTAAACTACAAAAGGGTGGAGCTGATAAATTTTTAAGTCATTGCTTTTTAATGTAACAGTTCACTCTTTACAATTTTAATGTATATTACAAAGACAATATAAAAATGGCATACATCAGTCTAAAATGATAAAAATGTCATTATGACCTTCACGGATTTCTGTCTAGCCTAAGTAATCCCAGTAAACCCTACAGATTGAAAAATACATCTTCAATCATTTCACTGCTTTTGCCCTTGATTGTGTGTGGGTTTTTTTTTTAAACATTTCTCACAAATACATCGTTTCTTTCTTTCTTAAAAGAATGCCATTAAAATAGGCAGGCTTTAAATGAAAGTCAGCGACTTGTCAAGGGGACTGGCTTAGATCTGATACTATAGATTTTTGCTTGTTTTAATTATATCGAATATGTCTAGGGTGTGATTTGCTGTTTTAAAGGATTCAGCATCTCTATTTCAAAAGATTCACAGTTTTGTTTTAAGAAAACCCTTGTGGTAATTTTTGTCATGCAAATTTATATCTGAAAGAACAGACTTGCAAGGGACTAAAATTAAAGTGGCCCTATTTCTGGCCAATATATCTGAGATCTCTGAAATGAGAAGAGAAAGGAAGAAACTGTGTGCCATGGTAAGTCCAATATCTGATTTTGGGATCCATGGAGGGGTTCATGACTTCTTCTGATCCAGCAACAGGAGAGATACTCACTTAGCATCATATTGTAAGAGTGGGAGATCACTTTAAATGCTTAAACTGCCTTCAACTCAGACACTGGTGCTAGTGCAAGAGTCTGCAAGGCCACAGAAATTAGACATTTATTTCCTGGAAAGGGTTCTATTAAGAATGCTGTTATTTGGAGTCTAGGCAGTCGAGCTGTAAAGAGAATGAAAAGGCAAGGTGTTGGAGGAAGATAAAATGGCAAAGAGGGCACGTAAGGTTGATTGGTGAGGGTATACTCACAAACTACATCTCACCTACTTTGCCATTTTGCCAGATGCCAATCCTATAGTCCAGGAAGGAAAATAAATTGTCGTCCTCACTCCTTTATGGCCCAAATATAGGTGTCTCTCCCAGAGCAATCCAAATGGTCTACCTTTCCAACCCAGCACAATTCATCATCTGTTGAGGCAGAGGATCTATTTTTCCCTTTATTCACACTCAGTTTTGATGGCGGATATCCCATAGATATTATCTTTTCCAAAAAAAGGGTCTACATATTAAAAAAAAAAAAAAAAAAAAAAAAAAGAATGAGAGAGAGAAACTCAGGCAGCTTTGGTGAATGAGTTTCTAAATTTGAGTAGGGGGCCACAGTGCAGGGCAAGCCAGAATTGTGGGAGGGTTGCCTGCTGTTCTTCCTGAAATGTATCTAACTCACAGGTTCCTCCAACCCCACCAGTTCTCCTATATCTCAAAGTTATTTTCCCCAATTTAGCTTTGATTTGGGGGTTGGTCATGGTGGTGGGTGGGGAGCATGGGTAACTAATCTTCAAGGTGAGTACTACTTGCCATTGGTATAGTAATAGGAGACACTGTTTTCCACAGCTGACTTTCTCTTGCAAATATTTGACAAACTGCTCAGCCATAAAAGACTAATTTGTAAAAATATAAAAATAAATTCTTATTACAATTACCTCTCCTAATTCTAATAAAACAATACAATAGTGGGATCCCAGGTGAGACAGAAATATTTAGAGGAGGAAAGTATTTCAATTGTCAGCAGTTTGCAGTGAAGATAATAGGAAGTCACAAATGAGTTCTAGTAATTTATTGTTATAGATTGCAGATTCTACATTTTTATAAGATGCAACAGGAGATAGGACATTCGCTTACTTTCAAGATCATGATAGTGGGGAACACAAAGAAATATGTTTACACAGACACACACACACACACACACACACACACAATGATCTATGTCCTACAGAAGTCATGCTATTAATTTAGGAAGGTCACCCAAATAAATCTTTATTTCCCAAATACTATCATTTCAGAAGTAGCCAGAACTTTGATGTATTCTAATATCAAATATTTCCGAATAATCACAATCAAGGATTTGGGCTAAAACTCTGCCAATAATCTAGTTTGTTTGTTTTAATCTGAAGAAGATGTTACTATCTAGGTCCATGGTTGGCAAACTGTGGCTCGCGAGCCACATACGACTGTTTGGCCCCTTGAGTATGGCTCTTCCACAAAATACCACAGCCTGGGCGAGTCTATTTTTAAGAATTAGAGTTAGAAGAAGTTTAAGTTTAAAAAATTTGGCTCTCAAAATAAATTTCAATCATTGTACTGTTGATATTTGGCTCTGTCCACTAATAAGTTTGCCAACCACTGCTCTGGGTGATAAAGAACAGCTCTCATGTGTGGTGCCAATCTGGGGATAGGTAAAACATCAACTAGAAACTCTTTGTGACAAGGCCTGAGCAGTGGATGCCAAAACAAAAATGTCTAACATCTAATTTAAGTTTGCCTTTCTATATTACTAGTATTCTCGCCTGTATCTTGAAATATTGAATAAAGTTTGCAAATCAGTACCAATTAGGGTCATTTTGGCCTTAGGCTGGGAGGAAGAACACAACAAAGTTGGGTAGAGAGCTGGAGCAGCTAGAAATATTTAAGCAGCTTCCAGAAACTGCCCAGGTAGGATATGGGGACTATCCCAGAGCCCTCTAAATAGTCAAGTGGAAGCCAAATTTCTAGAAGTCATTTGGAATGGTGATTTCCTTGCTTCTGAAGGAAGATAAAAATTAACAGTTACCCTCAAAGGTGTGAAATCTTGATATTCCTTGAGTTAAACAAAACAACTTACATTTTTTCCACATTTCCCTGAGCCAGACACAGTGCTATACAGGCTCCGTCTCACTTAATTTTCACAGTGACTCAGTCAGTGGTTATAATCATTATCAGATACTCATTACAGTCATTTTGAAGATGAGGAATAGAGGTTCTAAGAGGGTCAGTTGCCCAAGGTCATATAATGATTAAAGAGCAAGTCTAATTGTTAACCTGATCGGCTTAAACTTTTAGCCATTATGAAACAACCCATAAAACCTTGCCGTTTTCTCATGAGAAAAATGAAACACTATGCCTTCTCAAGACAACCCCAGAATTTGTCCACAAGTAGGCTGATCCTCAGTTCATTTAATGTATGCATTCTATCCCAAATTATAAGGTAAAGGTCAGACATAAAATTCCCTCAGAATATGGAGTCTGAGCAAAATAAGGTGGTTTCCCTTTTCTGCTTTGTTCTCCACCAAAATAGAAGCCTGGTGCACAAAATTCGTGCATGGGGAAGAGGGGAGTCCCACAGCCTGGCCTGCACCCTCTCATAATCCGAGACCCATTGGGGAATGTCCCACTGCCAGTTTAAGCCCTGTGAGATCAGGCCTAAAGAGGCAGTCAAATATCTCTCTCATAATCCCAGATGCTGGCTCCTAACTGCTCTTCTGCCTGCCTAATTGCTCCTAATCATTCGCCTGCCTGCTTGATCATCCCTAACCACCTCTGCCTTGACCCCTGCACCCAGGACCCACCTGGCTTTGCCAGGAATGACATCCAGTACCCTTTTATTAGTATAGATTTTCTTTTTTCCAGCTTAGCCAGTTTAAAGTTTGAAATTTTGCTTTATTTTTCACTACCCAAAGTGGCTAGATGAGATGTAAAAAACAACCAAACTATTTATTGGAGAAAAATAAAAGCTAATTTTAAAAGCCAATGTAAGAATTATAAGTACTTTTCACTAAATATGTAATTATGCACAAATGACTTCCAATTTCAAAAATAGTGAGGTGAAAAGAAGGGGGAAAAATAACTTTGGGCCCCTAACAATTATTTTCTCAATGAGGGTAGGTCCTTTGAGATTAGATGAATCAGAACTTTCCTGGATTCAAAGCCACCTCTGAAAGCATTTTCATGTGCACTACCTAAAATGAAAGTACAGCAGAGGCACTAATGCTAAGTTCAAATTTCTCATTGTATCAGCCACATCCTTCTAGTAGGAATCTTCAGACTCTAGACTGTGCCTCTCCTAGTCACCTGATCATCATATCCTTAACTGCAAGGATAAACACGTAGTAAACTTTAATGGGTCACTATTAGAGAATTAAATGTAGATATTGTGATGATTTATAAAAGGCATTAATGTTCTAATTAGTTACTGATATAGGTAACATATCCTACTAATCTATAAAATGTAACACTTTTATAGGCTCCATACTCTCTTCTTCAAAATCATGTTCAAAAGAAATAGAGATCCAGGTGCTTGTAAAGATTATAGATATAGATAGATGCATACATATCTATCTATATAAAATGGACTGTGTCCTACAGAACTAATTGTAGTTTATATTTTGAGTAGTTTATAATTTATACAGTTGACCTCATGTACTTGAAGGGTGATTTCAAATTATATGACCAAAACATATTTTCATCATTTTCTTACATAGTGAAATCAACAAGCTTATTTCTTAGCCTTTTAAGTCAAATGAATAGCTATTGAGCTTGTGGAATTCAGACTTTGAAGGAATACAGCACTGACCTAGAAGGCTTATTTATGGGTTGTTTTTTTTTTCTTCCGCTCTACTTTTCAAGTCAAGTGATAAATTTTTAATTGAAAATACTGTTTAACTTAATAACCTGGATCTGTCTTTGTAGTTCTAGTATTGACTTGAACCTACTGCAGGTGAGAAAGCATTTCAGTCATAGATCCAAGGTAGATTGATGGATACTATCATCAGGTCAAACAATATTAATCCCCCATCAAGTTAAAGGAGCACAAAAATGATGACTGTTATTTTAAAAAAATCAATCACAATCCAAATGATGGCATCCATCTGAAAATATATTTCTTCCACTCCTCCCCAAAATTGATATTTTTTAAAGTCTTAGCAGTGAAGTGAGAGAGAATCACAGACAGACTAAGGGACCCTCAGAGTTGGTCTCCAAATATTTGAAACAAGAAAGGAAATGCACTTGTGAAGTTTTGGCCTTGGAAAATTGTTATATTTGCAGCAAATAATAATTCTTTCAGTCAGGTGGGTGTATCTAAGCATTCAACTGCATTTGTACAGTTTTCTAACCACACTTGGTCATTAGCATCATCAAACCATCTTTAAAATTAGTGCATCTCTGAGAATGATGAATTAATAAATATAAACATATATGTGTGAGGTATTTTAAGAATTGCTTTTATAAACTTTTGACTATGAAAAATTTTAAACATATTTATGAAGAGAATAATTAGAAGAATCTCTATGTGCACATCATTCAACTTAAACCACCATCAATCTCTATTCTTCACACATCCCTCCATTCACCACTCCCTCACCCACAATGCACACACCCACCCACCCAGGCAAACTTTGTTTGCTTCTTGCCATAGTACATGAAAGCCCATCTCAAGCATCTTATTATTTTATCTGTAATGAATTTTGGATGTGTCTTAAAAAACGTTTTAAAACTTAAACCAAAAATTTATTTTCACATCCAGTAAAATTAACAAATATTCACAACTAACATCTAATATCAATATGTTTTTGAATTGTTCCCAAATGTCTTAGCATACCTTTTTCCAGAGTCTTTGTTCAATAGATTTGTCTAGTCTCCAATGAAATAAAACTATTTTTAATACAGTATAACTTTATATGTGATTCAAAATCAGATTCAGTGTGAATGTTTCCAAAATAGTTAAACATTAATTTTAAAATTAACTTTATACTCATAAATTTCTGAGTGAAAATAAAAAAACAAAATTCTTATATGATAAATCATAATCCCTAAAGTTCAATTCACTAATGATCAATAAAAAATCATTACACACACACACACACATATATACATATACATATACATATACATATATATATATATATATATATATATATATATATATATATATATATATATATAAGTCTAAGCAACCATTCGACCATTCAACAGTTTGACTCTTCAGCCGGTAGCTACCAGGGACAGATGCTCCATGCACAGTCATGGGAACATGGAACAAACTGATGGATCTCAGAGGAAAGGGAGGAGGAGGCAAGAAGAGGGAGAGGAGGAAGAGATTAACAAAAGATCTTATATGCATCCTAGAGATTCTAAGCCTAGCCTGCAGGGGTCAGGCTGAAACTAGCAATGCAATATCCCCTGAGGGGTCCTGGATTTCAAGAAGGCACAGGTCAGGTTGAGGGACCTCACAGGAGCACAAATCCGTGCACCAGGCCACTAGTAATTTATAAAACATTGCATAAAGAGACAATGCTTTAGGCTTCAATATATAAAGCAGGGTGGGTTTTTTTGTTTGTTTTATTTGTGTTTTTTTTTTAATATATATTGATATTTTTTACAAAGAGGAAGAGAGAGGGATAAAGAGTTAGAAACATTAATGAGAGAGAAACATCGATCAGCTGCCTCCTGCACACTCCCTACTGGGGATGTGTCCACATCCAAGGTACGTGCCCTTGACTGGAATCAAACTTGGGGCCCTTGAGTATTTAGGCTGACGTTCTATCCACTGAGCCAAAGCAGTTTTGGCAGTAAAGCAGTTTTATAGTAGCAACAGGATTAATCTTAAAGAAAAATAATTAAAATTAAATTAAATCTTTTGTATTTCTTAGACATTTTGGACAAGTTTGAACCGATATTTCTTCTCAGTCTTCACAGGAATGGCACTGGGGCTTCTGCATACAAATTTATGGAGATAAAGAGAAAATATGCTAAAAATCACCTAACACATAACATAAATGGCCACAAAATGTTGATTCAATATATTCTAGATTGATCTTAGCTGTTGTCAAAACTTTATGATATGATTCTCCCATCCCAGGAGGACTCAAGTCCTTTCATTCTATCAACTTCCCATAGCCCCTCACTTCCCATCTTCCAGGGAAGAGATCAGAGGCTAGCCTCTATTCCCTGCTCTTCTCCAACTTAGATATTCTTGCTTGACAAAATCACATCCTGATAACATTCAACATGCCCCTCACTGCACCCTGGAAGCTGGAAGTGCTTAAAGAAAAGCTATCATCTTCACTAGCTGGTTTCACTTTAAGTTCATATCCAGAAATTTCAACATTAATCCTTAAGTCTGCCAGATAAGGGTCAGACGAATTTTCAACCCATTCATCCTTTTTTTCTCAGTTCTGACTATTTTCCACCTTCTTTCCTTTAATCCCCTACCATCTCCTTCTCGGCCTCAATTTCCGCTGATGACATTGCCGGATATTTCACAAACCCCAACTCAGAGCCACATGAGGACTTCCATGGACCATCACCATCACATCACCCATGCTTGCATCTGCACACCCTTACTCTGCTTTCTCTACGGTTTCTCTTATCTCCAATCTCTTAACATTGGAGAACTCTAGGACTCCGTCTTTCCAACTCTCTATCTATATTAACTTTTTTGGTGATGTCATCCATTTAAAAAACCATCCATATGCCAGCTTTCAGGTTTATAGCTCTAGCTCAGGCCATCATTTCATATTTCAAGACTGTCGGTCCATAGACACTAATCTATCAAAACCAGAACTGACTTCTGATCTTGGATCAAAATCTGTTTTGATAGGCACCCATCTTATCAGATGGAATGCCTTCCTTTCAGCTGCTCATAAAATCCTCCCCTGTCTTTCTCTCTCAAATCCTACTTCCAACCCATCAGAAGATCTCATTACTTCTAACTTCAACATTTATATGAAACTGGACAACTTATTTCCAGCTCTGCTATGAGGTCTACTTTGCTCTGAATCACCATATTCTCTTATCTAAATAATCCATAGTCCTGTTTTCCCCTCTCACCCACCTACCAGATGTCTCTTAATCATTTAACTGATCAATCCAATCTTGCCAGAAAGTCTTCTGGTTCTATCACATCTACATCCTCCTGTGCTGTGATCCTACTTGCTGATGTTGCTTGAGACACACTGGCCTCCTTTTTTTCCTTTCACATGCCAAGCACACTCTCACTTTAGGGTCATGGCTCTGCCTGTTTCTCTTCCAGGAATGATCTCCCAGGCTATTTGCATGGCTAACTTTCTCAGTCCCTTGGTCTTTGCTTGGATCACACTTTCACAAAGATGCTTACCCTAACCTATTTTATACTTTAACTTGCCCCCTCCTCAAATCCACATTCTGAGCTCTATATTTTATATTTCCATAGTGTATGCATAGTTTATCATTGTATCCCCATTTCCATAATACATATTCAATAAGAGCAGACATCTTTACCTGGTTTTCAATCTGTTACATTGCTAGTACTAAGAACCGGCATACAGTTAAGCCTCAATGAATATATTTGAATAATTTTCCAACTCTTTGTCTACTTGCCTTTTCATTAGTAATCTACTGAGTAACTGAATTTTCTAAATAATAACTAATATTTACAGAAGTAAACATATATTAAGATTTCATAATATCCACCCATTTTAATGATTGATAATACTTATTAATTGCTGACATAATTTCTCAATTTCCATATGGTAGTTAAAAATAAAAAAGAACTATAGCCCTAGCTGGTTTGGCTCACTGGATGGAGCTGCTGCCTGGAAGTGCTTAAAGAAAAGCTATCATCTTCACTAGCTGGTTTCACTTTAAGTTCATATGAGGGTGTGTGTGCAGAGCAGAAATGGTTGCTGAGTGAATGTGTTCAGCATGCTGGTGTGAGCAAGTCTTACCTAACCTTGGTGTAACTGGGACAGGAGGCTGCATGAGCCTCATAGAAATTGGAATAAAAGAGCCTTGGACCCATGAAGGGTCCCAAGTTTAATTCCAATCAAGGGCACATGCTTTCGTTGGTTGAAGGCTTTATCTCTGGCCTTGGTGGGGTGCTTGCAGGAGGTAACCAATCAATCAATGTGTTTCTCTCCTATTGATGTTTCACTTTCTGTGTCTCTCCCCTTCCCTTCCATTCTCTAAAAATCAGTGAGAAAATATTCTTAGGTGAGAATTAAAAAATAAATTCAAAAAAATTTAAAAAGAATAGATTTGTAAGTCTGTAACTAACTACCTCGCATTTTGACAGAGGACATACAATGAAAGAACCACTATGTTTTCTGTCTTAAGAGGTTCCTATGTTTTTTTTTTTATTATTATTATTATTATAGAAGCTACTAAGCAGTTTATGAAAAACAAAATTACCTCTCATAGCTCTTTCAGATACAGCAAGGAATCAGCAGAGAAGGCTTGTGCTAATAAATTAAAGCACTCTTGGGCGTGACTTTGGACAGTTAATAATCTTTAATTAATTTAAGCATTGTTTGCTCTTCAAGTTAAAAATGGGTACCTATTCATTCTTAGGCCACTATTTTACTTAACACAATGAACTAAAGTTGAAACTCTTTGAGAGGCGAACTATATTTATAATTATATCCACTTTAAATTAATAGCATCTCACACAAGTTGGCTTGAAGATATATAAAGGCCCCAAGCAATGGGAAATTATGGCCTCATCATCCCCTCAGTTTTATATTTAGTTCAAATAGAAACCTATTAAACTAGAATTAAGAATGAAGAACTCGAAATACAGACATACCGGAGCGATATTTCGGGTTTGGCTCCAGACCGCTGCAACAAACTGAAGAGTGCAATAAAGTGAGTCAATCTTTTCAGCTAGTGGAGGGTCTTGCCTGTATTTTATAAAAGCGCCAACACCTGCAAAGTGCATTAAAGAGAAACATAATAAAATGAACCGTTCCTGTTTTTATTTTTCCCATGTTGACTATTTTAATAGTTTAAGTTACTTTTTAAAATATAGGTAAATTCACGTATTAAAAAATTCTAAGTCTGAAATAAAAAATAAAATAAAAAGTTACCTCAAATCTTGTAACTAAACTCCTGGAATTTTATATATCCAGCCTACTACTTCTATGATGACAGTTTTGCACACATTTCTCAACAGGTTATTGGCTTTCTTGGGAAGAACAACAAGGCTCTTTTATTCCAATTTCTATGAGGCTCATGCAGCCTCCTGTCCCAGTTACTCCGAGGTTAGGTAAGACTTGCTCACACCAGCATGCTGAACACATTCACTCAGCAACCATTTCTGCTCTGCACACACACCCCCATCCCTACTTTGGGGAACACAAGACTTTATACAGGAAAACCAATATTCTCCTCTAACCAAAGTAGCCAGACATGTTACTAACCTCGAGTAAATTTACTTTCAGCAGCGAGTCTCTCTTCCTTCACCTGTGACCAGCACCTTCCTTCTGACTCTGCAGTAAACACCTTTATTACCCGGGCCTAGTCAATTAGCTCCGCACGGAGAGCAATGCACATCAGGTGTGTTTTCTAACTTTACATGCTGTGCCATGCCATGCTGTGCTGTGATAAATAGTAGATAGATAGATGACAGATACACACTCACACACACACACAGAGAGAGAGAGAGAGAGAGAGAGAGAGAGAGAGAGAGAGAGAGAGAGAGAGAGATTCAAGCTGAGGGGAGCAAACTGAAAGCTAATGGGGAGAAGGGAGAATGAAGAATGGAAGGAGACAAAATCCTTGTTTCTAATGGCTGCACTCTCCTGCCTGTAGGTAACAGAGGAAAGAAGCTCAAAGGCTGCAGTTTCCCCCTATCCCAGGTTGGAATGGAGTGGGATATTGAGCGCCATTTCAACCTGATATTCCAGAGGATTTTAGCAAAACAAACAAACAAACAAAAAAACATATAAGGCACTCTTGTGAAAGAATTCATAAAAGGCATGGAATATAATCTATGAATTAACTTCAAAGGAACTGAATCCTGATAGAGATAAGAGATGCTTAGCTTCAGTAGTCAAGTGGCCCTTTAAAGACTCTATTGTATTCACATGCTGTACCTGCCTCTTTTCTACCTGGGGAATGAAAACTGGGACAAAGATGATAGCTTTTTGTTTTGTTTCGTTTTGTTTTTTACATGCATTAGATATAAGAAGTAAGAGGAGGGCGGAGATATTCATGAGGATAATGAACTATTGTTGTGGTTGGCAATACTTACTCAAATATGAAAGATTTCAATGACACAAAAGTGACCGGGGTATATATTATCAAACATTTTATTATTTCACCTCTGTTACCTCTGATCCCCATATATTTTCTCCACCTTTTAAATAAGAATCCTGAACCACTATTAAGTATTTTAAAATTACTTGGTTGATTTTTATGTTATTAGAGAACAAATACACCTTTCCAATCTCTGGATACCTTAAAAAAATAACAATTTCTTTCTTTTCATATATTTTCAGACCCTATAGCTAAAATTACAAAGTCATATACAAATACGATAGGAAAAGAGTTGTTCTGTAGTTCATAGTCACACACATGCCATTGATTAAACTATATTTTGTGATAAAGTTATTTTGTGTCAGTGCAGCTGGAATTTAAGTATTTTCCTCATCTCCAGTTTAATTGAATCAAACTGGAAGGCAACGCATGTGTATTTGTGTTTTAATTAAAAACACAACCAGAGCTGGGACCAGTTTGGCTCAGTGGATAGAGCGTAGGCCTGCGGACTGAAGGGTCTAGGGTTCGATTCCAGTCAAGGGCATGTACCTTGGTTGTGGGCACATCCCCAGTGGGGGGTGTGCAAGAGGCAGCTGGTTGATGTTTCTCTCTCATCCACATTTCTAACTCTCTGTCCCTCTCAATTCCTCTCTGTGTAAAAAAATAATAATAATAAAATAAATAAATAAAAACACAACCAGAAACACAACTGCAGACTATCACCTATGAATTAAAATGCTAATTCTTTCAAAAGAAGAATTTATTTGATGCCCCGCTTTGAAATATAAGGAAGGCGCAACAACAACAACAAAAGAAATAGGAGAGAGATGCCAAGGAAGTCAAACACACATTTGCAAAGCTAATTGAGCAAACTCACTTCCATTTGACATTTTGCTGAAAGAAAAGCTGTCTCACAGCCTGATAAAAGAACAATGCAAACAATGGCAGAAAAATACACAGTCTCAATTGATCTGTTGAACCCCAAAGCACTAAGATAGCCTTGTATAGAGTGTGAAATTGAACTGTGAGCAACAGAGAACATTTTTGTACTAACACTTCCCCAGATCAGAGGAAACTGCAGAGATCTCCCTATTTTTCTTTTGTTTTCCTCTTAAGGAACTAACCCAATTGAAGGACAAGAAGAATCTGAAATCCCCCAATCCTTATCAGGTTTAGCAAATGAAAAACACAAATGAGAGTTAAGAAACTTCCCCATCAGGGACATTAGGAATGGGGTGGGGTTGGGGAGGGCATTGTGTGTGGATGGGGGATGGTAAAGTCCAAGAGCAAGTATGAACATAATTACCCTTAAAGACATAATAATTCAGTACACTGATTTGCTAGATAGACCTGGCTTATGTCTAAATCTCAAATTTTTGCAAAAAAATTTCACTTTTGAAGTGAACATCAAAGTCAGATTTTGTGTTTCCTAATAATAACTACCACTGTATGATCTCCCCACAGCCCACTTTACTCCCAGTCCCATGGTCGGAAAACTGTGGCTCGCGAGCTACATGCGGCTCTTTGGCCCCTTGAGTGTGGCTCTTCCACAAAATACCACGGCCTAGGCGAGTCTATTTTGAAGAAGTGGCATTCGAAGAAGTTTAAGTTTAAACAATTTGGCTCTCAAAAGAAATTTCAATTGTTGTACTGTTGATATTTGGCTCTGTGGCCTAATGAGTTTGCCGACCACTGTCCCAGTCCATTACTGCAACAAAAATGCTCTGAGTAACATATGGGTTAGTTGCTGGCATGGAGCACAGGTTGTGTTGGGAATGCCAGACCCTCACAGAAAATAAAGAACTTCTAAAAAGCTCCACATGGGCTACCAAACAGCGGCCAAGTGAGAGGGCCATCCACACTTCCCTTTTGCAAGCATCTCCTTGGACCTTATAAAATTTCAACAAAATATTGAATCCAGCCAAAACCGGTTTGGCTCAGTGGATAGAGTGTCAGCCTCTGGACTGAAAGGTCCCAGATTCTATTCCAGTCAAGGGCATGTACCTTGGTTGCAGGCACATCCCCAGTAGGTGGTGTGCAAGAGACAGCTGATTGATGTTTCTCTATCATTGATGTTTCTAGCTCTCTATATCTCTCTCTTCCTCTCTGTAAAAAATCAATAAAATATATTTTTTTAACAAAAAAGAAAAAGAAAAAAAAAATTGAATCCACAGCTGATAGGAAGCTGGCTTCAGGTAATACTGTTAACCTCCCAAGGTACTTTTCAATGTAACCTGTATATCCTGCAGCTCCTTTCTAGTAGCATTGGAAAAATAACGGCCCCTTCATTGAAAAATGCAGTCTTGAGCATGGACAGGTGCCTGGTGTGTGTATAGTTACCTGCCTGTTTTGATATTGGCTTTTTCTTTCATTGCAGTGGTGTACGTTGGGGTCTGCCTTAATAAGTCATGGAGGAATATTTTCACCACGGTTGAGAAGTGGGGATATCTTGTTAAATTAGTTTCACTCCGCTGTGAGGACTTGTGGGGAGGAAGCAGAGCTAGAGATGTTCGCTGGGAAGCACTGTTTCTGGATCCAGCTTCTTCCTGCCTCCAGCCCACATGGCCTGTGCGCTTTCCCTCTCCATCAGTTCTTTCTGGGGAGGTTTTCCCACAGCCTCCCGGCAGGGGGACAGGCATGAGGACACTGTTTCCTGTGGATCTTGTTTCCTCTGTCGGAGTACACCATTCCCCTTTTGAGCATGCCCCGTCAGAGTACATTAAATTCAGAGGGGTCGGTTGACTTAAATGGAGCCGCAGTAGGGGGGTTGCACACGGGAAACGATCCAATGAGGGGAAGTCCCCATTAAAGAAGGACATTAACTCACAACCCGCTGTGTGGATAGGAGTCATGGTCACACAGGCCTCACCATTCTGCCACCAGGCCTGGCTGACAATTGTGCATACCGTGTTTCCCTGAAAATAAGACATCCTCTGAAAATAAGACCTACTCACAGGTTTCCTTCTGAGTGAAATATTAGGCATCCCCCGAAAATAAGGCCCCCCCTAGGCTAAACATGAGAGATTTGGTCCACTGATTCTGAAAGAAATGGAGTCACAAGAAATTCACCAGGAAATTCAGGAATTGGATTGCTATGATGATGTTCCAGAAGATGATGACATGATTGTCATTGAATAAATGAGTAAATTCTTGATACTGTAGGATTCACAGTTTGTCTGGTTTGTGTTGACAACTACTGTACTACCATACCGTATACAGGTAATAAATTTTCTTTATTTTCATTTAACAATAAATGTGTACCGTATTCTTCTTTATGGAAAAATAAGACATCCCCTGAAAATAAGACCTAGTGCATCTTTGGGAGCAAAAATTAACATAAGACACTGTCTTATTTTCGGGGAACAGGGTATGTAATCCCCGAACAAGGAATCCCTTCTATTCCTGAAATTTCTCTTTTCTTTCCTAACCCCCCCACTCTGCCTGAGAGCCAGAACAAGGAGTGCTGGAGGGAACTCCACTCTTGTGTGGAACCGCAGGCTTCTCAAGCAACAAATCCCAGTAGCCAGGAAGCAGTGGTTTCATGATTTATTAGCATTCAAACAAACTCTGTACAGAGTCGCTCATTCTCGGCTTCATCTTTAGTATTCTGTTCCAACTGCAGTCTCGGCTGTGTCTGGGTTTCAGCCTGAATACAGATCCGTATGTGAGGTTCCTAGACCCTCCAGGCTGACCCTATAGGTACTTATTCTTTTTACATGGTCAGCTCTGAATTTTACTGAGCAAAAGTGATAAAATATTAAGCAAACGTAGCCTTAAAAGGGAAGTGGCGGGAACTCAAGAATACATAAGAGAGTGAGAAACTTCCTTACACACTATGAAAGGAAAACATTTATCAACATCATTTTGATTCAGGAAAATGGAATGCTGAGCAACAACTAACTGTGTGCTAAACTTTGCTTAAGTTGTATTTCTCAATTACAAATTAAATGCTCATTAACCATTTCCATTCAAATGATAATTCTGTACCACGGAAAAATTGATTTTTCCAAGATCATTCAACTAATAGAGCATCAGAGTCAAAACTGGAACCAAACGTCCTCATTCCCTGTCCAATTTCCTTTCAACTCCACCCAACTCCTTACATCTCACTGTCTAATTTCAAAGCCCAGGTTTCAGAGAGTCCAAGGATCCAACACAAAAGCATTGATTATGGCACCATGTCAGCTGCACTGTCAGATTCTCAGGGGAATTATGAATCTCCCCAAGTTCTTAACCAATTACCTTTTCTCCCACTCACTTTCAATCCTTTGGAGACACTATTTGCTCTAAATTACTTGGATCATTTCTATGGAATCACAATTTCTCTCCCAGTCAATCCAGCCTACTTTCCTAATTATTGTCCTTTCAGGTGATGGATAATTCTTTTATTCCATCTAGCAAGATATTTCACTCAACCATTTGTCCTCCTGACCTTTATCTTATTATAGCTTCCATTTTGTTTTATATTTCTTCCCTCAAACCCCCACCCCCCCAATTTAAACAGAAATTCCATTAGAAAATATTTTCAACGGGGCCATTTAAAAAGCTATTATCTTTGATTCTTTAGACCTTCATCTGGATTTTTTTTAAATATGTTTTTATTGATTTCAGAGATGAAGGGAGAGCGGAAGAGAAATAGAAGCATTAATGATGAGAGAGGATCATTGATTGGTTGTTGCTTACTGCATGCCCCCTCTTATTCACAACCTGGGCATGTGCCCTGATTGGAATTGAACCCAGGCAGGACCCTTCAGTCTGCAGGCCAATGCTCTATCCCCTGAGCCAAACCAGCTAGGGCTAGATTTGTGTCTATTATTCCATGAAGAGTGGACTGTTTATCTGCCTGTGGTTCTTTATAGGTTCCTTTTCTAAAACGAGTGTTTATTTTCTGAAGATTGCAACTGATCTATAGATGCATTTCCAAAGAGACAGACAGATACTGTAAAAATCAAATAGGTAGATAATACATGAATAGGTGAAAATCTGTGATGTTTACTATCTGCTCTATTCTTGTTGTTTAATTTTAAAATACCATTTGTAAACATTTGGCATACTCATTTTTATTACAAATGCAATTATCAACATATAATATATATTTCTATAATTAATCTCCTATCCCAAAATACCCAAATTATCTGAAATTCATTGTTCTCTAGGAAACATTTAGAATTTTTAAATTAGCAGTATTTAATCTTTCTACATTCATACATCTAGCAATTCCTGCTTTTAGAAATATAAGAAAATGCATATAAACATGAAAGGATGTTCCAGAAGAATATCACAACTTTGTAATAGCAAGTTATTGAAAAATAAATATCTGACATAGAAGATCAAATAAATATATTATGGTATCTTTTATTAAATGACGGCTTATGCAGCTACTTAAAATTATGTAATAGAAAGCTGAAAATATGCTCTTAACTTACTTGTGAATGAAATAAAACAGGACCACAAAACAGCAAGAACATTAAGATGTCATTTTTATAAAAGAGAATATTGATGGACAAAAGACTTAAAGGAGATCCATCAATGTGGTGTTTTGTTTTTAAGATTCTACCTAATAATATTTTGGTGCATCTTATAATCTTGAAAATAATGTGGGCTGAGGAAGAGAAGATTACGAGTTCCATGAAATTTGCGTTTTAAGAGTTTATTCCTCAATATGCTCTCTTCCTTATCTTCCCATTTCCTTCCACATCTTAAAATGCCACACATTTATGCTGTTTTCTTTTACTTAATGTCAGTGGTTTTGTTGAAATAAAAAACACTACTTCTATAACATTATATATTGTTAGCCATTTATGACTTAAGGAGACTGAGTTCACCAGGATGTTTTCAAAGAAAGGATCAAAGTAGAGGAAGGCAGAGGGGGTCCAAGTAAACAGGGTACCTGCCATCTAAATCTCTTTATTTCTCTGAACATTACTTTGCTGAATAGTAATAAGGAGATGAGACAACATCATCTTAAAAAGATTTTTTTTTTTTTTTTTTTTTTGCATGGGCATTCTATGGCTATGACGGGAGAAACATAAATAGAAAGCAAACAAATAAACATTAAAAATAATGGCAGCCCAGGACAATCTCTTACTGACAGCCCAGTTTTTATTTTAACATCCAGCCATGTCTGACCATTCAAATATTCTGAAGGACTTGTTAAAATGTGACTGGCCCTCCTTTTTTTTTTTTTTTTTAAGTGCCTGTGTTTTGAAAACCCCAAATGTCTTTGATATAGCAAAAGTGTGAAGCAGTTTTGAGAACCACTGGTGAAGGCCAAGATGTTCTAATCATATTTCTTCCTTGGAACTAGACAGATACATCGAAAAACATGTAAAGCGTTTGATCAGCATATGGCTTCTGCATTAATATTTCTTATTCCCCTAAGAATAATTCCCCTAGCAATGCTATGTGACCATCAGTACAAATACTTTGCCACCATCTTTTGGAAATATACTCACAGCCATTGCTCAGTAAACATTTTCCACTAAGAGGTCACAGGGTTAAAAGACTCTTTGTTAACTTGATAAGGCACTGAATTACTTAGTATATCTGTTGGAAATAGCTTTTAACGACCATCACACATGGAAGAAATCAATGATTTCATCAGCTTAATAGGGCTATTGCTCCTGGGTTAAATTTACTATGTGGAGCTACAAGGGTGCCAATGGAAATGACTTTGAACATTTCAAATGGATTCGATTTTAGTTTCTACTGATTCAAAATTCAGTAGATACTCTTTATGAAGTAATAGAAAACATATATAAAACTGTGTAAGGGAAAATAATCTGAAATACAGTGACAATAGGGAAATCTAGTCTGGAAATTCAAATATAGGGCATTCAAAAGGCAAATACCCTCAGAACAAGCCTCTATTTCCAGTTGGGGACATTGCCTTTAAAGTAAAATTCCAGATTTCACATCTGCCATACGCGTACACACCTCAAACTTGAAATGACTTTTCTGATTGATAGCTTGGGAGTAGGCATTACTTATGCTAGTTTCAGAACATTCTCGGGTTTTTTGTTTGTTTGTTTAGTTTTAGATATACCTAATATAGAGAACATACACTCTGGTTTACTCTTTCATATATATGAAATACCAACACAGCAGGCTCTGGTATGAGGTGAGGGGGTAGGTGAGTATATCTACTTGAGGGGAGAATTATCAAGCCCATATGAACCACATATCAGTACATTCTCCAACTTATCAGTCTTTCAGTCTAATCAATAACAAGGTTGATATGTTGATGTGAGTCTCTCTGAATTATATGATTATTCTCAGTTGGAGCTAAAAGGGAAGAGGAAGTCACTGTGTATGAACCCTATAGAATCCCACCCGGGGAATCCATGGAGGGGACTCTTCAATTTACATAGAAAACCAAAACCTCTATTTCAGAAGCCAGAACTGATTTATCTAATTTCAATTTCCTTCATCTCTTTGAACTAGTTGTGTTAAAATTTGCAGAGATTGTTTATATTGGTGTAAAAAGCTTGATGGTTATCTTTTGTTTTGTTTTCTGGTAACATCCCTCACTTAGGGGTGGGCATGCACCCTGGCAGTGGTATAAAACTATTTCCATAGATTTGGTTGATGGTGAAGTTGGTGAAGAGGAATTTCCTTTTGCATCTCAATTTTAATTTCAATTTGAAGTAAAAATGTGAATCTGGAGGGTTTTTCAAAGCCATATTCCCCATCTTTTGGACAAAGTTATGTTGAAATACAGGATAGGGGTAAAAAACCTGTGGCACCTTGGACTTCCGTTGAAACAGTTACACAAACTAGAAATGCTTTGATTTGTTTAAGCCAATTTGAGTTGAGCTTCTTCTGTGCTTGCAACCAAAATCTTGAGTGAAGCAGAAGGCATATAGATTTGTAACAACTTTTTTACAACAGAAGTAATATTATGTTCATTGCCATGAAAGTTAAGACAATGCAGGAACAGAAAATAATGACTTCAAACTGAGGTCAAAATGTTGATGTATATTTTTTATGTATGTTTCCTATGCTTTTTAAATCACAAGTGTCTGCATGCATGCACACAACTAAATGTGTAATGTACTGTTACTATCCAGATTATTTTAATCCCTTTTTTGTTCACTAAACAATTTATCATGAAAAATTATTGGATGGATTATAATTTTTATGTAACAGAACTTTCTAAACAACAAAGACTGACTCTTAATACTTCCTTTCTTGTTTCCATCTTTTCTTCCCTTCTTTCCATACATTTTTAAATTGTTTTTATTGATTTTTTTTTATTTTACTTTTTTTTTAGAGAGAGAGAGAAGGGACAAGGATAGAGAGAGAAAAAGATGGATGACAAAAAAACATTATCAGTGAGTTGCCTCCTGAATGCTCCCTACTGGGGTTTAAGCCCACAACCACAGCATATGCCCTGACCTGGAGTCTAACCAGTGACCTCTTGGTTAATGGGTCTATGCTCAACCACTGAGCAGTACTGGCCAGACTTTCCAATACATTTTTTTATCCTTGAAAAGTTCAAGAGTAGTCCTGTGCTCTGGGGATAGAGCAGTGAACATAGAGGTAGAGTTCCTCCATATATTAATATTTCCTTTTAGTGCATGAGACTGATATTAAACAAGTAAACAAAATAAATTCAGAGAGTATAAACAGCACCAGGGAAACAAACAAGATTTTGTGATAAAACTAAGGAGAGGGGAACAAGACAATATTAAGTTAGGAAAGGGTCCTTTGAAAAGGTCAGAATTGACCTTGAAGTTGATGGGAAGAAAGAGCCTGTTATTGAATATTGGGATGGAAATCTTCCAGATAGAAGAATAGCTAGTGTCTGGGACCCAAGGTAGGGATTGTAGGTGGGTCTGAGAATAAAAGAAAGAGGAGTGGCCTCAAGTAAAATGAGTGGAGGAAGCAATATATTAGGTTAAAACAAAACAAAACAAAAAAACACATCTGGGGCCAGAATACACAGGGCTTCAGAGGCCACGTAAAGGAATCTGAATTTTATTCTAAGTGATTTTATTCTAACATGATGTTTTAAAAAGAGGAGTGATGCAATCTGTTTCAGAACTTTAATTTATTGGAGACACCTATGGCTGGCATCATGCCGGTGACAGGTGAAATGGAGGAGAGTAGATAGATTTGTGTGCACGTTTGAGGTACAAGCAATAGGTCTTGAGAGATGAACGTCTCAAACTTCTACCCCTCTCCATAAGTTGAATCAGTGGCATTAAATTATTCCTGTGCTTCCTCCCCTGGTCTCTGTCCTGTTTTCCCAAATAGCACATGCATTTGAATAGCACTCTGATCCATAGACAATTCAGAGGTCACTTGTTTACTTTTGCCTATTGACTACTGTTTCGTCTCTGGAAAATGACAGGGATGGAAGGAGAAATGACTGGTGAAGTTAAACTCCTCTGCAGAGTGTGGAGGGCTGGCTCAGTGGGCTCAGCAGCTGGTTCAAACGTTTTGGATCGCTGGACACAGAGGCTCAGATCTCAGCAGGATTCACTCGACCATTCATCCTTCCAAGATAGATAAATTGAGTGTTGCACAATTTAGAATGTGTGTGTCTTTCAGATAATGCCTTAAAAAGCAAATTCTGTGTGAACATGAAAGACCACAGAGCACTATAGAGGAGTTGGTAGGGGCCACCCCTGTGTCCTTGGCCTAAATTTCCTCCTTCAGCAATGTGGTATTGCGAACCATTTCAGCTACCAGTATTATAGTGTTGATAAATCCATGCAGTCTGCCCGGGTCTTAGGAATCCTTCAGAATGAAATGAGCTTTATTAACCCAAAGCTGATTTGATTTACTTTTAGTCCCTCCCAAGTTGACTCTGGCTTCTCTGGGCTGTTTAATGATGTCCCCATCACAAAGACTCCAGCCCGCTCTGACTGGAACAAACACATTTGGTAGGTGAAAGGTATCTTGATCTTTCCTATAGGAGGTCTGTAGTCAAGGGAAGTCCCACCACTAAGGGCTTCCTGCACTGAAGATAACCCAGCAGAAGGCACTGAAAGATGTGGAAAAAGACATCATGAGCAAATGAAGGGCAGGAAATCCAGACAGAGCTATTAGATGGCTGTACCTTTAATGTTTTCTTTTGCAGGATACCAGACATTAGTGGGTCTGCCAGATCTCAGCAATTCCACACTGAAGTCTTGGTCATTTATTTGACCATAAGAGCTAATGAATGCCTTTTAATGCCTTGTACATATAAACCTTTCAACAGTATAGTACATACTAGAGGCCCAGTGCTTGAAATTCGTGCATGGGGGGGGGGGGGGTCTCCCTCAGCCCAGCCTGCACCCTATCCAATGTGTTTAGGCAGTTGGACATCCCTCTCACAATCCAGGACTGCTGGCTCCTAACCACTTTGTCTGCCTGCCTGTCTGCCTGATTGCCCTTAACCACTTCTGCCTGTCAGCCTGATCACCTCCTAACCACTCCCCTGCCAGCCTGATCGACACCTAACTGCTCCCCTGCTAGCCCCTAACTGCCTTCCCCTGTCAGCTTGGTCACCACTAAATGCCTGCCTCTGCCAGCCTGGTTGTTTCTAAACTGCCTTCCCCTGCAGGCCTGGTTCCCCCAAATGTCCTCCCCTGCAGGCCTAATTTCCCCCTATTGTCCTCCCTTGCAGGCCTGGTCCCTCCCAACTGCCCTACCCTGCTGGCCTGATCACCCACAACTGCTTTCCCCTGCAGGCCATCTTGTGGTGGCCATCTTGTGTCCACATGGGGGTGGTCATCTTTGATCACATGGGGGCAGACATCTTGTGTGTTGAAGTGACAGTCAATTTGCATATCAATCTTTTATTAGATAGGATTCTTATTATTAAAATTATAGAGAAATTTTATTTATTCAACAGTAAGATAATGGTTACATGATTATATAGCCATTCCTCAGTTCCCCACCTCCAACCTCCACTCTATTCCTTGTTATCTAGTGAGCTGTTCTTCTCTAGCAAATGAGTCAAGTGAAACCAAAGAAATGTGGAGTCAATTTTTAAAAATTTTTTTTTACTTTGAAGTTCCAAAAGAGGAAGGTCAAGTGTGAGGCCAAAAGACTTGGAGAAATATCGATCCTGATAGCACAAGTTTTTTCTGCTCTCTGGAGTCTCAGTAAAATTGACAGACCTAATGAAAGGAGAAGGAGGTGAGATAGACTGATAATAACCAAGAAGATGAACCAGGGGTTCCTGGAACATTTGTATAAAGCAGGGCCAGCTTCCAGAAGTATCTCAGCATTTCCTTGATAAGCACTGAGGAACCACACAGGAAGTGAATCAGCCTTTCAGACCAACACAGAATTCATTCATTCTATTAGATTTTATTGGGTTCCTATTGTGGTGTCAAACATCTTGTCAAGAGATTTTATTTTTAAAGAATATGGATGTAGAACTAGCTCTGAAGAACTTTAAAGTTGAGTGAGGATACAAATATAATAACTATAACACAGAGTAAAAGCATCTGGGAGGTTATAATTGATTTTAGGAAGATGGTTATCTGAGACAAAAATTTTATTTGGAAGGTCTTTCTTTAGACACCATAGACTCACCTATATATGAATTTTGTTTATTTAAAAAAAATACAAAACCGCTTTCAGGAAAGAAGTATAAGATCACCTCTCATCCCTACTTCCTCCCCAGGAAAATAGAGGAATAAAAACAAGTAAACTTTGTATGATGATGGAACATACATGAAAGTTATTTCAGTAAGAAAAAATATGGTTTTTTAAAGACCATAAACAATTTAGAAAATAGGATTTTTTTTCATTGTAATTCAAGTGAAATTTTATGGGTCACATGTGAATGAAAACCACCACATTAAGCATTCTTTTTGGGTATTCTGGAATAAAAATTTCAAACATGCCTGTGGGATTTCTCCACACCCAGTATTCAGTTATTCTACTGATATCTAGGAATTCAACTTACTTCCCATACCATCTACCCAGGGATAGCATTAGAGTTCACAGATTAAAGTTCAGTTCTAGCTCCCCCAAACCCCCTCCCACTTCAGACACCAGTCACAAGTCCCATTGTGACCTAAGCTTCTGAACTATTGGCTGTAAAGCAGAAATTTCCATAACCCTCTCCTTGGGTTCCAGTAATTTGCTAGAGTGGCTCACAGAAGTCAGAGAAACATTTTTAGTTACTAGATTATCAGTTCATTATCAAAGGATATAGCTTTGAACAGCACACTGGATTCGATGTATAAGGGCAAGGCATGGCAAGGGGGCTTGGAGCTTCCTGCCCTCACCACACTTCTAGCACCTCCAAGTGTCCACCAACCCAGAAGCTCTCAGAACTCTGTCCTTTTAATTCTATGGAAGCTTCATACAGAGACGTGATTGATGCAGTCATTGACCACTCGTGATGGACTCACCTCTGCTCCCTTTCCCCACCCTAGACATCATGGGTGGGACTGAAAATTCCAACCTTCTAATCACTGGGTTGGCTCCTTTGGCAACCAGACCCTATCCTTAGATACTTTCCAAAAGGCCACCTCATTAACATAGCAAAAGACTCCTTTATGGCTCTCAGCACTTAAAGCTTTATTTGCTTGGCTTGCCCCAACTCAAATTCAAGGCATTCTAATACTTTATGTGTTTACTATTATTGTTGTTGTTGTTGCTGTTGTTTTGCATCAAGATCTTAGGCTGGCCCTGGCCAGTGGCCATCCCCTTTTAAATGCAATGTGTTGGGGGAAGTCGATATTTCAGGAAGAAACATACTCAGATGTCAGTATATGTGGGGCAGATTACTACATCCCCTTAAAACTTGTGTCAGATATAAAAAGGGGATATAACATTGAGGGGAGCGGAGTGTGTCATAGACAGAAACTGTGTTAAATATAATGCAATGAATTTAACAATGTGTTATTAAAAATAGTTACAGATTAAAGGTTTATTGCAGAAGTTATATGAACATTAACTCTTGGCATTTATTCCCTAGATGCTATAAAAACTTAAGCAAAAAACAAATACTTTTCCTTCTTAAAAGTAGTTTCAAAGGCATAAATAAAGGGACATAAATTATACTAGCGTGAACTAACTACGTGCTAACTTATAGCTACTAACTTGTGATGAGGAATTGGAGAAGGGTATTTGAAAAAAAAAAAAAAGAAGTCTTGTCAAGAGAGCCAGGCTTATCTCTGAACACACACACACACACACACACACACACACACACACACACACAGAAATCCTAGGAGAGTTACTTAATGTTATCTTTCCTTTTTCTTACTTTGGTATCAAGTTCAGATAAAATAAATAAATTCTCATCAGCATTTGGACTCCTTTCTATGGTACTATTTGATTTTTCTACCTGCAAAGTCTGTATAGCTGGAAAACTTCACCATTAAATGGAGTAGGTATAAGTGTTACCCTCACTAAGATACTTTATACAGCCCATTTATCCACATGACCATTCCCCATGGCTTCTCACAGCTAACCTGCATTCTTTCTCCATTTGCTGGTAGTATTCTTAAAGTCAGAGTCCCTGACCTATTTTTTCTTACTGGTGCCTACATGCCAGAATCTTTCAGTTTGGAAAAAGTCACTGGCTGGTTTGGACCTATAGATGACCTAAGATTATTAAATTTAAATGAAACAAATAGTTAAGATAATTTTATCAGTTTTTTGGTTGATCCAAGCTATATTTCATTTGATATGTGAGTGTAAGTCAGCCACCTACGGTTTAAACCAATTTCAGGCAAAAATTATTTAATTTCAATCTTGTACAAAGTGAAGAATCTTCCTACCTAAGAATTGCTTCAGTCAGTAACCGCAGTTCATTTGCGAGGAGACTTTGAAATATACCAGAAAACAGGCTGGCTGGCAGGTTGGTTTGTGCGGCAAGATATTCTGACAAACTGTCAAAGTTCCACTTTTCTCACATTCTACCCACTTTTCTTTTCTAAAGAAAGCATGAAATGTCAAAATGACAGGTGCCGAAGTATAGCAGCATGCAGCTTCTGGGTCTATTACCTTAGGAAAGAAGAGTTGAAAAGTTGTGCAAGTGACATATGCTGAAGAGTGATATAATTTGCCAGGTAAAGGAGTGGCTTGATGGTACTGGTGTTAACCCTTTGGGGCTGACTAATTTAAACAACATTCTCTGGGGAAAGTGTCCAGGGATAGATAAGAGAAAAAAAAATATATATATATATAGCTTTTGAGCAGTAACTTCCATAAGTGATCGGTCACCATTTTCTTTATGTTTGGTAACTTTCTGCAGTTATTATAGTTCATTGAATTCAATCAACATTGAATAGTTAAAGGAGCTGGTGTTCTAATTTTGTTGTATTTTAAAGTGATGCATGGAGCCATGTTGCTAGAACATTAAACCATGAAAAACTAATGCAATTATATTTGCATAAATTCTGTTTGTAAATGTGTGTGTGTGTGTGTGTGTGTGTGTGTGTGTGTGTGTGCTCGCGTGCGCGTGCGCACACCCATACCTATGGGGAGAGTTAAGTATGGCTTGATTAATTTATATTAATTGGGGGGAAAGTCAGTCTAAATTAATTGGCAAGATTAAGTTATAAAATACAGTTTGAACAGATTTTATTACTTTAAAGTTCAGATCCTGCCTAATGAATAGAAATGACTATCTTAAACGCTCAGCTATTTCTCTATTTCTTTATATAGGCAAAGAAGTTCTGAAAAAAGCATTTCCTCCTAAGTGATAAAGTGATAAAGAATTCTTTGTTGTGTTTGAGGACAATGGAAATAGGAAAGTAATAGTAATGTGATCATACTGAATGGCCAAGGAATCTAATAAAAATTGAAAAGTGGTTGAAAGAAGGAAAAATATTTGAATTCCCACAAAATTAAGGATGAGGCTAGAAAAGGATTTTTTAGGAGAAAGATAGATATGAAAACAGAAACATAGAAGTAGAAATAGAGATGGAGATAGAGATAGGAATAGAGAGATATTCCAGGTTCCGGTAGAAAGCAAGACTTAATGATAGGAGTTTGAAGATGTAATGCACCTATATTCTGACAAAATGCCATGTAGTGGTTGAGAGTTCAGACTCCACAGTTGTACTCTGAGTTTGTACCTGCTACTCAATTCAAGTGGTGGACAATTTAACTACTGTTCAAGCTGAGGCACTTGAAGTATCTTCCCCATGGAGTTGGGAGGAATGTGTGTGATTATGTGTGTAAGGGAGCAGTTATACCATGATAGTATCACTAGAAAACCACTTTTTTACAAGTATTAATTTTAATAAAATTCTGTCACAATGCTTGTAGTGATTTATCATAAATGCAAATCAATTTCACATAATCTTGCATATGTATATGATCTTTTATTTTAATGAAATACTGAAAATTATATTTCTGAAGGATAATTAAGCCCTGAAGGCCTGGTACTAATTCAGCCAAAGAGAAGTGTTAGAAGTTGATTACTTACAATTAAAAAATCAACATATAATAAACAATATAAAACATATAAAACATGAACATCTTTCATGTATAAAGAAAAAATGGGCTTAATTTTCTTATCTGATTAAAAAAAACAAGCAAACAGAAAAACAGTTTATATGAAGTCTTCCTCCTATGTCTTCATAAATTAGATAATAATATTGCATTAGAATAATAAATCAGACTGAGAATTTTTAGCCTGAGGGGAGTTATGACTCAATTACTAAAAAAAAGAAGGGGCTTTAATTAAACAACCTGTTTATTATACACTTTGAGAATCTTTATAGTATAGTAGTTCCATGTACTCAGAGCAGTTAGATAATTAATTATCTGTGATATTGCTAATGAAGACTTACAATAGCCCCAGTTAGTAATTAGTAAGCATTTTTATAAGTTATAGGCAATGTACTAAGATTAAAGATTGCCCTAGCTGGTTTGGCTCAGTGGACATAGTCTTGGCCTGTGGATTGAAGGGTTCCAGGGTTCGATTCTGGACAAGGGCACATGCTCAGGTTGCAGGCTTGATCCCCAGTAGGTGGTGTGCAGGAAGCAGCCAATCAATGATTCTCTCTCATCATTGATGTTTCTATCTATCTTCCTCTCTAAAATCAATAAAAATGTAATAAAGAAAAAGCTTAATTTAAAAAAGAGTTAAAGACCACATGCAATATGTAACTAACCCCCATTTATAACCCATATAGCAATAATTTTACAGTAGGTATCTAGCTTATCTTCTACCAACAAATGTTGTACAGATTAGATTGAAATGCACAAGTCATGAAAAAGTGATATTGTTACTGCAGCAAGAATAAGCAGGTGGACAGATTGAAATGTTAAGAAAATTTTCAGGAATTTCTTCAAATCCCCTGATTCTAGACTGCAAGCTATAACAATCATTACTTTGGCTTCTGCAATTTCTTGAGCCTCTGAATAAAAGTTAAAATGAAATTTAGTAGCAAATATGAGATATGGACAGTTTTCCTGACCTTAGATTATCCAGTTTTGCCAGTGGTTCTATAAGCACTTAATTTCCTGGGTTATATCCACTTATTCCTCTAGAAACACCAAGAAGGGCTTATAGTTTTGTTCTGATAAATCTCAAATACAGCATTTATTATCAACAGTAATTCCAGAAAAGAGACCTTAATGATGGTAATATAAAATAATTAATCTTTAATGGGTAGAGTTGAAGGAAGTGCTATAATACTGTAAAGCAGAAAATAGAATAGTAATGCTTAAAGCATTCAGTATCAAACTATTTAAATCACTACAGTAGAAGCCTTAAATGAAGCAGAGCAAGGAGCTTCTGTAATGTGATATTATGTAGGTTGTGGGGCACCGGAGGATTGTAAAATAGCATGGCTGATTCTGATTGTACTGGAGAGCATTGAGGAAGAAAATGTCAAGATCAGCATTTTCAATTTTCACCTCAAGATATGGTCAGAAAACCATAGAACTTCTATGATTGCCCTAAAAATGTCTTCCATTTTGCAGCTGTAGGCATGATCTATTTGAAAAATAGAGCCAACTTTTGATTCTGCGGGTTAGAGAGCCAATTAAATTCAGAAACTGGAGTTTCATATGAAAGCTGGCTCACTTGAGGTTTAGAATAAAAATATTTGGGTAGATGTAGATGAACGTAAATACTGACTCTAAATCTCATTGAATTTCCTTTATTGGCAGAGGTAGCTCTCCTGCATCTAAAGATACAATGTGCTTTGCTGAGATACCTAAAATGACCTAATTTAAGCGGATTCTCTTTCAAGGGGATGTTAATTATTTCAATATCCAGTGCCAGCACCCAACTTTGCTTCCAGACCCCTAACTAGAAACAGATTCTAGAATAATTAAAGAAAATATTAAAGTGACCGACACTACACAAATAAAGCTAGTATTTAGAAAATACTTTGAAACATGTCACGTTATATCTCAATATATGTATACATAAAAATGGATTCTAAAAGTGCTAGGTTACTATACAGCGATTCTTTCTATATTTGAGGTGTTAACATGAGCCATAGTTATCACAGTTTCTCTCGTTGGTAAAGACTATGACTTGGAGTCAATTTTTACCTACATTGTAATGCAGAGAAAATAATCCACAGGTTTGGGAGAATAGGAATTTGGGGTTAATTTGTGCATTCTCTTCACTCATCCCTCATTATTTTTCCCAGAAGGATCCCAAGAAATGTCTTTTATCAAAGCATTGGTAATTATTTTATTAGAGATATTAATGATGCAATTACATACAAGAATCTCTATAATTGACATTTTCTACTGTTTGGGATAACAATCATATTATCAGTTATTAGCTGCTCCTTCTGGGTCAAACTATTTCAACTCTCTAAAACTCAGTATCCTTAACTATCAAATGAGAGTTATAATAACCACTTTGTTCATTGACATAACTGGCACAAAATAATTGTTAATGTTTATTGAGTGTTCTACATAAAAAACACTCTTCCAAAACTTAATTTTTGTATTTTTTTTATTTTATACTTCCCTTCACCATGTATCCTCTCTGTGCCCTCTTCACATTATTTAAACTTCTCAGTGTTCAAATGATGCATGTATTTTATCTAGCCCTTTTTACGGGTACCAGTAAAATAGTTGATGCTTAGCTAGGTCATGGTAAATGGGAGATTTGAATTAAAATACTCTGACTCTAGGACTTAGATTTTCATCCTCTACTACAGTGTTTCCCAAACTTTTGACATATGTGTACCCCTTCTATAATTTTCGTAACACTGAGTACCCCTCTTACTCATGAGAACATAGAAGTAGGCCCAGCTAAGCACGGTACACATACCGCACTTTGGGAAATACTGCTCTACTACATACAGTAGATGAGCCATAAATGCTCATTATGATTATCATCATTGTTAACCTGGTCGCTATCATCAGCATTATCATTATGTCATCATTTATCCTTATTTTTGGTCATTCTTCCACAGTACAGTGCTTAATATTATTGGTGTACATAAGTGGATTTTAAATAAATCAACATAGTACCATCAGAGCCCCAAACCATAACTTCTGTGGACCTGAGTTTCCTCATCTAAAAAAGAAGATGTAAAATTGCATGCTTCATGATATTCCTTTAGTTCAGAAGTTGTAGTGAGATCAGTCTTTAAATGCTAAGAGCTCATGATGCATGAGTATATGCTCACAGCATCCGAGAAAGGATCATTGGTGCTAGCAATATCAAAGCCCTTTGCTAAACATTAGTGATATTAATATTAAATTAATGCAAATAAATTCATTTTGTGGCTTCTAGAATCTCATCAGAAACCCCAAAGATGTTCTTTTTTGTTTTTACATGATTAAAAATAATTTTTTTCCTAGAGGGCATCCTTCTAGCTGAGTTGCCACATATTATTTTTTAGCCTATTAAAATTTCATATATTCATTGAAATGTTGTGTATATATACTTAGAAAGAATATTGGTGACTAAAATAAATAGAACTGCAATATTTTCTTAATTTTTATGCAATGATTTCCACTACAACCTGTTAAGCTTCTTAAATCTATTAAGAAGTTGTAGCACCTTCTGCAAACTCAATGATGTGAGCTTGAAAGTTTTTACTTGCTCATTCAAATGTAAAACTCAGTAAAATTAAAACATGAAATGCAGGTTTAAGAAACATTATCTCTTTTATCATTTAGACTTCTGAGACCTTAAAGTAGGTCTAGAATTTTAACTAAAGCATTATAAAACTTAACTTTTTCAGCACTAATTATCATCACCATAAGATGTATAAAAGACTTTTTATTAATTACTGTAAAACATAGACAATGAAAGGAAAAGTGTCCTAGTTCCAAAATTTGCAAAAAAAAAAAACCCACAAAAAACCTCATATGAAGATTGTACCTCAGGCTTAATCAATCGGTTGAGAAAGGAATAGTTTAGCCAGTAAGTTCATTGTTTGATGTAAAGAGTACCAATTAACTAATCTGACACAATGCAATTAGCAAACTTTGACTTATTATTATTATTTTTAAAATGAATTGGCTGTCTTGGCTTTTTATTTCAGTGCCATGCAGATATAGCTGAAGATAACAGTAATAATATTGAACTGGGAGGTTAAGTGATTTAATTTTGCAGACATTACTGTTGCAGAGGCCACATTTAATAAATCAATGTGTTTAAGATACTTGGAGATCTATGGATTAAAGATTACTTTGCTGGTGGAGTGCACAGTAATCATTATATACATTGCAAACCCACTGGCAACACTAAGAGCTTCTCTGCCTTAGCAGGAAGTAATACTGTGCATCTTCAGGTAACCCCAGAGCTCCCCTCCACCCAACACTAGCTGCCTTTCTTCAGCAGATATCATCCACTTCTCTGGAATAATAGATAAAACCCCACACATCCCTGCCTCAGCTATAATTAAGGTGTTTGACAAGGTAGTTTAGAATATCAATATAGTAGTTAAAGTGAGCAGTGTATAAGCCATTCATTAGTTGAGCCTAAGAAAATATTGTGTGAGAGTGAGTGTGTGTGTGTGTGTGTGTGTGTGTGTGTGTGTGTGTTCCTAAGCAAGCTGAGTAATTTGTGTGGATAAAAAGGAAAAAAAAAAATCAGATGTTCTTGTGCAGAGAAATGCAATGCCACAGCATCCCTCCTGCCCCATAGGCAAGTGTTCAGTTCTGCTCACTAACTATAACTTAAAGTCTATTATATAGTGTCAACCTCGGTGCATGGTATGAAACCTGTGTAGGAATACCAAAAGGGTGTCCTGATTAGGACAGAAGAGATATTATATTAAAATATAACTATAATAAAACATTATTCTTTCCCCTAAGACAAATCTTCAGCTATTTTATTCCTAAGTGCCAATCAATAAATTTTACTAATCAGTCATTTCTCATAATGATTTCTAATAGAGAAAGATAAAAACATTTGAGTAAAATATCAGGAATAACTATACTAGAATCACTGGAATCACCAAATTATGAATATAAGATACGGATGGGAGCTTAGAGAATGCCTAGTTCAATCTTTGATGAAAAATACTAAAATCTAGAGATTTGTCCTTCTCAGGACCTTCTCAGGAGGAAAGCTGAGTCTAGCCTCTGTCCCTCCCTTCAGTGCTCTCCCCACTGTCATTTTCCATCATGCTCTGGAATTACTTTAAGACACAGAAAATTTTATACCCAGGAAGAATTTTGGTTTGCTGTGCAGATTGTGGCCATGCTGAGTAACACTTTGAGATACATTCTGACTAATTCTGTTTAAAGCATTCTTCTTCTTCACCCTGAATCACCTCAAGCAATCATATTCACCTCTTCTTGGATTAAGTTTACTGTTAATCATGGCTTCTCCACCCCTATTATTTGACAGAAACTTCATATTCTGTGTTGTCCATTGTTAATCCAGTGGCTTGTCAAGTAGCAAGAAAGTGCTCAATTAAAAAATAAGGTTGATTAAATTAAAGCAGTCCAATATCCTGACTCCCATGTGAACACTTTCCCTTCACATTTTGTCATCCACTGACATATCCATGAAATTATATTAAGACAATCTGAGACCCATCCATTTCAAATCCTACTCTTACAGAATGTTAGATAGCAGATTTTCATTTCCTCTGAATCAATAGAGTTCTTGTTCCTCAGAGAGATAAACAGAATACCAATGAAAATATTAACAATATCAATGGAAAGAAAATATTTAATCCTATGATATTTTAATGCAATCTTCAGGTCTTTGAAAATACATCTGGAGGCCATTTCTGTCCCAGCATGGCTTTCAATAGGATGTGAATTTTTCATTCATAAATGAGATCATAGTATTACCAGATAGGTAGATAGTGTATGGATACAACTCATAGTAGCTCTTCAAATTTAGTGGATCAGGCTTGCTATATATTCCCCTCTCCTCACTGTTCTACTTGATTTAATTATAAGGAAGAAGTCTTCCTAACCCCACTATACTAAATAATTATTCTGCCCAAATACCACAAGGCAAAGTTTTTGCCTGAGGCAAATGTGCAAAAGAATGAGACCCAAGATTTGCCATCTATCCTACACAATAATCATAGAGCCTGATGTTCGTGAAGCACTGATCACAATTTCCCCAAATGCTACCACCTTTGAGGTCATAAAGACACTAAGTGACAGGCACAGCAACTCTGTCCCCATTTGGCTGGTGTTGTGGTATCTTGGATAAAGCAGAAAACTAGACCAAGATCATACAACCAAAAGGAAGCAGAGTGGGAAACTACACCACAGATTTCTAAAGAAATCTGTTCTCTTGCCTCATCCTGCTTTTCATTAAAAAAAAAAAAAAAAATACAAGACATCACTGAATTGGCATGGGTTATTTCTGTAAGTTGTACATTTCCTTCAAAAAATTTAAAGGAAACACAATTTTCTGTGACAAATAGATACAAGTATGTTAGAAAGAAATGCAAAGGTTGCAAATATAAATATATTATTCAAGACATTTTGGACTCGGGTATTGCAATAGGGGAGATCAATCATTGGGCTCCACTTAATACAGGAAAGACACCTGGGAGTTTGCAACTACTGAGCAAAAAGAGGGGTCATGGATGAAAAAGTACTAAGAGAAGACATTAGGAATGAGGGATTCTAAACTTAAATGACTTAGCAGGATTCTTCCTGAAGGAAGGCCAATGCAATCAGATATCAAGCCTTGAGAATTATCACTAAACTTAGCAGAGTTCTTGCTACAACAGGGCGAGGCAGGTTGAAGATAGGACTAGGGTGTTGGTGTGCGAGATGCAAGGCTGCATCCCAGTCAACAGTGCTCTGAGAAGCCTTGGCTAAAGCGTGTTCAAGAAGAGAATCTGTATCAATTGATGCAGAGCTCTTTTGGTGAATCACTTCATTGGACTAGTTGCCCAATAACACATTTTGGAAGCCTGTGCCCTCTAGTCTTTGGGTTATAGTTCATTTATGATACTATAAGACACATCCCACAAATTGCACTGTATTGCTTCTACATGCCAACCACAGAATAGGTGATCTTGTCTTGTAGACACAAAGATAGTCTTGGGTCAAAATATTGGGATTATATAGCTGGAGAAACTAAAGAATGGGTTTAGCCTTCCTTTTGTTCAATCCGTGTTTCCCTCTAAAACAATATTCTCCCTCGCTCACTGAATAAATTTGGGTAAGCCACTTAACCTTTGGGTCTTCAATTCCTCATTGGTATAATAAAAAGGGCTTAACTGAATGATCTCTGATGCCCTTTCCATTATAACAAATACCTGTTGGGTTTTCAGTGCTTCTATCCAATTAATGTTTCACAAAGAACAGACTGAACTAATGTTTTCACTGTCATGGGCTGGGGAGAAAAGCAGATTTTAGACAGGAGAGGAAGGAGGGTGCCAATTTCTAGTATCTTCTGACGAAAGATGTATCCATTCTGGTGATAGGGAAATCATCCCCAAAGGAAAGCCGGGCTCTCTAAAAATAGAAAAAGGTTGTTTCAGGTTGTAAAATTGAGGAACAAACATGAAATAGAAAGCGCAAATGGATTGCAAATAGGGAATATATACATTTCTCACTGCAGAGCAATCTCTTTGTATCTGATCTGCAATCTAGTCTTGTTAATTCACCACAATAGAAAAGGATATCGACATGCAAAGTCCTATATAAATAAAGGTGTAGACACTTCACTAAAAAACCAAATTTGCTGGGCACACTTACTTGGAGGTGAATGCTTGATAAGTGACTTTCTTTCAAGAATCCACTCTTTCTTTGGCTTTTAAATTTATTAAATCAAAATATCATATTTAAAGTTGGAAATCCCCTACCTTGCCCTATGTTTTTAAGATTAAATAAAAGTGAGTAAAATCACACCAAGGCTTATTTATAACTGTGTATAGATATTGATAGATTTTTAACACAGAAGACTTGAAGAACAGATCACTGAAATTCACATCTTCCCCAGTTGTTATAAAATTATTAAAATTTGATTACAATTGTATAGTAAAATCCGGAGTTACAGTAGGAAGGCACTCTCAAAATCATCCGCCGTGACCCCTTCGTTTTAAAGAGGTGAACAAGGGGCCTCAGAAAGATGAGCCCACCGCTAGTGAGTGGCAGAGTTGGGTGCAGAACCCAGGCTTTCTGCCTCTGGCTACAAAAGAGTAGGGCAAGCAATTCAGGAAGCAAGCAAAACACAGAGCTAACTTGTGGAATCAACGTGCATTTGTCCCATGGAATTTGTTATCTCCAATTGTGTTCCTGTTATGGGATTTGTTGTTCTGTTGTCTGACTCTGCACTTGATTTGCAATTCTGGGCCATAGCAATATGCTTCCCCAGAGGACTGAGCAGTGGTCAGTGAATTTAATGTCTCACAATGTGATCTGCGAGCTAAATTGTTACAGCTCCACCTAGTGGAAAAATGCACACAGAGGGGGACTGCAAAGGAAATGAGCCCGCTAAAGGAGAATCTGCAGGAACCTGGGAAGGATGCCGCATAGAGAGGTTAAAGCTGCAGAAGTTGTCCTGACAACTGGCAGCAAACGGAAGACTGTTATGGAGAAATCAAAGTATAATTATTAGAGACTGAGGAGGGGACCACATCAACTTTCTCATTACTTCAAGGACCTCTAGAGATTTTTATAGCTTCTGGAGGATGCAGTTAGATATGAAGAGACGAGTTAGAGGACGGAATTAATAATTCAAAAGTGAAAATTAATTCTTGGAATTTTTCTAAAAGTGAACACAGACAAATGTAGTCAGCCTTTGGAATCTGACTGTCCCCCCAAGATCCCTTAAGGCCTATATATTAATAGAAAGGCAAGTCCTGGGCCAGAGTTAGATAAGCAACCCTACCTGCCCTCCCAGGTTCATAAAAGGAATATTATGCCTGGTGGTCTTCAGGAGCCCTCGCTGGTATATATTCACCATCTGCCTGTTGCTGTCTTTCTAAAGAGGCATGACCAGAAGTCAAAGGTCTGAGATTAATACATTATGATCCCTTAATGGCAGGGGCAACACTCTGAGAAATGAGATCTCCAGGTCCTAAGCACTATGTGTGCACATATGTGGGAGAGACAGAAAAAATTTGACAACCTTTCAAGATAATTGTCAACATGAGCCCCTTCTCCCCTCTACCCCTTCCTTATATCTTGGGTTTTCATTACCAAGGAGCCCAGTAGCTTCTACAGCATTATTTCTGTCTATGCAAACACCACTGGGGCGTTCTGTTTTCTGAGAACAAGGGACAAAACAACGACTGCTGATTTCCTTTTATTCCAATCAAGTTTATATTTTTCTTTTGATCACCATCTATAGAGTGTATTCAGAAAGCTTTTGCATCAATAGCAATTTTAAGCATGTCCTTGACATTAACGATTTCTATATTTGAGACACAATTTCTTTTGAAGAAAGTGTATAACTCAGCTCTAAGGCAGAGTTGGCATAAATACTGCTGAATCACAGGTAAATGACACCTGGCATGTAGCATACTAGCACAGTCAATAAATACTTCTTGAATTGAATTGGAAAGGCAGTTTGGGGTCTAATAGGTTTGATTTGACATGCTTCCTGAGGCAGCCAGTGGAGCAACTGCAATAAGTACCTCGGAGGGTGTCAGGACCTACAGCCTCATGCTGAAGATAGTGGGGTTTGTGACAGAGCTGATATTGAGCTGTTCTGCCCTTACTTGCTGTGTGGTCATAAATAAGCTACCTAAACTCTCTGTGACTCCATTTACTTGGCTAAAAACTACAGAGCAGGAATAGAATTTAATTCAGAAATGTCTGATGATAACAAAAATATATGTAAAGTCCTTAGGACAGTGTCAGGCACAGCAAGTCCTTGATAAATCATGGTAGTTTGCAGGTGTCACACATTTTGTTCAAGAGTGGCTTCTATTAAAGGCTTCCCTTACAAAGAATGGGGAAACATAATAAGAACAAAGGTAACTGACCAAAGGATTGTGGATAATTCAACTAATTTATAAAGTACTCTGAAGGACTTCCTTTTTAAGCAAATCTCTGTGTGACATGAGTTTGAGAAACAACTTAAGCAAAAATAAGCAACATTCTGCATTAGAAACTAAGAGAAGCTGAAGAGGCATAGCCTGTTTTTTGTCTTTGGGTTGTTAATAGCATTAGTAAGGAAAAGGGGCAGATGTACAACAAACTAGCAAAATGCCCACATCCAGAAAAACTTAGAAATGCCTTCATAGTTCCTGTTCATAATGTAAATGAGTCCTGAATACTAAGCAGGGGATATTGGTGACAGAGAAACCAGAATAAATGGGAATGAGGGGTCAAGGAAATCTCACAGGATGTGAAATCTGGAGCCAGAAAAGTTACACAGATTAGTAGAGAAAATACTAAAGAGTATCTGAGATGTTGGGGAATATTCAGCCATGTTTATTATGCAAGTAGGGTGATGAAGAGATCAATAAGCAAGTTCATTTGGCTGGTACTTCTAACCTCACATAGTGTCTGTTTTTGTGAACCAAACATTGGGGTCAGTAAAAGGGTATAATGTAAAGTTCTGAATTGGCCAGTGTGGTAGGCAGAATAATGGCTCCCCAAAGAAGCCCCCATCTGCAGAATCTGGGACTATCTAACATTATATGGCAAGGAGGAGTAAGATTGCAGATGGAATAAAGGTGGTTAATTAGCTGATTTTAAAATCAGAAGATTCTTCTGGATTGCATTTCATATTCAAGATAATCACAAGGGAAGAGCAAAACAGAAAAACTGGTATCCAAGTGATATGATCTGGAAAATTATTGCCGGCTTTGAAGATAGAAAAGTTAGGGATGCAGAAGCTGAAAAGAGCCAGAAAGTGATTTTCCTCTGGAGTCTCCAGAAAGAAGTGAAGTCTTGTATATACCTCGGTTTTAGCCCAGGGATATCTGAATCAGATTTCTGATGCCCAGAACTATAAAATAATAAATGCATGTTGTTTTAAGCCATTGGGTTTGTATTAATTTGTTACAACAGCAATAGGAACTAATGCATTCATTATTTCTACTTCTAGAAGGGTGAACTCGGGAAGCTCACATTGTTGATGTGTAGTTATTCATATATAACAAGATACCTAGAGGGGATTTAAAAATGAAGGAGGAGGGAGGGTGGAGATAAGGGGGAGAGATCAACCAAAGGACTTGTATGCATGCATGTAAGCCTAACCAATGGACACAGACAACAGGAGGGTGAAGGCATGAGTGGGGTGGGAGTTGGGGGTTAGTAATGGAAGAATAAGGACACATATGTAACACCTTAATCAATAAAGAAATTTAAAAAGTAAAGCAGAGATGATTCATTTTAATTGCTAAAGAATGAGATAGATTTGTCTTTCTAGAAGCATCATTGGAAGTTGTGAGGACAGGCATTCTAGAGAATATACGGTCAGACCTTGTCACTGTTATGTTCATAGTGATCTGAGACTCACAGAATCGGGACAAGCAGTTTTGACAAAGTGCAACTAGAGAGGGTGGCCCTGGAAGCACTAGGAAGTAAGACTTACGGTAGCTGCAGCAGGAGGTAGCAATAAAATTACATCACGGGCAAACCATAGGGGATCAGAAGAGGCAAATAAATAAAAGCCTGGAAAACAGGGCCAGTGGGTAGACTTCTGTCTTTACAGAGCAAGATGCTCAACCCTGTATGTGTAGAGATATTACAAGAAACAAATAGGAAATTTTGGCTGGATTAAGTCTTCAGGAGAGAAATAAACTGATCTGGTAGAGCCAATTAAAACCCCTACTCTGCCGGGACCGGTTTGGCTCAGTGGATAGAGTGGAGCGTCGGCTTGTGGACTGAAAGGTCCCGGGTTCGATTCCAGGCAAGGGCATGTACCTTGGTTGCAGGCACATCCCCAGTAGGGGGTGTGCAAGAGGCAGCTGATTGATGATTCTTTCTCATCGATGTTTCTAACTTTCTATCCCTCTCTCTTCATCTCTGTGAAAAATTAATAAAAAAACATATTTAAAAAATTAAAAAATAAAACCCCTACTCTACAAACTGTATTTCTTAGGTTTATATACCAGCTTATTTACCTCAAAATTCACTAATATATCCTCTTTAAACTTAGGTAATTTTTCCCCCATAAAGTGGAAATAACAGAAAAATCTGTGTCATATAATTATTTCTACAATTGTACCAGGTCATACAATGAGAATAGTATCTAGAACATAAGAAGCTTTTATTATTGTTGTTGTTAGTGCTAACAAACTATCACAAATAAACGAGATATAAGTAATTTATGGTTAAAATCCTATTTGTGTTTGTATAGCTTTTTATATCGATATCTTCACTAGAGGCCTGTTGCATGAAATTTGTGAATGGGGGCGGGGGGTTGGGTGTCCCTCAGCTCAGCCTGCACCCTCTCCAATCTGGGACCCATCTGGGGATGTCCAACTGCTCATTTAGGCCGGATCTGTATCCATATTAGTTTTCATAAATGAACACACACACACAGAATATACATTCTTACCTTGATAAAATACCCATCATATTTGCCTTTCTCTCATTCTTAACTCATTCATTCACACATTCCCTTGGGGACTGTGTAGTCTAGTCTTCACAGAGGATAACAAAGAAGCTCTTTGGAAAGGATAGAGACAAGAGACTGGACGACCTTGGAAAGGCCTTGACTATATATTTGCATGGATCCATTAGTAACTGGAGTCCAAGACCCTGAATCCTTGAAATAATTTCCTTTTCTATTATAACCAACATGAGAATTTTCTAATCTCAAACCCCCTAATGATCCCTATCAGAGTTCCCCAGATGTTACACATAAACACATTGAATATTTAAATCACACAAATATACAATAGGTTTCCTAGAGCTGATTTGAAGCAAAAATTGGAAGAAAACCAAGCAGAAAAAATGCAATTATTACAGTATTTGTTTAAATAGTTATAAAAACAATCATTTGAAATGTGCTGTGTCAGTTTGTGTGACATGTAATGCTTACTACAAGAGAGTAACAGTTGGAATCTATCTTTGTTACAGAAGCAAAGAAGTAAGTAGTCTGTATACAACTTTCTCTCTCTCTCTCTCTCTCTCTCTCTCTCTCTCTCTCACACACACACACACACACGCACACACACACATACACACACACACATACACACATATACAAACACACACAAACATCAAGACCATGTATTCTTGTGATAGGCTTTAATAAATATTAAGTTAAAAATTCTAGCATAAACATTCAAAATTCTTAGAACAGTTACTTTATTTCTCCTCCAACAATCGACTTTTTAGTATATATATATATATATATATATATATATATATATATATATATATATAAAACAAACAAACAAAAACCCTGAAAGTTATTTCCCCAAAGAAGCCTCTTTCAGCAGCTGGATGAAGGTGCAGGGTCATAACTAATCAAAATCTCTTTGTGTAGCATCTCTATTCATACATTGTGTGATTTCACTTTCCCTTTTTCTTAGTGCCACATCTACTTTCTATGCTAGATTGTAATTTGCTTGAGGGCAGACACTGCACAGTCCCTTTGTTGAGGACAAGTATTTTTGAAGGAGCCTGCAGTATTATGAGCACTCAGGATTTTGTTGATGATAGGGCTGTTTCTGAAAATGTCTAAGAAAAGAAGCAAACAACTCCGGCCTGCTGTGGCCTTCACTTGCTTAATCTAAAGTACCTTTCTTTCCTCCCATAAACAATAATCCACCCAGGCAGTGCATACGCAGGAAAATGCATCAGAAGAGCAATTCATTCTTCCAGTGCCCTTATGTGACTCCTTCAATGCCTTTGAAATCTGCTTGAGGATTTACTTGAAGCATACTAGCCATGCAGTTTTTAGACTCCATAAGCACCAGATTTGATTCCACTCTCTCCTCTTCAATCTTCACATTCTTTAATGCTTAAACTGTGCCCTTGCGACTTTTCTGTTAGTTAAGAGATGTACAACATAGGGGCAAAAATCAATCTTAATTAAGGCGAACTCTGGAATTATGATCGAAGGAAGGTACATTAGCCCAGTGCTTCCAGACCCCCATACACTGTTGTTATTGATGTTTGGACAGATGGGGAAAGTGAAACAGGAGTCAATACTTCGATCTACTGAGTTCTCTAAGGATCTGAATTTTTAACACATCCATAATGAGTACTGGTGGTGTTTAATAAATACACAGCAGCCACTAACAGTGGCTCTGCATGCGAAAGACACCAACAAAGTCCCCGAAGCTTCTGGTTGCTAGGCAAAAGTAGACTCAGCCTAAGAGTCTAAATGCGGTCTTTCCCAATGACCTTAACCTCTGAGTAGTCTTTCACCAAGTTGAACAGTGCTATTTACATAACCTTAGATTCTTACTTTAAGTAAAATTATTTATTGTAAGATGTTAAGAATTCAATGACTTCTCCTAGCTAGGTGAGGTGGACAGGTGTCGCCCAATCCAATCACATAGTCCTTGTCCTTATCTGGGACTATTACCGGTCCCATGATGTCACCTCAGAAGTAATTCTACCTTAAGTCTCCAAATTCTTGATCTTTTTAAATGAGTGTATGAATGCCATTTGACCTAAAAGGGTCAATCAAATTCTTTCTCTAGCAAAACTCCCATTAAGATTAAACAGCAACAACATACCTAGTCATTCTTTGATTCATGATTGAACGGAAAGGACATTTAATCAGGGGAGTCATATTGGAGTATCACTCTTCTTTCCTTTTTCACTTGGGATGCAGGGAAACAAGTCTGAAGAGAGAAAGAATGAAGATGTCTCCAGAGTGACAAAGAAAGGAGATCAAAGGCTTTTCATTAGTGAGAGACTGAATCATCCAAGGTACTTACAGCTCAATGCTTCCTAATCTTCAGTTTTATGAAATACTCCCAGATACTTTTCATAAACTTTTAGTTTTGCTTGTTAGTTTGAGAGTCTGCTTTTCAAAACTCAAATAATCCTAAGTCCATTGCTTTTTTCGTCAAAAATTTGCTAATCTTTTGCCCTGGTCCAGTGACTCAGTTAGTTGGAGCATACTCCCATACACCAAAAGGTTGTGGGTTCAAATTCTCACTTAGGATACATGTCTGGGTTGTGAGTTCAATCACCTGTGGGAGCACTAAAGGAGGCAACAGATCGATGTTTCTCTCTCTTTCTCCCTCTCTTTTTCTAAGATCAATTAAACAAAACAAAACATATTCTCAGATGAGGATTAAAAAAATTGCTAAACTTGTAGCAATCTTCTAGGGACTATGATGCTATCTTAGACATAGAGATAGAAAAGACAAATTTTCTTCCCCAAGTAGATCATGGAGTAGTTGGTAATACAAATAGTAAAGCAACAAGTTATAATTAAATGTTTTAAGTGAAATGAAATAATCAATTTAAGACCTGAAGTCACTTAGCAAAGAAGAGATTGACAATTTTGGGAAAAGATTTGGAGAAGGAAGTACTGTTTTTTTCGGACCATAAGACGTACTTTTTTCCCCCCAGAAGTGGGGGGAAAAAGTCCCTGCGTCTTATGGTCCAAATATAGCCTACACATATACTTTAAAAAAAAAGTTTTTTTACTTGCCCGGCTCTGTGTGGTCTCTGTGTGCTTGCCCGGCTCTAAAATGGTTCTAAATGCTGCTGTTTACTTTACAGGGTTGATTACATGTGTTTATGACTGTGATGTTGGGTTTTAATGCACATAAAATATTTTAGGACACTATTTGTTTCAGAATCTTTTTTTCTTCATTTCCCTTCTCTAAAAACTGGTGTGTCTTATGGTCCGGAGCGTCTTATGGTCCGAAAAATACGGTACTATCTGAGACAGATTTTTAATGATCAAAAGAAGTTTTCTAGGTAAATAAGAAGGTTGAAAACATTATAAAAGTACCAGAAGAATAGAAACAAAGAGGCCTATAAATATAATATGAATTTGACAACAACAACAAAAAGCACAGAACATTTTCTCACTTTTGAACAAAAAATTAGCCAAAATAAAAAAGCTAAAGGAAAAGAAAAGGGTCTGATTCTATCTCTTCCTAAAAAGCTTAGACTTATGTTACATTTTAATAGGTAACTTATGGACATATGGACAAACTAATTTTAAGGGAAATGCACCAAATAAGAGTGTCTCAAGTAACACCCTCAGGCCAACAATGGAAGCCAATGAATAAGAATGGCCACAGAAGTCTTCAAATAGCAGATGCTTCTCAGGATCTTATTCAGATAGGTAGGACTCCTACAGTTTGCACAATGCAGCTTTGCATCTAGTACACGTATCGACAGATTTGGCAAGGATGTGTCCTCCACTCTTGGCTTATGGTCAGCCTGAGAATGCCCATTTATCTTTGCTTTTCACTAAACCTCAATAGGTCCCTGGAAAAGGGAGGGATTCCGCAGGTAGGGAGTAATTTGCTTTGGCTTGAAGAGACTGAATCCATCTGTCCATGGTGAACACATTCCCAGTTTTCTAATATAGCATTGATTATTCCAAGAAAACTGTGAAATCTTTCAAGAGGGAGTTATTTTATTTATTTTATTTTTTCTTTATTGATTAAAGTATTAAATATGTATCCTTATCCCCCACGCCCCAGTGCCCTCTCCACCCCTGACTCATGCCCTCACCTCCCTGGTGCCTATGTCCATTGGTTAGGCTTATATGCATGCATACAAATCCTTTGGTTGATCTCTCCCCCTCCCCCCCACACTCCCCTACCTTCCCTCTGAGGTTTGACAGTCTGATCAATGTTTCTCTGTCTCTGGATCTGTTTTTTTTTCTTCCATCAGTTCATGCTGTTCATTAAATTCCACAAATGAGTGGGATCATGTGATATTTATATTTCTCTGACTGGCTTATTTTGCTTAGCATAATGCTCTCTAGTTCCATCCATGCTGTTGCAAACGGTAAGAATTATTTACTTTTTATTGCAGCATAGTATTCCACTGTGTAGATGAACCAGTTTATTAATCCACTCATCTGCTGATGGGCACTTAGGCTGTTTCCAAATCTTAGCTATGGTAAATTGTGCTGCTATGAACATAGGGGTGCATATGTCCTTTCTGATTGGTGTTTCTAGTTTATAGGGATATATTCCTAGAAGTGTGGTCACTGGGTCAAATGGAAGTTCCATTATTAGTTTTTTTGAGGAAATTCCATACTGTTCTCCACAGTGGCTGCTCCAGTCTGTACTCCCACCAGCAGTATAAGACGGTTCTTTTTCTCTGCATCCTCACTAGCACTTGTTGTTTGTTGATTTGTTGATGATAGCCATTCTGACAGGTGTGAGATGGTACAACATTGTCTTTTTGATTTGCATCTCTCGGATGATTAGTGACTTTGATCATGTTTTCATATGGCTCTTAGCTTTCCTTATGCCTTCTTTCAAAAAGTATCTATTTAGATATGTTGCCCATTTTTAGATTGGGTTGTTTATCTTCCTTTTATTAAGTTGTATGAGTTCCCTGTAAATGTTGGAGATTAAACTCTTATCTGTGATAACATTCACAAATATATTCTCTCAGGCAATGGGCTTTCTTGTTTTTTATTGATGGATTCTTTTGCTGTACAGAAGCTTTTTATTTTGATGTAGTCCAACTTGTTTATTTTCTCTATAGTTTCCATTGCCCTAAGAGCTGTATTGGTGAAAATATTGCTTTGACATATATCTGAGCTTTTGCTGTCTGTGGATTCCTCTCATATTTTTATAGTTTCAGGTCTTATGTTTAAGTCCTTTATTCATTTTGAGTTTATTTTTGTGTATGTGTAAGTTGGCGGTCTTATTTCTTTCTTTCTTCCTTTTTTTTTTTTTTTTTTTTTTTTTTTTTTTTTTTTTTTTTTTTTGCATATATCTGTCCAATTTTCCCAACACCATTTATTGAAGAGACTGTATTGACTCCATTGTATGTTCTTGTCTCTTTTGTCAAATATTAATTGAGCATAGTGACTTGGGTCTATTTATGTGTTCTCTATTCTATTCCATTGGTTTATATATCTGTTCTTGTGCCAGTACCAGGCAGTTCTGAGAACAGTGGCTTTGTAATACAGTTTGAAATCTGTATTGACATCCCTCTACTTTGTTCCTCTTTCTCAGGATTTCTGCAGTTATTCAGGTCTTTTTTTTTATTCCAGATGAATTTTTGGAGAGTTTGTTCTAGGTTTGAGAAATGTGCCTTTGGTATTTTAATGGGGAGTGTTTTGAATCTATAGATTGCTTTGGGAATTATGGACCCTTTAATGATATTGATTCTTCCAATCTATGAACAGGATATGTTCTTCCATTTGTTTATGTCTTCCTCTATCTCTTTTTTCAATGCCCTGCAGTTTTCCATATATAGGTCTTTTACCTACTTAGTTAAGTTTATTCCTAGGTATCTTAAATGTTTCTGTGTGTATGCAATGGTAAATCAGATTTTTTTTAGTCTATTTTTATGTAAGTTCACTATTGATGTATAGATATGCCATAGATTTCTGGGCTTCACTTTTGTGTCCTGCAAAATTGCTGAATTCATTCATTAAGTCTAATAATTTTTTAATGGAGTTTTTTCAGTTTTCTATGTACAGTATCATGTCATCTGTAAATAATGACAGTTTTATGCCTTCTTTTCCAATTTGGATACCTTTTATTTCTTCTTCTTGTCTAATTGCTAAGGCTAGCACTTCCAGAACTATGTCAAATAGGAGTGCTGAAAGTTGGCATCCCTGTCTTGTTCCTATTCTTAGGTGAAATTATTTTAATTTTTGCGCATTGAGTATGATGTTGGCTGTAGGTTTGTCATATAAGGCTTTTATTATGTTGAGGTATCATACTACTATTGCCATTTTACTAAGGGTCTTTTTTTTTTAATCAAGAAAGGGTGTTGGATTTTATCAAAAGCTTTTTCTGCATCAATTGCTATGAATATATGATTTTAATCTTTCAATTTGTTTATGTGATATATCACATTTATTGATTTGTGGATATTGTATCATACTTGCATCCCCAGAAAAATCCTATTTGGTCATGGTATATGATCTTTCTGATGTACTGCTGGATCTGATTTGCAAGAATTTGGTTGAGGACTTTGGCATCTATGTTCATGAGGGATATTGGCCTGTAATTCTCTTTATTTGTGCTGTCTTTATCTGGTCTTGGTATTAGGGTAATGCTGGTTTCATAGAATGAGCTTGGAAGTGTTCATTCCTCTTGAATTTTTTGGAATAGTGAAGGAAGATAGGTTTTAGTTTTTCCTTGAATGTTTGGTAACACTCCCCTGTGAAGCTGTCTGGCCCAGACTTCCGTTTGCTGGAAGCTTTTTGATGACTGCTTCAATTTCTTTCATAGTTATTGGCGTATTGAGATTTTTAGATTCTCCCTGATTGAGTTTTGGAAGGTTTTATTTTTCTAGGAATATGTCCATTTCCTCCAGGTTGTCTGGTTTGTTGGAACAGAGTTGTTCATTGTGTTTTTAAATAATCCATTGTATTTCTGTGGAGTCTGTTGTCACTTTGCCTCTTCCATTTCTGATTTTGTTTACTTGGGTCTTCTCTCTTTGTTCCTTCGTGAGCCTGGCTAGAGGTTCAGAGGGAGTCCTTTGAGAAAGAGTCACGAATAATAGAACATGTAGAGATAGTAATGATTTGTATTATCACAAATTATAATAATGACTAACTTGTTATGGAACCTTTTAATAGGTATAAGGTACTGTGCTAAATGCTTAATGTATATTTTCTAATTCAATCTTGAAATAATCCTCTGAGTTATATACAATTATTGACCCCAATTTATAGATGAGAAATAGAAGAATTAGAGCTATTAGGAAGAAATATAATATTATACAACCAATAAGTGTTAGGGACACTACACATATTATCTTTAATTTTCACAATAATATGAAATATAATTCACTAATGTTTATTTTACTGGCAAACAAACCAAAAAACACAGAAAAACAAGCAAACAAAAAGGGTAGACTCTAAGTACTAAATTATAGCTACTACTAAAACAATAAGAGCTATCGTTTTCCCATTTACTAGTATTTCTGTGAGCTCATTTAATCAACAAAAATATAGTATGAAGCTGATACTGTGTTATCACCATGGAAGACTAATAACAGTAACTGAAGAATCTTTCAATAACTAGCACTTGTGGTAGACAAAATAACGGTCCTTTAAAGATTATATAATCTAATCCCCTGAACATGTCCATATGTTAGGTGAAATGGCAAATAGAATTTAAGGTTAGGGATATAATTAAGGTTGCTAATTAATCATGATACCATTGTGATATAACCTAATTATTCTTTTTTAATATTTTTATTGATTCTGAGGGAAAAGAAGGGAGAAGAATAAATTGATGGAAACAATGATGGGCTGTCTCAGACATGGCACCCACTGCAGATCAAACCTGCAACCCAGCCAGGTTCCCTGACCAGGAATCAAACCAGTAACCTATTGGTTCATTGGTCACTGCTCAACCACTGAACTGTGCCAGCTGGACATAACCTGTTTATTAATAAAAAGAAAGGAGCAAAGGGAAGACCAAATATAGGCATGGTGTTTCATGTGTGCAGCTTTGCCAGGAAGCTGCAGTTTAACACTCCCCAGCACTATTCCCCACAGATCACTGAGGGCAGGACCACATGCCCAGTAAAGTCTGAGTGACATAGTAAAGATACTTTTCTGTCAGTCATACCTGGAAACAGATTATTGGCCAGAGTGAGCATGATTGCTGTAAGCATACGAAGATTGGAGATATTTTATCTGCTAAACAAAAGTGTAAGCTCCCTTGTTGCTCTTTGTGTTCTCTTGCTCTCCTGGGACTCTTATTGTAGGGTCACACTCTCTGGGCACCTGTGAATTCACCCACATGGCTCATGGCCATGTGGACCCACACACAATGAACTAATGGACTGCAACTAGACTAATGCTGTACCCGACCCAATTTCAACATGGGAGGGAAACTTCAGAGGCTGGCTTTGCTTATGGTACTACTGAATCCCCTGCTGCACTTCTTCTAGGACTGGATCAAGTGAAATGGGACTGTAGAAATGTAAGGATGTAATTCTATCACAGCTTATCCTCTCATGTGCTTATTCCAACTGTACTCAAAGAGCCTCACTCCCACTAGCAACAGAGACTGACCATCTACACATTTCTCTGATAACAATCAGATGACCTTAAAAATAGCTGGATTATCCTAGACTACAGGCCCAGAGCACAAAATTCGAGCATGGGGTCGGGGTCCCTCAACCCAGCCTACACCCTCTCACAGTCCAGTTCCCCTCAGGGGATATCCCTCTCACAATCCCAGACCGCTGGCTTCTAACTGCTCCTGGCTGCCTACCTGATTGCCCCTAACTGCTCCTCTACCTGTCAGATCATCCCTAACTTCCTCTGTCTTGGCCCCTAGAGCCATAGCTTCATCTGGAAGAACGTCTGGAATGAGGTTCGGAAGGTTGTTTGGCTGACCACTCTAATTAGCATATTATGTTTTTATTATTATAGATTGTCCAGCTGGCTGCAAGGAGATCACAGGGGTCTTTAAAAGTGGAAGAAGAAATTGAAAAAATAGAAGTAGAGACATGTCAGCATGAGAACTTAGTCTTATAGCATTGGCTTTGAAGTTTGAGGAAGGGGTTATCAGCCAAAAAAAGTGTATGATCTTTAGGAGTTGGAGAAGGTAAGGAAAGAAATGTTTCCGAGCCTCCAGGAAGAAAAGCACCCTGCCAAAACCTTGATCTTAGCAAGTAAAATCCATATTGGACTCCTGCTCTATAGAAATGTAAGATAATAAATGTTGTTTTGAGCCACTAAATTTGTGGTAATTTGTCACGGCTGCCACAGATAACTAATACAGCATTTTACAACCATTTTGTCCTCGTATGAACCTTACAAAGTTGACATTATTATTTCTATCTTACAAATAGGAGAATTGAAACTTTTATTCTTTAATTAAAATTGCCAGAGGCATTTACCTAGTAAACACAGACCTCCTTTCCCTGATTCTGAAACTTCTGGGCACAAACCATATTGTGGGTAACCCAATAATTCCATCAAGTTTCTAAGAGACCTTTTGGTTGATTTATAACTGGCGTTGCAAAGCATTAAATAGTTTTCTAAATTTCTTAACTTTACTCTCAACCATTTCTCACATCAAACTGTAGAAATGTTGCTGTTCCTCAGAGATATGCTAAGAATAGGAGGGATTTAAAGATAAGTACCTATTATATTACATTTTATCCTTTCCCCAAACCTCAAGATTTCAGTTAAAAAAAAAAAAATGTAGCATGCATCAATGCTGTCTAGAAGTAAGAGATTCGTGGAAATTCCTCCACAAGCTCACTCTGCTCTAATGCCTTAAACTTTTTCCTAACCGCCGAATGAATTATCAGCCCTTGTTAAGTACCTAATTTATGCCACCTGTGAGTTACCTTAACAGATACAGGACTCTGCCACAGCAGTGTTTCATTCTGTGTTCTACAGAGCAATTTGGGGGTTAATGAAAGGCATAGGGAAATAAACTACTAATTTTTCCAGTGCTTATTACTTAGACATTTCTTTACCAGGGTCTCTCTAGAGTGCATTATTTCCTCAAAGATTACCAGACTTATGATTGTTCTGGAACTGAAGAAGAAAATAAAAAGCCTCCATGTACATGTCATATCTGTTTTTGACTGGAAAAAAGGCAAAACACTTTTACCTTTAGAAGAGGAGCATGTATTTTTTTTTTCCTTCTATTGCACCATGACAGGGTGGATAGACCAAATTATAACAGTAATAGGAAGGTCAGGGTATGCTTCATGGAGAAGGCAGTATTTCAGTATATATGTGAGGCAAGTGAGAGAGCAAGCTGTGTAAGTAGCTGGATGAAAAGTGTTCTAAGCAGAAAGAATTACTAATGTAAAGTACCAATGCTGGAAAATACCTTGCCTATTTGAAGGACAAGAGGGAAGCCAAGGCAACTGAAATGGAATAATCAAATGGTATTCATATAGATAATAGAGGCAATGAGTGGCAGATCATGTAAGATTTTGTAGGGCATGATAATAATAAATTTAGCTAATACACTGAGGGAAATAGAGACCCTGGGAGAGTTTGAGCAAAGGAATTTTAATTTTAAAGTGAATTACTCTGAGTACTATAAGTAATGAAGAGAAGACACATTTAAGAGGGTGTGGCAGTGGTCCAGATGAAAAATAATGGCAGCTCACACTAGGGTGTTAAGAGTAGCAGAGATGTTCGAAAATGCTCAACTGTAATTATTTTATAATTAATCATATTAGGATCTCTTAGTGAATTGGTTGCAAGATTTAAGAGAAACAGAAGAGTCAAAAGTTGACACTGGGTCTATATCATTAAAAATAATGCAATATTCAATGGGATAGAAAAGTCTAAAGGAGGGTGTATATGCATGTTTAGAAGATGGAAGATTAGAGTTCAATTGAGAACATCCTGATTTTGAGAGGTCGGTTTGAAGTGCAAGTGTTGAGTAAAAACTCTATGTGAGACTCTGCAATTTCAGATATAAAACACGAGGGTCTGGGAGAAGATGGCCAGCAAATGAAATTGAAAGATCCATGACAATGTTATAAGGAAAACTAAAAGTGTAATGTCTTAAAAGTAACATGAAGAAAGTATAACCAGAAGAAGAACGTTACTAGGTACCATCACTGCCAAATACTACTGATAAATCAGATAAAATGCAGACTGAGAATTGACCAATGGAGTTTGGAAAAACAAATAGTAACATAATTCTAAAACTCCCTTTCTCTCTCCAAAACAATTAAAGTATCAATAGGAAAACAAATATAACTACACATGATCAACATTTTCAACATTGTTAGGAGACAGAGAGAGGGAACCTTTAAATTCCTGTAAGTAAAAGAAAAAAGAAAAAAAATCCTACAACCTCCCACTCCCCACCTGTGGCCACTGAGCAGAAGAGGAGACACTAAACAATTCTATGAAAAATAGCAGAAAGGAACTGAGGTCTTATAGAGTCGAGTTAAAATCACTCTCAGATATTGGAAGCAAAAAACAAATGTAAAAAGGTTGAACATCAAAGACAGCCCTGAACTAGAAACCATATCCATGAAATAAATAAAAATGGAAGACGGCAGACCACATCACACAAAATTGCAACATGTTAGACATGCACAAAAAAATCTGCTGATAAAAAGACTTCCAGAATAACCATCATATGAAGAAAATTGAAATATAGTACCTTAAATTGAATGAAACATGCTCATTCAATGGTTGAGCTTGGATCTATGAACCAGGAGATCATGGTTCCATTCCCAGGCAGGGCATATGCACAGGTTGCAGGTTCTACCCCCAGTGTGGGGTGTGCAGGAGGCAGGCAATCAATGATTCTCTCTCATCATTGATGTTTCTCTCTCTCTCTTGCTACCCCATCCTCTCTGAGACCAATAATAACATATTTAAAAAGAAGAAAAACTAAAGACTAAATTGGAAGGTACACAAGGAACACCAGAATTAAAAACAAACTAACAAACAAACAAACAAAACTTAAGCCTGGCCAGTGTTGCTCAGTGGTTGAACATCGACCTAAGAATCAAATGTCAGTTTAATCCTGGTCAGGGCATATGCCTGGCTAGGTTGTGGGCTTGATCCCCAATGTGGGGCATGTGCAGTAGGCAGCTGATCAATGATTCTCTCATCACTGATGCTTCTATCTCTCTGCCCTTCTCATTTCCTCAATAAAACATATTTTAAAAATATTTATAATATTTAAGAAAATTTTATAATGTTTAATATAAAATTTAAGACTTTTAAGAAAATCATAAAACTGAAGAGAATGAAAATAAGATTTTAAAAAGTAAAAATGGATGAATAGAAATTGAAAATGTGGAAGGGAGGTCAGGCATTCATATTATTGTTGCAGGTAAGAAAGAAGATACAATAAAACAACATGGAAGTAAACTAATTAAAATTTTACCTCAAGTAATATTTTTGGAAATTAGATATCTTAATCTACATATTGAAAGAATCTATTGAGTACAAGGAAAAATTAGCCTAGAATGCTAAAATCTGACACATATCTTATAAAAGTACTAGACTTAAAAAACCTTCAGGGATTCAAGCCTAAATATATACATGCATTCACTTATCTTTGAGATTTAGACTGACATTAGAGTTTCCAATACACAGAAAGAAAGGGAAGCTACCCTCAATATATATATATTGATTTTTTACAGAGAGGAAGGGAGAAGGATAGAAAGTTAGAAACATTGATGAGAGAGAAACACTAATCACCTGCCTCCTGCACACCCCCTACTGGAATGTGCTGGCAACCAAGATACATGCCTTTGATTAGAATGGAATCTGAGACCTTTTAGTCCACAGGCCGATGCTCTATCCACTGAGCCAAACTAGTTAGGGAAAGAGTGTAGCTTTTTCACAAAAGTGTTGAAACAATCTTTGGCAAAAGATATAGTTAGATCCATACTACATACAAGAATAAGTTCTAAATATATGAACAATCTAAGTATGAAATGAAATCTACACAAAGACTAGAAACATATGAATACATTCCTCTAGAGTAGGGGTGTCGAACTCAATCAGAGAAGGGGCCAAAATCTAAAATCCAGCCTAAATCCCGGGCCGAATGGTTTACTGAACAGTCATAAACTGTCATTGTGATGGAAACGCAGCGGAGTGCAGTGATGACAGCGCGGTGCGGGCCACATTGCAAGGCCTGGCGGGATGGATTTGGCCCGCGGGCCTTGTGTTTGACACATGTGCTGAGCATAGTATAAGAACTTTCTAGATACAATAAAAAATCAATATAAAATATAAAATAAACTTTTATTTTATAAATTCTAAAGAAACATATTAATAGTAAATGGATAAAAAGAGGTAGTAGGAAGAGATGTTGCTTCTAGTATGTTGCTAAAGGATAATTGTAAATGTGAAAGAAAGGCTGAAGTTGGAAAACATCATTTTGCAATAATCATAGTAAAGGTTGGATAAGGCAAGATCACTATGGATGCTAAGTCTAGAAGGAAATTCCAAGAAGAGACAGAAAAAAATTATTAAACTTTGTAAGGATTAAAAAAATAACAGTAAACATAAAATGGAGAAATTGACACCCTGCATGTGTGTACAAAATTACAATCACCAATGAAGCATGCTGTGTGCTTCCAGATATGATAATGCAAGATGGACACAAAGTCATCTATTTCAGCCCAAAAGAAGAAATGTTCTATTATCAAAAATATTGTTTGGGGGATATACTGTATTTTTAAGAAATATCCTAATATATAAAAACCCTAATGACCAGTAATGAATGAGGTTCAACCAAACAGAAGTCAGTCCTGCAGCCAGTGCCATGGCAAACCAGTGCTGACTGCTTCCACTGGAGGTGCAGTGTCCCAGCACTAACTGCTGATGGGGTTGCAAATCAAGGCCAGAGAGAGGCCTGAAGAGAGAAGCAGGGACTGATCTGTTGCCTCTGTGGCAGCTTTTGATCAGCACTTGCCTCTCTCTCTTTCTTTCTCAGTCTGCCAAGCAGCCAAGCCTCCATTTCTCTCCAGTCCTCCACCAGGGCTGCTGATCTGCCCCACCTTTCTGATTAGGCACCATTGATAGGCCCAAAGAAGCTGACTAGCATAGAAACCAACCAATCAGAACCAAATCTGGTCAACTGTGAGGATACAATGGCTGCTTAGGAGGCTGAGTTTTTGACATTGACTGGAATAGAAACTGATCAATCAGAACCAAATATGGGTCAATTGTAAGGAACCAATGATTGCTTTGGAAGCAGAGATTTTGATACTGACTGGTAGGAACCAATCAATCAGAATCAAATCTAGGTGAAGTGTGAGGAGCCAATGGCTTTCTAGGAGGTGGAGCTTTTGACACTGACTGGCATAGAAACTGACTAAATAAAACCAAATTGGCCCGCAGAGGGTGGAACTTGGAGGCAAGATCAGGCCTGCAGGGGAGGGCAGTTGGGGCAAGATCAGGCTGGTAGAATGATCATTCTGGGCAACCAGGCAGTTGGGGGTGAGATAAGGCCAGCAGAGGAGGGCAGTTAGGGGCAATCAGGCAGACAGGCAGAGGCAGTTAGGGTGATCAAGCAGGCAGGCAGGTGAGCAGTTAGGAGCCAGCAGTCCCAGATTGTGAGAGGGATGTCTGAATGGAGAGTGTGCAGGCTGGGCTGAAGGAACCCCTCCCTCCATGCACGAATTTCGTGCATCAGGCCACTAGACAATGTCATAAAAGACAAACCTATGGAAATGTTTTAGTAAGTAGGCTATTTTTCCCCTATACAAGTTTATTTTTCTCCCTAATTTTGTAGGCACATCTTCCTGAGGTCAATCCTTCAGTTAACAGATACAAAGTACACTTATAAGGTATTTATATAAGAAACAGAAAATAGTAACTCAGATTAGGAGGCAAATCTCTATAACACTATCTTAAGTCAGCCCTATCCAACACTGATCCTTTCTTCTTAATACTTTATCTCTAAAGCATCATTGTCAAATTTATACTTATTCTTTTGCTACAAAACTGGCAATTATTTAAAGTTATTTCTTTTTTTTAATCTTTACTGTTGAAAGTATTCCATATCTCTCTTTTTTTTTTCTTTGACTTCTCCCTTTTTTCCCCCCAGCCCCAGGCCTTCACCATACTATTGTCTGTGTCCATGGATTATACATATGATTAATAATAAAAGCATAATATGCTAATTAGACATCAAACAACCTTCCAGACGTCATTCTGGATGTCCTTCCCAATGAAGCTGTGGCAGCAGGGAGAAAGGGAGAATCATTTAGGGGAAATCAGGCAGGCAGTTAGGGTCATCAGGAAGTTATAATAGAAGAGCATTAAGGGGCTATCAGGCAGGCAGTGTGGTTAGTGATGATTAGAAGGCAGGTGAATGGTTAGGGGTGATCAAGTAGGCATGCAGAGTGGTTAGGGGTGATCAGGCAGGCAGACAGGGGAGCAGTTAGGATCCAGTGGTCCCAGATTCCAAGAGGGCACAGGCTAGGCTGAGGGACCCTCTTTCTCCCCTGCACAAATTTTGTGCTCCAGGCCTCTAGTATGTATATAAGTTCTTTGGTTGATCTCTTCCCGTCCACCCACCCACTCCAGCCCTCTGAGATTGAACAATCTGCCCCATGATTCTATGTCTCTAGATCGATTTTATTTTGTTCATTAGATTTCCCATATGAGTGATATCATGTGATACTTGTCTTTCTCTGAATGGCTTATTTCGCTTAGCATAATATTCTCCATGTCCCTCCACACTATCTCAAAGGATAAAAGATCCTAAAGAGATATGACAATGATATGGAATAACTGATTCTAGAGAACATCCTGTCCCTGGGTGATGGAGAGTGAGGGTAACATATGAAGACATTATTTTATCAACTTACAAATTTAGAATATGAATGGTAGGTGAGATAAAATTATGGTATTATATAAACATCTGAAGATAACAGATAGCCTGTGCTGTGTTAATGTAAAAAAATATTCCTATTCTCAGGGAATATGCAATGAAATGTTTAGGATTAAAGGGCTATCAATTATATATAAAACTTGCCCTCTACTATTTCAGAGAAAAATTGGGGCATGTGTCTTTGCTTGAGAGTGAGTAGGTAGAAAGAGAGGAAGAGAAAGACAGAGACAGAGAGAGAATGGAAAGATTTTATGCTGTGGTTTGAACTACTTTTATTGTTAAACTTTTGTATGAAATTATTTCCAAATAAAAATGATAGAAAGCATTGAGCATCTGGTAACACAGAAGTTACTGATGACCTTGTTCTGGTCATTTTTGAAGGTGTGGCAGGATGTAAATCAGATGGAAGTATACTTTTAAAAAAATGAAAGCTGAGAAAATAGAAAATATAGTATAAATTTATCTTTCAAGATGATTTGCTGCACAGTAACACATAGAAAAGGATTTTAGCTGGCAGGAGGGAGTAGATAGAGTAAAGAGGAATTTTCATTAAAAATCAGAATAAAAGCAGCATATCATAGGCAGATGATTCTTTGGAGAGTTAAAAGTCATAGTGTAAAGTAGTGAAAGGAAGCAAGGGCAGTGATGTCCTTGATGAGGCATGAAAGGTAGAATCTATTGTGCATAGGGAATGGGGATTACAGATGAACACATGTCACATTGATAGAAAAAGAGGGAAGAAAAAATAAATGGGTGTGGAAGCTGCTGAAGAAGTGGGTGTGTTGATAGAAGCCTGTGAAAGTTCTGTACCTGCCATGTGTTAATGACTTCAATAAAATGTATGAATAATAAGCAAGTAAATTTCTGGATCTGCTACTTGCAATGACTAAGCTCAAAGAGGCATATTTCTAGATTGAATTAGAGTGGAGGTGGAAGCTCTTTGAGTTTGGCTTATCAAAATAGGTATCCTTTAGTTGATTTAAAAAAATTTGTATTGATTTCAAAGAAGAAGGGAGAAGGAAAGAGAGATAGAAACATCAATGATGAGAGAGAAGCATGACTCCTGCATGGCTCCACACTGGGGATGGAGCCCACAAGTGAGGCATGTGCCTGGACCAGGAATCAAACCATCACCTCCTGGTTCATAGGTTGGCATTCAACCACTAAGCATGCCTGCCAGGCTCTGAGGTGACTTTTAAGGTGATTCAAAAATTCATTCTGCTAGTATTTGTTGAGAGCTTACTGTGTCCTAGGAGCCTAGAGAGACAACAGCAAATAAACAAAAATCTCTGTTCTACCAAAATTTATATCTTTCTAGGGGAATAGAGAAAAAGAAAACCACGCATATACAAAAAGAATATATCCTAAAGAGGGAAGAAACTAAGGCTCAGATTGACTAACAGAAGTCCTAAAGTATGACAGTGGAGGGGTCAAATCTTAGAGGTATTGATGAGATTAAATAATACATTTAGGGCAAGTGATTAAAAAGGAAGCTACGGGGATATGAAAATAGAAGGCTTGGTCAGACAAAGGATGTCTGAATATCAGATTTCGATGATAAAGCAGATGATAAAGCAGATTATATATTCATCACCATCAATTGGATGGTGATGAATATATAAGAGATGCACACCCAAAAGAAAAGAGACATTACAGTGTTTGGCTGTTCAGAAGCATTCAGTGCAAAGAGGGCGATAGCTAGGTTGGGCTACAGAGTAAGCCTAACTGCAAAGCCTTCAACAAATGAGGTGAAGCAGCCTTGACAATGATGAAGAGAGAAAAGATGATGGCAATAGTTTTCAAAGGATCAGGGTGCTCCAGAAGGGTAGATGAATCGATTAATGTCTTAGAAATCACATAAAAAGACCAGTATCCTTAAAGACACCACGTTTCAGGTCAGTCATGAATGTGGTGATCCTTTAATTTTCCACGCAGATAGGGATGCTCTTTTTGAGTGAAAGAGAGAATAGCATGCAGAGGTACCCAGGAATGTGTCTAAATAGTATAGAGCCTCTATGGGCAAGGCATGTAGCGCTACACAATATAGATTCAAAATTTAGAAATACATACACAAAACTAAAAGCCAAGATACACATAGTGCTTATATAGTATGAGAAAAGTAGCATGTTTGGGACTTTAGATGTATTAGATGACTTAATAATATGAACCCACAGACACAGGTAATAAATACAGCAGGATACTGGTATGCGTGTACAAGTGCATTTTTAATTTTTTGTTGGAGTATGGTGTCTAGTCATAAACATCAATATTAATGGGATATTAATTAGTTTCATTTAAAACAATGCATTTTTAATAATTGTAATAAGGAACATTTTTAGAATTTAGAATTTTGTTTAGTTCTTTAAAACAAAAGAAATAAATTTGAGGTGAGGCCACAGACCTTTTCCAACTTCTTGGTATTGCTGATGTATCCAGCAACTAGGATTAATGAGAGAATGTTTGAAGCCACCAGAAACCACATACTATTCCGTGATATGTTAGGCTTCACATCCCATTTGAGGCCATTTAAATGTAACAGAGTGAAGCTGAGTCGATAGGCTGTTAAAAATTCTTCATTAACTTCTCACTCTTTAGGAATGGCTTCTTTCATTGGCTATTTCAGAGCTTATTTGTTTGGTGCATTAGATTTTCTATCACACTACTTAGGCTGGGAGTTGATTGCAAACAGAAGCAAAAAACAACAACCCCCAATTGTAAAAGGAGAAAGGGATTGTAATCTATCTTCTTCAGTCACAATTTCTAGAGGAAGGTCAAATTTTTTTCATTTGTTCTCTCCCTTTTTCTTTAAAACTTTAACATTTCCCAACAAACTAACCATCTACCTAGCTTTGTTCTCTTTTTCTTTTATAACTTAGCAGTTACCTCATAGTGTGTGTGTGTGTGTGTGTGTGTGTGTGTTTCTCTCTCTCTCTTTCTCTCTCTCTCTCTCTCCATATATATTTCTGATCCATCCATTTTATGATTATTGCTTATTGTCTGTTTTTCCCCACTAGAATTTAAATATTTTTAGGGCAAGGGTCATTGTCTGTTTTGTGCCAAATGTCTAGGATAGTTCCTCACATATAGTACACACTAAATAGATGTGTTGAATGAATCTTTTAAAAATCATTTAGTTGCATTTATGACCCAAGAATTATGATCTATATAATAAAAACATTGATAGATTAGTGAATGTTAAAATAATCAAAGGAATGTAAGGTTTTATTAGGATATAACTTTTTTTTTTCTTAAATGGATGTATAAAAATACCAGATGTTCCTTGAGGTTACAGGTATTCACTACACATGGAGTGAGCAATTGGGAGAAGATAAAATCCTATTCTGATAGTTAGGGCATGAAAATCAGGTTTAGGAAAAATATTTGAAAATGACACAAAGCATAATCCTAACAACAGAATTCCAATGCAACCAAACAATAGGGATTATCTATAATAATTGTTTGGCATTGTGTGCATATACACAAGCATTTGTTGTATGCTTAATTTAAATTCAGAACTTAGATAATATTGAGCAAACAATGTGGGCCTTATCAATTTCATCCTCAAAAACACTTAACTTTCAGGGCAGGCATCATGACTTCACAAACAATAAATACTGGATAAAGAAGAAAGATGACTCAGTGAATAAGGACACTATTACTTTAAGAAGAAGAATATTGGTAGAGGAGTCTAACAAATGAAAATACCATTAGAAAACATGGATGCATTAAAATAGTTGACCATTTAGCACATACGTGGGGATAAGATTGCTCTAAGAGAATACATGTCAAAAAGATGCAAGGGTTGGAGATGTTCATGAAAGAAAAGTTTTAATGAGTAAGTATAGTCATGTTTAAGGGGAAGAAATAATTCATTAATAGTATCAGATTCTGAGATGAATAAAATAAAGATTAAAATTAATATGCCATCCACCCAGTGTGGCTCAGTGGTTGAGTTTTGACCTGTGAATGAGTACAAGGTTCAGTTCCTGGTCAGGGCACACATGCTCAGGTTACAGGCTTGATCCCCAGTATAGGGTGTGCAGGGGGCAGCCAATTGTTGATTCTCTTCTCATCATGGATGTTTCTATCTCTCTCCTTCTCCTCTCTCTGAAATCAATAAAACATATTAAAAAAATAGCATGCAAGCTTTGGCAGTTGATTACTTTCTGATGAACTTGACAGAAGCCTCTCATCAGATAAACTGTGAAAGAAACTTTGCCATTTCACATGACAAATCTGATATCTGGGTTCAGTGACCACATAAGTCCATTAAATTTGTTTACCTCTCTACTGATAGATTCTTCAATTAATTTGTATTCTATCCTCTGGTATAATCGAACTGCTTAGGGAAATGGGTGTCTTGAAGAGTTAATGCAGTTGCTGAAGCACCTGAGTAATGAAGTCACTGGGGAAAACAAGAGACCATATGTCTATTTGGGAAATTTACAATGCAGGTAATTACTCACATTACATTGTCACATATGAGTTATTTCAGAATAGCAAGCCTAATATTAGCGCCCCCCCTCACGATACAGTACTACTTAAGGAATAAAGACAAGGTAGACTAAGAAAAAAAAACATCAACTTCAAGTTCTACTTTCAAGTCAACACAACAGAATGAAGAGCAGTGAACAGTTTTGCCACAAGAAATCAAGAGAAGATTGTAAGGATTAAAGAACACATTTTAATTGCAAGCAAAACCACTCATTTTATTTTAGGAACAAAGGTAAAAAAAATTAATTATATTCCTACACCCTCCTTATTTCTTCCCCCTGCAATTTCACAGTTTGGTTTTTTTGAATGTCATGATATTTAAAGTTAATTTTCTAAATTTCCATGAGTGCAAATGAAATAAGGCAGACTATCCCAATAAGCTTTTTCTTTGTCACCTTTTCAAATTTGAATTCATGTATATTAGGTGAAAGATGTTGTAGACAAAGAGTGTTAGTTGGACTCATGGGGCCTTTTTTTCTGGTTTTGAATTCCTGGCAAACAGATTGCTGTGGCACTGGCAGTAAAAATAGCAGATGGGATTCATTAACTGGGTGACAACTCTTCAGACCTACGTAAATTAATATTTTTCTCCAAATAATGTATTCTGGTTATACTAAAACTAAGTGACGTTTGTAAAAATCAATTTTGTTTCCAGTCATTTTCAAAATGTATCAGGAGCTGTTGTTGTTGTTGTTGTGTGTGTTTTAACAAGAGTTGGCTAAGTCTATTATTTGCATGTTAATCTTGAAGGAAGCAATCATACATAAGGAAGTATATCTTGTTTGTAATGCGAGAGTTTGTCCTGAATTCAGACACTCCTTTCTCTGCAGGAGTAAAGGATACAGAGATTAATTTATTCACAGAAATGTTTCTTAGACCCAAACCTCCAAAGAGCAATTAATTATCTTTTGTAAGAAAACTTCAAATGAACACATCAATATAACATTTCACCACAACTGTTTATTCTATATAGGATACTAGGGTAAAGATCATTTTGCTAGAGAATAAAAGTGCCATATTTAATTAAATCTAATATACTACAGATTTGCAGAATGATCACAATTTCATGCCTTAAAATATGTATATATCTTCGTTGTTTTTATATGTGTGTATATTTTGTTTATATATATATATATATGTATATATACACATATATATGGTTCTAAAAAGAAAATACAATTTTCATAAATACACATATATACATATTTCATAGAGTATACATGTACATATATGTGTGCATTAATATTCTATGAAACTATAGTCTATGAAATTCTATATTATATTCTATATTATATTCATATAATATAAATTCTATATATATGGTATAAAGAGGTAATATGCAAATTGGACCATAATGGGTCACGACTATACAGGAGGAGGTTGTGTGCACAGGTGACACCCAGAGCAGAGAGGGAGACAGAGGCAGGGATGGTGGCTCCGGCAGCACCAGAGCGGACACAGGCAGGGGGGCTGGGGACGCTGTGAGCCAGGCGCGGGTCCCAGCCCCCTGTGGTGTCGGGTCAGCCCCCCACGGTGCCATCAGTCCTTACTCCCATAGTAGCTGGTACTGCGTGAGTCAGGCAAGGGTCCCGGCCCTTGCCGAGTGCCTACTCACAGGATTTCAATTGCATGCTGGGCCTCTAGTATATATAGTAGTATATACACTCTAGTATATACACTGTATATACACATCTATGTATACATAGTCTATGAAATGCAGGATTCCTTTTTAGAACTACTTTCAGGAGCACAAGTTCAAATAATACCTTAAAAATGACTGCAAAGATAAATATGCAACAATACTTTTGTTGGTAAGGAACATAACTTTAAATTTGGGGCCATTTCTTGTCTGAGAAAATACATGGAAGGGTCCCATTTTGGGGCCTTCCTGAGCGATTGGCTTGCCTGCTCTATCCACCATGTGGCATATGAGCTCCTTTTATGTTGAGAGACCCTAGCATGAAAAGCATCATGAACCTGTTATTAATTTACCCTGTAAACACTGCTGAGAACTGTGCTCTTCCTCATTCCACTGCAGGGTCTTACCTATAAAGCCTGGGAGGAAAATATTTCTATAATCCCAGGAGAAAGCTTTGTTCATCCTGTGAGGAATGCCATTTACGTGATTGATTAGCTTTCCCTTCAAGCTTTGCTGGCTAAAGAACATAGAACCATAACGGTTGCTAATTTTTATAACTTTAGCAAATAGTTGTGGGTTTTGGTCTACCTTTTACTTTTGTGTGTAATAAACTGATTTTCATTTTGGCTTCCAGTTTGGCATTCACCTCTCTATATATGTCAGGAAAAGCCACCTGTAACTCCAACTCCTAGTAAGAAGCTGATTGGTCTTAGACAATTCTCCTCTGAACAGCACACAATAATTGGTTCACTGATGAGTAGATGACTAAACTGCGGTACAAATCAGATGCAAAAAGATATTACTCTGAGCTTCTGGAAAAAACATGAATAGGTTGACATCTTCTTCCTTCTGGATGTGAACAAGGAAGAATATATAATAGTTACCAGAATCTGTTGAGTGCTGCCCTCTATCAGGGAGAGAGCTAATATTACAATAAGAAGAATACCTATTATTAGGTTTCTTTGAAGATTTTATTGTGTCCCTGGATTGAGTCTCACCTGGATATAATTGTCCCTAACTGTGCTTTTCAGCTGATTTCACGTAATGTTTAAAACAGTCAGAGTGATTTTTTTTCTAAATGCAATGGAAAGTTTCTTGATAGATACCATGCTAAGCAGAGCTGTTTAGAGAATAGCATCAAATTGCATAGTATTTATGAAAACTCAATATTTTGTGTGTGTATGTGTAAGGGTGATTTGAGAGAATTGGCAAGCCAAAGGAAGAAAAAGATTAATGCATTTAAATATCTGTTGTTGGTTTGTCTGGATGGAAAATTATTAGGATTATAGCTCTCATCATATTTATTTATCTAGAAGCCAAGAAAGAAAAGCATCAATCTGATTAATCCTTCCACTGGAGAAGCAAAATCTGGAGTTAAAGTAGATAATTAGGGAATAAGAGCAATACATAGAGGTTAAGGATATCCCAGTTGGGAGTGCTCAAGCCAGCTAAAGAAGGTCTTAGTGGATCTGGCTTAGAAACAATGGAAATGGGCATTACCAGTTCTAAAAATCTGAATTTGAAGCCCTTGATGAATCTGTGAAAATAATTTTACTTGATTCATATACTCAAATATATTTACTTAATATATTTGGGAGTAGAGCCAACACATCTGCATTTTTCATAGTCACACCTCCCCCAGATTTGTTACAGATGTTCCAGCTACCATGTTTTGCAAACTACTGCTTCCGAGTAATGTAGATGTTAAGATATTTCTTGATACCTGAAGGATTTCAATGGAGTCCCTCAAAGATGCCTTCTTGCTGAACACAAGCATTTCAGGGAATGGTGAATTAACTTCCCCAGGCTTCCTCAAGTTAATAGAGATTGACTATTCCAATGAAAGGAGCAAGGGAGCCCATTCCACTTTTAGAAAGCACATCACCACCGGACTTATGAAAGGGGAGCTTTGTGAGGAGCAGGGTCCTTTCTCTCAAACAGTGAGACATCACCTGCCATATGTTCTGCTTATTCTTGGGCTTCATTGAATTATCTAATTGATTTAACTTATGGGTGAATATTAACATTTTGAAATTCGTCACTTAACTGAAAAAATAAATGTTAAATGATATGCCAAGTATAAAGGTTATAAGAATTGCAAGGGTTTCCCTGACTAGTTTGAATCAATGGATAGAGCATCGGCCTGCAGACGGAAGGGTCCCAGGTTTGATTCTGGTCAAGGGGCATGTACCTTGGTTGTGGGCACATCCCCAGTAGGTAGTGTGCAGGAGGCAGCTGATCGATGTTTCTCTCTCATTGATGTCTCTAACTCTCTATCCCTCTCCCTTCCTTTCTGTAAAAAATCAATAAAAATACATACATATATATTTTACACATTAAAATCAGGGACACTAAAGATGCATTTTAAACTTCAGGGAAGGGATCAGTTACACTTTTTTCAAAATTGTTCTGATGAAGATATGATGGAAAATCATGCTTAGATTTTTATCTAACAATATCGGATTAATGGTTAATCTTAGAGTGCATAATTTTATTTTATTGATTTTTATACAGAGAGAAAGGGAGAGAGATAGAGAGTTAGAAACATCGATGAGAGAGAAAGTCATCGATCAGCTGCCTCTTGCACACCCCCTACTGGGGATATGCCTGCAACCAAGGTACATGCCCTTGACCGAAATCGAACCCGGGACCCTTCAGTCCCCAAGCCGACGCTCTATCCATTGAGCCAAACCGGTTCCGTAGAGTGCATAATTTTAATACTTTTCCACTTCATGCAACACATTTATTTTTCAAAATATTAGTAAACAAAATAAAGTAGAATTAAAGAAAAAGAAAAATTACTCATGGGCTCATTCTTCAAATATATATGCTGATATCTACTTATATAAAAGAATAAGTGACCATCTGACCACTCAGTACATACAATGTGCACTGACCACCAGGGGGCAGATGCTCAACTCAGGAGCTGCCAAGCTTTGGTGACTTGGCAGCAGTGGTTCTCAGGTGGCACTCCCCAGAACCAGAGAGGACGGAGCCCAATTCCTCGCAGGGCCACAAGATCCCACCTTTGGCTATGGGTTACATTGCTGCTGTGGTTCTATTGACCCCCAATCTGGTTTACTGCTGAACTGTGATGACTTAGCAGCAGCTCTTCTTGGGTGATGCACCCCAGACCCAGAGAGGAGCGAGCCCGATTTAATTTCCTTTCAATGTGCACGAATCCATGCACTGGGCCACTAGTCTTTTTATAAAGATTTCCTCAGTATCATTTTTATTATGCATAATGTCCTAATATAGATTATGAAAGCTATTTTGCATATTATTGTGTTAAATATATACCTATAAGTTCTCCATTTAACTGGTTTTATAATAATCTTTATAAAGGCCTTTAATAATGTCTGTGTTCTAATTTTTTAAATGTATGTAATATATGTTACTAATCCATTCCTTATGGTAGGAATTTTTAGATGCTTTAATTTTAAAGCATTGATAATAACAAAATGTTTAATATCTTTGAGTGCTTACAATTTGCTAGACACTAGTGGTAAGGTCTTTTATACATTACTTGATATATATAAACTAATATTTTATATTGCAAAATATATAAAGATTTTATTCTTAATTTTATTATGTTATATTAGAAGGTATGCCCAAAACAGTCAAAAATTAAATTTTGGAAGATTTAGTCATGTAACAAAAAGTAAACTATCTTACATTATATTAAAATAAAAAGTCTCTTGCCAAATGAACACATTTTGCTTTGATCTTTGACATTAGCCTGAATTTCTAAGGAGGATATAATAGATGATTATCCAACTTACTATTTTTTTTAATCAGGAAAACATTTTGATTGTATTATAAGTCAGGGAGAAGATGCAGCCTGATCTCTCCTGTCAACTTCTCTACCATCTATCGATAGGCAGGTTGTGTAGAAAAGATGTAACCATTAGAACTGACCTCAAAGTTAATAGACAATAAGAAAAAGTAAAAATAGCTGGTTTCCTTCTAAGGTCTCACTTTTTTTCTGAACTTTAAGGAGGATCACAAAACACCAAAGGCCTCATGTGAAGAAGCACTTATGCAGCCAGGGACAGAGGTAACCTAGAGGAAGGTGAGTGGGGAGTAACCACAGGCCACCCCCCTTAGCGGGAGGAGGCTTCAAAGATGTGGGAGAGACAGGAGCACCTGCACTTGACAATGGCTAGGGCTAACAAAGACATGGTTTTTCTCTTTGAAAAAAAAAAAACACAAAAAACACACACCTGTGCTTATATTTTTTTTCGATGCCAGGTGCAACTTAGCAGAGTACTGAATTTATTGACTCTCTCTAGGCATGTGATCACAAATTAATATCAGGACTATTGTAAAGATGGAACTCCTCCAATCAATAATTTGTATTGCAGCAAATTTTAGCTATTTGATGTATAAAAATTATTGGGTACCCATGAATTCCAGTGTCCTCTAAAGAAACCCTTTATAAGATCAGACAAGGACAGAAAATGCTAAATATAACCAAGAAACTGCTTCAATCGTTGCCTTCCTTCTTTCTACAGTACCTCGGAGGTCTTAGGATCACAGTGGTCCTCCTTCTTAACTAGATTTGGAGTGGGTTAGACTTTTATATGTTTTTCTTCTTTTTACTCTTTCTTGGTGAAATCACAAATTGCCTTTACATGCTGATTTTCTACCTGCACATATACTCCTAAAACCACTACTAAGAAAATACTTGCATGTATAAAATTGCTACCTTGTGTTTGATCAATTATGGAAAAAAAGCTATCATTCCCATACACTTAAAAATGACATTTTCAATTGCCCTGCATAGAATGTGCCCAATGGGATTTTTGGAGATTTGGAAGTAAGAATTATCCATTTTCATTTTTCAAAAATTTTGAAGTATGAGTCAGATTCTCCTTAAGTCTCCTCACCAAAAATTGTAATAATCTGCTGTGACTTCGTACTCATGAAATAATGCTCAGTCACACTCTTTTCTTTCTGGTCAGGAATATAGGCATTCCTGAGCATTCTTGTCAGAGTTAAAAATAAGAAAAAAAGAAAAAAGAAAGAAAGAAAAAAAAAGGAATGAGTTGAAACTGGTTTGGCTCAGTGGATAGAGTGTGGTCCCAGACTGAAGGGTCCCAGGTTCAATTCCAGTCAGGGGCACATGCCTTGGTTGTGGGCATATCCCCAGTGGGGGGTGCCCGGGGGGCAGCTGATCGATGTTTCTATCTCATCAATATTTCTAGCTCTCGATCCCTCTCCCTTCCTCTCTGTAAAAAATAAATCAATAAAAATATATTTTAAAAAATGACTGAACATGCTTTACTAAATATAAATGAATTTAGGTTAAATGGTAATAAAAGTGGAAAGAGTTACAGGAAATAATAAGAAATGGATATAAACATTTCTAGTTATCTTTTACATTAGGATCAACCTGAAGACGTTAGACAAGGAACGCATTGGTATTAGTCAGCAGTGCTTAACTTTAAAAATTAATTCATGTATTAATTCTATAATTAAAAAAACAAAAATTAAGATGTGACAGTTTGAGTTGAGCCTAGATATAATGTGTTTCATTACGCCCCAACTTGCCTTCTCAGGAAAAGCAGTTCATAAAGTAGTACTAGGTTATTACCAACAAGTAGGAAAACAAAACCAAGTAAATTTTCTCTTTTTAAATAGATTTGGGAATCAGGGAATCTATTCTAGGATAATCAGAATATGTTCACTATATTAAAGTATCTGAGAATCCTGAAAAAACACACACAAATATTTAATTTTATTAAAGATTAGCCACGCCTATGTGATCTGGAATGTGTTTTCATGGAACATCAAATAATGACTTGTGGAACTAAATCTGTGGTCCATGGTCTGGTAAACAGTGAACTAGAATGATAGCCATATTAATAGATGAAGAAGTTGATACCTAGATTATACCTTCAATCACAATGACAGGGGTATTTAAGTTAAAAAAATATATATGTTTATTGATCTCAGAGAGGGAGAGAGATATAAAAACATCAATGATGAGATTGAATCACTGATTGCATATGATTCAATCCCGCAATGAGGACATGTGCCCTGACCAGGAATCAAACTTTGACCTCCTAGTTCACAGGTTGTCTCTCAATCACTGAGTAACTCCAGCCAGGCATGACAGGGGAATTTCAATAAGTCAACAAGTAAGTCTTCATTTAATGTCATCAAATGATTCTTAGAAACTGCTGCTTTAAATGAAATGCCATATAATAAAACCAACTGAGCCATAGGATAATTGATAAAAATGAGTTAAGTACCTACAGCATATTCCTGGTCATAAAGACATCACCCAACTTCTAAATAAAGATCCAAAATGCTTCCAATGTTAAACACTGACGTAAATGTAAGGTTTATATAAATTTAAGAAACTATAAAAAACAAGTAGGATCATGAGTGTTCAGCCTGCTTATTCCATTCAATGTTAAACCAACACTGGGCAGGCTACCCTTGCATTCTAGGGGCACGCACACCCACAAGCACACTCCCTCAGACTGGGACAGGTTAAATACACCAATTAACCTAGCATGCACATCTTTGGTATGTGAGAGGAAACCAAAGGACATGGGGAGGGTGTGCAAACTCCATGCAGACACAGGCTCCAGCAGGAAACCATTTTTTCATCAATATTATAATTAACATTATTTAAACACCTACTGTAATATGTCAAAACAATTTTGGCTAAAACTACAATCAATGTCCCATTAATTAGATAAGATATTAAATTAAAGTAAGTACTAATATCACCAGATGGTTGTCTCAGAAATCTTTTCTTTTTATTATTATTAGTATCTCTACTAATCTCAATGTCAGGTAGTTGCTTATAAATCAGTCTTATATTAGATATAAATTATATCTCTTACATTAGAAAATGGTAAGATAAGGTATGTGGTTGAAGTATTAGATCACTGAATTCCAGGAAGATGTCATGGAAGGTAAAAACATGAAGAAGAGACCACAGTGTGTCCACATTCTTTGAAACATAAGAACTAAATAATCCCAGTGTAGACTTGCAGGTGGACCAAACAGAGCAGTTTGCTCAAGTAAAATTGCAAACCTGGTGCTTAGTGGGATGCAGGACATACACACTATCCCAAATTAGAGTCCCTTGGCATACTGGATATTTTAAGTGAAGGTATTTGAAAAACAGCAAGTGTAAGAAAAACTTTCTGACTTTTTCCATTCTTCTCCTCTGAGGCAATTCATAAAACCTGCATGTGAGAGGTGCTCTCCCACCCCTGAAAGGAAAGAGTACCTTTCCTAGTATATATGAAGAAGGAGAGACACAGAGGGAAATCTGAATTAAACAGGCCTTCCTAACTTTCTTCCCATTTAGTACTATGGCTTCTTACATTTTGTCCCATTACTTTTCTACAACTTTCCACTCTTTGTCACACCTAGTATAAAAATGCTCAGGTTTATGCCCTAGCTGGTTTGGCTCAGTGGATAGAGCATCAGCCTGTGGACTGACAGGTCCCAGCTTTGATTCAGGTCACGGGCACACGCCTGGGTTGTGGGCTCCATCCCCAAAAAGGGGCGTGCAGGAGGCAGCCAATCAATGATTCTCTCTCATCATTGACGTTTCTATCTCTCCCTCTCCCTTTCTCTCTGAAATCAATTTAAAAAATGTATTTTTTAAATAAATGAAAATAAAAATGCTCAGGGTTTCACTGTTTCCTTAGGTCTTTATTTCCTTGTCAAGGTTCTTGTGTCATATAGAACTTATGTTAAATAAGTCTGCATTTTTATGTTTCATTAATATTTAGCAGCCCAATTCACAGGTCTCTACCCAGCCAGAGACCCTAGGAAAGGGGTTCCTGTCCTACACCCATCGAGGTACCTTAATTTATGGCTCATTCTTTATGTTAATAACAGAAGAGTTTAAGATGTTGCATCAAATAAAACGCAAAATGAGTATAATTATATATATCTAAACTAACTGGTTCAACTTCACAGAAGGCTCTGACATAAAGTTTAAATACAATGGAAAGAGGTGGCTTGGTATATAAAGGACTTGCACAAGCCTCAAGTTGGCCATCCTCTTGAGGACTGAAGACTATGTCTGCTAATGTGGCTGTCATCAGCGTAAATAAGGAAGCACTTTAATAATTCCATGTTGTTTCAACCTCCTGCCTGGGAGGAAATCCCAGAACTGCCCACTGCTGTGACTTCAGTAAACTGGCTTAAGTTATCAGCAATTAAGCAGCTTCATCCCTGATTTTTTTTTTCTTCTGGCCCTTGCTTGCCACCAAGGAAGTTTGTTCCTGACCCAGTAGGTTAAAATCTGTGATAGAGTCATTTTGCCTAACTACGCTTTGGGTTTATAGTTATCAAATCTCTGAGACGGATGTAACTCACAATGAGAATGTCCACTTCTAGACACAAGAAAATCAACAAGTTAAGGACATTCCTTAACTGTCCTTGGTAACACTAAAATGTTAATTTAATAATAGTAGTTATTATCTGTGAGTGATTTGCTAGCCACTCCATATAAATCTTTTTAATTCTCCTACAATTCTATGAGATGGGTACTAATAGTAATTACAAAAAGAAAACCCTGAACTGCATAGAAAGCCATAGTTTGCCCACTTTTCAGAGTTATGAAGAGTAGTCAGTTGTCAAACATAAACAGTTGACTAAAGAGCCCATGTTCATAAACACCATGTTAAATACATTCATTTTCTATGCCGGCTATCAGAACACAGACTTGGAGGCTTACACAACAGATATACTTATTCTCTCACATACTGGAGGTCAGGAATCAGGTTCACTGAGCTGAAATCAAACTGTCAGCATGGCTCTGCTTTCCCTGGAGGCTCTGGGGAGAATCCATTTCCTTCCAGCTCTAGCCCCTGGGGGCTGCCGTCTTTCCTTGGCCTGTGGCTGACGGTTCAGGTTGCTGATTGCATGACCACAGGCCCTCATACAGTTCTGTTCATGTAACCGCCCATGGCCTTCCTCCTGTTTGAACACCCATGATTACATTTAGGGTCCACCAGACAATCCAGAATAATAATCTCTCTGTTGCAAAAGCATTAATTGAATCATTTCTTCAAAGACTCTTTTTCCATACCAGTCACAGGTTCCAGAGATTAAAACCTCAAATATTTGTGGAGCATAATACATTGCCTCTTATGTGTCTTATATTTATCCTTATGACTAATGATATTAAGGAGAATCATTTTTATTTTGTTCTTACTTTTTATTTTAAATATATTTCATTGATTTTTTACCGAGAGGAAGAGAGAGGGATAGAGAGTTAGAAACATCGATGAGAGAGAATCATCGATCAGCTGCCTCTTGCACACCTCCTACTGTGAATGTGCCCGCAACCTTGATACATGCCCTTAACCAGAATCGAACCTGGGACCCTCCAGTTCTCAGGCTGATGCTCTATCCATTGAGCCAAACTGGTTTTGGCAAGGAGAATTATTTTTATTCAGTTAGTAAGAAAGAAATAAGAATAATGACTGGTGAAGTTATTCTTAGCCTGTATTTGCTAGAGAGAATACACTGGGTACTAAATAGACTTTAAAAAAGGTGTTTTGTTTTGTTTTTGTGTGCGTTGTTGTTGTTGTTGTTGTTGTTGTTTTTAAATAAATTCCCCCAAAAGAATAGTAAAGGTAGGCCTGGATTTCCTTCCTAGCAAACTAAGCCCAGAGCTTCCTACCCAACTGAGTAAGACTACAAAGCATGGGATTTGGATGTATCCAAAAGCAGCTTTCTATTTAGAATTACTCCAAAAACCTAGGCAGGCAATGCTACATGTGGCTATTCAAAAATAAGAGATACTGAAACAAAATGAAATAAACAATTTTGGAAAAGAAGGTAAGTTTAAAGGCCAGATGCAATCTTTGAAACATTGAAGAGTAACATCTAGAGACTTTTTTAGAATAAGGCAGAGGTTGAGGACAAGAGGAAAAAAAAAGCAGAAAGAAATAGATTGGAAAGTCAACCTAGTATTTCTTATCTTGGTTGATGGCATCAACTTCTATCCAATGTCTTGAAAAAGAAATCTGGGAGTCATACCTGACATCTCCCTTCTTGTCCCCTCCATATCCAACCCACCCTCAAGACAGTTGCTTTCAGCTCTTAAAGAACTCTCAAATCCACCCATCATAATACTTCCTTTTCTATGTTAAGAGTATCTCTTGCAAGAATAATTTTAATAGCCTACTAAAATATATTCAAAATGAAACACAGTCTATCCTTTATTGACATATTAAAAAATTCAATGGATGTACTGCTGCTTAATAAACTGGAGTGATTATACTTTTCAAATAGTCTAACAAGTCTTCTCTAATAATACTTTTCATATGTACAGAGAAACTTTTTCAATTCAAATGTAAACTTCTATCCTAAAATTAACACTAAGTAGAACTTACATGTGCATATCATGAGAAATACTACCAAAAATATGTGAAAACACATTTTTATGATATTAAACTAATGTTTTCTCTTTGAAAAATTCCCCCAAATAAGGAAGAATGTGAGCTTGTGTCCTCTGTAATAAATTATTGTATGATTTATTAAATTATAGTAAGCTCTTACAAGAATTGCCACATATGGGATGACTTTTTATTTGAATTTTTGTTTCTTATACAGGGTTCATCAAGCTGTTACATATTTATTTCTCTGATTACTAATATGTCAAAATTCTAATTCTAGTACCAATTTATGTTGTGTTGGCAACTGGAGAATGAAACAGCAATGAAGACAAAAGGCAAAATTGATTTTTATCCATCTTCTTTGAATTTCAGTAAATGTTTCCCAAATGTGCTTTTCTGTTTCAACCAAACTAAATATTATAGTCTTATTTCTCTCAACTATTAATTATGTTTCTTCTGAGAGTCAAGAATTTCTTTAAGCACAACAGTATGGTTGGATGATATGATTTAGTGTGTCAGTCATTCTGAATTAGATGTTGCATATTTAAGAGTTCCTACTATTAAGTTTCCTCATTCATAAAGACATAGCTTATCGTTAAAAGATTACTTAGTGCAAATGGGTTTCATAGGAGTTTTTAAATCAACATGAATGCTATGAATTAATAAGAAGTAAAATACAACTGGATGATTTACTGCACATTGATTCAATCAGAAAGGGAGAAAAAAATGAGCCAAAGAAAAGCAAATAAAACAGAAAGAAAAAGAGAGCAACAAAGACAGTGCATGGAAAACACACAGCTCATATATTCAGGAGGTGGGACACTTACTCCATCTGTTTAACAAGTAAAATAATATCAAGAGAGTTCTAAAGAAATAAGTGCTTTTTCCAGAGGCAACCATAGCACCATCAAAATGGAGATTAGGGCATTGAAATTGCTTGTGTTTTCAATGTTTTTATGGATTCAGGGCATGAACTATTGAGCCAGACAAGAAAAATAACTATTGGCATTCATGTTAAAAATCTCACTTCTTATTCTTCTTTTGTATCAAATGGCATTAAAAAATAAACCTAAAACTTGTTTGTAAAGATTAATGAGCATATTCTTTCAGACACAACCATCGTTGCCTAAGTTCAAATAGAGCAACTGTGCTTAAAAACACACTATTCATACTTATGAATCTTGCCATTTTACAAGTAATGACAAAATTGTTATTTCAACCGTATTTATCAAATAAGACTCCTCGGAGACTTCATGATAATGGGGTTTTGAAAGTTGACTGCAGGGAATGGTGCTCAGTCCGTTTCAAATCATTGATGCAACAAGTCATCTTATTCCACCAGGAGTTTAGCGTATACAATAGTTAATTGGTGACACAGAGGTTCACCTTCCTTCCATTAGTCAAGGAGAAATGGGGGTCTTGAATGCATGATCAGTACCTATCTAGGGATTAGGGTAGAATGAGAAGGACTGTGACCCACACTGAAGTCTTAAGTTAAATTTGGATAAATACCTGATTAGTTTTTTAAACAGGACACAGGTCAGGTATCCATGCAAAGAAGAAACTATAAGTCTGTATAGCTCCGAAGAACTGCAGGTGTCTCATGTGGAACTACTTCATAATGTTGTGAGGATTTCTCATTTGGGGTCACTCAGGTTCAGTTCTCTCTTTTCATCTCCTCCATTTTCTCCTGGGGGAATTGCCTCTTCATGTATAGATTGGGTTGGAAGACTTTATCTTCCAAGATTGGAAGATACAATGGCTTCAGTTGTCATTCAAGAGATCACTGAATCCCCTCCAGTTTGTGACTCAAACACCTAATATCCAAGGCACTAGTGAAGCAAAGAGGAGGGAAGATGTGTAGGTCATTCAGTATGGTAAGTCATCCCACAGCCTGACCACATTGCTTCAGTCAGAGATCATCACTGGGCAATTTTCTTCTTGGCTTCTACTAATATACAAGTACTAGAAGCTTGGTGCATGAAAATAATGGACGGGTGGGGGATCCCATAGCCCAACTTGCACCCTCTGCAATCTGGGACCCCTCGGGGGATGTTCAACTGCCTGTATAGGCTCGATCCTGAGGATCCAGCCTTTACTGGCAGTTGGACATCCCTCTCACAATCTGAGACCACTAGCTTCTAATTCTAACTGCTTACATACCTGCTGATTGATCGCCCCTATTTGCCACCCTCCCTCCCGCCAGCCCGGTTGCCCCTAACTGCCCCCCGCCATCAGCCTGATCACCCCCAACTGCCCCCCTGCAGGCCTGGTTGCCCCACATATCCTGTTGCTCAGTCAGTGGGTCACCTCTCACTAAACCCCCTGCTGGACAAGTCACCCCATGCCATCTGTTTGTTCATCTGTTTGGTTGTGATAATTGCTCAGGCTTTTATGATTATAGATGGTTTCCCAGCTTTCTATTGATTGTCTGAGCTTCCATACTACTTCTATATATTCATTTTACTTATATGCCAATACCATCAGTGAATTCATATTGAAATGAACAAAATAGAAGACATTAGAAATAAAAAATATTGCCACATGAATTACCTTGATCTTTAATATAGTTAGTTAGCTTTGGATCTTGTTTACTTAAAGAAATAAACAATTTCCCAATAGTGTAATCACAGACCCATTAGATTTTCTAGACTATTCTCTCATTTGTGATTTCCTTGCCTATGCATAAATTGATGGTAGTGATTTAGTGTAAGAGCAGGAAGTGCTTTTAAAAAACAAGGTCATAAACTCTGTTTGAAGAAAAAATAAAAATTCAGTTACATTTATTTCTGTACCTTAAAAGGATATATTATAAAGAGAGATAGGTAATATTTTTCTCCTGATCCCCACAATTTTCCTTGTTGCAGTAGAAAAACCCCAATTCAGGAAAGCAGGTTTAGATAAACAATGAGGGTTAAACACTGAATTTTTAAAAATGTTTTCAATCCATCTAATACTATTTTAATTAACTGTATTGGGTTGACATTGGTGCATACAATTATATAGGTTCCAAGTGTACAATTTTATGTACTCTGATATGCAAAATGGTAGGCAACAAAGAAACAATCAATGGTTAATGTACCTTATTTTCCAGTGAAATATGTTTGGAATTGAGATGTCTGACTAGATAATTCTATATCAGATACTATTCAGGACATAAGTGCTAGGACTAGAATGATCTATAACAACAAAAACTATGTATTTCATGGGCTACGCAGAAGCTCCTGTAAGTCATGGCAGAAAGTAAAATAGGCCACTAGATTTAAACCACACACAGGAAGAGTTACAGTCTGAGGAAAGAGAAGTTTACCGTGAGAAAAGTCTTACAGAAAAACACACACAAAGAAAGCAGTGGGAGCCATCTAACACCTACAGTACCTGCCAGCACTGATCTGCTTCCTTTGCAAGTTGCCCTTACATCCTAGCCAGACTCACTCTACAGCTTTGTCACCGGGGGTCTTGAAGTCTATAGCTTTTTGGTAAGTGGACACATATTTCAAATCTAGATGAGTTGGCCCGAATCCTCTTTAATGAGAATACTGAGTCTGCTCCCACTAGGACTCTGGAAGACACTTGGTGCTGAGGATGCTGAAGACCAGAACCGGGAGAGTAGCAATGTGAAACTATAAGCTGGCCATGCCCAGAAGCTTAGGAGAATGACATGCATTTTCATAAACATGGCTCACAGTCTTTCTTTCCCCTATACCCAACTAAGAACTAATTTAAACACCGAACAGAAAAAAAGAAAGAAATCTATTTTAAAATGCACACAGATTCAGAATATATTGGAAGGAGAGAAGTTTCCACAAAGCTAAGCAAGAGGGTTGCATTTGCTATTGGAGGAGTTAGACAGATGCAACCGATGCTCAACCAACTTCTGAGGCATCCTGGGAAAAGCAGCACTTCCCCTCTCCTTGGAAATGAGTCAGAACCATTCTCTGCTTGTGGCTCTGGAACACGGTTTCAGTTATTTTTATTACAAAGAAGCACTCGCTGGCAGGAAGAGCAAAACAACCCCCATGCTCTTAAAGTGAGGAAGTGGGAAGGATAAAGGCGCTAAATGATCCTTAACATGTTCCCCCACACCACCATCCTAAGTTTTTCCTTTCACCACCACCCCTTTTAAAGGAGTCTTTTTCTTTCCTGTTCTTTCTGAGTTATTGCTTAAATGAATGGTGTTCTTTTAAGGGATGGAAACAAGTGGAAATGAGGGCACAAACAGAATCACACGTTTTCCTTTGAATATTGGCCTGCAGGGAGCTTATGTCATGATTCTCAGATTTCAACAGTGGAAGCTATAATATTGTTTTTAAGGACTTGTTAAAGATACTATAGAAATGATGGTCCTACATTATTCTATTGGACTCATTTATTAACACAGTGTGGGTGCCTACCAGTGCACTTCAAGGTGCACAGCTCCATTTTCTGAAACTATTTCTATGCATCTGGGTAAGTTCCACTGTTGTCTTTTAGGCCCTCTTCAAATCCTGTGTATACCTGTTTTCTCATGTTGGCTTATATTTCCTTTATTTTGGCTTCCCTGGTTTCCCTCCCTTGAATTCACATTCTGGCTTATCCTTAGTCTGAACGATCTGAGAAACAGCTTACAGGATGGAAGTCCTGGCACCCAGGACCCTTCCCTGTGCCAGCCTGCTGGATTGTTTCACATCCCACCTCTTCCCAGCCCTCCTAACCACCTAGCCAAGCATGTCTGATTAAACAATATGTGATTTCATATTTAAAATTTGTTCCATATTCTGAACACCAGAAATGTGAACAAAGTCAGTGGGGACAATTCTAGAAAATTCAAAGAGATTCTTATTGGCATAATGTTTTCTTTAACATTTTAGATTCCATCTATTTGAAATTGTGATAAGTACAAGAGTCTGCATCTGGACGAATAAAATGAAAATAGAAATCATTCATCTAATAGAATATAATTATTAGCGTACTCTTGGTAGAATGTATTCATTTAATTAACAATTTGATCAGGGTAGTTAGTTGTAAGTAATTTTTACTATGAGAATAGTATTACTTTCCCATATGATTACAGATTTCCTTGTCAAGATTTTGCTTATGGTAGCAATAATGTGACAAAGAGTTCATTATGAACTACTTTATAATAAAAGAGTAGTGTTATCATGCTATATTTACAGATCTTACCTTTATTTCCAGACTTATCTCTATGGTTAGATAGAAAGTCTTTGATTAAATGAAATACTCTAGAGTTTCCCCAGTCATTGTGCCTTTTTGCACTTGCCATTTTATTAGCCAGAGAGTCCTTCTTTCCTTTCATAATCCTGATGGATTATCCTATATAATAAAAGGCTAATATGCAAATCGACTGAACAGCAGAATGAATGGTTGCTATGATGCTCACTGACCACCAGGGGACAGATGCTCAATGCAGGATGTGCCCCTTGGTGGTCAGTGCACTTCCATAGGGGGAGCACTGCTCAGCCAGAAGCCCTGCACCGGGTTCACAACTGGGGAGCACAGCGGCAGTGGCAGGAGCCTCTCCCACCTCTGCAGTGGGCCTAAGCCATCAGTTGGATATCCCCTGAGGGTTCCCGGACTACAAGAGGGGGAAAGCCAGGCTGAGGAACTCCTCCCAAGTGCATGAAGTTTGTTCAGTAGGCCTCTAGTCATTAAATAATTTTTTAAGGCATATCAGCCATGATTTTCCTTGAAAGCCTACCTTGTCCAAGCTCACAATCAGTCACACTGTCCTTCTTTCTGCCTTTAAAGTATGGCTCAGCCAAAACCAGTTTGGATCAGTGGATGAAGCATTGGCCTGTGGACTGAAGGGTCCCAGGTTTGATTCCAGTCAAGGGCATGTGCCTTGGTTGCGGGCACATCCCCAGGAGGGGATGTGCAGGAGGCAGCTGATGGATGTTTCTCTCTCATTGATGTTTCTAACTCTCTATTACTCTCTCTTCCTCTCTGCAAAAAAAAAATCAATAAAATATATTTTAAAAAATAACTAAAGTATGGCTCATATATACTTTCTCTTAGTCATATCATATGGCACAGTAGTGTAGGTTTATCTCCTGTCTCTGTCACTACCAACCTGACTCCAGGTAAATTTAAACTTCTGATCTGGTTATCTCTCTTGCTTATTGTCAGAATCACGCACGCACACGCACACACACACACACACACACACACACACACACACTATATCTATCTATCTATCTATCTATATATATATATATATATAAAATCTATCTATCTATCTATATATATATATAAAATCTATCTATCTATCTATCTATATATATATATATATATAATCTATCTATCTATCTATCTATCTATATATATATATATATATATAATCTATCTATCTATCTATCTATAGATATATATAATTATTTACATATACTGGTATTTATAAATGTATATAGCTACTAGAGGCCCAGTGCATGAACTTCGTACACTGGAGGGGATCCCTCAGCTTGGCCTGCACCCTCTTCAAATCTGGGACCTCTGGGGGGATGTCCAACTGTTGGTTTAAGCCTGATCCCACCAGCCATCAGACATCCCTCTCACAATCTGGGACTGCTGGCTCTTAACCACTCACCTGCCTGATTGTCCTTAACTGCTCACTTGCCTGCCAGATCAACCCTAAATGCCTCTGCCTCAGTCGCTGCACCTGGGACCCAGCTTCCACCCTCTGGCCAGCCACAGGCACCTGGAACCCAGGCTTTCCTCCCTCTGGCAGGCGACAGGCACCTGGGACTTGAGGGAGAGGACACCCCTCAGCCCGGCTTGCCCCCTCTCACAGTTCAGTAGTCCTCAAGGGATGTCCTACTAACAGTTTAGGCCCACTCCTTCCAGTCTGGTCTCCCTCTGCAGGAGGTGACTGGGCCCATCAGGGGAAGGTGCCGCTCCCATTACCTTGCTGCTGCTGCCACTGCTGGCCTCTGTGGTGGCCTCCCCTCGGACCTTACAGCTACTGCCATGGCTGCCTGCCCTTGGCCCTAGCAGCCACCACCATGATGGTCATAATTAGATGGGTCTTACAAGTAATAAGTCATGTCGGTAAAGTATATACTAAGGTACCCATTATATGTTGTGTTGAAATTTTCACTCTACCTCTCTGGTCTAACCTTACGAAAAATATCAGCTTATTGAGGAACACTGTATAAAATACCTGACAAATATTTAAAACTGTCACCATAGTGAAAGAACAAAAAAGTTTGAGAAACTATCACAGTCACAGGAGCCTCAGGAGACCTAAGGTCTACACTTGATATCCAGGAGGGGATCCAGGAATAGATGAGGGCCTCAGGGAAAAATGAAAACTCTGAATAATGTTTGCAGTTTGGTTAACGTACACACGTATATCAATATTTGTCCATTAATTATAAAAATGCATCATAGTAGTGTCAAATATTGATAATAGAAGAAAGGATATGCAGGATGCATAGAAAATATCTGTCACCGTCTTTGCAACTTTTCTGCAAATCTAAAACTCTTCGAAAATAAAGCATATTTACAAAAAAAGAGCCTACTCCCTCTTGCCCCCGACATAGAGAAATGTGCTGTTGCAGTAAATCACAGGAAAGGAAGTAGCCTTAATTAAGCTCCCTCCCCAGATTTAAAGGCTTAGTGTGGCCTACCTTTTTATTGAAAAACAATGAGTGCGTTTGCTCACTATGACAGCAGTGTTTTGAGTTCACAGGGCTCTAATAGGAATCTATTAGAGATAAAAAGAAGCTTAAACAGCCTATATTACTACTTCTTGCTTTTGTTTACACGTGGTGAAAAGTATTCAGAACGGACCTCGACTCCAGCCTGCACTAATCCCTAAATAATTACAATTCATCTACTCGATGCTGGAAACACCTCATGGAATGATTCTGTTCTGCTGGCTTGTCTAATCCGATTCAATTACTTCAGTTCTCGCTCCCAGAGGCTTCACCCTCCGAATCTGAGCTCCCGGTGGAAAGGAGAATGTGGGAGGGGCGACTCGGTTTCAATAAAAATGAGCGGAACATTAAAAATATATTTTTTATTCCTTTCTCAAATATCAAGTCATCAATAAACATGAGAAACAGCTTGTAATTCACAAAGCTTCCGGCGCCTCTGTTGTGATAAGGGCATCAGGTCTGGCTGGAGAAATGCCGGGGATGGGAGTAGTTGGCTGGCTTGGACCAACGTGAATGGATAGAAATCATGAAACTCCCTGAAGCTGGCGAAAAGGACACTGGAAAACTGGCAGAAGCTTGTCATCTGCATGCAGAAAGCGGCAGATAACACAGATCCCCCGCACAAAGGGAGTCCCTTCAGTCACCTGGAAAGAGTCCCCTTGTCAATTAGAAGCCTGGGAGAAAGGACCCAACAACTGAGGGATGCCTCCGTTCCTTCCCTTTCTAGAACAGCCACCTGCCCGGAATGAACACTTTGACTTAAGAAGAGAATAAAAATATCAGAGTTTGGTGATTTTTCAACTGAAGTTCCATGAAAAGGCATTGCAATCCAAAAGAGCAGAGAGGCAGAGCACATGCTACCGCACGTGTAAGGAGGAGTTGGAAATTGTGTGATCTTCTCAAGATAAAATAAAAAAATAAAAAATAAAAAAAGGACCACAGCCTGAATTAATCACCAGCTTTTGCCAGCAGCAAATGGTTTAATGAAATGAAAGGGTATTGTCATTCTACCCTTCCGCCCAATTCCTGACCCTTTGTTATATATGACTTGCAGTGAATAGTGTCTTTTATCTCAAAATCATCTTCATCACTTTCCCAAACTGCCGACAATCGTGCAATTGAAGAATGAAAAATGAAACATGGGGATGCATAAGGGATGGATACAGAGACGTGATATTTAAATGGAAATTTATATCCTTCTCCGGGTTCCTGCCTGTAGCGAAAATGGAGAAAACATTTACTCCTTCGGAATTAAAACAGTGTTTTGCTATTGATGTTGTTATCTTCTGGGTAATTGGCAAACTTTCACGGATGCTTTTAAAAGCAGCGAAACATTCCAAAATAAATGCTGCACTATGAAAAGCATCGTGCGCATTTTCCATTTAGTAAGCTTAATTTTCTTCCCTGACATTGAAGAATGACAGTAAATAGATTATGGGTATTTGGGAAGGTTGCCGAGCACAGATTAAAGAGTTCTGTTTTCAGACGCAGAGAAGGTGTGTGAGTGACAACCCATGGCTTTTTCACTGTGGTATGTGAGCCTCAACTACCTGTAAAATGGTGACCATATTACTACTCAGCATGGTGTTGTGAAGATTAAAAGAGAGAGGGGGAGAACATATTCAATAATGTCAACATTAAAAATTATTTTTTAAAAAATCATTAATTAAAAAATAGATACTGCATGTTAAGGGCTTATCATACAGATAAGCCTATCATACAGACAGCACTCAGTCATTGTAGTTATAACTTGGAGGAAAACTATGCTTATGCTATTGATGCACGTCTCAGATAAGTAAGCATAATGCATTGCACAAAATTCAAATAAATTTAAAATCTAGTCAGTGTTATATAAATAAAGAAAATAAAAAAAGGAATTCACTAATTTGTTATTTCATTTATTCAGCAAATGTTTCTTGAAGTCTTCTCAGGTGCCAGATGCCTTTTATGATGCTGAGGACAATGCAACAATGGAAACTGATAGGCAAGATCATTATGCCCAGAAGCTTGCATTCTGGAGTTAAAGTAAATGACCTCAAATTATTTTTGGAAAAAAAAAATACTCTTCATGCCATTACCTTTAAAACTGGTCTCTCCCAACTGCCCTCCTCTGCTAGCCTAGTCACCCCTAACTGCCCTCCCTGCTGGCCTGATCACCCACAACTGCACTTCATTGCAGGCCTTGACCACCCCCGCAACTGTCCTCCCCAGCAGTCTTTGTCCCCCCAACTATTCTCCCTGCGGGCGTGGTCCCCCGCAACTGCCCTCCCCATCTGGCCTGATCCCCCCAACTGTTCTCCCCTGAAGGCCTGCCCCTCCCCCCCAACTGCCCTCCCTTGCAGGCCTGGTCCCCCCTAACCCTGCAAACCTGGGTTCCCCTAACTGCCCTCCCCTGCAGGCCTGGGTCTCTCCCAACTGCCCTCCTCTGCTGGCCTGGTCACCCCTAACTTCCCACAACTGCCCTCCCATGGTGGCAACTTGTGGCAACCATCTTTGATCACATGGGGGTGGCCATCTTTTGTCTTGGTGTGATGGTCAATGTGCATATTACTCTTTTATTAGATAGGATTTTACACTTGTTTATTTTAATCATTCCAAGTGATTTTCAATCAAGTCTCAGGCCTTCAGAAATGTAACCACTTAAAGTGATGAAAACAGCATAAAGATAGAATACTATGGGGATCTTTGCATTTAATTCCCAGGTAGAATTCTGTTCATAAAGATATCACAAATTACAAAAGCTCTCAGAAGATCACTTCTGCAACCTGATATGGAATCCATAAAAGGACAAAAGCGTCCCTATGACAGGTAGAAAAGCATGACGAAACAAATTATACAAGGAGGAAGTGTCCTGCTCTTGGGTTAACTAACTTCATTTAGTAGGAACCAAATACCCTCTTAGTCCTGGCAAAATGATATTGATAAGTAACCATCAGATCTTCAATGATAAGTGCTGAAATAAGGTCCACAGCAAATACACCAACTTAAATTTCAACTTGTTATAACTTTGTGTGGCATAGTAATAACTTTGTGTGGCATAGTTATCAGAATCATTTTTTCTTGTAAATATAGTTTCTTCTATTGAAATTTATCACTTTTATGACTAAGGAAATAAATAGATATCATATTGTTAATTAGTACATTTGTTAAAAGCTTAAAACTTCTTGTGTGGCGAGTTTAGTACAAGTATATCATTCAATTTCTGTCCAGTATTTGCTAACCTTGAATTGATGATAGTATGATTTTAAGTCACCACCATAACAACTTTCTCTAAATTAGAACATGAAAGTTAAGAGATATAGAATAATTTCTTAATATACTTATGTATAGACAGAAAGATCCCTCCAGGGAAAAGATTGATAGTTCCAAAGATGTTAAAAACAAGCAGAAAAACCCTACCTCAATTAATGTTAATCACTTAAGATGAACACAATTCCTGAATTAAAAACTAGAAATAGAGATACTATATTAAAGTTATAAAGGTCATGTACCATAAAGCTATAATGATTCTCTTACACAATACTGAAAAAATAGAATTATCCTTCTTAAAGTCTAATAAAACAAAGATATTACTACAGGCAGCTCTCGGGTTATATCAGACATGATGTATATCATTTTGTGGTTATTTATATAAAAAAAAGTTCCATCATTTCGACGTATATACATATGTGCTTTTTAAAAATTATTTATTTACCACAAGTAAAGGTCAGGAATTATTATTTTTCCTTTAATTTTTTTTTTTTTTTTTTTACCGTTTCACTTCATCACAGCTGTGTATGTGCTCTTTGTGATTAATGTAGGTAGGCAGAAATCGCATTACATCACACTGTAGGAATGGATCTCTGACATAACCTGATGACCTACTGTATCTCTATTTATATTTAACATTGTTCTGGAGTAAAATATGAGAAGTAAAATAGGTAGGAGGACTGAAACAGAGTAAACAAGATGTTGTTATGATGTGCACTGACCACCAGGGGGCAGACGCTCAACGCAGGAGCTAACCCCAGCCCACAGGCCCCAGGCTAGCCAAGGCAGGTGCCAGCAGGGGGCCCCCTGATCACTCCATGGGTTGTCCCTCAGATCACTCAACATTACTCCACAGGTCCCTTCCTGCAGAGGGAGGCCACCAGGGGTAGCAGTGGTTGATGGGGCCGGCAAGCGGGCAGCACCAGGCTGACCAAAGTAAGTGCCAGCGGGGTCCCACGATCCATCCCCCTGCCAGTTGTCCCACAGATCAGCTCTGATAGCTGGCCGGGCCTAGGGACCCTATCCATGCATATATTTCATGCATTGGGCTTCTAGTTCATAGAAAGTATCTCATGATTACTTCTATAGATATCTAGCAGGCGTCTTCAAACTACGGCCCGCGGGCCACATGCGGCCCGCAGAGGAGTCTGATCCGGCCCGCCAGGTTTTTTGGGCAGTGAGCGCAGCCGAGGTGTTACAGTAGGAATTAGTAGTTCATACAGTCAGGCCCTCCAGCTCTCTGAGGGACTGTGATCTGGCCCCCACTTTAAAAAGTTTGAGGACCCCTGATCTAGAGGAAATTACTAATAATAAGAGTTTTATTGAGAACTCTGAATACATAATCAAAGCTTAAAAGTCAATATGTTATTTACTCAGTACTAACAATGAGAAAATGTTTTTATAATAACAAATCCCCTACACAACAGTGTATTTAAAGGATAAATGTAACAGCATGTGCAATTAGAGCAATGGAAATATATTTCATTTTGCTTGGCGTGGCAAAAAATCATGCAGATGCACGTTTGTTACACATCAATCTATTAAATTCAAGCAAGTTCACTAAAACTCTCCTCAGAACTTTAGATATCTAACACATTTTCTTCCAATAAATGTAGTATAGTAAAACTCAAAATTAACACTTCAAATAAAAATAAACTGTGTAGTACACATAACCAGATACAAATGCTTACTACATCTTACTATAAAGGCTACTGTTTTAATTCTGATTTGGGTAAAGAAAATGTAACCATGTGGATCATATTATAAGTAGTAAATAATTACAAATATTAGAAGTGATGACTTCAGAAAGAAGAGAGGGATGGACTATGATTGATTACACAGAAATTATTTTTTCTATGTCAACCCTAATCTGGATGTCACCTCCTCTTAAAAGTATTTCTATACTTCTCTCAGTAGATTTCAAAATGCCCTAATCTTTCCTACAATTTAACCTACCCCTATTTTTGTAGTTTTATACAATGTTCTCATTTATCTTATTCTCTTGAGTAAACTGATAGTTTAGTTAAGGCAAGAGCTATGGCATATTAATATTTATATCACCAACTTCATCTAAGGAATCTGTATTTATCAAAGTGTCTGATGCAATATGTTTATGAAAACAAATACAACTATGGACATAGAGGACACTGTTCAAGGGAGTTCAACATGCCCTTCCTGGGATTTCTAAGAACAAGAAAGAACACAATCTTTTCTGGACCAAGAAATAGTGTTTTAAATACATTTGAATATATCTATCTATATCTATATCTATATCTATATCTATATCTATATCTATATCTATATCTATCTATATATATCACAAGTATACATATTGTATTTACACATATATGTACTACCCTGTTTCCCCGAAAATAAGACAGTGTCTTATATTAATTTTTTTCCCCAAAGTTGCACTAGGTCTTATTTTCAGGGGATGTCTTATCTTTCCATGAGCTAGGTCTTATTTTCGGAGGATGTCTTCTTTTTGGGGAAACACGGATTATACATATATACACAAATATATTTACCTAATGCATTAACCAAACATGTAGGCACATATTGTATATTTGTATATATGCATTATGAAATAATATCATTTGTCCAACATTATATATATGTGTGTGTAATGTGTATATATATATATATATATATATATATATATATATATGTATTCAAATGTATTTAAAACACTATTTCTAGAGGCCTGTTGCTCAATATTCGTGCAAGAATAGAATAGGCCTTCCTTCCCCTGGCTTCTTTCCTGGGCACCCAGGAGCCTGCAAGTCCTTGCTCCCTACCACAGCACTGCTCCTGTAGCTCCCTCCACCACCCCAGCCCCCTCTTAGCAGGCGTCCCGCCCCCACCCACCCAGACACTCTGCACTGGCATATGCAAATTAACCCACCATCTTTGTCAGGTTATTTTGCATAGTCCTCCTGATTGGCTGTGGTGTAGCAGAGATACGGTCAATTTACATATCTATATATTATTAGGTAAGATGGCTAATATGTTAAGTGTCCTACCATCCAACTGGTCTCTATGATGTGCACTGACCACCAGGGGGCAGATGCTCAATGCAGGAGCTGCTGAGCTGCAGTGACTTGGCAATGGTGGTTCTCAGGTGACACACCCTGAAACCAGAGAGGAGGGAGCCCGATTCCTCCAGGGGCCACGTGAATATACCTTTGGCCCTGGATTATGTTGTTGCTGGGGCACTGTGGCTCCAAGTCTGATTTACTGCACAATTGCATTTGTCTTCCACACCCTGTATGACAGTAACTTTGCAGAGTGCCCTCTGGCACTCTGGGACCATGTGGGGGATGTCAGAGAGCTGGTATTAGCCCAATCCCCACAGGCCAAACCCAGGGACCCCACCTGCCAGAGGGACCCTGCTCACTCTGAGACGCCAGGGAGGGACCACAAAAGGTTGGCTTCAAGGTCTGTCCAGCCCATCTCACCCAGTCCCGGCCCACCAGCCACCTTCTAATTAATTTCCTTTTAATGTGCAGGAATCCGTGCAACAGGTCACTAGTGTATTATAAATATTACTTACAATGGAGCTCTAGTCTAGGTTATTCCAGGCCTCATTCTCCTCTCTGTCAGTCCTGGAACTTCTCCCCCACATTCCTACAATTCTGTCATCTTTGCTCCTCAGCTCTTCCTCCCTGTCCTTCTGTCTGCCTTTTAAGTTAACACTCTTAAAAACCTTCTTTTAAATGTTTACTAAAGCTAGCATCAGACCATGTTTCTTCCCTGGTGTTAAATCAACACTTCCCACTACATGTAGTTTTTGACTGCTGAGTTTAACACTGGGAGGAGGTGAGGATTTCTGTGTCTGCCAATTGGCACCGCTTGGGAGGAAATCTGGCATCAGAACAATTGCACATTTAAAGTCTATGTCACGAGGCTTTTTTTTTTTTTTTTTCCCCCCACCGGGCATTTTCTCTGCTCTTTCCATGGACTTTTGTTCCTCCCAAACTTCACATGACCTTCACAAAGGTAAAGAAAATGAGTGAGAGTCTTTCTTAACAAAAATTAGTATGTGTCAACTGGGCATGATACAACAGAAAACATGGAGTGAATATCAAGAGAAAAAAGGCTAATGCTTCTAGACGTGTAAAGAACCAAAATGTATCTAGATAAGAATAAGATTTTAAAAAAGAAACTGAAAAGGAACAAATATTCTATGGATTACTGATCTGAGAGAAAAAATAGCCCTGGCCAAGAAGGCTGACAATTGCGGACCTTTACTAAGTCTGGTTATAAGCTAAATACGGGGATTGCGGTAGGCACAGCACCTATACTAAAAGAAAGAACATCCAACTAAGTATTGATGGTGGGCTGGCAAGACAGAATGGAATCTATAGAAGCCTGAAAAGCATGGTCAGGTTTCCTAATTGAAACTTGCTGAGGCAACATGAGAAGTTAGGGTGCTTTTCTAAAAACTTCTAAAAGTCAGAAAGAAATCCCCATCTCTATCATGGGACTTCCGAGACAGAGTATTACCAGGAAGAAGGTGTGCTTAAGACTAGATATCTTCCAAGACATGTGCCAAAACACAAGCTGTTTGGGGCAGGAGGCTAAGGAGCTAGACTGAAAGCCTAAAGAGAACTAAATGACTTTGCGTATTTCAGAGCTAAAGAAACAAAGAAATAACTATAAGCCTTACAATCAAGAGCCTGTGAGGAACACTTTCAAAGAATTAGAGACATACCTGCTCAGTTACTAAAATTGTTACTCAGACACAACCTAATGGTATTGAATGATTAGACCTTCACATAGGCAACATAACAGAGGAAAATATTTACCCCATGGGAAAGGAAATAAATTATTTGCAAGTTTTATGATTCTCTTAGAAAATTTCTAGATTACAATAAAAATTAGTAGGCATTCAAAGGAGGGGTGAAAATGTGACCAATATACATGTTTTAATATAAAGAAAGATTAGGAAGACAGATCATCCAGATATTGGATTTTTCACATGAGGACTTTAAAATATCTTTCTTTCTTTTTTTCTTCCTTTGAAAGAAGTAAGGACAAAATGGATAAAAATAATTAGAATTTGAACAGGAAATTAAAATATTAAAAAAATGAAAACCGCATTCTAGAATTGAATAAAGAATTAGTCAAAGATTGGAAAACATATGTGACTTCAAGGAAAAAAAATCACAAAAGAAGCATAGATAGAAAAAATAAAAAGAAATAAAATAATAAACTTAAAAATTGCCTTACCAGTGTGGCTCAGTGGATGAATATCAACCTATGAACCAGGAGATCAAGGTTGGATTTTCTGTCAGGGCACAATCTATTAATAGGTGTGCAGGAAGCAGCTGATCAATGAATCTTTCTCATCATTGATGCTTCTCTTCCTATCTCTCTCACTTCTCTCTGAAATCAATAAAAATATTTTAAAAATATATAACATTGCAAATTATTTACTTAGAGTGTGCTTGAAACCCCAAAAAGAGAGCAGAGAAAAAGAATGTGGTCAAAGCATTACTTGAGGAGGTAATGGCTAAAAAATTATTTGATACCCAATAATATAAAGAACCCCACAGATTAAAGAAGCTTAGTAAACCTCAAGCTAGATAAATAAATAGAAATCATATTTATTCCCATTTTAGTCAAACTTTTGGAAACAAAAAGCAAGGTAAAATATTTGCAGTGTTGATTTGAAATAAACTGAATTTATATTTATGGGCCTCTTTCTGAAAACCATTTCATTCTTTTGAAATATATTTTTTTTTAACCACAGGTCAATATAACCATATCTCGATTGCCGTAACTTTATAATAATCCTTGAAATATAATAATGAATATTCTGGAATTTAAAAAAGATATATTTGCTCAAAGAAGCAACAATAAAACTAGTGGTTGCATTTTCAGTGTAACTGTAGCTTTTAGAGATGATGAATGACATCTATAAAATAAAGAAAGAAAGAGAATGTCAATCTAAAGTTCTATAGCATGTTAAATTATTCTACTAATATGAAAGCACTAGAAAAACATATTAAGATTCAAATAATTGAAATAATTTGGCACTAACAAACCAACACACTACAAAAAAATAATAAAGGAAGTTCTCCAGACTGAAGCAAAATTATCCCACAAAATCACAAATCTTCAAGAAAAAACAAGGAGTGCTGGAAAGGGTAAGATTATAGAAACTCTTTCAGGTAATTAGTACTTAAAACATTGATAGCAATTTACTGTGAGATTATCATTTATGCAGCAGTAAAATAATGTGATGGCATATAGAAAAGAAGGTGGATAAAAGCTGTTAAACTAAAAAGTGTCTCGAATTGTTTGACAATATTTAAAATATTAAAAATTTAGATTGTAATATGTCAAGAGTGTATCTGGTAATTTCTAGTGTAATCAATAATAGAATAACACAAAATAGATAACTATAAGCTAAAAGAACATATAAAACAAAATAATGAAAAAAATTGATCAATATAGAAAGGAGGCAAGAAAAAGAGATATTAAAGGACAGATAACAGAATACATTGAAAAGAAACTTAATTATTTCAATAATTACATTAAATATAAAGATACATGTTAATTAAGCTGAAAAGCAGATATTATAGGATTGGATTAAAACATAAGAAATAATTATATATTCCTTATAAAAATACTTGAAATATAATGACAAAAGTTAAAAATATCAAGTTGAAAAAATTAATTCTATCCTTGTAAACATTAACCAAAACCAAGCTAGTATTAAAATATTAATATAAACGAGGTAGACTCCTAGGCACATAATATATTAAGAGTCATAAAGAGAGGGAGTTTGATATGATACAAAGAAAATGAAAGGAAAACCACAATAATCCTATATTTTTGTGCACCTGATTACATAGATTTAAAAGAAATAAGGCAAAAATCAGTAGATCTAACAAAGATAGATAAATTCATTTCTAAAGAAAAAAAGTTAAATCACCTCTCTAACATAAAAAGCAGACAAAAATCCATAATATTATAAAGAAATTAAATGTCACATTTAAACAATGTGATCTAATGGACATACATAAAATAGTATATTCAATAAACACAAAATAGATATGTTTCAGGTGTATCTGGGATATTTATTAAAATAAAGAATATATTTGATCATAAAGTAAGTCTCAATATATTACAAAAGACTAAAAACATATAGCATATATTCTCTGACCAGAAAAAAATTACTCTATAATTCAAAAATAAAATAACTAGAAAATGTACAGATTCAGAAAATAATTACCATATTTCTAAATAACCATGGGTAAATTAAAAATCACAATGGAAATGATAAAACATTTTATTGAATAATAATAAAAATTTATTAAACCTGCAAAATACCGCAGGAAGAGTACTCAGAGGAAAACTTATAAATCTAAACACACATATTAAAAATAATAAAGGGCAGTACAATGATAATTTAATCTTGCATCTTGAGAAGCTAGAAAAAGACAAATGAAAGATAAAAAAAGTAGAAAGAAAGCAAGAAGGAAATAATAAAACTAAGCAAGCAAACAAGCAAGAAACAAAGCGGAAGTGTTTATAAATTGGCCCCCACACCTGGAGGGCAAGGAGAGACCCAAGAAAGTCAGACTACTACAAATTGGTAAGTGGCTGTTTTAATAAGCAAGAACAATTACATGCAATGCTCCTCTTGGGCACCTGCCAGAATCTTAACTACATGAACATATATAGGTCTTAACTGGGTTCAGTCACATGCACAGTACAGATGATCTCAACAACATCATCCTCTCTCAAGGCTACATCCTTTAAATATAACCTAGTTTGTGAAGGGTGGGAAGACCATACATTCCAAAAACTGGGAAGGGGGTGAAGAACTTCCAATTGCTCAGATCTAGCTCAGGGTTAATGGCCAGTCACATCCTTTCTACAGAAAGAAGGATAAGAAATCAATATTGTCAAAGATAAAATCAACTGGTTGGCTCTTTGAAATGATTCCTATAACATTAATGCATAGTAAAATCGATCAAAAGAAAGACAGAAACACAATTACTGATATTAGTAATAGAAAAAGTAAAATATCTATAGAAATCATAGACATTAAGAGATAATAGTATCTGAACACCAAAATCAGATAGAAAATTTATAAATTCTTTGAAAACTTTTTTCAAAACTGACACAAAAAGAAATTGATTACCTAAACTTTTATGTTAGTTAAGGAACTTGAATTTGTAATAAAACTTTCCCAAAAAAGAGTTCTAATAATTTAAGAGAAATTTACATATATATTAAATAAAACCTTTTATAATTGAAAGAAAGAAAGGATACTTCTTTAGTTCTTTTATGAAGTTAAGCCAATATAAAAATCTGAGAAGACTATATTATAAGAAAGAATACTGCAAGCAAATATTTCTAATGTATATAAAGCAAAAATTCTAAACAAATCATAATTAAAAAAAAATCCTTCTCAATGAAAAGAGGCTCCTCTCAGGAACACAAATTTGATTTTACTTTAGAAAGCAATCAATTTAATTTGCTTTATGTAACATTATGTAATGTCCATGATAAGCGCACCATTGTTCTTCTTATGATAGTTCATTCGGATTTACACTTATTGTTTTATACATTTTTCTGTAATGGTGACATACCTGAGAATAAAAAAAAACCCCACACTAAATAAGTTGTTTCTGTAGAATTCAATAATATATCATCTATACTTAATTTATTTTAACAAGGCAAATATTTTTGTATGAATAAAATGTATAATAAGTTAAAAATTAAAACATTGAGAATAACTGATATTTTTATGGAATCCCAACTTTAACGGTATAAATATGAAATTATTTTATTTCTTCCAATAATTACTTCCTAATTTATTTTATTAAAGTCCATTGCTGAGAAGTTGTTTCTTGGGGTCATTCTGTCCCAATTCTATAACTCTTCATTCAGGTTCAGTTTTTAGAATGATCTTATTCTAATACTGAAGAATCAACATTGTAACACTATCTATTCATGAAACTCATTCACTTTTTCTATAGGCAGAGGAATAAAATAAATATTTCAGCCTACCTAGCAGTTAGGTATGATAAATGTGAGAATTCTGACCAATGGAACTGATATGATCCACTTACAAAATAAGTTGGGGGGAAAAACAGACCCAATCAGAATACAATACTAGTTGATAATAACACTTATGGTCATCTTGGATGCCATGTGGTATAGATGGCAGAGCCTCTGCCAGCCTTGTGTCCTGAGTGATAGCTAGAGAAGCTCACCATCTCTACCTTATACCCCATGCCAACAGAAGTTTATGAAAGCAAAAAGAAAGTTTATTGAGTTGAGACATTTTCCTGTAGAAAGTAGCATTATTTTTATTAACACTTCAATCTTGCCTAACCCGTGTGACTCAGTGGTTGAGCATTGACCTATGAACCAGGAGTTCATGCTTCGATTCCTGGTCAGGGTACATGCCCAGATTGTGGCTCGATCATCCCCAATAGGGGGTGTTCAGGAGGCAGCCAACCAATGATTGTCTCTCATCATCAGTGTTTCTATCTTCTTCCTTCTCTCTTCCTCTCTGAAATAAAAAAAATATTTTTTTAAAAAAATTCACTCTTAAGCTTGACTCAAAACTCTTTTCTTCCCCCCTTTGCTTCTGGAGCAGCAACTCAGTGAGGTAGGTGGAAGGGAGGGTTAGACATGGGCTGGTGTATTTTAGAAACTTCTTTCCTGTCTGACTTCTAGACTCTTTACCATGTTATGCTACATATTTTTAGCCACAATCCCCCTACAACATAAAAATTTTACTTGATAAAAAAATAGGATCCTATGACATAAGCAAAACTACAAAAAATGACTTCAAAAAATAAATTTGTTGATGGATGAAATTATGGCCTCTAAATTTTAGCATCTAGATTCCCATAAATGTTTTCTGAATAACATAAAATCTTAAGGTTAATTACTGAATGAATATTTAAAACTGTAAACCTGCTTTGAACAAAAACTGATTACCCTTATTTTAAACTCTAAATATGGCCTTAACAATGTTTTGAGCAGGGCTTCCTAGTGATACCACCATCGGGATCATTGCCTTGCTGATGATGCTGTTCATTGGAGCAACATGGAAAGCACTGAATGTAAGGTTGTGGTCTGCCAACGTGAGTTTTTTTTAATCTGTCCCCATCTGCCAGCTGAAGACAGGGAGGACACACCAGGAACAGAAAGATACAGGTTGGAATAATAACCAAGGTGGTGATACCTGCTTTGATAACTACGGAGAGCATATAAAATCTGAGGAACTGGCAATTTATTCCCTTATACCAAATTAAACCCACCAGATATGCTGAGGATCTTTGAAAATCTTTATTATAAAAACATATCCCTGGATGATTGAAAAATAGAAACAAAATGAAAGGTAAGCTCATTCATCCAGATTTTAAAATATGCAAATAAAAATTATCTTTTTTTCTTTTAAAGTTTACACACCTGCCAACTACAGTGTTCACACACACACAAGTGCACACACACACAAGTTCAGATACAAAACACAATATCATGATGGGCAATCTGCTGATCAAGAACTGTTTCAGCAATATATAGTTTGATTCTGTCCTTTGGAAAAATTATCAATTATTAAAGCTATGGAAAGTTAGATGCCTTTCTTCTTTATATTCATTGTATCAACAGGTACTGTTGTTTCTTTCTTCTTGACTACCTCTGAGTTTATTTATTTTCCTCAATAACATCTACACCAATCCCTGAACTACTTCATTCATAGATTACTTCAAGAGACTTTTGATTTCAGAGTCTGCTTCAATTTATTCTAGTTCCACTGGCAAAGATATCCTTCTAAAATAAGCACTTTTTTAATGACATGACCCTCTTCCTAGCCTGATAATTTATGTCTCCTTTGGGGAAATCACATAGAAAACTATTAATATATGTGTGGTTTATTTTATGCCATGTTATAACCATGCTTGACTTGGTTGATGGAAAAACACCTATAAGAAGGACTGCATGACAAAGGAATTTCTATGAGCAGAGCCAAGCTGGTGATATATATGGAGTACAGAATTAATTAGCAAGACAGACCCGAAGGAGAGACAAGTAGGATGTGGCAGACATCCTGGATATGCATAATTTATTAGAGTACCGAAAAGAAATTTTCTGCAGGGGCTGGGATTTTGAAATAAAAGTCTCCAAAAGTATCTTAAATTCCACATGCTCAAAATTAAACTCAATATCTTGTGTCCTCAAAAGAATTCCTCCTTCCATAATTTTTGTCTTAATGAATGGCACAACCAGACTCTGTATTGACCAAGATGAAACCTTAGGGTACTAATTTAGTCATATCCTATTAATTCCATTCCCTTCAATTTTCAGAAACCTGTTTCTTCTGTTCCATTCCTAAGTCATCCAGGTCAAATTTCAACTTACCGTATTTTTAGGACCATAAGACGCACTTTCCCCCCCCCCCCAGAAGTGGGGGGGGAAAGTCCTTGCGTCTTATGGTCCAAATATAGCCTACACATATACTTTTAAAAAAGAGTTTTTTTACTTGCCCGGCTCTGTGTGGTCTCTGTGTGCTTGCCCGGCTCTAAAATGGTTCTAAATGCTGCTGTTTACTTTACAGGGTTGATTACATGTGTTTATGACTGTGATGTTGGGTTTTAATGCACATAAAATATTTTAGGACACTATTTGTTTCAGAATCTTTTTTCCTTCATTTCCCTTCTCTAAAAACTGGTGCGTCTAATGGTCCGGTGCATCTTATGGTCCGAAAAATACGGTAATTGCAGTGGTGGTGTCTAATTGGGTCTCTTGCTTTCCAGTCTCCCAATTTGCAATGATTCACCACACTTCTTCCAAATCCGTATTCCTGAAATGTAAAGCTACTTAAAACCTTCAATGGACTATTCATTTCCTATAAGATTATTATATTATACTGATTATTATTGTGATTGACTTGTCATCATCATAATCTTTTTCCTAATCTTTTCTACTTCTCCTTCCATCTCTTGCTTAATTTGAACTCTATCTAAACTGGATGTTTCTTGAATAACTTATCTCCTCTGCTTACACTGTTTTCTCTCCCTTGAATGTCATTCTACCCTTGTTGAACTAAATTACCCATAGTTTAGCCTACAACATTTGATAATTGTCCATGTAGACATAACCATGTCTCCTAAGTAAGCTGTACATATACAGACTACACCATAGCATTCCACTTTACATCTTTATATTTTATTCATCTACTAGTTTTTAGCAGTATTAAAACCACTTATAATATTGTTCAGATATATAAATATCTTCAAATCTTCATTTTTGTGAATAAACAAATGGATATATACATGTATGGATAAATTAATGGGTGGATGGATGGAATAGACATTTTTATAAATGATCAGTTCTTTACTAATGTAAAATTTCTTTTGAGTTCTTAACACAGTTCAGTTTTAAGTTGTGACTGTTTTGGATCATGAGATTGAGTTGAAAGACATAAAGTGTCAAGCTCCCCAAAAGAGAACAAAACCATAGGGTCTTTCATTGTCAGAAGCAGAAATTATCATGGTAAGAAAAGGTTAGAAAGCCATATATTTGGTGTCTTCTCTTTTTTGACCTTGAGAATTGAGTTACTAGGATGAGTTAAGATAAGAACAGGCCCAGATAATGTTCCTTTCCTTCAGCCTGACTGACACAAAGAACAAATTAATTTTAATATTAAAAAATCGCATTAGCTTCATGTGGAAATGTTTTATGAGGGACTTAGGACAATATACTGAGTCAGTTCTTCCTCCAAAGGAGAGACACATATGAATAATTCATACAATTATTTAATTGTCCCTATAGTGAGGAATAGAGAAAATCTCAGGGTATTAAAAAATACATGAAGGGAACAGGGATTTGTAAGTATAATCTGGAAATTTAGAGAGGTATGAGTTAAGCTAGGACATAAAAAATGGGGAGGAGGCTGAATAGGTTGAAATGAAGGTGCTGTAGTGAGTAGGTAGGAGAAGAAATAGCTCATGCTTCACTAACCTGAGTCCATGTCCCCGATTCAATGATCATTGCCCATGATTTTCAATAAAGGTCACTGGATTCAAAAAGACTCCTTGGCTGTCAATGGGTTTTGGTTATAAAAAATGATAATGGTCTTAATTTAAGGAGAATTTAGATAGTTTCCTATAATTTGGGTATATTATAATAATTTACTTTTATATAATGAGATTTTTGACCCATATTTAATCACTGTCACCTCTGCCACCACATCAGTGCTAATGAATGGAAAGGCTGTGATTTTCCAATCAAGTAGTATTCTGGGTTAAATAAATCCCACTCCTCTGTTTGATAAGCAACAGTCTGGCCAAGATGGACTATGAAGAAATTACTTTCCCTAGAATAATCATGAAATTTGCCAGCATAAGTACACTACTTTAAGTAAATAGAATATGTTTGGTTATTTAAAATGAATCTTTTCGATAGCAGAAAAAAAATACCCTTGAGGATGTTGTTAAGACAATATAACAAGTTAGATTAATATAGGTTTGACCAGAAAATGATTCTTCACTTACTGGCCTCTGGTTTCCAATAATATTTAGCCAGAGGCTGTTTTTCAAGAGCTGTCAATTGGGCTTTTTATTATGAAAGGCAGAAAGGAAGCTTTAATGAGCACGACTCAAGTTCACAGATTTCAAACTTGAAACCTAGAAAACAAAACCAGCCACCTGTAAATGTTTGACCTATTGTTCAGAAGGAAATCATTTGAAGCGAGGTAGAGATTTTTCAGAATACAGAAAGTGGGAAAATACCAAACGATAAAACTTTCTTACTTGCAAATTTAACAAAGCCATCCTGGTTCTATCCTTTTAGGCTTTGAGGTAAAATTATTTAGGATTATATTCCCACTAGAGGCCCAGTACACAAATCCGTGCACTGGTGGGGTCCCTCAGCCTGGTCTATGCCCTCTCGCAATCTGGGACCCCTCGGTGTATGTTAGAGGCCTGAGCCAAGCCAGAAGCCACTCCTGCTCATCCTGGCCCCACTGCACCTGTGCTGCCATGGATTCTGGAGAGGCTCATGCTGCCACAACTATGCTCACCAGCCTTGAGCCCAAGTCTGCTGCCTATCAGTCAGCTGAGTGATGCTCCCACTGTGGGAATGCACTGACCACCAGGGAGCAGCTCCTGTATTGAGCGTCTGGCCCCTGGTGGTCAGTGGACATCATAGTGACTGGTCAAATGTTATTCAGTCAATCAGTCACTTAGGCTTTTATATAAATAGTGATCTGGAAAAATAGTTTGCATTAAACATTGCAATAAATGTGTCCATCTGTTACTCCTGAAGTCATAGTGAATATGCTAAAATGTATTTTTATAGTCCAAAAATTTGGAAATATTTTAGAATATCTTAAGAAAGAGTTAAGTAAGGCTGTATTGCATAGAATCTCAACTCCATTTGCTCTGTAGATACTGATACACAATTAGCAAAAGGGGAGAAAAAGGCCCTATGAAAGTACCAAATAAGTTGTTCCTTCTGTAAAGTGCTTATCATGAGTACTTGGCTAGATGACTTATTATGGCCACTTTACAAGGGAGGCATTTCCACTTTACAGGTAAGAAAACTGAAGCTGTGAGAGGTGGCAACTTACAAAAGGTCATATGGCTGGTAAATACAAAGGCTGGAACTTGAATACAAAATTTTCTAATTCCAAAGCATAAGCATTCCCCTAGCCTGTTTTTAATTTAGTTCCCACAATTGCGAATCAGAATTATCCTGATTTAAATTTGCATCTTCCTGGATTATGTCATTTAGAAAATGGGTTTTACAGTCATTGTGTGTGTGTGTGTGTGTGTGTGTGTGTGTGTGCGCGCGCGCGCGTTAAAAAACTAGAGAACATCAAAAAAGCTGGCAACCTCTCCTCAATATTTTCAAATACTTTAGCATTTTTATGTAAACTCATAAAGGAAAACTGGGGCATAAAGACATGACTGTGATTATTTTCACTGTGACTTCTTTTTAAGTAAGCTGAACACAGTTCGTACTGCTAATATAACACTGTAACATTCCAGGTCTTTATGTTTTACTAGAGGCCCATTGCACAAAGATTTATGCAATAGGCTTTCCTTCCCCTGGCTGCTGGCATCACTTTTCCTCCTGCACCCGAGACCCAGGCCTTCGCTCTGGCTGCTGCCTTTCATCTTCCCTCCAGCTAGAGTCTTTGCTCCAGCTGGCTGGAGTCTTTGCTCCAGCTGGCTGGAGTCTTCGCCCATGCCAGAGCCTTCAGTCTTCTCCACTCCAGCCAGAGTGCCATTCATGTACCTCCCTCCACCCCCGCCCTTCCTCTCATACCAGGTGTCCAGCCCTTCCCACGTGCTCCATGCCTGCATGTTCAAATCAACCCTCCATCTCTGTTGGATTAATTTGCATACTCCCTCCTAACTGGCTGGTGGGCATCAGGGAGGCATGGTCAATTTTCATATTTCTTTTTTATTAGTGTAGATTCATTTACTAGTTTTTATCAGTATTATGACCACTTACACTATTGTTTAAATGTATAATTATCTTCAAATTATTAAAAACGTATTTTGTTTGAATAGAGAATACTGACACATGGCTCCTAATTTAAAAAGCGTAAGTGTATATACAGTAGCCCCCCTTATCTGTGAGGGAGATGTTCAAAGACCCCCTAGCAGATGCCTGAAATACCAAATCTTTTATTAACATGTTTTTTCTTATACACATATACCTTCAACAAAGTTCAATTTAGAAGTTAGGTGTAGCAAGAGATTAACTACTAATGATAAAATGGAACAATTATAATAATGTACTGTAATAAAATTCAAGTGTATGTGGTCTTTCTACAATATCAAAGTGTTTCATTATCCTGTCCTTACCCTTCTTGTGATGGTGTGAGAGGATGCAATGCCCATGTGAAGAGATTGAGTGAGGTGACTGGTGTAGGTGTGAATAGTGTTAGGCTACTATTGACCCTCTGAAGACACAGCAGGAGAATCACTGAGCCATAATAATAAGGCATGTCTTCCACCACAAATTTAATTGCATTTCCATCCTAACTAAGCACTTATCATGCACCTGTGGCCCTACGTTGTACAGTTTTAAGTGCAAGAGCAAAACTAACATAGACTTTTCTTCTTCACAATTTAACCGATAGAAGATTCATTCTTACGTCAGGATACAATTTTATTTCTTTCCTTATTAAGTTGAGAATTTTTACAGCTTCATTAAAAGGAAGCACAATCCAGCCTCTTTCTCCTTTGCATATCCTGTGCCAACATCACTATTCTAGCACATTGGGGTCATTATTAAGAAAAATAAGAGTGGCTTGGACACAAGCTCTGTAATGCTGCAATAGTCAACCTAAAAAACAAGACAGCTACTAAGTGACCAACTGGCAGGGAGCTTGCACAGCTCAGAGATGTTGGACGAAGGGATAATTCAAGTCACAGGCGGGACGGAGAGGAACTCTTGAGAAGGCATCATGCTAATCAGAATAGCTTGCAATTTGAAACTCATCAATTTTATTTCTGGGATTTTCCAAATAGTAGTTTTGGACCATGTCAGATTATATGTAGCAGAGGACAATGAAACCACAGGTAAGAGGTGACAATTATAAGGACATTCTCCCTCCATACCTGTCACTAAACATCCGGATTATCTCTGCTAGGCATCTAGCTTTATCAGTTATTCAAGTACACTGGCTGTATTTTTGTTTTGTTTTGTTTGTATTTTTTATCATTTACACTTATATATGTGGATATATGCAATATTTAAAACATATGTATATATGCCATATATATACTGGTGGCCCAGTGCACAAAATTCACACACATTAAAAGGGAATTAATTAGAGGAAATATTCTAATGTCGCTATTTGCCCTTTCTCTAAGCCTTCAACTGTCTGATAGCTAGTGTTCCTCTGATTTAGCATTTAAGATTTTCTATAGAGGGGCCGGGAGAAGACAGCAGTCTGGCTGTGGGACTCTCAATCTCCTGTCCTCAAGGTGTGTCTTATCTGCACATCTTCTTCTGAAAATAAATATTTCCAAGGCTTTTTTATACTTTGAATGAATAATTTTTTTTTTTTTTGCTTCTAAGTTCCCCATTTCCACTTTCTGCTAAGTGATGAACTACTCACATGCTGCTCTGGCTTCCAAAATTTTATTTTTGTCATTTATATTTTTCTTTCTTTCTATATATATTTGTACCCTTTTATACATTTTTTGTTGTTAAAATAACAGGATACTGGAAGGCATGAATTATATATCCCTTGATTTCAAGGTGAAATTATTAGATGTTTGAACTGAAATATACATTTAAAAAGTACAAAAATAATAACAGTTTAATAAATGATCACAAATTACATACTCCTATTTGCTTTCTAGGGAAACTGTACATCCATAACCACAATACATCCTAAAAAGTAGTTATAGATAAAAGTATAACAGATTAATTAGGATCATGCTATTTGAAAATTCTCTTAAGTCCAATGATCTGGGTGACCTTACACGAAGGCTTCTTGCCCTATCCAAGCATAAATCTAATTTCATTACTCTTTCGCTTAAACCCTTAATGTAGAGTTGCCAGATTTAGCAAATCAAAATACAAGGTTCTCAACTAATTTTGACATTCACATAGGAAATGAACATGTACTTTAGTATAATTATGACCCATGAAATATTTGGAGAATACTTATACTAAAAAGTATTCATTAATTATCCAAAATTCAAATTTATCTGGTATCCTGAATTTTATCTGACAGGTCATTTTTAATGTTTTTCCCAATGTACCATGCATAAAAATTAAACTCTTCACTGTGCCCTATGTGCTTTACAAATCATAATTCCACTAGCCTGTGTTTATCAGGTATCTCATTCCATTCTCTTTAACTCCCAATATGTTCAAGCCGCACAGATTTTCTCTCTGTTCTTCCAACGTACTATTTGTTTGTTTGTTTTTTTAATTCTTGGACTTTTATCAATATTTCCCTGACTTTTACTCTTTCTCATGCTTCATTTGTCACCTTGAATACCTTTCTGAAGAGAGTATCCCACCTACCATTTTTGGGGTATCTTTGCTTTCTGCCTCTCTCATAATTCTGCCAGCTTCTTGGGGGCAGGGGCCTTGTCTGGTTCACTCAGCAGTGCTTTTAGCACACAAAATATACTAAATAAACTTTTAAAATTCACATTTAAAAGTAAATATATCAAAGTGTGCTCATCTGTGCGAATGAGAAAAAATAATAGAATCTACCTTAACAGGACTATTGTGGATATTAAATAAAATATTGAACACAGAATATGCAGCTGTTTTCAACACAGTGTAAATGATCAATAACTAATGGCTGCCTTTCACATTGATCTGATAATAGTCTTGTGAAATGATAATTTTCTTGTGAGATAGAGCCTTATAGTATATTCTTGTAGAAAGCAGCACATACACAAAGAAAGTCACCTTGGATGAGCCCTTTGGATGTCCATTAATACTAAAAACACTCTCCTACATGTTTTCACAATATCATTTTTTTTTACCTATACAGACAGATGAAGATTTTGTGATTAATATTTTCTGTAAATACATTAACCATTTTATTCTTTGGCTTTAGGACTAGTTATCATATTCTAACCCATTAGTCTTCTTTCTTTCCCTCCTTTTCCTTTCAGGTATCTCTCTCACCCTTCCCACTTTTTTTAATTCCTCATAACTAGGATTAATATCATAAACTAATCATCAAAGTTTCTTAGGTTTTTTTTTAATTTATTTTTAAGCTCCTATTTTTACTCCCTTTTCTTTCAAATTTGTTTTGCCCAAATTTTGCCTTGAAAATCATCATCACAAATCATACCATCAGAAAAGACTAAAATATTTTAAAAGTAACAAACCCAAAATGAAAAGATTACTTTAAAAATGGAGACAGTCTGGCCAACTTGAATATTTTTTGTAATTGACAAAATTAGTAGAGCATCATTGGTATACTTCAAACTACTGAAAATGTATATTGCAATCTGTGATTATATGTACACAGAACACAAATACTCAGATCTCTTTATCAAGAGTTTCATTCTATAAACCTTATTTCACAATTATTCACTGGACAATTATTTCATGTAAAACCCTGTGCTAAGTGAGGCACAAGCTGCTCATTTTGTCAGCAATATAAATAAAAATAAATGAGGTAAACCTCTTAAGGACATTAGGAACATATGTATGATGTCTTATGATTATTTGGAATAAAAAAATAGTCATTACCCAGGAGAATCAATAATTTTGGTGGAGATGGTGCAGGTGAAGTAGCATATGAAGGATGGCTAATATATATGCATAAAGAATAAAGGAAATCAGAATGAGCTTATCTATTAGATGTAGAACATTATTGTTACATCATTTCCATGTAACTATTTATTGGCTATTGGCCACTCTCACACAGAACCTTCAATAACAATTTTGAATGAATTAGTCAGCTCTTTCTAAGTTATATTACTAAGTAATAATTGGGTTAAAAAATCTTAGCGGTTTGCAATTACAGAGATATATTTCTCATTTTCATTGCATGTGCTTTTCAGATTGGCTGTAACTCTGTGCCACTTCATATTTCTTCTGAGACTGAGACTTGAAGTAACTGCCTTACTACGGAGACAATTGTGTGTTGAGGGAAAAGAAAAGTGAAAAATCCAAGAAATGGCTCTTAGGTAGGCTGCTCAGAATGGCTATGTGTCATCTCCACGTACATTCACTGGCCAGAACAAGCCACACGATAAAGTCTAATGTTATTGCGGGTACAAAGAAGGGCAACATTTACTTGTCAAAAACTGTCCTAAGTATGAGCTATATGTGATAGGCAATGTAAATATATTAAATATTAATAAGCTACAAAGTTTGCTAAGCTTTTAGATTATGCTAATATTGATTCTAATTATTACACTTCTTCATTGTTTTTGCCTAGATGCTTTAAGCAATTTAACTAACATTCTCTTTAAATACCTGAATATTGTATTTAAGAAACATTTTAAGAAAATAATTTTCTAAAATAATTTTTGTGGAAGCCCTATAGCACACAGTTCCAATTATTTTTCAGTGTCAAGAGACAACAATAGTGAGAAAGGATGAGAGAAAAATGGCTATGGGATTGGCTGGATGAATGGGTGCTTGGGAATAAAGGAATTGCAAAGCCAAGTACTGTTGGGCAATGTAACATAATCCTATTAATGCAAAGAGAAACAAGGCCTTCCTGAGGCTAACAGCCACACTCATTTGATAACTTGCAGAGATAATCTATTAAAAGAATTCTGTCAAATGTAAGCCAATTGACTTGCAATTGATTATGAGGAAACATACAACATGTGATCTCATAACATATCACTCTTAAAGTAACATTTTATCCTTTATGCAGTTTATCTTTACATTTCATTTGCTTTTGTGATCCAGAAAGCAAGCAACTTTCAACCCGGAGGTGGTGTTCTGTGGGATTGCTGTGTCATCCTTGATTAGTTTCTCAGAATGACAGAGGAACTTGTACTATCTGTAGAAAATTCTAAATATTCTAGGAAAGAGGGAACTCATCACAGTCACACTGCATATAAAGCAAAACTAAAATAAAAGTGCCTAACACAGCTTGATTTTTGACCCCATGGCCTATGAATCAGGTTACAATTGAAGGAAAACAGACATTGCTGTAGGGAGGTCTGTAACTGAAAACAATCCTGCAAGTTCACAGAATGCAACAAAGCTAGCGAAAGTGAAGTTAAGAGAAAATCCACAAATCACATGAATCACAAATTTGATTCCATAGTATGGCTTTCTATATTACACATCATCGAATTAATGGGTGCAACAAAACTACCACTTAATGAGCACTTATACTAGTAAATGCTAGATTTTTACACTCACCATCTCATTTCATCCTCACCACGACTCTCCATGATGGACATTAATAGTAACATTTACAAATAAGGAAATTAAGGCTGAGAAATCAATTAAAAAGGAGAACTTTATACAGCAAATTACTGATGGAGAATGGGTTATAAACCCAGAAAAGCTGATTTCAAATGTTTTCCCAAGATCATATAATGTTGTCTCATAGAGAATAAGATGGAAAGATTTAAATTTTAAAATTCATCTAGGTTAATGTCTCTCAAGTTAAACTTTGTTCTGTTTATACTTTCAAAATGGAAGGCCTGAAACTAGAAGTTTACAAAACAATTACCACAACCTTAACAGCTGATTACCTTTAGTCATATATGTACATACATATATATTTTATTTTTAAAAAATCTGTCTTCAGTGCTGAAAGTTATAATTGTGAATATGGTTGATATTGTATTAAAATTGTTTTTACACTGTAAGCATTATATTGTCTTGTGTCCTTTGCAAAGCATTAATAATAGGGACTTGGTGAGATTATCATATGAAAAAAGCACCTGAATCAGGGCACTGCAGAAGTGCTTTTTCCTCTACTCATGTCACACTAATCAACCTAAAACTGAAAATGCAGCCTTCAAGTATATATCCTGATTACTAAGGCGGACTTCGCTTCTATGTTGTAATTTTGCTGCAATTCTTTATAATGGGCAATTATAGTAGTGCAGAGACATAATTTTTATGTTGTGTACCTCTTTTTTAAACCAAAGGGAAAGAAAAAAATTAGGTCTGTCTTAAAAGCCCACTGGCTCTTATATTATAGTTCTCTGATTATACAAAAAAAAAAATGTCAGAAAGTGTTCTAGATCATTTTCTCTTATAATAACTAGTATATGTATACAGTTCATTTTCTGTGAACCAACAGTAACTCAAACAGAAAATGGAAAGTTTATGAAAGCAGCCCATTTCAAGTAATTAGTCTTATAAAGTATATTTTATCTGCTGTCAATTCTATTTTCTGGCCTCATCAAACAAAAGCTTCTATCAGCAACAACTTCCTATATACATTTTTAATTGAAATTATTGGGATGGTATTGGCTAATAAAATCATATAAATAGCAGGTACACGATTTTATAAATATGATTTTAAAGTAAGACCTTGACTAAGGATGTTAGCATTCTGCCCCACGTTTATCATGTGGAAGGGAACTGACAAAAACAAGCAAGATGATCTGAATTGCAAGGATAAAAGTAAGAACTGGATGGTTTAGAACATCTGAAACTCCAGTAAAGCCCTTGAACTTCAATCTCTTCATTTTAAAATATAATTTTGAAGTAACATGCATAAAATGCAGAAAGAGAAATACCATATTCAGACTGAAAAAGTCAAAATTAATTCAGATTATTTTATCTCTCAATCATAAAGTGCATAGGTTATGCATGATGGAATAAAAAGAAAAAAACGTGGCTTTGAATCCTCTCTCTTCTAATTACTACTCATCCTGGGCATTGGTATAATATGGGCAAAAATAACCTTTAGTGTGGTGTATGCGAGCATGACTCACAGCCTCTAAAAGGAGTCGTTGGTTAGCAGATGCTACTGGTTTTTAACCCTTCAGTCTGCATTTTCTATATCTGTTCCAAAATTTTTTGTTATGTTGGACTCCTGCTTCATCCCTTGTTCTGCATCTATGACATTTACACCCAACTCTATACAAGTTTACCGCTCTTCTCCGATCCCCCTGCCCCGTTCCCCTTGGTGAAACTGATGCAGCAGCCTTTTAATACAACCTGCATCCCTGAACCTGCTTTTTCTCAATCTGCTCCATACTTTCAAGCATTTCCATAAGCTTTTCCCAACCAACTACTCTGCTTGGGCCCTACTAAACTCTATCTTATATGTTATGCTCAGAATTATGTCCCACAAATCTTTGGTCTAGTGTCGCAAATGTCTTGTGCTACATTGCTGTACATTTCACTCTACTAAAAGGCAAATGCCATCTCCGCTACAAAGGCAATGGAATAGGAGACAGCCAACCTGAGAAGAAAGGCCACAGGGAAAAAACAAACAAAACAAAACAATCTTACAGACACTTTTATTTCGGACTTCTAGCCTCCAGAACTGTGAGGAAGCAAATAAACAAATTTCTGTTGCATAAGCCCCCCATTCTCTGTTAGCCCTAGCAAATTAAGATAGTAAGAGAGGAAAAAAACAACAAAAAAACATCTAGTTTTCCTCCATGACAAATAAATAACACACAGTTTTTCAATGTTATTCATATGTAATATTTTTCATCAAGAAATTGAAATCATGAAATAAATTATTATATAAAATGATGTCTGTTTCTCAAGAATTGTATTCTGTTTCTTGTGAAGCTACTTATATTTTTAAATAGTGGGAGATACAATGTAATGATGTTCTTAGAATACTGCGTATGTCTATCAAGTAATAGTGAAAATTTTATTTATTCAAATCCTTAGCCATTTAATAATATTTGGAGTGTTCTTTAAATAAGGGATATATATTTTCCAGTATGTTTTCTAGTGTTTTATTAAGTTTTTTATTTTGTATCCAGACATCACACTGAACAATCACATTAATTCATATAATTTTATCTAACTTGTATAATAAAAAATGACTGTTTTAATCTCTTTTTCTCATGTACAAGTTTTTACTTTATTTTTCTCCACAGAAGACTTTTTTATTTTAATTTTTTAAATCAGTTTTTACTTTTCAATTATAGTTAACATGCAAAATTATATTAGTTTCTGGTGTACACCCAGTAATTATACATTATGCAACTTACTAAATGATTACCCTGATAAAGCTTGTACCCATCTGACACCATACATAGTTATTAAAACACTATTGACTACATTCCTTATGCTGTTGTTGATATCTCCTGTAACTACCCTGTAACTACCAATTTATACTTAATCCCTTCAAATGTTTCACCCATTTCATCAATGCCCCTCCCAAATGGTACTGTCAAAATATTCTCTATATCTATGAGTTTGTTTCTCTTTTGCTTGTTTGTTTATTTTGTGTGTTTTTTTAATTTAATTGATGATAAATATGTATTTATTTCCATTTAACTGTTCATATTTTTATCTATATTTTCTACTTCTCAGAGAAAACACTTTAACATTTTATGTAATACTGGTTTGGTGGGGATGAACTCCTTTAGGTCTTGCTTATCTGGGAAGCTATCCAGAATGCCTCTCACATTTTTTACTTTTCTTATTACATTAGATAAAAATTCCATTACAGTGAAACTAATAATAGTGATACCAGAAATATTGTTTTCAATAGATTCTTGGTCAAACATCAAAACAGATATCCATTTCCTTGGCTGCATTCAATTTGCATAATAAGTTGCTTTGGTTAGTCAGTGAGTAAAAAGTCCATAATGCCAGAAAGATAACCATCAGTTACTGTATTAGTCAATGAGAACTATTTTATTTTTCATGGAAGTCTGCATTAATAACCAGATATAACCCACATTATTTTTCATCCCTTGACTAATGAGGGTTATTTTCTTGAATTACTCAGTTGTTGGAGAACTCCCCAACTTCCCTACCCCTACCACATACACATATCTACACACTGTGTGAGGAGCACAGGCTTAAGAGATTCACCCAAGGTCCCGGCTTTATGATCATAATTTACTAGATTATACTTCTATCATGATGATATCCCATTCCTCCCTAAAAAAAAAAGGTTTATAATGAAGATATTTAACTATGAATTCTATAAAGATGTAATATCAGCCAAAACCAGCTTAGCTCATTGGATAGAGCGTAGGTTTAGGACCCTGCTAACTGAAGGGTCCCAGGTTTGATTCCGGTCAAGGGCATGTACATTGGTTGCGGGCACATCCCCAGTGGCGGGTGTGCAAGAGGCAGCTGGTCAATGTTTCTCTCTCATCAATGTTTCTAGCTCTCTATCCCTCTCCCTTCCTCTCTGTAAAAAATCAGTGAAATATATATAAAAAAATTTAAAAAAGATGTAATATCATAGTTTTGGTAATACAAATAACTATACTTCTAAACCTGATTCTTTTTTTTTTTTTACTGTAATTAGCACCTTCTTCATTAGATAGTGTGTGTGTGGGGGGGGGGTGGGTGGAGGGATGTATGTACATGACTATCATGTCTTATCTACTGGACCAGAAGCTCCTCAAGTGTAAAACTCAAGTTTGATGTGTATCTCATGAGTCTACTTCAAACCCTCTACAGTGTGCAGACAGTCAATGAATGTTTGATAACAGACTGATATTTATTATTCTGTTTTCTGACATTTTTATTTACTCAAGCTTTGTTTCTAAATAGTCCTAAAGTAATCAGTGTGTTTTTCTCTTACACTGTGTTAAAAGAAGTATATTTATAATATAAAGAGTTCTTAATTGGATTGTTACATATCTTGAGGAAAAGTTGTATCTTTTTGTTAATTACCCAAACATCAAGAATGTTATTGAATAATGGGGCAGAAACATTAAATTTCTGCCACCTAAAATTCATTGTTAGTCATCTCAGATTTTCAGCAATATTTAAATATATGTTTTGAGAGCACTTTGGATATCTATTTCTCTTTTTTCTAATTTTTCTGCAAATTTATTATATTTGTTTTATAAATTATAAATAACTTTAAATTTTTAATAAACTGTGTAATCTAAACACATTTGTATTAATAAAATTATAATTTTAAGTACACCATGCTTACAATTATAGTAAGCTGCCTAAGACCAGTGCTCAAAAGATAAATCTACATTACACTGAAGCATCATAAAAAATGCATGGAAAATGCAACAGGAAGAACCATAATTACTCTGAATTTAAAAATTTGCATGGGGTGGAGAGACTAAAAATTTATCAAGTCCCTAGTTTATATTATCTTTATTTTGACAAACAATAAGAAAATTATTATGGCCGAAACTGGTTTGCCTCAGTAGATAGAGCATCGGCCTGTGGACTGAAAGATCCCAGGTTCGATTCTGGTCAAATGCATGTACCTTGGTTGCAGGCATGTTCCCAGTAGGGGGTGTGTAAGAGGCAGCTGACCAATGTTTCTATCTCATTGATGTTTCTAACTCTCTATCCCTCTCCCTTCCTCTCTGTGAAAAATCAATAAAATATATTTTTAAAAGTTATTATGATTAACTCCATTACCCTTAAAATAAAACAAAGGTTAAAAATGAGCTTGGGATAAAAACAGAGCTTTCTTGTACATATGCATATAAGAAACACAGGGTCTTCTAAAATTAGAGAGCTCTAGATCCCTAGATTCTGATTTCAATAGTGCAGATCTAGAGGGATATTTCCATTCAGAATCCTTATGAATGATCCTCTTTCCTTACACATCAATCTTTGAAAGTCACTGTAATATTTAATGGACTACCATATCAAAGTATTGTACTACATACTGGCTGGCTTAACCAACAAAAATTTATTGTCTCAAAATTCTGGAGGCGTTGGCTGGGTTGGTTTATGTCAAGGCCTGTCCTCTCTAAACATGGATTGCCTCTTCTTTCAGTATTTTCAGACAGTCTTCCCTCTGAACATGTCTATATCCTAATTTCCTCTTCTTATTGGTTCACAAGTCATAGCAGACCATAATTATCTCATTTTAACTTAATTACCTCCATAAAGTCCCTGTCTCCAAATGGTCAGTTTCTGAGGCATTGAATCCAATGAATCCTAAACCAGAAGGACTGGTGCCTTTATGGGGAAAAAAAATTGCCTGAAGATTACAGCAATAATTTCTGTCAGAGTTTCCAACCTGGCAACTTCACCTTTGGATTTTGCACTTACCAGCCCTCTCAATCACACGATCCAATTACTTAAAATAAATATCTGTTAAATATCGATCAGTGGTGTTTCTCTGGTGAGCTCATGCTACAGTTCCATGAGTTCACTGCCCAAACTCTAGGTCACTGTCACATCTCTCCATTTCAGTTTAAAGACCTAGAACATTTTCCTGTGATGGAGACTAAAAAGATTGGATAAAATATCTTCTTAGTTGAGCCAGAAGAGATGGTCTGATGTCTTAGAAAAAAATTAAAAATAAAATGTTTAAAACATGTGGATTTTTTATACTCCCCAAATATTTTCTAAAATACATATTCTAATTCACATGCAAGATGGTAATTTCCTTTGGCTTTTATTTTTAATTTGATACTACACATTTTATTTTTATGACATTCCCTTGTATGTTCCCTTCCCTGTTTTGTTTTGTTTTCTGTTGCAACTAACTGAATGAAGAGGTAAAACAGGAACAAGAAGACAACTGAGAAGTGTGTTATCAAGTCAAATAAGACAGTAAACTAAGAATAGTCTGTTTAATAATAATCTGGGAGTCCATGTAAAACTAAGTCAAAATTCCTCCTACCCAAGGTGCTACCATTGTGATTAGCTAATTATTAATATTAATGATAGGAAGAAGGCAAAGGGAAAGCCAGAAATTATAAGCATGCTCATCTGGGCAGCTTTACCTGGAGACTGCAACTTTGCACTCCCCAGAGAACCACTGGTCTATTCCCTGCAGATGACTGCGGGGAGGGGTACAACAAAGAAAAAGATGGACATATTCACACTGAAACTGAGATGACATAGGGAAAATGCCTGCTAGTCAGTCTAACCTGGGAGCAGAGATCATTGGCCAGAGGGATAGGGCCACTGCACACCCACAAAAATTTGGGAATACATAATCCCCAGACAAAGGAATTCTTCCTATCTTGTTCTCTGGCTTTGCTCCTGCTTCCTTATACTCATCCGTGTTCACTCCATAGTCATGTAGCCACAGAAGCCCCATGGATCCTATAGACTACAACTGAGAGTACAAGCTGAGCTAGCCTGATGCTGAGCTGGACTGTGCTCTAACAGGGAATAGCTTTAATCCTAGCTCTGTTGAAGATGAAATGAGACCTTTTCCTTCATGGGATGGAGGCAGATGGGACCTAGGAAAATAAGAGGTTTAATTCCATGCCATAAAAGTCTCAGAAAATTCCTTTTCTCATGCCATAGCAAGAAGCCCACTTCCACCAACTAGCAGATGGGGACACAGAGAGTTCCCCCCCAGTAACAAAGGGGTGAGGATCCAAGGTATTTAAACACCAATTTCTCACATTTCATTGTTGAATGGTACTTCTGGTAGACTGTTGGTCCCAGCAGTAAAATAAACTCTTTTACAAGGAAATTCAGTTGCTGGCAGTGAGAAACTTGGTCAGTATGCTCTCACTTATAGGTGCTAACGGTTGGGGCTATGAAAGGTCACCATTCATTCTTGCTACCTAGATCTCTGTACAAAACCACAACTCAGATGATGGCTTTATGGGAACAGATGTAAACTATTTGTAGCTGAAGTAGGTTGGAACTGAATGGGCAGACCAAGAAATAAAAATAAAGGAAGATTAGAATTGGAGGACTATCTTTGAGCTATTATAAATTCCACTAGAAGGATGGGAGGCTTATCTTTGTAAATAGCAATGCTTTCTCTATATTCTGGAAATAGAGTTGGCCCTCTCTGATGGAAAATATTAACTCAGTCATTTTTCTTTATCATTGAGTATTTATGGTTGTTAAGCTTTATATTTTCTAATTCCTTCCATTTTTTATACTTTTCAAATTTTATATCACACAGTGTTTTAACCATTATAAAAAGTCAATCCATCTAGCAGGGAGGGGCAAGAAGGAGGAGAGTCTTCAAACATAAAATAGGAAGTAATAGCTGGCAAGGTCACTATGGCAAGCCAGTTAAAAAATATCTTTCCTTCTTTAAGAATTTTTGGTGGTTTTCTTTTTCCTAAGAGCCTGAAGTGTTTTCCAACTCAGAAACATTTTATTTTATTTTTTAAAAAATAGTCCTCTCATCACTACAAAGTTCCTTTTTTATAGGACTCTGAACATCAAAGGATAAATTATTCACCCCAAAGAAAGCAGCACACCCTACACAATATTTGAAGTGTTTATCACAGAAGGCGGAAATGCTGTCCTGTGTCTTTCAAGCATAGGAATCTTTGCCAAACCAAGAACAGAATGACCCTCAAAGAAGACATAGTCTCTATGCTAATGAGCCTTACACCTATCAAGTGAAAAATGAAAAACACAAAACTGATTGCATCAAACTGTGCATTTCTCTTTGAAGCCAGCAGTAACAAGGGATTCCTGCCTTTCAACAATTCAAGATTGTCATGCATGTGTCAGCTCAGAACATGCACAAGGACAGCAACCTAAGGCTCCAGAGCTTCTATTTTCCATTTTAACTGTTATTATAGTATCTTGGGACACTGAGGGTGAGAGAGCAGAGAAAGAGAACAGAGAATGCTTCTGTGACCTTCCACAAGAAAAGAAAAAGGCCACCTAGATCCATTATAAATTCACAGCTAATTAAAGGTTAAACACGACTTGTCAATTAGTATGAAAGATAATTGTTTTTTCTTCAGAAAGCTGATTATGTGTACTATCTGGTAAGGAAAAATGGGCATTTTCATGTTATTGGTGAATGTGGTCACTAGCTCATGCTGCAGCTGTGACTTTCAAGATACTTATCCTTGGAGGCTGAGGTTGGGATGAAATCCTCTACTTTTGCTTGGAAAAAAATGAAAGAAAGCAATTTGTATCACTGTACATTGGTGATTATTGTTCTTATTTTCATCTACAGATGAAAATTAGGGAGTATCAAAATTTTTATATTAGAGATTCTATATTAGAGAGAAAGAACCTTGTCCAATTCATCTTGTTTGCTAAAATTGTCCGGAATATCATAAAACATGGTGGGGGGCATTAATCATCCTTGTACAAGTAGACAATGTGAGCCATATAATGAGAGAGATATATAGAGGATGTGTGTTAGCAGAGGGTGTATGCATGTTAGCATTTAGAAAAAGTGAAAAATTATGCAAGGATTGCATAGTGTGGAGAGCCTGCCTAGTGATATCGTTCCCACATGGCACAGAGGAAAGGATCTAAGGATAAAAACTCAGAAATACATTCTTTCATTGCATGGCAAACTCTGAACACCATGCAAGTACTGCCCAGTGTTAATGTTGCCACCATTCCTTGGCTCCGAAAACTGAGGTATAGGTTCTACAGAAAGGCTCATGTTATTTGACTGTGTTGGTAAGCAGATTGTGTTTTTTCTGACTTTGTGTGTCTTTGTATAAGCACTCAAAAAGCTACCTCACAACTATCTTTATTGTATGTTTGCATTTTCACAGAATTTTGTATAGATACGTAGTTGCCTAGGTATCTCATAATGGCCTAAGTACATCATTTCATTACATTTCCAGTTTAGCTTAATAACTACTCAATGAGTAACTTCTATGTTCCAAACACTGTTTTAAATGTTGTAATATAGCAGAAATGCCCTTGGACCATTTTCAGCTGTGTGACTGAATATGCTATCTCCTTACTCTAAGCCACTCCTTCTTCTTTGTTCAGCCACTCATGCAAAAAGGGTTAATAATACCTGTCTTTAGTTCTGCTATACAGCATATAAAGGTATATGTGAAAATATTAAATAAAGAAAAGAAGGATTAAATGCCTGTCTTCTTACCACATCCTATTTTTACATGTCACAGAGTCTCTGGAGGAATAAAGGAAAAAAAGACCCCAACCCTATTTCCAGAACCTCAGGATTAGAACATTACCACCGATTCTGAATATTTGTAGACATATTCTCAGGGAAAGATTTAGACAATGAGCAAGGGATATTTCCTAATTAGCTTGACAGAGGGGATAAGCTTTAAGTCACTACATCATAAATATGTGACCTTGTTTGTTATTTATAAGAAATATTACTTAAATCAAGGTAGTTTGAGAAAGAAAAAGCTTTTCTTAAGATTTTAGAGACCAAGGAATGCTTGTAGGCAAAGTAAAGGGATGAGGGAGAGAAAAATACCACCTCCCTCTGGTACTCATGATATCTAACAATTAATTACTGAGTATTCAGCATGTGCTAGGAACTGGAACAGCTGGTTTACATGGATTAAGTCACAATAATCCTATTAGATTAGATGGCTTGTCCAGTAGACAAACAGACTGCATGAAACCTCTGAAGAAATAGGGCTCTGAATTCCCAGTTACTATGTGTGTTCCCTATCACTCCACTACACCTTGAAGACATAACCAAGAAAAAGCACATAGGAAATGAAACTGTACACAATGGTACTAAAATATATCCAAAGAACTTTCCTAAAAAGTGATCCTTCATATTTTCAGGATATTAATAACCTATAGCTCCTGGGCTTAGACAAAACCAACGCCTTTAGTCTAATGTCTTAAACTCAAAAACACTGTGTGTACATTTCAAAGGGCCATTACAATTCTGAATATAAAAATTATAATCTTTATGGCCTCATTCCAAAATAGATGTTACCAGTTAAATACAGGCCTGATTTATAATTGTTAGTCTAGAGAATATTGATTGTAACCTAATAGTTTCAGGATAATCCTATTTTTCTTCTAATTTCAGAAAACAGGAGCCCAATTGCTGAAAAATTATTTTTTTTTTCAGTGAGAAACATTATTTTTGGTTATATAAAGATAATAACTAACAGTTATTTGTCAAGAAAAAAATAATAAAATCCTACAATGACGTGTTTTTTAAGAATTTATCATGGAATACCTAGCTTAAATATCTCAGTACCTTTCAATTTAATTTATAAAAATTAAGAAAATTTGAGACTATGAAATCTTTGAGAGATATTTATTCAAGTTATAAATGTCTGCTGAAGTCTTGGTTTTATGTAATATATATATATATATATATATATATATATATATATATATATATATATTTAAAAATATAACAGAGTAAAACCATAAGTCAAAATATTAATTTCATCTTTGGTTTACAATTCTTATGCTCATTTATACTGGCAAACTGACTTGATTATTGAAAATTGCTTGATAACTTGAAACAACACTAATTGCATTTAGTTGGAACTGAAAGACCTCTCTTTTTCTGAAAAGGAAGCACACTTTTTACAGTAACTTGATGTTTTAGAGTTCTGATCCTAGAGATAAACTTACGTAGGTTCAACTACAAATCTTGAAATGTATTAACTGTATTATGATGGAAAATGTTCCTAAACTAATCTTCATAAAAATAAGGTTAAAATTGTAGCTCCCTTGTAGGACTCTTCCATGGAATCAGTAAGCTCATGTTCATGAAAATACCACAGTGTGTCCAGCAGAGCAAGCATTCAACACACATTAACTATACCTTTTTGTTTTATTTAACACTGTTGTCCAAAGCACTCCTTATAAGTGGTCAAACAGGTAAGCTGTAGCGGCGCATGTAAGATGCAATGTCCTTAAAGATAGACCTTGATACCTTTGGTTCCAAGTAATCACAACCTAGGGAATGAAATATTTGCCACTTACTTTGACTTAACCTGAGTGGTTACACTCTAAGCCTTGAATTCCTACACTGCTTTCCAAAATCTACTCCGGAGCAAAAAGAAATGAATTGCTTAGTCATTTTTTTTTTTCCTATCCCTGACACATTTTTTCTGTTTTATAGCACCAAAGATCTTCACATAAAACAGGAGAAAGTTTTCCAAAAAGTATGTAGATATTTTGGAAATTTTTTTTTTCACTTGAACTTCAGCTCAGAAGTATATTTAGAGAAAATATAAATCCTTTCTAACCCCATTCAGTCAGTTGCTTACATTTTAGGTTTCAAGATTTCAAATGGTGCTCTATATTTATTGAGCTCAGGGAGGCAAATGTCTATTAAAACCTCAGCAAGCAACTTAGAAACTATTAAAAACCCTCCAAAGGGACATCACTGGTATAGTCAGTCAATAAATTAACCACTGGGTGAGACAGGAGAGGGGCTCATCTGTCTTTGTGAATGCTCTTAATGAAGCCTACATTTTTGTATGTTCCTTCCTGACAAACTGCCTGTGACACATGTTTCTCAGTGACTTTGCCTCGTGTCCAGGCATTAAGTGCCTCGTAGTTCATTAGAACACTGATGATGTGTAATTATCTCAGGAAGGATGTCACCAGACGGAGATTTAGAGAACAATTATAATAGTCCAAAATTAGCATGAGAGACACATTATCTGGCCATGCTACATGGCTGCTCTTACACAGACCGAGGAGCCGTCAATGATAAACTGATGGTCTGACCAGTGGTAGTATTATTTTTTATACACTCCATGTAGGAAAGTTGTAAAGTCATGTTTGAATACATCAGGAGTTTGGTGTATCTGACATACACTGAAGTCTTTTTACTTCATTTCTACTATACATTCCTTTAAAGTGTTTTCCTTATAATACATAACTATCTAAAAAAAAAAATAGGATCTGATACTTCCCAATTTGCACCAAGTCTTGCACTCCAACATTCAGTAAATGCTGCACCACATTAAAAAGCAGCCATTAGCCAGACCTAGAAGACAATGGCTGAATAATAAATATGAAAAATCATTTTGAATGAGCCATTCAGATGAGATGGGTTAGTGCTACTTAAGACTGAAGTTTTAAAAACATGAACAAGAGACCAGCTCTTCCATCTGGCAGGGTACAATCCATGTAATGTGAATCATTAGCACAAATTGCAAGGGTAATAAGCATTTTAACAAATA